>NC_091634.1:49755321-50955321 GCF_027580195.1 Bos mutus | reverse complement strand
AAAATCGAAAACAAAAAGGACCTCATTTGCGGGGAGCGAGCTCCGCCCCTGGCAAAGGTCATGAGGAAGGAGGCTTGGCATACGCAAAGGCGGGATCAAGCCTCAGGAGTCTCCCTGGAAAATCTCGAGCATCTACCCCCAAAACCAGAGTCTGCCTACTTTCTGCTTTGTGCTTTCACCTACACCTCTGACTTTACGGGGGGCTGTCCCCCACTACCTCTCTGAAAAAAGAGTTAGCTTACAGCTCCAGTTAATAATTCCTGGGTGTGACAGTGTTTCAACCTACAAACTCCCTTGGAAGTCCTCTAGCCTGCCTGAATAGGTTTTTCTGGCCACATGTGATTGCTCAGAGCCTCCAAACTGAGAGGCATGAGATGTTCTCAACTGTCTAAATACAGATTCCTTTGAGCAGTCAAAAGATTGATTAGAAATTGTATTGGTGAAGGGATTTTCACTTGTTGGGCCAATATTTGCTGCTAAGTCTCCATATCCCTTACCTGCTGTGTCCCTGGCAGTGTATTGATTAATATAATTGGTGTAAATACTAGCTTTAATGTTTGTAACCTGGGACCCTTGAGTTAATTCTTTTTCTTGTTATAGCCCACCACACCTTTGCTCTGTAGGAATGCAACTTTATCTAATGCTTTTTGGAGGCTGGCGCCTGACTTTAGAATAATCACCTTTAGAGGAAAAGGCCTCCGGGCCAGAAGATGATGCAAATCACCTAAACTTTTGCATATGATAAGTTTGCAGGAAGAAAGCCTGGCTTACTGCATGACTCTACCCCTTCCCCCATTATCCTCTATGCATAACTTAAGGTATAAAAACTACTTTGCAAAATAAAGTGCGGGCCTTGTTCACCGAAACTTGGTCTCACCATGTCGTTCTTTCTCTTACCTTCCTGGCTGAATTATTCAGCCTCTTTTCTCCACTGAATTTCCTCACTGAGCTATCTTCATTCTATTACTCTTTATATCCTTAATTAACGTTTAATTAAGCAATTGTTTCCTGATCCTCGCCGATGCCGTCCCCACTTCGAATTCCCTGGATCCACCGGGGCTGGACCCCGGCACTCATTAAACTCAAAAGTTTTTGCACAGCAAACTAAACCATAAACAAAAGACAACCCACAGAATGGGAGATGTTAAAAGATCAATCTCCAGATTTTTCAAGAGCTCATGCATCTCAATATTAAAAAAAAAAGAAAAAAACCACCCAATCAAAACACAGGCAGGAGACCTAAAAAGACTTTTCTCCAAAGATGACATACAGATGTCTACTAAGAGGTACATGAAAAGATGCTTAATATCACTAATTATTAGAGAAATGCAACCAAAACTACAATGAGGGCTTCCCTTGTGGCTCAGCGGAGAATTATCTGCCTGCCAATGCAAGAGATACCAGTTTGATTCCTGGTCCGAGAAGATTCCCATATGCCTTGGAGTAACTAAGCCCGTGCTTCACAATACTGAGCCTGTGCTCTAGAGCCTGAAAATCACGACTACTGAGCCCACGAGACTCAACGACTGAAGCCCGAGTGCCCTATGGCCTGTGCTCTGCAACAAGAGAAGCCTGCACACCAGGATGAACAAGCAGCCCTGGCTTGCCGAAACTAGAGAAAAGCCAATCCGGTAAAGAAGATCCGGGACGGTCAAAAAATAAATAACACGAAAAAATAAAGTTCTTTAAAAAAAAACCTACAATGCGATATCACCCCACACCAATTAGAATGGTGATCATCAAAAATTCCAAAAAAGATAAGGATTTCCGTAGAGGTTCAGTGGTTAAGACTCCAGGTTTCCAAGGCAAGTAGCATGGGTTAGATCCCTGGTTGGTCAGGGAACTAAGATCCCACATGACATGCAGCTCAGACAAGAAAATACATTTAAAAAAAAAACAAAACCTACAAATTTTTTTTTTTACTGACTGAGGCTTCCTGATGCCTCAGTCAGTAAAGAATCTGCCTGCAATGCAGGAGAGCTGAGTTCCATCCCTGGGTCAGGCAGATGCCCTGGAGAAGGAAATGGCAACCCACTCCAGTATTCTTGTCTGGGAAACCCCATAGACAGAAGAACCTGGCGGGCTACAGGCCATGGGGTTGCAAGAGGCGGACAAGACTTAGCCATGAAGCCACTCATATACTTTCCTTAAACAGAAGTTACAATAAAATGTTTTTTTAAAAAACTACAAAGAATAAACGCTGAGGGTGAGAAGAAAACGGAAACCTCCTACATGGTTGGTGGGAATATAAACTGGTGGAGCCACTATGGAGCACAGTATAGAGGGTCCTCAGAAAACTAAAAAAGAATTACCATCATTCTGCAATCCCACTACTTGGCATCTACCTGGAAAAACACCCAGTTCAAAAAGATACAAGCTGTTTTCTATGTCTGCATCTCCACTGCTGCCCTGCAATCGGTTTATCAGTACCATCTTTCTAGATTCCATATACATGTGGTTAAGATTTGTTTTTCTCTCTGACTTAAATCACTCTAGCTAAATCATGTTGATGTATGGCAGAAATCAAACCAATATTGTAAAGCAATTATCTTTCAATTAAAAATAAAATTATTAATTTAAAAATATAAGAGGAAAAAAATGCAAACCAAAAAAAAGGTACAAGCTGAGGGCTTCCCTGGTGATTCAGTGATAGAGAATCTGCCTGCCAAGGCAGGAGACAAGAACCAAGGCAGGATCAATCCCTGGTCTGGGAATATCCCACATGCTGCGGAGCAACTAAGCCTGTGCACCACAACTACTGAGCCTGTGCTCTAGAGCTCGTGACCCACAGCGGCTGATCTCAGCAATGGGAGGAACCACTGCAGTGGGAAGCCAGTGCACCGCAACTAGGGAGTAGCCCCCGCTCACCACGACTAGACAAAGGCCTGTGCAGCAATGAAGACCCAGCACAGACAAAAGAGTGAGTGAGTGAGTGAAAGTCTCTCAGTCACTTCTGACTCCTCGCGACCCCATGGACTACCCATGGAATTCTCCAGGCCAGAATACTGCAGTGGCTAGCCTTTCCGTTCTCCAGGGGACCTTTCCAACCCAGGGATAGAACCCAGGTCCCCCATATTGCAGGCTGATTCTTTACCAGCTGAGCCACAAGGGAAGCCCCAAAATACTGGAGTGGGTAACCTTTCCTTTCTCCAGTGGATCTTCCTAACCTGGGAATCGAACCAGGGTCTCCTGCATAAAGGCGGATTCTTTAACATCTGAGCTATCAGGAAAGCCCCTGACACAGCCAAAAATAAATACATAAAAAACTAAATATGTTAAAAACAAAAAAAAAAGAGTTCTCTGAAATTGTTAAAAAAAAAGAAAAAAGATACAAGTGGGACTTCCCTGGAAGTCCAGTGACTAAGACTCAGAGCTTTCAGTGCAGGGGGCTCGCGTTCTATCCCTGGTCAGGGAACTAAGATCCCATATACTGCGAGTGCAGCCAAAAACAAATAAATAAACACACGCACCCCAATGTTCACTGCAGCCCTGTTTACAATAGCCCAGACACGGAAGCAACGCAAATGTCCACCGACAGATGAATAAACAAGATGTGGTGTACGTACACACACACACACACACACACACACACACACTGGAGCATCACCCAGCCATTAAAAAGAATGCAATAATGTCACTTGCAGCAACATGGGTGGACCTGGATATCATCATGCTAAGTGAAGTGAACCAGACAGAAAAAGGCAAACACTAAAAGCACAAGCAACAAAAAAAGCACTTCATTAAAATTTTTAAACACTGTGTGTCAAAGGACACTGTGGAAAATGTGAAAAAACAATCCACACAATATAGGAGAAAATATCTGTATCATATAGGTGATACATATTTTTTAGATTCCCCATATGATATGCCTTATATGGGAAAATCTAAAAAAAAAAGATACAAATGAACTTATTTACAAAACAGAAACAGACTCAGGCTTAGAAAATAAACTTTGAGTTAGGAAAGGGGAAAAGTGGAGGGGAGTGATACACTGGGAGTTTGGGACTGAGATCTACACACTATTACATGTATTTATTATTTTGTATTTTGTATGGCATGTGTGCGTGCTCAGTTGCTTCAGTCGTGTCCAACTCTTTGCGACCCTATGGACAAGAGCCCAACAGGCTCCTCTGTCCAAGGGAATTCTCCAGGCAAGAATACTGGAGCGGGTGGCCATGCCCTCCTCCAGAGATCTTTCCCACCCAGGGATCAAACCCACACCCCCTGCGATTCCTGCACTGCAGGTGGATTCTTACCTACTGAGCCACCTGGGAAGCCCCATTTTGTATTGGGGTATAGCCAATTAACAAACAATGTTGTGACAGTTTCAGGTGAACAGCAAAGGGACTCAGCCATCCATATACATATATCCATTCTCCCCCAAACTCCCCTCCCATTCAGGATGCCACATAACCTTGAGCACAGTTCTATGTGCTACAGGAATGTGTCCTGCTAGATTTTAAATGGATAACCAACAAGCACCTACTGTATAGCACATGGAACTCTGCTCAATATTCTCTAATAACCAAGATGTAGAATTTCAAAAAACAGTGGACACGTGCTGCTGCTGCTAAGTCGCTTCAGTCGTGTCCGACTCTGTGTGACCTCATAGACGGCAGCCCTCCAGGCTCCCCCGTCCCTGGGATTCTCCAGGCAAGAACACTGGAGTGGGTTGCCATCCTTCTCCAACGCATGAAAGTGAAAAGTGAAAGTGAAGCCGGTCAGTCGTGTCTGACTCTTCGCGACCCCACGGACTGCAGCCCACCAGGCTCCTCCGTCCATGGGATTTTCCGCCTGAGGTGCACATATACCTGAATCACTTTACTGCAGACCAGGAACTAACACAACGTTGTTATTCAACTAATACTCCAATATAAAATAAAAATCAGGGACCTCCCTGGTGATCCAGTGGCTAAGACTCCCCACCAACCCGCACTGAAAGGGGCCCAGGTTCAATCCCTGGTCAAGGAATTAGATCCCCCAAATCACAACTAAAAGACCCTGCATGCCTGCAACTAGGACCTGGAGCAGCTAAACAAATAAAAATAAAATTCAAAAAAATTTTTAAATAAAGCGAGTGGAAATAATATTACAGTGAAAACCTGAACTACAGTTGGTACACACGCCCCAAATGGCACCCCGTCTCCCAACCCCTCGCGGGGCCCCCTCCGCGTCCTCACCCACGTCCATCCATTCAGGCGGGAGCAGCCGACACTTCTGTCTCTGCTTCAGGTTGACTGCCAGCCACAGAGGTACCAGCACCGGTAGGCCGGGGTTGAAAGGCCCCAGGTCGCCCTGCAAACACGCACACCCCGTCACTCACAAGTGCAGGGCTTGGACCTCCGCAGTCCGCGAGCTGACGCCCTGCGCGGTCTCGACCGGCCCCGCGCCCCGCCACCACCCTGCACCGGTTCCCCAGCCCCGCCCGACTACATCTGCGGGCCTGGGCCCCGACAACCCAGCCCGCCGGGAGCGGGAGCCCACCAGACCGAGCCGGGGGCCCGGCGGTTCTCACCCCGATGAGGTAGATCTTGTCCAGGCTGAAGTTCGGGATGATGGTGACCAGCTCCTTCTCGGCCAGAAACTCCACCTCCGCTGCATCCATGGCGTCGCCACCGGCCGACCCAGGGCTCGCCGCCGCCGCCTCAGGTCCCTCAGTTTCCGAGAAAACACCACTGCGTCTGCCGCTTTCCCGCCACCGCGCAGAGCCCGCCCCCTGACCGGAAGGAGCCCTGGCCGGCCTATAGGAAGACGGCGCTTTACGTGGGGCGGTGGAAGGCGGGGAGAATGACTGTTACGAGCCCGCGGATTGGCCATCTTGAACGTGACTGCGGAGCGGGTCCTGCCCCCTCGAGGCAGGCCCCGCCCGTCCCCGTGTCCCGGTCTCGTCCCTCCCGTGCGCCGCTAACTTGGAGCCGCCGGCTCACCTGCACCTAGGACCGCCCTCGGTGGCCCTTCACGAGCCCCGGGCGCCTGCCTTCCCACACCGCGAGTCAAACTGGGGCTGGGTGGGCTTCGGGGCCGGGAGTTGTTCATTCGCTCAGTCGTGTCCGACTCTTTGCAACCCCTTGGACTGCAGCGCGCCAGGCCTCCCTGTCCATCACCATCTCCCCCAGCTTGCTCAAACCCATGTCCATCGAGTCGGTGATGCCACCCAATCATCTCATCCTCTGTCGCCCCCTTCGGAGCCAGGAGTTAAAGCATGTAATTGGTAACGGTGTAACCTGGCTACACAAACGCGGTGCCCCCACCGACCCACCCAAGCAGAGTGAGGGAAGGCGTTGTTTCCTTTAAGTTCACAATCTTCTGGCCAATGCAGATTCCTTCATCGCACCCACATATTCCCATTCAGAAACTGCTGGAGAAAAGGCTCACAACCTGCACTTTTACAGGCTCCGCAGGTGAAAACCTGTGAAGGGGCGAGTTTGCAAATACGGATCAGTGAGTCCGGCTATTAACTGTTGGTCCGTCCGGGTGCCCTCTATAGAGTGGGTTCACGTGAACCATTGCAGCAGTGGTTCTCAGGCCCTCCTCTGGCAGCATCCCTTCCCTATCCTCCCTCACCCTTCCCCCAGAGATGCCCCGTGTTGACGTGCACGCTCCCGCAGACTTCTGATTCAGTGGTCTGGGTGAGGATAGAGGACTGACCTCTAACCAGGGTCAGGGGGATTCCAGTGGCGTGATGATAAGCCAGCAGAGCTTCCACCTGAGGTGAAGCAGCTAGAGGAGGACTGGGGTGGGGGGGAAGGTGATGCTGAATTTGACAGCATTAGCTTTAGGCTCCAAGAAAAAGCATATGTGACAGGAGTATTTCAGGGTTCTAGATCCCTTCAGGAAAGCTCCCTCACCCCACAAAACCACACACTTTCCTGTCTAACAATCCAGAAAACTGCCCCATGCCAGGTTGTTGGGAAGATGAAATAAAGCCATCATCCAGTTCTGCCCATTCACACGGCCTGGAAAGCGGTTTGTTGTTTATCTGCGTTGGAAATGATCATGAGGAGCCTGGAGATTTCCTTCATTGTGTCATTTACGAAGACAAATACTTTCCAAGAAAATAAAAGATCCCTCGGGAATGCTGTCTAACCGAGAGCAAGTGACCACTCTGAACCTCTGTATTTTCATCTGCAAGAGAGGTAGGAAGGGAAGGAGTCCCCAGGGTATTTGGGGAAGAGGGGGGTGGCAGGCCACCTGGCCCCTCCTAAAATAAAAGCTCCCTCAGGCATCTGCAGAGAGTGTGTGCCAACTTGTCTGGGTTTTGATTGATGGGGCAATGTTTCCTTGACTGGCAAATATTTGTGTTTCAAAGTTGGAGAGGCTTCCCTCCCTGATTTCCGCAGACTGTAAAAGCACAAAGGAAAAGAGCTGGTGGGAGAGCCGAGGTTCAGAGAGGCCCTGGTGGGATCGTGAGTGCTAGCAGAGCCCAGTGTCCTGGCGTCCTTTCTGGGAACGTGGGGACTTGCTGCTGCTTACGTCACAGGGCTGTAGGCAGAACGAGACAAAGGGGGTGCGGCCTTCCACACTACAAAACGGTGGCATCTTGGAGCCTCAAACTGGAGTAGACACCAAGGTCCTTCAGTTCAGTTCAGTTACTCAGTTGTGTCCGACTCTTTGTGACCCCATGGACTGCAGCACGCCAGGCCTCCCTGTCCATCGCCAACTCCCAGAGCTTACTCAAACTCATGTCCATTGAGTCAGTGATGCCATCCAACCATTTCATCCTCTGTCGTCCCCTTCTCCTCCCGCCTTCAATCTGTCCCAGCATCAGGGTCTTTTCAAATGAGTCGCATCTGGTGGCCAAAGTATTGGACATGTATTGGACAAATATTGGGCAAACAAGTATTGAACAAGGTATTGGCCAAGGTCCTTAGGGGGACCTTGTTAAAGCACCATGATTCACAACAGCCAAAAGGTGGAAACCACCCAGATGTCCACTGCTCTCCTGTGGTCCCCGGGGAATGGCGGGGAAGCAGCGACTTGTTGCGGGTGGCGTCTCCCAGCTAGGGAGGTGGCTAGAATTAGTCATGGAAGCAGAAGGGACATGCAGAGCAGAAAAACACCTCCTCCTGAAACTCTCTTCCCTCATTGCAGCTGAAAGGGGCCCTTGGGATGGTACCCTCCAAGGACAAAGACTGCTTCACTACCTGGGCCCCTCTAAGGTCTCAAGGCAGGGGTGATAGCATGACCCCTGCAGGCCTGGCTCTCCTGCTGTTTCTGGCCACTGGCGAATTTTACTGGTGGGGCCCAGCCGCTCCAACTGGTACCTCTTCCCACCTTCACCTCCTAGAGCCCTCGGGAGGCTGGGAGCGAACGACTGATGTAGGCGAAGTTCTCAGATGCGTCTGGCCCAGCTGTGTAGACAGCCGTGGTTCCCGCACCTGGCGGCAGGGCTGGCTCTGCTCACGACAGCCCTCAAGGTGTCCTTCTCCCTGCTGAGTGCTGGTGAATGAAGCAGGAAAGACAGACAGCTCCCGTCATCCAGGGCCGCTGTGTAAGCTGCTCCCCAGAACCTGACCAGATCCTGAGCAGGCCGGGTGAGAGATGCAGGTCGGGGAGTGACGTGAATGGATGAGCAGTTTACAGAAAAGAGAGCTCTGGGGGGCGGAGTGGGGATGGGACCCAGTCCAGCAGCAGGAGAATCACCTGAAGGCTGGGACCGGATGTCTAGCTGAGCACTAGCGGTGGCACCTAGGGCAACAGCCAGGGGACCAAGAGGAGGGACGGTCTGAAACCAGAGCCCGAGGACTGCCTGCAGGGTCCCGGCAAGCCTGGCCCGGGAAGCCTCCGGACCCCACCCAGTGGCCACAGGTCTTTCCCAGCCGCCTGTGGCTCCGCACAGCCCGGCAGCGTCCCCCTAATCGCTGCCGCTGGGCCTTCGAGTCCCTCCCTGCTGTTTGCAGGCCACCAGAGTCTGGCAGGGGAGCCAGCCCGTGAGCCGCAGGGCGCACATCACGGCTGAGCCGGGTGGGAGCTCTCAAATGCCTCCGACACAGTGCCAATACACTCTTGTGTCTTTTTGCCATCTGCTGCTGTCATTAAAAAATTACATTTCCATCTGTTTTCACACTTTTCTCCCCTCCCAGCCTCCCCTCCCGGAGGCATACAGCATGAATCCCACGTCGAGGACGCGATCACTGCCTCGCCTCTTGGAGCCTAGGAACATTGCTGGGACACACGGGGTTAGGGGTAATGGGCTTCATGGGCGACCAGAGCTGTTCATTCCTCCTAAGTCGACACTGACCGTGACCTCTGCCCTCCACACACCAACCCCTCCACACACACTTTGCGGGAAGCCACTTACAAAGCTTTTTTTGGTTGCTGGTTTTAATTAGTATGTGTGGCTTTAGCATTAAAAATAAATGGAAAATAAACTGCAAGCATTAGTAACCATTTCCCCTGGGAATGTATTTAAGGAAGAACAGACTCAAGAAATAAGAATCAGGGAGCCATGTCTTGGGCTCAGAAAAAAATTGTCATTCTAGACCAACCCCAAAGATGTAACCCCCCTCCCTGACTGATACAGCATGCCTGACCTTTCATGAAGGGTCAAGTCCACGGAAAACCCAACCCCCTCACAAGTTTGTGACCACAGACTTCGCCTGGTGGATCTCCTCAAACACAGCTTTGCAAACATCAGCATAATCGGTAACACTCTAGGTTCTGTACGTATGGTCATCTGTTTCATCTTCCCAACAACCTGGTTACTACCTTCTTTTGAAGATGGAGGAAGCTGAAGCTCAGAGTTGATCAATTAATAATTTATTTTTTTTAAACTTTTGGCTGTGCCCCACAGCACGTGGGACCTAGTTCCCCAACCAGGAGTCGAACCCACCTCCCCTGCATTGGAAGGGGGAGTCGTAACCATTGGACTGCCAGGGAAGTCCGATGCTGAGGCTCAGAGAGGCAAAGTAACTCGCTCCAGGTTGCCCATCTGACAAAGGAAGCATGGGGGTGGACGCGGCAGGCTGGGCCCTAGGCTCCGAGGAAGGCTTCAGTTTATTCACAAGGCCCTCCTGGGATGCTCCAGGAAGGCGGGAGATCTCCAGGGCCAGTTCAGGTTAAGGAGCAAGTTTCTACTGCTGGCCCCTTGGGGCTCAGACCACCCCCACCCCACCCCGCTCCCCACCAACCTGGGGCTCCCAGGGAAGCCTGGCTCCTCACAGTACCAGCACTGCCCCCAGGGAGCTCGTTAGAGACACAACAGTAGGCCCACCCCAGACCTCCCCTAACAAAGGGCATCTGCCTTTGAACCGGCTCCCTGCCGACAGCACCGGCACAAAGCACCAGGTTGTCTGAATCCCCTCACCAGCACCAGGAGGAGGAACAAAGGAGGTGGGGCATGTATCTGCTAACTCCCATCCCTAGTGGGTGAGGGGTACCGCCAGGCGGCCTGGAGAGCCCCCAAACCAGCGGCTCCTGCAGCAGAGGAAGCCCTTGGGTGCTGGAGGGGAACCCTGCCCTCGTGCACACACACGGGGCTCTGTCACGCCCAGGGACGGGGTCCCAGGTGCCCGCTTCCACCACCTGCCCCACACTCACCCCTCCAGACTCCTCAGGTCCCCGCTGCGTTGTGCCCATTCCCCAGACGAGCAAACGGAGGCCCAGGGAGGTGTGTGCCCTGTGTGATCATGGCCCCCATTTACTGACTGTCTGCTCCATGCCAGGTACTATGTGGTTGTTGCACGGAGATCGTTTTCCTTAACGCACGTAGGCTTGCCACGTGGGAGGTCCTGCTCTCCTCACTTCACAGGTGAAGACAAGATTCAGAGGGGCTGAACAGCTTTCCAAGGTCACACTGCACAGCCCAGGGTCTGGCCAACACCCTTGCTGGCATCCATTCCCCCTATTCTTTCTCACGCTCCTAAGAAGGAATGCTGGGGGGCTGCAGTGGGGTGCCCTGCCCCCTGCCATCACACCCCCCGCCTCGCCCCTTCCTCACGAAGAGACAGAGCTAGCTTGAAGGCAGAGCCTCAGGAGCAGTGAGCATTGCACAGGGTTTCTTCTGACTTGGGGGGCAGGTGTCACCAGGAAGGGTCCCCCTCACTCAGCTGGGGTGCATGCTCCATGCTGGCTCTAAAAGGAATGAGCCCTTCACATTCAAGAGGCCCAGAGCCCAGGACTGGTGTGGGTGCCTTGGACTGCAAGACCTTTCTGCAGGAGACCAAGGGGACTCACCTGGCCCTGCAAGAAAGCCAAACCGGCCCCCAGGGCTGCAAAGCCTCTGGCCAGCCTCCACCTGCTCTCCAGCTCACAGTCCTCTTGCTGTTGCCATGGGCACTAAAAGCCTGGGGTGAAGTGTCCATTAGCCACCACAGGTTACTCAGTGGGCTGGAGGCCTCTGAGCAGTACCCAGGAGATGGGGGGTGGGCTCTCCTGGCCTGCACACACAGCCAGCTCTCAGGACGAGCACCCAGCCCTGAGACCAGCATCCCCTGGGTCCCAGAGGGAAGGGACTGGGGCAAAGTGTCCACGTCACCTCCAGGGGGATATAAGGGGCGCCGAGTATCCAGGGAGAAAGGGACAAACAAGAAATATTGCTGAGTGGCAGCTTCATGTAGATGGTAAGAATGTGGGGTCTGGGTTCAAGTTCTCACTCTCTGACGACCTTGGGCTCTAAGTTTCTCAGATGCCCCGTCTGTAAAATGGGGGTAATCACAGCGTCTACACCAGAAAACTAGACGGTTATTCCCAGCCCATCACTCCCTCCCTTTATAGACATGTCTGTCCCTTCCCGTGCCATGTGACTGCCCAGCTCAGCCAAGTGGGGTGTGTCTGTGTGGCTTGCCTGCTTCACATGTGGAAGCTGAGAACGCTCCTGCGGGCCTGGCTTGTGCTCTGAGCGTCTGCAGTGAGAACGCACTCTGGGCGCTACTGGCCACAGTATGAGGAGGGCCAATTGAGGGGCCAAGACCACCCGAAAGCCCATAACCAGCTAGACCAGCCCCTCCATGATAAGCGATTCTCTTAAACTTACCTCTGTACTGAATGTGCTCCATCTCCTCTGCCCGCACAAGGAGCAGAGTCCGCAGCTCGTTACACGGGATCTTTATTTACAATGCAAAAAAGAACTTATAAATCACTTTCTGGACAGTTTCGATGCCTTTAAGACAACGTGTAAAAAAGGAGCCAGTCCTGTGCAAGAAGTCCTTATGTGTGTGTGCACCTCCAGGGCGCCTGTCTGCATGGCCCTGGGCGCTGGGAGTCCACCTGGCCAGAAGGGAGCCTCTCCTGGACGGCGTCTGTCACCATGCCCGGGGTTGGCGAGAACGTGGAGGCATCGGAGGTCTGGTCCACCCCACGGGGCCTGAGAAGTGTCGCTCTGGAAGCGGGCGGGGCTGACTGCTCGCTCCTCTCCCCACGCCTCTGGTCCAGCGCTGGAACCGCTGCGTCCTCCCAGCCAGCGTCCTCAGCAGAGTGTCCCAGGGTCCCGGACACGCGGAGAGGGGGACGGCCAGAGCAGGAGCCGGGGCAGGCACACCCCTGACCTGCGTCGCCGCCTCAGGCCTCAGGGTCAAGGTCTCCATCCTCCGTGCATGACCCAGACTCGTCCAGCCAGACTAGGAGACAGAGGTGGGGTCCACATCCGGATGGGCCCCCCACACCAGGCCCCTTTCCCCAGAAGCTCCAGGGCCGGCGCCTCAGGCCACATTGCTTCATCGTATCCCTCCAAGCTCTGCGCACGCAGGGCGGTGGTGTCAGCCAATTCAGAGAGGGAACCCAGTGACGTGGGTCTCACGGGCTCTCCCCCTCTCCTCTGGCCACCCCAAGCCCCGAGCTGCCCCAGATCTCAGGCTGAGGCCCCTGGGATTGAACCTCCCCCACCACATACACCCCATGGCTCAGCTGCTTCAGACCGCCTGCCTGGAGATGCCTGCATGCCTGAGGCTTGGCAGGAGGTCAACACACCCACCCTCCAGTTCCAGGTGGGAAAGTGAGGCCCCGAGAGGGGACATGCCCCCCTAGTCAGCAGGGTGGTCAGGGCAGGGCGGGGTTCTCGCCCATCTCTCACTGTGGGGGAAGCCCCAGGGATCTTTCAGCGCCGGGAGCCCGCAGCCCCGTTGGATGTGCCGCCCAGGCCTGCCAGGCTGTCCCCCTGCCCTAAACGTGTCACTGGTAAGGAGACTGGCCACACAGGCACTGTGCGGGCTGTGGGCTCGGGCCCCTGACCTTCCTCGTCACCAACTCTCACAGCCTCTGAGGCATGACCACTCTCTGTGATACGGGGGAGCTGGGGCCTCGTCCCCACATGCAGGGTTCTGTGACTCCAAGGGCTCTGCCCTTCCTCCTCCAGCTCCCTCTCTAAATGGGGAAAGGCAGAGGCCAGGCCTCACTTCTGCCACCAGACAGGATGTGAGGGGGCCTCTTGTGCAGTCCCTCTGCACTGGGACCCCGTGGGCACTCAGGGCTCCAGGCCTGCACCCCACAAACCTTGAGGAGGAACTGTGAGTCTCCCCTGTGCTCACACCAGCCCTGGGAGCAGGGAAGGCGGTTATGATCCCATCTTACAGATGAGGCCACTGAGGCTCCGAGAGGGAAGGGGGTGTCACGGCAGGGCCTGGGCCTCAGTTACCCATGGAAAGCTCTCTGATTAGACACAGAGGCAGAAACCCAGCTCTTCTCTCACCTTGCTGTGTGCCCTTGAGGGAGTCACTGTCCCTCTGTGGACCTCAGTTTTCCCAACTATAAATTAGAGATAAGGGCGGTATTCACAGCTCAGAGGGTTGGAGTGAGAATTCACTTAAGATTTGTGAAAAGCATTTAGCCCAGTGCCAGGCACCTGGGTAGGTGACACAGGACTGTGACCCATGGCTGTCATTACTGTGCCTGACCCAGTGCTAGTACCAGTGTGGGGTCTGGCCCCAGCCTGATGGGCTCTCCAGGTCATTCCCCCCGGCGGGCAAGCTGACACCCAGACTGAGAACTTGTGGAGAAGTCTACCTGAGTGCGCTCCCACCTCTTTCATGAGCCCCTCCTCAGCCTCTGTGGGCCTGTGTCCCCCAGATGAGCCAGGCACTAGCTGTAGCCCACGATGGTAGCCCCCGAGAGGGCGTCAAGTCAGGGCGTGCAGAGAACAAGCTCCAGATCTCACGGCCTGGATCTAAGTCCCAACTCTGACGTATCAGCTGTACAAGTGTTTCAACCTCTCGGAACCTCAGTTTACCCACCTGTAGAATGGGGATGATGAGAACTGGACCTGACTCAGAGTTACTATGAGGCCTCAAGGAAAAACCACCACCATCATCACTTACGATGACTGTTCACAACAGCAGCCTCTGCACCAAGCAGCAGGCCTGACTCAATAAACCTGTTCATGAATAAACGCCCCCCCCCTCGCCCCCGCCAGCTCCAGTGGTATTCACAGAGGGACTGGGGGTTGCGGGGCGGGGGGCAGTAGTTTGGGTCCCTCCCTCTCACCATCTCTCTGGGAACCACCCCATCCCCTCTCTGCTCCTTGCAGTGAGCTGTGTCTGGAAGGCCCAGAGATCAGCCCCAGCCTGGGTGGGAGGGGGAAGTTTCCAAGCCTGTCCTGTCCACTGAACCGCAAGACAGAGCCCCAGTTCCTCAGCTACAGGGGAAGGCACCTCTGTCTACCACCTTGGCAGGCCCACGCGGCCCCATCCATGACTCACCCAGCTGCCGGAAGAGGCTATGGAGCTAATTATTCCATACACCATAACTTGCTGAGGCTGGTGCCAGGGACACGGGCCCAAGGTGGAGTGTGTGCAGATCCACGTGTAAATTTTTAATAAAGCGCAGGAGCAGACACCCACCCCAGCCCCCCAGCCTGACAGCAGCACCTCACCTGCCCTCCGGGTGTCCCTGGGCAGGGCCACGCCTGTGGGGGTCGGCGGCGTGATGATGATGTTGGGGACGTCCAGGTGCTTGTCGCTCAGCACGGGGGCCTCGTCGTGGCTGCCACTGCTGCTTACACACATCTTTAAGCCTGAGGGCAGGCCATGGGACACACACGCACACACACGACAGAGAGACAGACGTCAGTGGCCGCTGGGGGCTGCCCGCCGCCCTCCTCCGTTGCCATGGGTCCCCATGGTGCAGGGCCCAGGGGACTGCTCTGCATGCCCACGTCAGGACCCGTCTGAGCTGGCGCGACTTGGCCAGGGTACGAGTTTTCTCTGCTTTGGTCACTCATGTTAACATTGGGGGCTGTGACACACAGTAGGTACTCAAAACACAACCCCGAGTGGAGGAAAGCCACAGGCTTAGCTGGAAGCCACGCCTGCATGAGGCAGTGCCACGCATGGAGTTACGTCCCCCACAAATTATCTTCTGAGAGTCTGTGACATCAGTGCTGTGTCTTCCCTAAGCATTGGACTGAATTCACTGGAGAAACTGTCTGGGCCTGGAATTGTCTTTGTGCAAACATGTTTGATTACAAATTGGGGTTCTTTAGTAAGAGGTGGGGCTATTCAGACTTTGTTTCCTTTTGTCCCTTTGGGTAAGTTACATTAGTCAAAGAATCTCTTTCTTCTAAACTGTTGTAAGCCTTGTCTTCTTTCTCCCATAAACTCAGGTAATCCGGCCCAGACTTCATGTCCAGCTGACATGAAAGTGCTCTTGCCAAATCCCAACCTCACTCTTCCCGTCTTGAGTCAAGGCCATCAGCCCTGTGCCAGTAACCAGGGCCTTAGCAGCAGTCCCCCTTACCCCCCATCTCCTCACTCTCCAACCCCCCAGCCAATTTAACCAACCACAGACATATCACTTTGCCAACAAAGTCCGCTTAGTCAAAGTTATGGTTTCTCCAGTAGTCCTGTATGGATGTGAGAGTTGGACCATAAAGAAGGCTAAGTGCAAAAGAATTGATGCTTTTGTGGTGCTGGAGAAGATTCTTGAGAGTCCCTTGGACTGCAAGAAGATCAAACCAGTCAATCCTAAAGGAAATCAACCCTGAATATTCATTGGAAGGATTGATGCTGAAGCTCCAATATTTTGGCCATCTGATGCATAGGGCTGACTCATTGAAAAGACCCTGATGCTGGAAGAGACTGAAGGCAAAGGATAAGAGGGTGACAGAGGATGAGATGGTTGGATGGCATCACCAACTCAATAGACAAGAGTTTGAGCAAACTCTGGGAGATAGTGAAGGACAGGGAAGCCTGGCGTGCTGCAGTCCATGGCGTTGCAAAGAGTTGGACACGACTGAGCGACTGAACAACAGAAAGAGTCCATAGATCCACTTACCTCACATCTGTGACAGTCTTCCTCCCCCTCCTCATGCTCCTAGCGAGCCTCTCCACCTTCTGGCTGATCCCTCCAAACAGCAGCCCACCCTCCAAACAGCAGCTAGAAACTGCAAACCTGATCATACCCGAACACTCACTAGCTCTCAGCAATTAGCTACAAACAGCATTTCCCAAAGAGTGTTCCCTGGAACACTGCCTCCACAGACTCCCTCAGGAGGGAGGGTCCACGATCCAGTGAGTCTGGGAATCCCATCTACTCTATCCTTCTCGTGGAGATCCCATGCCTGTTGGAGCATTAAAGGCTCTGAGAAGTCCTGCACTGAGGAAGCTGCTGTCATTGTGCTTCATCCTGGGGTTCCTGAACTTAAATAACCCTGGATTCTGTTTTTGGAGGAACACCTGTTAACATCTCACAAAACCATGAGTCATGAAATACCTTCTGGGAAAGATTGATCGTAAATTAAAGTCAGCCTCCACAGTCTGCCCCAAGCTTGTTTTGAAGCCTGCCACCTGGACTTCCCTGGTAGCTCAACTCATAAGATTCCACCTGCAATGTGGGAGACCTGGGTTCGATCCCTGGGTTGGGAAGATCCCCTGGAGAAGGGAATGGCTACCCACTCCAGTACTCTGGCCTAGAGAATTCCATGGACTGTATAATCCAGTTTACTTCAGTTGCTCAGTCATGTCCGATTCTTTCTGACCCCATGGACTGCAGCACACCAGGCTTCCCTGTCCATCACCAACTCCCGGAGCTTACTCAAACTCATGTCCATCGAGTCGGTGATGCCATCCAACCATCTCATCCTCTGTCATCCCCTTCTCCCGCCTTCAATCTTTTCCAGCATCAGGGTCTTTTCCAATGAGTCAGTTCTTCGCATCAGGTGGCCAAAGTATTGGAGTTTCAGCTTCAGCATCAGTCCTTCCAATGAATATTCAGGACTGATTTCCTTTAGGATAGACTGGTTGGATCTCCTTGAAGTCCAAGGGACTCCCAAGAGTCTTCTCCAAAGCTACAATTCAAAAGCATCAATTCTTCAGCGCTCAGCTTTCTTTGTAGTCCAACTCTCACATCCATACATGACTAGTGGAGAAACAATAGCTTTGACTAGATGGACCGCTGTTGGTAAAATAATGTCTCTGTTTTTTAGTATGCTTCCTACGTTGGTCATAGCCATATAGTCCATGGGGTCGCAAGGAGCTGGACACGACTGAGAGACTTTCCCTTTCCCTGCCACCTGCCCACACCCCTTGAACTGCTCACAGTTCCCCAAACACCCTGGGCTCCCCAGCCCTTTGTGCTGTCACACGGGCTGCTCCTGCCTGGAGTGCTCTCTGTTGCTTTGGGAGAGTGGTGAGCTCCTCCTGACCCTTCAAACCCCAGCATAACAGGCTCTCCTATGGGGGAGCTGCCCCAGGTATCTGACCCCGCTCCTTCAGTCTTCCGGTGCCAATCTCGAAACGATCAGTCCCGTCTGCCTTTACCGTGAGCGTGTGAAGGACAGCCCCTACTTGCTGGCCCGTGCGTCCTTAGAACCTGGCATCCTGCCTGGGACAGAGCACACAGGGGTGCTTTCAATTTCAAATCAAAAACAACTTCAGGCACCGCTGAACTCAGTATTCAGATCTTTGTCGCCATGCCCTGCCTCTTTGTTTTTACTCCCCAAACAGCCCCAGACTGGACCACGTTAGCTCAGGTATCCGAGCCCCCAGCCAACAGCAGGAGCCGAGCAGCGGGGTGGGCTTCCCCGACCCCCACTGGGACAGTGCTCCTTAATCACCCCTGCCGGGTCAGTGTGGTGGTCCTCAACAATGTCCCTGACGGGTGGAGTCTGATTCCCCTCCTCTCCAGTGAGGGATGGACGCTAGGGTGGATTCCAATGCAGAGATGAAGACAGAAGGGATGGCGTGTGATTTCCATGGCAAGGTCATGCAGGACACTGCTCTTGCTCTCGGGGAGCCAGCTGCCACGTGTGAGGATGCTCAAGTGGCCTGAGGGGGAGCCCAGCTGGTGGGCCAATGGCACAGGAGGACGCCACCTAGGGCGTGGGTCCTTCAGCCCAGGCAAGCCTTCAGACGAGACTAGGGCTCAGCCTACAGCTTGACCGTAACCTCTGAGACCCTCTGTGACACAACCTCCCAGCTAAACTGTCCCCGAATCTCCGACCAACAGAAACTGTGAGATAACAAATCCTTAAGCCACTAGGTTCAGGGGGTCATTGTTTATGCAGCAGTAGATAACTGATACAGTAGTCAGCACAGCTTGCCTGTCCTTGAAATCCCAATCCTGTTTCCTTCCTGGAGAGTCCCTGTGGCCCCCCGCTAAATATACCAGGCAGGCTGGTTAGTTTTGTAGAAAGGGGCCACGTCCCCTCCATCAGACGACGAGCCCCTCAGGAGCACCCACCAAGGCCGCTGCCAACTTTCTTTAAAACCTTAGAGCTGTTTCTTCCTGCCATCTTATGCAGAAGCCCAGAATGTAAAACAGATACAAAGAAGCCACTTGCAGGAAGTCCTCCTGTTATCACTGCAGCAGTTGGCATTTAGGGATCATCTGCCACATGCCAGACACCTCCTCCTACGGTCTTCAAGGCCACACCGGGAGGGGTGAACTCGGATGTGAGACCGAGGACCAGAAACGGTAGGAGCTTGCACAGTGATGAACAGCTAGCGGGTGGCGGGAGCAGGATCTGAACCCAGACCTGAGTCAGTCTGATTCCAAAAGCTCCTGCTCCTTGTAACCATGATCCTGTAACAGAGCCAGGAAAACTATCTGAAAAGGACCTGACGGTAAATATGTTTTACTTTGGGGGCGACAAAGTCTCTGTTGCAACATCTCAGGTTTGCCACTGAACGCAAGTGCAGCCTCAGACAATATGTAAATGGGTGGGTGGGGCTGTGTGCCAAGACACTTATTTAGAAAAACAGGAGGGGCAGTCAGCTTTGGTCCAAGGGCTGTGGTTTGCCTCTGTCAGCTCTGTAATATCCAGGAGTTGGGAAGTTTGGATCAGGGACATGCCTGACGTCCTAATAGGCAACAACAGAAACTCAAAAGCCCGAGGCTCATTAATGCCAAAACCCAAACCCAAATCCCAAATCTGGCTACTGCTGGGAAGTGACAGGTGGTGGGCGTGAGGAAATGAACGGAATGAATGAATTCCTCGGAAGCCCTTGCCCAGTGAGCTGGGGCCAAGAGGGTGCTGGTCCCTGCTAGCTTCCTCCAGAATCATCCCCAAAGGGCGTCTCAGGGAGCATGGCCACAAAATCGAGCTCTGATTACTGTTGTCTGTAACTGAAGGGAGCCTCCCTGATCAGCCTCCAAGGCCCCTTCTTCAGTGAGTATTCCAAAGTTCTAAAAGAAAATGCTAATGGAGGAAAGCCACACTCTCCCAGGGCTCACACCTGCATTTTAACCTGTTCTGGGAGCACAGTGACAAAGCCCACATTCTTAATCAGGAAGCATCAGGTCACTCTTGGTGGGCCCTGGAGAGATGCTGGAGGCAGAGAAGAGGGAGGGGAGGAGGGGAAGGAGGAGGGAGGGGAGGAGGGGAGGGGGAGGAGGAGGGAAGGGAGGAGGGAGGGGGAGGAGGGAGGGGGAGGAGGAGGGAAGGGAGGAGGGAGGGGGAGGAGGAGGGGGAGAACGAAGAAAGAAAGGCAAAGAGGATGAGAGTGGGGAGAGGATGGAGGAGAGGGGGAGGGCGGTAGGAGAGAGAGAGGAGGAGGGAGGGGAAAGTCAGAGGAGGAGGAGGCGGGAGAGGAGGGCAAAGAGGGAGGGGGCCAGGACTCCAGCCCCTTTCAGCCCTCTGGGCCGCCCAGAGCAGGAGTGGCTGAGCTCTTGGGAGCAGCTCTGGGGAGATAAAGCCGACTTTGGGGATTAAACACAAATGCCAACCCTGCCCCAGACAAGCAGCTCATTTGTGCTAAAGCCAGAATGGTTATTTGTTAATTATGTGCCCGTCTCGGGTCATTAAGAGCCCATTTCCTGAGGGGAAGGGCCTGGCTGGGATTCCAGGGGCCCAGGCCCCCAGAGGGAAAGGCAGAGGGAATCCCAGGGCCCCAGAGCTGTCCGATATTTCGATTTGGGGGTGTGACAGGGAGCATGCGCAGGAAGCCTTCCTGGCTGGTGGCTGTCACCCACCATGACCCAACCCTGCTCTGAGGCACACGCTTTCCCAGGACATGAGTCAAGCTGGACACAGAGCAAGCCAGGTCAGACCTCCCTGGCCTCCTGGTGGCAGCTGCCTGCCTCCCGCGGGGGAAACGCTGGGGCTCTGTGAGTGAGCTCTGAAAACCAGTTCCGCCCTTGCCCCTGACCCGCTCCTAGGCAGTGGTTTTCCATCTTGGCTTCCTAAGCCACCTGGGAAGTTTAAAAAATAACCCAAGGCAGGGGGACCACCAGAACTTTCAGAAGCTCCTGTGTGAGTCTGAGAGCTGGGCAGGGCCCCCCTGAGCCAGGGTGCCTGGGAACACATGGTTTTTCTCTCCAAGTCTAGAATCCAGGGCTGGAAAATGGAACTATGCTACCCATATTGTAGGTACAGAAGGCTGAGCGTGGGGCATTTGGCTGCCCAGCACGGGAGCAGTGGCCTGGGACAAGCACTGAGGGAGGGGCACACAGCTGCCGCCTCCCCCGAAACCCTCGTTGAGCGTCCCCCAGGTTAGGCTCTGGGCCGAGTCCACATTAACCCTCACACAATCCCTCGTGGATGCCAGGGCCATGGCCATTCTCCAGCGAGAAAACCAAGGCTCGGAGAAGGCAGGCAGCATGTCTGAGGGCATGCAAACCTGAGGACCCAACTCACTCTGTCATCAGCCACTTCTCATCCTTCAGACGCCCTAAGCCAGGCCTATTCTCTGTTCAGGATACCCCAGGCACGGGGGACACAGCACTGTTCCTGGTCCCCAGGCCACCCAGAGGCCACAGAATGACCGGGCAGGATCCAAGAGCAGGTGCGGCCCCAACGCAGGGATCGTGGCTTAAGGGCGCCCTCTGCTGGTTCTTTTTTTAAATGGCGCTTGATCAGCACCCTAAAAGAAAGCTCCCAGACCCTGCCTGGGACCACATCCCTGGGACCGCACCCACGGTTCCCCAGGGCACTGTCTCACACAGTGGCCCTGCTGGACGCACAGTGCAGTTGGAAGCCAGAACGTACAGCTGGGCTTCAACCCACCTGGCAGTAGCTCCACCTGCAGAAATGGGGGTACTTCACAGTCCCCACCTCCAGGGGGCGCTGAGAGGATGACGAGCCACACGGAAGCCCCGCCCTCTAGCCAAGCGGTCCGTCGGTAAGGTACATGTGGCAGGTGAGGAAACCACAAAGCCAGCTTTGCAGTGCACACTCAATAAGCACAAGCAGTTATTAACAGCATGAGATTCTAATCTTTGCACTTATTCACTGATTCAGCCAATGCTGAGCACCCCTCGCCCCCTGAGTGCAGGCCAAGGCCCTGGTCTCGTCTCTGCAGTCACACAGCTGTTTGGAGTGACTCTGACAAGATGTTCCTGGTTCTAGCTGAACACTCAAACAAGACCCTTTTTCCTATTGGGCTGGCAGGGCCCCAGGCTGGGGAAGGAGGAGAAACCCAGTCTGACTCTAGGTCCTGACTCTATAGTTTGACTCTAGTCTGACTCTAGTTCCCACTGTGACTCCCCAAGTTTGACCTGCTCACCTGCAGAGGGAGGGGATATGTTCCTCCCCCACAGCTCAGGAATAAACCCCCCAGCTCGGTCCACAGAGCTCCTGTGCACCTACTGTGTGCTGGGCATCATTCCAGGCACTGGGGACGTGGCAGAGAACAAGAGAGTCTCAACAGATGTTTCTCTGCTCCTGTCCCCTGCCCCACTGCCTTCCTCCACCTCTTGCTCCAGCCCCTGGCAGCAAACTGGGACCCCAAAGATTTCATAGGAGGCTGGAGAAAATAACAGGGAGGGCCCTCTGATCCAGGCCATTGTCGGGAGGGCCCAGGTGGCTGGGCTGTGATGACGGTGCTCACAGGAGGCTGGGGGCTGTGTGAGCACTTTGCAGGGATTCATGATTCGGTCCTCCTGATGAAATCCACCTTCCAGATGGACACACAGAGGCATAGAGAAGTCATAGGAGACTTGATGCAGAGCCTGTCCTCCTGGAGGCTGGGAAGCAGAGTCCACCTTGGCAGAGTCTGGGTCAGTGATGGGAGGAGGAAAGAACAGATAACAGGGCGGAGGCGGCAGCAGAATTGGAAGAGACGGTGGGAATCGGAAGAGGCTTCCCCAAGGTGGCCACAGAGATGGTGGGGAGGGCTCGTGGGTCAGCGGCAGCATGCACAAAGGCCCTGGGGCCAGGCAGAGGCTGGGGCTGGCACTAATTCCTCAGACATGACCAGCGTCTGGATTTAGTGCCGATCTTTCAAAAAACAAATGGACAAATGCTTCTGAGGGTTCCAGATGCACTTAATCTTTTTTTTTTTTTTTTTAATTCCAATTAAGGGGAAAGCCTTGCATTATTACAAATGAGGCCAGGGCAGGCGGGCGGGGTTTTACCTTTTCTCGGCAGCTCAGGCCCAGTGGAGACGGCAGTAGATGCTTTAAATCTCTTTTTAATTAAGGAAAAAGCCCCAGCTTGCGTCAGGGATGAGCTGCTGGAGAGAGAACTCGGGAGGAGGAGCCAGAGAGAAAGGCGCCGCAAAGTGGGGAGTGTTTGCTTCCCTGTGCTGTGCTTAGCCGCTCGGTTGTGTCTCTTTGCAACCCCATGGACTGTAGCCCGCCAGGCTCCTCTGTCCATGGGGATTCTCCAGGCAAGAATACTGGAGTGAGTTGCCATTTCCTTCTCCAGGAGATCTTTCCAACCCAGGGATCGAATCTGCATTGCAGGCAGATTCTTTACCGCTGGGCCACCAGGGAAGCCTGGCCCTTGGTCTACTGGCCTCTAAGATGGACTCAAGAGTAGGCCTGCCCTCAGAGCATGACGGAGACTTAAGGTCAAAGAAAATCTGCAAAGCCCTCGATCCCTGCCGGGCCGTGGGTGGTGTGTGGTGAGCGCAGCTTGGGCTCCCCAGCCTCAGCGCTGCTGGCGCCTGGGGCCGGGTCACCCTGCGGTGGGGCCACCTGAGCACTGGCCAGGGTGGAGCAGCACCTGATCCCTAGATGCTGTAGCTCCCGAATGCAACAACAAAGGGTGTCTCCAGACACTGCCAAGTGTCCCCCGGGGATAGGGTTGCCAGATAAGACTCAGGGCAAAACAGTTTTTCAGAGTTACGGCCCATGCTACATGAGGGATATACTTATCCTAGACAACTAGTCCTTATTTGAAATTCATCCCACTTTTTTTGTTTTTTCCTTCCTAAATCTGGCAGCTCTACCCAAGAGCTGAGAACCACGGTCAGCACCACTACTGACTGAGACAATATCTGGGCATTTCAGACAGAGTAGGCACCCGAGGGTGACTGGTTTCCTTTGTCTTGAGTGGCCCTGCTGCACATCTGTGTGGCCGGAGCCACGGGAAGCGGCTTAAGGATGTCCTGAGCCAGAGGGACTGGCCTCCCCAGTCGCCCTTGGCCAGATGTGTGGGCTGAGCAAGGCTTCTTAACCTCTCTGAGCCTGTGCTTCCTTAGCTGCAAAGATACTACATATGTGGTCGGCCCCTTGCCGGAATAAAGATTTGAACTTGTGCTCTAGATGCCAGCCTGTAACCTGCAGGACGCTCGTAAGGACACATGAGGTTAGGCGGAAGTTGTCTGGGGCAGCCTGGCCAACAGCAGTGCTTAGCGGGGCCATACTGTTACTGCTGCTATGAATAGTCATCACTGCTATTAATAGAATATTGCGGTTATTACTGTGCAATTAGGCAAGAAAATCCCAGTTAGTCTCAGAGGAAGGAGGTGACTAGTGTTACTCTGGGAAAACTGAGGAGCCCCTGGGGGAGCCTGGGTCCTGAGGACAAGGAGGTGTCCCCCAGCTGTGGGCAGCTGAGGCCTGAGATGGGTGCAGACGGGCAGCCAGACAGCAGAGCCCACAGAAGACTGGGAGGCTGCCTCCAGCGGGTGGCTGGGAGAGCACTGAGAGCAGGCTGGCTTTTACTGCATTAATCCCTTTGCACGTTTTATATTCTGTACCATGCAGGTGTTTCACATATCCAAAAAATAAAATAATTAAAAGAGAAATAAAACAATTTCTGAGGAGGGATTGATACAGATTTAGGGGGTGGAATGGGAGAAGGTGGGGGGACATTCCTGCTGCAGGAGAGGTCTGATCAAGGTGACGTGGTAAGACAGTAAAAAGACAGTGAGGGAGCTGGGGGAGGATTAGGAGTATAGGCCTGGAGAGGTAAGAAGGGGATGGGACCGCCAAGAGGAACACTCCTTTTTCCTCAAGCCACTCAGGAGCACGGCCCAGCGTGTGGTCGCAGGGGCCAGGAGTTAACCGCACAGCGTCGAGGGGATGGGGTCAAGCTGGTGTCCCTGGGTCAGGGACCCAGGCTCCTGGGGAGGACTCAGGTCTGTCCAAGTCCTGCTGCCATCTCACTCTCCCGCCACCCAGCTCCCTGTCACCTCTTCACCTGGGGACAACCATGACTACTGTCTTCTTCCAGAACAGTCTATGTATCTGTAGATCATATGCTCACAGGCATATTCCCTCACGGCAACCCACTCCAGCATTCTTGCCTGGAGAACTCCATGGACAGAAGAGCCTGGCGGCGACGGTCTATGGGGTCGCAAGAGTCGGACACGACTGGGTGACTCAGCACACAGCACAGGAGGTGGCATGGGACCCGCCGTTTCACAGCCCGTTCTCTTCACTTCAGGCTCATGTTGGGCGTGGCTCCCTCTCCACTCAGACAGAGCTGCAGCCCCTTCTTTCCAGCTGCAGAGTGCTCTCCTCACGGCTTACCTTCTGACCCACTGGGGGTGGCCCTTGGCTGGGCCATCAGGGCATGTCTAGAGGAGCAGAGGCTGGTGGTGGCCAGGGGCTGTGACAGGTGTCAGCGCCTGTCCCACAGCACCGGGTCTGAGCCTTCAGCCTGAGTACACATGCTGGGCTGTGCAGCCCCAATCCACCCTGCCGGCCAGGCTGGTCCCCAGTGGCCCAGAGCGCTGCCCACTGAGGGCTCACAGCCCAGCCCCATACAGCACCTACCCACAGCCTAAGAAAACTGTCGGGTGGGATTTGGAGGGGAGGCAAGCAAGGGAGGCACCTGCTCTTAAGCCAGCTCCCCCAGTAGATGGCCATATAAAAGGCCTGCCCCCCCTCCATCCAGGACAACTCCGCATGGTCATCTCAGCTCTTGACCTCCCACGGAACTGGCAGAGGTTCCGCTACGGATGCAGGAAAGCACAACCTGCCCTTGGCCGGCCCGGCCGCCTGCTGCCCACGGTGGGCACTGACACCACAAGCACTCCCTAGGGCACAGGTCTGTCCGGCCCCTGGGAGAGACAGAACACAGCTGTCCTTTTGTGTGCTGGACTCCTGGGCAAGTCAGTGACGGCTCCGGACACCAGGACCACTCACTGTTGCTCTGGCCATGGGGGGCCTGGCCCACGGTCATAGAGAAAACTCCAAAGACATTCGAAAGGGAAGAAAGCACATGGGATCATCTCAGTAATAACAACAGCCCCCAGTGGCCACTTATGCACACGCATGGCACCCCCACAAGCCTCCTTCCATCCTAGCCACAGCCCGCCCGGCCAGGGTCTAACTGCACCTGTCACATGTGTGTGTGCTAAGTCACTTCAGTCACGTCTGACTGTTTGCAACCCCATGGACGGTAGCCCGCCAGGCTCCTCTGTCCATGGGGATTCTCCAGGCAAGAATACTGGAGTGGGCTGCCATGCCCTCCTCCAGGGTACCTTCCCCACCCAGGGATGGAACCCGCATCCCTTATGTCTCCTGCACTGGCCAGCGCCACCTGCAGACCCTGTCCTGCTTTGTAGTTAAGAACAAAAAGCACTGATTCAGGGGATTGAAGACCCTCAGCCAGGTCATGTGAGACTCAGACCCAGTGACCCGTCTCTGAGCTTCACGCTCACCTGCCTTGGGCACCGTGAAGTCTGTGAGGCAGAAGCAGAAGGATGGGGGGAGGTGGGGAAGGATGGGTTAGAGGTGGACGTGGCCCAGGATCACGTCCATGCCCTCTGGGAGGCTTGGGAACCACAGCCCAGGATGGAGAGAGGTCAGCCTCCCAGGCCAGGCACGTGCTGGCAGCCGACAGCTGGTGAGCACTCCCTTCCCTGGGGGCAGCACGAGGCCCCTAGCCCCCAAGAGCCGCCGGCACCAGGCAGCAAGTCCAGCCCCCTCCCGCCTCCTTCAGCCCAAAAGCACTTCTGGAGCACCTCGCCCAGGCCCGGCCCAGAGGGAACTGCGGGCACAGAGGTGGGGTAGGGAGCCTCATGTCCAGGTGCCTGGTCAGGATCCCGAGGCCCTTGGGGCCCCCGCGCGGCTGCTGTGTGACCCGAGCCAGGGGGCTTTCCCACCCGAGGCCTCAGGAGCCCCACCTGTAACCAGGGCATCATGAGTGAGTCTCCTCAAAGCCTCGCTGAGTGGATGACAGGAGAGGTTGGGTAGTGGGGGACAGGAGTGGACCGCTGACCTGGGCGAGGGAATGAGATGGCACAGCTGCCCTGGCCAGTCAGGGCTGGTCCTGGGAGGGTCTCTGCATCTGAATTAAATTCAAAGGAGTGCTCTTTCTACCAGCGTCGATTGTGTCCCTACTGTGTGCTGACCCACAGCCGAGAACAGGGCTCCAGGGATGAATAAGGCAGCGTGATTTCTGCCCCTGTGCAGCCCCGGGAGCAAGGAGGAGATGCAGATTAATCCTGTGTGGGCCCCAGTTAGAGACAGCGACTCTCCTCTCCCACCTGCCGTGAGTCTTGGGTTCTGCCCCCTCCTTCGGGAGGACAGCAGGTGCTGGGTTTAGCTTAAGCCTGACCAGGGGTAAATCCCTGCTCTGAGCCAAGAGGGCTGCCAGCTCGCCCCTGGGACAAGGCCGAGCCGGACTAAGGCCCATCTGCCTCCGCGTTCACAACCGGCTGCGACTGCCCACCCCTACTCTGAGCAGGCCGGGGGGGTGGGGTTCAAGCCCCCCAAGCCCCTGTCTCCTGGGCAGAGATCTGTACAGGAGGTTCCAGGAGGAGCTCTGGGTTGAAGCCTGCCTCCCTGAACCCCAGCCAAGTTCACTTGGTCCTTGTCACCTCTGGGTAGTCGGTCTACACCACAGGGCCCCCTGAATAGCAAGGGCATGGGCCTCGGACAGTGGTTCTCACCCCAGGCTGCACAGCTTCATCCAAACTGAATCCCTGGGCTTCCCTGGTAGCTCAGTGGTAAAGAATCCACCTGCCAATGCAGGGGACACAGGTTCAATCCCTGGTCCGGGAAGATCCCACATGCCTTGGGGCCACTAGGCCTGTGTGCCACAACCACTGAGCCTGTGCTCTGGAGCCCGGGGACCACAGCTGTAAGCCATGTGCTGTAACTACTGAACCCGTGTGCCCCATGCTCCGCAGCCAGAGAAGCCACTGTGATGAGAAGCCCGTGCACCGCAACTGGAGAGTAGCCCCTGCTCTCCGCAACTAGAAAAAAGCTCTTGCAGCAATCAAGACCCAGCACAGCCAAAAATAAACAAACAAAATTATTAAAGGAAAAAGAAAAAAAGAATCCCTGCCCTGATCAGCAGGCCAGGGCCACCCCCTCCTGTGAGCCTCTTGAGTGAGTCTGATGTTTCACAGAGGATGAGGACCCACTCTCGAGTGATCCCAGTGCCTCCCATGACTCTGAAGAGAAATTCTCGATGAACACCTTTGCTCTCATGGCCCTGCCTGCTCCAGGGCCTCAGCTTCTCCGCCTGGCCCCTGCCCCTACCTCCAGTTCCAACCACACTTGACAGCTCACCAAGTCTCTTCCTGTCTCTGGGGCTTTGCATCTGCTGTTCCCTCTGACCAGAATGCTGTTCCCTGCACTGTGAGGTGAACACTCTCTCCACCAACTCTGGACCCCACTGCAGGACGGCTGGAACCACATGTTCACACTGGAAGGGGGCTCTGTAGGGTGACTCTCTGCTGTGACCTGAGGCTAGTCTTGGGCCTCTAAACGCCAATCAGAAAAATGGACATTATTGTAACTGCCAGCTCCCAGCCACCCAAACCTGGGTTACTGGGAGCAGAGGTTCTGAGCCACCACAGGGAACCAGGAAGGACGCCTGGGCAGTCAGGGGTCCCAGTGGCCTGGGGGCTGCAGCTGTGTCTCATCTCCACCCTCACCATCACCACATACTCCACAAAAGAGACTGCCAAACCCAACCTACACAGCACCTGACCATACTCCTCAGGATGGTCAAGGTCACAAACAGAAGGAGCTTCTGAGAAACTGGCTCAGCCCAGAGGGGCCTAAGGACACACAATGACTAAATGTAAGGAGGGTCCCGGATCAGATCCACGGACAGACCCAGGTAGAAACTGGGAACTCAGAATAAAGTATTAGTTAAAATAATGGGTCAGTATCAGTTCACTGGCCATAAAGAACATACCACACTCATGTAAGATGCTGACTACACATAAAACTGGTCATGGAGTGTACACAACCATGTACTCTCTTCACAATTTTTCTGTTAATATAAATCTACAACTGTTCTAAAAAAGAAAGCCTATTATAACAAACGAACCAAACAACAAGCCTGGACAAAGTCTCCGTCTCCTGGCCCTTTTGCTCCAGAAGGACAGTCCCCTGGGACCAGCCCCATCTTTCAGATCCCGTCTCCATGGTGATGATGGAGTTGGCTGGGGCTGAAGCCAGCAAACTCTGGGGAGTCCCAGAGACCACACCAGGCCCCCGAGGAGACCCCAATGGGAAAGGCCACACCTGCAGGTTAACTCCCCCGACCCTACCCACCCCCCACCCCCCTCCCCGGCAAGGTCCCCACACAGCTGGAGCTTGAGCTCCTCCAGAGTGGGAAGGTGTGAAGGGCCAGGAACCCCGGGGGCACCATCTCTAGCGCTCATCTCAGATCATTCTTGACACCTGGCCCAGGAGATGCTGCCACTCATCACTCCATTTCACAGATGGGGAAACTGAGGCTTGGGCATGTGAAGTGGTTGGGGGCAGGACTGGGATTTGAACCTAATCTCTCTGACTCCAGAGTCACCTTGCCAGTGGTTCTCCACCTTGAGCATGTCCTGGCATCCCTCAGAGACAGTTCGAGAAACGCCAGAGCTCCTGACGCGGCAGGTCCAAGTGGGTCTGAGAATTCTCACCTCTGTCTGCTTCCCAGGTGATGCTGAGACTGTAGGTCAGGGATCCCCGCTGAAAACCACAGGGCCCCACCATGCTGATTCCTGGTGGTGCCCCACCCTCAAGGCTGACCAGGACAGAACTGCTCACGAATCAGGGAAACCCCTCACCACCCTCATGTGCCGTCTGCCAGGCCAAGCCCCGACGACCTGCCCTGGGCCTTGAGCCCTGGTCCCTGTGCCACAGTCTTCCCATTTGTAAAGTTAGCTATGCTGTCCAGATATAGTGAGGACAAGGTGAGTGACTGGGGGATGCCCAGGGCACACCAGCCTTTACATGAGAAGGAGCGAGGGACGTGCTCTCGGGACAGTGGACCATTCCCACAGGTCACGGCTGCTACAGCTGGGCCTTGAGCACACGGAGCCTGTTCAAAGTGTCCCCCTGCTCCTTTGGAACCAGAAACATAAGGACTCTGGCACAGCCCTCAGACGTCACACTCTTGTGATCGCCCACCTTGAGCTGCGTCTTTATCGCAATGACAAAGACAGGCAATGAGCACGTTCTAAAACTAAAACAGAACTGCCTTCTTGTACCCCATGTGGGAGGTTCAGAGGTGAAGTGACATGTGGTGGGTTTGAGGAGAGTCCCCCCCAATCCACGCCCACCCAGAACTGCAAACTCTGACCTTATTTGGAAATAAGTTCTTTGCAGACATAATTAGTGAAGGACCTTGTGATGCAATCATCCTGTATTTAAGACTTGGCTTCCCTGGTGGCTCAGAGGTAAAGCCTCTGCCTGCAATGCAGGAGACCTGGGTTTGATCCCTGGGTCAGGAAGATCCCCTGGAGAAGGAAATGGCAACCCACTCCAGTACTCTTGCCTGGAAAATTCCGTGGGCTATAGTCCATGGGGTTGCAAAGAGTTGAACATGACTGAGCGACTTCACTTTCACTTTTCACTTTAAGTCCAAAGACTGGTGTTTTCATAAGACAAAGGCAGAGGGATGTCTTTCTAAGAGAAAGGGCCCAGGGACACACAGGGGAGGAGGCTGGAGGGAGGTGGCCACAAGCCAAGGACGCCTGGAGCCCCCAGGAGCTGGAAGATACAGGAAAGACCCCACCTCTGGAGCCCCCAGAGGGAACATGGCCCACTCTGGTTTCAGACTTCAGGCCTCCAGAACTGGGAGAAAACATGAAGAGACTTCTGTGGTTTGAACCACCGCCACCCGCCCCCCACCAGCCCCCCCGCACATCTGTGATAATCTGTTACAGTGGAAACTTAAGACACCACCTGAGTTAATGTTAAGATGAACTAAGTTTAGGATTCATGTGAAGATGTAAGAGACCACGGTCACTTTAAGTGTTGAATTAAAAGGCTTTCCTCTGAAGAGGCCATGCCAGTGGTGGCTAAAGCTAGGCCTCTGGGACAGCCCGCCTGGGTTCAAATCCCACCTGGATCCACGCTGTGTGGCCCCAGCTAAGTACATGACTTCCATGCTTCTCAGCTTTCTCATCTGGAAACTGGGGATCCCAGAAGTGCCCACTTCACAGTGGGAGGAGGGATGGATGAGCTACGGTTCCACTCAGAGTGCACAGACCAGGGCCTTGTCCAGGGCCAAACCCCCAGGAAGATGCCACCATTTACCCTTATTATTTGACTAGATCATCTTGATTTCTGGAATTTATCCCAAAGAAATTATAATTTAAAAAAAAATTCACAAAGCGGGAATTTCCCTGGTGGTCTGCACTCCTACTGTAGGGGGCCTGCGTTCAAATCCTGGTCAGGGAACTACATCGTGCAAACCGCAGCTGAAAGATCACACATGCCACAGCAAAGACCCAGGGTAGCCAAATAAACCAGTACTTAGGGCTGCTGCTGCCGCTAAGTCGCTTCAGTCGTGTCCGACTCTTAGTACTTAGGGCAGAGATGTTCAAAATGACATTATCCACAAAAGCCACATGCCGGAAACGACCCAAAGACCCATTCTCGGCAGAACTGGACAGAGGCATTCAAGCACTGTGAAAGTGACATGGCCTGGAGAAACACAGCCCTCACACTTGATGTGAAATAAAAAATAAACACGAGATGCTGGGAAGGATTGAAGGCGGGAGGAGAAGGGGACGACAGAGGATGAGATGGTTGAATGGCATCACCGACTCAATGGACATGAGTTTGAGTAAGCTCCGGGAGTTGGTAATGGACAGGGAGGCCTGGCGTGCTGCAGTCCCTGGGGTCCCAAACAGTCAGACATGACTGAGCGACTGGACTGAACTGAACTGAAACACAAGACGGTGCCCAGGCTACATATCCCAGTACCAAAAACCAGCTGGACCCGCACCTGTGGGCAGCAAAGGACGCACATGGACGACCACGTGTGGATGTCAGGGGTGCGGGACCCAGCCCTCGGCAGTCTGCTGTAAGAATGAGGCTCCAACAGGGGGAGGGTCCAGGCCCCTGGACTGGTGGAGGACCTGGGTGGTCTTCATTAAGCCCAGGGAGAGGGCTTCTATGCCCTGCCCAACCCCCATCCCATGTCCTCAGTCACACCCAAGCCTGTGTGGGCCTCGTCATCTTCAGAGACCAAGGCCAGATGCGGCTGGGGGTGGGAGAGGGTGATGGGTGGGCCCCGGAGAGCCAGCAATGAAAAATGCATGAGCACCCCTCGCTCCCACACTCCTGCCAGCACTTAGCTCCTCCGGGGCTCTTCTAAAAGCTCCCGGCCCAGGAGCACTCAGGCTGCCGCCCAGGGTTCAGTCCTGCTGGTGGGGGTGGGGTGGGGGGGCGCCTCCCAGGGCTTCTCAGACCTGAGGCTGCTGGACCTCCTGCCCTGGCCGACCCCCAGCCTCGGGCAGGGAGGCAGCTGGTTCCCAGAGGCCCCTCCAGCATCTTGGTTTGTCAAAGACGGCGCAACAGCCAACCCTGCAGGCAGCCCAGCGTCCATCGGAGGGGAACAAACCAGACGTGGCCCACACACCACGGAACAGTATTCGGCCTCGAAAAGGAAGGAGGTCCCGACACACCTGCCACAACACGGACGAAGCTTCACCATCACGCTGAGACTGAAGGAAGCCAGACACAAAACGGCACAGGCCATACAATTCCGCTTCCGGGAGGCACCCCCGTGGGCGCTTTCAGAGAGACAGAAAGTAGGTGGTGGGGGTCAGGGCTCTGGAGAGAGGAAGGGAGGGTTTGTGTTTAATGCGGACAGAGTTTCAGCTGGAAAAGGAGGAGCCCTGGAGGTGACGGCGCTGACGCTTGTACAGCAACATGAATGCACTTAATGCCCCTGGGTTGTACGCTTAGAAATGGTTAACAGGGGAAACTTTATGTTATGTCTATTTTACCACAACTAACAACCAGAAAAGACAGCTTGTCTCGAACGCCTGTTCTGTGCCCAGCACGGTCTAAGGGAAGAGTGTTCTTGAGCCCCGAGGCTTCCGTCTCTGGACCCAACTCTCCTGGACGCCCGCTCAGCAAGCACCTCCCCTGACTCCTCCGTGGGGACTGCTGCTCCCCACTGGCCCGCGGTCTTGGAAGAGCTGTTCATCAAGATGGACGTACCCTGCCCCCACTGAGTGCCACATCCCAGCCTAGGGCCTGAAGCCTGACCTCCCGAGGGCTTCCTGTCACAGAGGGATGGAGTGGGAGCTGGCAGGAGGGGAGTCAGGGCTGGCGGGCATGCTGTACATGGGCAAGAAGCCGTCAGGGTGACTCCCAGATATTAGGCTGGGGAGATGATGGGAGGGAGCATTCGTCCCCCAATAATGAGCTTCCTATGGGCCCCGTTGGTCGTCTGGACGCTGAACCGAAAGGTCCAGAGCAGAAGAAAGAGGTCTGGGCTGCCTCGACCAACACGTACAATGCCCCTCGACGATTCTGCATCCTGGAACTTTCCCCCTGCTGGCCCTGCCCCTCTCCTAGCCCTCCCTGCCCAGCCCCTAGCAGGTGGGACCACCTAGCTCACCACCCGTGTCGTGGTAACAGGCCCTCAGGGTGGAGAGCAAAGCCCCCCTCCCCACCCCGCCCCGTGCATGGCCGGCACTGTCCTGCAGGGCCCCTGACCCTGCACAGCCTGGAGTGCATCCCTCTGAGGGGGGCAACCGAGTCGTGGGGGGCACTACAACGTCCCCCCATCACTCAGCTCCAGGGAAAGGCAGGCCTGGAGGAGCACTCAGAGTCAGAGCACACACTTACACGGCGCCTGCTGTGTACCGGTGCTGCCTTTACTGGAGGTGCCCCCCTCCCAGTCCAGGGCAGCACCGCTGGGGTCTCAGGGTCTGCCCTGTCTCAGGGCTCACTCCACCTCCCCCGGGGCACCCCGCTTAAGAGCTGGAGGGAGACAGCCGCCCGCTTACCTTTCAGGCAGGTCAGCTTCAGCCCCATGTCGGCACCTCTGCAGCCTGGGGAGAGAGGAGAGGCTTGTTTGTATCGGCCACGCGTGGCCAGGCCCCCCACCCGGCCTGATGGGTGCACAACAGGAAGCAGTGGTGGAGAGAAACCGCGGCCGAGGTCACGGCGCCTGCTGGCTACATCTGGGCTGAATTTGCTGTGTGCTGGTGGAAAAAACTTTCAGGCATCTCAAAGGTGAACATGCTGGAGAGAGGCCCAGTGCGGCGACTGAGCTGGTGAAGGTGCAAGAGAGGTCTGGCCTGGGTGATGGGGCGGAACACGCACCACCTGCCCTGCCTTTGAGGGGCCACCGTGTGGCTGTTTTGGGGATGAGAGGGCCCCAGGTGGGGCCGCAGGGTGGCCCTGAGCCCCGTGATGGGTGTGGTGTGCCTTCTGTTCAAACGAGGCCTCCTCTCCTAAAATGCAAATTCTTTCGCGTCCTAACGGCTGAAAGGAGCCCAGTCCCCAGTCCATGGGGGTTAAAATCCCCCACCATCTCCCTGCAAGTTCTGAAGAGCTGCTGAAGAAACGGGCAGCAGCTCACGGTCTCCTGACATTTGACTCTGTTACAACCCTAGGAGGTGCTATCACTGTCCCCACTTTATGGATGAGAAAAATCAAGGCTCAGAGAGGTGGTGGTGGCTACCTGAGGCCACACAGCTTACTAGGAGTGGAGTTGGGGTTCCAACCCAGGACTGCCCTGACCCCCACGAGGGCCCCCCTACAGGGGTCTGTGAAGCTCTACAGGGTGGGTGCTCGGGGCTCTGAGAGGCTGAGGATGGGGACTCCTGCACTCGCAGGGAGACACCAGGGGCCAGGGGGTGGCCATGGGCAGCGCCCCACAGGTCTCTGCCACCCTTGCGGTGCAAGCCTGGATGGAGGGCTGGGATCTGAGATAGGCACCCTGACAATCAGGCTGACTCTGGCTTGGCCAACTGTCCATGGGCGCCCCCCACCCATCCTCCTGTCTCCTCCTCCCTCATTCCTTGGGCCCAGGCCTTCCAGCCCCCTTCCCTACTTTCCTCAATATACTTCTTACACATTTCCCATCCTGGCATCTGGTCTTGGGAGACCAGACACAGGTGGATACAAGGCCAAACGGGACCCTGCACCTGAGTAAGCGTGCAGTGGTGCCATCTGAGGCCAGGAGGCCAGAGGAAGGTTCCGGTCCCAGCCTGGGAGGCCAGGGACCATGTCCCCAAAGACAGGAGCCAGCCAAGCGGGAAACCCCAGGCTGCAGGAACAGAATGTGCAAAGGCCCAGAGGACATGCGGGGGCGTGGCCCACTGGAGGAACAGGCCACAGAAGGGCCCAGGCTGAGCCGCACTGCGGGGTCTCTGGAGGCTGGTTACATAGTGGAGGGGTTATCCTGAGCACATGTAGTAGCTTCCACATTCTAGCAGGCTGTGCAGGCCAGCCCCCCTCCAGGCCTTTCTACCAGCAGCCTTAGCACCCCCAGGAGCTCATTAACAGTACAGCCTCTCAGCCCCACCTGGGTGCACTGAGCCGGAATCGATGTTGTAACAAGGCCCCATGGGACCCAGATGCTCAGCTCTGGGCCAGAAACCGTGGAGTCTGAGCACTGGAAAAGGTGGGGCAGTCAGGGTACAGGAGAGAAGCTGCTGGAAGCTGGGGTGATGTACAGGCTGGTGAGATGGTAGGATCCCAGGAGGGGTCAGTCTGGAGGAGCGGCCAGGGCAAAGGCTTCAATTTTAGCCAGGCTGGACTTGTGGGCAGGTAGGAGATGGACCAGGGAGGGAGAGGGCAAGAGGGACAGTCAGACACGGATGGGAACAGAGTCAGGATGGCTGCGTGTAAAGGACGCGCTTCCTACTTGGAGCAGGCCTGGAGCTGCAGTTCCCAGAGCTGGGAATCAGAGCCTGGCAGGGGTCCCTCCCCAAAAGGCTCCCCATTGGCCTGGGCTGTGGTAAGAACTGGGCTTTTCCAAAGCTCTGGAGGCAGGGGCGAGATGATTCTAATAGGTGGGATGAGCTGCCAGGAGTGTGTACCCTTCCTTGGGTGAGGGGGTGCAGCGCTGGAGGAAGGGAGAGCCCCAGAGAAGGCCTGTGGGGTAGGGATGGGTGCCTCTCTTGAGCACCCACTCTGTGCCCAGCACCCTCCGGAGTGCCTCCATTCACGGTCATTTAAGCCTCACGACAGCCTGGTGACACTGGGGCCATTCCGATCCCCACTTTGCTAATGGGGAAACTGAGGCACCGGGAAGTTAGTTAACCTGCAGAAGGGTTGTATGGGGAGCAGGTGGTGGGGTAGGGATTCCAAGCCTATGCTTTCAACCCCAGAGTTCCCCTGCCATCTCTCTCGTGGGCCTCTTGCCCAGGGGTCTGCGGCCCTGAGTTAGGGCCACAGCAACCTCCCAGGGCTCTTGCCGGCCACACCACATCACAGCCACGCAGTGAGCTCTGATCTCACAGTCCACGCTCCTCCGTTCTGTCTGGGGTACGCGCTGGCCACCGCCCACCCAACAGCTTACACGACACATCCCACCCTAGGGCCACAGGACAATGATTCACACTGAAGTCCGCACTGACGAAGTGAGAGTGGGAAGCTGCCGTAAAGTCCAACAGAGAAACAACCGCAGAGGCGTGGAGGGTGAGGGGCGCTGCCTTGTCTGCTGCTGACACTGGGACACGGGCGTTCACAACATGCTTGTCTCTAGTTTGAAAAGTAGTAAAACGGTCAAAAGAAAGACACCTGTCCAGGAGGTGACAGCATGGAGCTGTGGTCGAGTTTTGTGATTCTGATCTCTGGGCTGCATTTTGTAAGAGGTGGGCCCTGCCCTGAGGACACGCACTGGGGTGTTTAGGGTCCTCGGCCATCATTTCTACAGCTTCACTCTCAGAGCCCGGCCAGAAATCCAAGCCAATGAAACAACTGTAGCTACATGTTCACTTCCAGGGAAGGATATACATTAGCTCCTACTGTTCTTGTAACTTTTCTGAAACTTGAAACTATTCAAGGGAAGCATTCAGCAAGGGAAAGCAGAGAGCAGTTATTTACCCTGACTCCACAGAACACCCCCCGCACCCCGCCCCGGTAGCCAGAATGCAGTGGGAGCATCACATCCAACTCCCCTACCCCGTCTCTGGTGTGGCTGGAGGGGTGGCCAGGGGCCGCAGCGCTGGCTGGGGGAAGGCGCTCTGGTTCCCTGCTCCTCCCAGAAAACTGTCCTGAATGGATAGGTTTTGTCACTAAAGCTGTCCTGTGACTTGAGAAATACCTATCTCCAAACATTCAGGGAAAAAAGGAAGGAAGTTAAGGAAGGAGGAGGAGCTGGCAGCCTGGATCCAGTGGACACCGTGGGACGGGAAGCTGTGTGAGGGTCAGGCAAACATCACGTGGTGAGGTCAGGGCTAGGTGGAATGATTCTATTTCTAGTTTCTAAAACTTCCAAACGTAGTTTTCACCAACCGACCTTTCTCATTCCCATGCACATTGCTGCAACGCGCCACAAGGGCAGTGGGCCTTGGGAGGGGCTGAGAGGAACCAGGAGTCTGTGTGGGCTGTGTGACCTTCGGCCAAGTCCTCTTCCTCTCTGAGCCTGAGATGCTGATGCTTCACCGCCCTCCTCCCCCACTCCCGCCCCTCCGGCTCTCCAAGTCCTCAGTTATAGAACAGGCATCCTGACCCAGCCTCCAGGACAGGGCCTGGAGCCGTCGTCACCATCGTCATCATCTGTCAATGTCACGGTGTCACCCTTCAGTAGCCTGTGGGGACACTGTGTGGGAAGAGAACCGGGGGGCGGCCTGCCATGCAGTCCCCGAGTCCGAGGTGTAGCCAGTTATAGGGGATGGAGGAGGCGCTCCCCAGGGTGGTTTATGTAGGACCGTGGACAGCGCCCCGTCCACTCCACTCCCTCTGTGATGGGGCTGCCCCCAGCAGAGATGGCAGGTGCCTTTGCAGGAGACGGTCCTGGTAGACGGGATGTTCATCTGTCCAAATGGAGCCATACAGACGCTTGACTGTGGGGAGCAGGCTATGTCCCCCTAAACTTCATCCTCACCACTGACACAGATGTCAAGCTAATGCTTTCAAGAGGCTGAGTTCATTACAAAAATTCCTAAACCTGACAACACCCAGCGAGATAACATCATCGCATCTGTGACTTACAGATGACGGAGTGGAGCTCTGGGCAGTCCAACAGCAGCTCTGGGAGGCCAGAGCTCAAAGCCAGGTCAGTTGCACCCCCGGGCTTCTGTGTCTATCATTCTACATGCTGAGGTCTATACCCGGAAGACACACATTTGTGCGATTAGAAAATAAAGGTTTAACGGGTGGGAAGAAAAGATTCCATGGGAGGGGCCCCCCTAGCTTGGCAAGAAGGTAGGCAAGCCATCAGGCCCAAGAGAACTTCACGTTTAGGTATAAATGTACTCTCTCTTTCACACATTCGCAGGAGTGTGAAAAACCACCCTTTCATATCAAATCGGGCTCTGTTTATGTTCCCTTCAAAATATCAGGCTGTTAATTATTTGCACAACAGCTTGAGTTAAAACAGGTCCTTTCTTGCACTCGGGCGTAAGAATCTCCCTACCGCCAAATGGCCGAGACAGAACCCTCTCTGGTGACACGGATGGGCAGTGAGAAATAAAAACTTACTTCCTCCTGCAGGGGTCTGCCTCTCCCCTGAGCAGTGGCCAGAGAGATGGATGTCGGCCACTCTGCACGCCAAATGGCCCCTCACGGCCCCTCTGAAGCCTGGGCAGCTCCAGGACAGAGGACACCCTTGGCCAAGATGTCTGTTACTATCTTTATAGCTGCCTTGCAGATAAGAGCCCCAAACTATCAGCCCGTAGCAGGGTAGGCTCGCCAGCCCACTCCCTGCAGGTTCCTGATGCAAAGAGAACAGTAAACTAATGTGTTCTCTGCACAAAGTGTAAAGTAATAAAGATGTAGCACTGCCCGTGGAACACATCAGAACCACTTAGGGCACAAGGGATCTGCTATTAGCTTCCCTTCGGTTTCTGCTTTGGGGGATCATGGAGGTTGGGCTGTAGGAGATGAAGTAAACACCTCCTGGGATGAATCAGATCTCTGGAACTGGGAACGGTCAGAGAAATAAACTGCCAAATAAAATACAGGATGCCCAACTCCTGTACGGGACAGACTCCTACTAAACATTCTCCATCATTTTCTGCAGTTCACATGGAACAGGGCAGCCTTTATTTTTATTTGCTAACCCTAGCAACCCTACATGGAGGTGGCCACCTGGGCTTCCCAGATGAGGCCTGTGGCCCATGGAGGCCTAGAGAGGGAGTCAGTGAAAGGCAGAGTTGGGCTAACAGCCTGATCACGGTCTCTGGAGTCACCTCCCAGACGGAATCGGAAGAGCCCCGTGGAGCTCGTGACTTGACAGGGACCCAGAGCCTCACTCCCTTAACCAAGACCTCACTGGAGGATGGAGGAGAGGGCACGGGTGGAGACTCACAGCTGAAGAATGTGACAGTTTGCCTAGGTGGGTGGACCCACCAGACCAGATAGAATCAGGTTCCCCTCCCAGCTGGGGGAGCCCGGGACCAGCTCTCGGGCCAGTCCCCCTACTGCAAACACAGGGAAGACCTACTGACAGACTGGCCAAGAGGGGCTCCCAGCAGGCCTATGACACATCTTGGTTTCCTTCTTTTAAAAAAAAATGGGACTTTCCTTTTGCAACAGGATTAGAATTCCTACAATAGCAGCCAAAGGGACTGCGCTGGGAACAGATGCTACAAGCGTTAACATGCCTCCCTTTCTGGTACACAGAATGCAAACATGAGCCTCTCCTGGGCTTTAGGCCACAGACCCACAGGGGGCACTTGCCTGGCCCACAGCTGCTCGCCCACAGGAAGCGAAAGACGATGGGCTGGGGGGGAAGACAAGGTGCCCACTAAAGCCTGCACCTGCCTTGCTGTCACGGGGCAGGGTCTTGGGCTACCCAGGGTCAAGCTGTGGTCTTCCACTGACTGGCAATGTAAATGTGAGCACGATACTTGGCCCTCTGAGCCTGAGACCAAATTCAACACGTACAATTTGTGCAACTTTCCATATGTTACACGTCAGTAAAAATGTTTAAAAATAAGGGGTATTCTATTAGAAGTTAGGCTAACAGTTAACTAATCATGGGGCTAATTAGAAAACACGGCATCCTTTTTACAGCAGCCTTGAAGTTAGGAGTCGCAAACTATTAGCCCTTAGCTTTCCTGCTGGCCAGCTCACCCCATTCAGGTTTGCAGCGCAAACAGAAAACTAAACCACTGCTTTCTCTGCACCCAAATAAAAAGTAACCACAGTGTGGCACTGTCTGTGGGATACACACAATCCCCCACAAGCTCGGAGGGGAGGCTGTGGCTGCGTCGGCTGTGAGCGGGCTCCTGGGTGTACGCATTATTGTAAATCTATAACACATTATTTTCACCCAGGAGGGTCTGCCTACAGTTTGGTCCTACACTGTGAGGGTAGGGGTTCAAAGCTAGGCCTCACCACTTACCCGCCCGCCCCTGCGTGTGACCTTGGATCAGTCACTTGATCTTTATAAGCCTCTGTGTCCTCATCTGTAAAGTGGGGATAACAACAGTGTTAGGTCAGAGAAGAAAAATGGAAAACGCAGGTGATGGGTAGCAGCATGTAGGGCTCAATCAACATGAAGTAGCTCTGCTCTCTTTCCTTGGCCATTGAGCGGAAGTTCCAGAGGTGATCTCAACCCAGGGCTCAAGCCCACCCAGGGCAACCCACCTGCCAAGGGAAAGGCTTCCAGGGAGAGGAGATTAGGCTGGCGGAGCTTTCCACCTCCTTGGGGCCTGCAGAGGGATTAAGTCTTTCCATAAATACACCAACTCCCTCCCATCCAGGGTGGGGACAGGGAACCCATGGTGGGTGTGGCCTGCACAGGTAAGGGGCTGCTTTCTGGACTTGACCCAGCCTGGGACAGGGGCTGCCCCCCAGCACCCCTGGGGGCTCTGTAGGAAGCCCCCCGCCCCAGCCTGCCAATCCAGATGTGCCTCTGGGATCCTCAGTTTCCTCATCTGTAAGATGGGGTGTTTGTTCCTGCACCAATCACAGGAGGGCCCTCACCAGGCTGCCTTCCCTGCCTCTTCCTCCTCATTCTCAGCGAGGCGAAGGAGGCTCAGCCAGCACAGACTTTTCGGATTCCATCGCGGCCTAACAGCCCGGGGAGGTCTAAGAGAGGTCCCCCTCTGCCCTGACCCCGCCCACCAGGGGGGGCGCCGAGCCGGGGTGTAGGTCCACCTGAGTAAGGAGTGCCTCCCTCCAGTTCCGCTGAGCTCAGCGGGCCAGGCAAGTGGCGAGCGCGTTCATAGTGGTCGCCCTTTGCGGTTGCAAACCTGCTTTGATGCCCTGGGAGCGAAGGGGGCCCCTAAGTGAGGCGGTTCATAAATAATACATTCTGAAATACTCGATAGAGGGGAAATGGTTCCTCTCCAGGCCTCCTGCCCCCACCCCCCGGCCGGGCTCCTCTCCAGCTTTCAGGAATGGCGGTCTGGCCCATTCCCCAGGAACTCGTGACCGCGTGGGGTGGCAGGTGGAGACTGGGGGGCCGGCGGCTTCCACGGGCGGGGACACACCTCCCCACGCGCCCGGTGTAAGTTGCAACATGGCCAAAGGGGGCCCAACTTTACCCAAACCTGCGTCTCCGCAGAAAAGTCTACAAGAAGTAGGGGGGGACGCCCGAGCCCGCGAGGGTCCCCTACCGCACCCCACCCCGGGGTGGGGGCCCGTCCTCCCCAGGGACGGCCCTCCCGCGGCGGGTACTGGCGGGGCGTGAACGCTGCTTGGCGGGGTTGCGGCTTCGGCAAAGAGCTGTGTCTTCCAGAAGGGAAGGGAGGGGTGGGGTGGGGTGGGCAGCGCCGGGCACACCGGGGCGCGCGGCGCGGGGCACTTACCACTTCCTGATGGGCTCACTGTGGGGCCCGCCCGGGCGCCCGTAGCGGCGACGGCCGGGCTCGAGGGGCCGCGGCGACGAGTCTACAAGAGAGAGCAGCGGGGGTCATGGCCCGAGCCGGGCAGTGCGCTGGGGCCCCGCTCCGCCCCGGCCGGCGTTCCCGGCACCCGCCGCCGCCGCCGCCGCCGCTGCGCGCACGCCTCCCCCGTCCCCTCCCCGGACCCCGGGGGCGGTGCCGACTGCAGCCCCGCCCCGCCCGCGGGCGCCGGATCTCACCGGCCGGGCGCTGGGGCGGAGCGGGGCCGCCCGCCGCCTCCCTGGGGAGTGAGCCGGGGGCGCGCCCAGCACCCGCGCCTCCAGCTTCGCGGGCTCACTCCGCTCTCCTTAGCTTCCTCTCGCCCGGCCGGTGGGGGAGGCTGAAGGGGGATCCCGGGGAAAGTTCGGGCCGCGGGACTCTCCACCGTGCGCCCCTCCCCGAGGCTGGGAGCCAGGCCCCCTGCGGCTGTGCATCCCCAGCCCTGGTTGGTGTAAGTGGGACCTTGGGGTTCCCCCACACCGCATGGCCGTGCTTGAGTGAGCCCCACCGCCGAGCCGCGGAGAAGGGGAACGGGGAGAAGGGAGGCTCCACCATCTCCCCGCCTGCCCCGGGTCCTGGGGACGTGCTAGCTGCGCGCCCCTCCCCCACTCCCACCCATCTAGTCGCTGGCCTCCGGGGCTTCGGATGACCCGCGTGATCAAAGGGACAGCTGCCCCGCTGTTAACGTTTGGCCCTCTGGCTCTCCACACATGCTTTTGCACCCCACGTGTGGGGCTGAGCTAGCGGTGTGGCCGGCTGGGGGTGGCAGGTTTTTTGAGGACGCCCAGCTGTTAGGAATTGCCCAGTTCCCCGCCTGTGGGTGCACGGGGCCTTGTACCCAGATGGGTTTCTCCGGAGGCCTCCCACAGAGAGGAGGCCTCCACAGGCACCTACCGTGCCAGGAGGGACAAAGCCACCCCCACCAAGTGTTTTTCACGTCATTGTCACCAGCCTGTCAGGCCGGCTCCGTCTAACGATCAAAAGGTCTCCACGCCCTGTGGTCTGTGTCCTTCTGGAAACAGAGGAAGGGAACTGAGCCTCCGAGCAGGACAATGACATGCCTTCAGTGGACGCAGGACATTGAGTCAGCTCTCCAGCTGTGTTCTCTTTTGAGTCATTCCCAAAAATATTGCAAAATGTTGGGTGCCCAGACCATATCCAGTCCAAAATGATAGGACATGTATCATGCCTCCCCACAAACAGAGGAAGGTGGGGGAGGATGGCCCCCACCCCAGCCTCAGGAGGGAAGGTGGGCTGGGAGTGTCCTGTGCCCTTGTTCCTCCCTGGGGAGCTGTGGGACAGCCTTGCTCCCCATCGTCTCCTGAGACGGTGGCAGCAAAGGAGTGGGGAACCCCTAGGGGAGGCAGGCACACACATTCTTTACACAGAAGCAAGGACAAGGCTGAAAAGCCTTGAGGCCAAAAGCTGGTTGTGAGACCCACTTTCTCTGCGCCCCGGTTTCCTCAAGGAGAAATGGGGATCCATTCATTTCTACAAACACTTTTTGAGCACCTGCTCTGTGTTGGGCACCGGGTACTGCAGTGAACGGGGTAACTGTGCAGATGGCTGAAGGTCACCACTGGTTCGGGACAGCCCTGCTCTTTCCATTTCCCAGGAGTGAGGCCTGAGGCAGAGGGAAGGACAGAGGTCGCCCAGCAGGTGAGAGATGCATTCCTGCCCCAACCAGAGATGGGAGCGGCCAGTCTCCCGGGAGAGTTTAGCCCCACGCAGCACTGGGGGAGGGGATGCAGGGCTAATGAGAGGAGGCCCAGGGGGATGCATTTCATCAACTGTAAGGGGCTGAGATGAGGAATGGAAAGAATCCAGTTTAATTTTCTTCCTCCCCCAGGAGGCCTCTGCCCCTTGAGACCAGAGAGGTTGGTGCTCCAGTATCAGAGTTTCTCAATGTCAGCACTTTGATGTTCGGGGCTGGTTAACTCTGTGCCACGCGGGCTGCAGGATGTCCTGGCTGCCATCCACTAAATGCCAGTGCATAGCCCCCCTGCCCAAGTGGTGACAACCAAAAGCATCTCCAGACATTGCCAGGGGACACCCCGGGGGCACAACTGCTAGTGAGAACCCCCAAGAGTATTCCAGGGATTCCTAACTCTGGCAGCAGGCCAGGATCCCCAAGGCAGGGTGGGGTGGGTGGAGCTTAACTGATACATAAATAAATACAAATGAATGAAGCAAACACTCAGGTCCTGGTTCACCCCAGGGACCCTGACCTAATTGGTCCAGGTAGGGCCCAGGTAGGGGTGGTTTGTAAAAACTCCCAGGTGATGGTAATTGACTGATACCATAGAGCAGCTGTCCCTAACCTTTTTGGCATCAGGAACTGGTTTTGTGGAAGGCAGTTTTTCCACGGACGGGGGTGGGGATGGTTTCAGGATGATTCAAGGACACAATATTTATTGTGCAACTTTATTTCCATTATTATTATTACGTCAGCCCCACCTCAGATCATCAGGCATTAGATCCCAGAGGTTTGGGGCCCCTGCGGTAGAGAATCTCCACTCGAGCATCTAAGCCCACTTGGAAGAACAGACACTTCAGATAGAGATGAACCTACTCCAAATCTGTGCAAAGCCTGGATGGGTCCTGATGTGAACAAACCAACTAGAAAAAGATATTTGCGAGATAATAGAAAATTGAACACAGTCTGGGTGTTAGATAATATTAAGAACTCGCTGCCAATATTAAGAGATGTGATAGTGGTGTCATTGTGTTTTTAAAGCCCTTATCTGTTAGTGATCCATGTGAAAAAGTATTTGTGAGTGAATTAGTATGAAGATGAGGTTTTTCAAAGACGAGGGAAATAATGGGAATTCCCTGGCTGTCCAGTGGTTAGGGCTCTGCTCTTGCACCGTGGGTTTGATCCTTGGTCAGGGCACTAAGATACCACAAGCCTCGTGGTGTGGCCAAAAAAAGACAAAGACAAGGAAAATAAAAAGGTGGCAGAGTGAGGACGGGAGGGGCTGGTGGAGATGAAAACAATGGAAAATGTTGATAATTGTTGAAGCTAAGTGATGCATACGTGAAGGCTTATTATACTATTCTACTTTTGTATGTGTTTGAAATTTTCCAAGATAAAGTGAGCTTTTGTTTTTTTAAAAGAGAGAGCACCCACTTGGACATCATTTTCTTGGCAGCCAGGTGAAGTGCCAAGGAAGCTGGTCTGGTTTTCTGCCCAGGGAAAAGGGGCCAGCCCTGTAGAGTGGCTCCTCCTCATGAGCTTCCACCTCCCTTGTCCAGTTAGCTCTTCCAGGCTCCCATGGCTTTGAGCATGTGTCCGTCTGCCAGGCACACTGTAGGCTGCCATGGGTTGGTGGGTGCAATGACCGGGTATCCCTAGCAGGGAAGCTCCCGAGGGCAGGGACCAGTCTGCCCTGCTGGCCTCACTTTCTCAGCCTGGGGCAGGGCCCAGCTCAGGGCAGGGGCTCCAGACACACTCATGGAACGCATCAGGGTTGGGAGAACCGATGAAGAACCGCAAGTCCTCAGACAGTTTCTGGGGACGGGGGACCATACGCATTCCTAAAGGGAGCCATCTGCCCAAATGCCAAGCCCCTGGAGCTGCTGGGGAGGGAGTGACTCGGAGAGGTTGCCAGAGCAGGGTGGGGGTGGTTCTGTCTGCACAGCCTCACCGCCTATGCCCCTTCTAGCTGTCAGCAAAGGGTGGCGTGGGCGACAATGGTGGTGTTGGCAGCACAGGGGCCGCGCCAGGGAGGGGACCAGAGGAGGAAGGGTGAGACGATAGTGGTTGCCCCGGACACCTCCTGTGCCTGGAAGGACATCAGGGCAGCCCAGGGCTCAGCGGGGGTCTTCAGCCCAGGACACCTGTGGACAGGGTGCTTGGGAGCCTCCAGCCAGAGCAGCAGGTGGGAGAGAGGGCACTCTGCAGACTGGCCTCCCAGCAGCCCCTGAGCAGATGTGAGAAGCCAGGCCTTCCTCGTCACCGTGGTGTGACCTCCCCTCACCGCTAGAGCACCACCAGTCACACGCTGTGTTGGAGGGTTTGGGGCCCAGAGGGTCTCCACAAGCTGTCAGGAAGCGGGAGAGCAGTGCTGCTTGGGGAGGGAGAGACTGTTCCATTCACAGCCCTCCAGTCCTCACCGGGGCTAATTCCCTGCTTGAAGCATGTCTGTGGAATTCAGTTTTGTATTCAACACTCGTTTGTTGATCACAATGGGAAGTTAAAGACAGCTGCAAGATCTTCCTCCCCCTGCCCCCGCCCCCCACACACACACTGAAGGGCGACATTGATTCCCCCTCCTTAACTCTGTGGCCCTGAGATTGCCAGAGGAGGACGAGAGAAGCGATGCAGTACCTGTCCTGGGACTCAGCCTGGGTGGCTTCTTCCTCCATCTGGGAAGACTTGCTCTTGGGAAGGCTCCCTCTCCGAACCCCACCACCATGCTGAGACACCCAAGCCACAGGGACAGCCCGGGTGTAGACTGCCTGGGTGTAGACCGCCTGGAAGAGCTCCAGCTGAGCTCCCAGCCAGTGCCCAGCCCCCAATACCTGCCATGTGGGTCAGGCCAAGTCCCCACCTGGTGACAGCAGCCCCAGCTGGTGTCATGAGCTGCCCAGGAACCACCTGGCCGAGCCCTGGCAGCCCACAGAGTTGGGAGAAAGTATACAAAGGTGGCTCTCTTAAGCCACTGCTGTTTTAAGTCTGGAGATGTTTGTTACATGGCAGTAGGTAACTGAGCCAGGCTCCTAGTAAGTGTCAAGCACAGACACGATCTGATTGCAACTTTAAGTTCTTGAATTAGATTTATAAACTACTCCAAGTGTCCAAAAAAGCAGAGAAATGAGAAAAGGTGCATCTATGACTTGCTACATTGGTTGAGGCTTTTAACCACCCTCCCCCGCCTAAGAATTTGTTGTTTCAGACAGTGGAAGATCTGGTTGTAACTCCTCCATCCCATTCTCTCCCCCACCTCCTGATGTTGGGGTTGGGCCTCCCCGCCAGGCTGTTTCTGTTCTGCTATCTCCCTATGTGCCCACAGACGGTCTGCAGTCTTGATTAATCTCCAAGGCCATCTTGCCAGGTAGTAAGTACTGCAGTCCCATTGTACAGATGAGGAAACTGAGGCTCAGAGAGGTGAAATGGCCTGGACTGAGGATGTCTGGCTGCCAAGGGGCCTTCCTCACCAGGACCCACCAGGAGCCCCAGTACAAAGCAGGTGGCGGGTGGTTCCTTTCTTTCTGGAGAAACTTTTGTGCACATGTGTGTGCCCACACTTGTACTGTGGGATTTGGGAATGACATGATAGGATGCCTGGAATGTACTCAATGGATGGGAGAATAGATGAGCGTGGCCCTGCAGTGACCACTGTTGGATCTGGCAGACAGGTATGTGGGGACTGGTTGTGTTATTCTCTCTCCATGTGTGTTTCAAAATTCGCTAAGTCACAAAAGAAACACAGGCCCTGGGGAGACAGCTCCCAGGTAAGGAGGACATGGGCCATGCAGGTGGGGACACTCTGGTCTGCAGGCCTATCTGCCCAAGAAGATCACCACAGACCCACAGACTTGCTTTGTAGCTCCAGAGGTCGTCAGAAGGGGCCTGGGGCTTAACCCCAACCTGGAAGAGGCTGAGATACCCCTGTCCACACCCCAGGCTGAGCCTGGCCCTCCTCAGGGCTCCCCGATGCCTGGGGTTCCCCAGTGTCCCGCTGGCCGCACTGTGTCTTAGCAGCTTCGACTCCCCCCAGGGCAGAGGTCTTGGCTTTGGGGCAGTGTGATGAGTCGCTCATCCTGCTGGCCAGTGCCTGGCCTGTGCTGATTTGGTGACCCTGGGGACAGCGTTGGCCTGGACTTCCGGGTCGGGGGAGGGAGCCTCAGTCTGCCTCTGGGAGCAGCTGTTGGGTGGCGAGGCAGCAATCCTGGACCCCTCAAGTGGGGCGATGCCTCTGTGAGCCCCTCACAGGCTGTGGGACCTTAAACAAACCACTCAGCTTTCCTGAGTCTCTGTTTTTCACCCTCAAATGGGGTGAATAGCACCTGCTTTGAGGGCTGCAATAAGGATCCAAACTGAGGATGAATGTAAAATCCCCGAAAGACCCACAGTCCGTAAGTGAGGTTGGTTTCAAGGTAACTGGGCACCAGGCACAGTTTCAAGCACAGCTTTGAGCGGGCTTCTGGGGTGGGTACCAAAGTGCCCCCTTTGTGCAGACAAGGTGACTGATGCCCAGAGAGGTGCTGTCGCCCACCCAGGTCTCGGGCTAGTGAGGACAGAGCCTGGTTTCCGCACTGTGCCAGGCGCCAGAGCAGTGTCCACCAATAGAGGCAGGGTCACAAAAGTCGATGGCCACTTCATCAAAATCAAAAACTTCAAAAGACACCTTTAAGGAAATGAAATGTGAGGAGAACATATTTGCATGGGACTGAATACACAAAGGACTCTCAAATCAACAAGAAGGCAAATAACCTAATTAACAACTGACATTGAAATTTTAAAAAGTTTTAAAAAGACTAGAATAGATATTTCGCCAAAGGAGATATAAAAATGGCCAAGACACACATGATGAGAAGCTCAATCTCATTAGTCTTAAGGGAAATGCAAGTCAAAACCACAGTGAAATACCACTTCTCATGTACTCAAATGATCAAAGAAAATAAGGTAAAAAGAAAATAACAAATGTTGGTGAGGATGTGGAGAAACTTAAATTATTGCCGGGAGTGTAAAGTGATGCCGCCACTTTGGAATCCAGCTTGGCAGATTCTTAGAAAGCTGAACATTCATTCACCAGCCCATCACTTCCCCTTTGAGGTATCTACCCAAGAGAATTGCAGCCATGAAATTAAAAGACACTTGCTCCTTGGAAGAAAAGCAATGACAAACCTAGACAGAGGATTAAAAAGTAGGGACATTACTTAGCCTACAAAGGTCTGTCTAGTCAAAGCTATGGTTTTTCCAGAAGTCATGTATGGATGTGAGAGCTGGAAGGTTGAGTGCCAAAGGATTGATGCTTTCAAACTATGGTGCTGGAGAAGACTCTTGAGAGTCCCTTGGACAGCAAGGAGATAAAACCAGTCAATCCTGAAGGAATCAACCCTGAATATTCCCTGGAAGAACTGATGCTGAAGCTGAAGCTCCAATACTTTGGCCACCTAATGCGAAGAGCCGACTCATTAGGAAAGACCCTGATGCTGGGAAACATTGAAGGCAGGAGGAGAAGGGGATGACAGAGGATGAGATGGTCGGATGGCATCACTGACTCAATGGACATGAGTTTGAGCAAACTCCAGGAGATGGTGAAGGACAGGGAAGCCTGGCGTGCTGCAGTCCATGGGGTCGCAAAGGGTTGGACACAACTGAGCGACTGAACAACAGCCTAAGAGAAATGAAAGTGTATGTCCACACGAAGACTTGTGCACATTTGTGCATAGCAGCAGCACGAGTCACAAAAACCAAAAGGTGGCAACAATCCACAGCAAGCCAGACACAAAAGGCCACACAGAGGATGAGTCCATGCATGTGAAGTGTCTAGATAGAGACAGAAAGTAAATTTGGTTGCCAGGGCTGGGGCTGAAGAGGGACTGCAATAGTCAGAGGGATCTGTAAATTCACTAAAGCTGCTGGAGTTGTGCCTGCAAAGCAGGTGAGTTTTATGGCATGTGAGTTACACCTCGTGAAAGCTATAATACGACCACAACCCCAGTTGCTGTTAACAACCTCCTATACCTCCCGGGAGGCGTGGCCACAAGGTTGAGGGAGGAAGAGGCAGGTGTCCCCAGGGGCCGAGCCCTGGAATGACCAGATGTTTGGATGGATGGCAGCCTGCTGCAGGGGCAGAGGCTTCTTGGGCTCTGGGGCTTTTGGAAAGAGTGGAGGTAGATGAGCCGCACCACCAGCCTGGGGCTGGGTCTGCAGGAGAGAGAAGGGGAGCCTGGGACCCTCTTGGGGTGGGGGGGCTGGAGCACCTGCACACAGGAGCAAAGGGTGCACCCTAAAAATGAAGGGCAGGAGGGTGTGGGAAGAGGAGGGAAGACAAAAATCAGGAGCGACTGGAGAGGGAGGTGGAGGAGGAGGGAGGCACCTTGGAGAGCACCTCGCCCTCACAGGCTGGCGGCTGGCAGTGAGGGAGCAAGCCTGTGGTTTCCAGCCCACACTCGTGATGGAGAAGGACTGGAAGAAGGGCAGTCCTTCCTTCCTTCAGCTTCTCACATATGGAGCATCTCACAAGGGGGCCAGCAGCTTGGGGAGCACACAGCAGCACAGGGGCAGGGAGGTGGGTAATGTGTGTAGAGACAAGCATGATGGGGGCCAGGGGGCAAAGTTCAGGGGTGCGGGGGCAGATGGCAGGGTTCAGGGACAAGGTATCAAGTTGTCCCTGAGGCAGTGTGGCAGGATGGGACTGACAGCAAGGCAGCCCTGCCTTGGAGTCCCTTGGGAGGCCGGCCAGAGGAGCCCAGGGGATGAGGGCCTGGGAGCCAAGGTGGGGTCAGAGGCGGCCAGACCAGCAGCTGTGGAGGGCTCAGAGTTTGGCAGCAGCTGGTCATGGAGGCATCTTGGTGGGGCAGTGGGTGGATCAGAGAGGCTGCATAGCTGGCCCCAGCCTCCTGCGGGGTGGGAGAGGGTGGCTGGGGGGGTGGGGGAGAGAGTGTAATCAGGGGGATAGGACGGGGGCACCGGGGCCGGTGGGCTCCCATGATCCCCCAAATTGTCCCAGAGTGAGAAGAAAAAAACCCATCAATGAAAACAAACAAGATTGCAGCAGCAAGAATGACAAAGCCCTTCAAGTCCTGATGTGGAGAGATCCCCAAGTGAAAGACAGCAAGCGGCAGAAGTGTGTACAAACATTTAGTCCTCTTCTCAGAGGGGAATACGGCCTTGTGTTTGTTCATGTGGAAACAGGAGCCTGGAGGGCTACTGGGGTCGCAAAGAGTCGGAAACGACTTCGTGTACTGAGCTTGCATGCACGCGTGTGCTGGATGGACTCTGGAGGGTTCCGCAGAATCCAGCGCTTTGCTGCCTTGGAGGGAGGGAGTGGGCTGGGGGCAGAGGCCCGGGGGCTTTTTATTCTCTTCCCTTCAGCCCCTTTGAAACCCGAATCAGGAGAATGGATTACCCAGTTCAAAAGTTAAAGGGAAAAAAATCCATGGGTTTTAAAGTGTAAGGAAATCTGCAAGGCAGAGGCTAAGGAAAGTTTGAGACACGGGAACGTTCTTTGGTGCTAAATCTGGTCTTCACAAAAGTTCCAGTGCTTTGAAGGCAGACTGAAGTTTCGCTTCAGGAGCATTCCTGAGCGGGCTTGATGGTGCTTGTTAAATTTAATATGTTACTTATAGCCAAACAACTTCAAATGCCAAACTGAAAGAATTATTTGAAAAATGTTCCAGAACCAGAGGTGTTTTACAGTGGGTGTGGGTGGGATTTCTCATCAGTCCTCCAGGCTCTGAGATGGGACATCCCGTGGCAGATGTGGAGTCCCAAGCTGGGCTAGGATTGAGGTCATGGGTATGGGGTGGTTTTTAAGAAGAGGGGAGGAGTAGGCACCAATCTGAGACCAGGGGGATGGGTAAGGGCAGAAGGAGTCAAGGAATCTTGTGGATGAGTTGCTTTGTTGAATGAATTCTGATCTTGCCAGGTTCAGGGAAACGGCAGACCTAGGAACCATCTTGAAGATAAAAAAGATTGGTACTTTGTGACCGGTAGGGAATTTGTGGCTTTTGGGAGATATTCCTGTTCGTAAACCTATTTGTTCTTGTAAGAACAACAACACCACTTATTTGAGGCCATGTCTGGGGACACCGGGCTTCCCAGGTAGCGCAGTGGTAAAGAATCTGCCTGCAATGTAGGAGACTCAGGTTCGATCCCTGGGTCAGGAAGATCTCCTGGAGGAGGCAATGGCAACCCACTGTAGTTTTCTTGCCTGGAGAACCCTATGGACAGAGAAGCCTAGCAGGCTACAGTCCACAGGGTCTCAGAGTCAAGGGTCTCTCAGTCTCTTAGTCACACGACGAAGCGACTAAGCACGCGCGTGCACACACTGGGGACCTCAACTGTGCACAGCCCTGTGCCGAAGTCCATCCAGAGGTCAGAGGCAAGACCTGGTCCAAAGCTCTGCCCTTCTATTTACTTGAATGAGCTGGGCCTTCCTGGCTCAGCTTAGGAGAAGCACTCCAAAGGGGATGTAGATGGGCTGGGGGAAGTGAGTCAGGGAAAGGATGCGGGAGGCCAGTGCCCTGATGGTGCCAGAGCATGAGCTGGTGAGGAGCCTGGGACTAGGAAGGGGAAGGAAGGCCCAGGAGGCATGGCTACTGGGGACGGGTGGGCGGTGGAGGGTCAAACAGTCCTCCCTGCCTGACAGAGCCTGAGGGCACTGCCGATCACTGTCCAGCCTCAGACCTATGGTCACCGTTCATCACAGAGAAAAGAATCAACACTGTTGTTACAATATTTCCCACCTACAGCCACTAAAACACGTCCAAGCGTTGTGCCTGCGGGGTCAGACTAGGTCACCCAAAACCTTAGCTTTGTCAACTCTACTTCCTCCCAAAGATTCCAAATCGGTCAGGTTTCCGCACGTCTTTGGAAAGTGGGGTGGGATTCCCCGGCTGTTCAGCCCAGGCTCTCCATCTGCTGGGGTAACTCCACAGAACGCTGCAGGCCGGAGCCTTTGGGCTCTTTTATCAAGCCCTGGGCAGCTCGGCCGCCCAGACAAGCAGCTTCAAAGTTAACCTTTCTCAAGGCATCAAAGCAGGTGCCGTGGTGAGCAGAGCCCAGGCGCCGTGCCCGGGGGCCAAGAGCAGCTCTGTGTTCTTCCAGGAGGCCTTGGGCAGCCAGAGTGCCGGCCCGGAACCCTCGGCATGGTCCCGGCCTCCCAGGGGCTTTGGAGGAATGTTCGGGGGCAGTGCCAGCAGGGTGGGGGCAGCGGCTGGGAGGGGGCTGACCCTGAAGTGGCCTGAGCTGCTCTGCAGGGCAGTTTCCTTGCTCAGTGTGGGGCTTTCTGGGAGGGCCTGCTCAGGCAGCCTCTCTGCAGGCGGCCGGCTCTCGTGGCCTCTTGCTCACTCCCCTGGGGCAGGAGAGGAAGGCAGGAAGGAAGGGTGTCAGGGCTCTGGAGCAGGGGACCAGCTGCTCTGCACTGTCTTGAGGACATCAGGACTGGGCCACAGGGGCCCAGACGTCCCATGGTTCTGCTCTCACAGTGTCAGGTTGCTCTCTCATCCACCCATCAAACCTTCCCCAGCCACCTACCACAAGGTTCCAGCCTGGTACAGTCTAGGGCTCTTTCTATCCAACAGAAATCTATTTCAAGCCACAGGTGCCATTTATGATTGCCTAGTGGCCTTGTTTTTAAAAAAAAAAGTAAAAAGAAACAGGTGAATTTCATTTCAGTGGCATATTTCATTTAACCTGATTTATCCAAAAATATCACTTTGACATGCAGTCCATATAAAAATTATTAATAAGACAGGCTCTTTCTTTCTGGGCTAATGCTCCCAAAGGTGGTGTGTATCGTACACCCGAAGCACATCTCCACTTGGTCCAGGCCAGTTTCAAGTCCTCAGGAGCCATACCTGGCTGCCCGCTGCCATATGGGACAGCTGGGATCGAGAGAGGCCAAAACAGGAACACCCAGACCTTTGGCTGAAGGAGATGACTGCTCGCGGGGAGGGGGTGTGCACATGCAAACGACCGACTCTGTGAGTCAAAGCTTGGTAAGAGCTGCCGGACGGAGACCAGGGACGCTGTGTCTAGAGTTCCCTCCCTGGGCTCCTGGTCCCTGCGGCGACACTTGGTAACCGTGCACCACAACGCCTGGCCAGCTCCGGCCGTTGGTGAGTAGTTAGTGAATTAACCACAAGGAGGTGCCACTCCACACCCACTGAACACTTGAAAAGTGCTGGTCCTGGACAGACAGCTGCTCGGGCCTTGGAGTGGGATGACTGGAGGGCAGCTGGGCAGCATCCAGGGAAGCTCACCCAAGCTAGCCAGCTACCCCACGAAAGGGTCCTGGGACGCCTGCATGAGGGAGCACTGGGCGGGTAGAGGGGTTGTTCCCTGTAGTATCTTGTGTAAACAGCGAACTTGGAAAGGTGCTGATGGCCGGTCAGAAGAAGGCATAGACGTGCCGGGGGTGTCATCATGACCTGTTCGTCTGCTGGAGGCCATGCAGCAGCTCTTGTGGGTGAGCCGGGTCTGCACATGACTGCATGGAAACACTCAAAAGCATACCGCGGCAGAAAGCAAGACTGTATGGTGTGAAGTCAACTGTAGCATTTTGGAAAAGAGAAAGCCGTCCCTAAGTGTACACAGTAACACTGTAGGTCTATCTGGGGCAGGGGGCACCAGCTTCAGACAAGTGGTCGGTCCGGGGAAGCAGGGAGGAAAAGGTGGAATAGGAGAGGATGACAGAGAGGGCTCTTAGCTCAACACTTCATCTGTTAAAAGATTCAGCAAATACAGCAAATGCTAGGACATAAGTGCATGTTAAAGGATTCTCCGTACTTTTCTATACTTGACATATTTCATATTAAAATCTCCCTGAATTAAAAATAATGAATGAGTGAATGAGCAGCCTTGAGAAAGTCACCCGTCTTCTCTGTGCTTCAGTTCCCACACCTGAAAGATGGGCTAATAGTACCCATGTCACTGAGCTGATGTGGGTGAAAATGCGGCCACTTTCTCATGACCAGCGTCTGGTAATAGCAGCTCCTAATCAGGAATGGTCGTGAAAGTTCGCCAGACGAGAATGAACCGACTTAATGACACGAGGTACAGAGGGCAGGAGTCCTCACCCCCGTTTGACAGACAAGGACACCGAGGCAGAGGAGTGGAGTAGGTTCCAGTGTCCCCAGCTAGTGGTGGTACAGCTGGGATTGGAACGCCGGGCTCAGACCTGGCACTTTGACCCCGTTTGTTCACTGTGCCTGACCAGTGCGGACTCTTTCCTCCTCCAGAGACTGAAAATTATTTTTCATGGCTGCAGGTGCCAAATCACCCCCCCAGGAACCAGGTGGATTCCTGGGGAGGCAGGAGGTCCCTGGCTGTGGACGGCACACAGCGGAGCCCTGTTACTGAGCCCTCTCCCCGGCATGGACCTGGAAGACCAAAGTGACCCCACTGACTTTTGGGGACCCTCTAGGCACACCATGTTCCATTTGCTTATTAAACACACTGAAGACCTGGCCACCAGCAGGCCCATCTGTACGTCCCCCAGCTACAAAAATCTTCAACAGGATGGGGTCCGAGCAGACAGGAAGTTCTGAGTTCAAATCCTCCTTTGAGTTGCCCTGGGGCCCCAGAGAGCAGTTCCCCTCCCTGGAACCCCTGGCTACCTGGGCAGGGTAGTGAGGGGGTCACAGCCTCCCCGCAGCCTGAAGACAAAACCTGAGATGCTCGGAAATGAAATGTTCTCCTGGCAGCAAGCTCTCCTCCACGAAAAATTTGTGCTGCAAACATCTTCCTTCCCCCAGGCGCTGCCAACTGACGGTGAGAAGAAAGTGGGCTTGCTTTTCCTGTGTCAATTTTAATACATCACTTGACCAAAACCAGGATGGGCTTTGGTTTGGTGAGGGGTGGGAGTGAGAAGCAGCAGCCTTGTCACGTCTTTCACTTGTATAAACTTCCGAAATCTTTACATTAAAAAAGCCAGGAGTGGATGCTCTGATAAGAGAGTTCTTACAACTGAGGAGGAGAGGACAGGAAAGTGCGTGGCATGTCGCTGGGCACTTGACGGGAGATTTCCACAGCAGGGATGGAGAGGGGCCCCCAAGCCTTCCGGGGGTCTGCAGGGGCTCCGTGTGAGGCTCCCTGGGCCCCAGCTCTTACCTCTAGGAGGAGAGGTCAGTGGCCATCTCTCGTCTTAGCCTGGGGACCATCGCTTGCTTGTCTCAGGTGGCCATCCGGGCCAGGGCTGCTGCCCGTCCCCCGCAGGCTGACTGTCTCCTGACTCTGCCCGTCGGACTAAATGCCTAGCCTTCGCAGAGAAGGGAAATTATCTCTAAGCTCAGGCCTTCCAACAGCCCCCGTGGCTTTCGGAAGCTTACTCTGTGCCATTAATCCCTGGCTCACATCCCCAGTTTCTGGCCTCGAGGACAGAGGGATGGGCCAGCTGGAGCCTGTGCAGCAGACAGAAACCCACGTGGAGGAGGATCCGAACCGCGGCAGGAGGAAGGAAGGGGAGGATGGGATGCTTTCTGGAAGGCTCTCCTGGGAAGGTAGCCGTGGGTCCTAGCGGGTGACCCGGGGGTGACAGCGGGGGGATGACAGAAGTGGTTCATAAAGCAGAAGGGCAAGGTCTGGCATTCGGGCCTGGGGTGAGCCACCTAAGCCTGGGTGTGTTGGGCACAGCCGTCACCGCACTGGCTCTACAGGGACATCTGTCCTGATGACCTGAGAGCCTGAGAGGAAGGGGCTCCAGGCCCACTGTCACCGTGCACAAGTCCCCGTTGTGAGGAGGCTACCAAGCCGAACGCAGCACCGCATGCACCCCCGCGGCAGGCGGGGGCCCCCTGACCGTGGTGGTGGAGGGAGAGAGTGTGGGGCCCCAGTGACACCCCCATGGGACAGCAGTCAAGCAGCCTCAGGACAAGAGAGGAGCCCTGAGCCCGGCTCACGACGCAGCAGGCCAGACGGAGCAGGTGACGGGGGACCTGCGGGTGGAGAGCGGCGAGGGCTTCACACGTGGCCAAGAGTGCGGCTGGGGTGAGACCAGCCCGGCAGAGCACCCAGGCCCTTCCCGGAAGCTGACGGGTCCCCGGCAAGGACGTTTGCTCGGACCTGAGAAGCCCACCCGAAGCCACCCACTCACCCCAGTTCTGGGAAGGGAGGACGGGCCTCTCTTCTGCCAGCACCTTCCCCAGCTCGGCTCTGGAAAATGGAAGTGTTACCAAACAACGACTCCAACATCTGCCCCTCCCTCCCCCTTGCCTGGGGTAAGGAATGTTCCTGGAACGCAAAGCTGGGTGCCTGGGAGGCAGAGGAAAGGGAGTCGGGTGTAGGGGGTACCAGTGTGTTCGCAGGGAAAACCCGTGTCCATGCTGACAAACAGTCGTCCCGATGGGAACACCAGAGGCCTTTTGTGGCAGATCGGGCTGGGGAACTGGGGGTCTCCTGGGAGCCTCAAGGCCCCTGGTTTGGCCCAGTGCGGCCTGGAGGGCTCCGCCATGCTGTCGACAGCTCGGCTTGGCCCTTCCCACCGCACAGCACATTGTAATACTGTAACAGGGCTGCTCTAAACCACATGGGGTGTGTGTGTGTGTCGGGGGGCAGACTGGAGGCGGAGCTGCAGCCGGGGCCCCTGGGGAAGGAGGGAGCCTCGAGGCACAGCTGGAGGCCAAGAGGGAAATGACCATGGTGGCGTGCTCCCAGACTTGTCCCGGCTCCCACTGGTCTGTTGTTGCCACACACATCAAAGGCCGCCGGGGCCCCGGCACAGCCCCGCTGCTCCTCTCGCCCCTGGGCTCGCGGTGGGAAGCCCAGCCCAGGCAGCTGGCACAGGGGCCAGTGAAGACACCCTCAGCTCTAAGCCCAGGCTCTTCCATGCTGGGGTCTAAGTCCCTGGGGCCAGCAGCCGGCTGAGCGCTGGGCGTCACTGCAAGCCTGGCCAAGCCCCCAGCTGGCAAACTAGTGCCATGTGTTCTTCCTGCCACAGGCAACATCTGACGGAAGGAGCCCACAGTTTGAGGGTTCTATCTCTGGCCAGAGCCTGGGTGGCGAGGTGCTTTGGTGGGGAGGGCAGGTCTCAGGGAAGGGCCCACGACCTCACCCCCTCTTCGGTTGATGGGGGAGGCTTTGCCTGTCCTGTGGCCCAGACAAGCCATCGGGCTGATGAAAGCTGAGTGTGTCATCACAAACACAGGGTCCTCCTGGCCCTGTGAGGGCAGAGGCCATCTCTGTGAGGGCAGAGGCCATCTCTCTGAGGGCTGGAGAGGCGAGCTGAGGTGAAGTGGGACCCGCACAGCCCTGTGCACGCCTTCCCCAGGACTCAGCAAACAGGAGTCACAGCTGGACTGGGGTTGCTGAGAGGTCTGGTCCTAGCTGACAGCTCCCTGTGGAGCGGGGACAATAAATGACGAAATTTATTCAGCTCCAGGCCAGGTGACTCAGATGGTAAAGAATCTGCCTGCCAGGCAGGAGAGCTGGGTTCGATCCTTGGGTTGTGAAGATCCCCTGCAGAAGGGAATGGCAACCCATTCCACTCCAGTATTCTTGCTTGGAGAATCCCATGGACAGAGGAGCCTGGCGGGCTACAGTCCACGGGGCTGCAAAGAACTGTACACGACTGAGCGACTGAGCATGCACACATGCAGGCTTAGCCAGTGAACGTCAGTCTCCAGCCCAAGCACACTGAGACAGACAGGCTCTGCTGGAGGAGCAGGTCAGAGATGCGTGGCTCCAGGTCTCTCCCGGCAGAGTCTGTTTCTGGGGGTCTGACAGGTGCTCCCAGGTGGTTCAGGAAGCTAGCGCCATCAGAGGCCTTTCACAGAACTAGGCAGGGTGGGCAGTGGGTGGGCGTGGGCACTCACATCCCCGTTCTCTCTGATCACAGGGGTCCCTTGCTCACTTGGCACAGAGGAGACAGACCTGTGTGCACAGAGGATCACCTCCCTTTCCATGATTCACTGCAACATTCTTCCTCTTTCTTTTTTAAAAAACTTTATTTAGTTTTGGCTGTGCGGGGTCTTCGCTGCTGTGTGGGTCTTTCTCCGGTTGCGGTGCCCGGGCTTCTCACTGCCGTGGCTTCTCCTGTTGCCGAGCACAGGCTCTGGGGCGTGTGGGCTTCAGCAGTTGCAGCACGTGGGCTCTGTAGTTGTGGCTCCCAGGCTCTAGAGCATAGGCTCAGTGGCTCTGGTGCCGAGGCTTTGCTGCTCTGCAACATGTGGGATCTTCCTAGCCCAGGGATCCAACCATACTCCCCCACTGGCAGGCAGATTCTTCACCACCGGACCACCAGGGAGGCCCTATTCCTCCTCTTTCTGAACACTGCTCCCTGTGGAGCCTGTACAGACAGCACCCATACCTTCTCGATACTGGTCAGGGGGCTCACAGCCTGGTCTGGATACTGAGGTACATGAGAGGCATGAATGGGAAAGGATGAGATAAATCAGCTGTCACCCAGGCCCCCAGGCTGAGGGTTCCCGCACCTACCGCCAGACTCTGATCACGACCCAATCTCTGGACCCAGAAGGACGGGGGAGTGGAATTGTAGGGAATAGCCGAGCCACGGGGTGGTATTGGCTGGGGACAGCTGTCCCAACCTGCTCACACTCTGGGGGGCTGGTCCCTCCCTGCCACCATGTCCCGGCTCTACCCCACCCTGCTCTGTCTCCCACCTCCCGTGTTTTCCCAGAGGGGCTGCCCTCCCTAGGAACTAAGCTCCTCCTGTGTCTGTGCACCTGCACTGAAGGGCCTGTGGCCAGGGCCTGCAGGCCACTGCCTTCTGCTCCCTGCACGGCGTCCAGAGGGCTACGTAAGGGAAGGACCAGCGGTCAGCTGGGTTAGAGGCTGCCAGGTGCAGAGGCAGCTCTGAGCACCCAGCCCCCATCATCCTGTAGGCCCAGGGAAGCAGCGGGGTCCACAGGGTGTCTGAGGCCGTGCCCACACAGGGCTGGTCTCAAAGGCGGGATGGTTGGGAGACATATTGGGAAGAATACCAGGGGGCCCCTGCTGAAAATGGAAAGACTTCAGTTCCTCTGCGTCCCAGGTTTCTACCCATCTGCTTTGCTCCTCCAGTTCCCCAACCAAAACACATTCCCCTCTTCTCTGCTGCCAGCCTGCCCCCCTCACCAGGTCCTGGCCTGCCTCAGTTTCCCTCTCCTCACGTCTGAGTGCTCCCTGGCGTGGGGCTGTCTGCAGGTCTGCCAGCCCACCTGGGTAACCACTCCCATAATTACGGAGACCACTGTCCCTCCTGGATGATCTCGTAATGCCCAGAGGAGCTGTGCTTTCCTCCTGGGGCGCAGGCGGGGACAGGGCCTGCTTGTCAAGGCACTCCGAGTCTCCTAGAGTTTTGAGAATGGCTTCTTTGCTTAGAAGTAATTTAGCAGAGAGCTTGGCTGCCCAGGGACAGCCATTTTACCAGCAGGATCTGCAAATGGCTTTGAGCTCCTCGGAGGCCTGCTGAGTAAATTCCAGGCATTAGGGGTGATTAACAGAACAATGCGGTTCTGGAAGGACCAGCTCTGAGCTGTGGGGCTGGATGAAGTGGGAAGCCAGAGCCTTAGAGGCTGCAGGTGACAGGACAGTCGATAGACGGTCATCTTCCTTAGAAGTCTCGCTGAGGGTCACATCCTAAGCGGGCGGGGAGAGAGGCACAGCTGAGCTCCTCAGGTCAAGCACCGCTGCTCCCTGCCCGCGGAGGCCAAGTATGAAAGCTGAGTCGCAAGAATACCCCAGCCCAGCTGCTGCTTCGGGTGCCGGATGCCGTCAAGTCACGTGAGACCATTCTGGAAGGGCGGGGACAGTGAGCTAGGCGAGGCTGGGAAGGGGTTCTGCTTCTTCATGTTTTCCTCCCTTGAGAACACTCTCCTGTTTTCAATTCGCTTCTCCTTTGATGACGTTAATTGAGCATGTTTTCAACATTTACTGGTCACTTGGATATCTTATTTGGGGAAGCACCTGATCAGTTGGGTTGTCATTTTTCAAAAATTGGCCTAAATTTTTGTTTTGTTTTCGCCTAATTTTTAAAATATATTTGGATAGATATATCGAAGTCTTTGTCGGGTATATGATAAATATCTTCTCTGGTGCTGTGATCTTTTCACAGTTGTAATTTTTTTTTTTTTAATGAACAGAAGTTCCTGATTTTAATATAGTATAACTGATGGCTTCTTTATGTGTCCTGTTTAAAAATCTCTGCCCGAGGACATGTGAATATCCTCCGTCTATTTTCTGGAAAGCTTATTATTTTGCTTTTCATATTCAAACCAATAATCCATGATATACCGCTCAAAGTGAAAAGTGTTAGTTGCTCAGTTGTGTCCAAGTCATTGTGACACCGTGGACTGTAGCCCACCAGGCTCCTCTCTCCGTGGAATTTTCCAGGCAAGATACTGAAGTGGGTAGCATGCCCTTCTCTAGGGGATCTTCCAGACCTAGGGGTCAAACCCATGTCTTCTGTATTGCAGGCAGCTTCTTCATTGTCTGAACCACCAAGCAAGCCCCTACTCACCATCAAAATATCTACCACTGAAAGGACACAGAGTTGTTAAAGACAGAAGAAGTGAGGGCAGGTGTTCAACTGGCACTGTCCCCTAAGAAGCTGAACATACACATCCCAACCTCGATCATGATCCTGAAACATGTACATATGTGCATGAAAGGGCACATACGAGGACACTTACTGCAGCAAGATCTGTTGTCAGCCTAAGTCTGGAAGAACCCCAAATATCCACCTACAGTAAAATGGAGAGACTGGGGTACGATGATACAGTGAAATGACACACAGCAAGGAAAATGCATGAAAAATTACTACACACGTGAACGAATCTCACAGCCAGTACACAGGCTGCACACCTTCAGTCATATAAAGGCCGAAAACCAGGGGCAGAGTTAACCTGGGTTTAGGCATGAGGGGCTCCTGGGTGCTGGCAGTGTTCTAACATTCTGTGTTTGGAGCTTGGTGGTGGTTACAAGAACCTGAACCTGCCCATCTTGACCATTTTGTGGAAAATCACTGAGTTACATGTTTGTGATTTGTCTGCTTTTCGGTCTATATGTTAGTCTTCAATAAGTAAGTTTTATTAAAAAATAACAAAAACCAAAAACCTCTTGCCAAGTATGTCTGAAATGGGAACACAGAGAACATTGGATGTGATTATAAAAGGGTGAACTTAATGGTTCTGGAAATGATTTCATAATCCAGAAAATATCAATCACATTTCTTTCAGCAAATTTAAATATAATACTTCAGAATCCAAAAATAAGGAATCCCAACACTTGGAGGAAAGAATACTCAGCAGATGGGGAGATTTCAGATGACTCCGCTTTTTTCAGTTCGTACCTCTGTCTGACTTTACAAGAGGTCTCTGGAGGCAGGCCCTGCACACATGGGGACTAGGTCAGGGCCCTAGGGACACAGGAGGCAGCTGCATGGAGGGCTCTTGCTACAGGGCCACCTCCTGAGAGTGGGAAGTACTGACGGGTTCAGGATATAACTTAAAAATAATCAATAGGTCCTCCTAGGTGTAAAACACTTTGGGAAGCAGAGAAATTGTGGGACATTATTCTTGCCCTGCTGTCCTCCGTGAGGGCTGTGAGATGGCTCAGAAGCTATGAGCTAGGCATCAACCTGCTTGCTTCCCACTGATCAGATGTTTACAGCACACACATGCATTCTGTGCACAAAGTATTTTTAAAAAGAAAAAAAAATCACAGAGCTTCTTGCTGAGGCAGAGTTCACCTAGGAGACCTGAGTCCTGCCAGGGCGAATCCTACGGAATCAGGATGCTGGAGCTGCTGATCCACAGAATTACCAGATTCCCGGTGTTGGCCCGGTGGTCCCAGTGTTCTGGCACTGGCTGTGTGTGTGTACTGGGGTGGTCGCTTCAGTTCTGAAGGTCTCAAATTCTTCACAATAATGCATGGGTTTTGGTCAGAGACCAGGGTTTTTTTTAAAGTATGACCTGAATCACCGGCTAAACACTGACTTTTGGATCCAGAATCTCAGTGAATTTGAACTCTCAGGGCCTAAACCTGGGAATCTGCATAAATTTTCTAATGTTTACTTATAATTATGCCTTTTACCCCTTAATTTACAGTGTAAGCTCCTCACATGTAGGCCTTCTGTGCTTCCCACTCCTTTGCATCTCAGTATCCAGGACACCAAAGGTCTCAGGGGACCCTGACGATGTCACAGCTTTCCAGCTGTCTTTGTGAACGGGGGCATGGTAGAATGGGAGTCTCTTCTAGTCTTTTTTTTTGATTTTCTACCGTGAACGCACACTGTCATTGTAGTAAGAAGGAAAATGCATTAAGTTTGGGGCGGGAGCGGGAGTGAGGCTGGGCAGCATGGCAGGAAGAGGAGGAACATGGCTTCTCTGCTCCTCATCTCCAGGACAGGCCTGCACCCCCCGACCCAGCCGTGGAAGGCCTCAGGCAGTCACTTCTGGTCCAGGCCTTGGTTCCCCACCCGTAAAATGCAGACCATGTCACCCTGCTGCATCCTGGGGGGCTAGAAAGGAGAGTGTAAACAAAGGGTTAAAGAAATGTAAGCGGCTGTCATTTCTGAGAACAAATGCTTTTATTTACTCATTCATTCAATAAATGCTCACTGAGTGTCTACTACGAATAAGCACTTATTAATGAACAGATCTTTCTTAGCAAAGGACTAAGTAGTCCTCTGCTTCCTAGGTGGCTCCAGTGGTAAAGAACCCACATCCCAAAGCAGGAGACACAAGCACACGCACACACGCAGTCCTCTGCCTTGGGGTCAGCCCGGGAAGCAGCAGGCTCCAGGACTGCAGCCCAGACACACTCTGCTGAGAGCACATGTGCCAGCCCCTCTGTCCTCACAGCGCCCCTGCAGGAGGCACGGTCACCCTCCTTTGTCTGATGAGACACGAGGGGTGACCTGAGGGGTGACCTGCCCATGACCAGAAAGCTAGAGAGCGGCTGGCTGGACCCACCCACACTGCTGCCGCCCGCAGAGCTGAGCCAACAGGAAGGTTAGTTTTTTAAAACGTCTGAGGAATGACCACCTCTTCAGCAGTAAGGTCAGCGTAGCGGAGGAAGCTGGTGGATGACAGCCAGGTCCACTCTACATGTGTGACGAGACCCTCAGCGCGCAGGGTGCACCCGGGGGTCTTGGCAAACTTGCCCGTATGTCCTGACTTGCAGCTGGGGCAGACTCCCCAACTACTGTGGCTGTGCTGGGCAGAAGCCTTGCCCAGAGAACTTCACGAGCACAGGCAGATCCCCTTTTATCACACTCTGCAGACACAGTATTTTCAAAAAAATTGCAGGTTTGCGGCACCCCTGTGTTGAGCAAGTCTCTTGGCACCATTTTCCAAATAGCATTTGCTCACTTTGTGTTACATGTTGCTAATTTCACAATATTTCAAACTTCTCTACTGTTGTTATATTTGTTATGTGATCTGTGATCAGTGATCTATCGTTAATTGTTTTGGGGCACCACAAACCACAGCCCTATGACAGCAAACTGAATGGATAAACTGTGTTCTTACTGTTCCACTGACCCGTCTCTCCCTCTCCTTGGGCCCCTGTATTCCCTGAGATGTAATATTGAAATTAGGCCAATTAATAACCTTGCAACAGGCTCTAAGTGTTCAAGGGAAAGGAAGAGTCTCATGTCTCATTTTAAATCAAAACCTGGAAACGATCAGGCTTAGAGAGAAAGATATGCTGAAAGCAGAGCCAGAGGCCTGCTGTATCTAAGTTATCCGAGCTGTGAATGCAAAGGAAAAGTTCCTGAATGAAATTAAAAGCACTGCTTCAGTATACACATTGATAAGACGAAGAAACAGCCTTACTGCTGATATGGAGAAAGTTTGAGCAGTCTGGATAGAAGATCAGGCCAGCCACATTCTGGGAAGCCAAAGCCTAATGCAGAGCAAGACCCCTACTCGCCTCAATTCTGTGAAGGCTGAGAGGTGAGGAAACTGCAGAAAGAAAGTGTGAAGCAGCAGAGATGGTTCCTGAGGCTGAAGGAAAGAAGCTGCCTCCAGAGCACGAAAGCGACAGCTGAAGCTGCAAGTGCTGATGGAGAAGCCGCAATGAGTTCTCCAGAATTCCAGCTCAGATCACACGTGAAGGCAGCTGCAGTGAACAGATGCTCAGTGTAGGTGATGAAGCCTTCTAATGGGAGAAGATGCCATTTAGGACTTTCGTAACTAGAGAGAAGTTGATTTGCTGTTGCTGTTGTTCAGTTGCGAAGTCATGTCCAATTGTTTGCGACCCCATGGACTGCAGCGTGCCAGGCTCCCGTCCTTCACTGTTTCCTGGAGTTTGCTCAATTCATGCCCATTGAGTTGGTGATGTAATCTAACCATCTCATCCTCTGCTGCCCCCTCTTCTCCTCCTGCCCTCAATCTTTTCCAGCATCAGTGTCTTTTCCAATGAATCAGTTCTTTGCATCAGGTGGCCAAAGTCCTGGAGCCTCAGCTTCAGTCCTTCCAGTGAATATTCAGGGTTGATCTCCTTTAGAATTGAGAAGTCAATGACCGGTTTCAAAGCTTCAAAGGACAGACTAACTCTCTTGTTAGGGGCTAATACCTAATGTTACGGTGATTTTAAGTTGAAGCCAGTGCTCATTTCGAAAATCCCAGGCTCTGAAGAATGATGCTAAGTCTACTCTGCCTGTGCGCTATAAACAGAACAAAGCCTGGATGACGGCACATCTGTTAACACAGTTTACTGAATATTTTAATCCCACTTTTGTAACCTGAGGCTCAGAAACATTCTTTTCAAAAGACTGCTGCTCAGTGACAATGCACCTGGTCACCCAACAGCTCTGATGCAGATGGACAATGAGATTAATGGTTTTCACGCCTGCTAACACAGCATCCATTCTGTAGCCCATGGATCCAAGTGTCATTTTGACTTTTTAAGTCTTCTTCAAGAAACACATTCACTAAGGCTCCAACTGCCATAGGTAGTGAGTGATTCCTCTGATGGATCTGGGTAAAGTGAATTGAAAACCTTCTGGAAAGGAGTCACCATTCTAGATGCCATTAAAAACATCTGTGATTCTTGGGAAAAGGTCAAAATATCAACATACACAGGAGTCTGGAAGGTGATTCCAGGCCTCATGAAAGACCCTGAAGGGTTCAAGAGTTCAGCAGAGGAAGTAACTGCAGATATGGGGAGAAGAGCAAGAGATCTAGAACTAGAAGTGGAACCTGAAGATGTGGCTGAATTGCTGCAACTTCATGATCAAACTTGAATGAAAGAGGAGAGCTGCTCCTTATGGAAGGACATGGAAGTGGTTTCGTGAGATGGAATCTACTCCTATAAAGATGTTAAGACTGCTGAAATGACAACAAAGGGCTTAGACTACAACATCAACTTAGTTGATAAAGCAGGTTTGGGACAACTGACTCCAATTTTGGAAAGAAGTCCTATTGTGGGTCAAATGCTACCAGATAGCACTGCATGCTACAAAGAAACCGTTCACAGAAGCCAATCCACACAGCAAACTTCACTGCTGTCTCGTTTTCAGAAACTGCCACAGGCACCCTAGCCTTCGGCAGCCACGACCCTATCAATCAGCAGTCACCAACATGGAGGCACGGACCCTCCACCAGCAAAGATGATGACTCCCTGAAGGCCCAGACGATGGTTAGCATGTTTGAGCTAAGAATTATTTAGAAATTAAGGTATGCATACTGTTTCCTCAGACACAATGCTGTTGCACACTTAACAGACTACAGTATAGTGTAAGCATAACTGTTCTACGTACCAGGAAACCAAAACATTCCTGTGACTCACTCCACTGCTGTATTTCAGTGATCTGAATCCAAACGCAGAACATCTCCGAGGTGTGCCTGTATCCTGAAATGTGATTATTTACCATGGCCTTCCTGATGGGATCTGGAACTTTTTTTCAGACAGCACTAAATATAGGATGCTACTCTGCTTTATATGGCAATGCAAGTTCAAGCCAAAGGTTTCCTCCACGCTGGCACCTGACGCACTACTGTGGAAGCAAAAGACCAAGGAGAACGCAGCTTTTGGCAGTTCTAAAGCTGGACTCGATCCCAAGAAGTTAATCTTTAAGGGGAAAGAAAAGCTCCTTAGAAGAATGGGGATTCATCTCAGAGAAAGGCAAAACTTGATCAGCTTTTGCATCCTATTCAAGATCTTAAACATTTTAAGTAGTAACAAGTCAACATTATGAGAATACAAGTATCTGTTACCCGCCCAACGCCCCCGATTCTGAGGTGTACGGGAACACAGTCAGATTAACATACCACCTATCCGACAGCTAAAGGCGTCCCTGGTGTTTCAGCTGGTAAAGAATCGGCCTGCAATGCAGGAGACCCCGGTTCGATTCCTGGGCCGGGAAGATCCCCTGGAGAAGGGAATGGCAACCCACTCCAGTATTCTTGCCTGGAGAGTTCCATGAACAGAGGAGCCTGGTGGGCTACAGTCCATGGGGTCACAAAGTTGGACAGAGCCAAGAGACTTTCACTTTATCTGAAAGCTGGCAGGGGGAACACAAACCAGTCTTTGCCGCCAGGCTTTCTACTGAATTGAAGAAAAGAATCCAGTGCTTAAGAGGCACTGAGTTGATGGAAAGGCTAAAGAAATGTCAATTAGTAAAATCAAAGTCTATTTTTAAATTCAGTTCTCTTCATTAAAATTGCTAAAAATGTCTGCAGGGTATGGAGATTAATGCCCATGGCTCTTTTTCTTGCTTTCACTTACCAGGATGTTATAAAGTAGCTACTTTGTTAAGATAAATATAATATTAAAAAGGGGCAGTTTGGGAAGCCAATATTTTTCTTTTGAAGGCAAAACAAAGACGGTAAGTCAGAAAAGCTGAAAATTACTCTAAGAGGGAACAACAGTTTTGCAAGCACATCAATCAGAAAAATAAGCCACTGAGTCAAAGCTAACTATATGGAACTTTTCACACTGAGGAAGCTTAAAAATACCAGATCCCTGGAAAGCTTAAGCCAATTTTTCCTTAGTGTGCACCTTGCTTTTTGTCATTTAGGAAGTCACAGCCTACCTTTTCACATTCAGTATTTTTCAATTCTTAAAAGCAACCATTAGATTTGGATGGCATTTTTAGGCAAACCGGTAATTCATTTGTCCCACTCTCTTCATGATGGATGGATGTATGAACAGAGAAAAACGTCCACCAGAATTTTAAGCATATGGCTGGTTCTAAGGGGATGTCTCTACACATTCCCCACCCCTTCCCCTCCAGCCCCTTCGAACCAAAGCAGGACTCATTTAGGAATGTTCTGACTGACAAGAATCTCTTCAATATACAATATAATTTGTGTTGCTTCTCTAAATCTTTTCTAGGGAAATCACAGTATGATTCCATTTCAGTGGCTTTCTGATGGGCTCCTACTCTCATCCTGGGTGGGTAACGACTGTTCTAAGGGCTGGGAGACTGGAGGCTCAGAGGCCACACAGCCAGGCCTGGAGAGAAGACAGAGGGGAGCCCGGCACAGGGCCCAGGGGCTTTGCTGTTTTCACAAGCATCCAGAAGCAATCGTCTGCACTTTGGAAATTTGTTTTTGTTTCTTCACAGAGGTAAAAATGAGGGACAATAAGACCATCTGTGCAATGCTTCCAAACTAGACTTGGCCACACCTTTGGCTTCAAATAGCTCTGCCAGTTACCTTTGACCTTGACCTGGAGGTAGCACATGCTCATTCTAATTTCAGGAAAAGACAGCCTTTTCTGTGGCAAATGCTAGAGACGGACTCTTCTCCTTTCCAAAATAAAATACAGACCCATCTGGAACAAGACTGCCCGCTGCACTCCACCTGTGCTGGTTGCAGCCTCTGAGGCGACGAGAAGGTGTAGCGCATCGGTATGCCAGCCCTTCATTTGTGTTCCCCACACGACATACGGTCACCTTACAAAGCCAAGGGTGAGCTGGATTTGAAGGAAGGAGAGAGAATCTGGTGGACCAAAGGAAGCATGTCTATTGTAAGCAATGCTGGAAGGTTTCCTACTTGATAAAACAGTGAAATGCTGCATCATAAGCCTTTTCAACAGATAACCCAATTGTCACAGACTTCCTTCACATGGTCCAAAAAATGACAGCGGCAAAGGTACAGGTTTCTGCACTCTGCATGGAATAACTCGTATGAAAAAGAATAAACACGATGGAGTCCTTTCCCCATCAATTTCCTACAATGGGGTTAAAAAGCTTAACTGTTTCAAGCGTTAACGATTACAGACTGGGCGCTGTAAAACTCCAGGAGCCTATGTTTTGTTCAGCTCGTGTGGCTTCATATACGAAAAGAAATAATGGTTGTGAAGAAATAAATTAGAGCCATTCGGGTAATCATGCAAGCCAGTCGAGTCAGGACCGACTCTTGCCTGTTTAAGACAATCTTAGCACACCGATCCCCTTTTTCTTCAGTTCTGTGGGTTTCCCATCTGTCTGCTTGAGGAGCATCATACAGGGCTCCCACTCAAGCTGCCTTCCCAACGTGTTTGTTTTTACCCTTTGACGATGAAGGTTTCCCAGGCACCAGCAGCATTATTCCCATGTGAAGAGGCGTGGCAGCTAGGGGAGCCTCCTGGCTGTGCACACCAGCATTTGGCTCTCAGACACAGCTTGGCACCGGCACACCAGGCACAGGCCTGATCCCCAGGCTGGACGATATTAACTCAAACAGGATGAAAACTCACAAACACTCTATTTTGGGTATAAGATCTGGGCTTTTTTTTTTTTTTTTTTAAAGACAGTTCATATGCTTTAAAAAGTATTCTCTCCAGATTATAAAAGGTTAGTTAAAATTGTTTAATAGGAACAATCTTGGACAAGCAGAAATAGCTTTGATTTGAAGAACTATAGCCATGTACAACTGGGAAGGCTCCACAGGGTGGTCGGATGGGATGGTCTGTACCTGGTCTAGAGACTTTGCATTAGACAGGTGACTGATGGACATTCTGCCCTCTCTCAAGGCACACGCCACTTCTGAAAACTGTCAGCTTTCCACACCAACTGTGATATTTTATTTACATTTAAAAATAACTTCTCTTCTTCAGTGTAGTGGAAACACCCAGAGACCAGTCATTGAAACCCCTCCCTAACACAAGTGCAGAACAGCTTTATTGATCTCTGGATTTGTCCAGTCATTCCGAATGTCATCCAGGTGGTTATCAAAATCCACGAGTGTTTCGTAGGACCGGCTGTCCAGGAGCGATGCTGAGATCCTCTGGGCCTCTGGCCAGTCTTCACAGTAATCACTATGAGGTGAGACAGGAGAAGTCAGCCTCTTACTCAAAACGCGTGGCTTTTCAATAGAGTAAACAGGAAACCAGCCGCGCGCAGAGTAGTATAAAGGAAGCCAAGGGTGAACTCTAGCAAACACATCTAAACACATGAAGATACATATAAAGGATATGAAACATCCAAGAGATAACCTTCAAATGAAATTCTGAAAAAGCTGGAGGTAGATGACTGATTGCAAATAAACCACAAAAGCCTGGGAAGAGGGTCTGGCTTAGGGAAAGGTGGCCGGGGATTGGGAGGGGAGACCCGTGAGTGACAGGATGTCCCCACTGCTTGGAAACCCTGTAGGCCTGTCCTCTGGGGGCTGAGGAACACCCGTGACTTCTGTATGAGGTGTGCACACTTCTCTAGAGAACATGTAGCTTAAAAACCCAGGAGGCGGGGGTCAGGTCTCCTATGCAAGCAGCGTGCCGGGACTGGCCCCAGCGCACGCGGCCCACGGGCCCCCCCGGGAATGGGCACTCACTAGTGCGGGTCTCTGCAGCGCCATTTGTTTTCGTGGTGTTCATACACGTGGATCGTGGGGACTACACAGTCCATCGTGAACTTAGTGTTGTCTACCTGCAACGAGACGAAGGGCGCACTCGCGAACAGAGCCAGGACCTCCACGGCAGCCTGCGGGTCCCTCCCTGGGGCTCTCCCACGGGGGAGGACTCCACAGGGATGTCAGGGACGGGCGCAACACTGCCCACTACAGCAGACACCCCGCCTCAGAGTGCACACCACCACAGCCCAGGCTCACGGTGCATCACATGGGAGAAGCACTGAGTACTTGACTGCTTTCTCACACACCCGAAGCTTCCAAACGTTACGCTGCCTTCCCTGTTAGAATTTCATCTGAACTGAGAGGAACAGGGCTCCTGACATGAGCTATGTCCGTCCCTGCTCCCTCTGCTGTGCTGGTTGACCTAATTCAATGCGTCTCAGACTTGAGTGTACATTGGAATCATCTGGAAGCTTATGGAGACATAGATTCCTAGGCCCCCAGAACCTGCATTTCCAATAGATTCCCGGGTGGTACTGATACTGTGAGCGTGGGGATCCCACTTTGAGACCCACTGTAGCTGAAAGACCCCCCACCTCTGGACACCCGTGTGCCATGACTGCAGCGGCCCTGACTCAGCAACTTTAAGCCTGCAGTTGGGAGAAGACGGCCGAAGGAGGCCATGGTCTGATGAAGTAAGTACCTGCAGAAAGGAAACCGCTCACAGACAAAGCTCCCCGTCAGCAAGAGGCTGCTCAGCAGCTGTCCCCACACACAGGACTCTGGAGCGAGCGACAGTGACTCACCATGATGAGAGCCGTGTCACTGAAGCCCTCGGCGATTCTGGAGGCCACCTTTTCTGCTACCTGGTTTGGACTGAGAGGGAAGAACCAGCGAGGTTACCAAGTTTTAGCTGACGCTGGGCAACACTGTCTGCCTGTGGCAGAGTAAACAGCAATGACACAAAGACCAACAGCACCAGTAAGCTACCTCCCGTGTGGGGTTACACCCATTTAAGTAGCTTTTGGGGACTGTGATCCCGCTGCAGTGACTTGTTGCTCTGCTCAGGGCAGAGCAGGGGCCCTTGTCTTTTCGTGCATCTTTCCCTCTGTACAATCAGTCTCAGCTTTCTGAAGCAGGGACTGAACCAGAAAGAAACACACTATACAGTTACAACCCTGTCGTCGTGATTGAGGTGAAAAAAGCAGGCTTAATGCTTTATAAAAATAAATTTAGCCAGTATTCTATTTTTACCTTTAAAATTGAAAATTTACAGAGGTGTGTGATTATCTGCAGCATCGTATTAAGAAAAATGAAACAAAAAACAATGTAATAGACAAAGGGCCCCAGGGAGTCTCATTCCCCAGTCACCCTGGAAAGCCCTTAGAGTGAAGGCAGCGCTGCACAGGTGTCTCGAGGGCCGGAGTCCCGCAGCCACCGGCTCATCTGTCCACACCCTCCCGGAGGCTCCTCTGTCACGGCTGTGGGTGGAGTGCCTCCTGCTCCTGCTGCCACAGCCCCCGCACCACCCGCACAGTACGGGCTCCGGGGCCTGCACCACAGGCCTGGGTTCCAATGTCTTCCAAGTTCAGTGCAGCAGCTTGAGGGCAAGGGCCAGGAGTCCGTGGCTCAGCTCACCACAGAGCTTGGCCTGGGGCAGGGGATTCACACTCTGGCAGCTTCCTTCGTGTAATAAGACCAAGACTGACACAGGCCGTGAACAGGCTCCAGTTCATCAACATAGGGAGGCAGGTGGACTCGAAGGAGGGGCTGGTAAGAGACGCACTGAGGAGAAACCAGAGGCATGCACGGATGCAGGGACCAAACAGTCAGAGATGTCTTGGGAAAAGCTGAAGAATCAGGGATCAGAAAGCAGCTCTGCATGTCGTCCACAGAGAGGCTGGCACAGAAGCCGCTCTGAGTCCACGCTGTGCTGGGGACCCTGCCACCCTCAGTCCTGACTGGGCCCAGTCCTCTAGAACAAAACAGTTCACATCTCTGGAAGTGCTCCATTGGCTTACTGTATTACTTCCCCAAATGCTACTGAGTCCCACCACTTGCCTATGCTGGGCGAGTGGACATGAATCCGGGAGGCATTTGGTCTGGGGCCCTTCACTGCACCCCCTGACTGCCTGGACACGGGAGCCCATCAGCTCTGCCTGGCCACATGAGCAAAGCTTCAGGGTCACCCAGCTCGTGCCTCTGGCTGCTCAGGGTGCCGACTCCTCTGGGACTCTCTCTGTGAGATCATGTCAGGCTGGCTGCTGGCCATATCCCTTGACCAAAGGACACTGTTCTTCTCAGGGCGGTGGGGGTGGGGGGGTGGACACAACTTCCTGACCCGACCCATCTTCATTCCTTCAGGCAGGGCAGGTGCCAGCTTTTGTCACCAGCTCTGGGTAATTGCACCACCCTCCTTTCTCTGACAGACGGTTCACACCTCTGGAGATAACCAGCTTGTTAAGCCCACCTCAAATTACCCTAACATTAGGATGTTATCAGTTTTTCTGCTAGGACATTGATGCAGAAACAAAGCAAAGATCTCAGCTTTGCTCTTAGTGAGAACCACCATGGGGGCAACTAGCTGGATAAAAGAAAACAAGACCTATTATATGGGGAAAGTAGCAAACACCATGCTTTCGTCAAAGCAGCAGACCCAAAGAACACCAAACCTAAAGTTGCTTTTTTTTTAACCCCCAAAAAGAGTGGAGTTCTTGCCTGGTGCTCTGCCCTACATCAATCCCAGTTTGGGAATGGGAAGCAAGGCACAGCGGAGGGGGGACTGAACAGGAGGCGCTGGACTGTTGCTTTCGCTTTCAGAATTCCCTTTAAGCAAAATAAAGACAACACAGGACAGAATCCCAGCATTCATCTGAGTCTTTAGAATAACTGGTGTTTGGAATGACCCGCACCCCAGCCCTCCTGGAATACTATCAACAGCACGGAGGGGCACTGTTTCACAGACTGCGCCCCAGCACCCCTGCAGTTCTATCTACAAGCACGGAGGGGCTGTTCTGACAGATTCTGCACCGGGAGCCCACTGAGGGGTTTCGAGGGGTTTCACAGGGATATACCTGGCATCCTTTACTCGTTCATTAGCTTGATAATAACCAGCAATCACGTAGCTATTATCTTTGCACCACGAATCAATCTGAAAAGAGAACAAAATTTGGGAAGAAAAGGTGAATGCTTTTTCCTTAAACATCAAGTCTCAATAAACAAAGGAACCTCCCTCCCTCAACCAAATGCTGGGACAAGACAAACAGAACTCCTGTATCCTCCTCCCTACGAGAATGAAATGCGGGAGTTTCCTGGTGGCCTCTGTTGTTCGGTCGCTAAGTTGTGTCCTAGTCTTTGCAACCCTCATGGACTGTAGCCCACCAGGCTCTTCTGTCCATAGGATTTCTAGGATTCTGGGCTTTCACTGCTGTGGCCCAGGTTCAGTCCTTGGTTGGGGAACTGAGATCCCACCAAATTATGGTGGTGGTATGGCCACCAAAAAACAAACACACACCAAATGGGTGTATGGGTGTTCAGGGGAAAGAAGGCCACCGCAATTAGCTTTTCCACAGTCCATAGGAGGTCAGAGAAAGCAAAGAGCATAGGCTCCCCCTCTCTCAGAGGTGGAGTGTCTTCCCACAGAGGAGGAGCCTGCAATGGCCGGGGGTGGGGTGGGGTGTGAGGCTGGACACTAGGAATGACCTCCTCCCCTAGTCCTAGCAGAAGGCTCCAGCGCAGACACATAATAAATGGGTGTAGTGCCGTGGGTGAGGGGGAACCAGTGTTATCCACTTTCTCTGACAAGATGAAGCACTGACGCCTTCTGGGGCTTGAACAAGCCTTCAGGTCGTTAAAATCAATCCTTCACAGATAGCAAACTAAAGAGCTCAGAGAGGTTCTAAGCTTGCACAGCCAGAAAACAGAAGCAGCATGGGAATCTGAGTCTCTTTCAAAGTCAAGTCCTTCAGTACTGTTATTTCAGTATTCCTTGTAATACACTATGAAAACCCTTGTGCTGGGATGTGGGGTGCAGGGGAGCACGCGTGCATGCACTCACACACTTCCCTGTGGCATGCTTTTAAACAGGAGCATGGCTGCAGATTTTTTTTTTCTTTTCTAATTTTATTTTATTTTTAAACTTTACATAATTGTATTAGTTTTGCCAAATATCAAAATGAATCCGCCACAGGTATACATGTGTTCCCCATCCCGAACCCTCCTCCCTCCTCCCTCCCCATACCATCCCTCTGGGCCGTCCCAGTGCACCAGCCCCAAGCATCCAGCATCGTGCATCGAACCTGGACTGGCAACTCGTTTCCTACATGATATTTTACATGTTTCATTGCCATTCTCCCAAATCTTCCCACCCTCTCCCTCTCCCACAGAGTCCATAAGACTGTTCTATACATCAGTGTCTCTTTTGCTGTCTCGTACACCGGGTTATTGTTACCATCTTTCTAAATTCCATATATATGCGTTAGTATACTGTATTTATGTTTTTCCTTCTGGCTAAGTTTTTTGTTTTACAATGCCACTCTTCTCTCATCAGATTTAGCATCCTGCAGATCTAATGCGATTATTAAAAACAAAAGGTCGTCCTGTTTTGCTGTAACGGAATTTTAATAATACACTGCAGGAAATTCTATTCTCAGCTTGCAAAAGAAGAGATACAACTGATCCTCAATTTTTTCCAAAGTGAATTAACTGGTTAAAAAGGGTTTCTTTTCTTTCTTTTCCCTTTTTAAACATAGCTCTATTCGTTCTTTTTCTCAAATTCTGGTTTGGGACTCCAACAGTCTCCTTTATGACTAAAAGCAGACATTACAAAATGGTCACAGTCCAAGGTTCCCTGGCTCACACGAGGATTAGAATAGTAATTCTGCCCTCCTAAGAGCTCACAAATTACCATACTGGGTCAAAACCAAGGCTCAATGAACCAATTAGAGGCTTTGGTCATCCACCCAAGAGATGAGGGCTATGTCGCCAAAATATTTATAATGGCTCTTTCACTCTAACTTTGAGGCAAATTATTCCACAACTACTTATATTTTATTTCTATCACCTCTTAAAAGAATGAGTCTTGGAAACTCTACTGCTGCTTACAGCAGCAAAATTCTTTCATTTCTTTCTAAATTTACCTCCACGTGGTATCCAAGGGCATAGCCTAGTTCTAAAATCTGGCACTTGGTCCCATTTCCTGAACTCACACCCACCCACTGGCCCGCCCTTTGGTGTCACCCTCTTAGCCTCTGTTTCTGATCGAAGACTGGTCTCTTGAGGGCGTCCTCATGTAGGTGATCCTCACGTCTGCCCACCTCTGCGCCCCTCGCCTGGCTCCGCATTGTGGGCTGCTCTTCCATCCAGAGTCACAACTACAGAGAGTGTCCTGAGTCTGGTATGAACACTTAGTGGCCTAACACAGCACAGATCTGTCTCACAAGTCGGAAGTCAAAAACAAGTCTGTGGGGCTGCCTCTTGGCGGAGACTTGAGGGTAGAATCTGCTCCCTGCCTTTTCCAACATGGAGAGGTCACAGGTCACTGCATTCCTCGGGTGGTGGCTGTCTCACTCTGACCCCTGCTTCTGTGGTCAAAATTCTCTTCTCTGACTCTTACCCTGCTGCCTCTTATGTGGACCCTCTTATGTGAACCCTGGGTCTATCAGATAATCCAGGATAATCATCGCATTTCAAGATCCTTAACTCAATCTTATCTGCCATCTCTTGTTCCACGTAAGGTTACCTGTCCAAGGGTCCAAGAACTAGGACGTGGACATCTTGGGGGGGGGGCATTTTTTTGGGCCTACCACAGCTACCTTTAATGCAAGGATAAGATGATTATTTCCCACTGCTGCTATCCTGCAGCAGGCTGCACCACAAGTGCAGGGTATCAGTTCCCTGACCAGACGCTGAACTCAGGCCACGGCGGTGAGAGCACCAAACCCTGACACCAGGCCATCGGGAGCTCCCACAGCAGTCTTCAGTGAGCAGTCTAAGCTGCTCCCCAATCTTGCTTCTGGGCTGAAGGGAATGGTTTGGGATTCAGTCTCCAGGAAACACACAGGGTAACCCTGTACCTGTGCTCAGACAGCAGAGAAGGCATCTGACAGGATGGTGGATTCTTGTGACAAACGAACATACCTCAACTGACACTTTACCTAAAGAGGGGTGGATTCCTATATAAAACACTCTAAAGGCCTAACCAAATTCTAGCAGAAAAATAGTGTCACGACCTTAAACTTCTAGTAGAACTCTTTGCTTTTTGTTTGTTTTTCTGGCTGCATCACATGGCTTGCAGAATCTTAGTTCCCCAGCCAGGGATTGAACCTGAGGCCCCGGTAGGGAAAGCATCGAGTCCTAACTACTGGACCTCAGGGAACTCCTAGTAGAACTCTTTGAAGAGGCTGCTCCCAAAGTGAACCAGGTCACAAAATGATTCAAATAAGAACCACCAAATGAAGTCTGGATGCCTGTGATGGGCAGGCACAGCCTGTCCACTGTCCAGAGAGACACCAGTAGCCACCAGTTGATGACTGGAGAACCAGCCATCAGAGTCCACCGAGTGGCGAACACAAGCTTCAGTGGACCAGACATCATCAGTGAGTGACGCAGCATAGCAGAGTCGGTGTGTTGCAGGAGGCAAGCAGCATGGACAGTCGGCCGAGTGGGGATGGGGCAGGTGGCTCTTGAGGGGTTTCAGAATCCTGCAGTCAGCCCAAACAGCTTGTTAACAAAAAGCCCAAGTGGATTTAAGTGGCAGATTATACAGTAGGCAACTCGTACCCTCCAAGTGGGGCAGGACAAAGCAAAAGAGCTGAGAAGCTGTCTGAACTCTGTTCTCAGTGAATTCATTTCTGCTGCTATGGTGTCCTCCTGTGATGCATCTTGTGAACAATCAAAATGAAAATGTTCACGATGGCACTCTGATACCTGGCAAGTGACTTTGATACAAGGTCCAAATCCTGCTTTCACTTATGCGGTTTCCTTTACTTTTCAGATGGAAAGGACACTGTCACCTTGGCACAAGCCGCCACCCTCTGTTCACGTCTTTCAGGCCTGCTCCCTCGCAGACATGCAGGAGAACTACTACAGGCTCGGGCCCACTCGTCCATTCCCAGCTAGGCTGGACAAAGAAAGCAGCTTCTCTTGGCAAACTTGCTAGTGTCCGCATGAGCGAGGCACCTGGAGTTCTCATAATACTGCATGCACTTCCGTGACCACAGCCACAAAGCAGGCAAGGCAGGGAGCTGCTAAGTAAGTCACCCCAAGGAGGGTGCTGCTCCCACGCTGGTCACTTACAAGCTAGGTGTCTGGGAGCCTCCCTGTCTGCAGCAACACCCAGGCCCTGGAGTCTAAAACTAGAGGGGTTGGCGAGTTTCACGGAGAAGAAAAAGATCCTTAAATCAGCAGCTGATTCTTCCATGAGGAGGAGCTGGCTTTGGAGGAAGAGCGCTGGAGATAAGGGGCCTGGGAACAGAGAGCGAAGGTCACGGGAAGAACTGAAAGGAGAGCCCAGAGCAGCCAGCTCCCCCTCCCAGGAGGAAGTAGGGGGCTGAGCGAAGAGCCAGAGGGGCGGTAGCCTGTGCAGATGAGCACAGGCAAAGCACACATGGGGGCAGCAGAAGGAATCCCAGGCCCAAGTCAAATGAGAAGTCATCAGAGCAGAAGGTACCAACAAGCAGCTCCCAGCACTAGGAAATCACAGTGGGGGTGTGTGTGGGGGGGGGGAGGACAAAGAGGGCTTAGGCAAACAGCAGCTTTATGCTAATTTCCCTACTGACATTTTATGGGTTTTTGCTATTAGAAATAATTCCATCACTACTTACGTCAAAGGGTTATAAGGATAAATTAAGATAACAGGCCTAAGTACTTAAAAAAAAATAGAAAGCACCCAGAAATGCATGGATTTTTTTTTAAATGGAAAATTATAATGAAAAGCCTTGCAAAGGAATTTGATGCTGCCCTTTGATGGACAGAATATCAAGTCAGTCTTTCCCACTTATCAAAAATAACCCAATACAAAACTCCCTGAATAGAAACAAGCCATCAGAATTAGGCCTCGTTTATAGTTTTATGGATTTAAATGCTTTATTAAAACATTTTCTACAGCTGATAAACTGTGGCTGAGATTTTTCATTGCCTTCAGGTTATAAAGTTGCTAAGACAAAATCTGAATGATATAAACTTAAATATCTTAACAGTAACACAAAAACTTGTAGATGGTTTCAAATGGCAATTTTTTTCTTTATGACTTTATTTTCAAAGTTATTTAATTTGTACTCAATTGACACTGTTCTCCTACTTGTTAAATGCTGAGTCTATGATTCAAAGTTTTGATCAATATAAGAAAAGTGAGCACAAATTACCATATTGCTTGGTAGGACAGACATTCAGACAGTTTTTACTGTCTTAAAAGAGGCTAAGTGCAGAAAACCTAGTTTGCACTTAATTCTGTTGGACAGGAGACTCCAACACTGAAGGGCACACTTGGGGAAACACTCGAAGGTGCATCTGGAGTACAGATGCAGTGGTGCAGAGCGAGCAGTGCCCCTGAATGATTTCTACGATGAAGTCTGTCCACTGCTCACGTCTCTCTCTGTCTGGTCCCTTTATACTCTACCTTCTAGCTCATCTCTAAAAGTGTGTCGTCCCCCCCCCGCCCGGTTTTCACCTGGTCCCTCTGTCCCCTTCCTCCAGCCTTGCCCCTTGGGCCACCACTTGCATGTCCCTTTCTCTGGGCAGCCTGCCCTCCCTGACTCTCCCAGCCTGGGTCAGCGGACCCCTCCCCACTTTCTGCTTGACCCCCCCATATGGCACTTATTCTTCAGTACTGTACTTGTCTGCCTGGTACAAGTTCAACCGCTACACACGTACTGTATTTGATCCATAGCAATATCCTTCCCCCAAGCACAGGCTTGGCTCTACTGGAAAGCTGGATAACCCTGCTTAATACTACTGGTCAATAGAGTTCCCTGCGAGTGACCGACTGCACTGCACATATCCAATCACCACACAGTTATCTTGATAGAATAATCAAGACAGGAAGCTCAAAAGACTTGCATTAAAACAGACACACGCATACCCCAGGAACACACTGATACCAACAGCACATTTCTTCAGGAGCTAAAATGTTGATTCTATACACATCATCTACTTTCTATCTATGTTCTGCCCCATGATGATAGGAAAAAATTCACACAATGACTCAGTTTAACAAGTACTCAAAGATGTGCCCAGTAAGCTTAGGCAAGGACTGCTGGTCTAAAGATACTTCCTGCTTATTAAGAATTTACATGGGTGTCATAATTAGGTATTTACAAAATGGATTCATTTTACTTGTTGGGATGTAGAGAAAAAGGATTTCTACTACTCTTCTCAAACTTAACTACTCTTTGCATGAATCAACTAATTCTCTTTTAGTATCTTAGTTTATACATATTCGAAAAATTCTACCTCAACCCAGGCAGGTCTGAGCCTACTCCTCCCTAAGGTTTTAACTCCAATTTACAGGTCGTCTTTTTTCCTTCACTGGTCACCATACCTCAACAACTACGGCCCAAAATTCAATAACCAGTCGGTCTGTTCCTACGCCACACCTTTTCCCACTGTACTTCAAATAAATCAGTCATGAGCAGACCCACAGAAGTGTGCGGGCTGGAAGGCCAAGTCTGCTCTGGCTTTCAAATTCCACACACAGTCTTCAGCTTTTAAAATCACGGTTGCATTCCAGATATCACTAAGGAAGACAGACAAGCTCTTGTTCACGGAGCGCTCGACGCCGCCTTTCTAACCGTGGGTCCACCCTGGGTGTCCCGGGGCAGTAACGTGGTTAGAACCGCGCCTTGACACCTACGGCAGACACGGATCCGGCCGCGCGACGGTGAGCGCGAGCCCAACGGCAACGTCCAAACTCCCCGCGACTCAAAATTCCAAATACAGACGCTCGGTTCACAGCGGCTTGTCTCTATAAGGGCTACCGGTGTGAGAAAATCGGTGCCTTTTCCGTCGCCTAAGGCGTTCTAAAAACACCCGGGACGACTAAGGTCGCCCCTTCGGCCGCTGCAACGACGAGCTGCCTGCCACCTGCGGGGCTCTTGCTAAGTGCGTGCGGGCAAAGACCAACGCGCTCTCGCGGGTCGTCCGTTCACGATCACGGCGAACTCGGCGGTGCTGGGTCCCGAGACTCCGGCTGGACCACCCTGACCTTCTAGCCGGGACGGCTCGGAAGCCGACTGTCAGCCCGTCTCCTGTCCCGCTAACTCTGAGGCAAGCCCCTTTCCGCGCTTACCAAGGTGAGGGCCACCTCCAGCATGGGGGCGAGGGCCAGGGTGCCGTGGAAGAGGGGGATACAGTCCACGAAGAGGGTGTGGTGGGCGCCCGGGCCGCCCAGGGGCAGGTGCTCCTTGCGTGGCTTCTGCTTCTCGGCCACGAGCAGTCCGTTGACGGCGCAGTGCGGGTACTTCGCGCCGTGCAGCACCATCTTGCAGTAGGCCTGGGTGGTCAGCTTCACCCCGGGCATGCTGAGCCCGGGAGGGCCCCGGAGGCCCGGCGCCGGCCGAGGCCTGGATCCGCTGCCTGGCCGCGCGGCGCCTCAGGGGAGAAGGAGGACGAGGCGGCGGCTCCCTGGCGCGGCCCCGCGGCTGGCGAGGGCCCCTCACGGGCCCAGACCCGCTCGAGCTCCGCTCCTCAGACGCCGGCTAACCACCCGGGAGAGGCCGACGCGGCCACCTTAAGACTCCACTGGCGCTTTCCGCCGGGCGCCGCCGGAAAGCGGACGTCCAGTGGCCGCCGGAAAGCCGCCCAGTCCGGCGTTTTACGACGTTCGCCGCTCGACCTACTTCCGGTCCTGTGACCTCCCGCGCGGTCGGGCGCGGGGTGGAGTCCTCCTCGATCCCGTGGTGCTCCGCGGCTCGGTCTCGCTGTCTTCCGGTCGCAGGCAGCCGAGCCTTAGAGGGCGGTCGCGGCGGGGACGGTGGGCAGCGGCTGGTCGGTGGCATCAGGTGAGGCGGGCGGTGGCGGGTCCGCGCCGCGAGGCTGAGGAGGGTCGAGCCCTGGGAGTCCTCGGGCCTGCGTGCCCACCGCTGGGCGCCCACAGGGAACTGACGACTGGGCCTCCTGTCCCGGTGACATTGAGGCCGGCCCTTGGGGGCTCCGGGCTCGGGAGCCGCCTGGTCCCTGCTTATATGACGCCTGGAAGCATCCGGCCGGTCTCCACCTGTCCTTCCGCAGCCGCGGGCTGGTTGCGGCTCTGACCTTGGAGTGTCCGCTGGCCGAGGGCGGGGGCCTGAGGGCAGGTTGCCTTGCGGGCTCCCGGCCGCCCCTCCCGACGGTGCTGCGCCACCGCCCGGGGTGTAACGGGGCTCCGAGGGAGGCGCCCCGCTTCCTGGCCTGGTAAACGCTCGGCACTCGCTCAGGCGCGGGCCAGGCCGGGGAGAAAACACGGGAAAAGGAGGCGAGTTCGGCCCTGACGTCATGCTTTTGTTGATTCTGCCTCTAGTGGGCTGCTTTCTGAATGAGTTCGGGATCTTTTCCATCAGCAGCAGCCCCCTGAAGGGGCAATAGGGGAGCGGGGCCTGACCCTGAAAAGGCCCGCGTGAGAGATGTGTCATCCCGGTCATTCGTTGTCCTGCAGGGATTGAAAGTGGATCAGGCCACCTTTGCATCCATTCCCCTTCATTTCCTCTTCTAAGCCGGGGCACATATTAGGTCTGTAACCAAATAATGAATGCGGTGCGTGTCTCTTAGTTACTTGAAACTGTTTACCTTTTCCCTCTAGATGGTGGAGCCCGTTACTGGCAGCACATTCTAGCTTTTCCAGTCTCCTTAAACTATTTTTTTCCCTCTTTGCTTTTTAAGAAAGCTGATTTTTTAAAAAAACCAAGGCAAAAAAAGAGAGCAAAATCCCTCAAACAAACCAGTTTTCTATCAGTTGCTTTAAGTGTATGTATATGAGACAGTTGGTTTATAAGGACGCTCCATTAAAACATGCTGTCTGCTGAGGAAAAAAAAAAAAAAAAAAATCCTCATCCTAGGTTATTTTAAAAGTTTACAATCAGTAATGAAGAACCGGTCACTTATGTTGGGGAGAAAAAGAAAAAAAAGAATTGCATTGATTTCCAGAATGCACTGGGGCAAAAAGAATCATTCCTAATAGGTGCTTACCCTTGTTCATAGTGAAGGTATGTTTTTATCTTTCAGAATGTTGGCAACCAGAGTATTTAGCCTGATTGGTAGGCGTGCAATTTCCACCTCGGTGTGTGTTCGGGCCCATGGTAAGTGTAATCTTTCTTTTTGCTCTGCTGCTAGTAAGGCCCTGTGCTAGTTGCAGATGTGGAGAGCTTTGATCCTGATCACATTTTGTTGAGGAATTTGAAGGGAGATACATGCAGTGTAATGGTGCCTAGTTCTAGATTAGAGTTTTAATGACTCCTAGTTTGAGTCTTCGCTTATACTGATATTTTCTCCTCTTTCCTTCCCTTCCCTTCCCATGTTTTCAGGTTCAAGTTCCACACCTTTTAAGAGATCCACCCTATACCTGACTTTACTGTTCCATACCCTCCACCAACCCCCACCCCCACCGTCTAGCCACTTACCTTGAATATTGTTTAAATTATTGGGACAGCAGAAGGGAAGGAACATGGACTGGGTTTAATTTCATTTCTGCCTTGGACTTGCTGCTCAAGTTTAGGAATCTCTTCTCTCACCTGAAATGTACTTAAAGAACCTAGTTCAGAGCCTGGCACATAGCAAGTTGAGTTTTGCATTTATCAAGCATCTTTGTAGCTGTCAGTGTTAGACACTTACAATAAAGGAATATGAGACGTGGAATTACTCCAGAGTCCCAGCAATCTGGAGAGGAAAGATACAGGTAGGCAGTGTTTCAGTGAGAGATAGGCTCGGAGGAGAAGCATTTAGCCTGGTCTGAGGTACGGGGAGGGGCTTCTGGAGGAGAGGCCTTGCTCTGCTGAAGGGCTGGTGGGGTTCCCTCACACTCAAGAGCGGAATGTTATTCCAGGCAGAGGGAAAGCAAGCAGGAGGAGGAAATGGGAGTCATTGTGACAGATTGTGTTACTGGGGAGTCAAGTGCAAGGCTTGAGTGATGGGTGATGCAGTCAAGAGCAAGACTCATGTATCCAGGGACTCAGGAGCTTTTGTCTGAGCTGCTTTATGTGTGATTTTTTTTCCTTGATGTTGTGTCCTTTAATTGGTGATACTTTGGTGTTACATTTCTGTATGTCCTTTATATTGCTCAGTATAACAGACTCTAAAACAGATAATTTTAGTAAAAGCATTATTGAAATGTTATTTAAATGAGTAGATAATAAAAATTTTAGTTGTTAATACATACAGAAAGAAACATTCCTTCACTAAAAGCCTAGAAAGTCACTTAGGTCAAAGATTACCTTTTGTTTCCATTTTGGTTTTGCTAATGTATTTCTTTAGCTCTTTGTTTGTTTAGTTCAGTTTGAAGTATAATTTACAGAAAGGAAAGTTTATCTTTTCTAGATGTTATGTTCTATGGATTTTGATAAACTCACTCAACTGTGTGACAGTGACTCCAATCAGGACATGCAATACTTCCATCACCCCTGAAGGTCCCTTCATGTCCCTTTGGTCGTTCTGATCTTCTGTGAGAAGCCAACTTCTGTCTCCTTCAGGAGCACTGACCAGGGCTTATTCTTAGGTATTGCTTTAGGCAGAGGAAGTCAGATGTAGTTGGTCCCTGCGTGCAGCCATCCGCTGGCTCCTCATGCCTCACTGGCCTCATCACATCAGACTCACAGGCAGAGAGCAGCCCAGACCAGCGCTCCACAGTGGCTCGCTCCCTGCCCCATGGGTAGTTTGTGTCTCAGATGTACCAGGCCACCGCCTCCTGCCTCAGCTCCAGAGGTGTAGATGGTGCTTCCTTCGCGTCGTACCCTCTGCGCTGGTGTCATTTTACAGGAAAAGGTCCTGTCTCACCCTGTGTGCTTCCTTAGAGGCTGTGGGTTTGCGGGTAGTTTGAGGGGTGTTTGCCTCTTTGAGTGTAAGCTTTTGGAAGCAGGTACTTGCCGGGCTTACTCACTGCTGCCTCTCGCGCACACGGTAGGCGGGTGGAGGAAGCTGCTGTCTCTCAGACGAGTCTCGTCCTTTCATTCTAGATTTCTGGTCGTGTAAAGTCATACATGAAGTTGTTCTGCACATAGAATAGCCATTGGGAGCCCCCACTGGCAGCTCAGGTGTTCGTGTGGCGACATGTCGGACTGAGACGGGAGCTCAGATTCCCCGGATTTCCTCAGCAGAGGCCCCCGTATCTATCCAGATCGAGGATAGAAATGATAACCTTCACTAGGATGCAAAATCTATGCTTTTCTTTCCTTTTAAAAGGAATGTTTGGTGTGTTAACATTTATATGTCTGTATGGGGGCCTCCCCCACCCTTCCCATTTACTAGGGAACCAGGCCAAAAGTCCTGAAGAGCCCTTGGCAGCGGTGAGGTCACGAATTAGTCATTTTTGTTCTAGAAAATGCAGTTTTATGCTTAGGATGCTTCAAGGTTATAAGCATTTGTGTCTTGATAACAGTTTTATTAGATCTATTTCCCATGACACCCTGACACATTAAAGGCTACACTTGAGCAGTTTTCAGTACATTCGCTGAGTTGCTCCATTATTCTGTAATCAACTTGAGAACATTCTCAACACCCTAATTAACATCCATTTTTAATAACTCATGTAAGCTGAGTGCTTTTTAGTCCACTCATCATTTTAATAGCGTCTTAGAGTTTTAAAATTGGGAAGTTTTAAATGAAAACTTTTAAAATGAAAATAATAGCCATTTCATCTCAATCTCTTTGGGATAAGGTTGGGTATGAATATATGAGTGTGCTAGTCATAGGCAAGGCACTGGTGAGCATTTGGAGGACTTTTACTGCTTGTTTAAGATCCAAGGTTTTCTTTCACCGTTGTTAACACAGTTTGGGAGATTTCAGTCATTCAGACTAAGCTAATGGAGGTGAAGCGTTTTTGTAGGACTTTATACCTCGATTCGTTCCGAACACAGAATTTCCTTGCAAATACAGGGTAGAATCAAACAGCTTTTTGCTGAGGGAAAACCTTAAAGTTTAAGATACTCTTTTTTCCCCTGCTTTTTGAACTTTTCCCCTTTTTACTAGAGTGATACATTGGGTACACACCAATTTGAAGGTGCTGAAATTTTTATCTTTTTGGGCAGAAGTCTCTATTTCATCCCTGCTTCCCGCTGATGACAACTTGGGTTTAACTTGTGTTTAGTGGCATATTCATGTGAGTATCTACACGTACCTCAGATTCTTAAAAAGAAAATATAACCCCGATGGTATTCTGTGACTTGGTGTGTACACGACTCTCTTCCCATTTTGAGCTAGAACAGTACTTGGCATACAGTAGGCACTCTAAACCTTTGTTGAACAAGCCAAATGGCTCCATGATACACATTTCTAAGGTTATTTGCTACTTTGCTGTAATAAGCAGTGCCACAGTAGCCATCTTTTCATGTCTTTGTTTCTGAACTTTGAACCCTTGTTTCTTTTATGAGTTTTATATTGTTCTTCCCCATTAGTTGGAGTTCCTTGTGGAATGGCCTCCTTTTACTCCAGGCTCCAGTTAGTCCAGGGAACCTGAGTAGCTGTCCAGACTCTGTGTGAACCCCGGTAGTTGCAGGACGTGCTCCCTCGTTCTCCCTGGCAGGTTGCTGTTTTGCTGTGATGAGGAGTGCTGCTGTTACCATCTGCCCTCCGTCCTCACCTGCTCTCAGGGCCACATGGGGCGAGCCTGGTCCCCATGTCACACGACCGTCCTGTGGTTGTCTGGAATGGGGGCCACAGCCCCTGGGATGACTGAGGTTTTCAGGGTGCACGTACCTGGACTGACTTCAGTTCTTAAAAGTACTGCCTTGTTTGTAACAGATCTTACGTGAATTTCAAATATTTGTCCAACATGTTTTTTAGGAAGTGTTGTAAAGAGTGAAGATTATGCTCTCCCGAGTTATGTGGACCGGCGTGACTACCCCTTGCCCGACGTGGCCCATGTCAAGAACCTGTCTGCCAGCCAGAAGGCCTTGAAGGAGAAGGAGAAGGCTTCCTGGAGCAGCCTCTCCATTGATGAGAAAGTTGAACGTGGGTATTGACGGCACCATGGGCAGCCTGCGTTGGGCGAGAATTCTCCTGGATCTGGGCTGGGCCCAGAGACCCGTGTGCTGGGGAGGGCGGGGGGCGGTGCTCTGCATCTGTGGGGCTGTCCAGGGCATCAGCTCTGCCAGCTGGCTGAACCCCCTCCCAGGTGCCGCTGTCCATGCTCATGGGCTCCAGCCCCCAGGAGGAGCAGGAGCAGGGTTGCAGAGCCACTGAGTAGAACTTGGGATGGTTTAAATGTGCGAGCAGCTCCTCAGCGCTTCCGCTCACTGGGGCTGGGTGTGCTAAGTACTGATGGAAGATCGCTGGCACGCCATCAGGAAGAAGGCACGTTACACGGGCGCCGTGCCTTCCTCTAAATGAGGGGGAATTTCAGGGTCTCCATACATCTCCCCCCGCCCCCCGAGTGTGAGGGGGTGTCGGGGCCTGAAGCCTGTGGTGGTTCTCACTCCGTGCTCCACCGCACGCCCCCCCGCGCCGAATGTGAGGGGTGTGTCGGGGCCTGAAGCCTTTGGTGCTCCTCACCCCCCCCCCCCCAGTGTGAGGCACTCCATGCTCCACCGCATGCTGCCCCCCGCCGAGTGTGAGGGGGGTGTCGGGGCCTGAAGCCTGTGGTGGTTCTCACTCCATGCTCCGCCACACACTGCCCCCTGCCGAGTGTGAGGGGGTGTCGGGGCCTGAAGCCTGTGGTGCTCCTCACTCCGTGTGCCCCCCCGCCCCCCGTGCTGGGGAGCTCTACCTCGAGGTGGGCGTCTGTGCCCGCAGCACGGTCCTTTGTCTCCTCAGTGTACCGCCTTAAGTTCAAGGAGAGCTTCGCCGAGATGAACAGGAGCACAAATGAGTGGAAGACGGTGGTGGGCGCGGCCATGTTCTTCATCGGCTTCACCGCGCTCCTCCTCATCTGGGAGAAGCACTATGGTGAGTGGGGCGGTCCGTCACACAGACAGGCTCTGCCATCTGGGCTCCATCCTGGAGTGTTCACCAGCTTTGGGACGCTGGCTCACGTGAACTGAAGTGGTGTGGCCTGCGGCTGATTGATCCTGAACGGGCCACGCTTGGTTGTCCAGCCCAGCACGTTTCCAGTGGCTCATCTGCTTGGCGGTCAGGTGTCAAGGAGAAGGTGTGGTGGAAGTTAGACTGAGGAGGAGGACACTCTTACCATCAGGGGCTGTTTGGGATGCAGGGACTGCAGCTCAAGTCACCAGAGGTCTGGGTCTTCAGACCTAGCAGCTTCTGCTCGGCCGGCGGTGGGGCTGCCTGCTGGTTCTGGTGCTGCCTGTCCTGTGTTCTCTGTTCTGTGGGGTAGGTTGGCCCGTTCTGCGTGTGGACGTGGGGCGGTGACAGGCCTGTGACTGTCGCTCTTGCGTGAGTCGCCTTTGGTCCTGCTTGGGCTGCACGCTTGCCAGTGTACCTGCCGTCTGTGTCCTGCACAGGATACGTTCTGCTCTAGCGTTGTGTTTTCGTGCTCACTGTTACAAACCAGGGTGTAATTTGGGAGTACCAAGTTGTCAGTGCGCAGAGTTTAAAACCAGCACGTTGGTGTGGGTGTGGGTGTCGAGTGGCCGATGACGGTGCTGATCAAGTTGCTAGTGCCATGGGGCAGACTCACCTCTGTGACGTGTTGGCTTAGAAACACCTTGTCAAGACAGTGTCACCTCACGCCGTTGTTTTGGACTGTAGTGTACGGCCCCATCCCGCACACCTTTGAAGAGGAGTGGGTGGCCAAGCAGACCAAGAGGATGCTCGACATGAAGGTGGCCCCCATCCAGGGCTTCTCGGCCAAGTGGGACTACGACAAGAACGAGTGGAAGAAGTAAGGACCCGCGGTCCCCAGTCTGCACCTCACCTGTCCAGTCACCCGCATGCAGCTCCGCGTGCTCACTGGAGGCGCTCTGTTGCAGCACCAGTGCTAATAAACACGCAGTTCACGTGACGGCCTCGTGGTTGGTTCTTTGACGGTAACTGAATGAAGTGGAGCAGCACTGGACGTGCGGGAGGTTTCTCCCACGTGTCTGTCAGTAGTCAGTACCTTTCGGGTGTAAGTGAACTGGCAAAGACAAATTGTATAAGGACTAGCATGTGAAAACTAAAAATATCGAGTCCTTGGCAAGAGGTTTTTACGAGTAAAATCCCATTACAGTAGCCAGGCTGACAGATGTCCCTGTGGTCGCTTTTCTCCCGGAACTGTCCCCTTCAGATAGTTGGTGTTGGTTGGAGTGTGTGACCACGAGGTTGGAAAGGGCAGGCCGAGTTCTGTGTCTCCTGCCTGATTTCCTGGCCGCTCTCCACCTCTTTATCTAAGAAGCCACAGTGATGCCAGTGCCAGGCACCCTGCCCTGGCTCCCCGGCAGGCAGGCTCCCCGTGGGGGCTCCTCCTGCCGTCCTGTGGTTCTCCCGCCCACTCTAAAGTCCATTCCCCTCCCTGGTTCCTGGGGCCCCTGCAGGGGGTGGGGTGCAGAACAGATCCCAGAGCACAAGCTGCGTGATGGGGGCTGCCGGATAGCCGGTGCAGAGGGGTCTCCCAGCGGCACTGGTGCAGGGGCAGGCGGGCGGGTGGGGGAGGAGCTGTAACTGGAGGGGAATTGGGCCCTAGAGCTCACACAGGGGAGTGAGACGAAAGATGGCCATAGGTAGGCTCATGGAGGAGCAGGTTTAACTGGAGCCCCCGACTGTGGTGGCTTCTGGCTTGTTCTCAGAGGGCCAGCTGATCCCCTTTCCCCATCTCCCCCAGGCCCTCTGGTGGGAGAGGAAGTGTTGGCGCGGCAGGGTGCAAATCTGGCTGTGAGGACCAGGGGGCTCTGGGTGGCTCAGGCCTCCTCCTCGGTGATGCAGTTTTCAGTTCCTTTCCGGGGAGGGCTCCTGTTACAGGACTGACCTGACCCACCGCGTGGCTTTTCTGACCCTTGAGTGGCCCTGGGGGGGCACCTGCCCTGCCGAGGCGCTCGCCGTCACGTCAGAATGACCCCAAGAGGGAGGGGATCTTCCCAGGTTGGAAGTTGGCTAGGGGCTGAGGGCGCTGCCTGAGTGGGGATGGGGGGTGGTGGAGACTGACCTCCAGACTCTGCTTCTCCCCTCTGGTGGCTCCACACAGTCTCCCTGGGCCTGGGGCTTCCCCTGAACACGTTGGAAGCACTCCTGTCAGACTCCAAGACATGACTGGTCTCTTCTCTCTTCTCTCTGTCCTTCAAAAAAATTCCCTTTATTTCCATTTTAGTAGTGATTCAAGAGGAAGCAGAATGAATGCTTGACCTAGCCCTGCATCTTGAAGCTGGAGGTCTGCTGACCACTTTCCAGATGGTCTGCATGTCCTGGGGGAGTGATGGTGACCACCACCCTTGAACACGACCCTCAGGGCTCACTCTTGGGGCCCCCAGGAGCACTGAGGACAAGTGAAACAGTGGGCAACATCTTGAGACTACTCACGAGGGCTTGGGAGGGGAACAGGAGGAGGTCGGCGGTGGGAGGCCTTCCCGAGGAGGCAGCGTTTGAGCTGGGGCTTGATGACTGTCACCCACACTTGAGACGGTCACACTTGAAAGACCGTGGACAAAGGCCTTGAGGAGGACAGGGCTCACTGGGTTCCAGGACCTGAAAGACGACCTGTGGGACTGAGCCCTGTGAGAGGAAGGGTGTGGAGAGGGGGCTGGCTGAGCTCTTGGAGGTGTGCCCACGTAGCTCTCCCAGGGCGTTCAGGGAGACTGCTGTGCTCCTTGTGTAACATGAGGTCGGAGCAGGACTTCGAGAACCACTGTGAAGGCCAACGGAACAGCCACTGGCTTAGCCAGAGGGGCCCCTGTCCTCCAGGAGTGGAGATTGCTGAGTGAGGGTCCCCGACCGGCCCAGGCGCTGCATGTCTGCTGGGGACCGTTGCAGGCCCTGCCGGGGCTGCCGCCCTCACCTGGCATGTGGAGAGCTCCTTGCCAGTTGGAGTGTGCTGTGCCCTAGCCTGCTGTCTTCATCTTGCCTGTCACTCAGGAGTTCGCCTTGTGGCCAGCTGGCAGCTTTCTACCCTGTAGAACTTAAAAATCATCAAATACAAATCATCAAATATCAGATACAGGTAACAGCGGATGTATCAAATGTAACCCTGGAAGCCAGAAGGCAATGGAACGGTAATTTGAACGAGAATGATAGAATCAGCTAACCTGTTTAACCCCATGTGGTTCAGTTCAGTTCAGTCACTCAGTCATGTCCGACTCTGCAACCCCAGGGACTGCAGCACGCCAGGCTTCCCTGTCCATCACCAACTCCTGGAGCTCACTCAAACTCATGCCCATTCGGTCAGTGATGCCATCCAACCATCTCATCCTCTGTCATCCCCTTCTCCTGCTGTCAATCTTTCCCAGCATCAGGGTCTTTTCCAGTGAGTCTGCTCTTCCCATCAGGTGACCAAAGTGTTAGAGTTTCAGCTTCAGCATCAGTCCTTTCAATGACTATTCAGGAGTGAATTCCTTTAGAATGGACTGGTTGGATCTCCTTGCAGTCCAAGGGACTCTCAAGAGTCTTCTCCAACACCACAGTTCAAAAGCATCAGTTCTTCAGTCCTCAGCTTTCTTTATAGTCCAACTCTCACATCCATACATGATCACTGGAAAAACCATAGCTTTGACTGGAAGACCTTTGTTGGCAAAATAATGTCTCTGCTTTTTAATATGCTGTCTAGATTGGTCATAACTTTTCTTCCAAGGAGTAAGCATCTTAATTTCATGGCTGCAGTCACCATCTGCAGTGACTTTGGAGCCCCCCAAAGTAAAATTTGCTACTGTTTCCACTGTTTCCCATCTATTTGCTTTGAAGTGATGGGACCAGATGCCATGATCTTAGTTTTCTGAATGTTGAGTTTTAAGCCAGCTTTTTCACTCTCCTTTTCACTTTCATCAAGAGGCTCTTCAGTTCTTCACTTTCTGCCATAAAGGTGGTGTCATCTGCTTATCTGAGGTTATTGATATTTCTTCTGGCAATTTTGATTCCAGCCTGTGCTTTGTCCAGTCCAGCATTTCTCATGATGGTACTCTGCATATAAGTTAAATAAGCTGGGTGACAATATACAGCCTTGACATACTCCTTTCCCAGTTTGGAACCAGTCTGTTGTTCCATGTCCAGTTCTAACTTGCTTTCTGACCTGCATACAGATTTCTCAAGAGGCAGGTCAGGTGATCTGGTATTCCCATCTCTAAGAATTTTCCAGAGTTAGTTGTGATCCACACAGTCAAAGGTTTTGGCATAGTTAATAAAGCAAAAGTAGATGTTTTTCTGGAACTCTTGCTTTTTCAATGATAAAGCGGTTGTTGGCAATTTGATCTCTGGTTCCTCTGCCTTGTCTAAATCCAGCTTGAACACTTGGAAATTCACGGTTCACATACTGTTGAAGCCTGGCTTGGAGAATTTTGAACGTTACTTTACTAGTGTGTGAGATGAGTGCAATTGTGTGGTAGTTTGAACATTCTCTGGCATTGCCTTTTTTTGGGATTGGAATGAAAACTGACCTTTTCGAGTCCTGTGGCCACTGCTGAGTTTTCCAAATTTTGCTGGCATATTGAGTGCAGCACTTTCACAGCATCATCTTTTAGGATTTGAAATAGCTCAACTGGAATTCCAACACCTCCACTAGCTTTGTTTGTAGTGATGCTTCGTAAGGCCCACTTGACTTCACATTCCAGGATGTCTGGGTCTAGGTGAGTGATCATACCATTGTGATTATCTGGGTGGTGAAGATCTTTGTATAGTTCTTCTGTGTATTCTTGCCACCTCTTCTTAATGTCTTCTGCTTCTGTTAGGTCCACAGTATTTCACGTGGCTCAGTGGGTAAAGAATCCGCCTGCTGATGCTGCAAGAGACACAGGAGATGTGGATTCGATCCCTGGGTTGGGAAGATCCCCCTGGAGGAGGAAATAGCAGTTCACTCCAGTATTATTGCCTGGAGAATCCTGTGGACAGAGGAGCCTGGCAGGCTCTACAGTCCATGGAGTGGAAAAGAATCAGACACAACTGAAGTGACTGAGCATGCACGCAGAACCTGTTAACCAAGTGCAAGGGGAAGAAAGATACAGGCAAACATGAAGAGCGTGTGTTACTCACAGGTCTTCCCTGATGAAGCAATGAAGGACATAATCCAGGAAGGAGAGAATAGTTCAGAAGAAAGGAGTGAGATTCAGGAAGAATGGGGAGCAGAGGGATAGGAGACCATGAGGGCAGATCTTCAGACGCTGGTTGACCACAACAGCAAAGATGACGGTGGCCTATTTGGATGGTTAACAGCAACGGAGAGGGGGTTCCAGAGAGGCGAAGGCTGTGGCGGCAGGGGTTTGGAATTTCTGTGATTCCCTCCGTATTGTAGAAACAGATACTAGAGAGCAAAACCAGAAATCCCACTGGTACTTCTATCCAGCCCAGGTGACACAGTGGTAAAGAATCCTCCTGCTAACACAGGGGATGCAAGACCCCTGGGTCAGGAAGAGCCCCTGGAGAGGGAAATGGCAGCCCGCTCCAGTATTCTTGCCTGGAAAATCCCACGGACAGAGGAGCCTCACAGTCTACGGTCCATGGGGTCACAAACGACTGAGCAACTGAGCACGCACACATTGAACCATTAGGTGAGATGTTACTGTGAACCACCCCTATGATCCCCCAGAGGACAAATGGGTGGGGACAGATCAACCACGGCCCCAAGCCCGGCACGGTATCTGCTGTGGTGCCAGAGGAAGCAGAGGGGAGCAGGGACAGCTGATGGACCCGAGAGCTGAGACCCCAGGGTAGCCAAGGGTTCTACCAGGAAGGAGGTGCGGTGGAACCATCTGATGAGGCTGGGAAGGTTACCCAGTCCGACAGCAAGTGAACTCGGGGGACCTTGATAAGATCTGGGCAGGGGCGGGCTGCCTTGGTGGTCCAGGGGCTAAGTCTGTGCTCCCAATGCAGGGGGCCCAGCTTCATTCCCTGGTCGGGGAACTAGATTCTGCACACCACATTGAAGGTCCCACATGCAGCAACTAAGACCCAGTGCGGCCAAAAGAAATAGAAAAGAGTAAAAAGAAAAGGTCCAGGGGGCTGGGGCACTCAGTCCTGACACTGACCCTCCTGGGCTGGCCTCTGAGACAGACTGGCATTGCAGAGAAACTGCTGAATGGGATCCGATTGACCGGGGCAGGGATGGCAGGAGTGAAAGAGAGGTGAGCCCCAGGTGTGTGGGGAAGTGAAGGCAGCCCCCACATCTCAAAAGGCCAGCTGCCATATCTGTCAGCCCCAAGCAAAAACAACCCTGTAAAATTAGAAATGTTCTAAACGGTTTCCTCATCTTTTGCCCTGTAACCGATTTCTCCCCTCCCCCCAACCAAACCAGAAGTCAACAACAAAACCAGCTGAACTCAGACGTCCACTGCTCTCCGCTGACCAGTGATCTCCTGAGCCTTCCCTTCTGAGACCCGCCCTGCAGGCAGCACCTGGTCTTGGGATGGATGTTAGGAACCTCAATTCCTCCCTAAATCTATTGCCAGATTCACTCTAGTGCACCCGTAGGGCTGCAGCGTGGGTAAGCACGGAACACAGGATTGTCATCCTGGGGGTCACAGACCCTTCGAGAGTTGAGTGGACTCCCACCGCCTCTCCAGTGCACAGTGAGGCCCAGCCCCAGGTACTGCTGCTGGTCTGAGGCGGGTGTGAGGTTGAGGGCGGCAAACTTATCTTGGTTTTCCCAGTTTTAGCGCCAAAGCTCTGTGTCCTTAGTGCGGTCGTTTACCTGATTGATCCCACCAGTTACTGTGCCAGAAAATAGCTCTAACTGTGGAATTTTTGTGTTTTAGTGAAGAAAGCTGAGAACAGGACATTTAGGGTGTCCCGACAGAGTGCCTACAGGAGCAGGATATACATGACCCCAAACACGGGACAGGTCCATGCGGGCAGCCTACACCTCTCTGAACCTCTTGGCCCAAAGGATATCCCAGGAAGTGCTCATCACTTGATTGAGGAGCCAGGTTCACTGCTGGCGTCCTTCCCAAGGATGCTGAAATCTTTTAAAAAACTAATTTTTCGGCTGTGTGGGATCTAGTTCCCTGGCCAGGGACCAGACCTGCAGCCCCTTCATTGGAAGCGTGGAGTCCTAACCACTGGACCACCAGGTAAGTACCAGGACGCTGAAATCAGAAAACTCACGTGATGCGAGTCTTCATCCCAGTGTTTCTCAGCTCAGGGTGGGTGTTAGGGTCACCTGGGCTATTGTGTAAAGGCACTGAGGCCTGGGCCTTATATCAGTATTAGGTGCTTCTGTAGGGTTTAAAATCTGCCCACGGTGATGGCAAATTCAAACCTCTGCCTTCATTCCCAGGTTGCCTGAGAAGCCAGAAAACAGACCTCTCCGCCTAACCCAGGGCTTCTGGGCCAGGGTCTCCAAGGGGAGCAGAGCAGAGGTGGGGTTAACAAGCCGGTGCTGCTCTTGAGGCCAGGCTGGGGAGGCTCCACCTCACCCAAATGAGCGTGTTAACAAAGGGGGCCCTTGGGGGAGGGGTGGGGAGGTTCCCACAGTGATATGGGAACCGGCTCCCCTGCTCCACTGCTCCACAGGTATTTGAAGCCAACCCCTTCAGGATGCTGACTGTCATATCCCAAATGAACACCAGGTGGCGTCCAGGCTCCGTGCTGGTCCTGGAGACCCCAGAGGCAGGCTCTGCATTAAAAAATTTTTTTCCTTCTTGTCATACTTGTCTACTGAAAAGTTGGCAGGGAAGTTTGTGCAATGTGGAATGTGGGGCAGTGACCTCAATTGTCCTGCCCTGTGCATGACATGCCTTCAACAATCCTGTGTTTGATTGTGAAAATCCATGGAAAATTTGTATTTTACTCCACAACTGCTGTATTTAATATAGAAATAGTTACTTCTACAAATTGCAAGTAACACTGGCCTCCCCCCGCCCCCAGGAAGTTGCACTGGCCCATGTAGGCTTCTCAGCACTGCACACCTCACATTTGCCTCCTGACTCATGCAGGGGAGGAATTGACTGTGTCCTCGGCCGTTTCCACGTCGATGCTAAACTTCTGCGGTGGGAAGGGCAGGACCCCCACCCTCAGGGATCAGGTGACAAGCATTTTCATCTCTCATAAATTCCAGTGTGTCGATGTCAAACCGCCCTTGAGCTGCTTTCCACCTCCATCTGTGGAGGATGGATGTTGTGTAACAGAACTGAAAACCATCTGAGAGATGGTCTAGAAGGCTCACTTCAGAAACGAGGAAATAGAAACTCAGGGAGCCGGCTCTGACTAGGTCCTGGCCAGCCCAGCAGCTCTGGGCAGTGTCTTGCCCTCTTCCTGCCTGTTTTCCTGGTCGGAACATTTGTCACGGGAATTGGGAGGTTGTTGTTGTGGTGGTTATTGTTGAGTTGCCAAGTAGTGTCTGACTCTTTGTGACCCCATGGACTGCCACACTCCAGGCTTCCCTGTCCCTCACCATCTCCTGGAGTTTGTCCAAGTTCATGTCCATTGAGTCAGTGATACCATGCAACCATCTCATCCTCTGCTGCCCCCTTCTCCTCCTGCCCTCAGTCTTTCCCAGAACCAAGGTCTTTTCCAGTGAGTCGGCTCTTCCCATTAGGTGGCCAAAGTATTGGAGCTTCAGCTTCAGCATCAGTCCTTCCAGGGAGTATTCAGGATTGACTTCCTTTAGAATTGACTGGTTTAATCTCCTTGCTGGAGTTGGGAGAACTCCTGAGCAGATTCTAAGACGGGCCACTCAGAGTGGCTGCTTTCTGTTTGCCTTGAGTCCTGGACCCCAAGTGTCCTCCAGAGTCCGTCCGGTGGTGATGTGGCCTCTGTGATGGGAACACCAGGTTTGAAGGGGAAAATGAAGCTCCCAGCAACCTTTTCAGAGCCTTTGGCTCTTAGCACAGAGTGGCCGGCTCCCGCCTCCTGTCTGGAGCGTGGTGAGCTAAGCTGCCCTTGCTTCTCTGGCTCAGCACCACCAGGAGAGATGCGTGTTCTCAGAGGCTTATCAGTTTGGGTTTGTGCTTCTGGCCCTGGCCTCCGAGACCTGCTGTGTGTGTGGGTGGCCTGAGGGGGATGAGTGTGTATGTGCGTGCCTGTGTGAGTGTGTTAGTGTCTCAAAAGCCATAGGAGTAAACAGGGCATGTTTTCTTGGGGCATCATTTTCACTCAAAGTTTTGAAAAAGGTTCTTGTTGTTTACAAGTAAAACAAACATGGGTGGACCACAGAGTGGAAAGAGACTCAAGTCCGTTTTAAAGATAAAACACAACTTAAAGAAATTCGCATGGAGGCTGGTTTGAGCCATCTTGGAAGGGTTCTCCTCTGCCTGGAGCGGCTTGTAGAGTAAGTCTGTCAACAACACCCATTGCTTAAGTACCTACTATGTGCAAGACACTGAGGGGGCCGGAAGTGGGAGCTGAGCTCCTGCTCCTGAGGGTCTCATGGTCTGGGGAGGAGTCTTGGCTTCATCATCACCCTCCTGCATCACCATCACCACCATCCTCATCACCACTGTCTCCTTCACCTTCACAAACCCCAAACACCTGCATCTGCTTTGTCCTCACTGTAACCCTGGCTTCTGGGAGAGTGCCTGGCACACGTTAGATGCTCAGTAAACGTTTGCTGAGTGAGCGTTTCATTGTCCTGGCATCACGCTAACGTCTGTGTCGTGTTCCATCTCAGTCACTGCTCACCGCAGTCCTGGGGCAGAAGTGTAGTTACCCGTTCCAGGTGGGGACCCTAAAAGAGGCTGTCCACCTGGTAGATGGGAGGGCCAGAGTCTAAGCCCCAGCGTGTCGCACTACAGCGCTCACACATTTCCCCTTGCTCTGCGGTGGCCAAGACCCCGGGCACAGCTGTCAGGTGGGACTCCAGCTCAGAGGCTGGCTCTGTCAGGGCTGGCTTTGATTTAGTTTCTCTGCTGAGTGTTAAGTCAGTGTCCAGATACCAGAGAGGGCAAGCTGGAGGTGACACATGTATCCAGAAGGTGTGACTGGCAGGGGCTTTAGGCAGCATCTCCATGTTTGGGGCTTCCTGGCCCATGGCCACGTTGGCGTTTGGTGCTTCCCAGGCATTTCTGTACATGCTGTGACCATGCTGGGCTGGAGGGGGACTCTTGGGGTTTTCCCTTTGATCAGGAGCCTGCTGGGGTCACCTGCAAAGCAAGTCACAAGGCTGCCTCAGAGGACTTTCCCAGCTATTAGGGCCACCACTTCCTCAAACCTCCTCGAGGCCCCCTGGAAAACACCAGCTTGGTATCCGCATGAGCCTGGCAGAGCCCCTGTTCTGGGACTGCAGGGAAGACCAAGGACCCACGTCCTAGATAAGCGTCCCAGTCCTCTGCGGAAGGATTTGTTTGTGAACGTGACCTGCAGTGGGCCCCCGGGATGCTAAAATCCTGCTGCATCTAGAACAGTGAGGGTGTGTGCCTGCACCCCAGGAGGCCTGGTTGTAGCGAGCCCACCTGATACTGAGGTGACCAGGGAGGAAAGCGGAGCCAGAATTGGAGAGACTCGGGTTTTCTGGTGTGATTTGAGCCCCTGGATCCAGCTTTACTTGAGCCTGGCATCTCCCTGACCTTTTGCTTGCACGGGCCAATAGATTCCTTTTTCTTCTTTATTTACTCCAGCCAGTTTAAGTTGGATTTTTGTTGTTGTTGTTTCCTATTCATAACAGAAAGAGCTTGACACACAGGTTCAAATACTTTTGGACTCACCACCCTCTTTGAGAATCCAACAAAAGCTAAGAACCCTCTACCCAGAAATATGTATAGGCACACAGACATGTTCAAGCCTGTGTTCGAGCACATAGGCTCAGTGGACGTCTTTCATGGATCTTCTAGGTACCAAGAGTTGGGAAGAAACAGATTGGAAAAAGTTGCTGAAAAGTTTCTGGTCGCCTGCCCGAGGCATCTGAGATCAGATGAGACATTTTAACTCTAGGTCTGGGCCCCACACCCTCCCGGGCCATAGATGAAGGCTCAGATTCAGAGGGGTAAACTCTGGAGGTGTAGACCCTTGCCCGCCCCCTGCACATGCGTACCTGGTCTCATTGTGCTTTGCTTTATTGGGCTTCGCAGACGGTGCCTTTTTTTCCTTTTTTTACAAGTTGGATGTTTGGGGCGACCCTGCGTTTATTGTCGCCACTTTCCAACAGCAAATATTTGCTCACTCTGTTTCTGTGTGTCATGTTTCGATAATTCTCCCAATATTTCAAACCTTTACATTATTATTTGTGATCAGTGATCTTAGAAGTTACTATTGTCATTGTTTTTGTTTTTTAAAGTATGCACATTTTTTGAGCTTCCCCGGTGGCTGAGACAGTAAAGAATCCACCTGCAACGCTGGAGACCTCGGTTTGATCCCTGAGTCGGAAGATCCCCTGGTATAGCAGCTCACTCCAGTGTTCTTCAGAGAAGGCAATGGCACCCCACTCCAGTACTCCTGCCTGGAAAATCCCATGGATGGAGCAGCCTGGTAGGCTTCAGTCCATGGGGTCTCAAAGAGTTGGACATGACTGAGCGACTTCACTTTCACTTTTCACTTTCATGCAATGGAGAAGGAAATGGCAACCCACTCCAGTGTTCTTGCCTGGAGAATCCCAGGAACGGGGGAGCCTGGTGGGCTGCTGTCTATGGGGTCGCACAGAGTCGGACACTACACTGAAGTGACTTAGCAGCAGCAGCCAGTGTTCTTGCCTGGAGAATCCCATGGACTGAGGAACCTGGCGGGCTGAAGTCCTTGGGGTCTCAAAGAGTCAGACACAACTGAGCAACTGAGCACAGCACAGCATGCAGATTTTTTAGCCATAATACTACTGCACTCTGAACAGGCTCAGTAGAGTGTAAAGAGAACTTTCATGGGCCCCGAGAAACAAAGCATTCGTGACTCACTTTATTTCGAGGACTGGAACCGAATCTACAATAACTCCCAGTTATGCCCACAAAAGTGTCTTCATCTTGAAGTAATCCTGAAAAACAAAACCTCAGAGTGTGGCCCCACCCCCACACCACTGGCACAAAAGGGAGCCCGCGGCCAGATCCTGGGGGACCCGTGTCCAGGCTCTCCCACGTTTACTCCACACAGAGCCTGTCATCACCAGACTTCTGCTCATGGTGACTGAGCCTCGGTCACTGGCCACAAAACCCTCCACAGGTTTTTTGAAATGATAATATATAACCAGGGCCTGGAGCAGTGGAACGCTAAGCTATTTATGTTGTAAGTGAATTATGTATTTTTGTCCATCTGCACAGAACAGATCCTTCAGATGTTTACGTAATAAAGATCCCCATGGGTCTCAGAATCAGAAAAGCCAGTGTTTGTTTCAGATGTCTGAGCAGCCGGAATTTTTCTTTTCTCGGGCTTGAAAAATACCGCAGGTTCCTCGGAGGCTGGGTTGCTGTGTTAGTGCGGTTGGTCGTCTCCCTGGGGGATCTTGTGAAGGGGGGACGGATGGCCCCGGGCAGGCCTGTCACAGGAGCCGGGTCAGGGCGCCTCCCTCACAGCCAGAGGGGGCTGTGGGTGGCCCTCATCAAAGCCACGACTCCATAGTTGGGGGGGCGGGGTTGCTCTGCTCTCCTTCTGTCTGCTAGGGGCTCCAATCCTGAGGGTGTGTCTTGGGATAAACAGTGGAGCCCAGCGTCTCCTGCTGAGACCGTCAGCCCCTGGCTGACATTCTTTGGAGTACTGACTCAGGCAGGGTCAGAGAAGAGGCCTGTGCAGTCAGTCAGGTTGGTTTGTTTGGTTTTCATTTTAAAATCATGGTGAAATATTCTGGACATAGAAAACTGTATGCAAGATACCACTGTGAACTCCACGGACCCGTCCTGTGATGTATGAAACACAGCATTATCTGGGACCCCTTCTCAGTCGTGCTCCAGAGGTGATACTCTCCTTGACACAGATGTTTCTCCCCATGGGCATTTTTCTCCACCTCTTTGAAAGTTCCTTCCCAAAGCAGTGACCTCAGGAGTGAGTGTTCACTCTTCCAAAGGACCCCCGAGGCTCCTGTACCTGCAGCCTCAGTGGGGTCCTGGGGGCACTTGGGCACGCGGGACACTGCAGGGGACCTGCGAGGGCGAGTGGTCCTGTCCTGGTTCTGATCAACCCCCCCCAACCTGACCTGGGTCAACCGTGTCACCTCCCTGTGACACTTCAGCCCCTCCTCGAGACACCGGGGTCACGGCGGGCCCCCTTGGGACGGCTGTCAGGAGAACAGCTCCCCCACCCTGTAGGTGTCAGCTGTTGTTACCACTGTGCAACCTGGGGGTGGGTTTGGGTCCATCTCTGGGGGAGCCGCTCCACCTGGCTGTGAGGGGGCCGGGCGCGTCCTGCCAACTCAGCCAGACGGCACATCCTCTCGGCAAACAGTGCTGGGCTCCTTCCCCAGAATACAAAAGCAAAAGGGGGTTTCTTCATAAGCTGTTTAGCAACCCAAGGAGGGAAAACAATCAGAGACATGGAAACAGCTCCTGGGCAGGGGGGGGTCCACCATGTGGTGAGCCCACAGAGCCCCCGGACCTGCAGCCTTGGCTGCGCCTTCGGGAAAGGGGAACAGGAAAAGCAGGGCGGGTTGAGCAATGCAAGCCCAGATTGGGGCCAGCCGACCACAGCCCTGGACGCCGCAGCCGCCGGGCGTTTGCACAGGAAGCGCCCCCAGCCCGACTCCTGGGGGCCCTTTTGTGTGTGTGGGCCTGGGGTCAGGCCTGGCTGCACTCTTCTGCACCCACTGCACTCCAGGGAGGGGACAGCCCGGAGACCCCCTTCCCACCCCAGAGGAAGGAGCAGAGGCCGCCCACCCCTTGCCCTGGGCTGGCAGCTGTCCCCGAATCCTCAGGCCAGGCAGCCCGGAACTCTCCAGATGGATTGCTGCTTTCTCATAGCTCGTGTGTTGTTGTTTTCTAAATTTTTATTTATTTATTTAGGGCTTCCCAGGTGTCGCTGTGGTAAGGAACCTGTCTGCCAATGCAGGAGATGCAGGTTCAGTTCCTGGGTTGGAAAGATCCCCTGGAGAAGGAAATGGCAACCCACTCCAGTATCCTTGCCTGGAGAATCCCATGGACAGAGGAGCCTGGCGGGCCACAGTCCAGAGTCAGACATGACTGAGTACAGCACAGCGGAGATTCGTTTACCTGGCTGTGCTGGGGCTTCACTGCTGCGAGCCAGCTTTCTGAGGTCGTGGCGAGCAGAGACTGCTCTTGATTGCGGTGCCCGGGCTCCTCTTGTGGAGCACAGGCTCCAGAGCATGCAGGCTTCAGTAGCTGTGTCACGTGGGCTCAGGAGCTGCTCCCGGTGGCCTTTAGAGCACAGGCTCAGCAGTGCACAGGCTTAGCCACTCCGCGGCTTGTGGAGTCTTCCTGGCTCAGGGATCGAACTCGGGGCCCCTGCACTGGCAGGTAGATTCCCACCCACTGTGCCACCAGAGAAGTCTTTAATCGCTTGCTAACAGCCTCTCTCCTGTGACTGCCCTAGGGGATATGTAACTTACTTCCAAAACCTATACAAGTAGCTCTATTAGAGAAAGTTTAGAAGAAGAAAAGAAAATCTACCCACGATCCAACCATCAGAACACTATGGGCTGTTGTAAATTTGGTGTGTTTCCTTCCAGACTTTTTTCCTTAATTCATGTTTTGGCACGTGATTCACACATAGTATAGACAGAATTGGAGAGCCAGCCTTTGACCCAACATAATCTCATGAACGTTTTTCCAAGCTGCAGTGGTTTTCATAGCTGTGCTCATCAACCCTGGGTGTTTGGACCATTGTTTTGTCTGTAAGGTTTTAAGAATGCACTTCAGTGTGGAAGCATTTGAGACATGCATGAAAAGAGAGTGAATTATAAAAGTAATCTCCAGGTACTCGTCACCCAGTTTCAGCAATTATCTGCTTGTGCGTCACCCCCCTGGTATTTTTTTTTAAGGTGGTAGGATATACATAATAAAGTTTGCCACTTTCCGTTTAGAGTCATGAAGCACATTCACATTTTTCCGCAGTCATCACTGCCACCATCTCCAGAAATTTTCCATCATCCCGAACTGAAACTCTGTCTCCATTAAACACTAACTCCTGCTGTTCCCCCCACCCCCAGCTCTGGGAACCTCTTTTCTACTTTCTGTGTTTATGAATTTGACTATCTAGGTGCCTCATATAAGTGGAATAAAATTATTTGGCCTTTCGTGTCTGGCTTTCACTTAGCACATAACGTTTTCACAATTCACTGGAGTTGTAGCAGGTGTCAGCCCTTCATTCCTTCCAAAGACTGAATAATAAATACTCTCATACATGTGTCCCACGTTTTGTCTGTCCATCTGTCAATGCACATTTGCACAATTGTCTGAGCGAACTCCAGACATTGTCGTGTTTTGTCCGCGGATATGTCAAAGTACTCTTAAAGATGAGGACTTTTTTTTTTTTTAAAGCATCGCAGTCGTAACATGATTCCATGCAGACAACTTAGCAGTGATTCGCTTGTATCATCTGACAGCCAGGCAGGGTCCACGTCGCTCCAGTTCTCTCGTGAACATCTCCCTGAAGTCGGTTTGCTTGAATCAGGATCCAGGAAAGGCTGCTGTGCCTTGTGAGTCTCCTGTATTCCTCCCTTCTCTGGCCGTTCGTTCGCTGAGGAGACTGGGCTGTTGTGTGGGTGGACGTCTCACAGGCTGACGTGGATCGCGTGTCTCCGTGTGTCCGTGTCCCCCAGGCTGGGCCCTGCCCGAGCTTACCTGCCTCAGAGGGCACAGTGTCCTTCCTGTGACCTTGCACCGAGCAGGGGGATGGCAGTCAGCACTGTCACTGGGTGTTTTGTTTTTTTCTCCTTTACATCTATTGTTACTCTATTTTGAAACGTTTTTGGACTTGCAGGCGCATAAGAGTATCTCAGAGCATTCCTGTGTGCCCTTCGCCCTGAGACCCCACTCAGGTTTCCCGACAGCTAGGACTCAGGGCTCCAGCCTGCTCTGGCAGCGGGACCCCATTCAGGATCACGGGATGACCTGTTGTCTGCCTGGATCTGTTCTGAGTGTTTCCTTGGCATTCACAGCCTGGACATGTTTGAATAGTCCAATCTTTTCTCAGATGCCTCTTGATTTGGGTTTGTCTGATGTTTCCTCACAATGAGATGCAATTTACGCATTTTGTCTGAAAAATCACAGAAACAATGCTAAGTTCTTCTCAGGGATTCTGTGTTTAGGGGTAGGACAGTGCACAATGGAAAGCTGTCCGTGTTTATCCACTGACGTCAATGTGCATTCCTGGATTCCTGTTTATTCAAAGCCAGACCCTGTTACTCCTGATGTTTACTTTCATCCTCATTACCCATGCACCTCTTTTCCTTCTGTATTTATCACCGGCTGTGCTGGGTCTTTGTTGCTCTGCATGAGCTTTCTCTAGCTGAGACAAGTGGGAGCTGGTCTCGTGGAGCACAGGCTCAGCAGTGTGGCCTTCGCTTAGTTGCTCCTTGGCATGCGGGCTCTTCCCATACCCGAGATCAGCACCATGACCCCCGCTTCGGCAGCCAGATTCTTGCCCACTGCGCCCCCAGGGACGTCGAACCGACACATTTCTGAAAGCCGCTTTTGTACTGAGCTGTCTACAACAGGGCTTGTCTTGCAGCAGGACCTACGAACTGCTCCTTTTGTCTGAGCATGGCCTCGTTGTTCCGTGACATGACAGTTCCATCGATGGTCCCTTTATCTGTCTCCACTTGCCCCAACAACACTGCAGGGACCTTGTTCCCTGTGGGAAGCATCTATTTTAGAAAGCTCCAGTTACTAGAAATTTCTTCTTCCTTTTGAACCAAACTCACCTCACTGCAGCTTCCATCCACCTAGTCCTGCTGGCAGGAGCTGTGGGCTCTACAGCCAAATGCTTGTCCCCTCAAGGGTCACAGAAACCAGCGAGGAAGCTTCCGGGTCCCCCACAGCTTCCCGTCTGCAGGTACCGGCCATGTCCCTTCCCTTCCCCCGCCACCCTGGCCGCCGAGCCCGTGCCACCACCGCTCTCAGCACAGCCTGTCTGCAAGAGTGAGTCCGCAGTGAACACAGGCCTCCCCATGGCCTGACCACTGGGGCCCCAGGCCTCCTTTCTTTCGGACTCCAGGTCTGACTGCCAGTTGCTGCCACTTGCATTTGGTGCCACAACTTACTGCTGACCCAGCCGCATCGATGTGGCCAGGTCTGTAGGGTGAGGTGATGCAAGCTTTTTATGGGCACCCTCAACTGAATTCTCCCTGCAGCCCTGGAAATAGGCGTGACTATCCATGTTTACGGGGCGAGGGTTACCCAGTCCCCCACACAGAGGCCTCCTCAGATTAGAGTGCAGGGGTCCTTTGTGCGGCTGTGAGCAGACCTGAAGGGGAGATTTTGGGCCCCAAGCTGGTGGTAGAGGAGGAGCTGCTCCAACCCTAGGCCAGAAGTGGTGTGGGGGGAGAAGTTTCTGGAACCAGAAGGAAAAAGTGCTGTGACAGTCTCTGTGAGAGGAGCAGGGGCCTGTGGTGAAGGGACACAGCCGGTGGTGGGAGTGGGGGGGGTGCCCGGCAGGCAGATGCCCAACAGTGCCCTTCCCCCTCCTCCAGGCTCCCAGAGGGCTCCCCATTAGCTGACCCCCACCCCATCCCCGAGCCGCACAGGCAGAGAGGACAGGATGGAGGTGGGTGGAAGATTCTGGCACAGAGGTCTAGCGGGCGGCCCGAGGTCTGAGATGGAGCCAGGGGGCAGTTCGCAGGTGGGCTCTAGACCAGGAGTCTCAGCTCGCCCCTCCTCTCCTCCCCCTCCCTCAAGCACATGCTGTCTGTGTCGTGGAGGAGCTCCCTGCCTGGCGGGCTGTGCTCCTGTCACAACGAGCCAGCCGGTGAGCCAGGCTGGTGATCAAGTGTCCCGGGAGGCTGGCACTGAGCCCGAGGTCCTGGCTGAGCCGGGCCACCAGGCCCACTTGTCCTCCAGACCCGCCTGGGCAGCGTGTCCACCCTGCGGGGCTGGTTTCTGCTGCTGCTCAGCGCAGGGCCTGTCGGAAAGAGCTGCTCTTCTGATGGTCGGTGCTTGCCGACGGAGCAGGTGGAGGGGCCGCTCCACTCGGTTTATTTTCCTGCTGTATCTGCTTTACTCGTGAAATGGAAACTGTTGGCCTGAGCATCGGAATTACATTTGCGTGCGGAAAGCTGGCAAGGGAGGGGAGTGAAGCCGGAGCTGGAACCCTCGTGCCGTGTGGCCACGCGTGCCAGGCTCCATCACAGGAGCCCCCAGGCTTGCCCAGGCCTCACACCTCTGTGCCCGTGGCCCAGCACTCAGAGGCGGGTGGCAATCTGCCACCTTCCCCATGTCCACTGACGACAGGACGTCCACCGGGCCAGGCCAGCCTGAGCAGAGAGGCAGGCGGGCATGGTCTCCACCCCATGCAGACCGACTGGCCCTGTGGAGGGTGTCAGCGTAGCAGAAGGAAGACCAGCTTCCTCGGTGGAGGGAGGGACTAGGACCGCCATGAATATCTGGAGAAGGGAGGGTCCCAGAGGCCACTGTCCTTCCAGGCGGTGCCCAGTGCAGTCCGGATCAATTCTGCCCCGCAGCATCCCGGGCCTGCTGGCTGTGGGTGCCCATCCTCCGCAGGACGGAGGACCCAGACCTTTTATCCAGGGCTGCAGTTCATCTGTTCCAGGCAGCCCCTGCAGTCTGGCTCCGAGCCTGCTGAGACACTGCCTGTTTATGGCCCGGCTTCCCGTGCAGATGTGTCTAGAGGCAGAGGCTATGCAGGTAATGCTGACAGGCGCCTTCCGGCCCCCAACGCACTGGTGTCGCAGTGACGATCAACACGGCGGCCTCCTGGTTTCCCAAGCGAGTCTGGCAAGCTGGAGTCTGCACTTGTTCCACGTCTCTGAGACTGGCAGGCCCCGGAGCAGCAGGATTAATGGGACAAGGGGACGATGCCACCTGGGCTCCCCAGCCACCCTGAGGTCCGCATTCCAGATCCTACTCTTTGGTGGCAGAGGTATCAGGATAGGGCTTGGGGTCCTGGGGTGGAAGCCTCATCCGGAAGCAGGACATGGTTTCTGAAGATGATCGGGAAGCATTGTAGTGCTCAGCCCAGGGAGTTGTGGCAGGCTGAGGCCCTCTGTCTCGGGAGCCTGGCCGCAGCCCTACAGACACCAAGCAGCCCGAGCTCCTGCGCATGCATGGGTTCTGGTGCTGCCTGCAGAGGAGGCGGGGCGGTTCTCACAGAAGCCCTGGGGGCAGCTCCAGGCTTCTGGGCCCTGCCTCCGAGTCCCTTTGTGCCAGGTGTTGGAGAACATTGGTTCTGAAGCCAGAAGGGCTGGTAGAGCTCCCAGTCCAGCCCCTCACTGGACACCAGCCCCGTACTTACTCCGGTTCCTTCCTCATGGCTGCTGGTAGATTAGCAACCAGCTGGCCTGGGGGAGAGCCCTGATTCCTTAGTGCCTGCCCATCACTGTGGAAATGCTGTCACCGAGGCCGAGCTCGAGACTCACGTGGAGTCACCCAGCAAGGAGTTGGAAAGCCGTGCTCTCTGTGGGCCCGGAACCCTCACCGGCTGGGGCGAAGGTCAATTGCCCTTTGTGTACAGGAGGATGCCAAAGTTACCCCCTGCTCCAGGGAAGCCGTGAACAAGAGTCGTCTGAAAAGGTTCAAGGGTGTCTCTTGAAGCCAACAGCGGCGCCTCACAGGGGAGCCCAGTGAGGGCAGCGCATGCCGTGCGGGAGCCATGGGGGAACAGGGCAGCTCTGGGGACCTGCTGTGCCCTGGGAGCCTCCTTACATGGTTGCAATCTCGTCGACTAGTTTGGAGTCTTCTCAGGTTTTCTGTGAGCAGGGCAAGACTTCAGTATAAGAAGTGGGTCACCAAGAGTAGAGAACCACAGCTCTGTGGATCGGGGGCTTTGAAGCCACTACAAATGGCACTTGGCTGTCAAAACCTGGGCTTTAGAAACATCAATGGGCATGGTGGGCTGGAAAGGGCCCATGATGTGATGATGTGAGCTCAACCCCTAGGACACTGCAGAGGGCGTGGAAGGCATGGTCACTGAGTCTCAGCCAGCTCTGTTGTCATGAAGATCATAACCCCCAGCTTGGAACTGTTGGAAGAATCAAATGGAATCAACTGGTGGTGAAACACTGAGCATTTCAGATGATTTAAAAGGTTGCTATTATAAGTAAGCAGACGGCTGCCCCAGTAATAGTCAGAGACTTACACCGTGAAGTCACATGCAAAAACAGGTTCTGCCTTTTGAGGTCAGTTGTTTCTTGCCAAACCTCAGAGTAAAATAGTGGCAAAGTCAATAGGGCTTCTGTGTCTGCCTTTGGAGTCTAGGTCACTTTGAGAAGTGGGAGTGAACGCTGTTCTGAGAATTCGTCATGAAGTAAAGCGTCGAATAAGGGAATTTTTAAAAATTCCATCTTTCAGAGAAAGAGGCAAAATTTAAAAGAAATGTTGATGCTGTTAGGTGTTAGAAATGACCGAAGAAAACTCGGCTTCCAGGGGCTGTCCTGGAGCTGGTGTGGGTCCACCCCACCTAACTCAGACACCCTTAACTTCTGGAGGTGGAAGTGCCTCAGGGCCTTAGGAGCCCTCAGTCTTGGAAAGGAAACGCCACAAGCTTGCGTGAGTGAGCGTCATCGCTGTCTGCACCAGAGGCTCCCAGGCCTTCCCTCCGCTCCCCAGGGTGAGGCCTCAGGCTGCAGCCTCACAGCTCAGCCACTCCCAGGTGACCACTAACAAACCACGGGCTGGATGCAGATGTTTCATTTCTAACATGGACTGGGGGTCCCTCCCAGAGGTCAGCGGCCACCTTTCCAGGCTCTGGACACTCTGAGCCCACTAAACTGTGTTCTCAGGCAGGGAGCTGGGTGGCTCGCTAGAGAGAGGCCAGGACAGATGAAACCCAGAGTCAGGTGGGGGACAGACTGAGATCCTTCAGCTGCTCGGGGGCTCCAGTGCTGCCCCTGATTTGAGCAGAAGACCCTGTCCTTCTGCAGTCTATGCAGCCAGGGGTGGCCCAGCCAGAGCTGGGGACCTTAGAAAGCAGTGGCCTGGAGCCAGGTGTGCCACTGAGACGGGGGCGGAGGGTTCCTCACTGATGAAGTGGAGGGTGGGCACTGATGCGCGTCCCAGGAGAGAGGGACAGGTGTGATTCAGTGCACACCTCAGGTGCAGGGGCCCAGGCGGCGCAGGGCTCGGGAGGCTGGGTGTGCGCTGAGGGCCTTGGGTGGGAGCAGGCTGAGGGTCTCCTGGGGTGCCCAGGCTCCTGGCACTCAGAGCATGCCTGCAGACTTGGTGGGGAAGGAGGAGGGAGTCGCTGGACTGTCCCCGAGCGGGGGTCTCCGGATGGGCCCCGCATCGCCCTGCCCACTCTCTGCCTTCTCCAGGCAATGGCCCCTTCAGCACCTCCATCTCCATCTTGGAGCCGTCTTGCCCCAGCTCCAGAGGGAGGGTCAGGGGATGAGGGCTGCCTGCTGTTAGCTGTGACCAGGCTCTGGGTGGTTCCCGAGGACGGGGCAGGTAGGGGCACCAATACGGCAAGGCTGATGGTGCTCCAGTAATGAGCAATGCACAAACACCAGTGTGGCCTTGACCTTGTCCTCGCCAGGTCCCTGGGAACTGGACTCCACGCTCCAGCTGGGCCAGGCTGCGCTCTTTCAGTTCCCCATCAGCCCTCGTTCCCAGGGCTGGTGTCGCCCAGTGCAGCTGGAAGCCTGGCCGCGGGGCTGTGGTCCCTGTCCTGCGGCTGGCGCGGCAGCTATGAAGGGGACTCTGCGTGCCGCCGCCTGTCTCGGCCTGGATGGAGACATGGGCGTGGCCCGTCTGGTCCTGAGTGTGGCTCTCAGGGGCCCGCGGGGTGCAGGGGAAAGAGGGGTCCCCAGCTACCTGTCGAGCCCAGTGCTGTTGTCACTGGGCAAGGCACCAATCCCTCCAAGCCCCTCTATAAACTCAGGCAATAAAATCACCAGCACAGGGTCCCTAGGGGAAGTGAAGGCAGTGTGTGGACGTCCTCCTTCCAGATAGCCCCTCTCAGGACCTTCTGGCGCCTCCAACCTGGCTCCTTCCTTCCCTGTGAGGGATACCGCACCATTCTCCCCATGTACAGGACGGCCCCTCCTTTTTCCTACAGATCAGTGGTGCAGGTCCCCTTAGCTCGGCCCACCCTCCTCTCTGCAGACACAGAGCCCTAGACCCAGGGTGCAGGGCACATTCCCCACATTTGCTGGATGAAGGGATCCCTGATGAGTCCCCATGAGAGGGGTGGCCTGGGGCGAGGGGACATCTTTCAGTGGAGTCTTTCTGCACCTTCCCACCCCCACCTGCAAAAGATCAGTCACAGCCACACAGCCCACCTCCAAAACTTGGGGTGACCAGGGGATGCTCAAACTCATGGGATTCAAAGCCCAAAGCACCTTGCAGCATGCATTCCGGGCCACTGCTTTTACCCACAAGCCGGGAGTAAGAAGCAGTCCTGGATCCCAGGGACAAGGCTCTCTCGCTGTTCTCCTGAGATCCACTTCCAGAAGCTCCCTGCCCAGGCCGGCATGTGCACCTCCAGACACCTGGTAGTGTGGAGTCCAGAGACCCGGAGCCCATCCCCACGTGGGCAGAGGGGGCATGGCAGGGGTGACCTCCCACAGGCACAGGCTGGTCAGGATCCTTCAGGGTCTCCAGGAGGGGGCGGGGACAGACAGCCTCTACTCGGGCATTTGGAGTTCAAGAAGCCTCCCCGAATCCTCACAGGCGTCCCAGAGACGCCTCACACGGGTGCCCCCTTGTAGCCTCAGGGTTCTCATTCTCCCCCAGGATGACAGTTGGGGGCCCCCGCGTTGAAGGCCTCCACACGTGCCCCCACCCCCGCTTGCTCTGCTCCGCAGGGGACAGGACAGGGCTCAGTTTGGGCCTGCCTGTCTTTCCTTCCCTTTTCCCGCTCAGCAGGTACCCTCCACCCCCAGCCCAGACACAGACTCTGCACCCTCAGAGCTCAAGGACAGCCTTTCACAAAGCTTTCTCTCAACCACTCCAGTCAGCCCCATTAGCCTGTTCTCCCCAGAATCGGGGGATGGGGCTGTGCTGGGAGTGCACAAGTCAGAGCCCCCAAACTGGCCCAGCCTGTTCCCCCTCTCTGGATAACTGGGAAAGTGACTGTTTCCCTAGGCATGGAATTTCCTAGCCCTTCCAATGTGGGAATTAGAGACTCTAAACTGGAAGGTCCCTTCTGGAAGGTGCTTTTGACTCAGGTGTGTTGTGAGGGGCTTTGACACCATGTAAAGTATTTCTTACAACCTCTTCAGAGTTGACTATTTGCTGGGGTGTGAACCCTCCATCCACCTGTCTGTGTCCACATCCGGCTGGCCCCAGCTCAGGGACCCTGTTGTGGCCTTTTGGTGTTCCTGGCACGGATGTGATTTAAAATCCACTCTGTGGGGTCTTCCCTGGCAGTCCAGTGCTTAAGAATCCGCCTGCCAATGTAGAGGACACAGGTTCAATCCCTGGTCTGGGAAGATTCCGAATGCCCAGGGGCAACTAAACCTATGCACCGCAGCTACTGAGCCGCATGCCCTAGAGCCTGTGCTCTGCAACAAGAGAGGCCACCGCAATGAGAAGCCTGCGCACCCCAGCAGAGGGTAGCCCCCACTCTCCCCAGTAGAGAAAGCCTGCGAGCAGGAACCAAGGCCCAGCGCAGCCAAAAAAACAAAAATTACTCTGTGGTATGATTCCTAAGTGTGTCTTTGAACTTTAAATTTGTTGTTCAGACGCTCAGTTGTGTCCAACTCCATGTGACCCCATAGGCTATGAAGCCCGCCAGGCTCCTCTGTCCATGGGATTCTCCAGGCAAGAGCACTGGAGTAGCCATTTCCTTTTCCAGTGTGTCTTTGAACTTTGAACTTTTAATTTGAGCTTGACAAATGCTTTGAAGGTGAAGACTTTTATCTTTCAATTCGAGCACATAGAATTTGAAAACATTTTTCCCCAGGTGTGATCAGCCCCCTTCAGGTGCAGGGCAGCGTGTGGCTGATCCTCCCAATGACAGCAAGCCTGCATCCTGAGGGGCTCCCCTCGGCCCCTGGTGAGCGAGCCAAGGCCCTCTGTGAGGGAAGGGTGTCCTTCCGCTGCCGACTGGGACCTGATGTGAGTCGCGTGCCTTTGGTTGGGAAGCTGAGTGGCAGAGGCCGCTTCTTCAGAGCAGAAGAGGCTGATCGATAGATTGATTTTAGAGCTGGGCCTCAAGCCTTTCAGGTTACTGAGGTCGGCGGGTTCTCTGTCACACAGGGTGAAAACGTGTCACGTGTGTGTGGAATGCCTCCGGGGCGGGTCAAACTGTGGTTCTGACATTGGACCATACAAGGTGCCTTCCGCTCGCTCACCCTACTTAGTTAGCCAGGGGGTATGTTAGCTTCTCGGAGAAGGCAATGGCACCCCAGTCTAGTACTCTTGCCTGGAAAATCCACGGACAGAGGAGCCTGGTGGGCTGCAGTCCATGGGGTTGCTAAGAGTCGGACCCGACTGAGCGACTTCACTTTCACTTTTCACTTTCATGCATTGGAGAAGGAAATGGCAACCCACTCCAGTGTTCTTACCTGGAGAATCCCAGGGACGGGGGAACCTGGTGGGCTGCCGTCTATAGGGTCGCACAGAGTCGGACACGACTGAAATGACTTAGCAGCAGCAGCCAGTGTTCTTGCCTGGAGAATCCCAGGGACAGGGGAGCCTGGTGGGCTGCTGTCTATGGGGTCGCAGAGTCGGACACAACTGAAGTGACTTAGCAATAGCAATAGCAATAGCAATGTTAGCTTCTGGGGCGGCAGTAACCAAATACTGATCTCCGGATGACTTAAAACAGCAGAGGTGTGTTCTCTCACAGTTGCCGGGGCCAGAAGCCTGAAATTGAGGGTGGGGCCTTGCCACCGAACCCCTCAAGGCTCTCAGAAAGTCTCCTTCCTTGCCGGTCTCTTGACTGGTGGCCCCTGACATCCTGGGCTTTCCGTGACTGAGGAGGTAGAGGTGTGGCTCCAGCATTACAAGGCCCTCCCCCACACTCTTCCCCACCCCCAACTGTGTCTCTTCTTCTTAGGGCACCGCTAACTGCGCCAAGGCCCCCAGCTTAACTGGATCCCACCTGCAGAGACCCTACCTACCTCCACATGAGGCCGCACTCACAGATACCAGAGGTTAGGGCTTCTGTGTGTCTTTTTTTGGGAGACAGTTCAACCCACGACGAGGAAAATTGCATCCTGAGTTTTTTGTTTTGTTTGATGATCAATCTGCCTTATATTCAGAACGCAGTGATTTTGGAAGTACCATCTGAAAGCAGAACATGGCCTGTTTTATCTCTTTAATTGGTTTTAACCATTCCCGTGATAATTCATGACACGCTTCGGGTCTTCAGCTGTTGTTTGTCTGTGTGTGGCCTCGTGTCAGCCTCCGTGTGACTGGATGCTTAAGAACATGGTTCTCTTCTTTACCATCCACACCAAGGATGCCCGACTGGGTTCCGGGACTGGTTTTGCCACTGCGAAGGGGCCGGGAGGTGGGTGGTGAAGTCCCGGGGGCCAGCCTCCAGCGTCCTCTCCAGTGGAGTCACACAGGACGCGCTCAGCTCCCCCAGCAGTGAGCCCAGGCGGCATGTGCGCAGAGCTGTCCAGCAGGGACGCGTCAGAAGTCAGCGCCCAGGGTTTTTACTGGGGGGCCAGTCCCATGAGCACCCTCTGCCCAACACCCACCCTCACCCCAGACTCGCAGGAGGACAGCAGGCGCCCGGTGCCGGCCCTGCTATCTGTACACACAGTTTAGGACAGGGAGCCACTTGCCAGGGGGACCCTCCCCAGGTCCGAGCTCCCAGACACCAGCCGAGGGCCCACCTTGGAAGCAGTCCTTCCTGGAGACCCCCGTCTCAGGTCTCTGTGTTAACACACGGACATTGCCCCGAGTCCCTCCACTGCTCCCCTGGCCTCCTCACGACACATCCTTTCAGGGTATAGATATCTGAACCCCCCTGACCGCTCCTCAGAATCCCAGCACCCCCCCACCCCACCCCATCCCACACTCCGCTTTTGGCCCCAAAGTCCTTGTGACGGAGATGCCTGTGCCTCACCCCCGCCTCCCAGCGCCCACGCCCCGCGACTCCGTGTTTTCTTTTTAAACTTTGTTTGTTTATTTCTGGCCGGGCTGCGTCTTCACTGCTGCACAGGCTTTTCTCTACTCTCTAGCTGCGGTGTGCAAGCTTCTCACTGCCGTGGCTTCTCTTCTTGTGGAGCCTGGGCTCTGGGGCCTGGGGGCCTCAGTAGCTGCGGCATACGGGCTTAGCTGCTCTGCGGCATGTGGGATCTTCCCAGACCTGGGATCGAACCTGTGCCTCCTGCATCAGCGGATGAGTTCTTTGTCACTGAGCCGCCAGGGAAGCCCTCTGTGTCTGTGAGTTTTCACCGCCCTTTTCTCCTACGTGGCAAAACCGTTGCAGCTTTGCATCTGTTAGACCCGCCAGTGCGGGATTGATTCTGTCGTCCTCGTCAGCGTTTCAACTTCGGCTTTTACAAATAGAACTCCTGACTCCAGATCGTTTAGAAGTCAGTTGATTTCTCTGTAGCATTTCAGCCTCTGCAGTTTTTAGGTCCTCGGGCTCTGACAGTGGTGTGGTAAGACTCACCTGTGAGTGTCTTGCAAGCCTGTCCCAGAAGCGCTGCCTCTCGGGGTCTCTGCCTGTCTGTTCCCGAGTGTTATTGTTTTGACCCCCTTCATTGCTCTCTTTGCTTGAACGTTTCCAGATCTAATAACGTAGCAAAAGGCAGCTGTTGGAAGGAAACCAGGCCGAGCTTAGTGACTAACGTGCTCTCCTTCAGTGACACGGCCACTTCCCCCTGCAGAGCGGATCCCTGCCGGCTGCGTCTTCTCTCACGCTGTTTATAGCCTGTGGGTGTGTGAAGGTCAAGCGCAGTGTAAGTTGTCCACTTGCAAAGGGCACTGGGCTCCGCATGTGCAGCGGGCGCGTGTTTAGCCCCTGACCTCGTCCAGCAGGGTGACGTTCACCTTGTCCCGTGGCTTCCAGAAGTTCCCACTTCTTAATTTCAGAGTGTGACAAAAGGATGGGGAGGGGTCTCACCTCACTGAAAAAGGCAGACCCTGGAGCTAAATCCCACGCGCCCCGTAGGACCCTTCATTGGTCGAGAGAGGGTCGCGGCCAGCAGTTGAGAACAGCTGTTTGAATGCCCGTGTTGCTGACAGATGGGGAGGCACGCATTGCTTCTCCCAGCCGGGCCAGGTTCTCCATGTCTCGGGTCATTTTTAGCACAGGACACTGCTTTTCAACCTGAAGGAGGCCTGTCTGCCCAGGCCATCCACACTGAACTCATTCCCGTAGGCAGTGTGTCAGTTCTGAGGGGAAAAAAAAGTTGTATAATCTCGGAACTCCCGTATTTATACATTGGCAAGACAAACACTCTGCACAGGAGGTCTTGGTCTTCAGAGGTCTTGCATCCAGGCTGCTCTCTGGCTCTCCCTGTCCTCGTCTTCCCCTCCTTCCACAAATATTTATCAAAACCCTTCTATGGGTAAGACACGCTGGGCCCAGTTACCTAGAGCTCACAAAACAACCGGAAGTAAACGACACCCTCACTGACCTCCGGATGTATCAGCGGAAGGAGGACACGATCCCCCAGCCAAGGTCTCAGGAAGGCCGAAACTAACGCAGGAGACTATGAGGGGAGACTTCCTGCCTTTCCTGCTCAGCCAGAACCTTATTTTCAAGCATCTACATTTTCTTTCTTTCCACAGACTGTTTCTTCCAACAAAACGGCATAACATCCCAGAAAGCATGCTTGATCTAGAGTTTAAAAAAAAAAAAAACTGAGTTCAGAGCTATGAAATGTGGAAAATGCTTGATCAATACAAGCCATCACTTCAGTGCAAATGCTAGTTCTTATGACGAGGTCCTAGCCGCAGTCATCATAATAGCTCACAGGCTTTAGCGAGTAACAGCTGTCTGTGAGGTTGCGATCTCACAGATGGGGAGCCTGAGGCTGGGAAGCAAGACAGCCACACCCAAAGCCTGTGCCCTGGATCCAAGCCTGTGTTCAAAGCCTGTGCAGTAGGACGTCTTGGGACTTGTGAGCCCCTTGGGGCCTCTGACTCCTCAGTTGTAACAGGGAGGAAAGACCACAGTCCTGAGCGCCAGCTCAGGGGAAGAGCAGTGTGTGTGAAGTGCCCCCCACCCCCAGGACCGGGGATGCGGTGCCCCCGCCCCTGTCGCCCACACATGGAGGTCTCTTCTACGAGACCACCTGCGCGTCTTTGTCCACTCATCACCATACCTGGAGGCCAGGTCCCCAGACGGTGCAGGCTGTGCCTGTCACACACTTATGGGATCCTTTGCCCCCTTCTCTGCTCCTCAGCCCCACAGACGGGACCGTCTCTATGGGAGCGGTTTATCGGAGAGCAGAGTGGGATTTGCCCACAGGAGGGGCAAGTTCACACCTTAGTCACATCCTCCACTGCTCATGGCCTTGGACACGTGGGCTCATCTCTCTGGGAGGAGCTGTCCTCATCTCCACACTTCCCCCCTTGCAGGATTGCGGTCGGGCCAGAGGGAGGCGCCAGAGCTGACAGGCGAGTTGCCCTCTGGCCAGTGCGCTTCCTCACCGGCCTCTCTTCGTCCCTTGGAGATGCTCTAACTGCACCTGGCTTTCCTGGGGCATCATCTTACACATTCGGGGAGTACTTGAGGTTAACCCCAACTGACTTAAATAAAGCCTCCCCTCCTGGTTTCCAAGGCTGGGCGTCCTCTTCCTGACTACTCCCTCTTCCCGGGTCCCACCCAGCTGCCTGAATCTCACTGTGCTCTATTATTTCTTTCCTCCAAAATGTCCTCAAAGAATTGAAAGCCCCATTCGCCTTTCTCCTCCCCGGCCTTTGTGCATCATCCCTGCCCTCCCACTTGCCTTTGGACCAATTGGGGCGCCTTCTGGCTCAGCGCTTGCCTCTGACCCCGCCACACCACGAATCTTCAGTGAATGGATCCTCCCCAAGGCCGGCTCCTGTCCCATTGAGTGTCTGCTCCAGAATCTTCATTCGCTCCTGTATGACATATGACATCTAAACTTGGCCTGGCCCATGAGGATCTCCATACCATGGCTTCAGCTTGACTACCACGTCACTCCCATTACTTAAAAAGCAATTGTGCCAAATTTTGGAAGCACCAAGATATCTTTTAAGTAGGTGAGTGATTAAACTGTGGTATGCCCAAACAATGGAATACTTCTTGTCGTTCAGTTGCTAAGTCGTGTCCAACTGTGACCCCGTGGACTGCAGCACGCCAGCCTTCCCTGTCCTTCACCACCTCCCAGAGTTTGCTCAAACTCATATCCATTGAGTTGGTGATGCCATCCAACCATCTCATCCCCTGTCGCTCCCTTCTCTTCCTGCCCTTAATCTTTCCCAGCATTAGAGTCTTTTCCAGCGAGTTGGCTCTTCGCATCAGGTGGCCAAAGTATTGGAGTTTCAGCTTCAGCACCAGTCCTTCCAATGAATATTCAGGGTTGATTTCCTTTACGATTGACTGATTTGATACTCTTGCAGTCCAAGGAACTCTCCAGAGTCTTCTCCAGCACCCCTATTTGAAAGCATAAATTCTTTGGTGCTCAGCCTTCTTTATGGTCCAACTCTCACATCTGTACATGACTACTGGAAAAACTCTCACTATACAGACCTTTGTTGGCAAAGTGGTCTCTCTGCTTTTTAATACACTGTCTAGGTTTGTCATAGCTTTTCTTCCAAGCAGCATCAGTACTAAAAAGAAAGGAGCTGTTAAAACATGAAAAGACACAGAGGAACCTTGTGTGCATGCTAAGTCACTTCAGTAGTGTCCGACTCTGTGCAATCCTATGAACTGTAGCCCTCCAGACTCCTCTGTCCATGGGATTCTCCAGGCAAGAATACTGGAGTGGGTTGCCATGCCCTCCTCCAGGGGATCTTCCTGATCCAGGGATCGAACCCTTGTCTCTATGTCTCCTGCATTGGTAGGCGGGTTCTTTACCACTGGCAGCACCTGGGAAGCCCCAGGTGGAACCTTAAATGCATATTATTAATACTAAGTAAAGGAAGCCCATCTGAAAAAGCTACATACTCTGTGATTCCAGCTCTGTGACATTCTGTAAAAGGCAAAACGATGGAGAGAATGAAAAGATCTGAGGATGCTAGAAGTTAGGGGGAGGGAGGGATGAGTAAACGGAACACAGTTTTAGGGCAGTGAAGATACTCTGTGTGACTCTGTCATGGGGGCTACAGGACCTTATAGATTTGTCCAACCAGAGTATGCAGTGCCCAGAGTGAGCCCCAGGGTAGACGGTAGACGGTAGTCTTGGGAGATGACCCGTCAGGGTAGATCCATAAGGTATGATGAATGGACCCCTCTGGTGGGGATGTTGATATGGGGGAGGCTGTGTGTGTAGGAACAGGGTTGGGGGTGTATTGGAACTCTCTCTGCCTTCCTCTCAATTTTGCTGTGAACCTACAACTGCTTTAAAAAAATAAAGTCTTAAAAAAATCTAAGAGACAGAGCCTAATTATAGAAATATTAGAAATAGAAATAAAAACGACCCACAGTTCCATCACACAGAGATAACTAACGTTTTACTGACTGGTCCCTTAGAACTTGTAGATGTGTATGTGTAACTGTATTAAGGTGCATTTATTTTAAACAAAGACAGAATGTAACGGTGCCTCTGTGTGGGAACCTCTATTTCCTCTCAGTGGCATGCGGTGGGCATTGAGGGGGCAGTCACCCAGTGAGCAGATGCCCCTAATTTACTTCCCAGGTGGCGTAGCGGTAAAGAATCCGCCTGCAACGCAGGAGACATGGGTTTGATCCCTGGGTCAAGAAGATCCCATGGAGAAGGAAATAGCAACCCATTCCAGTATTCTTGCCTGGAGAACCCCATGGACAGAGGAGCCCGTCAGGGTACAGTCCATGGGGTCGCAAAGAGTCAGACATGAGTGAGCACGCACAAGTTTGAACCTCGTCTCCGTGGCATTTATGTTGTGCTTTCTATTTACTCTCCTTTTGGTTTTATTCTTGTCTCCAACGTTGTGCTTTAAGTTTTGTTGATCTTTTCATTTTCCCCTCTGCTCCCCTCTTCCCAGGTTTTCTAATTCACTAGTTTGGAAGATATGGATTGTGTTCCTATTATTTTAGGAACCCTTAACGTCCCCTTTTTGCTGTGTTATGTTTCACAGAAAAGTACATAAAATATAAACGTGCCACTGACGCGTTCCCAAGAAGCGGCGCCTCCCAGCAGGCCCTCTCTCTCCGGAGGTCCCACTGTCCTCATGGTCATCAGACCCCTACTTTGCCTTCTGCACCCACTGCTTGTGTATTCATCCTGACGTGTTCCATTTTTGTGTATTTCCAAATTGATATCAATGGAACCGTATCATTTGCATCTTTTTGTGGGGGGTGGGATTGGCTCCTTTCACTCAATACCATGTTAAGGTTCATCCATGTGGTGTGGAGCCCTAGGCCGTTTATCTTCATTGCTGGATATTATTCATTGGCACAAATATACACACGTTATTTATCCATTCTAATGTGGTTTTTTCCCCCATTCTAAAGTTGATGGACATTTTCCCCCCTAGGCTTTGGAAATTGACATATATACATACACATACACACAGACACACACACACGTGTGTGTGTGTGTGTATATATATATTCACATGTATTCTGGTGTTTGCGTTTTGCTGGGCATATACTAAATGTGGAATTGTGTGTCATAGGGTATATAGTTGTAACTTGTTTATTTTAATTTGCATTTATGTTATTATTAATGAGGTTGAGCATACTTTCGTGATTTATTGGCCTTCTTGCTTTCTTGTAAAAAGTTTCCTCCAGTTTTTCAATTATGGTGTTTCATTTTCTTACAGCTTTAAGGAGATCTTCATATATTCTGGATAAGAACCAGCTGTTTGGTACATGTATTATAAGTATCTTCTCTCATCTGTGGATTTTTAATGACATTTTTGATATTAAATTTCAATAGAGTTGTATTTATCAATCTTTCCCTTGAGGTTAATGACTTCTTTTTGCCTTAAGGAAAACTTACCTATTCCAGATTCATGCAGAGAGATTTCTAATATTAATTTTAAAGCCTTTGTATTATTGCCTTCACACGTAGATCTATAATTTACATAGAATTGAGTTTTGTGTATGGTGTGAGGTAAGGGTCCAATTTCTTTTTTTCCCATATAGATGCCCAGTTATCCTGGCATGTTTAAATAAAGTGGGACACAATAGAATAATATCTTCAAAGAGATGAGCAAGGGTATCTGCCAAGCTAGAATCTAAGCCATCACTCAGGAGGGATTGTGACACAAAGACATTTCAGGTGAAGACACAGAGGGTTACCACTAGTGACCTGAAATAAAAGACCTTTTAAAGGCTGTAGGCAGGAATGGAGTGACTGAATACAAGATCTACCCACGTCTCAGCCTGGTTCTGCAGGGACCCTATTCCATAACTAATTTTTGAGGTCATAAGAAATGTTCAAATGCCAAAGCATGCTCGAACTACCGCACAATTGCACTCATCTCACACACTAGTAAAGTAATGCTCAAAATTCCCCTAGACATTACGTTGCCAACAAAGGTCCATCTAGTCAAGGCTATGGTTTTTCCAGTGGTCATGTATGGATGTGAGAGTTGGACTATAAAGAAAGCTGAGCGCTGAAGAATTGATGCTTTTGAACTGTGGTGTTGGAGAAGACTCTTGAGAGTCCCTTGGACTGCAAGGAGATTCAACCAGTCCATCCTAAGGGAAATCAACCCTTAATATTCCCTGGAAGGACTTATGTTGAAGCTGAGGCTCCAATACTTTGGCCACCTGATACGAAGAGCTGACCCATTTGAAAAGATCCTGATGCTGGGAAAGATTGAGGGTGGGAGGAAAAGCGGACGACAGAGGATGAGATGGTTGGATGGTATCACCAACTCAATGGACATGAGTTGGGTAAACTCTGGGAGTTGGTGATGGACAGGGAGGCCTGCCATGCTGCGGGCCATGGGGTTGCAGAGTCAGACATGACTGAGTGACTGAACTTACTGACTGACTGCAGAAATGTTCAAACAGAACCCACTGGGGTTTGGTTTGATGGACCATCAATGTTATTTTCACCCTACAGCTGGAGATGGTGGCTGGCTCAGGCACAGAGCCCTTGCTGAAGTGGGGTTTTCTCTACCTTCGCGGATTAAGGAAACAGAGTAATCTGCTTGTTCATGTCGTCCCTAAATGGAAGGGAGAAACTTTTACAAGAAATAACTTTTTCAGCAAATCCAGTGTATTTTTTTAACCTCTCATTTTCCCCCTGCAATTCTGACATGTCTACATGAAATTGGCCACAGGAAGGAAGAAGCTATTTTCTGAACATCCCTCTACACCCTAGATTTCACAACAGGCATGAGTTTAGGTGGGGTGAGGGGGGCTTCACGCTGTCACTGGCAGCTGCTATTTGGTAGTCACACGGTATCAGAAGACACTTAGGGTTTCTGTGGATCCCCTTGTGCAGTCAGGGAAAGTCAGGATCTGAGGGATCATGAAATACTGCCTTTAGAGAAAGAGACTTTCAGAGCAGAGAGTCTAAACACTTCTGGAAATGAGCCTGGAGTGAGAGGTCAACTCAATGAGGGCTGCAATGAGGAAGTTAAGAGTTTGGGGAAGGACAAGGAAAAAATAGAATGACCCAACCACTGGGAGGTCCCAGTGACCTGGACTGCTGCTCCATTTCTGTTTGTTCACAAAATTATTTTGGAAAATTCTGTCAAATGTCAATTTCTTTTCCATCTATCTCCTTTGTTGTTCAGTTCCTAAATGTGTTCGACTCTTTGTGACCCTTTGGACTGCAGCACTCCAGGTTTCTCTGTCCTTCACCATCTCCTGGAGTTTGCTCAAACTCATGTCCATTGACTCAGTGATACCATTCAACCATCTTATCCTCTGTCACCCGCTAATCCTCCTGACCTCAGTCTTTCCCAGCATCAGGGTCTTTTCCAATGAGTCAGTTCTTCACATTAGGTGGCCAAAGTATTGGAGTTTCAGCTTCAGCACCAGTCCTTCCAATGAATATTCAGGGTTGATTTCCTTTAGGGTTGACTGATTTGACCTCCCATAATTCATTCAACCTTCTGTAATTCATCAATGTTAATTGTACAAGTTCAGATGCATGTTTATGGAACTAGCAATTGAAAGATCTTGGATCCTATCTTGGGGAGCACTGCTCTCATGGAAGCAATAAAATACTTTACCTGGAGCAGTTGTTCTCAAACCCGAGTGCATCTCAGAATCACCTGGGGGAGCAGTTCTGAGAGGGCTGCGGCTCTTAAAACTACCCTTTCACACAATGGGGAGCCCAGGGTTCCTGGGTTATGCCTGAGGAATGTGCAGCCACCGCTGACATCTTGTATTAGCCACTCATTTCAGTGTCCGTCCATATAAATCAAGTGAGGGCTTCCTCCAATTGCCCCATCAGTCAGACCTCTGAACTTCGTGGAGTTTGCATCCAGCCCGGCTGCCCTTAAAAGGACTAATTATCTGAATTCCCTGGCAGTCCAGTGGTTAGGACTCCCCACTCTAACTGCCGAGGGCCCTGGTTCAATCTCTGGTTGGGGGACTAAGATCTCACAAGCCATGCGGTGTGCCCCCACCCAAAAAAAAGTCCTAATCATTTAAGTTGTAGGCATGACCGAAATCCTTTGACTTTCTTTCCTTCACTTCCGACCACCCTTCTCTCCCCTCCGCTTCTTCTGTGTCAGAGTATGGATGCAGATGACAACTGCTATCCTCACTGCCTACTGGGCGTCAGCTGCTTCTCGTGTCTCATTTCATCTTCACAGCAGCTTTCTCTCTCTCTCTTTTTAATTTACTTATTTATTTTGCTGTGTCAGGCCCTATTTGTAGCACATAGGATCTTTTGTTGCAGTGCATGGTCTCTCTAGTTGTGGCCCATGGGCTCCAGGGTGCAGACGCTGTAGTTGAAGCACACGGACTTTGTAGCTGCGATGCGGAGGCTTAGCTGTGGCACGTGGGATCTTAGTTCCCTGACCAGGGATTGAACCCACGTCCCCTGCATTGCAAGGCAGATTCTTAATCACTGAACCCCCAGGGAAGCCTCCCACAACAGCTCTTTGAGGTGGAAACGTCTCTCTGCCATTTGCAAAGGAGGACACAGGCTCAGGGCAGTTCAAAGGGACTTTGGGGCAGGAGCACACAGCTGGGGTGCTGCAGGCAGGCTATGCGCTCAGTGCACTGCGTGACAGACTCGGATCTGTGCAGGGCCTGGCTAGAAGGTCATAGGACCTCAAACTCTTTCGTGGTTAAGTTGACTTGCTTCCTGCTGTTGACTGTGCATAGCACTCCTCAGGGTGAGTGGCCTGGAGAATCAGTGATGAAGTAACAATTCCAGGAGACATCAAGGGTGATGCCTGCTAAACCAGAGCTGCTACACTCGAGCACCTGACTGTCCCCCAGGCTCCATCTTTCTATGAGGGGCTATTGAACATAATGAACACAAGGTGTCTCACTTTGGGGGCAGGAGAGTCTTTGTTTGAGAAGCTGTTCTCAGCAGCCCAAGACAATTCTTGCTGAGTTCTTTCCAGGAGTTAGAAAGCCTCTCAACTGTTAATGTGCTTACCAGGGGTACATTTGATTTGATGACTAGTACACGTTGCCTTGGTATGATCACTCACCTAGAGCCAAACATCCTGGAATGTGAAGTCGAGTGGGTCTTAGGAAGCATCACTATGAACAAAGCTAGTGGAGGTGATGGAATTCCAGTTGAGCTCTTTCAAATCCTAAAAGATGATGCTGTGAAAGTGCTGCACTCAATATGCCAGCAAATTTGGAAAACTCAGCAGTGGCCACAAGACTGGAAAAGGTCAGTTTTCATTCCATTCCCAAAGAAAGGCAATGCCAAAGAAAGCTCAAACTACCACACAATTGCACTCATCTCACATGCTAGTAAAGTAATGCTCAAAATTCTCCAAGCCAGGGTTCAACAATACTTGAATCATGAGCTTCCAGATGTTCAACCTGAATTTAGAAAAGGCAGAGGAACCAGAGATCAAATTGCCAACATCTGCTGGATCATCAAAAAAGCAAGAGAGTTCCAGAAAAACATCTATTTCTCCTTTATTGACTATGCCAAAGCTTTTGTCTGTGTGGATCACAATAAACTGTGGAAAATTCTGAAAGAGATGGGAATACCAGACCACCTGACCTGCTTCTTGAGAAATCAGAAAGCAACAGTTAGAACTGGACATGGAACAATAGACTGGTTCCAAATAGGGAAAGGAGTATGTCAAGGCTGTATATTGTCACCCTGCTTATTTAACTTATATGCAGAGTACATCATGAGAAACGCTGGGCTGGATGAAACACAAGCTGGAATCAAGATTGCCGGGAGAAATATCAATAACCTCAGATATGCAGATGACACCACCGTTATGGCAGAAAGCAAAGAAGAACTAAAGAGCCTCTTGATGAAAGTGAAAGAGGAGACTGAAAAGTTGGCTTACAGCTCAACATTCAGAAAACTAAGATCATGGCATCTGGTCCTATCACTTCATGGCAAACAGATGGGAAAACAGTGGAAACAGTGGCAGACTTTATTTTTGGGGGCTCCAAAATCACTGCAGATGGTGACTACAGCCCTGAAATTAAAAGACGCTTCCTCCTTGGAAGGAAAGTTATGACCAATCTAGACAGCATATTAAAAGGCAGAGACGTTACTTTGCCAACAAAGGTTCATCTAGTCAAGGCTATGGTGTTTCCAGTGGTCATGTATGGATGTGAGAGTTGGACTATAAAGAAAGCTGAGCACTGAAGAATTGATGCTTTTGAACTGTGGTGTTGGAGAAGACTCTTGAGAGTCCCTTGGACTGCAAGGAGATCCAACCAGTCCATCCTAAAGGAAATCAGTCCTGAATATTCAATGGAAGGACTGATGCTGAAGCTGAAACTCCAATACTTTGGCCGCCTGATGTGAAGAACTGACTCATTGGAAAAGACCCTGATGCTGGGACAGATTGAGGGTGGGAGGAGAAGGGAATGACAGAGGATGAGATGGTTTGGATGGCATCACTGACCCATGGACATGAGTCTGGGTAAACTCTGGGAGTTGGTGATGGACAGGGAGGTGTGGTGTGCTGCAGTCCATGGGGTCACAAAGAGTCGGGCACGACTAAGTGACTGAACTGAACTGACACGTTGTCTTGGGGCTTCCTAGGTAGGGCTAGTGGTAAAGAACCTGCCTGCCAGTACAGGAGACATAAGAGACGTGGGTTCGATCCCTGGATCAGGAAGACCCCCTGGAGGAGGGCAGGGCAACCCACTCCAGTATTCTTTCCTGGAGGATCCCATGGACGGAGAAGCCTGGAGGGCTGCAGTCAATAGTGTCACACAGAATCAGACATGACTGAAATAACTTAGCCGTCATGGATGCTTGCTGCCTTGTCATAGTACCTGAATTGCTTTTTTTGTTTTTTCATTATTCAAGGAATAAATATTAGCAGGAGACATTTAAGATCATGTAGTTTCCTCTCACTGCTAAAACAAATCACCACCAATTCAGTGGCCTAAAACAAGACAAATTTAAGTGCTGGGGATATGACGTATGGTATGGTGACTCTAGTTAACAAAACCACATATGTTTGAAAGTTGCTAAGAGAGTAGACCTTAAAGGTTCTCATCACAAGAAGAAAACTCTGTAATTCCATCTGGTGACAGATGTTAGACCTACTGTGGTGATCATTCCGCAGTATATACAGATATTGAATCCTTGCACTGCATCCTTGAAACCAATATAAGGTGGTATGTTTCTTCTGCCTCAATTTTAAAACGCATGCAGACTTGTTTCCCCACAGTCCTGGAGTCAGCAGTCTGGCGCGGGTCTCCCTGGGCTGACATCTGGTGTTGCAGGGCTGTGCTCCTCCCTGGCCCTCCAGAGGAGGGCCGTGTCCTTGCCTTTTCCACCTTCCAGAGTCTCCCACATTCCTTGGCTTGGGGACCCTGTCCTCCTCTTTAAAGTCGGCAGCATAGCAGCTTCAAATTTCTCTTCCTTTCTGTCTTGGTTTCGGTCATCACATCCCTTTCCCTGACTCTGACTCTCTCAGTCCTGACGCTAGTGCTGACACTAGAGACGCTTGGATGAGGCAGGGTACCCCCCATTTCAAGACCCTTAGCACATCTCTTCTCTGTGCCGTCGCTGCACCCCGCCCTCCCCACTCCCTTCACAGGATCTGCACACATGGTGATTTCTGTGTGTGTATGTTTCAGCGCTGTCTCTCCCACTGTTCTGGAAGCTCTGTCTTGCGCACAGTTCTGTTCCCAGGACTGAGCAAGGGATGCTGGTTGAATGATCTTCGAATTGAAATTTCCTCCTTTGGTCTACTCCTGTCCTCTTGCAAGCTATGTGTTTGTGCAATAGGGGAGGATGAACCCCAAACCAGCACTGGAACCCCAGGGCTTCCAGCCAGTGTCAGGGCACACAAAGGTAAGCACCACGGCCTCCGTAAGTGGCCTGGGGCTGTGGGCAGTGCCAGACCTGGGAAGCTGGGCTCTGGGGAGTAAACACTCCACGAAGACCCTGATTAAAGGAAGACCTTGGCTCCTGTCTCTTTCTCTTCTGGTTGCTTACATTTTTTTCTCAGTGAAATAGAAACCAGATCAAGGGGGTGCTGGAGACTGAGGAGAAAGTATGCGATGGTTTCCAGGGGGAGCGGGAGAGAGAGACGGGTCCAGCAGCAGAAAGGTGCACTGAGGACGAAAGTCGGGACCAAAGGGAGGCGGCCAGCCGGTGCCTGCTCTCCTGCAGCCGTGCCCCGCCGCGGGGCGCAGGTGTGGAGAAAGGGTGGCGTTTAGCCAGGCTTGGTGTTGGCCAAGTGGGTGACACTCTGTGTGTACAGAGCAGGTAGGCTCTCCCACTGTGGACAGAGGGCAGGTCCAGAGGTGGGAGTGGTACTCACGGACACCTGGAACAGCGGGACGCACACTTCAGAGCCAGGCAGACCTGGTGGGCTTTCCTCCAAGGATGCCCTTAATTCCGTGATTTTAAAGACAAATTTTATTTTTATTTATTTGTTTCTGCCAGGTCTTAGTTGTGGCAAAGTGGAATCTTTGATCTTAGTTTTGAGATGGGGAATCTAGTTCTCTGACCAGGGATTGAACCCGGGCCCCCTGCATTGGGAGCTTGGAGTCTGAGCCACTGGGCCATCAGGGAAATCCCAGCTCTTAACTTTGATCTCGTGAACACGTGGCAGGAGGGGAGCCCCAGGCCTGATGCCCCTACTAGGGACTGTTGTCTGAACAGAGAGCTTACCATGGAAAGGTCACCCGGAGGGCCAACTTCAACCATCACCATCATTTTCAAACTTGAGCGGCCACCATGACCAACAGGTGGGGGGCACAGAAGTGTAAATCCTCAGGAAACTCACATGCTGGTTGTGAGAGATCAGCTGACACCAGAACACAGTTATAGATGACATTTAACCAGCTCACAAGTTATTTCTCATTCACGCCTGGGAATTATGACCCAGCCTGGCTTGAATTTGCCCCTGAGCCAGGCAGTGGGAAGAAAACCCAGGGGCCAGGAGCGTTGAAGGCCAGGTTTCTGTCTGTGTGGTGGGCTACTCTTGACAGGTGTATTCCGGGTGCCTTTTATAGGCCGCATCTGCACCTCAGGCAGCCCTAGGGACTCCCCCGCTTCCTGCTGTGGTTGTCCCGCTGATGGGAAGTGGTGCCCGACCAGTCAGTTTCCTTTCACATCAGTTTCTCTTGAATCCTGTTACTCTGATGCTTGAAGATGGGTTACGGAAAGCCCTTCCTAGGAATTTCTGGTGCTGTGGGCTTTTGCCCTTCAGACTGCATGCAGGCCTGTGCACTGACAGGCAGGGGTCGGTGTCCTCAAGCTGAAAGGTGCCCCCCCGCCCCCAACCCAGGGTGAGGAAATTTGGGTGATGGCCTACCAGACTGGTTGAGGCTGCTCCCAGCGGGGCCAGCACTGCTCGAGGGACCATGCTTGGTCATCCTAGAAGCCACTGTCCTCTCCTTGGGACCCTTGCCATGCAGGATGGCCAGGACCTTCCCTTTGAAGGCAGCCTTGTACAGGCTGTCTTGGAGGTGGGCCCAGAGGGCTAGCGGACCTCTCTGCCTTGTCTGACTCATGCCTTTCCAGGTGGATCCCAGGACCACCTATCCTCACCTGCAGAACCTTCTCTTCAGGATCGCCCATGGTGCAAATGTTCCCCAAGTGTCACAGAAAATGAAGGGCAAGGGTGAGGGTGAGTGCTTTCAGATGACCCGGACTGGGATGTCGACTGGGGAACGCAACATGGAAAGTCCACGCTGACAGGGCAGCTGAGAACCAAAACCCCTCTGGGCACGAGGTCAAAGTTGTCTAAAAAGAAGAGAAACCAAGAGTCTTGGGCCACGTGCCCGGAGAGCCACGCAGCTGGGCGAGGGGCCCAGTGTGGGGAGGCGTCAGGGAAAGCCTGAAAGTCTGCAGTGTTTTGCTTTCACTCACCTAGATTCAGAGGAATCCTCTGGCAGAACGAAACTGAAGTCTTACTTCCCCACTGTTGTGACTGCAGCACTGGACTTGTTCTTGGTCATGGACTCGGGACGCTTCGGGGGTTCAGCTCTGCTAGTGTGTAATTTACGTACAATGCAACTCACCAGTGTTAAGTGTACAACCTGATGAGTTTTGACAAATGTGTACGGGCGTGTAACCCCTGCAGTGACGAGATAAAACATTCCCATCGTCCCCAGAGTTCCCTCATCTCCCGTAGCCAGTCTCCTCCTTCCTCTCTCTGCTCTCTCACTGTGAAAGTGAAAGTTGCTTGGTCACATCCGACTCCTTGCGACCCCATGGACTATACAGTCCATGGAATTCTCCAGGCCAGAGGACTGGAGTGGGTACCCTTCCCTTCCCAACCCAGGGAGCGAACCCAGGGCTCCCACATTACAGGCGGATTCTCTACCAGCTGAGCCACCAGGGAAGCCCAAGAACACTGGAGTGGGTAGCTTATCCCTTCTCCAGTGGATCTTCCCAACCCAAAAATCAAACTGGGGTCTTCTGCACTGCAGGCATATTCTTTACCAGCTGAGCTGTGGTTTGATCTTTTAAGATAATTGGATGTACACGGAATCTTACAGTAGGTAGTCTTCACGTTTGGCTTTTTAAACTTGATGTCACACTCTTACAAATTCACCCGCAACAGGGTGTGATACCCCATGACCCGGACACACCCAGTATGTTTATCCATTCACCAGTTCATGGACACTTGGGTTGTTTCCAATTTCTGGAGCCTTGAGTGATGCTACTACACACATTTGTTTACAGATATTAATGTGAGCATACGTTTTTCTGTGTTTGTGGCAAACACCTATGAGTGGAATTATGGGTCATGTGATAGGTTTATGTTTGCCAAAGGGGCTGTACCATTCTACACCCCTCCAGCAGTGCAGAAAGTGCCCATTGCTCCACAGCTGCGCCAGCACTCGGTGGTGTTGGTGTTTTAATTTTAACTCTCCCAGTGAGCAAGTTGCCAACATCCACTGGATCATCGAAAAAGCAAGAGAGTTCCAGAAAAACATCTATTTCTGCTTTACTGACTACGCCAAAGACTTTGACTGTGTGGATCACAATAAACTGTGGAAAATTCTGAAAGAGATGGAAATACCAGACCACCTGGCCTGCCTCTGGAGAAATCTGTATGCAGGTCAGGAAGCAACAGTGAGAACTGGACATGGAACAACAGACTGGTTCCAAATAGGAAAAGGAGTACGTCAAGGCTATATTGTTACCCTGCTTATTTAACTTATATGCAGAGTACATCATGAAAAACGCTGGACTGGAAGAAGCACAAGCTGGAATCAAGATTGCCGGGAGAAATATCAATAACCTCAGATATGCAGATGACACCACCATTATGGCAGAAAGTGAAGAACTAAAGAGCCTCCTGATGAAAGTGAAAGAGGAGAGTGAAAAAGTTGGCTTACAGCTCAACATTCAGAAAACGAAGATCATGGCATCTGGTCCTATCACTTCATGGCAAATAGATGGGAAAACAGTGTCAGACTTTTTTTTTTTTTTGGCTCCAAAATCACTGCAGATGGTGACTACAGCCATGAAATTAAAAGACGCTTCCTCCTTGGAAGGAAAGTTATGACCAACCTAGACAGCATATTAAAAAGCATTAATTGGCCAACAAAGGTCCGTATAGTCAAGGCTATGGTGTTTCCAGTGGTCATGTATGGATGTGAGAGTTGGACTATAAAGAAAGCTGAGCACTGAAGAATTGATGCTTTTGAACTGTGGTGTTGGAGAAGACTCTTGAGAGTCCCTTGGACTGCAAGGAGATCCAACCAGTCCATCCTAAAGGAGATCAGTCCTGGGTGTTCACTGGAAGGACTGATGCTGAAGCTGAAACTCCAATACTTTGGCCACCTGATGTGAAGAGCTGACTCATTGGAAAAGACCATGATGCTGGGAAAGATTGAGGCAGGAGAAGAGGATGACAGAAGATGAGATGGTTGGATGACATCACCGACACAATGGACATGAGTCTGGGTAAACTCTGGGAGTTGGTGATGGACAGGGAGGCCTTGCTGCTGCGGTTCATGGGGTCACAAGGAGTTGGACACGACTGAGTGACTGAACCAACTGAATGAGCATATAGGGGTATCACTTTAATTTGTGGTTTTAATTTGTATTTCCCCAATGACCAATGATGTTTTCGCTTGCTTATTTGCCATCTATTTATCTTCTTTGTTGAAATGTCTGTTGAGATTATTTGACTGTTTTTTTAAAAACTCAGTTGTTTGTTTTCCTATTATTGAGTTGCCAGAGTTCTTTATATTCTAAATACGAGTCTTTTGTCAGGTATATGTTTTGCAACTGTTTTTTATGGTTTGGCTTTTCATTTTCTTAACAGTGTCACTTAAGAGCAAAACTTAACAATTTTTGATTAAGTCCAATTTATCAAATATTTCCTTTTTAGTTTGTACTTTTTTGTGTCCCGTTTAAGAAATCTTTGCCCAACCCAAGGTCACTTATATGACCTTATGTTTTCTTCTAGTTTTATAGTTTTAGCTCTTACATTTGTATCTCAGATTTATTTTCAGTTCATTTTTGCATATGATATGAGTCATTGTTCTTTTTTTTTTCTTATATGAGTGCCCAGTGGTTCAGCTATTGGGACTACCAGCAGTTAAAGAGATTATTGTTTCTCTTTTGAATTGCCTTGGCACTTTTCTACCTTTAACTGGTAGAAAATCAATTGGCCACTTCTAACTGTGAAGAAAGCTGAGCGCCGAAGAATTGATGTTTTTGAACTGTGGTGTTGGAGAAGACTCTTGAGAGTTCCTTGGACTGCAAGGAGATCCAACCAGTCCATCCTAAAGGAGGTCAGTCCTGGGTGTTCACTGGAAGGACTGATGCTGAAGCTGAAACTCCAGTACTTTGGCCACCTCATGGGAAGAGTTGACTCATTGGAAAAGACTCTGATGCTGGGAGGGATTGGGGGCAGGAGGAGAAGGGGACAACAGAGGATGAGATGGCTGGATGGCATTACCGACTCGATGAACATGAGTTTAAGTGAACTCCGGGAGTTGGTGATGGATAGGGAGGCCTGGCATGCTGCGATTCATGGGGTCGCAAAGAGTCGGACACGACTGAGCGACTGAACTGAACTGAACTGGATCTATTTCTTCTAAGTGGATCTAGGGTCTGCTCTGTTCTGATTTTTCCAGAAAAAGTAAGATTTAAGCACAGTGTCTCTCATGAAAGCCTATTCATACTTTATCCAATAACATTTTTATTAAAATATTTCCATTGCCTGTGAAGAATATAGTCTGTTTGTTTGTGCAAGTTTGTAGTATGCTCTGGTCAAAAGCATTTTTAGCTGGACACAATTTAAATACCGTAACTCATGTTACAGTGGGAACAAATGGTCACTATGGTCTAATGTCTTTTGAGGATGAGATGTACAGCTTATACCTGAAATACACACCTTCCCCTCCTCCTGCATTTTTTTAATTGTACACAACTCCCAGGTTGGGGAGTGTTCAAGAGAAGCCCTGCCTCACACCTAGGAGATCCCCATCTCACCACACCTTGGTGATGTTTCCCAGTTTCGAGGACTGTCTTAAACCTTTGCTGCTTATTCAAATGTCAGACATAAGACTACCAAGGCAAACTTCTGTCCCTTTGCTCGGTAATTAACATGCAAGTTCATCAGTTGTAGACAAGTGTGTGTTAGATGATGTGTGTGTTCCCACATTCCCATCTTGTGTTGGACACTCACCATGCAGGGTGTGAGGGGCAGAAAGGTGAAAATGTACTTAAGAATTCCTCTCCACCGTAAAGCATGTGTTTGTGTTTGTCTTTATCATCTGCACAGAAACTCATAGACGCTCTCGTGTGGTGTCCTCCTTTTATGACACGTTTGCTCATATATGATGTTCTCTAAGGCTTCTAAAGGAGATCAGCCCTGGGATTTCTTTGGAAGGAATGATGCTAAAGCTGAAACTCCAGTACTTTGGCCACCTCATGCGAAGAGTTGACTCATTGGAAAAGACTCTGATGCTGGGAGGGATTGGGGGCAGGAGGAGAAGGGGACGACAGAGGATGAGATGGCTGGATGGCATCACTGACTCAATGGACATGAGTCTGAGTGAATTCTGGGAGTTGGTGATGGACAGGGAGGCCTGGCGTGCTGTGATTCATGGGGTCGCAAGGAGTCGGACACGACTGAGCAACTGAACTGAACTGAACTGAAGGCTTCTTACTCTCTTGTGTTTCAAACACTGAAAATGAAAGTGAAAGTTGCTCAATCATGTCTGATTCTTTGTGACCCCTGGAATTCTCCAGGCCAGAATACTGGAGTGAAGCCTTTCCCTTCTCCAGGGCATCTTCCCAATCCAGGGATCAAACCCAGGTCTCCCACATTGAAGGTGGATTCTTTCAAACACTGCTGCTGCTGCTGCTAAGTCCCTTCAGTTGTGTCCGACTCTGTGCGATCCCATAGACAGCAGCCCACCAGGCTCCCCCGTCCCTGGGATTCTCCAGGCAAGAACACTGAAGTGGGTTGCCATTTCCTTCTCCAATACATGAAAGTGAAAAGTGAAAGAGAAGTCGCTCAGTCGTGTCCGACTCTTAGCGACCCCATGGACTGCAGCCCACCAGGCTCCTCTGTCCATGGAATTTACTAGTTGGAAGGAAAACCTGGGTGTGTTGGGGAGTTGATGTCTTGATTTTGTAATAAGGTACTTTAAAAACTACCTACCATATGGCAGTGTTATCATTCATGAAAGAAAGGATATTTGAGCTGCCAGTGATGAAGACTGTCTCAGACTGGCATTGTTCCTGTACCAGAATCTGAGAACTGCCATTTAGATCCCTGGGAAGGACACAGGGTCAGAATCAGTCTCGGGATGTCAAGGGTGTTCGAGAGGGGATTCCTAAAGTGGGGGGAATTATGTTAGGTCAGCCATCCGGTCCTTTCCAACACAAAGCACGGATGACCTCATGGTCTGGAAACACCTGGGATTGCTTCTCAGTCGTCTCGCTCTGACAGCCCAGCCCTCATCCCGGGTGCCTCGCTTCCCCTAGGGAACAGATACGTGAACTCGGAGCTGAACGTGTCCTTGGAAATTCAGTTTGCTCTCTTTACTAAGGGGAGTTGTTCATGTCACCCAGACAGCCAGTGACCAGGGCAGGGACAGTTCTCTCAGGCTTTCCAGTCTCTAGATCGGCCAGTCCAGCCTGATGGCGCGGCCATGCCAGCTGCCCTCTTCCTCTCCAGCTCTGTCACCCTCTGGGTGCCTCCACGCCTGGTTCCTTCCCCTCCTGTCATCTCACCGTGGTCCTTAGAGGAGTTGCCACTCTGATGTTTTCTGCGCTCCACTCTTTCACCACCGTTTCTGATGGGGAGGTGGGAATGTGCACACATGCCCGGCTGGGTCTAGGAGTCTGCGTGCAGAATCCAGGAAGTGCTTTCAACCTCTGAACTGACACTTCCTATGTTCTGACGACAACTGAGTGCCAATTACACAGGATGGGCGCACACAGCGGACGGCGGCTGGCTGGGGCGGTAAGGGAGCAACAACCTGCCTTCTTCCTTCAACACTTCCAATGTTGCCAAGTCATTAGTTTTTAATGACTGGAATGTTGTGAGCAATACAGAGATGTGTATACAGGCTCCACTCTTTTGTTTTTGAGTTTAGAAAAGTGACACCGGAGCGCAAGAGGCTGGAGAGCTGCTTGGCCTCCTCCTTGCGGGTGGAACTTAGAAAATAAAAGTGGAATTACTTGACATTGTTTTCGAAGCGTTAGTCATCACAGTGAGAAAAGGGAAGTCAGGCATAGACATGGTGGCCAAGAGCAGCCACTGTTTGTGGGTGATGCAAGCACATGTGTCATCTTATTAATTAATAACTGAAATTAATACCAACTAGGAGGTCAGTTGAGGTGGCCAGTTATAAAATAGCTACTCAGAAACCTATATTTTCCTTTTAAACCCATAATGATCATTTAGAGATCGTAATGTAAAAAAATGATTTCATTCACAGTAACAACAAAATGCATTAAAAACCTAGGAAAATTGTCATAAAAATGTGCAGGATCCAAAGTGAAAAAGATTGAAGACTCTGTGAAAAAGTGTAAAAAATGATACAGATGTTCTTGGATAGAAAGATCTACTGTTGAAAATATGTCCGTTTCTCATGAGTTAGTTGTAATTTAGTACAGTTCAAAGCAAATTATTTTTGAGCTTAAAAAAAAACCCCACAATTAATCTAAAGTTTATCTGTAAGAATGCAGCTGGGAGGATGGCTAGAAAATAGACGTGTGTGTGTGTGTGTGTTTCTAGCTTCTACAAGATGTATTTAAAAGTTTTCATATACTAAGTTTCAGGCTTCCCAGATGGCGCTAGTGGTAAAGAACCCGCCTGCCAATGCAGGAGATTCAGGAGACCTGGGCTGGGAAGATTCCCTGGAGGAGGGCATGGAGAATCCCAAGGACAGAGGAACCTAGGGGGCTACAGTCCATAGAATCACAAAGAGTCAGACATGCCTGAAGCGACTTGGCACACACGCACGCATATAGTAAGTTTCACTTTTTTTGAGATACGAATCTTTATGTTTTAATAACTATGTGAGGCTCTGCAGCCACCCCCAGACCAGGAGACAGTGTGCCCCCCCACCCCCAATCTTCAGGTTGCCCCTTTATAGTCTGAACTCCCCCTCTGTCCCTAATCCAAAGCAACCATGGACCTCTGGTTGGACAAATGACTCTAACATTCTTACCTGGGAAATTCCATGGACAGAGGAGCCTGGCAGACTTCTGTCCATGGGGTCTCAAAGGAGTTGGACACAACTTAGCAGCTAAACAACAATATTCTGTCAAGTGGGAATGTACCGTGTACTATACCACTATTTGGAAACACATCACGATTTCGATATCTAATCGTCCACTGAAGGATTTCTATATTTTTGTTTTTGAGAAATTATGAGCAAAGCCAAAGCTGTAAGTTTTGTGTACAGATTTTTGGAAAGACACATTTTCAGTTCTGTAGGGAGAGGGTGGACTTGCTCAAATTTATTCCTGAATTTAGGGGGAAAGCATTCAGTTTTTTTTAACATTTTGTAAATGTCCTCTATCAGGTTAGAGAAGTTTCCCTGTATTCTTAATTTGCTGAGAGAGGTTTTTGTTTTTTTTTTAATGTCATGAGTGGATGTTAAATTTAGTCAAATGCATTTTGTTTATCTATCCAGATACTGCTGTGGTTTTTATTCTTTAATCTGCTAATTGCTTGATTTTCTCATGTTGATCTAGCCTAGAATTCCAGACTAGATTCGACTTGGTATTGATGTGTTTTGCTCATGAATGGCTGAGATTTGCTACTATTTCAATGAGGGCTTTTGTGCCTATATTCATGTGGGATATTGGGCTATCGTTTACCTTTCTTGTGTATTACTCCTCTGGTTTGGGCTGCACAGAATGAATTGGGAATTTTCCCATCTTTTATTTTTCTGGAAAAGACTGCAGAATTTGTATTATTCCTTTATTGAATGTTTGGAAAAGGGCTTGGGATTTCTTTCTTGGAAGATTTTTTTAAAAATACAAACTCGATTTCTTTAAATACAGAACTGGTTAGAATATCTACTTCTTGAGTGAGTTTTGATAGTCTGTATTCTTGAAGGAATTGGTCAAGTCCATCCAAGTTGTCAAATTGCTTATAGAGTTGTTTATAGTATTACTTTGTTCTTTGTCTAATATCACTGAGATAATATGGTATTCCTTATTTTGGTGATGTTTGTCTTTCCTAATTTTTTCTTGGTCAGTCTGGCTAGAGGTTTCTCAATTTTCTTGATCTTTTCAAAGAACCAACTTTTGGTTTTATTGATTTCATCTTCTGTTTTTCTTTTTTAATTTAATTCACACTTGTTCCTGTCTTTATTTCTTCTCTCATTTTGCTTGGTTTGGGTTTAATTTGCTCTTCTTCTTTTTTCCTCATTTCTTAAGGTAAAGGCTTAGATTACTTATTTGAAAACTACCTTCTTTCCTAATATAAGCTTCTGATGTCTCTATTCTTTCCTCTAAGCACTGCTTTACTGGCATCCTGCAGATTTTGATATTTTGTATTTTCATTTTTATTCCATTCCAAACATTTCATAATTTCCCTTGTGACTTACTTTTTGACCCAGGGATTATTTAGGTGTGTGTTTAATTTCTACATATTTTTTCTGTGGGGAGGGTTCTCAGTTTTTTTTTTTTTTGTCATTAATTTGTAGTTTAATTCTACTGTGGTCAGAGAACCTACTTTGTATGATTTCAGTTATTCCAGATTTGTTAATGTTTGTTGTGTGGCTGAGGCCATGGTCCATCTTTAGAGTTTTCTTTTGTTGAATGGGCTGTTCTGTAAGTGTTGGTTAAGTTGGTTACTGTGCTGTTCAGCTCTTTTATATTCCTGTCTCCAAGTATAATTTATTTATTTTTGTTGTGCCACACAGCTTTTGTGATCTTAGTTCCCCAAACAGGAATTGGCGAACCTGGGCTCTGGCAGGGAGAATGCCAAGTCCTAACCCCTGGACTGCCAGGGAATTCCCTAAAAGCATGATTTTAGAATCTGACTATTTCTCCCTTCGTTTCAATTTATTTTTTCACTTATTTTGATTCTCTGTTGCTAGGTGCCTACACATTTAGATTGTTTCATCTTCTTGGTGAATTTTATCATCATATATTCTGAAGATAGGTATATATACCTTAACATGGAATGATCTATACAGTGTTTTTCTGAGAAAATAAATATAATGATTCTATTTATGTAAATTTTATCTGTTTATCATCATCACTCCATCATCTATCCATTATCTATCTATTTATCCACCCATCTATCAATCATTTGTCTATCCTACTAATCTATCCAACTAATACCTACCTCCAACCCTTAGAATAGCTAGGGATTTGTGATTTAACTTGGGGGAATTTTAATTTTTTTCCTATGCTTTTCTACAGTGTGGACATTTCCTAGAAGTATCTTTATAAAAAAATAAAACCATTTTAGTAGGGGACTGCCCTAAGGAGAGGTAATAGCACCCCACTCCAGTACTCTTGCCTGGAAAATCCCATGGACGGAGGAGCCTGGTAGGCTGCAGTCCATGGGGTCACTAAGAGCTGGGCACGACTGAGCGACTTCACTTTCACTTTTCTCTTTTCATGCCCTGGAGAAGGAAATGGCACCCCACTCCAGTACTCTTGCCTGGAAAATCCCATGGACGGAGGAGCCTGGTGGGCTGCAGTCCATGGGGTCGCTAGGAGTCAGACACGACTGAGCGACTTCACTTTCACTTTTCACTTTCATGCATTGGAGAAGGAAATGGCAACCCACTCCAGTGTTCTTGCCTGAAGAATCCCAGGGACGGGGGAGCCTGGTGGGCTACCATCTCTGGGGTCACACAGAGTCAGACACGACTGAATGACTTAGCAGCAGCAGCCCTAAGTGAGATCCATAGTGAAGAACAGGCAAACAAAAGAACTAGAAAGTGAAAACAAGCAATTTACAGACTCACATGGAAATTGACCTTTATATTCTCTTTCAACTCCTCAAAAAATTTTACACATATTTTAAAATATATTTTTACATCCAAAATATGTATTTATATCCCATGTTTTTCTCCTACTCAAGTTAATAGCAATTTCATTTTTTTTTCCCCACAATGCTGCATTCCCTGGCTAGCTACTGATTCAGTATTTCAGAATTGGAAAGTTTTCATTCTCATGAGGTTAATATTTATCGGTTGAAGATAACATCTGATCTGTTTTCCTGTTGCTGAAGTATTAAAATTTTAAAAATTGTAGTAAAATATACATAACATAAAGCGTATCATTTTAGCTACTTTTATGCATGCAGTTGAGTGGCATCAAGTGCATTTACATTGTTGTACAACCATCACCACCATCTACCTCCAGGACTTTCTCATCTTCCCAAACTGAAACGCTCCCTATTAAACACCGACTCCTCCTACTTCCTCCCCCAGGCCCTGCTTTCGGTCCCTATACATTTGCCTATTGATTATACCTCATGTAAGCAAAATCCCACAGTATGTGTCCTTCTGTGTCTGGTTCCTTTCATTTAGCACAGTGTCCTTATGGGCCATCCATGATGTAGCGTGTATCAGCATTTCCTTCCTTTTTAAGACTAATAGTTGTATGGACCGGCTGCGTTTGTTTATTCCTTTGTCTGTCAGTGAACATTTGGGTTGTTTCAGCCTTTTGGTTACTAGGAATCTTGCTGCTAGGAATATATGTGTACAAATCAGGTAATCAGTGGACCACTGCGGGAAGGAGGGGATCTAGGGGATTCCAGCATCTCCTTCTAATTCTAAGCAGAGGATAGACTCAGGTTAATGCACCCAAAGTTAGCCCATATGCCAGCAGGTTAAAACCCTTGATAAAAATTAAAATATCCAAAGGCTCAAGGGCAGAGCCATAATTTTGTAAACAAAGAATTTCAATTCATCTCCAATGTAAATGATGATCAGCTTGTGGAGCTCTTGGGGCTTGAGTTGGGTGTTTGTCTTTCCCGACCCACAGTCACCCCGATGTGGTCGTGTGACTCAGAAGGAAGCACAGTCTCCCGGGTCATGCTCAGCCTATCCTGGGATGTGCAGGAAGGACCCTAGTTCCTTGCTGGAGCCACAGTCCATGTGAGCAAGGTCAGCATCTTTGAAGCAAGAGTTTTTGAGAAGTAACCAAGAGTATCACATGTTATTAGCAAAAACAAGTCTACAGCAAATTTCAAAACATGACCCTGGAGATCCCCCTACCAATAGCATCCCACCTCTCCCGACCTCCACCCCAAGAACAATTCCAGGAGGCCTCCTGGGAGGTGGCATGCCTGGCAGATCTTTGAGTCCTTGATGATAGGCATGGCAATTACAGTAACAGCTTTTCTAAGAAAGGAATTTATAGCTCAGCATCCTTGATACAATGATCACTGAATTGTAAGTGATCAACATTTGCTAGGAAGGAGTGCAAATTGAATACGAATTGATGGGACACTAGCAGCGTAAAATATTACTAAGATCAACAGATAGACTGAAAACAGATAAACAGTGAGTGATTATGAGGGACTGAGCCACCTCTGTAAGCTGCCACTTCCTAAAGTAACCCTCAGTTTCTCCTGGTGTCAAGGGTGACCCTGGCCCCCGATCCCTTGAGGGGCTGGCCTTCAGGGAGGTGGAGGGATTGTGTCCTGCTGGGCACAGGCCACCACTGCCTGTTCTTTTCCCAGACTGTGTCCATAGCGGGACGAGCCCAATGGGCTGGCTCCTCTGCAGCCTTGTTTTGGGTAATTGAATGGATATTGGGTGGAACTTACATCAAAATAACCAACAATTTACCCATATATTAGTAATTGAAATGCTAGGGCTTATGAAAGGCATTTATAAAGATGGACCATAACCTCTCTTTTCTTTCTTTTGTGCAATTGAAGTGTGGTTGACTTGGGCTTCCCTGGTGGGTCAGGTGGTAAAGAATCTGCCTGCAATGCAGAAGACCCGGTTTGATCCCTGGATCGGGAAGATCCCTTGGAGAAGGAAATGGCTACCCACTCCAGTGTTCTTGCCTGGAGAACTCCATGAACAGAGGAATCTAGGGGGCTACTGTCCATGAGGTCGCATGGACAAGAGTTGGACAAGACTGAGCAACTAACACACCCACAATGGTTGATTTACTGTGCTGTGTTAGCTTCTGCTGTACAGCAAAGCGATTCAGTTATACGTATACATTCTTTTCCATTCTGGTCTGTGGGGTCGCACAGAGTCGGACACGACTGAGGCGACTTAGCAGCAGCAGCAGCAGCAGCAGTGCTCTATAGTAGGAGCTTGTTGTTTATCCATCCTATATATCAATATAATAGCTTGTATTTGCTAGTCCCAAACTACGAGTCCTTCTGTCTCCTACCTCCCTCCCCTTTGAAAACCACAAGTCTGTTCTCTTATGTCTGTGAGTCTGTTTCTCTTTTGTAGATAGGCTCGTTTGTGCCATATTTTAGATTCCACGTAAAAGTGATATCAGATGATATTTGTCTTTCTGTCTTACTTCACTTAGTATGATAATCTCTAGTTGCATCCATGCTGCAAATGGCATTATTCCATTCTTTTTTTAATTGCTGAGTAGTATTCCATTGTATATATGCACTACATCTTCATTATCTATTCATCTGGCAATGGACATTTAATAACCCTTCTTACCTTTTGTTTTTAATTTAAAAAATTGTTTTTGGCTGTGCTGCTCAGCTTGTGGGATCTTAGTTCCCCGACTAAGGATCAAACGTGTGCCCTTGGCAGTGAAATTGTGGAGTCCTAATTACTAGATCACCAGGGAATTCCCTAAACCTTTTTTTTCTTATAACATGTCCTTGGATATCACAGAAAAGGAGACCAAGAACCCCCAAATTTCCCTAATGACTGCTTCATTTCTCATTTCTAAGATCTTTTTCCTTGGGCTTATCAGAGTGAGTTCTTAGAGTAAAATTTGAAGGGTGGTGAAAAGTCTCCCCCCACCCCAAAATACTTCCTTAAGCTGATCTGCTTGTGGCTTTGTCCCCATCTGCAGCCATTTGTTTGATTTAAGGCACAAGCAGCCTCTGTTGAGAATGCAGGCCTTTGCAGTCATTTGAGAGGGTCATCTGCCAACCTGGGAGAGAGTGGGATTTGGGCTCTGGCGAACCTGATTCCCATCTCTGGTTCACTCCCTCACCCTGTGATGTTGATCAATTTACTCTGTAAAGTCTCAGTTTTCTCCTCTGGACCACTGGGTAGCACCCACCCCACAGGGAGCTAGGAAAATTGCAGGAGATAATACCTAGATCAGCTTTGTCCAGTGGAAATATGAGGTGGCCCATAGGCCTAATTTAACATTTTCTAGAAGTCACATTTAAAAACTAAAAAGAAATAGGTGAAATCAATGTTCATATAACATCAAGGCTGTATATTGTCACCCTGCTTATTTAACTTATATGCAGAGTACATGATGCAAAACGCTAGGTTGGATAATTCGGAAGCTGGAATCAAGATTGCTCAGAGAAATATCAACAATCTTGGATAAGCAGATGATGCTACTCTAATGGCAGAAAAGTGAAGAGGAACTAAAGTGCCTCTTGATGAAGGTGAAAGAGGAGAATGAAAAAGCTGGCTTAAAACTCAACATTCAAAAAACTATGGCATACAGTCCCGTCACTTCATGGCATATACTGAGGGAAAAATGGAAACAGTGGCAGATTTTATTTTCTTGGGCTCCAAAATCACTGTGGATTTTGACTGCAGCCATGAAAAGAAAAGATACTTGCTCCTTTGAAAAGAAGCTCTGACAAACCTATACAGTGTTTTAAAAAGCAGACACTTCACTTTGCCAACAAAGGTCCATCTAGTCAAAGCTATGGTTTTTCCAGTAGTCATGTACGGATATTAGAGTTGGACCATAAAGAAGGCTGAGTGCTGAAGAATTGATGCTTTCAAACTGGGGTGTTGGAGAAGACTCTGGAGAGTCCTTGGACAGCAAGGAGATCAAACCAGTCAATCTTAAAGGAAATCAACCCTGAATATTCATTGGAAAGACTGATGCTGAAGCTGAAGCTCCAATACTTTGGCTGCCTGATGCGAAGAACTGACTCATTTGAAAAGACCCTGATGCTGGGAAAGATTGAAGACAGGAGGAGAAGGGGACGACAGAGGATGAGATGGCTGGACGGCATCACTGGACCGTCCATTCAATGGACATAAGTTTAAGCAAACTCTGGGAAACAGTGAAGGACGGGGAAGCCTGGCATGCTGCAGTCCATGCGGTTGCAAACAGCTGGACATGACTTACTGACTAAACAACAGCAACATTAATAATATAGATTCATTTATCCCAGTAGAATCATAATATTATCAATGCTACATGTAATCAATATAAAAGGTGTTAAAGAGATAGTTTACATTCTTTTTTCTTATACTGAGTCTCCAAAATCTGGTATGTTGTATACCAGTTACGTTTCAAATATGTGGTGTCCACATGTGGCTGGTGGCTGCCCTGTTGGATGGAGAAGGAGTAGATGGGACCATCAGTAACAGGTGCCATGTGGACTCCTTGCTGCATCGCCCCTATGTGAATTGAGCTGTTCTAGCTGGTTTTGGAGAAGAAAATAGCAACCCACTCCAGTGTTCTTTCCTGGAGAGTCCCAGGGACAGGGGCCCTTGGTGGGCTGCCATCTCTGGGACACGACTGAAGGGACTTAGCAGCAGCAGCAGCAGCTGGTCAAGCAGCTGGCTGCTCCTGATGGAATGTTACTTGTGTCTGTTTCCTATTGCTGGATAACAAGTTGCCACAAACTTAGTCACTTTCAACAACACCCATTTGTCATCTTGATTCTGCAGGTTGGAAGTTCATGGGGACCCAACTGTGTTCTCTGCTGAGGGTCTCACGGGCTGCAGCCAAGGTGTCAACTGGGCTGCATTCTCATCTGGACGCTCGGCTGGGGAAAGCTCACCCAGTTTGTTGGCAGACTTTGGGTCCTTGTGGCTGTAGGACTGAGGGTCTCTATTTCCTTGCTGGAGGTTATCCAGGACCAGTCTCTGCTCCCAGATGCCATGCACATCCCTTCTCATGCTTTCCACAGGGCCCCTTCATGCTTTGACCCTTTGACTTCCCCTTTTGCCACCAGCTGGAGAAAATTCTCTGCCTTTTAAGGGTGCGTGTGATTTGATTAGGCTCACCCAGATCATCTCCCTTTCGATTCACTCAAGGCCAACAGATGAGTAACCTTAATTACACCTGCCGAACTCCTTCTGCCCCATAAAATAACAAAGTCAGGGTGTGGTGTCTCATCCCTTCATAATCCAGGGATCGGGATAGGAAACCTTGTGGGCTAGTTTTGGGTTCTGTTCACCCTGTTACTACAAGTGAGGCTCAGTGTGTGGCAGGCCCTCCCACTACCTGTCTGGATGTCACAGTAAGGTATACGGGGTGTTCTAAGGCTGCGGCTCCCTGGAGGAGGGGAAGGGGAAGTGCTGCAGGGGCCGAGGCATCTGTAGTTTGATGTCGTGCTGATTCTGGTGATTGTTTCTGGGAGTTCTCTCTTTTTCTCCAAGCTAACCATCTTCCCAAGGGTTTGACCACAGCCAACTGGTGATCAGTCTTCCTGCTGAGTACACAGACCAGGGGACACTGTGATTTGATGCTGACACTGTTGCTCTTTTGGGGTTTCTGAATGCGGTGGTGATTTTAGGGCAAGAGTATCTTGAATATTTTGAATGCAAAACAGTATTTGTTGAGAAGCTGGTCATCATAATCCTTTTTCCCACCTGGTTATGAATATTGGATCCCATTTCAGGGCGAGGAACCCTGATCCACAGCAGGCCATGCACACATGCTCTGGGCACAGCCTGGACTTGAGCAGATCCTATGTTGGAGGCCACCTGGGCCCCTTGACGAGTCAACTGTGCACCCATTCCCAGAGGTAAAGGTGTGCAGTGCTCTAGTGGCTTTCACTAGGAAGTTCAATGGACGATTTTTGACAGAAATGGTTTGTATCCCTTTATGCCTGTTCAAAGCCATTGTTCGGGGTTTCACATTGGCACTGAAGCTTGGCATTGCATTTGAGTCTGAATGTCCTGGGGAGGAAGCCTCGGGACCCCTCTGTGTTTATGGCGGAATTCATACACAGCTGCCAGTGACAGGTGACCCCTCCCCTGGCCAAGTGGCTATTCTTAAGTGTTTCTGATTCATGGTAGTCACCAGTTATCAGGGTTCCCGGGGTGTCTTCTGTTATCAGAGAGCGGCGTGTACTTCAGTACAACTGTTTTTGTTTTTGTTTCCCCAATCCTGTGCACTTCATTATATTCACATTTCAGAAACCTTCTTGACAAGGGGCGCATTAAGCCTCACCATTCCTGTGGATGCTGTAATGAATTGCTAAAAGGTTTCTGTTGAGAAGTGTGTTTTTTCACAGCTCTGGAGGCAGAAGCCTGAAGTCAAGGTGTTGGCCGGCTGTGAAGGGGAATGCACTCTGTGCTTTCTGTGCTTGCTTTCTGGTGGCCACTGGCTGCCCTGGTGGTCTTTGTCTTGTGGCTGCCTCACTCCCATCTCTGGTTCCCTCTGCATGTGGCCGAGTCCTCTCTTTTTATAAGGACACCCTAAATCCAGGATGACCTCACCTCAAGATCCTTAACTTAATTTTATTTGCAAAGGCCGCTTTTCCAGTAAGGTCACATTCCCAGGCCCTGGGGCTTAGCACGTGGCCATCTATCTGGAGCGATCACCATTGAACTCACCAGGGAGCCCCCGGCACAAAGAAAGGCTAAGAGGTACCCCCACCTTCCTAAAGGATTCCAAATTTTTCTTGACAAAATTTCAGTTTCCTGGTTTTTGCTGCCGTAGCTTGTCTGCATTTTTGTCTTGCGATTTGAAAATAACAATTTATTCCGTTTACCACCTCCTTCCACCCGAACCCCTTCGTTAAAGAGCTTCTGAACAGGATTAAGTTATGGTGAGGACTGACCTTTTTTTTTTTTTAAACTCCCCCAAATTATCTAATCGGGAAAGCACTGAGTGGACATGAGTCAAAACCCCCATCCTTCCGATGGCGTGAAACTTCCTGAATGCTTTTTGGGAGGAGGAAACTCCCGCGGGGCCTGGGACAGTGGTTGGTTTCACGTAGTTCAGTCTCAAGTTCAACACCCACATTCCCTGCCACTTCTCCTGAGACGCTGGCAGCCCCCATCCACTGGATCCGAGGTGACTGGGAGCCTTGTCGTTTCCAGACCACTCTCACCCGCCCAACTTCAGAAGCCACCTGACTTCTCTCAGGTCCCACCTTAAGCGTCACCCCCTCGAGGCTGCCTGACCACCCCCTCTGCCCCGAGGCTTCTTGTGTTTGCCCTTCTCTTCTTTCCTGATGATATCTACACAGTGAGCAGACGGGCAACCTCAATGCCTCGGGATGACATAATTTTTAAATTTCCTCCAGTCAAAACCAGAAGAGAGAAGTGGGAAATCTTGGGTGAAAACCATGTCGCTCGACAGCTTAGGTAGAATAAAATTTTGGCGATTTTAGTTTGAATGTTCACTTATAATTTTTCTGAAATAGCACAGTAGCTAAAAATCGACCGTTATACTCAGCTTGAAACGCTTCCATTCGCAGACCCACGACAGCTGTTTTACGCTAGTTTCTCTTCATTTCTTTTTATTGAGTTAGATTCCACATGTCATAAAAATGCACCGTTTCAAAGTGTGCAGTTGAGTGGATTTTAGTACATTCACAAGGTGGACCGGAGTGGTGTTGGGACGTGTGGCTATTGCAGAGGCAGATAGTTGTAAACTTTTTCTGAATATGGGATTTGCGTAGTGTTTATTAAGGGACACAGAATTAAAATCACATTAAAAAAATTGAGGATATGAAAAATTAATGTTTTCTGCACAGAGTGTGTTGTGTTTGGGACAAGACAAGGGTGGGAGGAGGGAGTCCAGGAAGGAGAACTGCCACCCTGGAAAGCCCCAGGGTCATGATCAGGGAGACCCAGCGCCCACAGAAAACTCTTTTCAGTGACACAAGGCGCCCTTTCATCCTATCAATGACTTGATGTGGAGACACCTCAGAGACTCCCTGTGATCCGTTGTGGGGACCTTCCTAAGGGACTCCTCGCCCATGTCCAGACCCGCTCAGGAGTCGACCCAGCATGGCCTCCGACCCCTCCCCAGTGTGCCCCTTTCTCTCCATGCCGTAACCTGGACACCACCCACAGGGTCACACCTGTCCCCTGGCACACTCAGCGTGTTCGTGACAACACTGCTGTTACATGCAGGATGCACCGTTGGTTCCAAGAATGAAACTGGGCTTTCTATCCCCTGTCTCTGCACCCCCGCCCCAGGGGTCCCTGGCACGAATCTCTCCTGCTTTGGTCTTCTCTTCCTCCACCTGTGAAAAGCCTTTTTCACCAAATGCTGCTTCCCCCAGGAAGCCTTTCTTGAATATTCCGACTAGGGGTAAATTCCGTTCAGGGAGTAAGCCTCTTTCCTTCACATCGGAGAATCTGGGTTTCCTCCTTCTCTGCTCCCAAGGTTGATTCTTGGGGCCTCGCTGCCTCTTAGTTTCTGCGTGTGTTCATTGGGGTGGGATGCTGCTGGGCAGCTGTCTGCCTTCACTGATGGTCAGGAAGCTGGGCAAGCAGCCTGGGGAGGAACTTTGTTGATGTTGTTGCCGAGATTTGGCCTTTGTTCACCTGTGCTGGATGAAATCTCAGAGACAGAGTTGGGTGAAGTAGAAATTTGCCAGGCAAAGCTGGCCACAGCAGGCAAATGCCCTCAAGACTATGTGTGCCACCCAGAGTCAAGGAGCAGGGCGTGGTCAGCTCATGGACACTCTTCTGATTGGCTGGTGGTGAGGTAATGGGGCGTCAGCATCATCAACCTTCTGCTTCCAACCCATCTGACATGCTCCTCAACCCATCTAAGGTGCTTCCCGCCCATCTGACGTGCTTGTGGGCAGCTTGCAGTTGACTTCTCCCACCTGGTGGGGGTTTCAGTGCCTGCTCAACAGCTCAAAGGACATGGCTTGGAATATTATCTGTTGTCCCTGAAGAATCAAGATTGCCAGGAGAAATATCAATAACCTCAGATATGCAGATGACACCACCCTTATGGCAGAAAGTGAAGAGGAACTAAAAAGCCTCTTGATGAAAGTGAAAGAGGAGACTGAAAAAGTTGGCTTAAAGCTCAACATTCAGAAAACTAAGATCATGGCATCTGGTCCCATCACTTCATGGGAAATAGATGGGGAAACTGTGGAAACAGTGTCAGACTTTATTTATTTTTTCTTTCAAATAACATATGCTAAATTTATTTATTTTTTAATTTAAATTTATTTATTTTAATTGGAGGCTAATTACTTTACAATATTGTATTGGCTTTGCCATACATCAGCATGAATCCGCCATGGGTGTACATGTGTTCCCCATCCTGAATCCCCCTCCCACTTCCCTCCCCCAGACTTTATTTTTTTGGGCTCCAAAATCACTGCAGATGGTGATTGCAGCCATGAAATTAAAATGATGCTTACTCCTTGGAAGGAAAGTTATGACCAACCTAGACAGCATATTAAAAAGCAGAGACATTACTTTGCCAACAAAGGTCCATCTAGTCAAGGTTATGGTTTTTCCAGTGGTCATGTATGGATGTGAGAGTTGGACTGTGGAGAAAGCTGAGCACCGAAGAATTGATGCTTTTGAACTGTGGTATTGGAGAAGACTCTTGAGAGTCCCTTGGACTGCAAGGAGATCCAACCAGTCCATCCTAAAGGAGATCATTCCTGGGTGTTCTTTGGAAGGACTGATGCTGAAGCTGAAACTCCAGTACTTTGGCCACCTCATGCGAAGAGCTGACTCATTGGAAAAGACCCTGATGCTGGGAGGGATTGTGGGCAGGAGGAGAAGGGGATGACAGAGGATGAGATGGCTGGATGGCATCACCAACTCGATGGACATGAGTTTGGGTAAACTCTGGGAGTTGGTGATGGACAGGGAGGCCTGGTGTGCTGCGATTCATGGGGTTGCAAAGAGTCAGACATGACTGAGCAACTGAACTGAACTTTGTTTAATGGCTAAAGTATTTTTATCTTGCTTGACTGTTTTCCTTTCTTCCTGCATTTTATCACTTCTCTGATTAAATTTATGCCTTGACTGAAGTTTTTCTACAGACAAAAGGCAGCGGAGGATGCAGCAGGGGTCTGTTCTGGGAAGGCCTCATCGGGTCCTGCTGGGTGATGGTGGCCTCCACCTCACTTCAGCATTCTCTCTTTGTCTCTCGTGCCCCACACAGAGCCCTCCGACTACATGAACACTTTGCTTTGAATTACCGTGATCTGTGCACCTGGCCCATCCTCCCCAGGCAGAGGTCCCAGGCTTCCTGAGAGAGGAGACATGGTTCCTCTTGCCCGTCCTTCCCGGTTACTCAGCATACGCTGCGTGTGTACATTTTCTGAACAGTGGTCCTAGGCCCAGAACCCTCTCCTCATCCTCTGTGTTTCACTGTGAGCACACGGATTCTCGCCTGCCTCTCTCTTGTTTTGTCTGGTGCTCATCTCTGGATTTGTCCTTTTTCTGATTTCTGCTTTTAGCTGACGCCCTGCTGTCCACTGGTGGTTGCTCCCAGACCTGCTCCTGAGGTCTACCTGCCAGGGCGCCCGGTATCCATTGTTCTGACTGCTGAGTTCCCGATTTCCACTCTCCCGACCCCTCACCCCACCACATCAGGACCTCGTCTTTGGCAGCCAGGCTTCTGGTCTCTCTGGACACCACCCACCACAGGGAGCTGCCTGGGGGTCTCCACATTAACACATATGTATTCATGGGAACATTGCAGGGTAGCAATAGATCAGTTCAGTTCAGTCGCTCAGTTGTGTCTGACTCCTTGCGACCCCATGGACTGCGGCATTCCAGGCTTCCCTGATCATCACCATCTCCTGGAGCTCACTCAAACTTGTGTCCATTGAGTCGGTGATGCCATCCAACCATCTCATCCTCTGCTGCCCCCTTCTCCTCCCACCTTCAATCTTTCCCAGCATCAGGGTCTTTTCAAAGACCTGTTCTTTTGAAGAGTCAGTTCTTCACATCAGGTGGCCAAAGTATTGGAGTTTCAGCTTCAGCATCAGTCCTTCCAATGAATATTCAGGACTGATTTCCTTTAGGATGGCAATGGATACCTATGCTTTTTCTCAAAAATGTTGAAGATTCGAAAGATATAGAAGAGAACAACTCAGTAATCACCCACCTCCAATTTGACTCATCTTCACATGACATGATACCCATACCAGCCTGTTTTTATTGCACAAACCATAATAGATCCAGCCCAGCCTGGCTGGACACTCAGGAGCTCATCTTACTTCTTCCCTCTCAGAGGGAGCAACTCACACGAATTTAGAGGAGATTAATTTTATTTTCATGTATGTACGATTCCATACACAGCACATAGTTCTGTTGTGCATACTTTCAAACTTTATATAAATGACATGATAGTGGGTATGCTTAGTCTGCAACTTGTGGTTTTAATTCAATATTATATTTGTGAGATTTGCCATGGGACCTGTGGGGTCATACTCTCCCGTATTCCCACACCACAGCTTACCTGCCCACTGCTGAACTGACATCTGTGTCCCCACGTTTCAGGGTAGCAGACTTTGCCCCAGATCCTTTTGCTGTGTCTTCTGGAACTTCCGTGTGAGGCTGTCTCCAGGGTCTCTGTCTGCAAGCGGGATTGTTGCCTTGGAGAGTGTGAGCATCTTCACCCTTTTTCGACATCCCCAGAGTTTTTTGATGAGGGGACATCAGCTTCCCTCCAGCAGCGTGTCTGAAGCTCAGTGTTTCTCTACTCTCTTGTTCATGCTTGACACTGCTAGTCTTTGAGATTTTTGCTGGTACGATGAGCATGAGCATGAACTTCTGCCTCATTGTTTCACTTGCCTTTTCCTCATTAGTGTTGCAAATGACCATCTTTCAAGTGCGTATTAGATTTTTCTCTTCTGTGAATTATCCATTTAGATAAGAAATATTTAAGAATAGCTTTGTGTGCATGCATGCTGAGTTGCGTCAGTTGCGTCCAGCTCTTTGTGACCCCATGGACCGTAGCCTGCATGGCTCGCTCCTCTGTCCACGGGATTATCCCAGCAAGAGTATTGGAGTAGGTTGCCATTTCCTTCTCCAGGGGATCTTCCTCACCCAGGAATCTAACCCACATCTCCTGCAACTCCTGCATTGACTAGCAGATTCTTCACCACTGAGCCACCTGGGATCCCCAAGAATAGCTTTTTTGAGATATAATTCACATTTTTTCTGAGATACGATTCACCCATTTAAAATGTGTGATTCAGTGGCTTTTAGTGTATTCACAGAATTTTGCAAACACCACCTCAATCAGTTTACAGCATGAATAAAAGGAAACCCTTACCCTCGCTCCTCCAAACTCCCCTGCCAGCCACCAGTCCACTTCCTGTCTCTATAGATGTGTTCGTTCTGGAGATATCATAGATGGAATCATATAGTATGTGGTCCTCTGTAGCTGATTCTTTTACTTAGCATGTTGCTTTCAAGATTCAGTAATAGTCCACTGTAAGGATGTGTCACGTTTGGTTTAGTAACCAGGTAATGGGTGTTTAGTTTGTTTGTTTCTACTTTTTTGGTTATCACGGGTGATGGCTGCTGTGAACTTTTGTGTATAAGGTCTTGTATGGACGTGTGTTTTCATTTCTAGGAGTGGAATTGCTGGGTCACACCTAGGAGCGGAATATACACCTAGGAGTAGAATTGCTGAGTCACATGGTAATTCTATATTTTACTTATAGCTTTTGAATATTTTTCTTTTAGTGTTTGCTTGCTCCCCACCCCCACTTCCCCCCCACCTGTTTCATCAGAATTCTTACACTTTCTGGCTAAAAGTCTCTGTATTCTTTGTTGCACATATCTTCCAGGCTGTGGTCGTATTCACTTTTTCTTTTTTGGTGGTGTAGAAAACCTAAATATATTATTTATTTCCTGTATGGTTTGTGCTTCTTTGTGTCTGGTCTGAAAAATCCTCCCTACTCTGAGGCCATGAAGTTATTTCCGTACATCTTCTTCTAAGGGTTTTTGTAGGTTGCCTTTTATAATTAGACCTTTAACCTGCCTGGATTTTGTTAGATATTTGTTGTGCAACATAAAAACTAATTTTCTTTTACTTCCTTACAGATGGTCAGTGTCCTTCCACCATTTATGAGTAAGCCTGCCTTTCTTTGGGCTTCCCTGCTGGCTCAGATAGTAAAGAATCTACCTGCAATGTGGGAGACCCGGGTTCTATCCCTGGGTCGGGAAAATCCCCTGGAGAAGGGAATGGCAACCCATTCCAGTATTCTTGCCTGGAGAATCCCATGGACAGAGGAGCCTGGTGGGTTGCAGAGAGTCGGACATGACTGAGCAACTGACACTTTCATTTTCTTTTTCCGTCCTTCTCCATTGATTTCTAAGTCTCCCTTTATCACACATCGAGTTATATATACAGGGAGACAGTTACTGGATTGATCCTGAGGATTCACTAGTTTCAGGCTCTAACCTGTGTCACTATCATATTCTCTTAGTTCCAACACATTTATGATGAGACTGGACATCTGGGAGGGTAAGTCCTACATATTGTCCTTCCAGCTTGTCTTGGCTTTTGCCTATGGTATGTATTTTCTAATCCATGAACATGGCATAGTCTCTATTCAGTCATGTTTTCTTTTGTAACATCCAGTAACAGGGTGATTTCTTGTTCGTAGATGGTGCCTTCTAGCTGTGACCTCCACATAGTGGGGAGGGCAAATGGTCTGTCCTGTATGAGGGCATCGATCCCATTCCTAAGGGCTCCACCCTCTTGCCTAATCACCTCCCAAAGGCCCCACCTCCTAAAACCATTGCACTGGGCATTAGATTTCAACATATGGATTTTGGGAGGACACAAACATTCACACCATAGTATCGTTCAGGGAAATTTAGGTGTAGAAACAATAATCTAATGCAAGCAACAAACAAGGAAATAACAGCATAAGAATAGTCTTTAGGGAAAAGAAATCTGACTTGTGTAGCTTGAAAGAGTAACTCTGCCTGCTCACTGTGGGGGGTTTCAGGGGTTGGAAGCAGCATCTGGAATCCTGCATCTTGGGATGAAACAGACAGATCTGAAAGAGAGTCTCTGGCTATTATTCTACAAAAGGAAGGTCCCAAACTCTTGGCGGCCCTAAGGGCACCCCCAAAGAACTGGAGCTGACTGAGGAAAGAGAACTGAACACCTCCAAGGCTTGGTGTGAACATTCATGACCCTCATGCAAACTGACCCTCATATGAATATGACTTTTATCCTCGTTCTGGGAGCAGGACATGAATGAAGTGTTATTTGCACTCATCTCTAGCTGGACTCGCAGGTGATGATGCATATGTTGGCATGAGTGGGTGACAGAGGTGAAGATGAAGAGGTCAGAACAAGAAGGATGTCCGGGAGGAAATGACTAACTTGTAAAGAAATTTTGACTGTTGGTGTCCTCTCCCCAGTGCCTCTCCCACCAAGACTTCCCAGTTGTTTCATTTTCTGGTTTGGCACAACCCTGCCTGGAGAAATGAGGCATTTAGGTCTAAAAGAAACCAAAGCACCTGTCTAGCTTAGCCCTTTAACTTTCCAGAGGAGGAGACAGATGTGTGTTGCACCCCTCTGCCTCAGCTGCACCTCCATCCCCTGAGCAGAGCAGCTTGGAAGCCTGACGTTGAGAGGCTTCAGCTTCTCTGGGCCTCAGTTTTCCCATCTGTCAAATGGGGACAGTCGTACGTGTCCCTCCTCTAGGTTGTTATGAGAGCCAGATGAGACAATTTGAGATCAAGTGTTTTGTAGAAGAGACAGCAGCTGCAGGACGACGTTGCTATGGCCAGTCTCACCCAGGTCTGCACAGCTAACTAGTCCTTCCCCTTCGCCTTCTCTGCTGAGTTCTGCAACACAGTTCTAGGAACAAAAGGGTCTCGCTTCTTGCCTTGGCCTGGAGACCTGGTGCCACCTTTGATCTCTTCTCTGAATCCTTCCTCCATAGCGGGTTATGGGAACATCACAGCTGACCATGTGATGACAATGAAAGAAATCATGGCCTGGAATGAGTTTAACTGCCTCTGTTCAAGAGTTATTTACCAAAGACCCCGTAGGTGACAGAGAAGTGGAACTGGAATCACAGAATCTTAAAGGGACTGGGCCGTGTGGGCTAAGCAGTGCACTCTCCCGAGTAACCCAGGAACACATTCTGCAGAAATCACTCACAGGTGACCAAGCACTTGGCCTTTCATGCTTCCAGGGAGGGTGGGTCCCCGCCTCTCCAGGCACTTTGTGCCATTTTTAGAAAGATGACTAAAGCACAGCTCAGTATCAAGTGGACTAAGGGAACACGGGAGGAATTCTGCCCACCGACACACAATTGCCACGTGCCACATAAGCCTGAAATGCCACACATGGCACATAAGTCTGAAGTTAAGATTGTTTACAAATAAAGCCATTACAGTCTTCAGTCTTGTCCCTTAGATACCGCATAGAATAGAGTTCTAGCGCACTATTTTAAAAGTTTCTTAGAATTCCCAGAATTTGTGATTCTTGTTTCAAGGTAAATCATTGTTTTTATGCTGTTTTTTTTTTTTTTTCTCTGTGACTAAGCCAAACATTTATTGGAGATCTATTTGTTATGTGTGTGGGAGGCTAACCTGGAGATGGATTTGGATTAGCTCATCTGGATTACTTGGGTTCTCAGGTGGGGCTAGTGATAAAGAACTCACCTGCCAATGCAGGAGACATAAGACTTGTGGATTCAATCCCTGGGTTGGGAAGATCCCCTGGAGGAGGGCATGGCAACCCACATCAGTATTTTTGCCTGGAGATACCCACGGACTGAGGAGCCTGGTGGGCTACAGTCCATGGGGTTGCAAAGTTGGACATGACTGAGCGACTAACAATTATACATTTACCCCAAATGTACCAAGTGCCCCATGTTACATATGCAGATTAAAACTGAAAAACACTCATATATGCTGCAAGTTGGGCTTTTCCGGAGGCTCAACAGTAAAGAATCGGCCTGTCAATGCAGGAAATGTGGGTTCGATCCCTGGGTCGGGAAGATTCCATGAAGGAGGAAATGGCTACCCATTCTGGTATTCTTGCCTGGAGAATTCCATGGACAGAGGAGCCTGGTGGGCTATAGACTGTAAAAATAGCACAACAACAATTTAATACTAATAAGCTGTGCTTTAATCACGGGATACATACAGTCTGCAGCCCACCAGGCTCCTGTCCATGGGGTTGCCAAGGGTCAGACACGAGTTAGTGACTAAAACAGCAACAACAACATGCTGCAAGTCAGAATTTATATTTTTGGTAATCTTAGAATTCCCTACAATCCACTAGTAGGACTCATACTTTCACTGCCGAGGGCCTGGGTTATATCCTGGTTGGGGAACTGAGATTCCACAAGGTGCAAAGTATGGCCAAAAAAAAAGTATATTTTTGGTAAACCAGTGTCTCCTGGCAATAACCTGAATTTGATTAATAGATTCTGGTGGGCTACAGTCCATGGGATTTCAGAGTCAGACACAAATGAGTGACTAAACAACAATAGATACTTTTTTTTCCATTTTCTTTTTTTTAATTTAAATTTATTTATTTTAATTGGAGGCTAATTACTTTACAATATTGTATTAGTTTTGCCATACATCAACATGAATCCTCCATGGGTATACATGTGTTCCCCATCCTGAACCCCCCTCCCACCTCCCTCCCCATACCATCCCTCTGGGTCATCCCAGTGCACCAGCCCCAAGCATCCTGTATCCTGCATCAAACCTGGACTGGCGATTCATTTCTTATATGATATTATACATGTTTCAATGCCATTCTCCCAAATCATCCCACCCTCTCCCTCTCCCTCTCCCTCTCCCACAGAGTCCAAAAGACTGTTCTATACATCTGTGTCTCTTTTGCTGTCTTGCATACAGGTTATTGTTACCATCTTTCTAAATTCCATATATATGCGTTAGTATACTGTATTGGTGTTTTTATTTCTGGCTTACTTCACTCTGTATAATAGGCTCCAGTTTCATCCACCTCATTAGAACTGATTCAAATGTATTCTTTTTTTAATGGCTGAGTAATACTCCATTGTGTATATGTACCACAGCTTTCCTATCCATTCATCTGCTGATGGACATCTAGGTTGCTTCCAGGTCCTGGCTATTATAAACAGTGCTGCAATGAACATTGGGGTACACGTGTCTCTTTCAATTCTGGTTTCCTCGGTGTGTATGCCCCACTCTCACCACTACTATTCAACAAAGTTTTGGAAGTTTTGGCCACAGAAATCAGAGCAGAAAAAGAAATAAAAGGAATCCAAATTGGAAAAGAAGAAGTAAAACTCTCACTGTTTGCAGATGACATGATCCTCTACATAGAAAACCCTAAAGACTCCACCAGAAAATTACTAGAGCTAATCAATGAATATAGTAAAGTTGCAGGATATAAAATCAACACACAGAAATCCCTTGCATTCCTATACACTAATAATGAGAAAATAGAAATAAAAATTAAGGAAACAATTCCGTTCACCATTGCAATGAAAATAATAAAATACTTAGGAATATATCTACCTAAAGAAACTAAAGACCTGTATATAGGAAACTATAAAACACTGGTGAAAGAAATCAAAGAGGACACTAATAGATGGAGAAATATACCATGTTCATGGACCAGAAGAATCAATATAGTGAAAATGAGTATACTACCCAAAGCAATCTATAGATTCAATGTAATCCCTATCAAGCTACCAACGGTATTTTTTCACAGAGCTAGAACAAATAATTTCAAGATTTGTATGGAAATACAAAAAAAACTCAAATTGCCAAAGCAATCTTGAGAAAGAAGAATGGAACTGGAGGAATCAACCTGCCTGACTTCAGGCTCTACTACAAAGCCACAGTCATCAAGACAGTATGGTACTGGCACAAAGACAGAAATATAGATCAATGGAACAAAATAGAAAGCCCAGAGATAAACCCATGCACCTATGGACACCTTGTCTTTGACAAAGGAGTCAAGAATATACAATGGATTAAAGACAATATCTTTAACAAGTGGTGCTGGGAAAACTGGCCAACCACTTGTAAAAGAATGAAACTAGAACACTTCCTAACACCATACACAAAAATCAACTCAAAATGGATTAAAGATCTAAACGTAAGACCAGGAACTATAAAACTCCTAGAGGAGAACATAGGCAAAACACTCTCCGACATACATCACAACAATAGATACTTTTGAACTATGCTTTGTTGTTCAGTTGTTCAGTCATGTCCATCTCTTTGTGAGCCCATGGACTGTAGCATGCCAGGCTTCCATGTCCTTCACCATCTCCTAGAACTTGCTTTAACTCCTTATGCTTAATATCTTTTTACTTTGAAGAGCTGTTACTTTCCAAAATGGTTTCAGTCTCTTTTGCTAGTAATTAATGTGAATAAAATTTACATTTGAGAGGCAAAAAAGTTATCAAATAACTTAACATAATTCTTTTTACATTACAGTTGTATATGCTTTGACCCCCCTCCCACCTTGGAATTTGGTTATGAATTAGATACATAACACATAGCGGGAATTTGATAAACATTCAATAAATTAATGCACAGTGCCTTTTAAAGTGATGAATTTCAGGATATAAACAAACATAGACTTATCTCAGATTATGCTTTCAGAGTAAAGAAATACATCAGGACAGTATTAGCAGCTATAAAGTGAAGGTGAAAGTCACTCAGTCATGTCCGACTCTTTGCAACCCCATGGACTATACAGTCCATGGAATTCTCCAGGCCAGAATACTGGAGTGGGTAGCCTTTCCCTTCTCTGAGGGATCTTCCTAACCCAGGGATCGAACCCAGGTCTCCCCCATTGCAGGCAGATTCTTTACCAGCTGAGCCACCAGGGAAGCCCAAGAATACTGGAGTGGGTAGCCTATCCCTTCTCCAGTAGATCTTCCCAACCCAGGAATCAAACCGGAGTCTCCTGCATTGCAGGCAAATTCTTTACCAACTGAGCTATCAGGGAAACCCTAGTAACTATGAATTACCATAAATCCACCTTGAACAAATAAAGAGACTGACTCAGTTAAAAGAGAAACTACACCTAAGCAAGTGGGAGTAAAGGTCTCATCTTCAGAGCAGCAGGTTTTACCCAGTTTTTGAGTATTTCACTTCCCAAGGCACTTCAGTCAGCTCTGATTCTCCACCATGAAGAAATCCCACTTTTACTGGAGAATAGCCTCTTGTATGAAAAATCGGACCATTTGTGCACATACCCATATATGCATGGGCGCATGTGCACGCGCGCACACACACACACACTCTGTATATTTAATTGCCCAATACACAGTAGCCATTTTTCTATATTGGATAAACTAACAAATGAATCTTTTCCTTATCTGCCGGGATAAACTGCCAGCTTTCAAGTACGCCTTGGTTTTCCTGGATGAATCATGTACCTTCTAGCACCTGGGGGCCCAGGGCTGCCCATGTGTGGAATTGGGGCTTGGCTCCTGACCTAGTGAAGGTGTATCAGGAATCTTTGCTCGAGTCAATATCTTCGTCATTTGCCTTAAATTTGTCAGTTGCCAGTGTGTTCGTGTTTTGTACAAACCATAGTTGTACAGTGGGATGAATTTCCCATGTGTGCGCCACCTCCCACCCCCAGAGCAACATGTGAAATGTTCTAGCCCCAGAAAGGCTCCCTGGTGGCTCGTCCCAGTCAATTCCCATTCAACCCTCCTCTTCTGCCCAGAAGTGACCTGTCTGACCTCTGTCATCTTAGTTTTGCCTGTTTTTGAACTTTGTATAAAGTATTTTTTGCCCTGGCTTCTTGCATCCAGCATAATGTCTGTGAGTTTCATCTTTGCTGCCAAGTGTCATGATCAATGCTTTGTTCTAATTGTTATGTAGCCTTTCTTTGTAGAATATACCACGGTCGGCTTTCCTGGTCTCCAGCTGATTGCTATTTGGACTTAATAGGAATAAAGCTAAAATTAAGTTCCATGTATGTGTCTTTAGTGTACCTCACATCCTCCTTCCTCTTGGGCTTAGGATAGACATTTTCCAAAGTGATTGTACCAGTTTTCATTCCCACCAGCAGTGTGCGTGCATGCTAATTTACTGCAGTCGTGTCCAACTCTTTGCAACCCCATGGACTGTAGCCCGCCAGGCTCCTCTGTCCATGGGATTCTCCAGGCAAGAATACTGGAGTGGGTTGCCATGCCCTTCTCCAAGGGGTCTCCCTGACGCAGGGATCAAACCATTGTCTCTTAGGGCTCCTGCACTGGCAGGTGGATTCTTTACCACTAGCCACCACCTGTGTAGGAAAGTTCTAATCTTTTAAATTTTAGCCATTTTGGTGGTTACGTAGTGATATCTTGTTATTTTTAATTTGCGTTTTCCTGGCTAATCTTTTTTATTGTATTTTCATGTGCTTCTTGGCTCTTTGGTTAGTGTAGTGGCTATTCAATCTATTTTCTTTATAAATTCAGGTATCACAATATTTATTGATAGACACAAGTATATAAAATTAGAGCAAGGGCATAACTTCGTTCAGCAGACTTGATTTCAAAACTCTTACAAGAGGGACCAATTCAAATTTACCATTTGTTTTATACCCACGAAAACCACTTCAAGGACATTAAGGATCTCTCAAAACAGATCAACTTTGTGCAGTTCAATCACATGTCTTTTAAAAAGTGTAAGTGCTTGCCCAGGCTCAAAACTATTAAAACTTGGTCCATAAAAAATCCACTGGAGTGGGAAGTGTACAGGCAATATACTATTCTGGTGCAACCACCAATTACAGCTAAGAATTCTTCCGTAACGACCAAGTGGATCATTAAACACTGCAGCTATTCAAATATGACTGAGCAAAGTGCAATCCTGTAATAGCCACGGCCCCTATTGCATTTTCTAAGTTAAATCATATGCAAAGATCCACGAAGTAAACAGCCTCCGCCTGAGAATTCAGGATGGAAACTTTCTTTTTATTGATTCATAGCATTTCTTTGTATGTCTGGGTATAAGCTTTTTCTTGGAAATATTAGTGTCTTTTCCTCCCGGCCTTGGCTTGCCTCTGCTAATCTGCATGCTGTCTTTCATTGAACACAAGCTCTTAATTATAATGAAGTCCAATCTATCTAGCTATTCTTTTCTGGTCAGTACATTCTCTGTCCTGTTTAGAAATCTCTGCCCAACTCTTTTCTTGACTGTGAGTTTATTTCTCTGCAAACATCCTGTTTCATCTGCTCTGAATTCCCAGCCTACCAGCTGCCCTGACACCATCACACGGATATTTACCAAAGCCTCTCTTATCTGTTGCCTGATAGACCTCTCACACTTCCTGTGTCTTGGACCTGTCCGTCCGGTGTCCTTTGGTCTGCCCGTTCACAGTTCCAGCACTAATGCCATCTCTCGTAGTGAATGATCATTTGTCTGATTTGGTGCCGCCCTTCTTGGAGGAAGGCCATCGTTGCCTTGTGCCACTGTGTTCTTAAGCAGAAAATTCAACTTAGGGTCAACCTGATATGTCGAAGGGGATCAATTTCATTAGAGTCATCTTTTAATGTTAGTGTCTTGTGGAAATATGCAATCAGGAAGAATACCCCAAATCTGTGTTTCCTGTGTTGAGCTATACTTGGAAGACACTGGAGACAAACCGAAGAGGGGAAAACCTGAGACCTGTTGAGATCCACGTGGCTGACAGAGCCGGGAGCCAGCAGGCGCTGCAGAGAAGGGGCTGGTGGAGGAGGGAGCAGCCGTGGCGGCACTGCCAAGGGGTGCGTTGCCTCCGGAGTGCGTGCAGCAGGTTTGCATGTCAAGTCCCCCTCAGGATTAGGAGTACGTGCAGAAGAGTTAACACAGAGGCCCGAGACAGGGGTCCCCAGAAAGGCTGCTTCCAAGGTGGGCCCTCGGCTGGCATCTGGGAGCTCGGACCTGGGGAGGGTCCCCCCCACCCCCCAACCCCCACCCCCTAGGAATGGCGAGCGGCTCCCTGTCCTAAGCCGTGTGTACAGACAGCGGGGCCGGCACTGGGTGCCTGCTGTCCTCCTGCGAGTCTGGGGTGAGAGTGGGTGTTGGACAGAGGGTGCTCGTGGGACTGGCCTCTCAGTAAAAACCCTGGGCGCTGACTCTGACGCGTCCCTGCTGGACAGCACTGTGCACGTGCCCCCTCGGCTCGCTTCTGGGGGGGTTGAGCACGTCCTGTGCGACTTCACTGGAGAGGACGCTGGGGGCTGGTCCCCGGGACTTCACCACCCACCTCCCGGCCCCTGGGCTGACCTTGCTCTGCATCCTCTTGCTGTAATAGGTCAGCTGTAATGACGGCTCTGTGCTGAGTGCCCACCTCCTCCCAATGAATCACTGATCCTAGACATGTTCTTGGAGACCCCCAGCTCGTCCAGGAGCACAGAGACTATGGCTATGCTTCTCCCTCCTTTCCTGCTGTTCCCCCGAGATCTTGCAATGAACTTACCCTTCCTACTTAAGGTGCCCCTCATTCAGTGCTGTGCTAAGCAGGGATACTGAATCAGAATAAGATTTTACCCTTTATCTAAAGCAGCATTCAGTGAAATGAAATAATTCAGGAATGTACGTACTAAGTCCCAAGTTATGTCAGAAAGTGGTGACTCGTGTTTTTAAAATGAGAGTCACTGAAGGCTAAGGTAGGAAACAGATGACCTGACGCTGATCTTAAGGGCAGGGTGGCTGGCGGAACAGTGGCCCCAGAGACACCCACACCCTAACCTTTGGGGCCTGGGAATATGTCACCTTGCAGGGCAAAGGGGAGCATGGTTGCTGATGGAATCAAGGTTGCTAATCAGCTGACCTTAACGTGGGGAGCAGGTGCTGGACTGTGAGGATGGGATGTGTAATCACAGGGGCTTGAGTGTGGAAGAGGGCACATGGGCACGGTTGTGGTGCCACCACCAAGCGCCCCCCTTGTCCTGAAGATTTCCAGGGCAGTCAGAACCCTGCTCTTGGTGACTTTGGTTTTCTCAGGAGCACTGACACCTGTCCTCTCAGCAAACACACTTCAGAGCTCTCCTGAACCCCCTTCCTGCACTTAGGCTTGGGAAATGTGCAGGGAAGGCAGGCACTCACAAATGGAAACGCTGTCTCCCAGCTCCCAGCTCTCTCCCTCATCTCCTGGCCAACCTCCCCGACCCACCCTAGCCCACTGGATCCCACTAATCCTAGAGGCAGGAATGATTAGGTTCTACCCTAGGAAACTATCCTTTCCTTAGATAGAAAAATAGTCCAGTAGACAATCTCATATCATTTAACATAGTAATATCATCAATACCACTACACAGATGAGGAAACTAAGGTTTAGGAAGGTCAAGTCATTTGCTCAAGGCCACACATTTAGTGAGTTAGCAAGCTTAGACTTGACAGGGGCTTGACTCCAGATCCTGCCATTCTAGGCGCAGTGACAGGCTGCTGTCTCCTGAAGGGGCTCCTGCTGGATGCTGGGGAGAGAGAAGGTTGGAAGAGCACAGTTTTTAGATGCCAGGATGAGTGTCTGGACCTGCCATGGCAGCCACGGGGAAGCCAGTGTAGATAGAAAGGCTTAAGCTGGGGGAGCAGAGAGTAGGATAAACAGGGACACGTGATGGAGGCAGGAAGGCGGGTAGGTTGCTATGGAGATCAGGGTGAACTTCACCATGACTGGGAGACGCTGGAGGTGATCTTCGGTGAAGGAAAGCTTTGTGGGTCTCCTTCCTTGGCACCACCTCTAGTGCATAGCAGTTGCTCAATAAATGCTCATTAAATAAGAACAGAACTAAGCAGATAAGGTTAGTAATTGTTCAGGTGCTTAGTTGCTCAGTCATGTCCGACTCTTTGCCACCCCATGGACTGTAGCCTGCCAGGCTCCCCTGACAACGGGGGTTCTCCAGCCAAGAAGACTGAAGTGGGTTGCCATGCCCTCCTCCAGGAGATCTTCCCAATCCAGAGATAGAACCCAGATCTCCCGCATCGCAGGCGAGTCTTTACTAGGGAAGCCCAGCAATTGTTCCTAGCAGCGAGGAATTACCACACTGAAAATACAGGGTTTCGGGAGCAGCTTTGATGCAAGCCTGTGCACTGTGAACAATTCCTGTCATGTATATAGTGACACCTACTGCCAATAATATAGGCTGGGACCCTTCCACCAACTTCTCTATATTTATCACTCTTTTTAAGTGCAGTGTTCAGCTGAAATTTGATCACACGTCATTGTGCAGTGAACAGCATTTATAGGTAAGTAAGCCTGGGTAGGCTTAAGGGACACATTTGTGAAAAGATGTGAGTATAAACACACATACAGGGTGTTGTAAGAACTTCTAAGGTCCTAGGTGCTCTGAGTTCTGGACACTCAACCCACATCATAACAAACATATTAGAATACTCCCACATTAAATAGTGTTAATGGAGAAGGAAACGGCAACCCACTCCAGTGTTCTTGCCTGGAGAATCCCATGGACGGAGAAGCCTGGTAGGCTGCAGTCCATGGGGTCGCACAGAGTCAGACATGACTGAAGCAACTTAGCAGCAGTAAATAGTGTTAAACAATTGAAGCTTTAAAATAGTTTTCACTGGAAATTGTTTGGCAATGGGGAACTTATTTATGATTGCTATGACTTCCTGGGAATCATGGAGTTAGGAAATTCTTACACGTGGTTTTCAAATAATAATGACATGTTTATCAACAGATAAATTATGAAGTTGACATGTTATATTTCGGGAATCTTTCTTTGAACATTTATTCACTTCAAATTTGCAGTGTATTTTTTTTTTCTTGCATTTTGGGGCTAATAAAATTTCTTTTTCAGTCCCAAATCTTTTCATAGGTTCTTGAAAAGCCTCATGAATAAAATAGCCCAGTGAACACTGCTGCTTGTGTATCACTGGTCAATGTGGTGCAAAAGTCAATGAAAAGCTCATTTTCTCTATTCTAAGGCTACCCCAGGACAGAACACTGAAAAATACCTCTTTTTTCATTTTGTTTCCAGAACTTTCTTATTTCGGTCCCCCCCCACCCCCCCCCATATTTACAAGTGCTAGCTGACACGCAGGAGAGACATGCAAGGGACCCTTCTCGACCGATCTTTTCTGGGGAAAAGAACTTATGATGAAAACTTTTCCCTAATCGGACATTGTAGCATTAACAGATAGACACTGCCGCTCTTACTTCCGATGTTCAGAGGCAGTGGTTTCAGACATGCCTTCAGCTGGCTTTTTTTTTTTTTTTTTTCCTTTTCTGACACCTCCAGTGAATTGCAAGTGACTGGTTCTCTAGGACCGGATCTGTAAGTCGCTGGTTCTTTCCTCAACCACATCTCAGGTGGAAGGTCATGACTGTCTGGACACCTTCCGAGGGGCTTCGTCAGGATGGGGGCGATCCTCCCACGCAGCCCCAGGCGCTCTGGCCACACTGGCTGAGATAACCCGGCCAGGGTGGGGGCTCTGGGGGGCCCACTGGCCGTCTGCAGCACTGACCTCTGTACCCCCGCCACCCCAGCCTTGACCTGCGCTATCTGATCTCCACTTCGGCCTCGACCTGGCCGTTTGACACCCTCCCTCCATCCCCCCACAGTCCTAACCTCCGCCATCTGCCTTCCCGCTTCTGTCCTAACTGGCTTGACTTCCGCCATCTGGTACCCACCACCCGCCCTGACCTTGACCTGGGCCGGCGGACGCCCCCGCGGCCCTCGGGAATTTCTGCGGACGCTGCCGGGACCCCCGGAGCGAACCGCGGAAGACGACAGGACCCGGGGCCGCCGACGCCTCCGCGCAAAGTGATTTCTCGGAAAGCCGAGCGCTTCGAAGAAGGCGGGCCCGGCGCGCCGCGCCCCGGGGGCGGCCCTTCCCGCCCTCCAGCGCCCGTTGGCCGTCGCGGCCGTCGCTCCGCACGCCGGGCCCGCCCCCGGCCTTAAATCTGCGCGGGCGCCGCGGGCAGAAGCGCATCTTCGGAGCTCAGCGGCGAACGTGGGAACGCGGGCGGCGGCGGCAGCCCGTGGCGCAGGTGGGCTGCGTGCAGGGGCACCCGGGGCGCGGACGGGGTCGGCGCGGCTGGCGGACTCCGGGCTGGGGTGCGGCCCGCGGGGCAGGTGGGCTGCCTGCTGGGGGCCCGGGGCGCGGACGGGGCTGGCGGGCTCCGGGCTGGGGGTGCGGCCGGCGGCCGTGGGGCGCGGGCGGGCGGCGGGCACGGGGGCCGGGGGTCGGGAGCGGGGCCCGGGGCATCGACGGCAGCGGGCGGCCGGGAGGCGCGGGAGAGCGGCCGGCGGCGCAAGTGGGTGGCGGGCGCGGGGCGCGGACGGCGGCCGGGGAGGCCAGAGGTCTGGAGCATGGCCGGCGGCGCAGGTGGATGGCGGGCACGGGGCGCGGAAGGCACCTGGCGGCGAGGCGGCGCCCGTGCTCTCGCGGCCTGTTTCCTCCCGAATACAAACTGACCGTCCAGGTGCGGCTGCTTCCAGAGATTGGCCGGTGCTTTAAAATAACCCCATTTTTCTTAAAATTTGGTTTTATTTGGAAAACTTCAGAATGGCGCATACAGAGAGGGAGAATATTGACCCATTATCGTAAGACTTGCTCCTTTTCCCGCTCAAATCCTGCTCTTGAAACAGGGCTGGAGTTCTGACAGTGAAACTGTCCCCCGCCCCGAGCAGCCGCGCGAGTGGGGTTAGAGTGTGAAGCGGGGCGTACAGGAGTTTTTAAATTCTGATTGATGACACTTAAGATGTCTGAGTGCGGCTGGAGGTCTTTTGCTTCCATCGTATTCCAGTCGTTCCTAGCAAGAAAGTCTGCTAAGGGGTCACAGCTGAGAGAGCTCTGTGGTGTAACTTGAGCTGCAGGGCAAAGGGCAGGCTCTCTAAGGTGAGGTGTGCTCCTTGCTCAGAGCGTGAATGGAAGCTAGAAACTGAATTTTCCAGAGTTTTCAGCTACCCCCCACCTCCCAAATTTATGAGGGATGTAACACTTTTTTTTGAAACCCAAATTAGGAGCCAGCCTTTTTGGAGACAGTTCTTTTGGATTTTGTCAGGTTCCCACCTGAACTGGAGGAGCGTAGGCATTTCAGTCAGAGAAGGCAGTGGCACCCCACTCCAGTACAGGCATTTCAGTGGGCTTTCCCGGTGGCTCAGATGGTAAAGAATCTGCCTGCAGTGCTGGAGATCTGCAGTGTTCGATCCCTGGGTGGGGAAGATCCCATGGACAAGGTATGGTAAGCCACTCCAGTTTTCTCGCCTGGAGAATCTCATGGACAGAGGAGCCTGGTGGGCAACAGTCCATGGGGTCACAAAGAGTAGGACACGACTGAGTGACTACACCCGCCCGCACACAGGCATTTCAGCAAGATTGGGGCTAGAAGGAGAAATGGCTTTCATGGTTTTGGTCTTCCTGGCATCCAGGGCCAAAGACCAGGCGCCCTGAGAGGCGTGGGGAAGGCAAGTGTTCTGCACCTGTCCCACCTCCAGACCCTTCCTGGAGTCCACGTGGGGTGGGCCCAGAGCAGCCTTTTATCACCTCCCGCTTGGGAAGCCTGGCCTCTGGCTGATTTGCAGAGATGCAGATTAGCTTCAGATAGGACTTGGCCCATAAAGAGAATTATTACCTAAAAATCAAGGAAGAGGAAGTCATCAACATGTGACTGCGCCTATAAATGTTTCCCGGCTCGGCATTTGGTGGAATTAATTGGTTCGTCTTCAGTAAGTCGTTATGGATCACACTGTAAGAGGCTTTGAATGCAGGGCTCTAATCTGGGGGCGGGGGTGGGGTATGTCAGTGATGATTGAGATGAGCTGTCCATGTGCTGAGGTTCTCACTTGTAACCGTGGTTTTTTGCCTCCAGGTGAGTGAAACCAGACCCTGCTGGGGTGTGTGGGGGCCTGGGCCTCAGTTTTTCCTCCTTTGAAGGAAGGGGAGCTGGATTAGATGATTTCTAGAGTATTTGATGTTCTATGACTCACTCTTCCTCTCAATGCCATTCTCTTTACTTTCTTTTTTCTTTTTCTTCTAAATCACCACGAGTTTGTTCTTAACAGTTTTGGGGGTTATGGATCCATTAGAAATCCTGATGGGAAGGTGTTGCTCCACTTTCTAGAAAAATGCCTGCACAAACAAAAGCTTTGCGTTTTATTTCAGGAGACTCCTGGAGCGTGGACTCCAGTTTATGAACTTTGTACTAAGGAAGTGAGCAAAATGCTGCCAAGCGGGACCATCTCATTTAATCGAGAGATTAGCGAGTTAAGACAGACCCCTGCCTTCTCTCATGTTTGGGCCCCTCTCACCCTTCACCCAGCTCCTTCCTGGGGTTAGGGGAGCTGTTCCGTCTCTCTTCTGGGAAAACTCTGGGAAACCTCTGCCTGGCTAGGTTATTTTCTGGGGTGCGTGGTGGTGGCCTTTTTTTTCTCCCACCAGGTGTCCCTCCCAAGTCTCTCCCTTTTTGCTTACAAGTGCGAGGGGCTGTACTCAAATTCTGGGACTTTGAGATCCATTGTCTCTGCAGATGAGGAGAGCTTCAGAGAGAGAGATGGCCAAGTGGCTTTCCTGAGGTCTAGTTAGAGAAGAGCCTTCTCTGGGGTCTAGAGTTTCAGAATTGAAGTCCGCTTCCCACGTCGCTTGCTTCACTCCTGTAAATCCACAAGCAGGAAGCTGGAGTTACTGGATGAAAAGGTTTCAGGTGGCGCTCACGGGCCTGAACCCCCTCCTGCCTGGGACCCAGTCTCCAACCGCAGAGCCACCTGCAGGGTGGCTCGGGTGTCCAAAACACACGTTTCTTGCTTTATGGGCCGGAGTGGCTCTGGATGTGACCATGTTCTTAGGGACAGTATGTCTTGTCACTGCTGATTGTTTCAAACTGTTTGGCCCGAAGAGGTCACATTTTAATCGGAAGAATTGAAATGCTGGGCTTTTTTTTTTTTTTTGGGTGGGCGTCTGTCCAACAGCCTGGGGGATTTCCAGCCTGTTCTTGTAACTGTGGGCTGTGAGTCTGCACAACAGGGCTGCGCTCTCTCTGTGCCATCAGGAAGCTGCCCACTCTGCAGGAATCTTCCTCCCCCGCCACGTCTCTGGGCACCCTGATTGCGAGGCTCCGGTTGGTCATGAGTTCCAGGAAAGAAAGTTGGGACAGTAATACAACATGTCCTGTTCAGTGACACTCTTCTAAGGTCCAGGTGCTGTGTGGGCTGCTGTCCACGGGTCCTCTGAGTCCCCACCACAGTGACGCCAGGTGCCTGAGGTTACCCTCGTGTATCAGCATTGGTGACGATCCAGGGTCACCCAGCTGACAGGTGGTGGGACTCAAATGGGACCCCAGCCCTGTCCCATTCCCAGAGCAGCTGTGAAGGGCATTCTAGATGGGACAGACAGCCTTGTGGACTTCTCCTCTTTTTCCAAGAGCACAAACGTCACATTTGCTCACATACAATGTTCCAGCCGAACATTAAGTAATAGAATTGGCTCTCAGAATGATGGACTGCTCATTGAGGGAGCCTGAAAAGGTGAAAGTGATTTCCCCCACTGTGTGCTAAAAATGGAGTGATGAGTGATGCCCTCAGGTGCAGCTGTTTGCATGAAACAGAGCAGGGTGAGAGCTGGGGTGAGCGTAGCCAATGCTTTGCTTGGGCCCACATCTGGCCAGGGCGCGGCTGCAGACTTCCCAGGGAGCTTTCTGTTTCCGCTGGGGTCGGAGGTCCTGGAGGCAGGTGCATTGTCTTCTCATCGCACATGGCCCAAGTTCCTGGATCCCTGGGTTTCCCCGAGCCCCACCTGTGTTGAGATCCTCTGACTTTCCTGTTAGCAGCTCCTGGCTGTTGAGTACCTGGAGCGCTGCGAATAATGAGACTGTGTTTGTAAGTTTCACAGGATGTGTTTTCTCTTCCCAAGGATGTGTGACCGGAATGGCGGCCGACGGCTGCGGCAGTGGCTGATTGAGCAGATCGACAGCACCATGTACCCGGGGCTGATCTGGGAGAACGACGAGAAGACCATGTTCCGGATCCCCTGGAAACACGCCGGCAAGCAGGACTACAACCAGGAAGTGGACGCCTCTATCTTCAAGGTAGAGACCCGGCCCCCAGGGGCCCTGCAGAGCTGTCGAGCGATTGATGTCTCTTCTTCCCTTGAAAATGAATCCAGTTTTTTTTTTTTTTTTAAGATATTTATTTGGCTGCATCAGGTCTTAGTTGCGGCAGGCAAGGTCTTTGATCGTGGCACACCGACTCTGGTCATGGCCTGCAGACTTACTTGCCCCTGCAGCAGGCTAGGTCTTAGTTCTCCGACCAGGGATCGAACCCACGTCCCTCTAATTGCAAGGCAGATTCTCAACCATTGGACCACAAAGGAAGTCCCGCTCCAGTTTCTTAAAACAAATATTGAGTGCTGAACATGTCTCAGAAAAAACACAGTAGTAGGTGCCTTCACGTCTGTCGTATGATTTAACCACTTACAAGGTCAGTTCTCTATAGCTGGCACTTTCCTATAAGAAACCAAGGGCACTTTCTTCTGCTCTGCCATTGCCTTTGCATGGTGATTTAGTCGCTAAAGTCCTGTCTGAGTCTTGTGACCCCATGGACTGTAGCCCACCAGGCTTCTCCGCCCATGAGATTTCCCAGGCAGGAATGCTGGAGTGGGTTGCTGTTCCTCGCTCCAGGGGCTTCCTGACCCGGGGATTGAACCTGGCTCTCCTGAACTGCAGGCAGGTTCTCTACTGATTGAGCCACCAGGGAAACTTGCATGAGGATTAGCAGACTCATAGGGAACGTACTTCTTTCAGACTAAGACCTTTCCCCCGTGGTCTGCCACCTAAATTCCACTTACAGTTCTAGGAAAGGTTTAATTCTTCATTGTTTCATAGTTTTTACTTCTGCTTGGCAGTGGAGGGTCAGCTTAGATGAGAGACACCATCTGTCATGACTTCCGGGGCAGGTCATGTGGCTGTCCTGAACCTGCAGCAAATGTCTAAAAATAGCCCACTTCCCTTGAGAATCGTCTGTTCCCCTGAGCCTGGAGCGACCTGCTGGTCAGTTCCATGGTGCGAGTCGTGACGGCAGCACCACGCTGAGCCTTCGTCCAGCTCCAGGCGTGGCTCACGTGCTGTTTCACCTCACATACTCCTGTGCACTTGGTGCTGTTCCTGTCCTTGCTCTGTGGAGGCTCCACGAGGAGTGACTTGTCCAAGGCTTCCCCGCTCCTAGGTGATGGAGCCAGCATTTGAATCCAGACTCCCAGCCCCCGGCTGTATCTGTCACTAGATCCAGGCAGAGGAGCTGGGAGCTGGGGCTGCCCAGCTCTGTAGCCCAGCCAGGTTGTCAGAGTCACCCATGGGCTTCTCTGAGGCTCCAGAAGTGTGGGCTCCATTCTCCCCCAACCCCAGGAGATTTGGAGCCCAGGCCAAGGTGCGCCCAGGCCTCCCTGTGTGCAAACAGACTTATAGCTGATCCAACTCGAAGTCCAGGTTACAGACTGCTGCCATGTGTGATTGTGGACATTTGGGGCAGTCTGGGAGGGGAGGGTGAGTGAGTGTAGAGGAGCGGGGAGGGCCAGAGCCAGACCCTCATGGGCGTGAGCGACGGGAGCAAGGGCCTGTAGGACCCCAGGGCAGCCCTGGACTCTTGCCGGGAATGAGTGTCCCAACACAACCAAAATAAGAGATCATGCCTCAGGCCCAGAGCAGAGCACCAGTGGTCATCGCGGGCTCAGGAGGCATTTCAGTCCTTCACGGCTCCGCTTGGTGTCTGCAGGGGGTGCTGTGCGTCTTAGCGGTTCTCTTCCAGGTCAGAGCTCTTTGGTGGTCTGATGCCAGTTGCTGGTCTCTCCAAGAAAAGTGGGCTCATGTGGGCATTCTGTGCTACCTTCAGGGCCCCTTGCGGTTTGGACCTCTGGCGGTTCTTCCCTGGGGACCCAGGTTGGGAGCCTGGGCACTGCTCCTGCCTCCAGTCTTCTTGGTCGTGTTGTGGGTGCTTTTCTCAGAGAAGGTTTTGGCTTTGGTGTCACAGTGAACATCCTTGGGAATGGCTCTGTCTGAATTTTAATACTGCCCGCTGTCCCTGGTCCAGCCAGTCCAGTGGGAGTTCTGAATCACAGATGGCTACGAGCCAGGGCTTTGGCACTGTGGGCACCTGGGGCCAGTTGCTTGTGTGGGTCTGTCTTGTGCACCTAAGGGTGTCAGCAGCACCCTGGCCTTCGCCGGCCAGATGCCAGTGGCATCCCCACCCCACCATGACAGCCAGGCAGTTCCCTGGCATTGCCAGGTGCCCCCCCAGCGGGCACACTCTCCCTCTCCATTGAGAACCCCTCTAGGAGCTGACCAAGACCAGGACAAGCAGGTTGAAGTGAAGGCGTGGGGCGCTGAGGGCACAGTTGCTGGCTGACCATCAGTCAGACCACCTCGGGAGGCCATTGGGGCTGGGACCAGCGGCTGCACGGTCCGGCTTGTGGCTTCTTGCAGGGATGCAGGCCTCTGCCTTCCCCCTGCTCCCTGCGTGAGCTCTGCTCCGGGGGGTAATGAAATCGAGCCCCAGATTTATACGTCTTATGCAATGCTCTTCATGGCCGTTTCAACAGCGTTGAGAAAAATGTGTAAGATTCCCAATGTTTCCGTTGATTACGCAGTCGCTCAGTGTGGCAATCTGAGATGAGTCTACAATCTCGGCAGGAATGGGGGCGGGAGGGAGCCGGGTGCCCACCCAGAGTTGGGCGGCCCCCTGGAGGGTGATAGCCCAGGCTGGTGGGTGCAAGATGGTGGAGGGACCTGTCTGGCCTGTCCCTGACTTGTGTTCAGTTCATCCTCTGAGGGGCCTTCTCTGCCAGGTCCCCGAGCAGAACTTTGCTGTTGGAAGATGCCAATAGTCAGGCCTTGAGCCATCCTGGGAGTTTTCTGCTTAAGTAGAGAACCCTTTGTTTCAAACATTTATTATGAGTTAATAGAAAAAATGAGCCTGCATTCTGGCCTTAGTCACAGGTCATAAGAAGCCACTTATACCAGAGGATCCCTCATTGTCTCCAGGTGTCGTTCTGAGGTCAGCCTCGTGGTGTGGACCAGAGACAGGAGAGTGAACGACATCAGCTCATTTTCCAGCATCCCTGACTGTACCGATGAGGCCCTGGTAGCAGGTCATACTTATTTTTAAGAAAGTATTTTTGCCTCCTTTTCATAAAGTTGGGGGAAGATCTGGTTAACTGGGGGTTGTTGTTGTTGAGTCGCTCAGTCACGTCTGAGTCTTTGCGACCCCGTGGACTGCAGCACGCTAGGCTTCCATGTCTTTTACCATCTCCTGGAGTTTGCTCAAATTCTCATGTCCAGAACTGAGGATTGTGATTCACTAATTCTTCTGCCATTGACCAGGCTTTGTGACAGGCCTGAATAAGTTAGAACCTATGTAGTAGCAGGTGTTTCAAATTCAGTAGGCCTTCGAGAAAAAAAAAAAATCTCATTTGATTTTTAAAGCACGAGATGAGACGAGACAATGATGTTGTTTTTCTTTTAAATCTTACTGAAGTGTAGTTGATTCAGTGTTCTGTCACTTTCTACTGTACAGCAGAGTGACTAAGTTATACGTGTATATACATTCTTCTTCATATTCTCTCCCGTTAAGGCTTATCTCAGGTGTTGAGTAGAGTTCCCTGTGCTCTACGGGAGGACCTCGTTGTTCATCCATCCTGTCTGTTGTAGTTTGCGTCTGCTTAGCCCAGCCTCCCAGTCACCCGCTCCGTCTGGTCCCCCTTGGCACCCACACGTCTGTTCTCTGAGACACTGTGTTAAACTGGGGGGACTGGTGGTGCTGGGTTTAGCGCTGGCTGCCGATGAGCACAGAGCAGCACAGGGAGGAGGCCTTGGCTCCGCAGACCTCAGTTCTGAGCTGATGCGTGGCTGTTGTTGTCGGGCCTCAGGTCACTGTTCTGTCTCGTGTCCTGAGAGGTCACCCAGCTGAGGTGGGTGGCATTTTCCAGGCAGAGAGGGCTCAGGACAGGCTGGCACCTGATGCCAGCCCAGTGCTTGTCCTGGCTCGGGGGCCCCTGCTTTGCTCCGTGGGTGTCCTGGATTTCCCATGGGGGTGAGCGCCCACTGCAGCGCCCTGTGGGCTCTGCTGCTATCCTGATATGGCCCCCAAATCCACACTCTTCCAGCCCCATTTGTGATGTGGATTAACCAGCTCAGTGGTTCTCAAATGAGGCCGTCTGTGAGGCATGATGTTATTTCCCTGGGGGACACTCAGCAGTATGTGGAGACGTTTGGGTGTCGCAGCGGGGAGCAGGGCTGCTCCTGTCATGGAGGAGGCCGGGGTGCTGTGGGATGTCCCCACAAGCCCAGGACACCCCACCGTGAAGAGTGACCAGTGTCAGGGGTGCCAGGTGGAGAAACTCAGATGTGGCATAGTATGAATTTGAAGTTACTGTTCAGCATGTACAGAGTTTACTCTTCAATTTCCGTGAAAAAAAAATCAGTGCATTGTGATGCAGTTAATAAACTAAAAGGATTGGAAACCGTTTACTTTCACAGAGGCTTCTAGAGGGGAGTCCTATGTCTCTGAGAGGAGGGAGGGACTGCTCACGCTCTCTAGTAGGATGCGGGGTGCTCCTTTGGTCTCTCCCCCGGGGCAGGGCTGCAGACCCCGCCCTCGGCATCAGCAGGGAGACAGTGCAGGCCTGACCACCAGGGAAAAATCTAAGACTGTTTTAAATGAGGATGTGACTCAGGGGTGTTAAGGGGTTTCCAGAAGTGTGGCCTCCTAGCAGCCTAAGTCAGAATCCCTGGGACGCTGGCTAAAAGTGCAGGTTCCCAGAGGTAACCCACACAGCCAGGGAAACTCTGGGGGGCAGGCCCCGGAATCCTCATCGGAACAAGTTTCCCCAGGTACTGGGTGTGCATTGAAGTCGGAAACACCTGCTGCTTGCTGGCTTGAAATTCCTTGGAAGTCAGAATAGCTGGTTTCCAGACCAGATCACCTTGGGAGAGCGAGCTCTCAGGATTGCGTTTCTCCTGAGTCGGGGCTGAGAGTCCTCCTCGATCGGTCCCTTCAGGCGGGAAGGATGTCTGATTTTCCTGACGCCAAGTGTTACTTTGACCTGACAGTAGTGAGCTCCCAGTCAGTGTGTCTGTATTCCAATTTTGAGATCTGAAAACTTGCTCATCCACGTTATTATTATTATTATTTTAATACTGCTCCAGTTTACATTTTGACTTAAAGATTCCAGCTTCGACTTTCTGGTCTCAGTTGAGATTCTGAGGTTTGGAGAGGTCAGAAGACAGAGCTGTGAAGAAACCCACAGAGAGGGAAAACACTTCTTTGCATCTTAAACAGTACCCTGGGGAGTGGAAGGGGAGAGAGGGGGCAGGGAGGTTTAGACCGAAGGCCAAAATGCAGAACCACATTTCTGTCACAAGTAGCAGGGCACATTCAGACTTTTTGCAGATGTTCCCTTTTCAGGCTGAGTTTGAGCTCCAGGGTGATTTGAAAAAGCAACTAAATTCTTTTTTGTTTTGAACATTGTAGTGGAACTCCAGGCAACTGCAGCTTTCTCTGTGTGCCCTTAACCTTGGGTTCCTTGGGTCCGGGAGAGGGTATGCGGGAGGCAGAGCCATGCTGCGTGTGCGTGTGTGTGTGTCTGTCTCTCCTCACTTCTGTGCAGGAGGCAGAGCCATGTTGTGTGTGCGTGCGTGTGTATGTGTGTCTGTCTCCTCACTTCTGTGCAGGAGGCAGAGCCACGCTGCGTGCGTGTGTGCATGTGTGTGTGTGTGTCTTCTCACTTCTGTCAAAGCGAGTGGTCCGACGGGAGTCTCTGATCCCTGAAATTCCTCAGCTGAGCGTGACTGGCTCAGGAGGACTTCCGGGGGGATAGACAGAGCAGGTCCTGCCTGTGGTCCTGGGTGTGCCGTCCCGGGGCCAGCTGCATGTTTCATGTGTTTCTTGTCTTCCTTCAGGCCTGGGCCGTTTTTAAAGGGAAGTTTAAGGAAGGGGACAAGGCTGAGCCAGCCACGTGGAAGACGAGGCTACGCTGCGCTTTGAACAAGAGCCCAGATTTTGAGGAAGTGACAGACCGGTCCCAGCTGGACATTTCTGAGCCGTATAAAGTTTACCGCATCGTCCCCGAGGAGGAGCAGAAATGTAAGTGTGCTTTCTTTATGGGCACTCGGCCCAATAGAGACCGCCTGGGTCTGGGATCCGAGTGGCCGCCCACGGGGTCCAGCTAAACAAATAGCGCTCTCTCTTGTGTCAGCAGAGGCCAAGGTCTCTTTCCGCTGACCTCACCCACCATCTGCCGACTGATGGGGCAGCCTCATGGTGGGGAGATGGGGCAGCCTCATGGTGGGTGAGAGGTGGTGGGGAGATGGGGCAGCTGCTGGTGAGGGGCCCGCTGACCATAGGACCAGGAGCATGTGCTGGGGCCTCCCTGGGGCCCAGCAACCAGCCTGGATGGGAGCTAGGCTCCCCCGATGGTGTGGATGAGGGATCCCTTCTGTTTCCCAGCAGCCCACAGAGTGGGCTAGGAGAGAGGAAGGTGGACAGAGAAGGGACGGCTGATAGGTGATTCACTCCAGCAAGGTTCTGGAGTGAATTTGCATGTGGCACACTGCTGGCTTCAGGGCTGGAGACTGGATAGGCTTCTAGATGCTGGGTCCTGATGGCCAATTGGGAACTGCAGGATGTGATAATTCCCACAGTCTCCTCCCGCTGTAAATCCCCAGGAAAGCAACTTTGAGGCGATTACAGCAGAATAACCGAAGCCACCTCGGAACACAGTCCTGCTTCCCACGCACTGCTCTGGGCAGACATCACTAATCCATCTGGTGTGGCTGTCTGGTCTGGCCTCAGTCGTTTTCACGGTGCTGTGCTCTGTGGCCGCTCCAGGTCAGAGCTGGCCCAGCGGGATGAAGCCTCATTACCATCCTGGGTTTAAAATCTTCTAATCCTGGTTCTCTTAGCCTCTGACGTTGCAGTTAGTCTTGGCACAGCATCCTTTTGTCCTTAGCCACTTAACTTAGTCGTCTAGTCATGCCAGCTGGGAAGAAGTTGAACCTTCAAACTGCCTAGGGCTGGGCAGAAATTCAGAATTTTTGAGGGAGCTCTTAGCACTGCAGGGAGGTTGAAAATGATGTTGACATGTAGTTTTTGCAAAGTTAAAAATTGGGACTGTCACAAACACCGGGTTGAGCAAAAAGTTCTTTTGGGTTTCCCCGCAAGATCCTATGGAAAAGCCCAAACGAACTTTTTGGCCAACCCAGTATGTGGTGAGCCTGGGTCAGAGAGGTGCTGAGCCAGTTAACAAGGGCGCCTGCGTGGTCAGAAGTCTTGCGGGACAACACGTGTTGCTGTGGCCCACAGTCAGTGGCAGGAGGCTGAGCCGAAACTGCCTATCCTGCCGGGCCATGGTTGGGGGTGATCTCTTCTGCTGATCATTTGTAGCTTAGTTGTCTGTAAATTAACACCCAGCTCTACAGACTCTGAACCCTCATCGATAATCAGCAGTAAGTCAGACAGACTGACCTTCCCCTGGGGGATCTGCTGGCCTCCCCTCAGGGGGACGCCTCTCAGCGAAGACTGGGAGGCTCTCTTCCCAGTTTACTTATCAGTTTTGTATCATTTCTCATCAGCACGGAGCTAACTGTGACTTGAAGGAATAGGGAAGTTTCTCTGATCTCCCGCCCCCAGGGTCAGCCAGGCTCGACCAGGCAGGTGACCCTGGTGTGTTTATAGCCCAGAGTGCAGCCAGCCTCACCTGCAGGGTGGATGTTACAGAAACAGGGTTCTCAGGGGCCAGGGAGCCATGCATTTGCATAATGTCCAGGTGGGCGCACTCTCCTGGCTGCCCTGGGGGTGCCCCACCTGCCCCCTGCTTCCCCCGTCAGCAGCTTCCAAGTGAATTCCCGAATCTGTCAAAATGGAATCCAAAAAGTTCAGCCCGGGTGAAGCGGTGGGTTGATTCTCCAGATGACGAGGAGTGACGAAATCCAGCAAACCAGTGTTTGTTGGTCATAATACGTTGGACAGGTATAACGAGGCGAGTTTCTGGCCCAGGAAGCGGCCTGGTGATAGAGGGAGAAAATAGCCCGGTCCAGAGTGGTTGTCATGGGAACACTGGTGCGCCTGTGGACGGTCCCTGCTGCGGTCGGGTTCCAGCCTGGGCACCCTTGAGCCTGTGGTGCTCAGCGTGTGTGCACACAGATGCACATGTGTATATTTGGAAAGGCCAGAAAGGGATTTCCTGCCCATTGACTTCAAAAAAAGACTCCAGCCTGCACACACATTTGCCAGGAAATCTTTGCGTGTTTTCAGATGCCCAAGCTTATAACTGTAAGCCCTGCTGGGTGTGGAGCAAAGTGGATGTGAGCTCACTTTAGATCTCGGCAGACAGAAGGAAGAGACCCAAGCCCTGCCTCGGCCCTTGGGGCGCTGGGCACAGCAGCGGCCAGCTGCTCCTCGACCCTGCTGGTTAGATGACTGGTGCAGCATGGGAAGACGCACGCGCGGCCTTTCCCAAACCAGAGAAGACACACGCTGACTTCTGTTTCCTTCAACCTAGCCTTAGAAAACCGCCGCCTGTGGCCTTGCTGGTGGCTGTGACGCCTCGGTGCCCTCTGTCACGCGCTTGTCCGTTTTTCCCTAGGCAAATTAGGTGTGGCGGCCCCGGGCTGTGTGAGCGAGGCTGTGGAGATGGAGTGTGGGCGATCTGAGATCGACGAGCTGATCAAGGAGGTGAGCGGGGCGGCGTGTCCAGGGCGTCGAGGGGAGAGCGGTGCCTCGCCTGGGGCACCGGGGGCCTCGGGCTGGCACGCCTGCCAGGATGGGACAGGAGGGCCTGGCCTCGCCCACTTGCCAGCGCCTGCACCTCGCATTCCGTCCCTTGTCCCGAGGGCTGGCGCCCAGCTGCCTCTGCATCCACCGAGTTCCCCTCAGCCCTAGACTTGTCAGGTTTTGAACATTTTGGATGGCACCATGTATCACCTGGCCTTTTTTAGGCAGGCTGCAGTGGGAAAAAACCCATAAATTTCCCTTGCTGCTGGGGGCTGGGTTCATGACACGGATTACCCACCAGCCCTCAGGCGGCTTGGTGCCTGTCCTGTGGGTGCTGCTCCTAGTCCTCAAGGAGCTGGAGAGCCGTCTAACCAGGCTTATTAGAATCGTATGTAAGCTCACAATTCACAGGCTGTAAGGAAAGGCTTCCCAGGGTCTCCTTAGGCAAAACACATGGTTTTGAATACTGATTATAGCTACCTTAGCTCCTTAGCTCTCTTTCTGTGGCCATCGCGAGGCTGACACTGCCTAGCTAAAGTAATCCCACGCAGCTTTTGTAGAAGGTGGTGTAGGTGCTCTAGCAGTTCTCAGAACCCGCAGGGCAGTGACAGAACCTTCTGGAGAAGCTTGAAGGTAGAGGATGCAGGTAGCTGAGTGCAGCCTCCTCTGGGCTGCCCTCCTCCCTGGAGGTGACAGCCATTACGTCTCTGGGGGCGGCTGGAGTGTGGCAGACTGCCTAGCATCGCTGCGGGCTCCCCAAGGGCGTCAGGGCAGCCGGGTGACTGGGCTCATGGGTGCTTCAGCGGGCAGTTCCCTGTAAAAGGCCAGAGAACAGGTGAGGGCCCCGCAGAGGCTAGTGGTTCGGTCACATGCTGTGATCGCTCAGCCTGGTGGGTTTATCGTCTTGGGTCTCCCCTTCCTCTCGTGTGATGGAGGTGATGGTATGGGTCTAGTTAAGACTCGAAGCCCAGTGATGGCCTCACTCTCCTCTTGCAGCCTCCCGGGGATGACTACATGGGGATGGTGAAGAGGAGCCCCTCACCGCCCGAGGCCTGCCGGAGCCAGCTCCTCCCGGACTGGTGGGTGCAGCAGCCCAGCGCAGGTGAGGGCGGGAGCCCCGCACCGTGGGGCGGACGTGCCCTGACGGCCATCAGTCTTCATGCCTTGCTGCTGGGGGCGGTCGGGCAGCAGGGCAGTCCTGATTCCTGTTTTCCTGAGGGTGACCGCGCCCAGCGAACTGTGGTGGCTTCCGACCCCACAGGCAGAGCCCGGCCATGGCTAGGCCCCGCTTGCCACTGTCCCCTGAAGGCAATGTGTCCTTCGTGTTGGAGGTGGCGCTCCCCACTGGGGTCCTGGCGAGAGTGGGCGGAGGGGCAGGAGGCCACGGGGGCTGTAGATCTGTCAGGTCAGCCTCTGTGACACTGAGGCCTTGGAGTCGGGGGTGACCCAGCGTGTCTGAGACGGAGGGAGCACGGAGCCTGGATTTGAAGCCTGTGCCGGAGGCTGCGTGCCTGCCTCGAGCCCCCTTTTACTGGATATAAAGTGGAGACACCAGGACCCACTCCCAGGGTCGTGAGGATGGACTGAGGTCTCCGCCCTCTCATTAGCTCCTGATGCCCCGTCCTGCTCCTTGAAACGACCCTCCTCGCCCGGGAACTGGCTGCTCTGCTTCCTCCCTCACCTTTCTGTCCCCTGTCCCCTGTGGTAGACCAGGAGGTGACCGCTGGCCCAGTGGCCTCAGAGGTGGCCAGACTTCAGGGCCTGGTGTTGCCCTGAGTCCCTGAGCCGCAGCAACACACATGGGGATCTCTCGAGCCCCAGGTTCCCTTCCGAGATCAAGCTGGGGTGGGGGCCACAGTCCAGAGGTGGTTTCAGGAGCAGAGCCCCCCGGGTGGGAAGGAAGTGTGGCCCCACAGTGTCACCGGTCCACAGTCCCACAGGACAGAGGAAGTCTCCTCCACGCCGGTCAGGTTGAGGTCCGGTTTTCTGAAACATGGTCGCTGTGCTGGAGGGGAGAACACAGCACGGTGGAGGCCTATGGCAGGGCCTGGGGAGCGCGCGGGGCCTTTAGCGAAATCTGGAGGAACACGGGGCTGCCTCTGACGCTGCTTTCTTTCTTCGGCAGGCCTGCCACTGGTGCCGGGGTACAGCGCCTATGACGCCCACCACTCAGGTAGTGGGGCTCGGGGGCTCAGGGCAGGGTGGGGTCTTGGGGGGGATGGGGCAGCATGTTCTTTGAAGACAGAGCTCTCAGGATCAGTGGGTGCCCCGAGGGTTGTGAATGAGTGCGATCTGGTGTTGGAGGTGGGGAGCCCGGCTCCTCCTCCTCACTGCTGGGGAGTGAGCGACCGGCCTCTCAGGGCCTGTTCTTGGGTTGGACCCACAGACGGAGCCACAGAGCTCCCGACAGGTGAGATCCTGCAGGAGGATGGGTGTGGGGACTCGGTGAGCCCAGGTGGACTGAGCGAAGCGTCGGCACCTCGGGCTCCTCCTCCGTGAAGTAGGAACAGCCGTGACAGCCCCCCCAGCGGCGCCTTGAGGGCTGGTGTGGCGTTACTGCAGCTTGCTGGCCCCTGTTGCTGATGTCAGTCTGCTTTGCTGACATCCCGTCCCCACGCCTGAGCTTACGACGATGACTCTGGTAGTGGCGGTGGCGGACGTCACTGCACGCGTTTCCAGCTGGCACTGGATCCACGCCGCTCATCACTGTGCCACCTCCAGGCAGGTGCCGCTGCTCGGAGGCCCCGGGCCCCATGTGCTCCCGTCTCCGCAGCAGAGGTGCTTGTGCTGCTTTCTGGTGGTCTTGTTTTGCTGGGGGTGCGGACTGTGGCCTCTTGGCTTCACACTCGGGCTCAGCGGTGGCATCTTCAGGGTGGAGGAAGGCGCTGTCTTCCCCAGCAGCTACCTGGCTCTGTGAGAAGCGAGCAGCCTGGCTCATCCAGACGGACCACGGGACATCAGGGCTGTGGGTTTTGGGCTTCCCGGTGTAGCGGAGGGAACGGGGCTCGGTGGGCCATGTCTCAACCATGGCCCTCACCAGACGGGTACTGGGGGGAGGTGGAGCTGGGTCTCCCCAGGCAGGAGGATAGGGGAAACTACCCCGGCCTTAGAGCTCATCGCCGTTGCCAGCAGCCTGTGAGCTGGGGGTGGTCAGGACTCAGCTTCACAGGAGGAACTAGGCTTAGAGGTTCAGTACTCTGCCAGGGGTCCCACAGCCAGGGAAGCAGGGTTCAGGGTTCAGACCTGGGCATCTGTGCCCACCAGAGGCAGCGTCTAGGGTAGCCTGCTAACTGGTGCTTTCTGGGCCGGGGAGTCACAGGCACAGGGCTGGGGGCCTGGGGGCGAGAAGACAGCCTGGGGAGGAAGAGCCCTGGGTGGTGCCGGAGCCGTCCAGCAGGTGGGGAGACCCACGGCCGTGGCCCAGTGAGGAAAGTCGACCGCCGCTCCTGCGGAGGTGGTGGACTTCGGTCCCTCTGCTCGGTTCACACACACGCCCCGCTGGGTAAACAGGTCGTCAAGGGTCCCCTGTCCTCAGCCCTGCAGGGAGGAGGCAGCGAGCGAGGCGGGAGGGCGCAGTGGGGAGCGGGGACCCCGCCTCTGGGCGGCCCTGTAGACACAGACACAGCTGGGCTCACCTCCCCCACATTTTCTAGAGACTTGGCATCTGGGTTTCTGTGTGAAACCTTCCATACAAAATGTGGGCAGCGCATGCGTGTTCAGGGCCCCTGCCGCCAGCGGTCCACATGTGCCTGGGTGCTGGTGTGCGCTGTGTCCATGCGGTGGCCGGGGTCGCGGGCGACATCTGGAGCGGACCGCGCCGTGGACGTGGGGCGGTCTGCCGGGGAGGGCTGGGGCCAGGTCCCCACCTGGAAGCTGTGTGGTCAGGGTTAGCCCGTCACCTTGTGCACGCGACCCCTGCCTGGAGGCTGGTGTGATGGCCTCGTCCTCGGGTGGGTGCAAGGACTCGGTGAGCGAGGCCGGGGCACGGCACCTGGTGCAGCTGAGAGTGGGGCTGTGACGGGATTCGGCTCTCAGCTCCGTGTCATCCCAGTCCATGGAGCCACTGCTGACACGGTGCTTACTCGTGCCAGACACACACACTCCCATGGCCCTCAGCCACCTGGCGGGGCTGTCGTCTCCACTTTGCTGAGGGGGAGACTGAGGCACGGAGCAGGGGACTCCCTGCCCCAACCCCTGGCTGGGCCCCCGCATCAGGTGGCTGGGTCCCAGGGTCCCTGCTCCTGGTGTCTTTGCGCCGCTGCCGTGGTCAGACTCTCCCCCAGCAGGGCCATCCTCCAGGAGCAGGGCAGGGTTGTGGTGGGCTCACTGGGGGCCGTGCTGAGGCGCTTCTCCTCGGGGCCCCCTCTGCAGGGCTGGGGTGGGTGCATGACCTTGCTCAGGCCCTCCTGGGCCCCCCACCCCCTTGCCCCTGCCTCTCCAGAGCACCTGTGCGGCAGACGTTCACACGGTCAGAGGCGCTGGTGTGAGATAAGGCCTCGGTGATGACAAGGCCAAGGGGCAGAGTGGTGACAGTTGAGCTGGAGTGTTCTGTTCACTTGGGACAAAGGTTGGCACTGCTCTGGAGGGGAGGGAGTGTCGGGCGTGCAGACGAGGCGTGGGGGGAGGGGATGAGATGTGGGTTGGGGACACAGGCGCAGAGCCCTGGGGGCTCAGTTTCCCGAAAGTCAAGTAAATGAGGTAGACCAGGGCACCCGAAGACCCCAACAGTGTGTGAGCCGGGACCCCGCTGAGCTCCAGCTGGGAGAAGATGGTGCCTGCAGCTACAGCAGGCAGCCTCACCATCTGAGCAGGGGTTCCTTGTGCAGAGCCCAGCGCGAGGGTCCGCCTGGGCCTGGCAGGTGGCCGCCTGCAGGGCCACCCCCAACAGTGGGGCAGGTGGTTGGTACACCGCACACATTCGGGGACACAGTGGAGTTGGGCCATTCACGGCTGGTGTGGCTCCGCAGGTGGCCCTCGGTGGGGCTGGGGCCCCAGGCCCATCGGTAGTGTGTGTGTGGTTCTTGTAGCAGATGCTGGGTGTTACTGAGTCCTATGACAATAGAGGTCCTTCTGGGGAAGGGGTGGTCCCTAGGATCTGATGCTCTGTTCACTCCCACCGCAGAGGTGCCCCAACATTAGTCACTTGAGGCCCCACCTTTGCCATCGGTTCTCACATCAGGGTGTTGCCTAGACTACTGTCAATGTCTTGCGTTTTCTGTCAGTCTCACTTTTACAATTTAAACTTAAGTGGAGACGATCCATCGTTGCCTGTAAAACAGAACCAGTTGTGCTTGCTCTCAGTAGGAAGGCGAGGCCACAGCAGGTTCAGGGGAGCCCAGACCCTGCGCCGTCCGCCCCCACGGCTCACGGCCTCTGTCTGGTCTGAGGGAGGTGGGCGGCATTGTTAAGACTCATCAGCATCGCACTGGGGTTTTCTTCCTGAGGTGACCAGACACTGAGAGTGTGTGGAAAGTGGGATAACCTTTTCATTTATTAAATGCTGTTTCCACTCCTCCCCCCACGGTAATCTTATGTGTGGCACATTTTGGGAAACATTGCCTTAAATTGAGTACTTTTCAGACTTCTTCCCAAGAATAGGTTTGGATGAAAGGTTTGAGATTCTTAATTGGAAATTCAGGCAACCCCAAAGCGACTGTGAATTTGCCAGGAAACAGATTACATCTTTGCTTTCCCTAACCTGGAAATCACATCTAGCGTTTCCTTTCATTATGAATGTGGGCAGTGCTGTGTGTGTGTACGTATGTATGTACATTTATATATATGTATATACATGGGTACACGTCGTAGTCCAACATTGCATGCTGTGGTATGTCAATGCTGTAGCAGTGCCTGTGAGGTGGAGCTGTTTTCCTAAGAAATTAACACGGCTGACCCTCAGCTGTGACTTGTAAATTACAGCAGTTGAGAGACAGAACTGGGGTGGGGGTACCACAGTGAATATTACTACTTTGACTCACTGGCTTCCTTGGTGATGCTCGGTATTTATTCATGCTTATAAAAACGTTATTTCTAGAAGGGGTGCGTGAAGTTCCCCAGAAAGTGAGGAGGCCCCAGGTGCAGAGGGCCACCCCCTCCCACCCTCCCGGGCAGGCAGGCTCGGGACAGGTGGGCACAGCAGGGATAGTGCCCCCGCCCCGCCGCGGCCCCTGACCGTCCCCGTCTCCCCACAGCCTTCTCCCAGATGGTCATCAGCTTCTACTACGGGGGCAAGCTGGTGGGCCAGACTACCACCACGTGCCCCGAGGGCTGCCGCCTGTCGCTGGGTCAGCCTGGCCTGCCGGGTGGGAAGCTGTACGGGCCGGAGGGCCTGGAGCTGGTGCGCTTCCCACCGGCTGACGCCATCCCCAGCGAGCGGCAGCGGCAGGTGACGCGGAAGCTGTTCGGGCACCTGGAGCGCGGCGTCCTCCTGCACAGCAGCAGGCAGGGCGTGCTGGTCAAGCGGCTGTGCCAGGGCCGCGTGTTCTACAGCGGGAACGCCGCGCCCGCCCGCGACCGGCCCAACAAGCTGGAGCGCGACGAGGTGGTCAGGGTCTTCGACACCAGCCAGTTCTTCCGAGGTCAGTGCCCACGCGCCTCCCTCCTATCTGCGTCCACGGCTGGCCTGCCGAGGGGCCTGGGCTGGGGTGCCCCTGCCTTTGAGCTCTGCCGGTTCTCCCTGAGCCATCCAGGCCCCTCTTTCCTGACCCCCCCATTTGGAGGGGGCACCGCTGAGGGAGAGTCACAGCACTGAGAGCCTCGCCCGCTGCTGTGGGCTGTCCCCTTGCCGGGGAGCTGGGAGGAACAGTCTCAGGCCCCACCTCCGGCCCGTGGGGTCAGAACCCACATCTTGGCAACAAGGCCCCCAGGGGCTGTGTCCACATTCTGAGACACGCTGACCTTGTGCACGCAGTGTGGGAGCGCTGCCTGGGGCTGCTTCTGCCTGTGAGGTGGGTGGTTAAGCTCCCGCTGCGGGAGCTCCCCCTGGAAGCTCAGGCCGGAGGATCACTCACTCTGGTCCTGAGGCTCCGGCCAGTCCCCAGAGCCCTGATCCTCTCTCTGTAGCAGCAGCATCTGCTGCCAGACACCTCCTAGGGGGCTTCCTAGAGAAGGGACCAGGAAGGGTGGGCGGGCGTAGGTGCAAGAGCCCTGACTCCATCTAGCCAAGGGGGTGGGTGGCCGGGCTTCACCAAACCCCCTTACCTCCCCCGACCCCCTGCTCCATCCACAGAGCTGCAGCAGTTCTACAACAGCCAGAGCCGGCTGCCCGACAGCAGAGTGGTGCTATGCTTCGGAGAGGAGTTTCCGGACACAACCCCACTGCGCTCCAAGCTCATCCTTGTCCAGGTGAGAGCAGGGTGGGCCCAGGCCACGGGACAGGGACTCACGTGTGAGCAAGCCTGGGTGAGACCCTAAGTGGGCAAGAGGATCCTCTTCACCTCTGAACTAAATTCTGTTTCTAGGACTCTCAAAATTTACATGGTTTCCACTCTTAGTTTTTTTAAAAACTTGAAACCACCTTTTCAGAAAGTCTCCCAGTTCAGTTTTCTTAAGGTCTAGGCGATAGATGAGGGTTTTGCCAGCCCTGGTGAGCTCTAGTCAGAAGTGAACCCCACGGGTGGAATTGTGGGCCCCGGCTCACCAGCCTGGGACACTGCTGGGAGGGTGTGGCGTGCTCTCTGGGGGTCCCGGAGGTTCTGGGTGACAGCTCTGGACCAGGTGCGCAGAGCGCCCCCCCGCCAGCTTCGTCTCTGACCCGTCCGCTGATGTCCCAGGTGGAGCAGCTATACGTCCGGCAGCTGGTGGAAGAAGCGGGGAAGGGCTGCGGCCCTGGATCCTTGATGCAGGCCCCCGAGGAGCCCCCACCAGACCAGGTCTTTCGGATGTTTCCAGAGATCTGTGCCTCCCACCAGAGACCTTTCTTCAGAGAAAACCAACAGATCACAGTTTAAGTCTCCAGGGCACTGCTGGCCACCCGCCCCCACAGCTAGAGTCTCATTATTACAATCACTGTCGGATGTGGAGGCCCCTGCCGGGGGTGGAGGGCTTCACCCTGCTCTTCGTTCAGTAAGGGCGTCCTGAGGACCCGACGGGGAACAGCGCCATGCCCACTTCTGTCACTCAGGTAGAAGCATCGAAACTCAAGCAGATGCTCTGGAGGCTGAGCTGTGTCCTGCGGTTAGGACATTCTTTCCTTCATTTCCCTCTGATCATCGTTAGTTGCTATGACTTTTTCAGCATTTGGGGCTACCTGATGTTTCCAGAGACCTGGCATTCAGTTTTACTAGCAGGTAGCTGTTTCCACGAAAGAAATTCTGGAAAAGCAGAAGACCACTTTTGTTTTTATCTTTGGTTAGAGCTAGAGTTAGGATTCCATGTGCTTGATTCAGTGAAGTGTCTCCTTACCTTTAAGCATGTTGATAAGATTTAAAAACACTTGGATACCAGCCTACCTTTCATAAGTGAAAGCAGAACTCCTGGCTCTTCGGAAGAAGGCGTGTTCGTCCTAGAATTTGGTGTCAGGCATGCGTCTCCCTGCCAGGTGAGCTGGTGTCTCCATCTTCAGATGATGAAAACTTCCCTCTTGGGCCTTTGTTGCCAGGAAGCTTAGAGCTGAATTTATTTTTCATTTCTGTAATTAAATCATCCAACATACAACTCTTTCATTTTCAATGGTTTGACCTATTTTTAAAATATTTGTACTTTTTTTAAATTAATGGTCCTATTGTAAACTGTCTTGAATCTTTTTTATATAAAGTGGGCAAGATATAAACCACAAGTTCAAAAATATGTGGATGGAATAGACTTTTTGATTGTGCCTTTGATTCAGTCAACCCATTCATGGGCCAGGGGTGTGGGATGTGTGAGGGCGGCTCGGGGACATTGGATGGGATGTGTCTGCTTTTCACCATGACACTGGTCCCCTGGCCCTAGTGCTCCTTGGGGGTCAAAGATGACCCTGCTCAGCGTGGAGAGAAGGGAACCCTCCTACACTGTTGGGAATGTCCACTGGGGCAGCCACTGTGGAGAACAGTGCAGAGGTTCCTTAAAACACTAAAAACAGGGCTTTCAGCATCCTGCAGTCCCACTCCTGGGCACGTATGCAAACAAAGCTATACTTTGCAAAGATCCCCGTACCCCTGTAGTCAGCGCAATATTCACAACAGCCAAGACATGGAAGCAACCTAAGTGTCCATCAACAGATGCGTGGATAAGAAGCTGTGATGAGATATATATATATGTATGCATTTATATATGCACGCACAGTGGGACATGAGTCATAGAAAAGGAAGGAAATAAGGCCATTTGCAGCAACACGGATAGGCCTAGAGATTACTGCACTAAGTAAAGTTAGAGAAAGATAAATACATATGATACCACTTACACTGAGATCTAAAATATGACCCAAGTGAACTTGTCACCAAAGCAGAAGGAGACTCACAGGCACACTGACGTGGCTGCCAAGGTGGCAGTGAGGAGGGAGGGATGGAGTTGGGGGTTAGCGGGCGGAAACTTTGATACAGAAGATATAAACGAGGTCCCACTGTATAACACGAACTATATTCAACATGAAGAAATATACATATAACTGAATCACTGTGTTGTATAGCAAAAATTAGCAACATGCCAGTCAGATATACTTTTTAATAAAATCAAGCAAAATTTTAAGAAAATGTCCCACTGGCTAATAAGTTAAAAAAAATTCCCACTAGCTATCTATTTTACATATGGGAGTTTGCTTTTCGACACAAAGTTCAAATCCCCTGCTCCGTGACCAGCTGGAGAGGTGGGAGGTGGGATGGAGGTTTAAGAGGGAGGGGACATATGTATACCTGGGGCTGATTCATGTTGCTGGATGGCAGAGACCAATACAACATTGTAATTATCCTCCAGTTAAAAATACATTATAAAAAAGAAAACTATAGTAAAAAATTGTGGTAAAACACACGAAACTTTTTACGATAACCCCACTACACGTCAAATTCTGCCCTTCAACACAGTATAATTTCAGTGGAGACGTCCCAGTTTTAGTCCTGGGAGAACTTACCCTATTGCTAGCAAAGAACATGGCTCTACTCCCCAGAAATGTGTCCACGGGGCCACCCTCAATTGTGACACTCATGAGAAGCCAGGCAGAAGCCCGAGGACAGCGGCCTGCTTGGCTCATGGCTTCCTCTGCGCAGGATGGCACACGCCTCTGCAACCACTTGGTCACCTTCATGATTCGAAAACGCTCAATAACCAATGGCATTCTTCACAGAACTAGAACAAAACATTTTAAAATTTGTATGGAAACACAAAATATCCCCAAAACCCAAACCAATATTGGTTTCTGCCATCCACCAACACGAATCAGTCATAGGTACACATATGTCCCCTCCCTATTGAACCTCCCTGCCACCTCCCAGAGAAAAACAGCCCGAGGAATCTGGCTCCCTCACTTGTGACTGTACTACTGATACAGAGCTACGGTAATGAAATCAATATGGTCCTGGTACAAAAAGAAGTACAGTCAGTGGAACAGGATAGACAGTCCAGAGACAGACCCCCAGGTACTTAGGATAACTAATCTGTGGCAAAGGAGGCAAGAATATACACTGGAGAGAAGGCAGTCTCTTCAAGTATGGGGCTGGGGAAACTGGACGGCTCCATGTAAGAGCATGAAAGCAGAGAACTCTCTAACAGCATACACAAAAACTCAAAATGGATCAAAGGCCTGCATGTAAGACCACACACCATAAAACTGGAGGAAAACAGGTGTAACACACTCAGATAAATCACAGCAGTATCTTTGTTGATCCACCTAGATTTATGAAAATAAAAACAAACATAAATGGGACCTAATTAAACTTAAAAGCTTTTGCAGAGTGAAGGAAACCATAAACAGTGAAAGGACAGCCCACAAAATGGGAGAAAATGTTTGCAAATGAGGTGACTGACAAGGGATTAATCTCCAAAATTTACAAAGCGCTCTTGCAGCCCAGTATCAGAAAAGCAACAACCACAAAACCCCAATCAGAAAAAGGAGAGAAGATCTAAATAGACATTACTCCAAAGACATATGGCCAAAAAGCACATGAAAAAGTGTTCAACATTACTAATTATTCAGTTCAGTTCAGTCGCTCAGTCGTGTCCGACTCTGCGACCCCATGAATCACAGCACGCCAGGCCTCCCTGTCCATCACCAACTCCTGGAGTTCACTCAGACTCACGTCCATCGAGCCGATGATGCCATCCAGCCATCTATCCTCTGTCGTCCCCTCCTCCTCCTGCCCCCAACTCCTCCCAGCATCAGGGTCTTTTCCAATGAGTCAAGTCTTCGCATGAGGTGGCCAAAGTATTGGTTTCAGCTTCAGCATCAGTCCTTCCAGTGAACACCCAGGACTGATTTCCTTTAGGATGGACTGGTTGGATCTCCTTGCAGTCCAAGGGACTCTCAAGAGTCTTCTCCAACACCACAGTTCAAAAGCATCAATTTCTTCGGCACTCAGCTTTCTTCACAGTCCAACTCTCACATCCATACATGACCACTGGAAAAACCATAGCCTTGACTAGACGGACCTTTGTTGGCAAAGTAATGTCTCTGCTTTTCAATATGCTGTCTAGGTTGGTCATAACTTTCCTTCCAAGGAGTAAGCGTCTTTTAATTTCATGGCTGCAACCACCATCTGCAGTGATTTTGGAGCCCCCAAAAATAAAGTCTGACACTGTTTCCACTGTTTTCCCATCTATTTCCCATGAAGTGATGGGACCAGATGCCATGATCTTAGTTTTCTGAATGTTGAGCTTTAAGCCAACTTTTCCACTCTCCTCTTTCACTTTCATCAAAAGGCTTTTTAGTTCCTCTTCACTTTCTGCCATAAGGGTGGTGTCATCTGCATATCTGAGGTTATTGATATTTCTCCTGGCAATCTTGATTCCAGCTTGTGCTTCTTCCAGCCCAGTGTTTCTCATGATGTACTCTGCATATAAGTTAAATAAGCAGGGTGACAATATACAGCCTTGACGTACTCCTTTTCCTATTTGGAACCAGTCTGTTGTTCCATGTCCATTTCTAAGTGTTGCCTCCTGACCTGCATATAGGTTTCTCAAGAAGCAGGTCAGGTGGTCTGGTATTCCCATCTCTTTCAGAATTCCCCACAGTTTATTGTGATCCACATAGCCAAAGGCTTTGGCATAGTCAATAAAGCAGAAACATGTTTTTCTGGAACTCTCTTGCTTTTTTGATGATCCAGAGGATGTTGGAAAAGGTCAGTTTTCATTCCAATCCCAAAGAAAGGCAATGCCAAAGAATGCTCAAACTACCGCAGAATTGCACTCATCTCACACACTAGTAAAGTAATGCTCAAAATTCTCCAAGCCAGGCTTCAGCCATATGTGAACTGTGAACTTCCAGATGTTCAAGCTGGTTTTAGAAAAGGCAGAGGAACCAGATATCAAATTGCCAACATCCGCTGGATCACTAATTATTAGAGAAATGCAAATCAAAGCTACAATGAAGTATCACCTCACACCAGTCAGAAAGGCCATCATCAACAAGTATACAAACAATAAATGCTGGAGAGGCTGTGGAGACAAGGGAACCCTCCTACGCTGTTGATGGACATGTATGTTGGTGCAGTCACTATGGAGAACAGTATGGAGGCTCCTTAAAATACTAAAAATAGAGTCACCATGTGACCCAGCAATCTCAGTCCTGGGCATATATCCAGATAAAACTATAAGTTGAAAAGAAACATGCACCCCTATATTCATTTTAGTACTATTCACAATAGCCAAGACATGGAAGCAACCTAAGTGTCCATTGACAGGAATGGAGAAAGAAGACATGGTATACACACAGTGGGATATTACAGCCATAAGAAAGAATGAGATGATGCCATTTGTGGCAACATGAATAGACCTAGAGATTATCATACTACGTGAAGTAAGTCAGAAAGAGAAAAACAAATACCATGATATCACTTATATCTGGAGCCTAAAATATGGCACAAATGGAATCTTAGGAAACTGGGCAGATTGGCCCCAGGGTGGCCAGCAGCAGCCATGAGGCTGGGCTGCCCTCCGCCCCTGGGCGTCCTCCAACACTGGCTCCAGCCTTCCCCAGACCCCTTTCCCTGCAACTCCAGCAGGGCCTCTGCCTTGACCCCCGGGCAGTATGTTGACCAACATCCAACAGCTTGATGAAGGTTTATACACTCAGTGAGGACCAGCAGTGGGACAACCAGGGTGCCGGTCATGTCATCCAGCTACATGGAGCGGCTGAAGGGCATGCCCTGCTAGTCAGGGCCTGACAAAACGTGGTCCACTGGAGAAGGGAATGGCAAACCACTTCAGTATTCTTGCCTTGAGAACCCCATGAACAGTATGAAAGGTCAAAAAGATATGACACTGAAAGATGAGCCCCAGGTTGGTAGGTGTCCAGCATGTTATAGGGGGAAGTGGATGCATAGCTCCAGAAAGAACGAAGAGGATAAGCCAAAGCAGAAGGACGCCCAGTTGTGTGTGTGACTGGTGATGGAAGTAAAGTCTGATGCTGTAAAGAACAATATTGCATAGGAATCTGGAATGTCAGGTCCATGAATCAAGGAAAACTGGAAGCAGTCAAACAGGAGATGGCAAGAATGAACATTGACATTTTAGGAATCAGTGAACTAAAATGGACTGGAATGGGCCAATTTAATTCAGATGACCATTGTATCTACCACTGTGGGAAAGAATCCCTTAGAAGGAATGGAGCAGCCCAATAGTCAACAAACGAGTCTGAAATACAGTTCAGTTCAGTTCAGTCGCTCAGTCGTGTCCAACTCTTTGTGACCCCATGGACTGTAGCATGTCAGGCCTCCCTGTCCATCACCAACTCTCAGAGTTTACTCAGATTCATGTCCATTGAGTCAGTGATGCCATCCAAACCATCTCATCGTCTGTTGTCCCCTTCTCCTCCCACCTTCAATCTTTCCCAGCATCAGGGTCTTTTCAAATGAGTCAGTTCTTCACATCAAGTGGCCAAAGTATTGGAGTTTCAGCTTCAGCATCAGTTCTTCCAATGAATATTCAGGACTGATTTCCTTTAGGATGGACTGGTTGGATCTTCTTGCAGTCCAAGGGACTCTCAAGAGTCTTCTCCAACACCACAGTTCAAAAGCATCAATTCTTTGGCGCTCTGCTTTCTTTATAGTCCAACTCTCACATGCATACATGACTACTGGAAAAACCATAGCTTTGACTAGATGGACCTTTGTTGGCAAAGTAACATCTCTGCTTTTTAATATGCTGTCTAGGTTGGTCATAACTTTTCTTCCAAGGAGCAAGCGTCTTTTAATTTCATGGCTGCAATCACCATCTGCAGTGATTTTGGAGCCCCCAAAAATAAAGTCTGACACTGTTTCCACTGTTTTCCCATTTATTTGCCATGAAGTGATGGGACTGGATGCCATGATCTTAGTTGAGTTTTAAGCCAGCTTTTTCACTGTCCTCTTTCACTTTCATCAAGAGGTTCTTTAGTTCTTCTTCACTTTCTGCCATAAGGGTGGTGTCATCTGCATATCTGAGGTTATTGATATTTCTCCCGGCAATCTTGATTCCAGCTTGCGATTCATCCAGCCCAATGTTTCTCATGATGTACTCTGCATATGGGTGACAAGATATAGTCTTGATGTACTCCTTTCCGTATTTGGAACTAGTCTGTTGTTCCACGTCCAGTTCTAACTGTTGCTTCCTGACCTGCATACAGATTTCTGAGGAGGCAAGTCAGGTGGTCTGGTATTCTCATCTCTTTAAGAATTTTCCACAGTTTGTTGTGATCCACAGAGTTTTTTGTGATCCTAAATGCAGTACTTGGGTGCAATCTCAAAAATGACAGAATGATTCTGTTTGTTTCCAAGGCAAACCATTCAATATCACAGTAATCCAAGTCTGTGCCTGAACCACTAATGCCAAAGAAACTGAAGTTGAATGGTTCTATGAAGATCTGCAAGACCTCCTAGAACTAACCAAAAAAGATGTCCTTTTCATCATAAAGGACTGGAATGAAAAATTAGGAAGTCAAGAGATAAATGGAGTAACAGGCAAATTTGTCCTGGGAGTACAAGATGAAGCAGGGCAAAGGCTAACAGAGTTTTGCCAAGAGAATGCACTGGTCATAGCAAACACCATCTTCCAACAACACAAGAAACAATTCTACATTTGGACATCACCAGATGGTCAATACCGAGATCAGATTGTTTGTATTCTTTGCAGCCAAGGATGGAGAAGTTCTGAAGAGTCAGGAAAAACAAGACTTGGAGCCGACTGTGGCTCACATCATCAGCTCCTTCTTGCAAAATTCAGGCTCAAATTGAAAAAAGGGAAAACCACTAAGCCACTCAGTTCAGTTCAGTTCAGTCGCTCAGTTGTGTCCAACTCTTTGTCACCCCATGAACCAGAGCACGCCAGGCCTCCCTGTCCATCACCAACTCCTGGAGTTCACTCAAACTCATGTCCATCGAGTCGGTGATGCCATCCAGCCATCTATCCTCTGTCATCCCCTTTTCCTCCTGCCCCCAACCCTCCCAGCATCAGGGTCTTTTCCAATGAGTCAACTCTTCACATGAGGTGGCCAAAGTACTGGAGTTTCAGCTTTAGCATCATTCCTTCCAAAGAACACCCAGGGCTGATCTCCTTTAGAATGGACTGGTTGGATCTCCTTGCAGTCCAAGGGACTCTCAAGAGTCTTCTCCAACATCACAGTTCAAAAGCATCAATTTCTTCGGCACTCAGCTTTCTTCACAGTCCAACTCTCACATCCATACATGACCACTGGAAAAACCATAGCCTTGACTAGATGGACCTTTGTTGGCAAAATAATGTCTCTGCTTTTCAATATGCTGTCTAGGTTGGTCATAACTTTCCTTCCAAGGAGTAAGCATCTTTTAATTTCATGGCTGCAGTCACCATCTGCAGTGATTATGGAGCCCAAAAAAATAAAGTCTGACACTGTTTTCCCATCTATTTCCCATGAAGTGATGGGACCAGATGCCATGATCTTAGTTTTCTGAATGTTGAGCTTTAAGCCAACTTTTTCACTCTCCTCTTTCACTTTCATCAAGATGTTCTTTAGTTCCTCTTCACTTTCTGCCATAAGGGTGGTGTCATCTGCATATCTGAGGTTATTGATATTTCTCCTGGCAATCTTGATTCCAGCTTGTGCTTCTTCCAGCCCAGTGTTTCTCATGATGTACTCTGTATATAAGTTAAATAAGCAGGGTGACAATATACAGCCTTGACGTACTCCTTTTCCTATTTGGAACCAGTCTGTTGTTCCATGTCCATTTCTAAGTGTTGCCTCCTGACCTGCATATAGGTTTCTCAAGAAGCAGGTCAGGTGGTCTGGTATTCCCATCTCTTTCAGAATTCCCCACAGTTTATTGTGATCCACACAGTCAAAGGCTTTGGCATAGTCAATAAAGCAGAAGTAGATGTTTTTCTCAGAGAAGGCAATGGCACCCCACTCCAGTACTCTTGCCTGGAAAATCCCATGGACGGAGGAGCCTGGTGGGCTGCCGTCTATGGGGTCACACAGAGTCGGACACGACTGAAGTGACTTAGCAGCAGCAGCAGCAGCAGATGTTTTTCTGGAACTCTCTTGGTTTTTCGATGATCCAGCGGATGTTGACAATTTGATCTCTGGTTCCTCTGCCTTTTCTAAAACCACCTTGAACATCAGGAAGTTCACGGTTCATGTACTACTGAAGCCTGGTTTGGAGAATTTTGAGCATTACTGTACTAGCATGTGAGATGAGTGCAATTGTGTGGTAGTTTGAGCATTCTTTGGCATTACCTTTCTTTGAGATTGGAATGAAAACTGACCTTTTCCAGTCCTGTGGCCACTGCTGAGTTTTCCAAATTTGCTGGCATATTGAGTGCAGCACTTTCACAGCATCATCTTTCAGGATTTGAAATAGCTCAACTGGAATTCCATCACCTCCACTAGCTTTGTTCGTAGTGATGCTTTCTAAGGCCCATTCGACTTCACATTCCAGGATGTCTGGCTCTAGGTGAGTGATCATACCATTGTGATTATCTTGGTCATGAAGATCTTTTTTGTACAGTTCTTCTGTGTATTCTTGCCACCTCCTGTTAATATCTTCTGCTTCTGTTAGGTCCATACCATTTCTGTCCTTTATCAAGCTCATCTTTGCATGAAATGTTCCCTTGGTATCTCTAATTTTCTTGAAGAGATCTCTAGTCTTTCCCATTCTGTTGTTTTCCTCTATTTCTTTACATTGATTGCTGAGGAAGGCTTTCTTATCTCTTCTTGCTATTCTTTGGAAATCTGCATTCAGATGCTTATATCTTTCCTTTTCTCCTTTGCTTTTCGCTTCTTTTCTTTTCACAGCTATTTGTAAGGCCTCTTCAGACAGCCATTTTGCTTTTTTGCATTTCTTTTCCATGGGGATGGTCTTGATCCCTGTCTCCTGTACAATGTCACGAACCTCAGTTCATAGTTCATCAGGCACTCTATCTATCAGATCTAGGCCCTTAAATCTTTTTCTCACCTCCACTGTATAATCATAAGGGATTTGATTTAGGCCATACCTGAATGGTCTAGTGGTTTTGCCTACTTTCTTCAATTTAAGTATGAATTTGGCAATAAGGAGCTCATGATCTGAGCCACAGTCAGCTCCAGGTCTTGTTTTTGCTGACTGTATAGAGCTTCTTCATCTTTGGCTACAAATAATATAATCAATCTGATTTCGGTGTTGACCATCTGGTGATGTCCATGTGTAGAGTCTTCTCTTGTGTTGTTGGAAGAGAGTGTTTGCTATGACCAGTGTGTTCTCTTTGCAAAACTCTATTAGCCTTTGCCCTGCTTCATTCCGTACCCCAAGGCCAAATTTGCCTGTTACTCCAGATGTTTCTTGACTTCCTACTTTTGTATTCCAGTCCCCTATAATGAAAAGGACATCTTTTTTGGGTGTTAGTTCTAAAAGGTCTTGTAGGTCTTCATAGAACCGTTCAACTTCAGCTTCTTCAGCATTACTGGTTGGGCCATAGACTTGGATTACTGTGATATTGAGTGGTTTGCCTTGGAAATGAACAGAGATCATTCTGTCGTTTTTGAGATTGCATCCCAGTACTGCATTTCGGACTCTTTTGTTGACCATGATGGCTACTCCATTTCTCCTAAGGGATTCCTGCCCGCTGTAGTAGATATAATGGTCATCTGAGTTAAATTCACCCATTTCAGTCAATTTTAGTTTGCTGATTCCTAGAATGTCGACGTTCACTCTTGCCATCTCCTGCTTGACCACTTCCAATTTGCCTTGATTCATGGACCTGACACTCCAGGTTCCTATCCAATATTGTTCTTTACAGCATCGGACCTTGCTTCTATCACCAGTCACATCCACAGCTGGGTATTGTTTTTGCTTTGATTCTGTCTCTTCATTCTTTCTGGAGTTATTTCTCCAATGATCTCCAGTAGCATATTGGGCACCTACCGACCTGAGGAGTTCCTCTTTCAGTATCCTATCATTTTGCCTTTTCATACTGTTCATGGAGTTCTCAAGGCAAGAATACTGAAGTGGTTTGCCATTCCCTTCTCCAGTGGACCACATTCTGATTATACAGTGGAGGTGATGAATAGATTCAAGGGACTAGATCTGGTAGACAGAGTGCCTGAAGAACTATAGATGGAGGTTTGCACTATTGTACAGGAGCTGGTGACCAAAACCATCACAAGAAAAAGAAATGCAAGAAGGCAAAATGTTTTTTTGAGGAGCACTTACAAATAATTGAGAAAAGAAGAAAAGTGAAAGGCAAAGGAGAAAAGCAAAGATATACCCATCTGAATGTAGAGTTCCAGATAATAGCAAGGAGAGATAAGAAAGCCTTCTTAAGTAAACAGTGCAAATAAATAGAGGAAAACAATAGAATAGGAAAGACTAGAGATCCCTTCAAGGAAATTAGAGATACCAAGGAAACATTTAATGCAAAATAGATTCTATAAAGGTAGAAATGTCAAAGACCTAACAGAAGGAGAAGAGATTAAGAAGAGGTGGCAAGAATATACAGAAGAACTATACAAAAAGGTCTTAATGAACCAGATAGTCATAATGGTGTGGTCACTCACCTAGAGCCAGACATGGTGGAATATGAAGTCAAGTGGGCTTTAGGAAGCCTTACTATGAACAAAGTTAGTGGAGGTGATGGAATTCCAGCTGAGCCATTTCAAATCCCAAAACATGATGCTGTTAAAGTGCTGCACTCAATATGCCAGCAAATTTGGAAAACTCATCAGTGGCCACAGGACTGGAAAAGATCAGTTTTCGTTCCAATTCCAAAAAAGGGCAATGCAAAAGAATGTTCAAACTACTGTGCAATTGGGCTCATTTCACATGCTAGCAAGGCAACGCTCAAAATCCTTCAAGCTAGGCTTCAACAATATGTGAACCAAGAACTTTCATATATACAAGCTGGATTTAGAAAAGGCAGAGAAATCAGAGATCAAATTGCCAACATCTGTTGGATGATAGAAAAAGCAAGGAAATTCCAAAAGAACATCTACTTCTGCTTCATTGACTATGCTAAAGCCTTTGACTGTGTGGATCACAACAAACTGTGGAAAATTCTGAAAGAAATGGGAATACCAGACCATCTTACCTGCTTCCTGAGAAACCTGTATGCAGATCAAGAAGCAACAGTTGGAAGTGGACATGGAACAATGGACTGGTTCAAAATTGGGAAAGGAGTATGTCAAGGCTGTATATTGTTACCCTACTTATTTAACTTACATGCAGAGTACATCATGTGAAATGCCAGGATGGATGAAGCACAAGATGGAATCAAGATTGTCGGGAGAAATATCAATAACCTCAGATATGTAGATGACACCACTCTTATGGCAGAAAGTGAAGAGGAACTAAAGAGCCTCTTGATGAAAGTAAAAGAGGAAAGTAAAAAAGCTGGCTTAAAACTCAACATTCAAAAAACTAAGATCATGGCATCCAGTCTCATCACTTCATGGCAAATAGACAGGGAAACAATGGAAACAGTGAGAGACTTTATTTTCTTGGACTCCATAACACTGCAGATGGTGACTGCAGCCATGAATGAAACTAAAAGATGCTTGCTTCTTGGAAGAAAAGCTCTGACAAACCTAGACAGCATATTAAAAAGCAGAGACATTACTTTGCCAACAAAGGCCCGCCCAGTCAAAGCTATGATTTTTCCAGTGGTCATCTATGGATGTGAGAGTTTGACCATAAAGAAGACTGAGTGCCAAAGAACTGATGCTTCAAACTGTTCTGGAGAAGACTCGAGAGCCCCTTGGAGTGCAAGGAGATCAAACCAGTCAATCCTAAACAAAATCAACCCTGAATATTCACTGGAAGCTCCAATGCTGAAACTGAAGCTCCAATACTTTGACCACCTGATGCAAAGAACTGACTCATTGGAAAAGACCCTGGTGCTGGACAAGATTGAGGGCAAGAAGAGAAGGGGCAACAGAGGACAAGAAGGTTGCATCACTGACTCAATGGACATGAGTTTAAGCAAACTCTGGGAGATAGTGAAGGACAGGAAGCCTGCTGTGCTGCCGTCCATGGGGTCTCAAAGAGTTATATGTGACTAAGTGATTGAACAGCAACAACAATGAAACTGAATCAGACTCACAGATATAAAAATCAAAGATTTGGTTACCAAAGGAGAAACATAGGAGAAGTGATACATTAGGAGATTGGGATTAACATATACACACTGTGGTGTGTTAATCACTCAGTCCTGTCTGACTCTTTGCAACCCCATGGACTGTAGTCCACCGGGCTCCTCTGTCCATGGGATTTCCCAGGCAAGAATACTGGAGTGGGTTGCCATTTCCTTCTCCAGGGGATCTTCCTGACCCAGGGATCCAACCCGGGTCTGCTGCACCGCAGGCAGATTCTTTACCATTTGAGCTACAGGGAAGACCCTATAAAATATACATATAAAATATAGAACTAATAAGGACCTACTCTATAGCACAGGGAGCTATACTCAATATTGTGTGATAACCCATGTGAGAAAAAAATCTGGAAAAGAGTGAATATTATATTCCTGAAGCATTTTGCTGTAGTCCTGACACTAACATGCCATTGTAAGTCAACTGTGCTCTAATAATAATTATAAAACGTACATAAATAAGCATGTGAACAATTTTCCTAAGAAAGCTAACACTATTTTGCTGGATTGGTGTAGCCTGGACTGGAAAGACACGGTGTGTACTATGGACCTCCAGGGCAGAGTCAATCCCACAGTCAGGGTAGACACCAGGCAGTTTGGGGAGGGGCGTTGGTGAGGGTCTTGGCTTCTCGTTCACTCTCCTGGGTGGGGAGGAGAATTTTCTCTCTACTCTCTCTACTCTTTTTCTCCCAGCCTGGGTCCCCTCACTGAGTGAGAATCTCAGGAGGAAAAGGCAACCCTGGCTTTGAGAAGTGAGAGCAACTGGGGCTGGGGGATAGGACTGCTCCAGCTCAGCCAACCTAGTGGGCTTGCAACCGTAAGAGTCTCTGATTTAAAATCTGAAAAGCCAGGGAGTGCCTGTTAATCCTTCCTGTGGCCATTGTGTGGGGGTGAGGGAGGTGTGGTGTGAGCGAGACTTAATGCAGGTTCTGGATGTGCTGAAATTCACATAAGCCCACAGAACAACCCTGGGAGGACTGGCTTTTCTACTTGGGCCAACAAAGCCAGAACTCCATTTTTAAGGATAATAGACCTGTTTTCTAAAGTTTAGTCAGATAAAAATAGGTTTTAGACTCTGCTCCAATGACTGTCAAAGCACACATCTTTAATATGCTGAAAAACTATTTTTGATTTCATTAAAAAGTGTACTAATCTCTTTTCAGTTCACTTCAGTCACTCAGTCGTGTCCGACTCCTTGCGACCCCGTGGACTGCAGCACGCCAGGCCTCTCTGTCCATCACCAACTTCCAGAGTTTACTCAAACTCACGTCCATTGAGTCGGTGATGCCATCCAACCATCTCATCGTCTGTCGTCCCCTTCTCCTTCCACCTTCAATTTTTCCCAGCATCAGGGTATTTTCAAATGAGTCAGTTCTACATATAAGGTGGCCAAAGTATTGGAGTTTCAGCTTCAGCATCAGTTCTTCCAATGAATATTCAGGACTTATTTCCTTTAGGATGGACTGGTTGGATCTCCTTGCTGTCTCAAGGGACTCTCAAGAGTCTTCTCCAACACCACAGTTCAAAAGCATCAATTCTTTGGCGCTCAGCCTTCTTTATAGTCTAACTCTCACATGCATACATGACTACTGGAAAAATCATAGCTTTGACTAGACAGATCTTTGTTGGCAAAGCATTGTCTCTGCTTTTTAATATGCTATCTAGGTTGGTCATAACTTTTCTTCCAAGGAGCAAGCATCTTTTAATTTCACGGCTGCAGTCACCATCTGCAGTGTTTTTGGAGCCCCCCTAGATAAAGTCTGTCGCTTTTTCCCCATCTATTTCCCATGAAGTGATGGGACGAGATGCCATGATCTTAGTTTTCTGAATGCTGAGTTTTAAGCCAACTTTTTCACTGTCCTCTTTCACTTTCATCAAGAGGCTTTTTAGTTCCTCTTCACTTTCTGCATAAGGGTGGTGTCATCTGCATATCTGAGGTTATTGATATTTCTCTCGGCAATCTTGATTCCATCTTGTCCTTCATCCAGCCCAGCATTTCTCATGATGTACACTGCATATAAGTTAAATAAGCAGGGTGACAATATATAGCCTTGACATACTCCTTTCCGTATTTGGAACCAGTCTGTTGTCCCATGTCCAGTTCTAACTGTTGCTTCTTGACTTGCATACAGATTTCTGAGGAGGCAGATCAGGGGGTCTGGTATTCTCATCTCTTCAAGCATTTTCCAGAGTTTGTTGTGATCCACACAAAGGCTTTGGCATAGTCAATAAAGCAGAAGTAGATGTTTTTCTGGAACTCTCTTGCTTTTTCGATGATCCAATTTGATCTCTGGTTTTTCTGCCTTTTCTGAATCCAGCTTGAACATCTGGAAGTTCACGTTCACGTACTGTTGAAGCCTGGGTTGGAGAATTTTGAGCATTACTTTGCTAGCGTGTGAGATGAGTGCAATTGTGCGGTAATTTAAACATTCTTTGGCATTGCCTTTCTTTAGGATTGGAATGAAAACTGACCTTTTCCAGTCCTGTGGCCACTGCTGAGTTTTCCAGATTTGTTGGCATATTGAGTGCAGCAATTTAACAACATTATCTTTTAGGATTTGAAATAGCTCAACTGGAATTCCATCACCTCCACTAGCTTTGTTCATAGTGATGCTTCCTAAGGCCCACTTGACTTCACATTCCAGGAAGTCTGGCTCTAGGTGGGTGATCACACCATCGTGGTTATCTGAGTCGTGAAGATCTTTTTTGTATAGTTCTTCTGTGTATTCTTGCCACCTTCTCTTAATATCTTCTGCTTCTGTAGGTCCATACCATTTCTGTCTTTTATTGTGCTCATCTTTGCATGAAATGTTCCCTTGGTATCTCTAATTTTCTTGAAGAGATCTCAAGTCTTTCCCATTCTATTGTTTTCCTCTATTTCTTTGTATTGATCACTGAGGAAGGCTTTCTTATCTCTCCTTGCTATTCTTTGGAACTCTGAATTCAAATGCGTATATCTTTGCTTTTCTCCTTTGCCTTTAACTTCTCTTCTTTTCTCAACTATTTTTAAGGCCTCATCAGACAACCATTTTGCCTTTTTGCATTTCTTTTTCTTGGGGATGGTCTTGATCACTGCCTCCTGTACAAGAAGGACGTGAACAAAAACCTCCGTCCATAGTTCTTCAGGCACTCTATCAGATCTAATCCCTTGAATCTATTTGTCACTTCCACTGTATAATCATAAGGGATTTGATTTAGATCATACCTGAATGGTCTAGTGGGTTTCCCTACTTTCTTCAATTTAAGTATGAATTTGGCAATATGGAGTTCATGATCTGAGCCACAGTCAGCTCCTGGTCTTGTTCTTGCTGACTGTATAGAGCTTCTTCATCTTTGGCTGCAAAGAATATAATTAATCTGATTTCAGTGTTGACCATCTGGTGATGTCCATGTGTAGAGTCTTCTCTTGTGTTGTTGGAAGAGAGTGTTTGCTATGACCAGTGCGTTCTCTTGGCAAAACTCTCTTAGCCTTTGCCCTGCTTCATTCTGTACTCCAAGGCCAAATTTTCCCGTTACTCCAGGTATTTCTCGGCTCCCTACTGTTGCATTCCAGTCCCCTATAATGAAAAGGACTTTTTGGGGTGTTAGTTCTAAAAAGTCTTGTAGGTCTTCATAGAACCGTTCAACTTCAGCTTCTTCAGCATTACTGGTTGGAGCATAGACTTGGATTACTGTGATATTGAATGGTTTGCCTTGGAAACGAACAGAGATCATTCTGTCATTTTTGAGATTGCATCCAAGTAATACATTTCAGACTCTTTTGTTGACTATGATGGCTACTCCATTTCTTCTAAGGGATTCCTGCCCACAGTAGTAGATATAATGGTCATCTGAGTTAAATTCACCCATCTCAGTCTATCTTAGTTCGCTAATTCCTAGAATGTCAACGTTCACTCTTGCCATCTCCTGTTTGATCACTTTCAATTTGCCTTGATTCATGGACCTAACATTCCAGGTTCCTATTTGCTGTTTACAGCATCAGACTTTACTTCCATCACCAGTCCCATCCACAGCTGTGTGTTGTTTTTGCTTTGATTCTGTCTCTTCATTCTTTCTGGAGTTATTTCTCTACTGATCTCCAGTAGCATATTGGGCACCTACCGACCTGGGGGGTTCATCTTTCAGCGTCTTATCTTTTTTCCTTTTCATACATACCCTTTTTTCTTTTCATACCCCTTTTCAAGGGGTTCTCAAGGCAGGAGTACTAAAGTAGTTTGCCATTCCCTTCTCCACTGGACCACGTTTTGTCAGAACTCTCCACCATGACCCATGACTGATCTCTTTTACTCTTTATTAAAATAAAGTGGTGTTTTTTTTTTTAAAGCTGATGTGAGTTCTGTTTTTTTTTTTTTTTTTTTTAAGTCATTGTCAACTCTTCTATCATTTTCACCAGATTCTAGGTTCTTTAAAGGGGAATTGCAAAACAATTTTGCACTGTGATTTTAAGGATATTTTGCTTTTTTTTTCTGTACTTATCCTCAGAACAATAGCAGAAAGGTCTGGAGACATGTGGGCTTCCTTGGTGGTTCAGCAGTAAAGAACCTGCCTGCCAATGCAGGAGATGTGGCAGGGGCTGCGGGTTCGATCCCTGGGTTGGGAAGATCCTCTGGAGAAGGAAGTGGCAACCTCCTCCAGTATTCTTGCTTAGAAAATCCCACGAACAGAGGAGTCTGGTGGGTTACAGTCCACAGGGTCAGAGTCAGACATGACTGAGTAAATGGCAACAACAGCTGGAGACCTGAAGATCCTACAGAACTTCTTGGAGAAAATGTGGAGGCATGTGATGTTTTTATAAAACCTGAGAGTTTTTTCACGCTTGGCTTTCTGTGAGCTGACTGGCAAGTGTGCAGCGTGTGGAGAAAGGAGGGGGCTGGCCTGAGAAGCATCCAGAAGCTGCTGGAAATGATCTGTCAGAGAACCACGCATGATGGGGGTGCCTCCTCCCACTCGCAGATGTGCACCATGCTGGTCCTGGGGACACAGCGGGGACATGGGGGCCCAGTCCAGCTGTCATGGAGATGGTTTCATGGGCATGCCCAGTGAGCCGCCCAGGACACACAGGTGGATTGCAGGGCAGATACAAGCTATGGGACACACTGTCAAGGTCCTGGGCCTTCTCCCTCCAGCGTGGGTGACCCCGGTGGGATGCGACGGCTCTTACCCTCAGCTTACAGATGAGGCAATGGGGGCACAGGCCGTGCTTGGCTGACCTGGGGGGACAGCCGGCCGTGCACTGCTTCAGCTGGCTGACAGCGGGGAAAGGCAGTGGGCGGGAGAGTTGCTAGCTTGGTCAGAAGTGGGCTGCAAGGTCCCCGCACGCGGCAGCTCAAGGTTGTTTTTACAAGTGAGCCCTTTTCTGTCTAGTGGATTTAGGGCCAGATGTGGACACATATAAGGTCTGCTTCTCTCGCGAGTTCAAGACCCTGGTGCGGTGGACAAACGTTTCCTGCTAGCCTTGCGGCAACCTCGGTGGGTGAGGTGGGGAGCTGCAGCCAGGACTCCAGGACAGGCTGCTTCAGTATAAACCAGAGCTTTGAGACCATGTTGCTAAGGTCCTTTATGTGCACTAAGTTTTGAGATGTTGGTCCCTCTGTGTGGTTAGCTTCTGGAATCTGGAAAGGCAGCTCGTTGGAAAGAGCTGATGAGATGTTCTGGAAAACCAGTAACCTCCACTCTTTTTGTTTTAAAGACATTAGCAGAATTAGGACATTTCAACAACTGCTTTGTGACTGCCACTTAGTACACCAACTTGCAAAATCCCTCTGGGATGCAAAATGTTTATTTTCCTTTGTAAAGTCCAGATGGTTTAAAACAATGGCCGTGGGATGAGCGTCCACAGGATCAGCTGGCCCAGGGACACCTGGGAGAGTTCTCCTGAAAGGTACAGCCTGGGCAGGCATGTCTGTGTGCCCCGGGGACAGTTGCCCTCTACCAGGAAATGACTGTGGGAACCAGGAGGCCACCGTTTGTGTAAGTGATTCAGACTCTCCATGATAGAAAGTGTCACAGCTCGACTACTCAGAGACCTCTAGACACTTGACCCCTCAGAGACCTCTGCAAACTTGACTACTCAAGAGATCTCTAGAAATTCTCGCTAAAGACTGATCTAGAACCAATGACTAGTTTTAACAGCCCAGTGGGCTGAGAGTTGGGGAGCTGGTTTCTCAGTGGAAAGTCCGCTTCTTTTTCCAAGAGTGGGAGAGCAGCTGCAAGCACCTTGGCCCACTCCCAGGCGTCATGTTCCTCTGGGACATGAGCACTGTACTCTGGGGTTTCAAAAGCTCACTCTCGCGGTGAGAAACTCACGCAATCCAGTATTTCTTCTGCTTATTTGCCCTGATGTCACACCTGGCTGAGCCTCTGGAGTGCAATGCCTCGCCCTGGTTGAAGATCTCGGGCACTGAGAGGAAAGCGTGTCTTCTTTCCTGTTTTGGCTGGGTTGCCTTCAGACTAGACGGCGTCTATCCAGGGTGGGGCTGGCTCCACGTGTCTAAGTGTAACAGACGACCCTCAGACTTGTTGGTACCAGGAACGTTTTCTCTCGCTCACAGATTCTGTGGGTCAGGATTGAGACAGGGTACAATGGTACCCGTAGCATCTGGGGGCTTAGTTGGGAAGAGCTGGATAGCTGTGCGCAGCATTGGGAGGCTTTTCACCCACATCCCGTGTGTGGTGGGGAGCACTGGAGGCTGGGCACAGCCAGGACTGGCTGCTTGAATGTGGTCTCCGTGGGTGGCTTGGGCTTCCTCACAGCATGGCGGCCCCAGGGGGCCCAGGGGACACAGAGGAGCTGAAGGGCTGCTTATGACCCAGCCCCAGACACCCTTTAGCATCACTCCTGCCACCTCTCTTGGTTAAAGTGGTCACGAGGTTGTCTGGATTCAGGGGAGTGGGCAGAGCTCCACCTCCTGATGACAGGAGTGTCAAGGAACAGGCCACTGTACTCGGAGCCCAGAAGTACCTTCTCCTTTGCTGCTTGCCCACCTGTTGTTTGTTTTTGTTTTAAATCTGCCCTTGACCTGGAAGCCCTGGCTCCTTGAATTCCAGGCAGGTAGATTCTTCCTCACTCCAATGTGGGAGCATGACAGGCTTGTGTACCTTCTTTTGAATGTAGCCCTTTCTTGTATGATGAAGGTGCCACCTTTCAGGGCACGGGTCAACCTCAATCCACGTGGTTCTCAATCCACGAAACCAGGGCAGGTGAGCTAACGTGGAGTGACATTTCTGAGACTGAGCCTTATTGTTCCTGGGTCTTTAAGGGTCACATATACACATGTCAAGTGTCCGGTACCCATAGGTGTCCCCTCCTTCACCTTTGTGTTACACTGTAAGGACCAGGGTGTTAGGGTCTTCCCAGGTGGCTCAGTGGTAAAGAATCCACCTGCCAAAGCAGGAGACACAAGAGACTCGAGAGACATAGGTTCGATTCCTGGGTGGGGGAAGATCCCCTGGAGAAGGAAATGGCAACCCACTCCAGTATTCTTGCCTGGGAAATTCCACAGACAGAGGAGCCTGGTGGGCTGCAGTCCATGGGGTTGCAAAGAATTGGACACGACAGAGCAACTGAGCATGCACGAAAAGCGTGTTAAAAAGAACAGAGAATCTTGAAAATAAAAATCTCTCGGAGAAACACAAGAGGAAGGGAGTCTGACTGTTTTCTGAAAGAGCTTTTGGGGGAAAAAAATCACAGTGCACTTAGCAGACCGAGATGCTATCTCTTCATCAGCATTTCCCCTCCTGCTGCGTCTGTAGGGCCTCCCTCCTGACCTCCCTGCTCCTCCGTCCAAAACACGCATTGAGCAATCAGGCCAGTTAGAAATCCTGAGCCCAGAAATAAAGTGACTGTTGCTTTGGCGTCCCTGCACGTTTGCTCCGGGTCCCGACGGAGCAGAAGGCAGTGTATGGAGGAAGCAGATGGCCCGGTCTACTGTACATTTCAGAATGTTTCAACTGCAAGGCTGGTGGAGGCTGTTGCATCACGGGGCCAGCCGGGGCCACAGGACAAAGCAGGGAGCCCTGGGGGCTGACTGCTGGGCGGCAGGCTCAGTTGTCCAAAAACAGGCCTTCCTTGAGGAGAGTTGGGGTGGAGTTCACAGAGGAGAAAGGGAGAGGGGGAAACAGGCTGGGAACGGTGCCTGAATTCCTCCCCAGCTCTAACATGGCCGGGAGGTCAGTTAAACCCGGGTTCAAAGCCTGACTCTGTTGCCAACTAGCTGTGAGACACTGGGGTGATGGCTTCCCTTTTCTGAATTTCGGTGTCCTTGGCTATAAATTACCTACTGTTCCTACTTCACTCAGACGCGTGAGGATTCACTGCCCTGATCTCATTGTTGAGGTTGTTGTGAGGATTCGCGGGCAGATGGCGTAGGCAGCAACTGGGGACACTGTTTAGTGGATGTGGCATCGAACAGGAGGAGCTGAGAGATCTTCCCGAAGGGCCCATCCACGGAGGTGGTGCAGGTCCGCGTGAGGACCCGCATGGACACAGTGTTCTGAGCTTGTCGCGCTGGATGGGCCCCGGTGTCCACCCCGCTTGCTCTCTGGAGGGCTGACTGCTGTGGACACTAACAGGCTCCCTGCCCTCTGGCCTCTAGCCGAGCTCAGCCCGTGGGGCCCCAGAAGGAGATGGCATGAGTGTCCAGGAAGGAGGGACCACGGCTGTCGTGTGCACTATTAAATCTCCAGCCTACAGTACGTGCTCAGAAGACAGTTCCTGATGAAGGAGCAAACACGGCCCCGCAGGACCTCACACGGATGTGCACCACTTAGACCTAAGGCACTGTGTGTCGTGCAGGGTGGGACTCCACCCTGGGGCTCCGAGGATGGAGCCAGAGGGTTACTGCAGGGGCTCAGCAGACCCCCGACAGAGGAGGAGGACAGGGTGGCCTGTGGACTGGCACCTAGGCTGGGGCCTGGGCTCAGTGTGGTGGGGGGGAATGGGGGCCCATCTGAGGGTCTCTGCAGGCAAACCAGGGCCTTTGTGTGGCCAGAGGAGGAACATAGGACTCCAGACAGCACTCCTGCCTGGCCCAGCCAAGCTGCAAACTTTACTCAACATGAGCCTGCTTTCTGGAAGTGTTGGCCGAGGGTGTAGAATTTGGCCAGCCCGAAACTCAAGGTGATTCTCTCAATTGTGCCTTTCGTTTCCTGATTGTGGAGTGAGCTGGGATCACTTCCCTCCTCTTCAGGCCTGAGGACAAGCTGGTACCAGAGGTCATTGCTGACAGCCCCCAGGATTCCTGCGACAGCCTAGGGGTGCTCAGCCATGTCTGACCCTCAGTTTTCTCATCTAGCAAATGGGTGTGAAGCTACAGTGATGTGTCTTATCGAAGGGCCTTGGAGGCTGCAGAACACGAGGGGAGATGTGCCCTCATGGCTGGGCCGGGCCTGCCCAGTGCTGGTCAGCACCCTCTTCTCCCCGTGGGGACAGGGGTGGAAGGACAGCATGGTTCTGACTTTCAGGGTAATCACGTCCCTGCCTTTCCGTATGCTTCTTCTCCCAGCATCTCTCAACGTATGCCTCTTTGGGGATGTTCCACAATAGACCCAGAGATCAAACCTCCAGGCCTGGCTTCACTCGCCCAGCATCATGTGGGGAGCGTCACCCACTGTCGAGCGCTCCTTGCCGAGGTGGCATCGCATCCGTGAGTGATGGTGTCATGACTGTTCCCTTCTCCCACCGCCGGGGCACTGGGCTGTTCCCAGTCTGGGGCCGTCCTCGGTGGTCCTACATGCAGGTGTGATACGTGGGTCCTCTCAGATTCCTGTGATGCAGGCATGCTTGGCCGCCTTCCTGCTGGGGTGTGAGGGTTCCCAAAGCTGTGTCCCCATCAACGCTTGGCACTGCCAGTCATTCGTGTCATGGACAGTCCGGTGGTGCCCTGACATCTCCACCTGCTGTCACCTGGCAGCTTTCTGAGGCTCCTGGCACTGGGCTGCTCGTTGCCTATCAGGCAGCCGCTTTGTTAGGGGCCATTAATTTGAGCTCTTGCCCATTTTTGCAAGCTGTCTTTTCTCCCAGTTTCTGCATGGGCACCTGCACCTGTTCTGTGGGCCTGGCAGTGGCTCTGAGTGTCTGGGCCGGGTGGGATATCAAGGATGCTAAACATCTTCTCAGCCCCTTGCTCACCCTGGTGGGCCCTGGGTAGATGCCAATGATGGCAACACCAACAGGAGGTCTGAAGCCACCAATGATGCAGGTGCCACACAGGGTGTGGAGGCACCGCCAGGGACACTTGCCCACTCTAGCCTTTATCCCGGCTCCTCTCCCAGGTCTTCGTGGCTCCTGGCGCCCCAGACCCCAGCCCTAGGCCCCTCACCACGTCTGCCCGTTGTTGCCGCCCTGGACCAAGGGGTCCAGTTGGCTCCAAGCTCGGCCTCCCACCATTCCCCTCTCTGGCTTTAACCGCAGCCCCAGTTTGTCAGCTGCCCACGTCACAGGCCCCTGTCTCAGGCGAGGCAGCTGAGTTTCCACAGAAACACATGACTCCTAGACCCGGCCTTGAGTTAGAACAAAGCAGAAAGGCCTCTCAGGGGGAGCGAGAGAAGGGCGGTGGAGAACAGCGGGGTGGGCCCGGGGCATGCGCGCGGAAGATGGGGGCGGGACTGGCGAGTTGAGGGCGTGGCCTCGAGGCCTGCGGGGCAGAGCCTCAGCGCGGTGCCCCATGCCAGATTTGTGGGTTAGACGGACTGCCCAGACGGACGACGGGCGCCATCAGAGGGCACGGAACGCACCAAGATGAGTATGGACCCGGCCCTGACGCCTTCTGGCTCCAAGGGTGTGCGAGTCACCAGCTTTTCCGAGCCTCAGCGCCTCACTTGCAGAGTGGATTTGATCATAATCGCCCTTCTCCCAGGGTTGCCGTGGAGATGAGATGAAGGGCGCACCCAGGTTCTCAGAGCAGGGCTTTCGGGGACCTGCCTTGTCACTACATTGGGCCGGGCGTGCAGGGGCTGGGGTGCGTCCAGGAAACCCCAAGATGGTGTGGGGCTGCTGGATCAGAGAAGGGACCCAGCTGCTGTCCACTGAGGGCTCTGGAAGCCCAGGTTCGGCACTAGGACCTGGGGCCAGTTGGGAACGTCACTGGTTGGCCCCCTCACCCCCACCTCGACACCTCCAGCTCACCATCTAGGAAAAGGAAACCATGACAGTGGTATGGACTAGTAGCTAGATGGAGAGATGCCCCTCGCCAGGAGGTCCGCTTATCCGCTCTTGAAGCACAGGGGAGATGGATGGAGGGCTTTGTCCTGGCTATAGTGAACACAGAGGGGTCAGGATGGCGAGTGGGGAGAGGGCATGGCTGAGGCCAGAGGTCGGGGCACATGAGCGTGGGGTGTGGGAACCAGCAAGGGTGGGGATGCTGAGCCAGAGGGTGTCAGAGGCGGCTGCGTCTGTCACCAGGTGACAGGTGTGGGTCTTTCTCCCTGGACTCCGTCCTAAGCCAGGAGTTCAGACGGCACTGTGATGTCAGTGGCGGCACCTCAGGGACCCCTGTCTGCCTCCATCTCCCGCCTGCTCCAGCTCTAGTCCTGCCCGGCATTTATCAGTAGAGCTGCTGCGGCACCTTCACATGGGTGTCTGTGTGGACACCCACTCTCAGCTCCTCTGGGTGAACACCTAGGAGAATAGCTGGGGGATCACACAGTCAAGTCTATGACTGGCTTTGTGAGAAAGTTGCCCACCCGTCTTCCAAAGTGGCTGCATGTTCTGATTCCCACCAGCAACAAGTCCTGGGGCTGAGTTTGTTCTCTGAACCTCTGATTCCTGTTGATTCAACGAGGTGACACGGGGCGACAGTCACAGACATGGTTGACAGCTCAGGCTGTGGCAGGAGGGGGCACAGTTCCCAGCTCTGCTGCTCACCTCCGCATGAATGTGGACAGGCCTTCACTCTAGGGGGCTGCTGTGGACTACATGGGGCATCTTGGGAACCAGGGGGCGGGGAGGAGGGCCTGCGTGAACAACAGCCACCGCTGTAACTGACGGCGGGTTTCATGGAGGATGCAGCTCTTACCCGGCCTTAGAAAGTTCAAGAGGGAAGGAACCCATGGTAGGCGGGAAGATGACCTGACATGTCCATGTCCTAGAGACCTTTGTGGCCAAAGAGACTTTGCAGATGTGAACACACTACAGACCTCCAGGTGGGGAGATAGTCATGGATTCCCCAGGTGTCCCCCATGTCATCACAAGGGTCCTTCAAAGGGGTAGGTGGGAGGGTCAGAGTCAGAGACTAGAAGATGCCACCCTTTGGCTCAGAAGATGGAACCACAGACAGTGGCGCCTCTAGAAGCTGGAAAAGGGAGGGAGACAAGCTCTCCCTGCAGCCTCCAAGAGGAGCCAGCCCAGCAGATACCTTCATTTTAGCCTGGTGAGCCCGTGTCAGACTCCTGCCCTCCAGAACTATGAGAGAATGCATGTGTGTGTGCATGTGTGTGTGTTTGTACTTATTTACTTACTTGTTTGGCTGCGCCAGGTCTTAGTTGCGGCATGTGGGATCTAGTTCCCTGACCAGGGATCGAACCCACCCCCCTGCATTGGAAGTCTGGAGTCTTAGCCAGTGGACCACCAGGGCAGTCCCAGTGTGTATTCTTTTAAACTGCTAAGTTTGGGGTCACGTGTTACAGCAGGAGGACACTGGTTCAGGTCCTTAGTGAGCAGGGGAGGAAGCAGAGGCCTGGGAAGTGGGTCTCAGGTGCCCAAGGTTCCATGGTGGGGAGGCGCCACTGGGGGAACCCTGCTGCCTCTGCTTCTCAGGCCTGCCTTGTCTTCCGTCCCGAGTCCATGGCTCTGACTGTATCATACGGGAGCTACATTGCCCAGAACGGTGGGGACAGGGGGTGAAAACCCCAAGGTTGAAAATAGCTCTGTACCCAGCATGGTTCGGTTTCTGCTGCTCGGCCTGCTGTGAGGTCGACAACTCACAAAGCCACTTCCTCCTGACTCGCTTCTGCCAGCATCTTCACTGGCATTTCCCCGTACCCAATTCCCACTCAGCCCATGTTCTCCGAAAGCCGAGCTCTCAGCCATCCTGGGGTGAGGAAAGGTGGGTCAGCCTCCAGGTGTCTGTCCTTGGAAAAATTCCTGACACGTTTCCAGGCCAGCCTGCGATCAGGGGCTTCTGGTTTAGAGGATTGGGGTTTTTTTTGTTGTTTTTTTTTCTCTTTTGGTGACTATTATGGTCTTCCTCGTTTTGAGGTTAACAGCGGCTCTTCCTTTCTCTAGTGTGAAATTAAACCATGATGCTGTTACAGTCAAGATGTTTCCATTTAAAACCACTATGAGCACAGCCCTAAGAAATTTCCCTTTACTTCCACTGAGTTACTGGGCTTTGACCTAAAGGTGATTTGTACTTGGAAAATCTGAACATCATCTGACACCTTGTCTCAGGGTGTGTGGGAGGAAAGGAATTATTTTCTAAATGAGACAATTTCTGTTTCATTTCAAGACAGGAATGCTTCAAAAATGCCAAAGGTATTAAAAAAAAAAAAGCCTGTTCTTCCCATAAAGACTCAACCTACAATATCAGAGAAACACCAAATCAAAAAATGGGCAGACCTGAACAGACATTTCTCCAAAGAGGACACACAGATGGCCAAGAAACACATGAAAAGATGCTCAACACTGCTCATTATTAGAGAAACACCAATCAAAACTGCAATGAGATGTCACCTCACATGGGTCAGAATGTCCATCATCAAAAAAATCTACAAACAATAAATGCTTGAGAGGACGAGGAGAAAAGGAAACACTCCTGAACTCTTGGTGGGAATGTAAACGGATACAGCCACTATGGACAACAGTATGGAGAGTCCTTAAAATACGAGGAGTAAATCTACCATACGGCCCAGCAATCCCACCACTGGGTATGTACCCTGAGAAAACCACAAGACTGTAAGACGCATGACACGTGTAGCCCAACGTTCACTGCAGCAATATTTACAGCAGCCAGGACGTGGAAGCAACCTCGATGTCCAATGACAGACGAGTGTATAAGGAAGATGTACATACATACAATGGAGTACTACTCAGCCATAAAAAGGGACAAATTTGAGTCAGTTGTAGTGAAGTGGATGAACCTAGAGCCTGTTATACAGAGTGAAGTAAGTCAGAAAAAGAAAAACAAGTACATCAGCACATGTACGTGGAATCTAGAACAATGGTACTATGAACCTAGTAGAGAAGGGACTTGTGGACTCAGCAGGGGAAGGTGAGGGTGGGATGAACTGAGAAAGATGGTACCAATGAACCTATTTGCAGGAATGGAATGGAGACGCAAGTGTAGAGAATGGACTTGTGCACAGTGTGGGAGGGAGAGAGTGGGACAGATGGAGAAAGCAGCATCAACATACACACTATCATGTGTAAAACAGATGCATAGTGGGAAGTGGCTATGTAACACAGGGAGCCCAGCCTGGCTCTCTGTGATGACCTCAAGGGGTGGGGTGGGATGTGGGAGCAAGGAGGCTCAAGAGGGAGGGGATACATATATATATAACTGATTCACATTGTTGTATGGCAGAAACCAACACAACATTTGTAAAACAATTTTCTACCAATTAAAGAAAAAAAGACTCAGCCTAGCAGCTGAGTGTTCAAGGTGTCCAGTTTACTCCCCAGCATGTAGTCAGTGCTCAGGGCATGTCTGTTGAATGAACAACCAAATGAATGAATGTGTGAGCTGGGCAGCAGTACGTTCTGAAGCAACTAAGACGTCCCAGAGTTGACCCTCGTGCTCTGCCTCTGTTTGAACTGTTTATCAGGTGGAGCCGATGTTCCCGAGTCTTGCTTAATGGGGACCAAAGTGCACTTCCTTGTGGCCCAGGTGGGAGCGAGCTGCCTGAGTCTGGAGGAAACAGCCTGCCAGGCTTTGGCTCACGAAGGACACCAGTGACCAGAGGCCCAGAGGAGGGTTTAGAGTGTAGGGAAACCAGGAGACAACAAAGCATCTTCATAATAGTGAAAGGAACGCACAGCCATTGAGAATATGTCATCTCGTCGGCAACCTTACGGGAGCGTCGTTCCCAACACCCAGATGAAGAAACAGATCGAGGAAACTGCCCAGGTCTGGCTGACAGACCAGAGCGTGCCTCAAGGGTGGCCAGCGATGGGACACTGCTGTCTGAGGGCTGACGTCCCTCTCCCCACGTCCTCCCTGCTCACTGAGCCCAGGTTTTATCCAGGCATCTCCTCCTCTGCCTGATTCAGGGAGAGGGGTCCCATTCTCAGAGCCAGCTGGAATTCCTGACTCCTAAGACAGTGGTTCTGACAGTGAGGGTTCAGGAAGGAGCTGGGGGCTGAGTGACGGCGGTGGGCCATAAGCACAATTCCTGCAGGGGCTTCTCGGCAGTCTCCTCCTATGAGAGGTCAGGTCCCTCTCTGCTGGGCACGTATGGAACCGCCACCGCCACCTTACTGCCAGCCTGCAGGTGACCCTGACACCTGGATGGGGGCGTGGCAGAGGAGTGCCAGCCTCAGGCTGCCTCAGCCTAGTTATTTTTGTTTTCAAGGGCAGATAGTCCCTTGAACCTGGAGTTTTCTGCTCTGTGCTGCCCAAAGCCTCCTAAACTGTAGGACCTCAGTGACAGCTCTGGCTCCTCTTCCTCGTCTCTTCTTGACCTCCCTTCCCTTACCTGTTAGAAAAGCACAGGGACTCTGCTGGTGGCCTGCTCTTGGCGCCGCCTGGTCATTCACAGAAATCATGGCTCTGGACCTCCCTCCCCTTGCTCAGTGGAAAGAATGGCCTCTACTGTGCTGCCCATTTCACAGCGTGTAAGCTGTGGTGCCCAGAGGACAAAAGAACAAGATAAGCCTGAAGGGCCTCAAAACGCAGGAGCAGATCACACCAGACCCTTATCACCCTTCCTGCCGTGGTGCAAATGCTGCAGAATTTTTGAGCCTTCCGCAGCAGCATGTCTTGTCCCTTTATGTCTTATACAAGGTTATCCTGTTCTTTTCCTTCTCCGTTTAAGTAAGTAGGCACACTACACCTAATCAGCAGACGACAGCGAGATTTCTACCCCATCTCTTTGTTCCCCTGCTATAAAAACAGAGATGAACCAAGTTTGTGATCAGCCAGGCCAGACCTGTGCATGGACCACAACATGAGTGAAGCCTCACTGGCAAAGTAAGGCACAGGCAGAACCTTCATCATGACAGAACACTGCGAGCCTTCGCTCCACTCACCTGTAGCTCCTTCTCTGCCATTGACACACGTGCTCACCCCCTGGGTAGTCACACCTCTGCACACAGGCCTCCCTTTCCACTTCTCCTTGGTGCTCAGGGTGGGTCTCATGGCGGCTGATTACAGCCAGCAATACAGCAAGGATCTCCTTTCCCCGCCCTCCTGGGGACGGCTGGAGCAGGCCGCATGGGGCGGCGGTGCTCCTCTCCTCCTCCAAGGATGACATTGCAGCCCTTTGGGTCCAGGTCCCAGGCTCTCTGAGGGTAGAGCCACCTTGTATGAGTCCCTACAGGTGGGAACCAGGTGCAAACGTTAGTTGTAAACAGCAGGTGCCAACTGTCGTCAAGTTAGGGTTAGTTATGCCAGAAAAGAGTTTGCTGACAGGACACCAGAAGGGTGGAATAAGTGGCAGGAGGCTAGGAAGCTGACCACTGCTTCACTTCTCACAGCCAGGTAGCCAAGTAAGACTCACCTAGCGGGAGTGTCTGCCTGTGGAGCCTGTGTCACAGGATACCCAATCAAGGGAGACTGGGAAGTGAGGGATAGCATCTGATTGGTGAACTTGGGTCACATGTCTGCCACCATCCCACCACCCCCACCTGCAAGGGAGGCTGGGAAGTGAGTACTAGTGTCTGATTGGTGAGCTTGGGTCACATGTCTGCCACCTGCTTCCCACTGGCAAGGGAGGCTGGGAAGTGGGTACTAGTGTCTGATTGGTGAGCCTGGGTCACATGTCTTCCACCACCACCCCCTGCCCCCACCTGCAAGGAAGGCTGGGAAGTGAGGACTAGCGTTTGATTGGTGAGCCTGGGTCATGTGGCTTTGCCCAGCTGCAAGAGAGGCTGGGAACTGAGGACTAGCATTTTCTCCTCACTTCTGCAGAAAGGGTTGCTTCTCTGGCAGCTGCCAGGCTCTGGAGGCAGAGTGACCCAAGTCAGGGATGAATGAATATCCACTTCAGCTTGGTGGGTGGGTGTCCCCTCCATATTGCATCTGTGTTGACTGGCTACGAGAAAAGGGAGACGGTTCAGCTGGGCCGATGACTAGTGTCAGAGTGGAGAGGGTGGAAGGGGATTGACTGGGGCTTGTCAGCCATCAAGTAATGGAGTTTTTAGGACTACAGTTTGTTCATTCAATGGGCCACCACCGACCTGTCCACCTTCCATCCATCTGTTATCCATCTACTAAGCCAAACATGAGGACAGACTTGGGACACATAGTTAAAGGAGTTGCCTCTGCCCCAAAGGAGCCCACAGTCTTGATTGGTGTTTAGTTGCTAAGTCGTGTGTCTGACTCTTTGTGACCCTGTGGACTGTAGCACATCAGGCTCCTCTGTCCAAGGGATTTCCCAGGCAAGAATACTGGAGTGAGTTGCCATTTCCTTCTCCCTCCTGACCTAGGGATCGAATCCATGTCACCTGCTTTGGCAGGCAGATTCTTTACCAGTGAGTCACTAGGGAAGCCCTCCCATAGCCCCACATAATTCCAGACAGCTCCTGTTTGCAGACTTTAGGACTCAGACACCTCTCTCTTTAGTCTCTATGTGACTGTGCTGGGCCGGGTGCATACAGATGATGGTTCAAGTTGGACCATCACATTTGCATTTTTTACCCTTTTGGTCTCAGCTTTGCAGAGGAAACTTTTCTGGAAGTCTTAAAAAAAACTGAAGAAAAAAACATACAGGAAGCCGTGTCTTGTGTTCTTTGTAGCGAGTCCTGTGCTAATTTTGAACCAAGGTTTATTTTTCTTTATTTTTAAATCCTGATTCTAGTGTGTGAAGAGAGAAGCTTCCCCCCATGTAGTGGCAACCTCAGCCCTGAACGCACAGTGGGGCAGCAGGGATGTGTAATTCACACAGAGTGCCTGCTTGGTAGTGACAGAGCTTGACACACATAGCTGTTGCTGTCCTGATGGGCATCTGTCAAGGAAACGCAAGCCCGGTGGCTGCTGTCATAATTGAAGTGTCCAGGTGGGTATTTGTTACTTCATCTGCCACCTCTTAGGGTTGTACCATCACCGGCTCACATCCACCACCCTTGGCTGATGACTTCCAAATCCACATCTTCAGCACCAGTGTGATAGATTCCCTAACTGTCTGATGAAACCCTCCTTGATTTCTCTGCCAAGATGGCCCACCATCACCTCAAACTCAAATTGTCTTAACCTGAGTTCGTTATATCAACCACTGCTTTGTGAGCTCAGTCACTCAGTTGTGTCCGACTCTTTGTGACCTATGGACTATAGCTCGCCAAGTTCCTCAGTCCATGGGATTTCCCAGGCAAGAATACTGGATTGCGTCGCCATTTCCTCCTCCAGGGGCTTTTCCCGACCCAGGAATCAAACTCTCATCTCTTGGCGTCTCCTGCATTGGCAGGCAGGTTCTTTACTGCTGAGCCATCTGGGAAGCCCATCAACCACTGCTCTCACCCCCAAAGCTTGCTTCCCCTCCTGGCTTCTCAGTTAAGGACAGCTGCAGAGTCTAAAAACCTGAGTGCCACCCTTCCCACCTGGCTCCCTCTAGGCCCCCACCATCTCTTGCCTTGGACTACTACCCTAGTGGGGTAACTGTTTTCCTGCCAACATCTGGCCATGAGCCACACACATCTGATGCCATCTCAAGTCCCTAGCCTGAACCCCATGATGACTTGGTGCTGTGCTGTCCAGTATGGTGGCCCCTGGTCCAGGCAGCTATTTACATTAGTTATAATTGAGTCATGACAGCCTCCCAACTGGTCTCCAGGTTGCCTGCTCTGCTTCATCATCCACACAGAAGCTAAGGAGAATGACCTAGGGGCTCTTAGGGGGCCAGTGGCCGGGTCCCACCCTGCTTAACCATCAGTGGCAGCGGCACACTCTATGGCTTACGCTCTGGGCTGCCCCTCATCCACCTGTCTGGCCACCTCCTCCCCACCTGCCTCCCACGTGTCTCCCTCTCAGCCTCTCCCTGACCTCTGGTTCCCTCAGCACCTCCATGGCTCCATGCCGGCCTTCCATCTGTACCCCTTCCTTATTCCTCCTACAGGGCCCAGGGTGACATGCACTTTGCTTGCACGAGGAGGATGTTGAGGCCCAGGTCTGGGCTTGTTCAGCCTTGGGGGATGCTGGTTCAGTACCAAAGGTGCCACAGGGCTCATGAAGCTGACATGTTAGTGTTCCTTTTTTTTTTTTTTTTGCACAGGTTCTTTACTGGACTGGGTGCTGAGTTTTGGATTCTTTTTATTTAAAAATTTAAAAATTCAGTTCGTTTATTGTTTTCTTTCTCTTAAAGAGGATCCTAAATTGCCCTGATGCTGGGAAAGATTGAGGGCAGGAGGAGAAGGAGGCGACAGAGGATGAGATGGTTGGATGGCATCACTGACTCAATGGACCGGAATTTGAGCAAGCTCCGGGAGATGATGAAGAACACAGAAGCCTGGTATGCTGCAGCCCATGGGGTTGCAAAGAGTTGGACACAACTGAGTGACTGAACAACAAGTTGTTTAAGGCCCCAAATCTCAATCCACTCTGGACAGGCCACGTGGTGCTAATAACCTCAGTTTCCTCACTTTAACACATTATTGCCCAGGAAAACTTTGCAGAAACTTTACGCCTGTGGCCAGCAATTTGTTATGTAAGGGAATATTGACACACTCTGGTCAATGACATTCAGGTAATGAAAGACGTATTAATATGCCTCTGGTTGTAAGTTGCTAAAATTAGGAATAATGAGCCCTCCTCACCAGATTGCTCTAATGATTGTATAAGGACGGGGAACAACTCTCGGCCTGATGTCTAGAGCACGAGGGGGTGGAACAGTTGCAGCTGGATCACACTGTCAGATAGAATAAATCGCAATTATAAGCAGTTAGAATTAATAGTACCAATTTATGGGCATGTCAGTTTGGTCTTCTGCAACCCAGTGGGTGGATGTTACTGTCGCCCATTTTTCAGATGTGGAAACTGAGGCTTGGAGGAGAAGAGTGATTATGTGTGTTGGGCAGCAGCCCATTGGTGGAGCCCAGATTTCTGGGGGCTCAGGAGCTGGCTATTGCTGGGATGATGCTGATTTTCAGCCAGGTCACTGGGAGTGGGGTGCCCACCCGTGCAGAGACCCTGGTGGTGGCTTAGGCTTGGAGCGTGTGACTGGCTCCTGGGGCGTCTCCCACTCTTCTCCTTTCTATTTCGGCTCTTCTCATTATGAATTTCGTTTCGGCTCAGGCCCCTACCTTGACGTGCATACATGAGAAACAAACGGAGTTTCAAGGACCCCAAACACCAAGGTAGTTCCACAGCACCAAGGTGCCCGGCTCCTGGGATTAGTCACGCGCCTTTCTGATAAGAAAAGTGAAAACACGAAGTAGGCGCCCTGTGACTTCCTGAATCCAGCGCTCCACGTCCTGCCCGAAGGAACAAGCGACTCCCCGAAAGGAGCCCTGGGTGGAAGTCCCATGTTTCGAGGCCCTTGGAAGGGGAACTGGTCGGGGAGGTTTGGTTTCAGGACCTCACCTCCCGGCTGGTGGGGGGTCACGGAGGGTCCCTGGGGGAGGTCTGGCATCCCCGCCAAGCATTGCTGGGGCGGCCCGACCCCTGGTGACACCTGTGCCCGGCCACCCGCGGTGGTGTCTTCCTGGGCAGCTGCTGGCATGGCCGTGTGGCAGGGCTGCGCTCTTGCAACACGGGCTCCTGAGGTTTCTGTGGCCCCTCTGGTCAGAGGCGGCCCAGGTGCTGTGGGCAAGACATGTGCCAGAGACCGAATTAGACCCTCTTGGAAAAAACAGCAGCCCGCCTAATGTTTCACAGGGCTAGTCTCTGGGCCCACAGCCTGTAACTGACACCCATCCTGCATTCAGCGGCTCAGGAGGCAGGAGTCTGGACTCTTTGGTTAGACGTCCTGGGTCAGGGTCTTCCTCCTCTCATTACTGGGTGCTGGCAATTTCCCCAGCTATTCTCCTCAGGGGCCTCAGTTTTCTCATCTGCACGATGGGTCAGCGAATAAGGTCTAGGTCCCAGGGAGGTGCTGAGGATGGAGCAAATGAACCCACCTAGGGTCCTCTTCACAATGACATGCGAGGCACAGCCTGAATGCAGAGTCAGTGCCTGTTGAAGGAGGTGGGGGGGGGACCCTAAAGCCCTGCTCTCTCCAGACAGAGGAACGTGATACAGCCATTTAGAAGATTATCTTTTGGTGGGGGAACAATCTGAAGTGTACAGAAGAGCTTTAGGTATAGCACAAAGAACACTTTACTACTTTCTCACCCAGATTCAGCTCTTGTCTGTAACGGCTTTGAGATCTGAGTCACTGGCGTACGATCCACTCGCCGCCACGTGTGCCATTCATGGCCTTGAGTATCCCAGGGTGTGCAACCGTCGCCACAGTCCATTTTAGAACAAGTTCATTGCTCCCTCCCCCGGGCAGCCCCACACTCCTTGGCTGCCACGCCTCACCTATGTATTTAGGGCTTCCCAGGTGGCGCTAGTGGTAAAGAATCTGCCTGCCAATGTGGGAGACATAAGAGACTCGGCTTTGATCCCTGGGTGAGGAAGATCCCCTGGAGAAGGGCATGGCAACCTGCTCCAGTATTCTTGCCTGGGAAATCCCATGGACAGAGGAGCCTGGTGGGCTACAGTCCATGGGGTCGCAAACAGTTGGACACAACTGAGGTGTCTGAGCACGCACACATATGCATTTTTTAACTGTTACTACTTGAATTCATCCTTTTGATCGGTGGCGTCCACAGGGTTTTGAGTCTCAGAGAGCCTTTTCAGTGTTAAAACCCCTTGCAGAGGCCATTCATTTATCCACTCAACACGTGGTTACTGAGCATCTACTGTGGACCAAGCCTGGTGTTTGCGATAGAACAAAACAGACACCACCAGAGGAGAGAGGAATCCATGCAGACCACAGTGTGGAAGATGCTGGAGAAGAATGGGGGAAGGGAAGCCGGAGAATGCAGCAGGGCCCTGGCCTGGCCGAGAGGCAGGGAGGGCAGCTGCTGTGGGCAAGGTGGAGCTGGGGGCATCCCCACGGAGGGAGTGGCAAGGGTGAAGCCTGCACAGGGAAGCGGCTCGGCTGGAGAGTCACCCGAGGCCTCCAGGACATCAGGGTGAGAGCAGACCACCCGGGGCTCTTTGGGGGCTTCACGTTAAATCTCCACACACTGGGAACCCCCACCAGTACCCAATGAGGTGCTGAATTCTGTTACATGCTTCAGCCAACAGAGTTGTCCTTAATTAATCACAGCAGCTTCCAGTCCATCTGACCAGGGGTCACATATGTGTGTGTGAGAAACAGCGGGATGGGGACCCCTTGTCGGTGTCCTCAGCTCCTCAGGAGCCCACAGCCTCCTGGGTGGACATCAGTTTTTAGACCTCCTTTATTTCAGCACTTTATAAACTCTATTCCATAGGTCACTGCACCTTGAAAAAAACCCAAACAAAACCCCCAAGAGTTTTCTATCCAAACAAGTTTTGAGAGTACCCCGGTTTTTTTCCAGGCATCTCACAACACACAGGTGCCTCTTAAAGGCTCTGAGAAGTCCTGCAGCAGGGAACTTGGTGCTTTCCAAACTCAGTAGTCCAGGGAACCCTTTTATTCCACCACTCTGGTGAAACTAGTGTTACATGGAAAATGCCCTGGGAAACAGGGCTCAGTTCTGCAGATGGACCAGCTGTGGTGTGGAGCCAGGAAGAGTTCAAGACCCCATCCGGAGCCTGCACAGAGGGGAGGCCAATGTGAAATGCAAGAATCATAGAGTATTTGAAAAAGGTTCACTCTTGTTGAGGCTTCCCTGGTGGCTCATATGGTAGGGAATCTGCCTGCAATGCAGGAGATCCGCCTTCGATCCCTGGGTCAGGGAGATTTCTCCTGGAGAAGGGAATGGCAACCCACTCGAATAGTCTTGCCTGGGAAATCCCATGGACAGAGAAACATGGCGGGCTACAGATCACGGGGTCTCAAAGTACTCTGGAGGAAGCAAAAGGCCCCCCTGACACCCGGGTCCTGGCCTGGCTCTCAGCCGGGCTGTGTTGCCTCCTGATGGGCATAAACCACCTGAGAGCACCCCAGCCTCACACAAGGTCCTGATAAAGTGAGGCAGGTCACCCCCGCACCAGCAAACCTTGTCTCTGCTTGGCTCAGACAAGGAGTTGCTGCTTCTCTATCCATTACAGCCCCCTCTCCTGTACACGAGTCTGACCCCATCAGAGGACCAGCCCCCTCTCCCACAGTGCCAGTCCAGGGTGAAGCCGCATCCTCAGACCTTCCCCAAACTACCTGCCCAAAGCCCTCTCCCACAGCAGGCTCTTTCTGGCACCCTCCTAGCCTAGTGTTCCCATGCAGAGGGTGGCCACGCCCCACAGCTCCAAGCCGAGCAAGGTGAGGGCTGACACGCTCTTGGGGTAAAGAGGCGCTGGGGAGTAGCCCCCTTTAGCCTGTTCCAGATCTGAGAGGCCCCGGGTCCCTCCACCTGTGGAGTCCTTCTCCTCGCACCTTGACTCCCTCCTTGCCCTGCCTGTTCCACATCTAAGGACCCTTACGGCGGTGACAATGGACACCCCCTTGGTCACTCTGGAATAATTTCTCTGTCTTTAAATCAGCTGATTAACTTGTGTTAACTCGTTGTCAACAGTTATTCCCCTTTGTCGTGTGATCTGAAGCACCCGCAGGCCCTGGGAACAGGGGTGGGACCCGCCTAGGGGACCCCCTGGGTGCCATTCCCTGTTCACCCGGTCCTCATCACAGAGATGGGGACCCGGAGGCTCAGATTGGTTGAGTGGCCACATGGCAAGTGAGGGCTCCCTCGGGACCCCTGGGCCCCTCGTGCGGAGGCCAGGATCTGGCGTTCTCTCTCCAGCCTCTGCAGGCCTGCCTTGGGCTACGGACTTCCGCATCACTGTCCCCTAGACACCGAGGCTCATCCCACCCCTGCGGCTGGGGCAGCTGCAGAAGCCACACACGACATGGAGGGGGGCCCTCGCTCCCCACCCCTCTCCCAGCTCCTCGTCGCACAGATGGGCTTCAACCAGACACCCCGCCACACCCTTCCCAACCAGTTTCTGTTCATCGAATCGGACCCATCGCGTGTTGAGTCGGGAGCAGCTGGGAGGGTTATAAAAATACGAAACCATTCAGACTCTGGACCTCACCTGGAGGGGTCCTCGGAGCCCTGCAGGTTTAGTTCTGGAGAATCACGCAGTAGAAGCTTCTTTGATGACAGGTTTTCCGTCTGTGGGTCCCCTTGGGGTGGGTTTGAGAGTGAAAGCTATGGAGTCCATAGTCATCGGGATGGTGGTGCGATCTGGAGGGAGCCGCTAGAATTAGAAACAAGGTCCACAGTGAGGCGGTGATTCTGCCAAAGGTGATGTGTTGGCCTGACATGGAAGGAATTGGGACAACACCATCCGGGGCAGGAGCTCAGGGCCTGAAGGCCCTTTAAAGACAGACTGACGGACCTCTGTGTGTTGGTAAGGACACTGGGTCCCCCGGAATCCTGCCCACCCAGGCCACCCGGAGAGGGAGTGGTGAAGTGAGACCCAACTCCTGGGGCAGGGCTGCCCGTCAGGGGCCGCACAGGCTCCCAACCCGTCTCACAGATTCCCACTCCCGCCTCCCCTCTACTTGCTCCCCTGGACTCCTCTCCTGCGGCCCTGCCTCCCCTCTAGAGATTCTGGCAGGAGTTCCCACTCCTTGGTGTTCCAGTGGTTAAGAATCCACCTGCCAATGCGGGGACATGAGTTCGATCCCTGGTCCGGAAAGATCCCACGTGCCGTGGAGCAACCAAACCGACGTGCCACAGCTACTGAGCACAGCTACTGTACTCGGGCACTATGGAAGCCCGAGTACCCTAGAGTCTGTGCTCCGAAGCCAGAGAAGCCACCGCCATGAGAAACCCGTGCACCACAGCTAGAGAAGGTCCTGCTCACCGCAACTAGAGAAAGTCCACCGTGGCAACAAAGACCCAGAAATAAAAAGCAACACAAAGCAAGATTCTGTCAGGAGCCAGAAAGCAAACACTTAAAGGTGGAAGCTCAGGATTCCCAGACACTGATCCACCCTGGGGCCTGTTAACAGTGCCCCAACTGCCTCCCTGGATTTGGGAATCTGAAAAACAGCAGCCAGCAGGCTGGCTTTCCCCTGGGGGAGGCGGGGAGGGCAGCCTGGGAGAGGGGACAGAAGCAGCAGCAGGAGCAGGGCTCGGTTTTCTGAGTCCTTCTGGGCCTCTCGGCCCTTGCAAGGGTGGTGTGCAGGCACATGGGGCATTGCAGCCTCTGGTCTGCCTGCGAGCCTGGGGACTGGTGGCCTGAGAGGGCCGACAGGCTGTTTAACTCCCTGGGCCAGAGGCAGTGAGCCCGGAGCTCAGCCGGAGCTGGAGCTGGCCTCGCCTTGAACGCGGCCGTGAGGGAGAGGAGGTCAGCCTCCATCACGTGGTGACCACATGTGTCTCAGACGGCAGGACATAAGGCAGAAGCCAGCGGGTATTTAGGGGCGCGGTTTTCCCAGCTGTCCTGTGAGAACACCCTCCCTGCCCCCTCTGCCTGCTCTGGACAAACACCTAGTGGTGCTTTGGACATCGCGTTGGATGCTTTGCTTCTTGGAGTGTAGGGCAGGATTCTCCTGCTCCTAAGAATCCACGCGGCCCTTTGCGGGCTGAGCACTGCACTCCCTGGGCTGGCTGGGTCCAGGACATTATGGAGATGAGAAAACCCGAAACATCGGGGTTGGGGGGGTTGGTATCATGAGGAAGGGAAACCAGCCTCTCCGTTCCCTCTCCTCACCCCACCACTGGTTTGGTTTGAACACATTTTTCCCCTTATTTATAAAAATAATACAGCAACCGCATTATATAAAATTTGAAAAAGGAAAACAGAACTGTTTTCCGCCCCACCCCAGCACGCCCACCGCTAACCTCTCAGCCCCCGGTCTCATTCTGGTGCAAGTATGTATTTTGAACTGTGATTTTTTTTTAAAGCGTATTATATCATGCACACTGTCCTCGTTGCTACAATCTTCACAACTGTCTGGGGAGTTTGGGGAGCACCTACCAGGCTGGTGTGTCACGCTCTGAAACTGCCCCCGTGTAGGTGACCGGGCAGGTAGTTTGGAAGCTTGTGATCCTTAGGGAGGATACCGCAAATGCCCGTGGGTGTGTGGTTTTGCTAATTGTTCTCTTGGATGATGTCCAGGAGTGGCGTTACTGGGGGGCCGATGTGATCCAGTCCCCGGTCACTTCCCCAAGTCGCCCCCTCACCGCCCCCACCCCTGTGGCCGCACGAGGCTCCTTGCTGTCCTCAAACGTGTTATTCGTGGTGCTGCCTCAGGACCTCTGCACGGCTGCTCCCTGGACATTTCTCCAAGTCCTTCATGTGGCTTTTCCTTTCCTTTGTCCTGGAGTCTGCTCAGATGTCACCTTCTGAGAGAGGCTCACTTTCCCTGGCATGTCTGGCTTTATTTTCCTGGGGGCACCTGTCACCGTGTGACATGACCTTGGCTGGTGCCCTCCCGCTGATGGCATGCGTCATGAGGGTGGTGTCTGGGGCATCACTCTGTCTCCATCCTGGGGGGCTGGGTGGTGTGTCCCCAGGAGCACACCCGCATTTGGAGGGCTCACCTGTGCCAAGTGCTTTCTGATCATGGGTGTCCAGTTTAATTCTCCCCACGACTCTGGGGAGGGAGTCCCCCAGCCCCACTTTTCAGCTGAGGACACAGGGGCTCAGAGGGGGGGATGTTTACAAGGTAGGTGGTGGAGGTGGGTGTGGCCCTGGGGCTGCCTGGGTCAGGAGGTGGCCCTTCTCCATTAGCTGAGGTGCACAGACTCGGCCGTCCTGCCATGCCTGGGATGACTCTGCCTGGCTTGCCTGCATCTCCAGCCTGTGCACTGGTCCTCTGCAATCAGAGAACTGCTTATTCCCAGGCTTATCATCAAAACAGGTCTCAGTAGGGCCTGCGGAGGCTTCCCTGGTGGTTCAGTGATAAAGAACCCGCCTGCCAATGCAGGAGTTGTGGGTTCGATCCCTGGGTGGGGAAGATCTGGAGAAGGAAATGGCAACCCACTCCAGTATTCTTGCCTGGAGAGTTCTGTGGACAGAGGAGTCTGGCGGACTATACAGTCCATGGAGTTGCAAAGAGTCAGACATGACTCAGCGACTAAACCACCACCACCACCACACCAGGGCCTGGGGATCTGCATTTTGATAAACTCAACAGGTGATGCCCAAGCAGGCAGCCAACGGTACTTGGAGAAACCACAGCCTTGGAAGAAGCAAGCCTCCCCTTGCTCATCTTCCCCAAACTCTGACCACACGGGGAAAGACATCTGATGGTGGTGGGCCGGCACCTGTGAGCACCGAGGCACATCCCCCACAACCGATACGAGGAAATCCTACTTTCACTGGTGCTCATTAAAGGAGACAAGACCCTAGGGACTCTTAGATCTGGAAGGACACTTAGAAATCAGGCAATGCCCCGAGGTTTTTTCCTTTTGAATTTTGATTTTTTAGAAAATTGGCTTTATTTTTCGAGCGGGTTCAGAGCAAGATTGAGTGGAAAGTACAGAGGGTTCCCACATACCCCTGCCTTACCACGGCCCCCACGGTGACCCCCAGCCATCCCCATGTCCCACTGGAGTGTGCATTCTGTACACTTGATGAACCTACACTGACACACGGTTGGCATCCAAATCCTATGGTCTAAGTTTGGGTTCAATCTTGATCTCGTATATTCCATGGGCTTGGTCAAACACAGAGTGACATGTATCCACTGTCAGAGCATCACATACAGTTTTACTGCCCTAAAAATCCTCTCTGCTCCCCCGCCCCCCTTCTCATCATCCCCTCCCCAGTACTCTGCTTTTTAAGCTGGAAAATCCAGTGGCTGGCAGATGTATCAAGACCCAGGACACACATGGCAGACTGTGTTTCAATAGACTATTTGGGGGAGGGGATAAAGGAATATAACTGGTCATTCAAAATGATTCATGGGGACTTCCTGGTGGTCCAGTAGCTAAGACTGCTCCCATTGCAGGGGGCCTGGGTTCCATTCCTGGTCAGAGAACTAGATCCCGTGTGCTGCAACTGAAGTTTGCATAGTGACTAAAGAGCTCGCATGATGCAACAAAGATCCAAGAACCTCAGTGCCGCCACTAAGACTCGCACAGCCAAATAAAAAACATTTAAAAGTGATTCATTAAAATGAAAAACAATGTTTTGTGACGTTATTGCAAAACGCACAGTAATTTTAAAGATCAGACCAAATGCTTATAAGATATCTGGGCCTTTTAAAGTGAATAAGCTGGTAGAGATTTAACAGGTTCTTCAGGGAAGCATAAAGGGCCTTTGTCAAAGTCCATGGTGTAACCCTTAAGCTCCTGGTGTGATATCTCTAAGCACGGGGCTGGGGAGAGACACACACAGTTGGCACTCACAGGCGGGGTGGGAGCTGCTGGTGGGAGCGGCTCCCTAAAGACCTTGAGGGTCAGAACCCTGATTTCTCTGTGGAATACTAAAATCTTAGGTCTAGAGAGGCTGGAGAGATGGGAAAATTGTTTACACATCCCTCGGGGAATTAGTAATGAAGCCACCAATAGAACCCAGCTCCCAACCTGCAGGCAGGTGAGTTCTTTGTCCACACACAGAGTCCCAGGATCTAAGTAGCGAATAAAGATGTTGTGAATAAAATGACATCAGGGGCTCTACAACTACACAGCATGTACAAGAAACAAAGAGCTCTAGATTCAAGCGTGAGACCCATGAATTCCCTCCTCTGCGGACTCATTTATTCACGAGCTAATAGAGACAGTATTTGCTGAACACAGACTCCTTGCCGTTTACTCCAGGCACCGCAGGAGTGAGTGAGGCATTTGCGGATGCTCCTGGGGGGGTTATATGTGTTTGGGGTGGGGCTCTGGTGTGCTCACGGCCTTGAGGAGGGACTCAAGGAGGGTGTGATGGAAAGTAAGACGTGGCTAGAGCCTGCTGGACTTTCCCAGGCTCCGATTACGTGGCTCGGCCGCTGCCTGGTGACTTTTGGCACCTCTGGTCTGCTCATAACTGCACACCTGGCCCAGGACGGGCACGGCACAGGTGCACTGGGGATGTTCATGCCACAGTCAGGGGCTGGGTACCCAGAGGGCTCCCCCATCCAGGATTCTGGTCTTCCTGGTCTCACCGGTACCACTGAGTTCCAAGGTGGTCGACCAAGGGGAAGTCTGGTCATTTACCAAGAACCTCATGGGTCTGTGGAGGGATTGAACTGGAGGCAATCTTATGACTAAAGGTTGAGTTTTCAATCTGACCAACCTAGGTTCAAATCCCATCTCTACCCCACTCACACTGGGAAGTCCTTTCCCCTCTTCGAGCCTCGGTTTCCCCATCTGTGCAATGGGGATAAAATGGCTCACCTCCCAGGGTTTGCTGTGAGGGTTAGAAATCATATGTTGATGGAATAATGGTGTCTGGGACAGAGAAGGGCACATAATAAATATTCAAAACACAATTAGGGCAGATGTCTAGCAGATATCTCAGTAGGTGGAAGGAAACGGGACTCTGGGGTCTATCCAGCATTTGACTTTGCAGATGGAGAAACTGGGAACAGAAAGGGGAAGAAGTGATTGGCCTCCAGTCATCTGGCGAGTTAGAATCAACACTGAAACTCAGCCTGGGGGTGCTGTGTTGTGGGGTCAGTGGCTGTGGAGGCTGCAGGAAACGGGTGGGCGAGGGAAATGCGGCTGGGAGTCAGCTGAACTCTTGGCTCAGGACGGGCTACTTTGCCTTTTGAGCCAAAGCAACAGTTCTTCAGCTTGATGAGAGAACAGTCATGAAAGTGCTTTGCAAACTGTGAAGTGCTGAGAACTCTTACCAATAACCAGACATGTTTATTGATGCTTCCTATGTGCCAGGGAGTGTGTCAAATGCTCTGTGCATAATAAGTTCTGCCAAAAGCCCCGGGAGGGAGCTACTGTTATCCCTGTTTCGTAGACAGGACCAGAGAGGTGAAGTCACTTGCTGAAAGTCACACAGCTGACAACAAGCCGAACTTGTATCCAACTGACTCCAAACTCCTATCTTTGACTACTGCACACAGCTGCATCTTTACGGTGTCCTGGCTCCTGGAATGGGATAAAGGACAGCAAAGGTTTATGGCTGGAGAAGGTGGCTGGTGCCTGTGCTTGCTGAAGCAGCTGTATCGTTCTGGTTGGCTCCCCACCCCATCTCCACCGCCCCGGCCACACCCGCATCTTCCAGAAGCCTAGGCAGTATCTTCCCGACCAGCGTGCCCCACCAGGGGATTCGCTCCGTGTCGAGAGAGCAGGCGGAACTGTCTCCTCTTCAAGTGAGAAACAGAAGTCAAGGGCCTGGCCACCTCTCGCTTGAAACCCCAGGAGTCAAGACCAAAGTACTATCCTGGCCCTTGAACTCCGTCTGGCCTCACCTCCCCTGGTCCCGCCCCACTCGCGCCTTCTCACTTCCGGGGTCAGGGGGCCCGAATCCCGGGGGAGGCCAGCAGAGCAGGCTTGGATCCTCCCTGGAAACATCTGCATGGGGCTGAGGACCTTTCACGGGAAACTTGTATCCACCCACCGTCAGGTCCACAGCTGAGCCGAGAGCGGGCAGCGGCCCCGGGCCGGGTTGGGTAGACGCGAGGGGGAGCATGGTCGGAGGTGCTCAGGCCCCAGCCTCGTCGGCTCCAGGGTTTCCATTAGAGCTATGCAGGGGTCACTCTGGTTGGAAAGGAAGTGGGGTGGGGCTCGAAGTTGCACTGAAATAGCACTTTGTAAGACTCGAGGAAATGTGAATTGTTCAAAACAAAGCACACACGAAGGGCGGACTGAGCTGGGGTGGAGGCGGGTTGCATTCAGCCCTTGGCACCCCCGCCCCCACCTGAACTTCTCTGAGGCCAGCATTATCTGGAATGGAGGGAGGGAGCTCTCGGTCTCTGCAGGTGTACCAGTCTGGCAAGGGGACCTGGGGACTTTGCCAGATGTTCTCTGTGACCGCTGTGTGGGCTGTCCGCTGTGTGGGGGTTCCTGAAGAAGGGGGCCAGTTTGGGTTGAAAGCCAAATGTAGCCCACTCCACAGGCTGGGGAAGATAGGGCTTCCCTGACTCGGGCAAAAGCACCATGCACACCAGCACAGCTTCAGCTTCCTGGTCTTGTATCAGGAACAGGCATGGAAGTTGCATGGAAGTTGACAGAATTCCAGAATAAGGATATGTATGATGTCACATAACAGGAAGTTACAGGGAGGCTTCAGGCTTGGCTGGTCCATGGCCCAGAGGTGTCCTCAAGGAGCTAGGTCCTTCCTGTCACCCTGTCTTGCCCACCATGACGTTGGCTTTGTCCTCATGCTGGTTACAAGATGGCGGCCGTGGTTCCAGGCATCACGGAAGAAGAGAGACCATCTCTCCCATGGTGCTCTCCTGGAAGTCAGGAGATTCTCCCAGAAGGCCCCTGGCTGTCACTGTCTTCCAGTTCATTGGCCAGAACTGGTCACATGTCCCTTCCTGAGCCGATCACTCTGGAGGGGTGGGACTGATGATTGGATTAGACTAAAGATGGAGAGTGGGGGGAGGAAGGCTGAGTATGTCAGCCTCGATGTCTACTATAGCCTAAAAGCCCATGATTGCAGGATCCTGGTGGAGCTCTTCCCCCTGGAAATCCAGGTCTCCCTTTTCGTCTGTGTTAAAAGGGACAGAGCAAACTCCCCCAACACAGCAGACTCAGAGCAGCTGCATTTCAAACTCTCAGAACCCACCCTATTTCCTGCTACTGACTGACATTTAACACAGTCCTTGGCTGGCATCTGATGCACTGAGCTACACCCAGTGATTTGACAGTGCTGCGCAGTTCCCCACGGCCCCACTGGTGCTCTGGCTTCGGTTCTGCCAATGTCCTTACACCAGGAAAGCGCCTCACCACTGCATCCTCTCCCTGTCCCATCTCCTTCTTTTAGTCCTTGCCCCAGAAGCCCAGATTTTGTATCTTTGTTCCTAGGAGCCTCCGGTCTCTGAAGGTTTCCTTTCAACCTTAAATGGTGCCCCAGCCCATCCACCTGGGCCTTGAACAATATTCAGTGGAACTCTTTGTTTCCTTTAACCGTCTTTTCTTTCTCCACCCCACAACTTGGTGTTATGAAGACTTTTCAGACATGCAGAGGAGTTGAGAGTGGTGGACACCAGTGTTTCCCCACCACTCACATTCAACAGCTGTTACCCTTGTGCCATATTTGCTTCAGAGGTCTGTGTTTATGTATCTGTGGATCTGTTTGAAAGAAAACTTGAAGGTGTGTTCATACCGCACACAAATACGTTAGACTTCCCCCTCCGGAATCCCAATGCTAGCATCACACCAAAGAAACATTCTTTATGCAAATCAAACCTACAATGAGGTGCCACTTCATATGGGCCAGAATGGCCACCATCAAAAAAGTCTGCAAATAATGAATGGCAAAGACAATATGGAGAAAGAGGACCCCTCTTACTTTGTTGATAGGAATGTCAGTTGGTGCAGTATGGAGGTTCCTTAAAAAACTGAAAACAGAGCTAGCATATGTTCCTGCAATCCCATTCCTGGGCATATATTCAGAGAAAACTATAATTCAAAAAGATATATGCACACACAATGTTCACTGCAGCACTATTTAAAGTAGCCAGGACATGGAAGCAACCTAAGTGTCCATAGACAGATGAATGGATAAAGAGGATGTGGTGTACACACACAATGAAATATTACTCAGCCGTAAAAGAGAACGAAATAACGCCACTTGCAGCAAATGGATGGGCCTAGAGATTGTCACACTAAGTGAAGTCAGACGGAGAAAGACAAATATGACATTGCTTATATGTAGAACATGAAAATGACACAAACGAACTTATTTGCCAAGCAGAAATAGACTCAGGCACAGAAAATGAACCTAAGGGAAACGGCGGGGGGGGGGGGGATAAACTAGGAATTTGGGATTAGCATATTACTACAGTATATATAAAACATATAACCAACAAGGACCTAGTGTACAGAGCAAGGAACTACACTATCTTGTAATAATGTATAATGGGAAAGGATCCTAAAAAGAATGTGTGTGTGTGTGTGTGTGTATGGACTGCAGCCCACCAGGCTCCTCTGCCTGTGGGGATTCTCTAGGCAAGAACACTGGTGTGGGTTGCCATGCCCTCCTTCAGAAGGAGATCCCAACCCAGGGGTTGAACCCAGGTATCCTGCATTGCAGGTGGATTCTTTACCATCTGAGCCACCAGGGAAGCCCATCACATGTATACACATATATGTTCCTATATAATACACACACATATATACCTATAGGTACATATGTATATATATGAGCTTCACCGGTGGCTCAGACGGTAAAGAATCCACCTGCAATGCAGGTGACATGGGTTTGATCCCCTGGAGAAGGAAATGGCAACCCACTCCAGAATATTTGCTGAGAGAATCCCATGGACAGAGGAACCTGGCAGTCTACAGTCCATCGGGTTTCAAAGAATCAGACACGACTGAAGTGACTGGGCACACACACACACACATATATACATTATATATATAATATATAATGAATATATTTTTGAATCATTTTGCTGTACATCTGAAACTAACACAACATTGTAAATCAACTATATTTCAATAAAAATTTAAAAAGACAATATCATCTTTAATATCCAGCCCCTATTAAAATTTCTCAGTGACACATCCGTCATTGGGATTAATCTGAATCTGAAAAGAAGTGAATTTCTTCCAGCCTGGGAGGAGTTAACAAAGTTGCTCTAAAGTGACCAAAAATACAGGGAAAAACACACACAATTTTCCCAGAAGTGTTCCTTATCCTTTTCTCTACCCCCACGTCCATCTCTCAAAGTGTTTTGTTTTTTTTTTTCAGGTCAGACATAGGGCAGAAACCAGATGGCATTTTAATCTGCATCTCAAGGGCCGTGTCCTGGGAAGGCTCTGGGGTCTTGGCACGAGCTGCGGTCTCTCTGGCGTCCAGCAGCTCGCTTGGAAGTGGGTTCCGTTTCTCCTGAGCGTTTGCTGGGTCAGGTTCTCTTGACTCTGAATCATCCCGCCATGGCTGGCTGCCTGCTGCTTTGCTGGTCCTCAAGCTCTGGGGCAACAAACAGTTCCCCCAAGCAGCTTTCTCAGTACTCTCTGTTGACTGACCCTTTGGGGGAAGTGACCGCAGTGACTGTGGCCACAAAACGGTGGGGGGTGGCCCTCAGTCAGACAAACAGCAGATGTTTGTGTTTTCTAAACAAATGCGTGAGACAGTCACGATTCTCTTTTCTAGATGCAGAGAAGAGAACAATATTTTTTTTTTTCCCACTTCTCAGATGGTCAGTGTGGTGCTAGATAATTGTTACTATCGAGACAGCTGATACGTATTGAGCAGTGACTGTGTATGGGACGCTATGGCAGACTGGACAATGGCCTCCGAAGACCATGTCCTAATTCCTAATCCTGGGAACCTCCGAATGTTCCCTCATATGGTCCAAACAGGACTTTACAGATGAGGCCAAGCTAAGCATCTTGAGATGAGGGGATTATGCTGGAAGAGCTGGGCCGGCCCTAATGTGATCACGAGTGTCCTAAGACAGAGGCAGCAGAAGATTTCACACAGAGAAGAGTATAAGCCATGTGGTCAAAGATTGAGTAACAGGGCCACAAGCCAAGAAAAGGCAGCAGCCACGGGACGCTGGAAAGGGTGAGGAAATGGGTTCTCCCTGGAGCCGCCAGAGGAAGCACGGCTGTGATGACCCTGAATTTTTGCTTTGACACGGATTCCTGGCTCCTGGTTTCCAGACTGGGAGGGAATACACTTCTGCTAGTGTAAGGCAGCGGGTTGGAGGTAACTTGTGAGAGCAGCCCCTAGGAAAGTACCACACACAGGTTCAGGGAATGACATCGCATTTTACAGATAAGGAGCCAGCCCAGCAGTGATGTTGACCTGCAACGGAAGCGCTGGCTATGACCAGGGGTATGGTCAGTTTGTCTGTGGCCTGTCCATCCAGCTCCCACTGGAGGTTGGGGCCAAGCACTCTGAACTCAGAGGGCTGTGCGAGCGGGGCCATCTCCCTCTTGCTTTGTAGACTGGTCTCCGCACACCGGTGACTTTTCTAGATGTCTCTCTGAGCTGATCCAGTCATCTCTGCTGCACGTGTTGGACGTTCAGGTTTGAGATAGTTCAACCGACTTACTGTATTTCTCTCTTTATCCATCCACTACTCCATCTGTCCAACCATTCATCTATCCATCTGTCAGTGCACTAGTCTGTCAATCCATCCTCCACCTTCCTCCTCTCTTCTAACCATCCATCTATGCATCCAACCCACCTCCATTCAACCATCCATCTTCTCACCCAATGACAAATATTTGTTGAGCTAAAGTGTGTGATATTTAAGAATGGGATACTTAAGAATGCCATAGTAAGCCAGACAAAGCAAAATTCAAAAAGATACATGCACCTCTATGTTCATAGCTGGGCTAATCACGACAGCCAAGACACGGAAAGAACCTAGATGTCCACCAACAGAGGAATGGATAAAGAAGATGTGGTACATATATACAGTGGAATATTACTCAGCCATAAAAACAGTGAAATAATGCCATTTGTAGCAACTTGGGTGGACCTAGAGATTATTACATGAAGTCAGACAAAGACAAATGTCACATGATATCACACATATGTAAAATCTAAATAGAACACAAATGAACTTGTCTACAAAACAGAAACAGACTCACAGGCATAGAGAAGGACTTGTGGTTGCCAAGTGGGAGGCAGGGGGAGGGATGGAGTTTAGCAGAGGCAAACTATTACATGCAGAATGGATAAACAACAAGGTCCCACCATAGAGCACAGGGAACTGTATTCAATATCTTGCGATTACCCATAATAGAAAAGAATATGAAGAAGAACGTATATATGTATATATGAGTCACTTTGCTATACAGAAGAAATTAACACAACATTGTAAATCAACTAGACATCAATAAAATAAATGAAAAAGAATGGGATATTAAGGATTGTTGTTCCGTCATTCAGTCGTGTCCAGCTCTTTGCAACTCCATGGACTGAAGCATGCCAGGCTTCCATGAGTTTGCTCAAATTCATGTCCATTGAGTTGGTGATGCCATCCAACCATCTCATCCTCTGTTGACCCCTTCTCCTCCTGCTTTCAATCTTTCCCAGAATCAGGGTCTCTTCCAAAAAAAAATATTAAGGATAGGTTTATCAAGTATAAGAGTGGGGGACCATGGCATAGCTGCGATGGTGAAGAGCAGGTGAAACCTAGGCTGGGAGGTCAGAGTCTGTGAGGGGTAGGTTAGGGGGTGGTCATCACAGGCCAACATACAGCCAGCAAAGGGGCAGGGAAGAGGGTCCTGACAGTCAGAGCAAAGGTGGAAGGAGGCTGGGAAGACGGGAGCCCCAACATCTGTGCAGGCGGCTCTGGGCAGTGTAGGAGGCCCTGATAGCAGGTGTAGGATTCTAGGTCATCAGAGAACAGTTGTGCTTTGGGGATCAGGAAGAAGAAATCACAGACCCAGACAAGGGGATGAGAGGTAAAGAGTGAGAGAGAGATGCAGGTCACCATTAACTGGAGCATGAGATGGGCAGAAAAGGCTCAAGAACAAGGGAGACGGAAGCTCAGCTGCCCAAGGTCAACCTGACGGACAGCCCAGGTGCTGCTGCTGAGACCCTGGAGGCCCGGGTGAGGCCGGCCCTGCAAAGGGGTCCAGTGGGGCCAACTGTGGGCTGACAGGGGCAAAGGGGCTGGGGCCCTGGCGTGGAGGACCTGGGGCTGGGCGAGGCTGTGGAGAACAGTGGGTAGGGACCAAATTCTTACCACGCCTCCTGGGCTGGTGGGTTGACGGCACACACACTTAGTGAGACCTGACTGTGTGCCGGTCATTGGCGACACACAGCAGACACACGGCAGACACACAGCTCCCCACCTCCGGGAGCCTGCAGTCCAGTGGGGCAGGCGGAGAAGTAGAAAATCACGCCAAGAGCTGAGAGCCGGGCGCTGCGGGACATCAGTGAGCTTTATCTGACCCAGCGGATGGGGTGGGGGCGGGGTGAGCTGTCTCCGCAGGGGACATAACACATGCAAACTGGGGACACTGGGAGCGTGGTGTGTGCAGAGGTCTCCCTGGTAACTGCTGGGGCCCCAGCCCAGATTTCCTGATTCTGCTATGAGGGGAGGGGCCTGGGCCTCCACGTTTCAAACAGTTGCCGCAGATGATGCCAATATGCAGTTGGACTTCAGGGGGCTGGACACTGACAGTCTTCCTCGAAGAGGTGACGTCACATCACATGGGTGTCTGCCTTCTCTTCTACCAAAACCAGAGGCATCACACCTCTGGGTTACAGAGGTCCAGAAGCTAAAGACACCGTATCTTTGCTCCTGACGCATGGCATGCAGCCGGGTGTTGGCGGGGTAGCCAGTACTGGTTTCAAGGCTGGGTGCTCGGCCCTCCCCTGGGGAGTCACCCCTGAAGCAAGCACCCCATCTCACACTTTTTACCCTCTCCAGGAGGCAGGCAGGTGCTTTGAGAGTTGCAAGGGTTCAAAACACCATGTGGTGCAAATGGATGAGTGAACAGCAGCAAGAAGTGACGGTGGGCGGGGCCTGAGGCTGCGTTTTTCCCCAACCCCTGGGGACCCCACAGCGCCAGTTGCAGACCACACTTTGAGCAGCATCAAAGGTGTACTTGATGGGGAATTATGTGGGAAGTTCTGAGTGGGTCTTAAAAAAAAAAAGATGGTTCCTGAGGTTGACTGCTCCCATGATGCATGAAAGCTTGAAAGCAGATACGTCAGAGGGGAAAGAAGACACTGGGGTGACAGGCAGGTGGTTCCAGGGACCTCATGATGACTCCAGATTCATCATAGCCTTAATCTCACCCTGGTGCAGGGTCTGTTATGCTGCCACTGCCAATATCAGCTATACAAACATGTATAGAGTGAAGTAAATCAAAAAGAGAAAAATATCATACATTAACACATGTATATATGGAATCTAGAAAGATGGCGCCGATGAACCTATTTGCAGGGGAGCAGTGGAGATGCAGACATGAGAACAGACCTATGGGCCTGGGGAGGAGTTGGGGAAGGAGAGAGTGGGGCCAATGGAGAATGGAGAGAGCAGCATGGAAACATACACATTACCGTATGTAAAACAGACAGCCAGTGGGAATTCACTGTATGACTCAGGGAACTCAAACCCGGGTTCTGGGACAACCTACAGGGCTGGGATAAAAGTTCAAGTGCGAAGGGACCTACCTACACCTGTGGCTGATTCATGTTAATGTACGGTAGAAACTGACACCATATATAAAGCAATTATCCTTCAATTAAAAATAAATTAATTAAAAAAATAAAAATCCAAGTTGAATTAGATTATAGAGCCAGTCTGTACCTGTGCATGAATACAAATAAATAAGCATACCTCCCTTCAGATCAGTTCAGTCACTCAGTCGTATCTGAATCTTTGTGACCCCATGGACTGCAGCACGCCAGGCTTCCCGGTCCATCAGCAACTCCTGGCACCTACTCAAACTCGTGCCCATCGCGTCAGTGATGCCATCCAACCATCTCAATGTCTGTCGTCCTCTTCTCCTCCCACCTTCAATCTTTCCCAGCATCAGGGTCTTTTCCAATGAGTCAGTTCTTCGCATCAGGTGGCCAAAGTACTAGAGTTTCAGCTCCAGCATCAGTCCTTCCAATGAATACTCAGGACTGATTTCCTTTAGGATGGACTGGTTGGATCTCCTTGCAGTCCAAGGGACTCTCAAGAGTCTTCTCCAACACCACAGTTCAAAAGCATCAATCCTCCGGTGCTTGGCTTTCTTTATAGTCCAACTCTCACATTCATACATGACTACTGGAAAAACCATAGCTTTGACTAGATGGACCTTTGTTGGCAAAGAAATGTCTCTGTTTTTTTAATGTCTAGGTTGGCCATAACTTTTCTTCCAAGGAGCAAGCGTCTTTTAATTTCATGGCTGCAGTCACCATCTGCAGTGATTTTGGGGCCCCCCAAAATAAAGTCTCTCATTGTTTCCATTGTTTCCTCATCTATTTGCCATGAAGTGATGGGATTGGATGGCATGATCTTCGTTTTCTGAATGTTGAGTTTTAAGCCAACTTTTTCACTCTTCTCTTTCACTTTCATCAAGAGGCTCTTCAGTTCTTCTTCACTTTCTGCCATAAGGGTGGTGTCATCTGCGTCTCTGAGATTATTGATATTTCTCCCCGCAATCTTGATTCCAGCTTATGCTTCATCCAGCCCAGCATTTCTCATGATGTACTCTGCATATAAGTTAAATAAGCAGGGTGACAATATACAGCTTTGATGTACTTCTTTCCCAATTTTGAGCCAGTCTGTTGTTCTATGTCCAGTTCTAACTGTTGCTTCTTGACCTGCATACAGATTTCTTAAGAGGCAGGTCAGGTGGTCTGGTATTCCCATCTCGTTAAGAATCTTCCACAGTTTGTTGTGATCCACACAAATTCAGACTTAAGTTGAAGAAAGTAGGGAAAACCACCAGACCATTCAGGTATGACCTAAATCAAATCTCTTACAATTATACAGTGGAAGTGAGAAATAGATTCAAGGGACTAGATCTGATAGACAGAGAGCCTGAAGAACTATGGACGGAGGTTCGTGACGTTGTACAGGAGACAGGGATCAAGACCATCCCCAAGAAAAAGAAATGCAAAAAGGCAAAATGGTCATCTGAGAAGGCCTTACAAATAACTGAGGAAAGAAGAGAAGCTAAAGGCAAAAGAGAAAAGGAAAGATATATCCATTTGAATGCAGACTTCCAAAGAATAAAAGGAGAGATAAGAAAGCCTTCCTCAGTGATCAATACAAGGAAATAGAGGAAAACAATAGAATGGGAAAGACTAGGGATCTCTTCAAGAAAATCAGAGATACCAAAGGAATATTTCATGCAAAGATGGGCTCGATAAAGGAACAGAAATGGTATGGACCTAACAGAAGCAGAAGATATTAAGAAAAGGTGGCAAGAATACACAGAAGAACTGTACAAAAAGATCTTCACGACCCAGATAATCACGATGGTGTGATCACTGACCTAGAGCCAGACATCCTGGAATGTGAAGTCAAGTGGGCCTTAGAAAGCATCACTACGAACAAAGCTAGTGGAGGTGATGGAACTCCAGTTGAGCTATTTCAAATCCTGAGAGATGATGCTGTGAAAGTGCTGCACTCAATATGCCAGCAAATTTGGAAAACTCAGCAGTGGCCACAGGACTGGAAAAGGTCAGTTTTCATTCTAATCCCAAAGAAAGGCAATGCCAAAGAATGCTCAAACTACGACACAGTTGCACTCATCTCACATTCTAGCAAAGTAATGCTCAAAATTCACCAAGCCAGGCTTCAATAGTACATGAACTGTGAACTTCCAGATGTTCAAGCTGGATTTAGAAAAGGCAGAGGAACCAGAGATCAAATTGCCAACATCTGCTGCATCATCGAAAAAGCAAAAGAGTTGCAGAAAAACATCTACTTTTGCTCTATTGACTATACCAAAGCCTTGACTGTATGGATCACAACAAACTGTGGAAGATTCTTAAGGAGATGCCTCCCTTACAGAAACAAAAAAGAAAAAAGAATAAGATTCAGAAACAACATCTTTAAAAGCTATGTCTGAATTCCAATTACATATTCAACAGCAATCCATTGGGAGTTGATGTTTGCAATATGATGTAGATGGAATCAGAATAAAGTTTCAAGACAGTTTTTGCAGAATGAATGAGCGAGGTTTAATGGAGTTTTACAACAGGAAAGAGATACCAGAAAGCATTTGGTGTTAAGTGTATCATAATGGTTACTTAGGAGGGAGGGGAGAGAGAGAGAGGACTAAAGATAACAATATGAGAAAAGATGTCACACTTCACACGTCTGGGAGAGGGGAAGGCCCGTAATTAGTTTTGCTCTTTTAAGAAATTACCTAAAATATGAAACTTTCTGCGTCCAAAGTCGGCTTTCTCTGGCTAGATCACTTCATTGCTTCTGGTTTTTCATTTACCTTTGTGGTTGGAATCTGGTCCCCTGATGTGCTGAAAATAGCCCTGAGAACTGACTCTCTTCCTGGGAGGGTCACCCGGTTTCCACTTGTTCTGAAAGATGTCAGGGGCTGTTTCCCGTGAATTTACGCTGTGACTCCCTGGCTGGAGGGGGGTCCTGGCATCCTGAGTCTTTCTGAGGGTCACTTGGGGTCTTTTGCCCCATTTGTTGAGAGATTGGGTCTGAGTTACTCTGATTCCTTTTGGCTCCAGCAGCTGTGTTCTTTCTCTTCTTGGGCTCACTGGTCACTATCACAATCTGTGAATCTAGAAATCAGATGTCAAAAAATTCCAGGCCTCAGAAAGTGGCCGCGAGAACCAGAATGAGGACAGAAAGCGTCAGGTCCACATATGTGACCCAAAGACCAGGTTTTCCAGTCCTGGCTCTGGTCAAGATGAGGGACCTCCAGGCTTGCTCAGAGCCTATTAACCGTGGTTTATGCACAGTTCTAACGTTCTTGCTTTAAGAGTGGTCAGGCCACGTCAGCTTGTTGGGCTGCCCGACCAGGGCTGGCTGAGAGCTTCTGAGGAAAAGACAGTCACATGTGTAGCGTAAGGGAGTTAGAGAAGGCGAGGTTCAGAAAAAGAGTGAGACTGGCACTTTACAGGAACAGATCACCTTTAATGAGGCGAGAAGGGGCAGCAGTCAGATTAGTGAGCTGCTGCACTAACCCAAGAAAAGAGTAAGTATATATAGGCATATATGTGGAAAGCTACTGTCTTAAGGGGGCCTGTTCTTCCCCAAGGCTGTTCGGAGTAGTTATCTCTTAAACGGCTGGGGCAAGGAACTCTGGAGATCACCCAGAGGCTGGACCAGCTGGGAGCTGGGTGTAATCAATCTTAGTGTCCATTTTTTTTCTTTGGGTGAGAGAGTTCTTTGTTTTGCATAGAATGGTGGGGAAGACCTAGAGGGGAGTTTTAACTCCAGGCTATTTTGAGCCATGTAACTTTCCTTCAACATGCCTTCAAGAGGGTGACGAAAACAGAGGCCATTGAGACATGTTGAGTTGATGCATATGGTTTTGTGCTCTTTGATGGGCACGCTTCCTCTGCCAATTAGTCCTCCCAGTTTGACTGGGGAACAGGACAGAAGAGGGGATTTTCACTGCCTTAGAAGTGGCAAGATTATGAACAAGCCTTTTATTTTTGGTGTGTTTTTGTAATAGCTTTCAAAAAGTTTTAATAAAAAAGTTTCCCTGTCCAGGGCTGTGACAAGGGAGGGACTTTGCAGGCTTCTTCCTTCTCAGATGTTTGCTCAGGCTCTTTCCTTGGCCTGGGATGCTCCTTTCCTGGATCCCTGGGGCTACAGATCTCTGCTGAGGTGTCCCTCCTGGGGAGACTGCCCTGACCCCTGCCCACCTGAGACATCCACCCATCAGCACTCTTCACTCCTCAGCCCGTGCGTCTCCTTCCCAGCGCCTTTTCCTCTCCTTGAGGGTCCTCACTTTCCCAAGGGCTGATGCTCTAGACTTGAATGGTGCCCAGCCAGCGGCGGGTGGCCACATGGATGGTCTGATCCCCCACATGGCTACCAGCACTGCCACCCACAGGCCTCAAGAAAGCAGGTCTTGTGTTCCTCCCATAGGCGTGGGCATCGTTAGGACTGTCAGCTACAAAGTGGCACTTGCCATCTATGTGCGGCTGCAGCTGCTGACTTTGAACACCCGCTGAAAGGGGTTCAGGGTGGAGAGCAGAACTGAAGCGCTCTGTGCTCCAGGAAAACTGTCAGGACAGGCCTTCAGATGCTTAGATATTCTCAGGAGCTGGTGTTACGAGCTCATTTCTTGAGTCTCCTCATATCAAGAAAAGCACTAACGTCCTTCATAATGATGACTGTTTCTGGTGACAAGCAGAAAACTTCTAGAAAAATGCTTGCTTGATTGCATGTATTCACGCTTCACCAAAATCACATATATACTGAACTTCCTCCCTGCCCTCTTGGGAGCGGTCTCTCAGAGCTCTCTGAGGCACTGTCTCCCGGCTGCAGTCCTCATTTTGCCCCAAATAAAATGTGACCTACAGCTCTCGTGTTGTGTGTTTAAAAAAAAGTCGACAGGACCCTTTACCTCCTGGGTCCACATCTGAGCTTTGAGGCTTGGGTGACCTTGGGTGCGTTACTTATTGTGCTCGGACCTCAGTTTCTTTATCTGTACAATGGGGACAAGGCCGGTGCCGACCACATAGTGTCATGAGGATTAAATGAATTAGTATGTGAAAACATGTAGCAAGGCCCCCAGCGTGTGCTAAGTGCCTCCTCCCTACTGTGACTCCTAGTTCTAGGGTTGTATTATGATCACTATCACCACGACTACTGCAGCTACTGTGGTTGCTATGGTTACGATCATTATGTCCATTTCAGTAGACACTCTCCACACCCTAGTCGAGTCGGGAAGCGTACTGGCATTGGAGCCAGACGGTCCCGGTTGTGTGAGCTCAGCTAAGTCGCCTCCCCTCTCGGAGCCTCTGTTTCTTCCTTTGTGAAATGGGCCCCTGCCTCTGGGGATTAACGTTAGAATTAACGAGATGACGCAGCTACAGTGCTGAGTGGAGTGGTTGACGCAGCATCCTGATGTTAGAGACGAAGCCCCTTGAGGACAGGGACCCTGCCTTCGATTCCCCTTTCCAGCCCTGGCTAGGTCCTGGCGTGGGGCAGCGGCCAGGGCAAGGAGATGCTGTAAACCAAGGAGACCTGTGGAGCTGAGATCACAGGGCTGGACAGCCTCCTCTCTCTCTGCTCTCCCGGCCCCCGCTCCCTTCCACCATGACCTCCTCTCCCTCATGGAATGCCGTGCTGTCCTCAGGGGTCTGGCCTCACCACTGACACCTCATGGGATTTAAATCAACAGAGCAAAACCTTTAAAGCAATTGCAGGAGGACTTCCCTCGTGGTCCATTGGCTAAGACTCCACACTCCCAATGCGGGGCACCTGGGTTCCATCCCTGATCAGGGAACTAGCTCCCATGTGCCACAACCAAGAGTTCACATGTTGAAACTAAAAACTGTGCATGCTGCAACTAAGACCTGGTGCAGCCAAAATAAATAAATATTAAAAAAAAAAAAAGCAACTACAGAGGGCTCCTGGCCAGTGTTTTAGGATTGACCAGTTCCTGATGAGAAGATTTCAGGCAGGCAGGCATGAGGGCTGTTTAAATACAACCCTGCCAGTGGGAGACCACCAGCCTGGCCCATGCAGGATGGTCCCTAACCCCACCCCCACACCCTGGACAAGTGAAGACTGTGGTGTGGTTTGAAGTGAAGCTCCCCCTGCCTTTGCCATGGTGTTGGTTAACTTTTAACAGAGAGCTCGAGGCCAACCTCAAGGTGAAGACCTCATGAAAGTTTCATACCCCTGTGAGCTGAACTCACGAAAGTGCCTCCTTTTTTCCCTCCATCAGCCCACACCTGGGGCTTCTCTTCCTCCTTTTGACCCCATAACAGAGGAGCCCTGCCAGGCCGGCCTTGCTCCTGGCCTCACACCCTGAGCTCCCCCAGTCCAGAGTCGAGGCCAGCTGGCCTATATGGCACTTTCCTGTGGGCTTGGAATGGCAGCCCTCTCAGTTCAGTTCAGTTCAGTCGCTTAGTCACGTCTGACTCTTTGCAACCCCATGGACTGCAGCATGCCAGGCCTCCCTGTCCATCACCAACTCCCGGAATTACTCAAACTCATGTCCATTGATTCAGTGATGCCATCCAACCATCTCATCCCTGTCGTCCCCTTCTCCTCCCACTTTCAATCTTTTCCAGCATTAGGGTCTTTTCCAATGAGTCAGTTCTTTGCATCAGGTGGCCAAAGTATTGGAGTTTCAGCTTCAGCATCAGTCCTTCCAGTGAACACCCAGGACTGATTTCCTTTAGGATGGACTGGTTGGATCTCCTTGCAGTCCAAGGGACTCTCAAGAGTCTTCTCCAATACCACAGTTCAAAAGTATCAGTTCTTTGGCACTCAGCTTTCTTTATAGTCCAGCTCTCACATCCATACATGACTGATGGAAAAACCATAGCTTTGACTAGATGGACCTTTGTTGGCAAAGTAATGTCTCTGCTTTAATACACTGTCTAGGTTGTCCATAACTTTTCTTCCCAGGAGCAAGCGTCTTTTAATTTCATGGCTGCAGTCACCATCTGCAGTGATTATGAAAGTGAAGTTGCTCAGTTGTGTCCGCCGACTCTTTGCGACCTATGGACTGTAGCCCACCAGGCTCCTCCATCCATGGGATTCTCCAGGCAAGAATACTGGCATGGGTTGCCGTTTCCTTCTCCAGGGAATCTTCCCGACCCAGGGATCAAACCCAAGGATCGAACCCAGGTCTCCCGCATTGTAGGCAGACACTTTAACCTATGAGCCACCAGGGAAGCTCTGAGCCAGCAGTGATTATGGAGCCCCCCAAAATAAAGTCTCTCACTGTTTCCATTGTTTCCCCATCTATTTGCCATGAAGTGATGGGACCAGATGCCATGATCTTAGTTTTCTGAATGTTGAGTTTTAAGCCAACTTTTTCACTCTTCTCTTTTACTTTCATCAAGAGGCTCTTTAGTTCTTCTTTGCTTTCTACCATAACAGTGGCGTCATCTGCATATCTGAGGTTATTGATATTTCTCCCAGCAATCTTGATTCCAGCTTGTGCTTCATCCAGCCCAGCGTTTCTCATGATGTACTCTGCATATAAGTTAAATAAGCAGGGTGACAATATACAGCCTTGATGTACTCCTTTCCCTATTTGGAACCAGTCTGTTGTTCCATGTCCATTTCTAACTGTTGCTTCTTTACCCGCATACAGATTTCTCAGGAGGCAGGTCAGGTGGTCTGATATTCCCATCTCTTTAAGAATTTTTCACGGTTTGCTGTGATCCACACAGTCAAAGGCTTTAGTGTAGTCAATAAAGCAGAAGTAGATGTTTTTCTGGAACTCTCTTGCTTTTTCTATGATCCAATGGATGTTGGCAATTTGATCTCTGGTTCCTCTGCCTTTTCTAAATCCAGCTTGAACATCTGGAAGTTCACAGTTCACGTACTACTGAAGCTTGGCTTGGAGAATTTTGAGCATTACTTTGCTAGCAATTGTGCAGTAGTTTGATCCCAACCCAGGAATTGAACCAGGGCTCCTGCATTGCAGGTGGATTCTTTATCAACTGAGCTATCAGGGAAGCCAGGCAGCCCTCTGGGCTGATGCAAACCTGCAGGCCTAGGGCTTGGCAAAGAGACTGCCATTCCTTTTGTGCAAAGAAAAAGGAGCCCCTTGCTTCAGACAGGGTAGCACACACCTTGTTACTTTTAGTGCCACTTGAAAGCCAGGTGCTTTGTGCAGTCCACAAACCTCACCACTGTGTATGGTAGCCCAGTCTTGAACACCCAATCTATTGCCCTTGAAAACTCAGTGGTGTAATCTCTTGCTGCCCATGCAGTTAAGTTCCTCAAAAACAGCCTGACTGCTCCACTGCAGTTGGAAAGACAGAATTATGCAGAAAACCAATGGCATGGAATGAAATGTCCTCAAACCGACTGTGTGTTAAGAACCTGCTCCCGTAAGTCCTCCTCCCCTGATTCACTGTCTCTAAATGACTCTGGGAACGATGCTCCCATGAGATGCATGCTATGCAAACTTCACTTTAAAACGCTCTTTCCAACACTCCGTGGCTTGAGATCCGATTTCCGGATGATGCTGAGTCCAGCGAGCATTTTCCCGGATCTGGCTTTCCTGTGTGGCCATATCACAAAGTACTGAGGCTTAAGGAGCTTTCTCCTGAGCCTCGTCGGTCTGACATCCGCGGATGGACCAGTGAAGTGTAAACAGACGAACAACAGCAGTGTTTTTAAGAAAAATGGGAATATGCCATAAAAACTGAAGAATCTCAAAGCAAGGTTGTCAAAGGCACCTCTGGGTAAACAATCCAACTCACCCCCACCCCCACCTCCCCTTCATCAAAACGTTTTGCAGAGCTTAAGAGCTGCTTCTCGGACCTCCCTGGTGGGCCAGGGCTTAAGAATCTGTTTGCCAATGCAGGTGACAAGGGTTCAATTCCTGGTCCAGGGAGATCCACATGCCTCAGGGCAACTAGACCTGTGTTCCACAATTACTGGCCTGAGCTCTAGAGCTGCGACAAGAGAAGCCACCATAAGGAGCAGCCCGAGCTTGGAAACTAGAGATGAGCCCCATTCACCACGACTAGAGAAAAGCCTGCGTGCAGCAACAGAGGCCTCCCAGCCAAAAACAAAACCAGCTCCTCCTCCTCTGGGCTTCCTTCCCTCCAGCTGTCTGCAAGTACAAGACCCCTCCTGGCTCAGCACAGCCCCAGCCTCACACCTTCGTCTCCTGCATCTCAGCTCCCGTCCCCCATCCGTGCCCCCTGTTCTCCGCTTCTTTCCCTGCCACACGGTGCCGAGACATCATGTTCAGACCGGAGGCTCCTGAGTTGGTTCAAACCTGGTCCCGCAGGCTGGGGTCCACACAGGGGACTTCAGCTGAATGGCTTAACTCTGAGTTAACTTTCATTTCTCCCCTGCAGAGAGGGAAGAATACTAGCTTCTGCCTCAAAGAGCTGCTTCAGAATCAAAGGAGATCCTGTCTGCAAAGTGGTTAGAACAGTGCTGGGCACGCAGTAAACACTCAATTAAGTAAAATGGTAATGACGGCGTTTATTGCCACGTCTCCCTTTTGTCCGACATTCAACATCCAGTTTCATGTCTTGCGTGTACTCGGTGGATGATGGTATTTTCCCTTAACCGCTTTTTTTTTAAAGGAAAAATATATACAAATGTATGAGGCACACACAAGGAATATATGCATTCTGCCCCAAAATTTACACAGTGGAGAAAAGTAGAAAAGCAAAAAATGGAAGCAATCCGTCACCCCCAAATCTCCAAAGAGAGGTAAGTGATGCTATTGCTCTGCTAGGGGAGTGCACATGTATACGTGTGCATGTGTGTGGTTTTATTTTTTTTTAACTTTACTTTTTAGTGACACTGACAGGCATATGAGATCTTAGTTCCCAACCAGGGGTGGGAATGCATGTCCCCCTGCATTGGAAGTGTGGAGTCTTAACCACTGGACCGCCAGGGAAGTTCCCTCTCCCCTCTTTTTTTTTTAAAGTGTGGTTTTTGTAATAGGATTATACTGAATGCATTGCCTGCACCCTGCGATGTCCAGATATTGTGTGTGGAGGATGTTCGCTTTTTTTTTTTTTCACAAAGACGTATAGCTGAAGGTGACCGGTTGGCCCAGCCCTACGTCTGGGATTCCTGTTGGCCAGGCACCACCGTGAGGTCTTGTTTCCTTGGTTGCTTTCACTGGGGATGGCTTTTCCTGTTACAGAGGAGAGTACGCGTGAGTTTCCCTGTTGGATACTCAGCATGAAGATTCTGGGGCCCAGGCCCTGGCGTTCGCTGCTCTGGGCCAAGTCTCCACAGCAGGACCCTGGCTAGATGTGGAGGAGATGTGCCCCCATCTCGGCTTCCCTGTCGTGTCAGATGCTAGAGCCATTCTGGCCAAGAATAATTCTGAGAAGAAAGAGCTTCTGAATCACTATAAACACAGTTATTTTGCAAAAGGGCAAAACTGAGAAAAAATGTTTTAGAAAGCATTACAGTTATAGAAATGTGTCGCCTAAAATACTTTGTAACGGTTTGTGGGAATGTGCCGAGCCACATTATGAAAGGACCCTGAGAGAGACTTTTCAAGGGCAACCTTCAAAACCAGCGTGGAGCCGAGGCGCTGGCCCTACCCACCCTGGAGATGTCACAACACACGGCTCCCAGGGCCACTCTGATGTCGGCCCCAGGGGGACCAGGCCTCGAGTTACGAGGGATGGCAGAGGATTCCCTCTAGAGCAGCTGACACCTCCGCCTGCCCTTCTGGCTGCTCAGTACACCTGCTGGAAAGCTGGAATCTTAAAGGAAAGCTTTGCACTTTGATTAAGAAAAAAAAAAGAGGTCTACCACCACTTCCTCAATTGTCACAGCTCTTTCGCCACTGGGAATGATGAAGATAAGGTAAAAATAGACACAGTCATGATTTGTTACTTAGCGAGGACTCCGACGGCCACGCTTGAGTGCACCCCTGAATTTAGAGCTTATCTCTCGGATGTCTTAAGGTGGTCCTAGAGATCTGCATCCCCAGCCCTCTACTGGGTTCGATCCCTCTTCCCCAGTCCAACCCTCCACTTAGCTCTGCGCACAGACCTCTCCTGCTGGGAAAGATGGAGACTGAGCTGCAAATTCTTAATCTCTGTGTGAACTGTAAATATGAATCAATTTAATCCTCCCAACAATTCCATAGGGGTAGTTACCATATCACCACCATCATCGCCATTATCACCATCTTCATCAACACCACCATGGTCATCATCTTATCACCATGTTTATCATCACCATCATCAATATCAACATCATCATCGTTGTTGTATCTAGTAAGTTGCCCAGTGTTAGTGTGGTTGGCAGAATAATGACTCCCCTCACACCCCCAGAATGTGTTGCCTGCTATGGCAAAAGGGACTTTGCAGACATGATTAAGGACCCTGATGTGAGATTCTTCTGGATGATCCGGGTGGCTCCAGGTAACCACAAGGAGGGAGACAGAGTCAGAGTCATGGAAAGATGTGAGGACAGAAGAAGAGTCAAGAGACGCAGCTGCCATGCTGCTGGATTTGAAGCTGGAGGAGGGGGCCATGAGCCAAGGGAAGCAGTACCTCTAGAAGCTGGAGAAGGCCAGGAAACAGATTCTCCCCTGGAGCCTCCGGAAGGAGCAAAGCCCAGCCAATACCTCAACTTCAGCCCGTGAGACCCACACCAGACTTCCAACTCCCAGAACTCGGATAACAGGTTGGCGCTATCGTGAGCTGCTAAATTTGTGGTCATACGTTATGGCAGCAACAGCAGCCGAATTGATGAGTGACTTTACAACTCAAATCTCCTGCTTTGTAACTGAGTGCCGCCTCGGAGCAGGGCCAGACCCACCATGATGCCAGCCGCCAGTGTGGCATGGGGCACCATGGGGCCGACCGACCCCCAGCCCACAGCACCCCTCAACCCCAAGACGGCTGCATGAGGCCGTGTTCTGGCCGCGCTGAGCTGGAAATGGCCCCGTGCTCAGCCCGGCTGGGAGCTGGCTTTGAACTCTGACCGAGCGGGAGACTGGAAAAGTGACTTTTGCCCAGACGTCTGTCTGAGCAGACAGAACAGAGGAAAACAGCCCCCCAGTGCCCAAACCCCACTGCCTCTTCCTGACCAGAGGGGGAGGTGCCTTCCTCGCAAAGGGTGAAATGAATGTCCCTCTTGGCTCACAGCTGGTCAGACCCGGATCTTTCACATTAAAAAAAAATGCAAAGGGGACAAAAAAAAAAAAAAAGAAAGAAAAGAAAACCAGAAGCTGGGGTTGGAGGGCAGGAAGAAAATGCAGTAACTCTGGAGGGCTTGGTCTGAGCTTGAGGTCTGGGGGGTGCTGGGGGGCCTGGCCCGGCTCCTCCCGTGGAGGCAGGAGGGTGACCAGGCAGCGTGGTGGCCTCGGAGACTCCTCAGCCCCTGCAGCTCTAGGCTGAGACCTGAGTGGGGTGGGAACACGCCTGCTCCAGGAAGAATCTGAGGCAGAGGAACTCGGCACAAACCCAACTTCTCTAAAAGTATTAAAAGCCTGTGGCCCACAGAGGCCTGGCTGCAAGGCCCCTCGGTCGCTGACGGCGGGTCCCTGACGGTTGAGACCTAGCGTGGTCCTGGCATTGAGCAATAGGGCTCTGCCTGGGCCCCAGGCCCTCTGCCTGCCCTGCCCGGCTCCCACGGAGGGCAAGGAGAGGCCGCTGCTGGGGTGCGTGTGTGACCGAGCCTCTGTGTGTGTGCGTGTGTGCATGTGTAGGCCTGCGTGGCCTTGCTTGCCCTTGTGTGCACCAGCGAGTGGCTCCACAGCCCTCCTTGAGGCCTCGGGGTCTCAGGCTGCCCCGGCGCCCTCTTCTCCAAGGACAGTCAGAAGAGCCGTCTGCTGGGCACCAGCACAGACCCTGGGCTGCTGTGGTCCGCCAGGGGACAGATAGTAGTAATAGATACGGAACTGACTGAGCTCTTACTAGGTGCCAGGCTCTGTTCTAATAAGCACATCATTGCACCAGTCCATAGAAATTACAAGCCTATGAGATAAGAACTAGTTTTTGTCCCATTGAGTGGAGCAGAACTGAAGCCCAGAGAGGTGGAGTCATTTTCCTGAGGTCACACAGCATTGGAGCAGGGTGGGAGGAAGGCTGCTTCCAGGGCCGACGCCTGAAAACTCCACTCCATGACCTCGAGTGCCAGCCCGCACCGCCTGGGCAGCTGTGGCCTCAGCAGGGCACCTATCCTGTTACTCCCGGGCCCTCCGGAGGCTGGGAAGCCATCTGGCGACCTTGCAGGGAGCCCTCAGCAGGCCGTGGCTGCACTGATGGTCCTGAGGGAGGGGGCCCACATGGCGGTGGTGGTGGGCATTGTTGGGCTCCGAGGCCCCCGGCTAGGAATTGCGCGAGTGTGGATGAAATAGTCGTCCCCTGTCTCTAGGGCCTGGTCCCTCTGTCTCTGCTCCAGGGTGTCTCACTGAGGCCCCCAGCTCCAGGACTCACGGGGGACGCCTGTCCTTGCAGCCCCACTCCTCACCGGCCAGGGCTTCCTGCCTGCCGGAAGGGCAGCAGGGCACGCGGCTTTCCTTCCTGGTGTCTGGCTGTGCCACCCGGGAGCCGGCCCAGCCCAGCCGTGCTTCCTCCCATGCGGAGTGGGGCTGTGCCCGCGCTGGCCACGTGGGCGCCTGGCCCAGCCGCCCGCGGGGCCCCTGCCCCCTCCTGGCCCAGGATGAAGGACGGAGTCCTTGCTCCCTGAGCTCTCACCGCCTTCTGGGCCATTCGCCCGCGTCACAGCGCGGCGGGGACAGGACCACGTGTGGCCTGGCTCCGGGGGATCCAGGAGGGGATAATGGTGTCCGCTGTCGGGGGAGGTCTGCGGAGTGGCAGCCCTAAGCCTAGGGGGACTCCACCGTGGGGCTCATCTGCCAGCCCCCCAGCTTTGTAGCCATGGGACCTAGCAGTTGTCTCGGCGCCTTGGTGTCCACGTTAGTGATGTGGGGGCAAAGTGGCAGCTCCCGCCCCTCCAGGCTTGGGCCGAGCAGCACATAGGAAGTGCTCCCTGCAGGGGGTGGGACCATCACCTCCTCAGAGGGTGGGCAGTGGTGCTCCAAGCTGCGCCCTGACTGGGGACTGACGGCAGTTATCAGCCCCGTCAGACCATTGTGCAGATGGGCAAATAAAGGCCCACGTGCTCAGATCTGAGGCTTCTGTACTGGCCCCACCTTGTCCTCTTCTTCTGCCCTCTCGAACATCGGGGAAGCCAGTTTGCCCCAAACACTTCACTTATAGGAAGTCGAGAGCAGCGTCTCGGGGCAAATACCTGCCCTGGTGTGGGTGGAGCTGCCGCGTGAATGTCCACTCACACTGGACACATCCTGGGACCTAATTCTTTCTGTTGAGGGGAATCCTGGAGCAGGACAGGGAACCAGCAGGCTAACACCTGCCAGGAGCAGACTGCTGGGACAGTGGGTCTCTGGTTCTGGCGTCAGAAGCCCTGGGTTGGTTCAAAGCCCGATCTTGCTCATAGCTGAGACATGGTCTCTGGTGGGATTTAATCGCCTTCCGCTTCAGTTTACCTGTTTGCACGGGGATCTGGTGAGAACGGTACAGGTGAAGCTCTTACGGGCTTCCCTGCTGGCTCAGTGGTAAAGAATCTGCCTGCCAATGCAGGAGATGCGAGTTTGATCCCTGGGTCGGGAAGATCCCCTGGAGAAGGAAATGGCAACCCCTCCAGGATTCTTGCCTGGAGAATCCCATGGACAGAGGAGCCTGGCGGGCTACAGTCCAGGGGGTCGCAAAGAGTCGGACACAACAGAGCGACTAAATAACAACAACAACGACAAAGCTCTTGCACAGGCAGATGCCCGGCCTGCAACACACCTCAGCAGCGGTTTCTCTCTTGACTGGCCCTCTCATTTGCTGAAGGGGAAACTGAGATCTGGGCAGAGGAAATGGTCTTTCTGAGACAACTTGGTCTTAGCAGGGCTGATGGAGCTGAGACAGACCCTCATTCCTCTGAACAAAGAGAGGTTTGCTTTGGGGTCTGCTTCTCGGGAGTCAGCTGTGTGGCTGTGGGAGCAGCTCTGAACCTCTCTGGTTCTCACTTCCTCGCCTGTAACACCAGCACCCTGACCGCCCCTCAGCATCCCCAGCCTGGGTCTCATTTTCACCCCGACGTGGAGAAAAGTTTTCAAAGAAGTTTGTTCAGGGCCATGTCTGCCTGGGAAGTATGCGGAGAAGATGACACAACCAAGTGACCTTGCCCGTTGGCTTGAATCACTCCAGTAGTTTCTCTTTCCCTTGACCTGTGGCTTAGAGGCAGCGAGCATTTATTTCTCTACTGGCATAAAGTAACTTTTATTTTCAAACACTATGCAGACTTGATGCAGAAAACCTAGAAAGCACAGGAAAAACGCAACGCTGGAGGGAAAAGAAAACAAACCAACAAACACAAGATGAGGAATTAAAAAAAGAGAAAACTCAAAGAAAAAGAAAGTGAAAAGGAAAGTCAAGCAAACGCTTTTACGAGAGAGGGCCCTGTCATAAAACCACCATGTTTCTGGTGAACACTGTCCTGCTCTAGCTTGAACAGCCGTGAGACCAAGGACATTGCCCTCCCAGGAGCCATCCTGGAGTCGGCTGGAGGAAATCCTTGTTTCTAGAACCTTCTCCTGCACACCAGATGCCCATCACCTATGAGGCGGACTGGTGTGTGTGGGGGCTCCTCTGGTCTGTGCGAGTCCCATGGAGCAGAGCACGGGGTTCGAGGGGCTTAGGCCCCAACGCCCTGGGCTGTTCCCCTTCCTGCATGGGTTCCGAGGTGGCCTTGAAAGAGCGTTCTGGCTCCCCTGTGACTTGCCTTCCTCATCTGTGGCATGGGGATTCTTCTAAGTGGATAAACATGCTGTGTTCAGGACAGAAGGGCTCTGCGCATGGTCGTGGAGACGGTGAGCTCACATCCACCCGAGGATTCACATACCAACGAGCGGTTGCTTTAGAAACACAGTGCGGGCAGGTCTGTGAAAGCAGGCAAGAGCCTTTCCCTGGAGGGCCTGCGGCTGGTCTCGTTCAGGGACACGTTGAAAGAAATGCCGACGACAAAGAGATGCCAAAACAAAACAAGATCCAAAAGGATACATGCACCCCAATGTTCATTGCAGCACTGTTTACAATGGCCGAGACACAGAAATGACCTATCGACAAAGGAATTGATGAAGAAGATGTGGTAAATATATACAGTGGAGTACTACTCAGCCATTAAAAAGAATGCAAGAGTGCCATTTGCAGCCACATGCAGGGACCTAGAAATTGTCACACAGAGTGAACTAAGTCAGACAGAGAAGGAAAAATATCGTATGATATCCCTCATATGTGGAATGTAAAAGGAACTGGTACGAATGAACTTACAAAACAGGAGGAGACTCACAGAGAACAATCTCGTGGTTGCTGGGGGAGGGGGAAGGAATAGTTAGGGAGTTTGGGACTGACATGTACACACTGCTGTATTTAAAATGGATAACCTACAAGGAGCTACTGCACAGCACACAGAACTCTGCTCAAAGCGATGTGGCAGCCTGGATGGGAGGGGAGTTTGGGGGAGAATGGATCCATGTATATATATGGCTGAGTCCCTTTGCTGTTCACCTGAAATTATAACAACATTGTTAATCAGTTATACCCCAATACAAGTCAAAAGTTTTAAAAATAAAAATAAAAAATGAAAGATGGCATGCAGTGGCAACAAGACAAGACAAGCAAAACCCAGAAATGCCAAAATGGCTTTGCAGAAACAGACAGAAGTTGACCATTCTACAGTGGGTGTCTTCTCTAAACGCTGTGATGGTGGGCATGGAGACCTGGATGGGTCTGAGATGCAGACGCCTCGCGAGTGGGGCACCGCCCGGCTGTGTGGCCACTCAGTCTCCGGGCTGACACCCCGCCCAGCGTACAGCAGGTATCCGGAAGATTCTGAGTGGGGAAAGGACGGATGAATGAAAAGGATTAGTCTCCGTGGGAGAAGGAGCAGAGACAAGGAGGCTTTCCGGTCTCCAGGGCATATGCTTGGGCTTGAGATGAAGCCCAAGGCTCAAGTGTTATCAACGCTTATCATGTCGGATAAGGGTCAGCTGTGCCCTGGGCCTGGAGGCACTTAGCTGCCGGCCTCCGCTGGCAATATTTGTTCAACTTTCTCTCTTGTTTTCATTTTTGGTCTTCCTTTGCAATTCCTAAGTCCAGATGTCCAATAGGGCTGGGCCACAGAGAGGCCCAGGCCTCAGCACAAGGTCTGGAGGCTGCTGGCTGGGAGCTTGGGTCCTGACCCCTGTGGTGCAGGGGTGGGTCCCCAGGGTCTCTCCCTGTCCTCTGCTCTCTCTCCCTGATGAGCAGGTGGCAGCCGAGGAGGACCCCTGGTATGTGAGTTGCGGGGGCCCTTTCTGCCCAGCACACTCTTATAACTCTCAGCCCCGGCCCTGCTGATGGATGCCCCTGAGATTCAGGCCCACCGCAGATGGTGCCTGGGGTCACTGAGCCAGCACGGGGACCGCTGGACCAGCAGCCGTGGGGCCACCTCTCCCAATACCTGGGACCCCTGGGCCTCTGGGATCCCCGGGGAAGCAGCACCCCCTGCTGGCTGGTCCCCACTTCGTGCCCTTCCCCTCCCTGGAACCAGAGGACGTTTGCTCACCGCTGGGTCCATACTCTGCCTTTGGGACTGCTGGGCCCGCTACAGCACGTTCGTAGGATAGAAGATTCTTACAGAGGATATACCGACGATCCTGCAGTTCCACTCCAAGGTTCCCAAGGAACTTCCACCTGGGCCCATCAGGTGTCATGAGTGAGGATGTTCACGGCACATGCAGGGGTGGGGGCCCTCCTGAAGCCCATCGGGGTTGGTGGGCCACATGGAGGGCGTGCGTGCAGGACAGACTGGACCCCAGACAGCAGCACCGGGGAATTTAAAAACAAAACGCCAATGAATTGGGAGATCGGGATTGACGTAGATGCACTATTGACATTACGGATAAAATTGGCAACTAACGAGGAGGTTCTCACCTACTGTGTAGCAGAGGGAACTCAGTGCCCTGTGGTGACCAAATGGGAAGAAAATGCAGAAAAAAGGGGATACGTGTGTATGTGTGGCTGATGCACTTTTTTGTACAGCAGAAACCAACACAACGTTGTAATGTAACTATACTCCAATAAAACAAAACCCGAAACCCTGCCAAGTTTAAAAAACAAAACAAAACGGAATGAGAGCACATTACAAAGCCATGGATTTACCAGAAATAAGTGAGCGGATAAATACTAAAGGGCATCACAGGGAGCTGCCAACAGTTTTGCTTTTTTTTTAAACCTACTAAAACGAGAATGTCCTGTTGTGTGACCTTAAGAATTGCAGTGCATTTACACAGAAGAGAATAGAGCGATGGGAAGGGATGATCTACACACATGACACCGTGTGGAGTTTTGCCCAGACAGAATATTCAGTAAAATAAACCAGAAATGTAGCAGTTTGCATGCTGTGATTCCAAGTCACAGGGTTCAGAGCCAGGCAAGACGGGTCTCTGTTATTGGAGGCTAGGACGGGATTACCGCTGGGGGATGATAATGGACCACTTTCTCCCGTGCTGCTGTTACATGCGTGTGCAAGCGCATCGAGCGTACGGTGTGTGCACTTTTCTGTACGTGAGTCGCCCTTCCATAGGTGCTCAGGAGCGTGGACCTGGTAAAGCGACAGCAGGTTTACAAGAAAACCCAGAGACACTAGGTTTTGTGCTCAGGGTGGTGAGGAGCTGCCCAGGGTCGGGAGGGAGTGAGACGGGAAAAGGCCCAGACCTTTCCTCTGCCTCCTGGGCATCGAAGGTGAACAGTGGGGGCCCCCCCTTCCTGAGCTTCCCCTGCACCCCTGCACCGCAGGGCCCAGCCCTGGCAGCAGGAGAGAGGAAATCCCCACTGGTTTCTTTTTCTTGCCACTGAAGGGGCTGCAGGTATTTGTTCCTGAAACTCATGACTGAGCTAATTTTACACCATGAGCGAGATGCTACAGGGAGAAATGAAACGGATGCTCAGGGGTCTGCTTCAACAGCTGGGAGTGAGGCTGGAGCCTGGAGACAAGGGTCCTCTGCCTGCCTGCAAGGCGAGGGGAAGCTGGGTTTGTCCAGGGGGATTACCTGGATCTCAGGTTATACCTCAGACTGGGATTAAGAACTGCTGAGGGTGTTTGGGACTCTGTCATTCACTGGGTGCTGTGGGCCTCGGTTTTCCCATTTCTAGGCAGAGGGGGTCATCAAACGATGCCTCAGGACCCCAGAGCAGACAGCAATGTGTCTCGTCTTTGCTTTGTCTTCCTCTGTTACTTTAGGGGACTGATCACCTCCGAATGGAAGAAAACGTCAAACTGTGTTTGGATTTTAGGAAAATTAAATCAAGTGTAAAAGCATGCTGCTGCTGCTGCTGCTGCTAAGTCGCTTCAGTCGTATCCGACTCTGTGCGACCCTATAGACGGCAGCCCACCACGCTCCCCGTCCCTGGGATTCTCCAGGCAAGAACACTGGAGTGGGTTGCCATTTCCTTCTCCAATGCATGAAAGTGAAAAGTGAAAGTGAAGTCGCTCAGTCATGTCCGACTCTTAGCGACCCCACGGACTGCAGCCTACCAGGCCCCTCGGTCCATGGGATTTTCCAGGCAAGAGTACTGGAGTGGGGTGCCATTGCCTTCTCTGGAAAAGCATGCTAATTACACCTCAATTAGCTCCCCTCACACCGGGAGCTTACGTGGTGGTGGCCCAGGCTCTGAAGGCATGCCACACTGCGGGAGGCCTTGGAGCTCACCCCCAGGTCCTGTACATCAAATGATGCCATCTGAAAGAGTTCATTTCTGGGTCCATCTGCATCTTAACAAGTGACCCAATGTTTCCCCTTTTTATGGCCGAATAATATTCCACCGATGAGATGGTTGGATGCCATCACTGATGCAATGGGCATGAACTTGGGCCAACTTTGGGAGATGGTGAGGGACGGGGAAGCCTGGCGTGCTGCAGTCCATGGGGTGGCAAAGAGTTGCACGTGACCAGGCGACTGAACAATAACAACAACACCCCACTGTCTGTATATATACCCCATCTTTTGCATACAGTAGAAACCAACACAGCATGGTAAAGCAACTGTATTCCAATAGAAATTAATTAAAGAAATAAAATTTGAATAAAAATATGAAAAGAGTGCATTTCACCATAATTAATTTGTGACTCATCTAATCATCCAACATGCTTCCAAGGCTCTTAGACGAGCAAAAGGCCATAAAAGATTTTTAAAACATCCGTAAGCAAAGGAACCAGTCACATTTATTCACACCAGCAGAATTCTTCCTTCTCTAGGTGGGATTCACACCTATAAAGGCAAAAAGGAAACAAGTGAATTCTGAAAATCTTCTCTGTGGTCTTTATTCTCGCTGCCTCACACTGAACTGCTCAGAAGCTGCTCATCATTCTTAAAGAGAAAGTGTTATTTCTGATCTGATTTTTCCAGAGGAAGAGGGGGTTGGCTTGTATGTCACCCATCTCCTCTATCCCGCCACCACAGACAGTGGTTAAACTAGAAAAAATGCTGGATCAACAAGAACTCGTCGATGGCCCTGCAAGATGAGAGTTCTCTCCAGCGCCCTGGGGGCTGCACTCTGAGAGTGTGGCTATGAATCATGGGCCCCTGGATATGGAATTGAGCAGGGCAGGAGGGGCGGACAGAGAGGAATGAGGTGCCCAGTGGACCGGGGGCCCCAGCAGGGCCAAGGGGCAGGCGTTGTGCAAGCATTTGAGGCTGCACGGGAGAAGGAGAAATTGTGAGCTGAGGTCTGAGGACGCCTGAGTTAGGGATTCTGGGGGAAGAGAAGAGGGCCGTGGGTTCCTGAAGCAGAATGGAGAAGCAGCTCAGGGGAAGTCAAGACACTGGACACAAAGCCCAGCTTGGAGCTTCCCGACCCCACGACAGCGAGGGGCCATCACTGACTCTCTCTCAAGGAAAAATGGGCAGGGACTCCCTGGTGGTCCATTGGCCAAGGCTCCATGCTCCCAACGCAGGGGCCCAGGTTCCATCCCCAGTCAGAGAACTAGGGCCCGTGTGCCCCAACTAAAGATGCTGCCCACCAAAACTAAAGATCCCGTGTGCCTCAACTAGGACCCAGTGCAGCCAAATAGAGAAAGGAAAAGAGAAACAAAAAACACAAAAGGGAAAATCAGACAGGTCTTCCCTGTAGGTTTGGAGTTCACCTTGAAGGACAGATGGACCCAGGAGGAGGAGAGACAGTGAGCAGAGAGCGTGCGAGCAGAGAGTGTATGCGCTGGGTGTCCAGACGGTTGCTGAAACGAGGGAAGTGTCCAGGAGGCCAGAGGCTTGCATAACCCCGGGCCCATGTGTGGGAAACGTCCCAGGAAAACTGCTTCGTCGCTGTCACCACAGCCCCTGTAGGTCACGGCAGGCGTGGGGCTGTCCGCTCTCAGGAGCACCCGCTGCCCTCGTGTTCACAGGGGTGTGTGCCCTGCAGCTCGTGCAAGGAAGGTCTGTGCTCAGACCTAACAGCTCCATCAGCCCGTGTTTTCCTGACCTTCACCTTGTCACTCAAGGCTGGGTTATGTATTAATATCATTTCGTGAATGGCTCTTGGCCTCTGATGGTTGTTCGGGGGCAAGAGTTTAACTGTTGAATCCTGTAAACTGCTTTTCCATGAGATGCCCTCTTCCAGGCCTTTCTGCCGGAGGGTGGGTCAATGTGCATAATTTCAGGATGCAGGTGAGGAGAGATGGGGGTCCCTCCTTAAGTCTGGAACACGCACGCACGGGAGCAGCTGTTTGGAGCGAGTTCTAGGACACGTAGCACAGAAAGGGGAAAGACCTGGTCCGGCTTCAGGCACGGTGCTAAGACATCCCCTGCACGTCTTCACTCTCCCTCAATCCTACATGATGGGTACACTTATGGCCCCCACTTTACAGAGGAGGAAAACAAGGCTTTGGTGAGAGAGGAGCACCACGGTGAGAAAGAACGACCCGAGGACCACTCCCCACGGCCTCACAGCACGTCCCCGGCGCAGAAACAGCTGCGATCACGTCCAGACCCCCTGACTGCTCCCTGGGAGCCAGGTGCAGTTGGGGAGGGAGGCAGTGAGCCACCCATGTGATGCCCGCGGCCACTGTCTCTACATCGCATGGGGAGACAGGGAACTTGGAGAGACACCCTGGTCCAGTGTCCTGTGGGTAATGAATGGCAGAGCCAGGACAGGTGACATCTGAGTCCTGGTGGGACGAGAAACCAGCACTTTCCATTCTGCAGAGGCCACAGGAGGAAGATCCGGGGTTTTGGAATGAAGTCCTGACTGCCCGACACCCCCACATCACCCCGTCTCCCCAGGCAGCTCTCCCAACCAAGTACCTGTCCTCAACTTCCCACGCAGGGGGTGGCATTCCCAACCCTGCCCTGATCAGTCACGTAAACACCTGTCTTTAGAAGTTCGAAAAACAGAGGGTGGGTGAGAGCCATGAACACAGAGCGTGGGACAGGCTCCCCTGCAGGCCCGCAGTCCTTAGGAAGCTGTTCCCTGCCTTCTCTCCAGCAGTTACTAGCGAGCACCCCAAGGGCTGTGAGCCTCTAGACAGCGGGGTCTGGCTGCTCCCTTCCTTCGGTCCCCACGCCACCCAGGGCCCACCACTGAGTGAGGCGTGATGACAGCTGCCGCGTGAGGGCATCTCCTGTGAGCTGTCTGCGGAGTCCAGAGTCCGAGCTCTGGGGTCAGGGCGATCACCATCTCCCTCTGACACTTGGAGGAACTCTCCACAGCAGTGACCCCAGGAAGGGCCGGACCTCGGAATGGAAGGCTTGCCGGGTCTTAAACACACCAAGATGGTGAATGAGCTAAAGACTCCAGGACGGCTGCTGCAAAGGGCGAGTTCCATGGCATGTAAATGATGTCTCTACTTTAAAACGCAGTGAAAAGAGCGCGTGGTGCCCCCCTGCCCCTGCCAAAGTGGGCCTTCTGCCCAAGGAGCAGAGATGCCGGTCTCTGCCACGGTTGTGAATGTCGGCAGACAGAGTTGAATACATATCAGAGGGATGTGCAGGGGAGAGGGGAGAGACAGAAGGAAAGCGCGAGGGAAGAAGGGAATTATGGGAATCGGTTCGAGCCCCCGTCAGCCACGCAGTCCCCGTGGGGCCCTCGCGTGCCACTTCTCTCTGGAGTTCTCATTTCAGAACTCCTCTCCCCTCCTGGTGAGGAATCTCAGCTCCGCCTCCAATGTCTGTGGGCAGCGACTCCCACCGCCGTGGGTCTGGAGATGTGATGTGTCTCTGGGGGAATGGGATGAGCCCCAGCCATCCCGTTTTAAGTCAAAGGCCGCTGCAGGCCTCCCGCGTAAAACCACAGGAGCCACTAGTACTGTGGCCGGCAGGCAGAAACTGGGATGCAGACACCGCCTCCTGTGAGACCCAGCTGCCCTGTCTTCAGAGAGACCAAGCCTGCCTCCCATCTGGGCAGATGAAAACCAGAAGGTCGTCCTCCAGTGTGGGCTGTGGGGGGCGGGTGGGGGGCAGTGTGCCGGCTCTGCCCCGGCCCTGAGAGCTGGAGGAGGTGTCGGGGAGCCGGCCAGGCTGGAGAGAACCCCTGTGAGCATCAGCTCAGCTCCCGTCCGTGGCGTCACAGGGCAGTGCGGAATAGGCCGTGCTGGGCGTGACACCGCGCGGGGACTGGTGAACACCACAGGCCAGGCGTCTCCCCCAGAGCTGATCCCTGAACTCAGGCATCAGTGACATCGACTTGATAGGCCTCACCTCCTGGGTTCATTGGCTCCACCCGGCTTGACCTCTCCTTTGGCTGCTTATAGTTTCTACTGCCTGATGGAAATTTCCACCTGTGTGTTCTTCCGTTTGCAAGAATGAAAACCCCCCCAGGGTGGGAGACTTCCCTGGCAGGCCAGTGGTTAAGACTCCGTGCTCCCAATGCAGGGGGCGACAGTTCGACCCCAGGTTGGGCAACTAAGATCTCGCATGCTGCCCAGTGAGTCAAAATAAGTGGAAAAGAAGACCGGAGTGGGTAGCCATTCCCTTCTCCAGAGGACCTTCCTGACCTGGGGATCGAACCTGCATCTCCTGCATTGCAAGCAGATTCTTTACCGTCTAAGCCACCAGGAAGCCCCCGCTCATGGGTGATTAGGCCCATTTCACGCCACCACTTGCCCAAGCTCACACAGCTAAGATACAACTTGAATCAGACTGACTGCCCCTGCAGGTTTGACTCCAAAGCTTGGATTCTCACCCCCACCCACCTTTTTTTCCCTTTTTTTAAATTATGTAAACCGTCACCTTTCATCCCCAAGGTGAAGTCAGCATCCCCCGCCCTCTGGGTTTTTTTGCTTCTGTTCTTAGTGGTGCCAACTCATTTCCCCATTACCCAGAGTCATTGCCCACTTCTCCCTGGCTCCCCAAACTGATGGCTACCTTGTGCTTCCCACCACTTCTTTCAATCCAGCGTCTCCATTCAGACCCCGTCCCTTCCCTGGCTCTGTCTTCTGCAAACTCCACAGCAGCCCACATGGCTCCTTGTGATCTCAGGAGCACAGATTTGAGCCCAGCAGGTCCTCTGCTCAGAGCCCTCAGCGCTCGTAGCCATAGGAATAGCGTTCTAGGTAAGTGGGTAGGTCAGCGTGTAAGGAGACAAGTAAAAGAGAAATGCAATCCCCCAGAGTCCGTTTTCCTCTTTGTAGCTATCACCTTTCAACTTCCTCCTCTCTGCAGTTACATTCAGGCTCCCTTTAACAAAACCGCTTAACAAATCAAGCGGCGACATCTCCAGAAGTTGAGAGGGCTAGAACCGCCCACCGGTTCTAGCCCACCGGAACCACCCTGCTTCCCCAGAACGCCCTCTCACTTAGAAACTCAGAGACTTAGAGCTGACAGAACCAGGCTTCTGTGGGCTCATACATGGGGGCTTTGCAGTACACTCCAGGCCAACCCTCATGCGACCTGGAGGATAAAGGCTTCAGCACAAACTGAGTAACCAAATGAGTGTTTTGAGGAAAGCCTTTGTCTGCAGTTTAGAGAAGGCGTTCTGACTATGGGATGTGAGACTGTGAGATCTTACCTGTCTAAACAAACAAGTAAACACATTTAGTTTTGGTTGGGACATTGAACCACAAGCTGCCAAGAAGGCAAAATATGCAAAGCGCACATCTCCACCCTGTTAAAAATACCTCTGGGTGCTGGGCCTGGCTTCCTTTGTTGGCCAGACCGAGGACCTCATCTCAGGTGGGGTGGCTTGGCCGTATTTGCATAAACTATTTACTTCAGAGTTCTAAGAAGTGTGGTAGACATCCAGAGAGGTAGCTCTTCACGGCCAGACCCCGACCTGGCGGGAGCCGTGGGACCTCAGTTAAGTCTCCCGAGTTTTCTAATTTGGTTTCCATGTCTCTCAGATAAGAATTAATAGCGACAGCTACCTTCAGGGAACCTTCACTGCATCCCAGGTTTCTGCTAAGCCTGTGTACTGATCTGATTTCATGTTCACAGTCCAGTGACTTCTGCTAATGGGTGTGTGTTAGTCGCTCAGTCGTGTCCGACTCTTTTGTGACTACATGGACTGTAGCCCACCAGGCTCCTCTTTCCTGGGATTCTCCAGGCGAGAATACTGAAGTGGGTAGGCATTCCCTTCTCCAGAGAATCTTTCCGACCTGGGGATCGAACCTGCATCTCCTGCACTGCAAGCAGATTCTTTACCATCTGAGCCACCAGGGAAGCCCCCGCTCACGGGTGATTACGCCTATTTCACCCCATCACTTGCCCAAGCTCACACAGCTAGGATACGACTTGAATCAGACTTGATTGCAGGTTTGACTCCAAAGCTTGGATTCTCACCCCGACCCACCTTTTTTTTCTTTTTTTAATGAGAACTGTCAAGTGTTTGGAGAAGTTGACACCCAGTGAGCACCTGAATAGCTACTACCTGGTTTCAGTGCATTCACATCTGGCACATGGATGCTTCACCACCACCGCCCCCAAGACAGTGAACAGACCCATCAGCCCAAGGTTTAGCCAGGCCCTTCTGCTGTCCCTCCCACCTGCTCTTCCCTGACACATCCCACCCTGGACCCGTGGCAGCTACTTCCTGCTGCTAGAGATAAGTTTTAATTTTCTAGCATTTTATCCAAATGGAATGACATAGTTTGAATGGCTTTTAGGGGGAGGCTGTCTTCTCCCATGCAGTATAATTACTTTAGGTTCAGCTACGTTGCAGCAGGTATCAAGAATTCATTCTGTAGCTTGCAGAGGAGCATGGCATTGTATAGATATACTACTCAGTCTTTATCTACCTCCATGTGGGTGCTGGTTCCAGTTTCTGGAGATGACAAGGTTTCTGGGAACGTTTATGTACGAGTTATTTACAGGAAGAGATGCTGCGGTAGGCAGGATGAACTACCTCTCCAAAGCGTTCATCCCACTTCCCCTAGTATTGGTAAATTTCTACATTATGGCTCTCCAGGTGGCTCAGTGGTAAAGAATCTGCCTGCAATGCAGGAGGCGCAAATTTGAAACCTGGGTTGGGAAGATTCCTCTGGAGAAGGAAAGGGCAACCCACTCCAGTATTCTTGCCTGGGAAATCCCACGGATAGAGAGGAGCCTGGTGGGCTACAGTCCATGTGGCTGCAAAGAGTTGGACACGACTTAGCTACTGAACAACAAAAGCAAATGCGGCAAAAGGTGTTTTTGCAGATGTGATTGGGGTTAAGGACCTCCAGCTAGCAAGATGATGCTGGCTTATCTGGGTGGGCCTGGCCCCCTGGCAACTGCTGATCTTTTTACAGTCTTCTTAGTTTGCCAGAATGTCACAGTCAGAGTCGCACAGTAGGCAGCCTTAAGAATCAGCGTGTTGAAACACACAAGAGCGTTGAGCTCAGACGTAAGGGCCGTGCTGAGCACAGCGAACGGCAGAGAGAATCAGAACAGTGCAAGGAGGGCCTTCTGGCTTCCCCAAACTCCACGGAAGTCTCGATTCGCATCCTGGGGCTGCTCCTACTTCCCTTTTCTCAGGGTCTGCGCTCCCTCCCTGGAACAGCTGGGCCCAGGTCTCCCTCCAGGGAGCGTTTGGACGGAGCACGGCCACCCACCATCATGACTAAAGATCAAAAAGAGCAAAACAGAACAAGACCTCAGGTCTCTGGACCATTTCCCCCTTCAGAGGCGGAGAGCAGCACATCAAAACCAGAAGATGAGCCAGAAGGTTGGTGGTGGGTTCTAGAAAACTCCAACCACAAGGATGAGGAAGAGTGAACTGAGTTATATAAGAAGTTGGTTTAAATGTGCTTGGGTTTGGGGTGTGGGCTCTGCTGGGCGAGTGGTTGCGAAACGTCCTTTTCTCGGAGAACACCTGGGCCGCTCCCCTTCTGCCCGGGGCCACAAATACTCTCCAGCACCGATTTCTCTTTTAGTTTTTAAATCGAAGTGCAGTTAGTTTACAATGTCTTGCCAATCTCTACTGTACAGCAAAGTGACTCAGTCATTGCACATGTATATTCTTTTTTCTTGAATATCACTTTTCCATTCTGGCTTATCCCAGGACACTGTATATAGTCCCCTGTGCTCTACAGTAGGACCTTTTGGTGCCTCTATTCTGTCTGTGATAGTTTGTATCTACCAGCCTCACACTCCCAGTCATCCCTCCTCGCCCCGCCCCAGTCCCTTGACGTCACAAGTCCGCTCTCTCTTTTTCTATCCAGCATCTATTTCTGAACATACTTCTGAGATTTTAAGTGCGATGCCAGGGCTTCAGAGGGCTTCCTTAGGAAACTGCCCGTGGCACCCTGGCTCTCGGGTGACATGGGGAGGCTGCAGAGGTGATGGAAAGGGAAACTCACCCGCCCAGGGAATGCAGGTCCTCCAAGATGGGATGAAGGTTAGAGCCAGAGGCTTACAGAGGCCAGTCATGTCCAACTCTGCAACCCCATAGGCTGTAGCCCCCCAGGCTCTTCTGTCCATGGGATTCTCCAGATGAGAATACTGGAGTGGGTTGCCATTCCCATCTCCAGGGGATCTTCCCCACCCAGGGGTTGAACCTGGGTCTCCTGCATTGCAGGCGGATTCTTTACCGCTGAACCAGCGGGGAAGCCCTTACAGAGGCCACACGTCTATGATATGCTGAGATGCTGGTTGCTCCAGCGTGCTTCCCTCTAGCCGGGATCTGCCCTGGTGGGAAATTAGGTCTATTTCCCCAACGCTTAGTTACTGCCTGAAGTCCCTGACCAAGTGTTGTCATCACTGAAGTTCCCCCCGGCCCTCTGAGCTGGCTCAGGTGGCCCATTGCATCACCTCGCCTGAACAAATGGAAACGAACCCCGCTCATCTGATGGCAGAAGAGATGTGGGGCATCTCCCCTTGGAGCTGTGGGGTCAGATTCTTCCAGGGCCCCTCTATTCCCCGTTCTAAGCATGGAGTCCTTAGAAGCTGCAGGAAGCTTTCCAGGTCCCTTGGAACTGGGAGGTGATGAGTGGGTTTCTTCAACAAGCGTCTGCGGAGGGAGCTGTGGATTGCCAGGCCCCCAGCGTGGGGATGCAGCAGGAGGTGAAATAGACACAGAGCCTCCCTTCCAGAGCCTCCACTCCAGCGGCAGGGACAGACCCCCACCAAACCCTCGATGGGAGCAGAACCAAGCAGTGGGCAGGGGGGCTGAGCACACCTCGTAGGGTCTCTCAGGACCATAGAGGGTTTCTGGTGTGGCGTGCCCCCTGGACGTTTCTTCCCTAGGGATCGGCTACCCTCAGGGGTTCCTGATGACAAACTCTGGTTTCTGGGGATCTCACCTGTGCCTGGGGGGCCCCGGGCACTGTGCTGAGCAAGATGCAAAGAGCCCCAAGTCCCACCCCCCCAGAGAGTGCAGATGGGAGGTGAGTGTGGACAATGGTGAAATCACCCCCATATAGGGGTCGGATCCGAGGATGGGTGTGGACCCCACAGGCCCAGTCTGGGGGTTCAGCCCCTGGGTGCTCTCTTCTGCTCCTCTCCCATGGTCTGGGGTGGGACAGGGGAGCCAGGAGCCACCTGGATGGGGTCATGTGCGGTGGTGGGGGGCACCTGGCTGCGGCCAGGACACCGGGCTTTGAGTCGCCACAGCTGCGTGGCCTGGGCTGGTCCCTTCACCCTCTGAGTCTCAGTTTCCTCATCTGTAACGTGGGGACATCCCTTCTTGCCAGGTGGGTGTGCAGAGTGGAAGCCGCGAGCCACCAGAGACAGAAGAGTGCGAATCGAGATGGGCTTGCATGTGAAACACTCAGCAGAGGTTACAGATTTGGGACCGGAAACAAGCGGAATGTCTCTCACCGGCGACTCTTCAATTCTGGATTTTCGTGCGAAGGTGATAGCATCTGGCTTTTATTTGGGTTAAATAAAATATTTGATTACATTAATTTCTCTCATCTCTCTCTCCTGGGGCGTGGACCAGGTAGTTGATGTTTTCAGAGCTCTGGGGGTGGGTGACTGTTATGTCATCAAAGTTTGGGACACGTGGAAGTTGTCGGCAAGTTCCCATAGTAGGCGTCCTTGCAATCCCAAGGACGAGCTCGAGCGCCCAAGAGCCTGTGTGCGGCGTGGGCAGGGAAACAGGCTCTGGGGCACCTGCTCGGTGCTCCTGTCTCAGCTGTTTGCACCCAGGACCCTGTGTAACTGCTCCAGGTGCCCGCTAAGGTAGGGACTGTGCTGCCCTCATTTTACTGATGCGGAAACTGAGAGGGGAAGTTACTCCCACGGTCACATGCCCAGGAAGCAGCAGACAAGGATTTGAACCCGTGCTTTCTCCACCACACACACTCGTGGGGAATGCTGTGAGTCCCAGCTCATGGAAGCAACCAGAGTTTATGAGCTGACGCTCCTCAGAGCCTGGGGCGGGGCGAGGAAAAAGTAGTAAGGTGGCCAGCAGGTGGTTCAGGGGCTGGTACGTTGCAAGTACCAGCAAGGCTGTGATTTCCATCATTAACCACCACCACCAGCACCACCACCACAGTCACCACCATCACTATCCTCAGCAGCATCACAGAGCCGTGGTCAGTGTTCCTGGCTTTTTGGCTTTCTCCCTTTCCAGGTCAGCTGTGTACAGTCTCAAATGAAGAGTTTACAGGGGCTGTTGGGGCAGGGTTCATGCAGGAGGAAAAGTAATGAGCTTCTTAGAAACGCTCATTTTTGAGGGTGGGTGGGGTACAGTCATCTTTTGAAGTCCAGTTCCTAGCCCCGATGATGATTAGATCAGTAGCGAGCACCACGGGCCTCTGACCATATTCCCGATTGCCCTTCACTTCTGCTCAGGGAGAGCAAAGCTGTATTTCAGGGGAGATCTGATGACAGTTTTGCAATAAGATAACTTGTTCATTTGAGAGAACCTCAGTCCTGGCATCTTCAGAAATGGCTCCAGGGCCGTGGACTTGCTGGGTGTTGTTCTCAGAAATAAGCAGAATTGCTCCCTGAATTCTAGCACTTTCTACTTCATCCACGGGAAGGGCAGCAATTGTAAAACTCTGAAACTCCTTCTGAGGAGTGCCTCATCGAGCTGATGAGGAAAGTGTCACTGTGAAAGGTTCAGGCTGGAGGAGTGGTGGCAAATGACCTTAAAATGAGAAGCCAGAAGATCAGGCTTCCAACCTGGCTTTGCTGTTTCCAACCATGTATCCTAGCTGCCCTGGTGGCTCAGACAGAAAAGAATCTGCCTGCAATGCAGGAGACCCGGGTTCAATCCCTGGACTGGGAAGATGCCCTGGAGAAGGGAATGGCCACCCACTCCAGTATTCTTGCCTGGAGAATCCCATGGACAGAGGAGCCCGGTGGGATACAGTCCAGGCTGAGCGACTAACACACACACATACACACCATACATCCTTGGGCAAGGCTCTCTTTGAGCCCCAGTTTCCTCATTAAAATTGAAAATAACAATATATTGATCTAGATCTGACAGCGTTCTTGTGAGGACAGACAGGGGAAAAAAACTTCTGAACTTAAAGCTCCAGTGTTAAGTAATTATCCCCATTAAACAACCTGTATGTATTATTCAAGCTGCTGTTCAGTAGAACTCACTTGTGCCAAAATGTTCTGCACCTGTGCTGCAGTCATGAGCAATCATGGTCTCAGGAGGGCAGCCAAACATCTTGCTGCAGGGGCCCAAGGTGGCTGCCACAGCTCCAGCCCTTACATCCAAGCACAACAACTTCCTATCACATTCTGTGACTGGAGAGCCTGTGATTCATGGAGCTGCATGGAAAAGCACATGCAATCATGTCAGAACCTTCCAAAAACACCCTGTGAATGTCTGTATGACAACATGCCTTCCGTTTCCTAACTTTCTGCAGACATTAACAGATGCCTTGTAAAATATCGAGGCTGGATTTGGGGACTCAGGACATTTGGGTCTGACAGCCCTGCTCTGCAGAGGAGGAAGCTGACGCTCAGAGGTTGAAGGACGCTGCTGAGGCCATCCATGAATCCACCTGCGACAGGCTTAGATGTGAGGGTCCAGATGGATGGCATGAGATCAGCTCAGGGTTCCTGCCTCCTGTGTTAACAAAAATGCTCCCTTCTCTGAACCTCTTGACTGGTGTGACCTGAGGCTCTTCCCTAAACAGTAACCACAGTGGATCCACCAGGAGAAAAACACAGGAAACTGCTCCTTGGGGGCTCAGGACGCGGAAAGGCTGTGTCTCTGGGGTGCGGGCTCCCTCTAGTGGATAATCTGAGAATTGCATGGTGTTCCCTCAAGGTCCTCAGCAATTTCCCAAGTGAGCCTAAGAAAGAGAAGAGCTTGCTAAAATGCAGATTCTGGGGCCTTGTCCTCAGGGGTTTGGATTCAGCAGCTCTGGGGAGGGCCTAGAAATATGCATCCTAACTAGCATGCAGGATGACGTTGACCACACTGGGAACCGCAGCTCCCGGGTCATTTGAGGTCAGGGAGAACAGCAGGATGCCTGTGGAGTCTGACAGCTTGGGCTGCCAGCCTTGTTGTGTGGCCTTGGGCAAGGCATGTGCCCTCTCTGGGCCTCTGTGCTCTCACTGCTGAGGAGTGCCTCATCGAGCTGATGAGGAAAGTGTCACTGTGAAAGGTTCAGGCTGGAGGAGCGGTGGCAAATTACCTTAAAATGAGAAGCCAGAAGATCAGGCTTGGATCGGAGAGGGAGGAACAAGATTTGAAGTCACCAGTTACTTATTAACTGTGGACTCGGTCCTTCCGGCCCTCCATCTCCTCGCCGTGAAATGAGTACAACAAACTTCTTCCTGGACTCTGAGGGCAGCCATGCTTCTGGACTCTCACCTGCATACGGGTCACTTAGGATCTTGATAAGACGAGAGTCCTAATGGAGTTGGTCTGGGCTGGGGCCTGAGACTTTGTCCTTCTAATCGGCTCCCAGGGGAGGCCAGTGCAGAGGCCAGAGGGGTTAAAAGATCAAAGGATACAGTACAGGAAAAGGGTGTTCTGTGAATTTTAAGGTTTTATCATTGGGGAATTGTCTTCCTTGGCTGAAGAGTTTGGGAAATGCTCGTGGAGGCTCAGAGTGTAGACTAGCACTCTAAATTAGCACATAAACTAAGCACGGTGAATTAGCATATTAAGTTTGCATGCTAATTAGCATACTGGGCTTCCCTGGAGGCTCAGGTGGTAAAGAATCCACCTCCAGTGCAGGAGACCCGGGGTGTGATCCTTGGGTCGGGAAGATCCCCTGCAGAAGGAAATGGCAACCCACTCCAGGATTCTTGCCTGGAGAATCCCAGGGACAGAGGAGCCTGGTGGGCTACAGTCCACGGGGTCACAAAGAGTCGGACACGACTGGGTTGACGCACACACCTCTCGCATTAGTGTATTAAATAAGCGTATTAGAAACAACGCCCCCTGGAGGCAGCTCCAAGCTGCTGCCTGACCAGCTCCCTCTATGCACCTGCCCTCCCTGTGCTGGGGACATCCTTCCCAGCTCCTCCTTCCCACCCTGTAGGTCTCAGCTTCCTTCTCCAAGCCTCTGTCTTCCGTGAGCGGATGTGGCCACACTCTCAGAGCCCCGAATGTCTCCATCACTGTGCTGGGTCTGCCTTGTGTAAGAACAGAGACTGGCTGTGCCAGAACTTCACGCTGTGTCCCAGGGCCAGGCGTATGGGGCTGAAACACAACATGTGGGTCAGTGAAGGAATGAATGGATGGGGGGAGAAAGGCCTCGTAGATGAGGGGACAGGCTGCATGGCCTCAGACCCCTGCAGGCAGGCGACCCTTGGCCTGTACACTCGGACGCAGTGCAGAGAGACCTGGGATGAAACGAGAGGCGAGGACACACACGTGCACATGTGGCGAACACGTGCGGATTCGCTGTGGAACTTAACGTGTCAGTCAAGAGACCTGCAAAGCACGCAGCTTTGGAAAGGTTTACTTGGCTACCTAATCTTTGGAAAAATGTACTTTTCAGATTAGCAGATTCTGAAAAGACAAACACTCCCTGTTAAGGCTGAGCCCAGAAAGAAAGAAACCTGGGGGAGACCTGGGAGAGCGCCTCAGCTCCCAGTGCCCCACCAGACAGGCCAACGAACTGGGCTCCAGAGGCAGAGGGCGAGGCTTTGAGTCCCAGCTCTCCCACTCGCCAGCTGTGTGCTCTCAGGGGAGTTATTCCACCTCTCTGGGCTCCCCACCTCTACCACAGGGACAGAAAGAAGTGTCTCTGTCCTGAGGTCGCATGTGGACCATGAGAGGCGATGCAGGCAGAGCTCTCACGGGGTCCTGGCACTCAGTCAGGGTCCAACAAACGCAAGTCATTATTGTATTCCTTGCTATTGCTCAATGGAAAGCCCGCAGTGACTTCAAGGATGGTTTCATTGGATGAGACTCAATGTGGAAACCGAACAGGTGCCTCTGGCAGGACAGGAGAGCTAGCTCAAGGTGGGGGCTGGCTCCTCTGCTCCTGGGACCCTGAGAGTGGCCATCTCCTTGGCCTCAGGATCCCTATCCCCAACACGAAAGAAGCGGAAAACGGCCATAAAGCAAAGGGCAGGCGATGCCAAGTGCTGGCAAGGACAGGAACGGTGGTGGGAGTGCCATTTGCGACCGGCGTTTGGGAACCCTGTTGGCCATGGCTACTGCAGCCATCCTCCCGTGCCCAGCAGCTCGCACCCTGGATGGATGCTCAAGAGACGCGTAAACAGAGGTTCACCCAAAGACACAGACAGGCCAGCTCACAGCAACGCCGCTCCTTTCACACAGAGCTGGGGACTGCCCCCGGTGCCTGTGACAGCGTAAGCCCTAGGCTGTGTGCGTGTGCCAGGCCGCCTGTGGCTTCCAGCCACACAGTGTTCAAGACACGGCCTTGACTCCGAACAGCAGACACTGGGTGATTCTAAGTATTAAGATGTCAAGTGCAGCAGCAGGCGGAGCAAAGGTCTGCTGTTAGAAGTCAGGAGAGTGGTCACCTTTCTGGGCGCAGGGGGAAGGGAGCGGGAGATGTGAAGGGTGCTTTTCCTGCTTTGTATACTGTGTGTTACACTCCGGTAACACATGTACGCTGAAACAAGGACGGGCCGATGACAGGGTTCTAGGGCCATGCTGGCTCTGCTGCCCTAGGCTTTCTCATCCCAGCCCTGCTTCCTTCTTTCAGCCCCCTGGGGAAAGGTCCCGGCGAGAGGGAGGGGACTCCTCGCTTGGGGTTTGGCAGCGCCTTCCGAGGTCACGCCAAGAGGCGGCTGTGGATGGAGAGATGAGTAAGGGCTGAATTTCCCTGCAGGGAAGACACGGGTCTGACTATGGTCTCCGCAGTGGTTTCCTTGGCGACCAGCTGTTGTCAGAAAAACAGAACAATGTGAGAACATGGCAGGGTCAGGCGAGGAAAGACCCTCTGGGGAACTCACGCACACAGAAGAGTAAGAGGAAGTGGTCAGAGTTGGTGCTGGGCAAGTGGCCCCCAGAAGCCGACCCACCTCCCTGCCCACCCTTGGAAGTTTGGCGTTCATCAAATGTTTGCAATTCAAACACCCTTTTCTCATTGACAGATGTTAGATATTACGGACCTCGTGCTGGCCTTCCCACAAAGCGATCGTGGGGGCTGTGATGACATAGAAGTCATTTGCCCTCAGCTTCCCCTGGCTTCTCCCAGTTTGGAGGTCAAATATGACCACATGATGCTTCAAAAAAGTAATTGCTCCTGTTCAACTTGTCCTTATTTGCTCCAAGCCTGGTGGATCACCTCTTACAGGCCCTGCCTCCCTGGTGACCAAGAGCTTTGGAGCGTTCCTGGTGCAAGGTGGGGGTCAGGCTGCCTGTGGACAGCAGGTGGACAGGCTTAATGCCCTGCGTGTTAGAGCTGCTGCTCCGGCTCTGGCCACAGGGTGTCGCTGTGGAACACCAGGCTCGCACAGCCTGAGGGACTCCTTGCCTTCCATGGAGGTGGGACCCTTGGACGTCCTGGGATTGCAGCTCTTGCAGTCCACACTCCTGGGCTCAGCTTTGGTTTTCGCAGGTGCAGCACCAGAGGTGACTGGGTCTAGAGGTGCTTCTAGCCCATCCAGAGAGGGGATGCAACCACCCCAACGACACACAGCCAAGAGGACCAGACTCCTGAAACACACAGACACATTGTGGATATTTTGGAATTGTGAAGCAGATACTTATGCTAAGGTATTTTAGGGATGACGGTGCTCCAGCTAAAGATTCCTGCAAAGACACTCTTCCACCCCCAAGGGAAAACAAGGATGGAATCTCCCCGGGTTAGTAGAAAAACTGGGCTTTTGAGTTATGCATTTCTGTATTCAAATCCTGGTTCTGCCACATTCTTCTGTGGGCTCTGGGTAAGCTGTTTCACTCTGAACCTCATGAGATGGATATTGGAATAGTTCCCACCAGTAGGGCTAGAGCAAGGATGGAGAAGGTGATGCACACAGAGAGCCCCATAAACACTTCTCCTGTAGGCGCTCGGCCCTGAACACCCTCCCCTAAGGACTAGTTAGTTCCAGGCTCACCCCGGCTTCCCTGCCCAGCCTGGAATCAGCCATTTATCCAAGGAGCTCAGGGTCTGGCACTTGTGGTGTTAAAACCTCCCCGGATGATTGTGACGGGAGCTGGTGTCAAGAGCTGCTGGCCTGGCCTGGTGGGGTCGGGGAGGGGGCTGTCGATATTCCTTACCTTATCGTCACAACTGCATCTAGCGAACATTTACTGTGTCTTAGTGGTTCATATATCATCTTATTTAACCCTCATGAAAAACCCATGTGGATAAATTGTTAACCAGTTTTGTACAGGAAAAACCGAAGACTCCCAGAATTAGACACTTTGTCGGGGGGCTGCAGAGTTAGTGGGGGATGGAAGCCAGATTTGAACCCAGGCCCCTCTGCCTCCAGGGTCCCTCCACTTGCCTGTTCTACCTCTGCGATGAAAATCAGTCTTTCCTGCATGCCCGAGCTTGCCCTCCTCATGCCATCCTACCTAACAATGTTCCCACTCATTCATTCATTCATTGCTAAGCCGCGGGTGATGAAGCTGAAAGCAAATCTTTCACTCGGAGCCATGCAGACCCAGAGCAGGCAGCTGGCATGCAGGGTGGCGGGGCTGATTTGGTGGGGTTGGTGGAGTTGGTGGGGCCAGTTGTGGCCGATAGGGCCAGCGAGGCTGGCGGCCCTGCCAGGCAGAACTCCGCCTTGGAGCACATGGACAGCATGCTTTTCAGACCAGATGCCACAGGTAGAGCCGGGAAATGGCTCATACACAGAGGCAGCAAGGTTATCATCATCTAATTCCCTGCGCACAGCGATAGGCGTTTACACCGGCTGTAGATACCTGGAGCACCCAGTAAGACCGGCCAGTGTGACCCTGGGCAGCTCGCGATTTCTCCAAGAAGGAGCACGCAGGGGCCAGCCACCCTGCGTGGGCCCTGCCCGTGTGGGCGCCTCTTACAGAACTTAGCAGCTGTAGCTTTCACAGTTACAAGGGAACACAGGTTTATTAAGGAGGCCTTGGAAAAGACATTAAAGCTTCTGTTGCACACTCAAGTTCACTGCCGGCATACTGATGTATTTCCAGGCCCCACTCATTGTCACTTGAATTTTCATTCCATGTTATGTCACAGCCAGTTCCTAATAATAATATAATAATACACTGGGGACTGACAGGCACTGCTAAAACCGACCTCACTGGCTCACGTCGTCCACACCAGGACAGCTGGAAGCATGACCTCTCACTCCTCCTTATTTTACAGCTGGAGTCACCCAGCGGGAGTCAGGTGGCCATGAGCTGGGCAACCCAGACTTCTTCTGATGCTTCCAACAGCCGCAACTGTGTTCCTTTCTTCTCAAGGTTCTATCTGAAGCTTCCAGGGTGCTGACGTGGTCACGATTACATCTCTGACAGCTCCGTGAATTCCTTTGGGGTCCCCTAAGGTGGGGGCTGGCGTCAGCTCTCAGTTCGGCCAGGCCCTTCTGGAATCTTCTGACCCCTGGGTATTATGTCTTCCTTTCCCCTGGGAGGCCAAGAGTCCAGAGGGTGCCAGGGTGACCCCGCCCCTGGTCTCTCTCCTGCCAAGCCTCCCGAAATAAAGGGCTCTGGCAGATCTGTTGGCTGCGGCCGTGTCTTAATCTCAGGGCTCCCCAGGTTTGGAGAGCCACCTGGGGCTCCAGGCCTGTCGGAGGAGAGGGGCCGGCCGCCAGCCAGGCCTCCCTGTCAGCGCGGGCTCGTCATCTGGCCGGCCTGCTAACACTTCTGCGCCCTCCTCCCCGCAGAGGGAGATAAGCAGCTTTCCTGAGGGGCGACAAGGGGCAGAAGGTGTTCTGGCCCCAATTAAACTATGCCGGGGCTCCTGGCAAGGTGCTGGCGGGCTCTGAACTCCACGACCAGGACGGGGCTGGCGGCCTGGGCCCTGTCCCCGGGCTCATCCATCAGTGGGCCGGCTTTGATTCTGATAACGGTTTGATCTCCAGTGACAGGAGGGGCGGGCGGGGGCGTTTACGGCCCCATTTCTCCCAGGCCTTGAATGGAGCTCAGTGGCTCCAGAGGCAACTGATCCGGCCAGGAGGTGGCCTGTGTTTGGCCCCTGAGCCTGCTGGCCTCCAGACCTGTGGCTGAGACAGCAAAAGAGGGACATGAGCCCTGGTCTTGGAGAACTGATGTGAAAAGACCCCTGGAGCCACCTTTCTATTGAGTTTTGACTGCTGGTCTCATTTAATTACAGTCACTGCAGGGGAGCCGTCAGTGGTCACTTATGAGGAATCTGAGGCTCAGAGAGGGTGAGCCAGTGGCCTAAGGCTGCCCAGCTAGAAAGCAGAGCTGGGTTTTGGGCACATCTATCTGACAGTACAGCCTGATTTCTTCCTAGGACACCAACACTCCCCAAATGCAGGGGTGGGGGGACTGACTGGGGCTGAGCCCTAAAATACAGACTCCAACTTGGGGGGAACAGGCTGCTTCCAGGCCTTCTGATCATTTACAGGCAGTGCCCACAGGTCCTGACCATTTGTTAATCTCTCTTGAGGTTTTCCTGTTATTGTTCCTTGTTTCAGATCCAATTTTATTATTTTTACTTTCTCCATGTATTAAAAAAAAAAAAAATCGAAGTAACCTCAGACTTACAGAAGAGCTGCCCGTGTGGAGAATCGGCCTTTGTCAGCTGTCTCCCACCCGCACACCACGCTCTGTGTCGGTCAGCCTGTGTGTCCCACACAGGACGACCCCCTGAAGAGCCACACCTGCAGAGGCCAACAGCGACCCAGCCCTGCCATGTGGGCCTCGGGCGCCATCCCGGTCTCACCAATCATCCCAATAAGTTGCCCTTGACAGAGCACAGGCCACTTCTTTTATAGAATGCCTCTCAATTCGGTTTCCTGATGAGGCAAATTCTTCTAATATTTATTTATTTCTTTGGCTGCGCTGGGTCTTAGCTGCGGCACACGGGCTCCAGAGCGCTTAGGCGCGGTAGTTGAGGAACGTGGGCTTAGCTGCTCCACGGCACGTGGGATCTTAGTTCCCCAACCAGGGATCTAAGCCTCGTGTCCCCCACACTGGAAGGCCGATGCCTCACCCATGGTCACTAGGGAAGACCTGACGTTTCCTGACCCGGCTCAGGCAGGAATGCCAGGGACCTCATGGCAGCCTGGCAGGGGGTACCCCAAGCAGGCTCTTCATCGCTTTGCACAAACTCACAGAGCCCTCGCAACAGCCCCAGGGTGTGGACGACTATCCCTGTTTTCTGGAATAAGGAAACAAAGGCTCAGAGAGGCTGAATCACCTCCTGCAGGCCGCACAGCCGGTGAGGGGCTGACGGGGGGTCTGAAGCTGGGCTGCGTGGGCACAACTGCCTTGCAGCTCCGTGTGCTCCCAAGGCGGCCAAGCGCAGTGGGTGTGGCCCCCATCCCTGCCAGCCACGCCTGTACCCGCGTTCTACCTTCTAGGCTCTTCCGGGCTGCCTAGGGCCTCCCTCCGCCCTCCCCCATCTCTGTCTTTTCTGCTTCGCCACTGGTCTCTGGCAGAGTTCTCTCTGTGTCTCTCTTCTCTGACCATCTCTCACTGTCTCTCTCCCCACCTGGGCCCCCGGCCCTTGGTCAGGAACCGCTCACCGCTTTTCTTACGGTGGACCCTGAGGCTGGGTGGAGGCTTTGCCACCCCCACCTCCGGGGGCAGACCGGACCCGTCAGACGTCCCGTCCAGCACCCAGCAGAGACCTGGAAGTCTCAGCCCTTCCCCTCAAGGAGGTTCAGGGTTTGTAAGTGGACCAGGGCTGCGCATGGCGAAGAGGAGCAGGCTCAGGGATGTCTCCCTTTGAAAACTCTGTTCCCCCAACCCCCTGACAGGGTTTATCTCCAGGAGAGCTTAGCGGGTCCCTCCACACATTCCAGGGGAGCTAGAGAGAAGGCACTCCTGGGAGCCCCCGGCATGGGGGAGGCGCTGCTGATAAGATGGAAACCCCTCCAGACAGGAGCCCCCAGCCCTGCTGTGGAGGATGGCTGGAGCGGTGCCCAGCTGGGTTCACCACGCCCTGCCTCCCGGCACTGCCCAGAGAAGCTGCCCATCCGGGGTCCACTCCTGCCTCCTGGCTGCCCCTGGTTCCAGGGACGTGGCCTCAGCAGGACTCCTGGGGGCTCAGCTGCGGCCTCTTTAGAGGATTGGCCCTGAAATGTCCACAGGAGAGACCCCTGGATGGGGAGAGGGATGGAGGGGTGGGGGGGAGGGAAGAGAGACATAGGAAGAGAAATAAATACACAGTGAGCCAAGGCAGAGGGAGACTCAGGGAGGAGGCCGTGGAGCCAGAGGGGATGAGAGGCCGGAGGGGAGACAGAGGCACGCACAGGGCTGTGAAGAAACCCACCCGCAGACACATCAGGGGGACACGTGGAGGAGAAGGGGACGAGTGGGGAGAGCGCAGAGACTGGGGGACACAGCCCCCTGCCGTGCGGGGAGCCGGGAGGGGCTCCTTGTCGGGACTGGACCCTCTCAATCCCTCCTGTCCTGCCTGGAACCGTGGGGGGATCCTGGGCGGTGGGTGCACGAATGTGAGCCTGTGTGTGCCCGCCCGGGGTGTCCCTTCCCTGCAGGAACCCCGCTCCTCATCCTGAGGTCCAGCCCCCTCCTAGGGCCTCCAGTAGGTCGCCAGCTGGGCAGGATGTCCAGGACCTGGGCCACACCCCAAGCAGAGGGCTGGCCCCGCGGGACCCCCACCTCCACGTGCCCCGTCACTCACTCTGGTCACTCCCACCTGCCCTCCTGCATGCCAACCCCGGGTGGCCCTGTGTGTGGCTTTGCTTCACAGTCCCCACGAGTCCTCCTCCCAGCCCTCCAGGCACATCCCGGCGGGCTCCAGAGCGGAGCCTCCCCTTCCTCGCGGATAAGGCATGCAGGCACTCAGGCAGTACCATCTCCACATCCTCATTTTTGAACCGTATCATCCGTGAAAACGGGATTCCCTGGTGGCTCAGACGATAAAGCGTCTGCCTACAATGCGGGAGACCCGGGTCCAATACCTGGATCGGGAAGATCCCTGGAGAAGGAAACGGCAACCCACTCTAGTACTCTTGCCTGGAAAATTCCATGGATGGAGGAGCCTGATGGGCTACAGTCCATGGGGTCGCAAAGAGTCGGACACGACTGAGCGACTTCATTTTCTTTCTAAGAGGAGAGTCAAAAAGCTGGCTTAACACTCATCTCACTCAGTTCAATCCAAGAAAACAAGCAAACAGAGGAACAAACAAACTTCCCAGGCTCGGCCCTGGGAACGAAACGGGCTTTTCCAAACCACCCTCATCACCTGCCAGCTGCTCACTGTCCTCAGCCTTGTTGATCCCATTTGTAAAACGGGGACAGTGAGGGTCCTTACCCCGGGGGCGGGGCCTGAGGATGGCTGAGACACACCTGGCCAGCACACCTGGCGGACAAACCTCGCTCGGCACCAGGTGGGTGGCTCCCGCAGCTGAGGCGGGGACTCAGACGAGGTCCCTGGGACTTCCTGGCGGAGCTGACATCTCCCGGGAGGCAGAAGTTCCCAGGCCCCAGAAGGCTGGCCCCGCGGCACTTTCTCCTTCCCCTCTCTAATCCTCTCGCCTTCCAGACAGTGCCTGGAGACTTTGTTCTGCATGTGGTTTCCGGGGCCCTTCGGTGGAGTTGACACAACAAGGAAATGCCAGCGCAGGGTTCCCAGAAGGGCCTGGCTCCACACTGCCCTGGGTCCATCAGCCCAGGGCCCGAGACCAAAGCCGCCTCGCGCTTCTGACGTCTGGCGGCGGGGCCAGGCCGGCTTTCCCGCTGCCTGTGGCCCCCCTGGGAGCTCAATGGCTCGGCTCCCTTTGAAGCTACTGGGAACTCAGTGCCCAGGCCTGCTCTCAGGGATCGCGGACAGAATGAAGCTGTGGGTCCCCAGGGCATGCCCCGGGTAACGGGGACTTCCTGAGCCCACTGTCAGCCGGGAGCACAGGGCTCAGGCCAAGGTCACCGGCAGGTCCGGCTCATGGACATTCACTCACCCCCTCGTTCATTCACCCATGACTGTGCCATTTTATTTCTCTGCAAAATAGAGATAGTGCCGTTACAATATCAAAGTCATGACACATTTTATGGGGCTTCTGGGGAAATCAGATGAGACAGTTCATGATTGGCGCCTACACACAGCAAACACGTGATTATTCAGACACGAAAGGGTGACTAAACATTCCAACTCTGGAGCCACCAGCCTCTGAAGTTCAAACCCAGGCTACCCCACCCACTGGTTCTGTGACCTCAGGCAAGTCACTTAACGTCCCCGGGCCTTGGTGTTCTCCCCTGTAAATGGGTATAATCACAGCACCCATTTCATAGAGTCATTGATGACGCACAAGTTAATATTTTCAAAGCATGTAGAAAAGAACCTGGCAATGAGTAAGTGCTGTATTGGTATTTGTTGAAAAAATATACTCATCTGTTCCAGAAACAGCCAGCCATGTGGGGCCCTGACCCTTGGTCCAATGGTTTGCCTGGGGTTTGAAGGACGTCCATTCTCCTTGTGACTGTCAGCTGCCAGGGCGCAGGCTCCGCCTGTGTCAAAGGAGAAGTAACTTCTAACAGCCGATCCAGAGGAATCTTTCCTTTAAAACCACATTCTTGGTCTGAAGAAATGGAGGCTCAAGTTGGTGATGTGAGTTGTACAGGGCCCATAGTGAGGAAGCACCGATGCTGTTGCTGGAACCTATGGATCCCAAGACCATGAGGCTAAGTGACTCAAACAAGGGGCCAAGTCAGAGAAGTGGGAAGCAGGAGTTGAGTTCAGTAGTATTGACTGACATAATGGAGGATTTGATTTGTTGATTCATGTAAGGAATGTTCTGGAGATGGGGGTAGCATTTGGTTTAGCACTGGGTGGTATTACCAGGATCCAATTTCTTTATTTCTGCAGTATTAGCTCATTAGTGTTAGCTCAAGCTGACCTCCCTCTAGGTTGCAAAAGAGTTGCAAGAGTTCCAGGCATCACACCTAAACACTATCAATTTACAAGGAGAAAGAGCTCATTTTTAGGGGAGGCTTCTTCTTTCCCAGAAGCCTCTAGCAAGCTCCCTGTCATGTCTCATAGACTCCAGATGGATTTTGTGCCCATTCCTGGATTCATTGGAAGGACAGATGCTGACGCTCCAATACTTGGGTCACCTGATGTGAAGAGCTGACTTATTGGAAAAGACCTTGATGCTGGGAAAGATTGAGGGCAGGGGAAGGAGGCGACAGAGGATGAGGGGGTTGGATAGCATCACTAACTCAGTGGATATGACTTTGAGCAAATTCCAGGAGACAATAGAGGACAAGGAAGCCTGGCGTGCTGCAGTCCATGGAGTCATAAAGAGTCAGGCAGGACTTAGCGATTGAACAACAACCACAGCCAGGGGAAGGGACAGGAAGTGTGCTTATGAATTAGAGGGAGACTGATGTGCCCTATGATTGGTTAGTGATGTCTGCCGTGGGTGATTGATTAGTGATGCCTGCTATGGATGCAAAGTGGTGGCAAGTATGCTATCATCAGAACAAGTGAATCTGCTTAAGATGAACTGAAAGTTCAGTCAACTGAGCCTCCATCTTAAAAATACAAGCCGCGGGACTTCCCTGGTGTTCCAGTGGCTAAGATCCATGCTCCCAGTGCTGAGGGCTGGGGTTTGATCCCTAGATCCCACATGCCACAAGAGGACCTGGAGCAGCCAAATAAATAAATATTAAAACACATACACAAACCCCCAAATTATGAAAATAAACTCATTAAAGCATATACTGTTTGGGGTTTCCCTGATGGCCCAGTGGATTAAGAATCCATCTGCCAATGCAGGGTACATGGGTTCAATTTCTAGTCTGGGAAGTTCCTACATGCCATGGGGCAACTAAGCCCGTGTGCCACAATTACTGAAGCCCATGTGCCTAGAGTCTCTGCTCCGCAACAAGAGAAGCCACTGCAATAAGACGCCTGAGCACCGCAATGAAGAGTAGCCCCTACTTGCCACAACTAGAGACAGCCCATGTGCAGCAATAAAGACCCAGCCCAGCCAAAACTAAATAAATAAAATATGCTGCTTAATAAAATTTGATGTGTAATTGCATCCCTAAGCTAATTCTTAGACCAGTGCGTACACTGGCTTTGCATAATTTTATAGTTTCTGACTGCGTGGGGGCAACTCCCATCCAGCTGACCGATGTGGGGGTTTAAAGGCCGGGGACTTTTGCTCAGTTGGGGCAGCTCTGAAGGGTCACTGAATCCATGCTACTCTCTGGGGGGACAACTAAGGCCCGTTCTGAAATGGCATCCCAGCCCAGCTTCCACACTGCCCAGGCCACCTCTTTCCCTTTTTCTCCTTTCCCTAGAGCGCTGCCCACCCCACCCCTCAAAGCCCCTGCAGACCAGGAGTCAGCTTCTCGCAGATGGGGGAAGCTTCCCTGTGCTTTCTAAAGCCCCTTGTGGGAAGGCGTAGCTTTATCCCTCCTTAGAGGGGCAGGGGAGGCGGGAAGAAATTGGTGGTGGGGATGTGGGGTGGGGAAGGAAGGGAAGGTTTCTGAGGAGCAGCTAAATCAGCCCCACCCTGTTTTCCAAAGCCGGACTGGACAACCTCAGGCCAAGTCCCACAGGGCTTCGATCCACCACTAACTCAGGGAAACCCATACCTCGTGAAAGCCTTTCTCTCTCTCTCTCTCTCTCTCTCTCTCTCTCGTTCTTCGCTACATTTCCTACCAAAGCCAAGCGCTTTCTGCCTCCACCCTGACCTGGCCAGGCCAATTTTCCCTTAATGCTCAATTTCACCTGCCTATTTGGGAGAAAAGAGCCCCCTATCCTGAGGGAGGGAAGTGTTGCCCTGAGAGACTCCAGGGCCCCCTCCTCCTGGTTCACCCTCCACTCCACCTGGCTCCACTCTGGGTCTGTTTGCAGAAGGCACTTGGGATGTTAGGAAGGGCCGGCCTTGCTTGCACTCGGTGTTTTTCTAAGAGGCCTTTTCTTATGGGAGTAATTGGAGAGGCCTCATTTCTTCAGGAACGAGAGCCGACGCAATTCAGCGAGGCTTTATTAGGTCAGACGGAGAATGCCAGGCTTGTCCTACACGCTGGCTGCACGGGGATCCCTAATGAGAGGCAGGGAGACGGTCAGGCTCCAGCAGCAGACGCAGGCCCGGGATCAAAGCCTTGACTTCCCCCAAACTGGAGCTCTGTGTGCGCTTGGAGGAGCCTCCCTCCTGCTGACACCTGGGGAGAGGCTTCAAAGCTCTCCTGATTCCCCGGAGGAATCATCCAGGGTTGGCGGGGTGGGGGTGGGGGACCCATCCTGGCAGAGCAGCCTGTGCCCTGGGCCGACCTCTCTGCTGGGAGAGGAGGAGCTGGCAGCTGGGTTTCTCCTGACAGCCCCTGCTGGCACCATCACCAGCCCCAGAGCTTGTCTGGCCAGGTTTGAGGAGGGACCCTATGGACATTTCCAGAACTCTCCCGTTTCTCTTGCCTCCCTCGACGGTGCTGTGCCTGTGTGGTTTCCAACTCGCCAGCCCGGCATGGCTCGTTCCTCAGGGTAATCTCAAGGCCTGCCTGTCCTCTGTGCCACTTGGGCCAGCTAGATGCCACTAGCTAAGGCCAGGGAAGGGGGCCCGGAGCAGGGAATGTCCCTCGGCAGGAGGGAGCCAAGCCATCCTCGACCGCCTGCGCCAGCTCGTTAGAGGAAAACTTCATGCTCGCATGTTGAGTCTGGCGTTTCCCATGTTGTGGTCCAGTTTGCCGAGCTGGAAGGAGCAGAGAAATATCGGGTTGCCTTTTCCAGACTCCTGGACGAGTCCCTGGGCAAGCATTCGGAATCAATCAGAATTGTCCTCCTGGGTCATTTGGCGGGGGAGGCTGGAGCCTGCCCTGGTTTTACAAGTTGTTTTGCGAAACAAGTGTCCTAGTTTCTCAGCTGGAAGAGCTGGAGGCCCAGGAAGTGCCTGCGAGCATGGGCTCTGGGGAAGGGCCAGCTGCAGGTCCTAGGATGCCAGCGACAAGCTGGGCAATGTCCCCTCAGCCCTAGGACTCCATTTCCCATCTGTGAAATGGAGATCCTGAGGACATCAATGTCTTGGGGCAGATCAAGGTCAGTGAACAGATGATTGCGAAGGTCTGCTGTGGCTCGAGTCCCCCCAGAAGATATATTCAAGCCCTAGTCCCTGGTGCCTGGGAATGCAGTCTTTCAGGGACCGTGGTCTTCACAGATGTGATCAACTTAAGATGAGTTCAGGGGACTTGCCTGGTGCTCCAGTGGCTAAAACTCTCTGCTCCCAGTGCAGGGAGCCCGGGTTCCATCCCTGGTCAGGGAACTAGGATCCCAGGGGCTGCAACTAAAGATCCTGAGTACCGCCACTAAGACCCGGGCAGCCAAATTAATACGCGGTAAACAAATATTTTTAGAAAGGATGAGCTCAGAAGAATTCAGGTGGCCCTATAGTTGTTCAGTCAGTAAGTCGTGTCCGACTCTTTGTGACCTCATGAACTACAGCATGCCAGGCTTCCCTGTCCTCTACCATCTCCCGGAGGTTGCTCAAATCCATGTCCAGTGACTCGGTGATGCCATCCAACCATCTTATCCTCTGTTGTCCCCTTCTCCTCCTGCCTTCAATCTTTCCTAGCCTCAGGGACTTTTCCAATGAGTCAACTCTTCGCATCAGGTGGCCAAAGTATTGGAGTTTCAGCTTCAGCATCAGTCCTTCCAGTGAATATTCAGGGTTGGTTTCCTTTAGGACGGACTGGTTGAATCTCCTTATAGTCCAAGGGACTCTCAAGAGTCTTCTCCAATAGCACAGTTCAAAAGCATCAGTTCTACGGCGCTCAGCCTTCTTTATGGTCCAACTCAGACATCCATACATGACTACTGGAAAAACCATTGTCCTTATAAGAAGAGGGACATCTGGACACAGACACACACAGGGAAGACAGCCATGTCACGACAGAGGCAGAGGTCAGAGTGATGTGTCTACAAGCCGAGGATTCCCAATGACCCCAGAAGCTGGAAGAGGCAGGAAGGACCCTCCTGCAGCCTCTGGAAGGCAACCAGCCCTGAGGACACCCTGATCTCAGACTTCTGCCCCCAACAGCGGTACCTGGGCCACAGCCCCAGAAAACTCACACGGCGGCTGACCCAAAGCCTGCCCTCTGAGCGCTGGTCACGGAATCCGGCCTTTCCCTGCTCACGTGGCCTGTGGGCCTTCAGGGCCTCAGGATGTTGGCTCTGCTCCAGAGCCACGCAGCTCACCCACAGACCCCCCATCCACAGGCACCCACATCCGGGCCTCATCCAGGGCAGCCCCGGGCTCTGCCTGGCCCCTCCTGCCAGAGATTCAGGCTGCCCTCCCACTGTGGGTGCAATGCTGCCATGGATCAGACAGGAGTCCTGGGAAACCAGAGGCATGACCGCAGGAAAACAAGAGTAATGTGTTGTCTCAGAGCCTCCGTTGCGTTCCCAGCACCAAGGCATCTTTCTGGGGAAACAGTCATTCTCACAGATTTCCTTGTAATGAAGGGTCCCGGGGTCACTGCAGATCTGGCCGGAGTTCCAGAGCGCCTTTGGATACGTCTCTACGAGCCTGGTGTGGCCTCTCGGCACTGGAGAAGCGACCCTGGTGACCCATGAGCTGCATTCTCAATTGTGGTTAATTTCCATTCATTTCAACTTGAAAATGGATACTCCAGGGATTAAGAAAATTCTTAAGGTTGTTTGCATCCACTTGACGTGTGAATCTACCTTTTCAACTATAAGTTTTATGAACTGTAAATACGGAACAAGTATTCTCAGTGAAAATCTACCCTCCGAGTTAAGATGTGGAAGTGTGAGACTGCACTTGGTTTTGTAGCGTGGGGCTTCACCACGTGGTGCCTATGGTCACGAATCTGCCTGCCACCATCGGAGACGTGGGTTCCATCCCTGGCTCTGGAAGATCCCCTGGAGTAGGAAATGGCAACCCGCTCCAGTATTCTTGCCTGAGACATTCCAAGGACAGAGGAGCCTGGCTGAGGGGTCGCAAAGAGTCAGACACGACTGAGCATGCACGCACACACCAGTGTAAAATACTCACTGGGCTCTGAAGACTTAGTGTGCAATACAGAATGCAGTCATGCTTTGTATACTCACTACACGTTGGTGTTCTGGGTATATTGGGGTAAAGAATATATACTATTGGGCTTCCCGTGTGCTCAGCTGGTAAAGAATCCGCCTGCAATGCGGGAGACCTGGGTTCGATCCCTGGGTTGGGAAGATCCCCTGGAGAAGGGAAAGGCTACCCACTCCAGTATTCTGGCTTTGAGAATTCCATGGACTATATATGGGGTTAAAGAATATATTTTATTAAAATTAATAGCTATTCCCTCCCCGCCTTTTTTTACTTTTTAAAATAAGGCAACTAGAAGGTTTAAAATTCTACATGTGGCTTACATTACATTTGGGGGTGGGGGCAGTGCTGGTCTAGATGGCCAAACTGGAGGTCTGAACTTATCTGCTGCTTTGATTTTGATCAATAACAGGGCTCTGTGACCTTGGGAAAGCCCCAGGTCCATCAGACCCTCAAGTTCCCAATACCAAATTGAGGAGTTTGGGCTGCACCAGTGGATTTGGGTTACTGGAGGGAGACTGAGGGGGTGGGGCTTTCAAAACTCCCTAATATGATGACCTCCATTCCTTCCCACTGGTTGGGCAGAGAACTAGCTCACATTATCCCCACTTGAGGGCTGGGAGGCTGATGGAATTTACAAACGAGTCGCTGGGCACTCTGGGCCGGTTGTGGACCACACAACAGAACCTTTCCTGATTTGCCTGAAGTTGAACGCCAAGATTTCTCAACGGGAAGAGAACATAGGTGCAGAGCATTTTTAAATTGAAGAGCACTTGCCTGTAGCCTCGATGCTAATGGAGTTAGCACCTGCTGTTTCCTAGAGCCACCTAAGAGTCTGGAAGGAAGGTCTGTGGGATGAGGAACAAATTCACAGAGAGGGAGGAGGGTTAAGAACCATCTTCCTTCTCCACCTTCTCCCCCTCCCCTGTTTGCCGGTGGGAAAAGGAGGATCCAAGAGAAGAAACCGGACCCGTCTGGGGACCCAGAGCCACCGGTGGAAGAGACCTGGGTCCCTGAACACGGGTGTGGAGCGGTGCACCGTGCGGACTCGCCTCTGGATTACGTCCTGCGTGAGAATGTGCGATGCCCCTGAAGTTTCCGGGCCCATTTTGTATAGCAGCTGGTGCATCGGCCAGTAGACCATCCTTAGGGGTGCTGGGGCCCCCTGACCTAAGGGGCTGTACTTCTGGGTCACAGGAACCAGGTAGCTGAGACCTCTGTGAAAATGTCCAGGCCTCCCCTCACTGGCCCGCCCTCCCCGGCCAGGCTTCCCGGTGGCCTGGAAAGGAGGGAAGTTTCTGGGCTTCCTGCCCTCGATCCCCACGATCCAGCACACTCTTCTCAGTCTCCACCCTGCCTTTCTCCTCCACACGTGGATAATTAGAAGCTGCTGGTCAGGGGCTGGCTGGGAGCCAGGGCGTTTTCTCTACATGGGAAAACAGAAAATAAGGTTATAAGTTCCGAGCCATGGAAACCACCTAGAACTCCGACGATGTTTTGCCCAGCACGGTCCTTACGGAGTCTCGGAGGGACCACTGGCCTCCACTCGCCTGGATGACCATCTTCCCCTGGCCTTGAGGCTCTTCTCTTCCCCTGGGCCCTTGTTTGGCACCGGGAGGAAGGATGAGGATGCTGGAGGCTTTTGGACTTCCCAGCATGCAGGGGTCTGCAGGGACCTGGGGGTGGGGTGGGGAAGGAAGGGGCCTGGGCGGGGCCCAGGGTCACCAGGCCGGCGTAGCATGGTAGGGGGCTCCGTGGGGGTCTCTGCCTCCTTCGGGCACTCCAGCATCCAGTGGAGGCATAACTGTCGCTGGGGGCGGGGTGGCGGGGGAGACGTGACGGAATTGTCAAAGTTACAGGAAATGGGCTCCATTGCCCATTGGTCAAAGTGGGGAGCATTGCCCTTGAGGCCCAGTGAGTCACCAGCCTGGGATCCTCAGTAGATGACAGAACTGGAATCTCTGGACTCTCTGCCCATGCTGCAGAGAAAACACAAACGCAGATGCCTTCTTTTTCAATCAGGAAAGAAGTACAAACTCAGGTAGCTGCTTGTAGAAATTCAGGCAGCACTAACGCCTGTAAAATACGGTCCGCCTTCTCTGATTCCCAGCCCATTGTCGGATGGGCTCCATCTACCACCCCTGGAGTCTGGGCAGTCTCTCTGACCTGTTGACGGAGACTGTCTGCAGGAACGAGGCCGTGTGGCTTCTGGGCGAGGTGAGGAGAGAGGCAGCTTCGGCCTGGTGCCACCATGTGGGCCGTTTGGCTTCCCCGAGGCTGCCGTCCTGGAGGGAGGTCGCGTCACCTGCCAGCTGGGACTCCCAGTCCAGCCGACACCTGCGTCTGGAGCTCGGCCAGATACTGAGGCTCTGCACCTTCCCGTCACGGGCAGCATGGACACAGAACCATCCGCTCCCTCGCAACTGCATTTGTACAACCCAGGGTTCTTCAGTGCCTCCTCTTCGTCAAAAGTTTTAGCCAGATGTATCTTGAAATCCTTGCTCCCTTGGGGTTTTTTTAGATGGGCAATACGGTGCTTATGTGGTGACTTATTTATCACCTTCAGTGGCCATTTCTTTGCTATTTCTGTTTCTCCAATGAAACATGATTTTTGTGCTAAGTGGAATAGCACAAATAGACTGAAGAGCCGCAAGTCAGATCAGGTCAGGTGTGGCACCAAATTTTCGAAACAAAACCAAACAACCCCGCAAATAATGATGTGCTGTTCAGAGCCTTAGGGTTTGGGGTTAGTAGAATGGGGTGGCGGAGCTGTGCTGATTTTCATGGAGAATCGTGCCCTCCATTTATGGAAAGTGAGGCTGATTCCCCTTTTATCTCGGTAATGCATGGTTTCCTTCTCAATAAAATTGCAAGTTACAAAGAAGTTGATTAAAATAAGTATGTTAAGTAAACAAACAGACAGACAAAAATACAAGCGGCATGCAGATAACGGTAAAAATATTGTTGACCTAAACTTAGGGAATGCGGATCTAGCCCAGCCCCCACTCCGCCACGGAGCAGGTACTGGATACTCTTCTCAGTTCCGTTTTGTGGGAAATAACAGCTAATACTTATTATGTGTAGTACCTGTTAAGTGCGGGCATTTGTCTATGCACTCTAAATGTGCTAATGTACTTAATTCTCACCGGAACCCTGGGAGGAGTGTACTTTCTCATTATCCCCGGTTTACAGAAGAGAAGGCTGAGACACAGAGGTGAAGTAACCTGCCAAGCATCACGACCTAATCAGTGGTGGGGGGAACTGTGTGTGCTGAACCTCACACTCCAGCAAGCATCTGCTGGGTGGGGGAACCGAGGCACCTGCATCTGGGCTGGACCAGAGGAGCAGAGGCAGAAGGACATATAAAGATGTACATACGACTTGGCTGTACAGATGGGGCAGATCACGATGGATGTAGTTATCTAGATGGATGGGGACAGGGAGATAGACAGACAGAGATGGCTGGCTGGCTAGATTGAGCACGGGCTGTGGTCCACACCCCTGTGGGGGATGAGCACGATCAACGTCCACAGGGCAGGCACCAGGAAGGGAAGATGGGGAGCAGGCTGGGTCTGGCAGGCTCGGGCAAAGCTGCCCCCAGGCGGCAGACTTGTGGAAAGAGGATTCAGAGATAAGCGAGGACACTGATGACCCTGGGGCTCTTTGGAGTCTCTCCTTCAGGGAAAGTCGATTTCCTTTTGTAAAGACCCTCCTGCTGATTAATCCAGGCCCACTCAAGATGAGCTCCCTTCAGATTGATTTAAAGCAAACTCCTAGGGACTTGCAAAATCTTCCCCCGAGCAGTATCAAGATGAGCGTCCGACAAACAACCAGGAGGAGGTGCTATGGAATGACCACCGTCTTCCTCCTGTCCTCCAGTCTTGCAGGAGCACTTGCTCCTGGCTCTAGATTCGGCCTCCTGTCTCAGCCTGGACCCAGAAGTCTTCCAGGAGCACTCCTTCTCGGAGCTGGCATTCAGAGGGCCCGGGTTAGGGCCAGGGAAGCAGGGAGAAGAAGTCATGGGCATGCATTTCCCCGGGTGTGGTTGGGTGTGAGCCTGGCTGCACTTGCTCCCCGGCAAGGGGTCCTTCAGGAAGATACTCAGGGTGATTTTCCAACTCTGCACCCAAGGTGTAGCCAGGCCATAGTTTAAAAATGTGCTTTAAACTTTTACTAATTCTTGACTGAAGTAGAATGCCCATGCAGAAAAGCACAGCATCGTGAGAACAACTCTGCGCGATGGTCGCGTGTGTGCACGTGTGATGCCAGCACCCACGTGAAGGCTCAGAACATGATTCGACCCCGAAGCCCCCTTGACTCCATTCCCACGACCACCCTGTTCCAGGATCAACCTCCACTGCTGCAGAGCACTTTGTTTCATTTTGGGTTTCATGAGCAAATCGAATTCTGTGTCTGGCTGCATTTGTGAGTGTGTCACTGTTGATTTTCCATGTTCACTGCTGTATACTATTCGATGATGAGACTGTGTCCTCACTCGTCTGGTTTATCTTCGATGGACATTTGGATAGGGCCGTCTCGAACATTCTAGTACATGTCTTTTGGTGAGCACACAACCCTCTGTGGTGAGAGGACACCCAGAAATGGTATTGCTGGGTCCCAGGTCGGGGAGCAGGCACAATCTCAGTAGATTCTGAGGACCATCGACTTTCAAAGCGCTTCTGAAGCCTTGTCATCCTCAGGTCTGGGGAAGCCTGGGCATGCTGTGCTACAGACGGTCTTAAAAGGTTTTCTTCTTTGCAGCTTTTAATAGCCATGAAATTCTTGGCGACATAAAATATGCTCCAATGGGGATGAAAAGAGACCTGTGCAAGTTCTTGTTCAAATAAATAGCCTGTCTCTGGCTTGAAAGGCAAATCTGTTCCTCGTACTGCAAGACTTTGTTCTGCGACTCCTTGTTTCGATCTGTATTTCTCAGTCCTTGAATAAAACTCAGGGACCCTGTCAAATAACGTAACTTTTCTTTCATTTTTATTCCTTTCGGCAGGCACTGGCTTCCTCATGTTCAGATGAAGTTTCCGTGGTTCAGCCCACACCTGCAGGGCAATCTCCCTCCTCAGTATACTGACTGCAAGGCAAGGGGTGGCGGCGCTGCCCGCTGTCTCATGGGGGAGGACTCGAGGGCCGAGGGCCACAGTTACCTGCCAAGGGAGGGGGGGTGGTTCCAGGTGCGAGCCCAGGTTCTTCTGATGCCAAGACAACCCTCCCCTTACAAAAGAGCACCCCTTCCAAATGTGGACTGGTGCAGCCACAAGGGAAAACGGTATGGAGGTTCCTTAAAAAACTAAAACCACCATAGGCTCCAGCAAGCCCACTCCTGGGCACGCATCCCGAGAAAACCGTACTCGAGAAAGATGCATGCACTCCAGTGTCCACATCGGCACTATTCACAACAGCCAGGACGGGGAAGCAGACCTAGATGTCCATCGACAGAGGAACGGATGGAGAGGACATGGGACGTATACACAGTGGAACACTACTCAGCCATGAAAGAGAACGAACGAATGCCACTCGCACCAACCTGGGTGTAACTAGAGATTATTACACGGAGAAAGTCAAATATCCTATCACTCATATGTGGCATCTAAAAGAATGATACAAATGAACTTATTTACAAACAGAAATAGACCCACAGAGATAGAAACGTATGGTTCCCAAAGGGGAAAAGGGGCGGGGGAAGAGATAAATTAGGAGTTTGGGATTAGCAGATGCAAACTACTGCTAATATAGAAAACTGACAAACAACAAAGTCCTATTGTATAACACAGGGAACTCTATTCAGTGTCCTGTGATAAAAACCAATGGAAATGATGTGGAATAGAATATGTATGGATATACAACTGAGTCACTGTGCTGTACACTTGAAACTAACACAACCCTGTAGACCAGCTATAATTTAATTTAAAAAAGAGCCCCTCTCACTGCTGTGTAACAGACACGTGGGAAAATTCACGGTCGATGACGGACCTCTCACTGAGTCCCCACCACCTGAGCACAGTTGAGGCGCAGCACCTGTGTCAAAACGCAGAACCAGAGCAGCCTCCGAAGCCCCCAGAACCCCCTTCTGCACCCCCTGCCCTCAACAGCACAGATCATCTGATCTTGAAATTCACCCTATGACAGATTCACAGAACGCTTCCTCTCTCAGCACTGTGTTGGTGAGAGGCATCTGTGTTGTTGTGAGTACCAATAGCAAGTTCATTTCCTCCAAATTGTCCCCAGTCCCACTGTGGACAGGGTTTGGGTCCCGGTTTGGGGCTCTGTTACTGTGGTGAAGACGTGGGTGCAGGGCTGTGGATACACATGACACGACATGGGAATCGCAATTGGGCTCGGCTGCAGCAAATGCTGTCAATCAGATTTCCAAAGTCCTTGCACCAACACGAGCTCTCGCCTGCCACGTGGGAGATTAGAAATCTCTCACGGTGCCTCTTCAGGTTTCTGACCGCCTGGGTGAGTTTTCTGCACGCTGTATCCTCTAAACCAGGGACTTCTAATTCGACCAGGATCCCAGGATGCGCGGGTCTGGTGAGTCTTCCACAAGCCTGAGGAGCTAGGGCTTCGAGTGACTTGACTGTCAGCCCACGGTTATCTCTGTGCTCACTCACCCTGGGACCCAGTGGAGTCTCTGCCTCTGAAGTGGAGTCCAGCTTTCATCTTCCCTTCGGGGGACAGCCTGGGGTCCAGGCCAGGCTGAGAAGATGCTGAGTCCGGGGCTGTGGCCAGGCGGGCTCCCTGGGGACGCTGTCGGGCAGTTATCACAGGGAGTTGGGGCCTCTCAGCCATCTGGCCTTCTGAACTGAGAGCTCCATCAAAGGGCTACGTCCTTCCTTATCAAGAGGCAGGCAGGAGGTGGGGGTGGGGGGGAACCTAGTAACTCCCGCAGCCACACATCGGGGGGAGCCCCCATGGTGTGCCAGGCACTGTGTTGAGGGCGGGGTGCAACAAGGGCGGCCTCAGGGCTGGGACTGAAGGAATAGGGCACAGGACATGCACACTCATGGGCACTGAGGACCTTGGAGCAGGCAAAGCTTTCTTAAACTTGACCCAGACAAGGCGATCCTACAAGACAAGGTTGCGACAATGGACCTCGTCAAAGTTAAAGACTTCTGTTCATCAAAGAAAGTGAAAGTGTTAGTCGCTTAGTCATGTCTGACTCTTTGTGGCCCCATGGACTGTAGCCCGCCAGGCTCCTCTGTCCATGGAATTCTCCAAGCAAGAATACTGGAGTTGGTTGCCATTCCCTTCTCCAAGGGATCTTCCTAACCCAGGGATTGAACCTGCCTCTCCTGAATTTCGGGCAGGTTCTTTACCGTCTGAGCCACCAGGGAAGCCTCTGCTCATCAGAAGATGCCATTAAGAAACTGGAAAGTCACAGACTGGAAGAAAATATTCCAAATACACATATCTGATCAAGGACTCACACCCAGAAAACACATTAGATATAAAGAACTCTCAGCATCCCACAAATCAATAAGAAAAAGACAGACAGCTGGGTAAAAACCAGGTGCAGGCCCTGAATGGCTGGAGAACAGAAGAAACACCTCCTGGGCATCACCCCTCACAGAGAAATGAGACAAAGTCACGAGACACACAGCTCCCACCGCAGAGGATTGAGGACTGGAGGAGGTGCAGAGGGGCCAGGACGACACGCCTGCCTGCGGGGCCCGGAGTCACACAGGGGTGCGGTGAAGTGGTTCCCTAGTCCCCTCCTGGAGGCAGCCCCAAGAGACCGAGCATGTCGGCCACCAAGAGACTCCTACAGAGATGACCACAGTGGCTTCATGGGTCACAGCCCCACACTGGGAATAACCCAAGGGTCCCTGGCTGAAGGATGGATGTGCCAACTGTGGGACCATCAGATGATGAAAGCTACTCTGCAGCAGGAGAGATAGATGCCAGGATCAAAGTGGGCAATGGTGCAGATGAATCTCAAAACCTTATTGGCCCATGTGATGACCCCTGAGCCCATGGCAATGACCCCCAAGCCCACACAATGACCACCAAGCCCAAACAATGACCTCTGAGCCCACACAATGACGACCGAGCCCACACAATGACCACTTAGCCCATGGCAATGACCACCAAGCCCACACAATGACCACCAAGCCCAAACGATGACCTCTGAGCCCACACAATGATGACCGAGCACACACAATGACCACTTAGCCCATGGCAATGACCACCGAACCCATACAATGACCATCGAACCCACACAATGAGCACTGTGCCCACAGGAAGGACCCCGGGCACACATTGCTGTAGGGTGACGCTCCTATCTGTGCGTGTGCATGTATTATCTGACTTGGATCATTGCAGAAGCCTCCTAACATCAGTCCTTGCCTCCACATCTCTGGTGAAGTCATCTTTTTATTTTTTAAATTTTTATTTATTTATTTGGCTGCATCAGGTCTTAATTGCAGCATGCAAACTCTAAGTTGTGGCACATGGGCTCTAGTTCCTTGACCAGGGATTGAACTTAGACCCCCTGCACTGGGAGCTCAGAATCTTAGCCAGTGGCCCACGAGGGAGGTGTGATCTTTTCAAATAGTGAGCTGTATCGTGTCACTCCCGTGCTTAATAACCTTCCACTGCCTACAAGATCAAGTCCAAATTTCCTGACAAGACATCCAAGGCTCTCCCAGTCTCACTTTAAGTTCCTCTTTCTGGCTTCCTATCTTGCGATGAAGCCTTACTTTTCAGGTCCTTCCTTGAAGCTGCCCGTATTTACTTTGTTTCCTTTCTTCCACCCGGAATGCCCTTTGTTTATTTTCCACCTGGAAAAGAGCCCACTCCTTCCCCTCAGCCAGTGGTTCTTGGCTACAAGAAGCTTTGCTCCCAGGGACCCTTTGGCACTAACTGGAGCTGTCTCTGGCTGTCACAAGATGACAGCGTGTGTGTTACTGGTCAAAGCTATAATGCTGCTGAATATCCTAAATTGGTCATTTAGTCGTGTCCAATTCTTTATGACCCCATGGACTGTAGCCTGCCAGGCTCCTCTGTCCAGGGGATTCTCCTGGCAAGAATACCGGAGTGGGTTGCCATCTCCTCCTCCAGGGGATCTTCCCGACCTAGGGGTCGAACCCATGTCTCCTGCACTGGAGGGGGATTGTCTACCACTGAGATAGCTGGCACGAGACAGCCCCGAATGTCTCCCCCGAGGCTGAGGCTGAGGAAGCCTGCTCTAAGCCTGTCACGTCAGGTCCCCGGCATCAGTGTCCCTTTCCTCTCCTGCCCGCGAAGCCAGCTGTGTGGGCGGCAGTTTGATGGGGACGAGTCCATCTCTCTGCCTGGCCAGGAGCTCCGTGAGTGCAGGGACTATGTCCTCATTAGCGTCACCACGGGTTAACCCAGGGCCTGGGGCGGGGGGTGGGGGTGGGACTTGGAAAATGTTAGTGGACCGGAAATTGAGGATTCAACATATAGCTCTAATTAGAACTAGGAATTTGGCCTGGGATCTGGGTAGGAATGTCAGGAAAACACGAACCCCTGACATTGGAGCACAGTGAGGTAGTCAAGGGCAGACTCTCTTGGTTTCAAAACCTGTAACAAAGCAGCTGTGTGACCCTGGGCCGCTCACTTGACATCTCTGTGCCTCTGTCATCTGCAGGACGGAGATGATACACATGCTCGTCTGTAGTGGATTCACAACATGTCCACGCCTCCTCCAGCCCGCCTCCCGCCTGGAGGTGACACTGTCTCCTTCCCTTGAACCTGGGCAGTCGGCTCGGTGGCCTCGGAGCAGAGGTTGCGGAGGACGTGACTCGGGGTGGCTCTGAGTCAGGGTTGGAAAAGGCTGTGCAACTTCTTACCAGTTTGGGGGGGACGCTTGCTCTGGAGCCTTCAGCCCTGTGGGCGAGTCTGGCTGTGCCGAGGCCTCACTGAGACCTCACTATTTTTTGGTGCCGGGTGCTGTTTGTGGGGAGGTGTCCGCACTCCTCGTGGGAGGTCAGGGTGAGGCCTCGGACCACCAGCCTCAGTCCTGGCCCTGCTTCCTGCAGCTCGGATCCCCAGACCTTTCAGGTCCCTGTCCTCTGTCTGTGCCCCGAAGGTAATGCGAGCTGTTAGGACCACAGGAGCTAAAGCCTGGGGAGCGGGCAGCACAGAGCCCGGTGGGGAGCGAGCCCTGAGCCCCAGGGGCACCTGCCCCTCACTGGAAAAGCGAGGAACCCCTGTGAGGGGCGGACTCTTCCTCTCCCTGTCCCCTTGAGGGGGAACCCCAAGTCCAGAGGAGCCTGGGTGCTGGGGCTGCAGGATCCCTGGCCTCCCCCCCCGCTCTGGGAGGACAGTGGGACAGGACACCGAGGTGCCGGATCTTGGGGGCAGGCCGGGGCCCGCTGATGCCAACAGCAATGCCACAGAGGGCCTGAGGGGCACCGGCTCGATGCAGCTGTGGGGCCTGGGGCCGGGCACTCAGCCTCTCTGTGCCTCAGTTTCCCCTCCTTGGCGGTGACCCCTGGGGGTACTGCGAGGGCCCACAGGTGGTCTGGACCGGCTCTGAGCCCAGGGCAGAAGCTCTGGGCTCCGCGTTTCCTCTGCTCAGGGAGAGGCCGGTGAGATCAGCCGCTTTGTTTCTAGGAAACTCATCTGCAACTGGTTCTAATAAAACCGGGGCAGCCGGGCCAGAGGGCAGGAAGTGAGGAAGGGCCAGTGCTGCTCCCCTGGGCCCAGGGGCCCGGTCACACAGGGTCCCCAGAGCCCCTCCTAGGACTCTGCGGCCAGACGTCTTCCTGGCCCGAGGAGGTTGGCCGCGGTCCTGGAGAGGGTCCCCGGGCAGGGCGCACACGGCGGTCCGCGTCCCTCTTCCCATGCCCCCCACCCCCGCCACCTCTCCTGGGCCGGAGCTGACACTGAGGGATTGCTCCCCAAGGCGGTGTAGGAGTACACAAGGACGCGCTTCCTCAGCAATTAATCACGCTTTACGTCCTCCGTGCTGCCGAGGGCGCTCCCGAGGGCGGAGTTTTCTGGGGATTAAATGGGCCCGATGACAGGCATGGGGCTGGAGCTCCCGTGGTCGGGCTGGACCGGTGGGCCCTTCACGGTCTCGGGCCTTCACAGGCTCCCTTTCCCACAGGGCTGTGGGAGGGTGACCTTGGCAGTGACTTGAAGCATCAAGGTGCCTCTCTGCCCAAGAATTACCGAAAAGCATAACTGATCAGACACTCAACTGCGTGAGGCTTTCGGCCAATCGGCGTTGGACCACCCACTCGTGTAGAGGGTGTGTGTATCCACAAAGCCCCCATTGAACTAATGCTGGAAACTGAGAGTATATTAATGGGGACAGGCCAGCCATTCTGACCCGAGCGACGTCTGACCCGGGCAGCCCCACCAAGCAATTGAAGGCACAGGTGCTCAGTCTTTCTCCCTGCAGTGGAGAATCGCCCTGGGGCGTTCCCAGCCTAGCATGCAGAAGGGGTCTGTTAAGAGACCCACGCAGAGCAATCTCAGTTCCACCCTGCCTTGGAGAGTCCTGCCCTTCACTGGCGCCCAGGGTCCTGGGCTCTAAGATGAAAGGATTAGGGCCGGGACCCAGCCTTGATGAGTCCACGGAAGAGCGCTCAGTGTCTGTGCTGAGCCCAGCACTTCTGTGATCAACTAGTTCACTCCAGGAGAGCAAAGTTGGTTAAACATATGAAATAACCACATTAACAGCAGAAAAGAGAAAGACCATATGGCTGTTTTGATATACTCAAAAAAGAAAAACACTTCAAGAATTCGGACTGTTTTTAGAGATGGCATCGTTGTAGACGCAGAAAATCCAATGACTACTGTGGAAGTATTAAGTGAATGCAGTAAGGGAGCAATTTACCATGTCAATTTACCAAAATTAGTTTAGTTGTGTTTTTACATAGCAGTCACTGATAATCAGAAGAGAAAAAATTTAAGGTACCATTTAAAATAATATCAAAATCATAACACATTTAAGGAAAAATTACGCCATAAAGTATTGCTGAGAGAAATTAAGGAAGACCTACATAAAAGGAGTAATACACCATGTTTATGGATCAAAAGAGTCACTGTATTTAGAAGACAATTTCCCCCAAATTGATCTATAGATTTAATGCCATCTTAATAAAAAAAATCCCAACAGCCTTAAAAAAAAAAAAAAAAGAAATTGACAAGTTGACTCCATAACCTATACACAGAAATGGAAAGGGCTTAAGATATCAAAAACAGTTTTGGAGAACAAGGATAAAATTGGAAGGAGTGTGTGACCTGATTTCAAACCACACTATAAAGCAACAATATTTGGGACAGCGTGGTAATGGCATGAGGACTCCTGTGGACCACGGGAGCAGAAAAGCACCCACTCACTGATCCGCACCCATGTGGCCAGCTGAGTCTCCACAACAGTGGACATCAAGGGAAGGATGGATTTTTCAACAAACTGTGCTGAATAGATAACCACATGGACCAGTGCTGCCCATTAGAAATCCAATGCAGGGGCTTTCCTGGTGGCTAAGCTACTTCCCAGTGGCTAAGAATCTGTGCTCCCAATGGAGTGAGCCCAGGTTCAATCCCTATTCTGGGGACTAGATCCCACATACTGCAACTAAAGACCCTGCAGGCTGCAAAGAAGATAGGAGATCCTGTGTGCCACAGCTAAGACCCAACACAGCCAAAAAAAAAAAAATATATATATATATACACACACACACACACACACACAGAGTTTGTCCTATTTTAAAAAATATAATGCAAGTTATATAGGTAATTTTAAGGTCTTGGCAGTCATATTTAAAAAGTAAAAGGAAACAAGTGAAATTAACATTAATAATGTTATTTTACTTAATCCAATCTATTCAAAACACTGTCACTTTGACACTGACATCTCATAATTTTTTTGGTCCCAAGTCTTCGAAATCTGATGCGTATTTTATGCTTAAAGCACATCTCAGTTCAGATTAACCACATCTTAAGTGCACAGCAGCAACCTGTGGCCACAAGCTGTGATTCTGAACAGTGTAAATTAAGGGCAAAAATGCACCTTGAACATTGTCTCACACCACTTATGAAATTAAGCTGAAACAGATCATAGAACTACATATAAAAGCTGCAACTATTAAACTTCAAGAAGAAAACATAGAGTATCTTTATAACCATGGGATAGTCAAAGATCCCTTAGATAAAGCACAAAAAGCATACACCATAAAAGAAAAAGTGATAATTGAACTTAATAAAAAATTTAAACTTATCTTCCTCAAAAGATACCATTTAAAGGGACTGCCCTGGTGGTCCAGTGGCTAAGACTCCTTGCTCCCAATGCAGGGGGCCTGGGTTCGATCCCTGGTCAAGGAACTAGATCCCATGTGCTGCACCTAAGAGTCTGCATGTGCAAGTAAAGATTCTACATGCCGATACGTGTGGCATGTAAAGGCCCTGCAACCCCAACTAAGGGGGTCACATGCTGCAACTAAAAAAAAAAAAGATCCTGCATATCACAACTGAGATCTGGCACTGCCAAATAAATAAATAAATATCTTTTAAGAAGACACCAGTTAGGAAACAAAAAAGCCTATTCCAGTCACTGACTGGGAGAAGGTATTCATGATTAGTATATTTGACGAAGGACTTGTATTCAGTCCTTGATAAAGTAAGAAAACAAACGAGCCCAACTCCGAACCTCTTACATTGACTAATAAGAAGCCAACAACACCATGAAAAAGATGGAAGAATTGCTAGAGGCGTGTGACACTGCTGCACAGAAAGATAAGTGAACAGTCAGTAAACAGTAAAGATGTTCAGCCCCACCAGTTATCAGAGAAATGCAAATGGAAACCACAACGGGATGCATATCCATCAGGGTCGCTAACAATACCAACTGCTGGCAAAGACTGGAACCACTAGAACTTCAGCTGCTGACGGGCATGTGCAGTTGTATGATGACTATGGAAAACAATGTCCTAACGTCTTGTAGAACCAAACATACATTTCCTACGTGACCCAGTGATGCCACTCCTACTCCTCTGCCCCAGAGAAATGAAAACACAGGACCGCAGAAATACTTGAACAACAATGCTCGCAACAACTCTGTAACTGTGACCCTGAACCGGAAGCAGTCCAAATGTCCACGAAGAGGTCAATGGATAAGTAAAGTATGGCATAGCCATGCAGTGGAATACCACTCAGTTTAAAAGGGAGGAAAACCCAACTGATGCATGTAAAGTGAATTTAAAAAGATGCTGGTGAAAGAGGGCATATACAGAAGAGAAGGTATACGGTATGATTCCCCTAACACGAAACTCTGGAAAAGACAAATCTAATGTAACAGAAAGTGGATCAATGGTTGTTTGGGCCAGGATTGGGGGAGGGGCAAGGACTGCCTGAAGACGGGCTCGAGAGAACTTTTGGGGGTGATGATGGGATGTCCTGTAAATATGCCTTGTTTGTGACAGTATTTACCTGGGTGGCATAAATTTTTTGAAATCTGTTGAAACATAGACTTGAAATGGGTGCTTTTCATTGTACACAAATTATACCTTTAAAAAGCTCAAGGGGCTTCCCTGGTGGTCCAGCTTAAGACTCTGTACTCCCAATGCAGGGGGCCTGCGTTCCATCCCTGGTCAGGGAACTAGATCCCACATGCCGCAACCAAGAGTTCGCACTGCTGCTACTAAAGATCCTGTGTGCTGCAACTACGATCTGGCGCAGCCAAATAAATAAATTAAAAATATATATATATAAAATAAATAACATAATATAGAAGTAAATGAAATAATATAGTAATAAATAAATATAAAAGTTCAAGAACACTTATCATTTCATAAAAAAATAGAATGCACAGATTAGCTGAAATTTAACACACACACACACGACCTGTAACCCCACCTTTGGAAATTATACTGCGAGTATTTGGCCCATAGCCCAAATGACACTGCAGGCACTTTGTACATAGGTCGTGCATATGCATGTAGTGCTTTACAAAATCAGAGTCACGTGACATTCACTATTTTGTAACTTCCTTTTTCCATTTAACAGCATCTGGAAAACATACTTCCACACCCACAGAAGCACTGCCATACCCACACTTTAATGGCAGTGGAAGCGCTGTGTCCTGTGACTCTGCCCTCCTTTGTATCACCTGGCCCTGCCTGGGGGACACTGAGGCTGTCATTATTTGCTGTCATAACCATGCTGAGCTAAACATCCTCAGAGCTGTCTTTTTGCCATCAAATGGCTTCCCTGGTTGAGTTCAGAGCAGGAGGTTAAGGCTGTGGATGGGGGCCAGTTCCGCAGCCCAACACCCTATCAGTGTGTGAGTTGTCCTTGACGATGAACTTCAGGACCCACTCAGCCTTTTTCCTCTTGGCTCCCCACCTGAGGTCTCTCTGAGACAAGGTGGTGAAAGCCTGCAGGGTCTGCTCTTCTAGAGGGCCTGTGAGTGGAGGTGTGCGGGGGAGGGGTCTGGCACCCGCGGGGAGAAATATTTGAGCTGGTGGGAGGCCCACGAGTGGGAGGCCCCTCTGCCTGGCAGGGCTGGGAGGCAGGCCAGGCCCGGAGCCACACTCCCCAGCAAACACCTCCTGGTCTAGGTCATTCCCGCAGTGTTGGTCGGGGCACTGCCCAGGGACCTCGCCTGGCCGGGGTGGAGCTGGTGGCCAAGGGCCAGAGCGCCCTCTCCAAAGGGAAACTTCCCTCATCTTCTGCTGGTGTCTGAGCGATGGCTGCCATGGTCAGCGGGAAAGGGTGTGATTTCGGTAAGTCATGTGTCCACCGGAACTCTACCGCGCTGGCCAAGTGGGAAGATCTGCACAACAGATCTCTGGCCCTTTTCTAGCTCATCCCAGTGTTCTCCCTGCACAACACGTGATGCCTGCTATGTGATCAAATTTGGCTAAAGTTTTCCCAAAGGCGATCCTCTTTCCTCTCCTCTCCTTTCAAACAGATATTGGACCACCCCCCAACCCTGTCTCCCTGTAGGGGACAGAAGACTATTCCATGGTCTCCCCACTCCCGAGGTTGCTATTTTTCTATTTGGAAAACCATTTCAAGGAGGGGATAATTACATAGGATAAACATAATTTTGAACAGTGAAAAAGGACAGAGGGTGAAAAGGACCTGTCCCCTCCATTCCCTAAAGCCCCTCCCTAAAGATCTTTACAACTTATTCTAAAGGAGATCAACCCTGAATATTCCTTGGAAGGACTGATGCTTAAGCTGAAGCTCTAATACTTTGGCCACCTGATGGGAAGAGCCGACTCATTGGAAAAGACCCTGATGCTGGGAAAGATTGAAGGTAGGAGGAGAAGGGGATGACAGAGGATGAGATGGTTGGATGGCATCGCTGACTCAATGGATATGAGTTGTAAAGCTCTCTAGGCAGACATGCCACATGTACGTCATGTCCAGAAGAACATTCCACATCAGTTCGTAAGACGTTCACTCCATCTTTTCATGCTCATAGCTCTTTTATAGATGCTCTGGAAGATCCCTAAGTCATCTGTGACACAGGGATGAGAATAGTGTCAGTGTGGCCGTCTTGTTGTGCAGACTCAGAGGATATCCTGGCATGAAGGACGCCTTCAGTCAGTGTTGGCATCTGCGTCCAGGGAGAGGGGGTCTGATGCGGATGAAACCAGAGAAAGGGTAAAGGAACTAAAGGGTGTTGTGTTCAGCTGTATTCAGCTGATGCCAGCTGTATTCAGGCGTCTCTTGGGCTATAACGGGGCTCGATTGTGGGGCTGGCTCTAAAGGTTCCATGGAGGAGGAGGCAGGAGGCCAGCTTCATCTCATCATGGGGAATGAACTTCCCAGCCCTGGAAAGGAATGAGCTCCCCACTCCTGGAAGCAGGCAAGCCGGATGACATCTTGGCGATGCAAGCATTGGACGAGGCAAGGTCTTAGACTAGATTCTAGGTGGTGGGACGCAGGAGGAGAGCCTGGTCCAGTAGGTCCATCACAGTAGTGTCGTTCTGGTTTTATTGATGCCACTGTGGGTGGCTTAGTTCCTTTGTTCTGCTCCAGGTATTTCCCCACTGAGCAGTGGGGACCCCAGTGTGGTTGGTGGCTGCCTGGAGGGGATGGACAGGTGGCTGTGTCGTTGGTGAAGGAAGCTCGTCCTTTTATCTCAAAGGAGATCCCTCTGCCAACCTTGGCCATCCTTGCCTGTTCTTGTCTAGCTGTTGCTTAGTCACTCAGTCATGTCTGACTCTTTGCGACTCCATGGACTGCAGCACGCCAGGCTTCCCTGTCCTTCATCATCTCCTGGAGTTTGCTCAAACTCATGCCCATTGAGTCAGTGATGCCATCCAACCATCTCACCCTCTGTCATCCTCTTCTCCTCCTGCCCTCAATCTTTCCCAGCAACAGGTTTTTTTCCCAATGAGTCAGCTCTTCGAACCAGGTGGCCAAAGTATATTGGAGCTTCAGCTTCAGCATCAGTCCTTCTAATAAATATTCAGCACTGATTTCCTTTAGGATTGACTGGTTTGATCTCCCTGCAGTCCAAGGGACTGTCAAGAGTCTTCTCCAGCACCACAGTTCTTGTCTGGTGAGTGGTTGAAATCCAGGTGGGCTGCCTGGCAGGAACGGCAGGAATTTGTGGCTGGAGGCAGCCCGTTGGTTCGTGAAGGATGGGCTGGGTGGGGTTGGGGGGAGAATCAGGGGGCAAAGGGCAGGCAGGAAACCAGCAGCCCACCCACGTCTCTGCCTGCACAGGCTGTGGTGGGGGCAGAAACTGCTTCCTCTCTCACCCGCATTTGCGGAGAAAGGAACTAGACTCAGTTCCTGAATTGGAAAGGAGAGGAAAGGGTGAAGGCTGTGAACCACTGACAGCGCTGCACTTTCCCCAGCTCATGGGAACCCGCGAGGCGGAAATGGAGTTTTCGCAGCTGCTTTCCAAGGTTGATGAACAGCAGAAGACGTGGCGGTTAAGACAACAGGTCCAGATTTCCGGTCCTCCAGGAGTCTTTCCAGAGAAACAGCACACGCTGGAAGTGACACCTGGGGGTCTCCCCGGTCACGGCAGGTCCCGAACCAGCCCACGTCAGTCGTGCTAGTGCGCAACCTGGGGCAGGGCCCCTGCCGCCCGCTCTGCACCTGGGCGTCCCTGGCTGGGCGCATCACCCCTCACAGACCTGTCTTCAGATTTAATCAAGATCGAAGGTAGAAAGTAGCTACTACATACGATTTCAAAGACCTGGATCCTGGGAGTGAGTCAGACCTTTCTTAAACGGCGTCTCAGTGGTTAGGCTTCCCTCAATAGCTCAGATGGTAGGTAAAGAATCTGCCTGCAATGCAGGAGACTCAGGTTCGATTCCTGGGTCAGGAAGATCCCCTGGAGAAGGAAATGGCAACCCACTCCAGTATTCTTGCCTGGAGAATCCCAGGGACAGAGGAGCCTGGTGGGCTACAGTTCATGGGGTCTCAAGAGTTGGACACGACTGAACCGCCACCAAGTGGTTTGGCACGTTTAATTATCCTAATAACAAGCAAGTCAGTACCGATGTGAGCAGCTAACCGTAGAATAACAACAATAACGGTGTCAGCATTTATACTGTTCTTGCCAGGAGTTCAGGCACTGTGCTAAGGGCTTTATATGGATTATTATAACAGGTTGCCATGAGAATCTGAGACTGTGGTGGTGTCATACCCACTTCTGCAGTGAGGAAACTGAGCAGAGAGAAGGGAAAAAAATTGCCCAAGGCCACTCAACCTGCTGGTGGGTGGCTGATATCCAGATGCAGGCTCCTGTCCTGCCCATCCCCCTCCACTGGACACACACACACACACACACACACACACACAACACACATGGGCAGCAGATCTTCACCTGGGGTTCAGGGTCTCAAGGCAGGCGCAGTAGACTTCTGGGGGACCCAGAACTGTATGCACATTTATGTAAATATGACTTATTTCTCCCTGGGGAGCAGCTGCATTGATTCATAAGATTTCTAAGCATGCTAATCGGGAAGGTAATCAACTGACTGTCATATATTGGATTTGCTAGAAACAGACTCTGGGAGAAACCAGGAAGGGATGAAGCAATCAGAAAGAAAGAAGAAGCCAGGCCAGCAGCAATTTTGGCGATAACCAGCCTCAGCCTGACCCCGCCGGGGCTCCAGAGGGTGAGTCACACGGCCGAGCTTGACAGTCCACGGCAGGGTAATATTGGAGTGAGTGGGGGACACCGATCCAGAGTCACAAGATGTTGGAACTGCCAATCATGGCTTGTCATTCTCGACTGGGTCCTAGTTAAAAAGCCAGCCCTGGAGGACATGCCGGGGGCAACTGGGCGAAATCTGGAAGTGGGCCGGGTACCCCACGGTGTTAGGAGACGGATGCTGACTTTGCTAGGTGAGCAGATGGCATGGTGAGCATGTGGAAGGATGGCTTTCTGGCGATGCGTGCTGCGGTATTTAGGGTGAAAGGGTCCTGCTGTCCGCCAGACAATCTAAAATGCTCAACACACCTCTCCAACCCTCAGATGAGAAGAGGATTAGGCAAAAAGATTGTAATTGTTGAGTCGAAGTTGTGGATATATGGGAACCATTCACTTTTATTACTCATTTTCTCAATTTGAAAAATTTCATAATGAACATTTGAAAGACTCATCTGAGGGCAGATAACCCTCAAGACAAGTGTCTGCACGTGAAGAGGACTCAGCCCGTGGGAGCAGTCTCCAGCTGAGTTGCTGGCTGACCACAGGCCTGGCCGGGGGCTGACTGTCTGCTTCTTGCCCTGGGGTCCGCGGGCTGCACCTCGGGGGTCCCAAAGCCAGCACACAATTTCAGCCAGGCCCTCACATACCCTGCGTGTCATGGCCACACCTTGTTCCCACAACCTTTCAGCCACCTGGTGAGTGCCCTTGTGCTGGGCTGGCCCTGGGGCTGCCTGGACCCTGAGGCAGTGGAGCCAGGGTGTCCCCGGCGTAGCTGGCACCTCTTCCTTCCAGACATTCACATGTCAGTGCTTGAGGAGAGCTTTCCCCTCGGGCCTGCTGGGAAGCGCTGGCGGCTGTGAGCTGGCGTGGCAGCCCTGCTGCCTTCTGGGGCTGCCTGGAAGGCCTGGGTGCTGGTGGCAGGGAGAGGGCAAGGGGACGGTGGGTGGGCCCTGGTGCTGGAGTATCCGGGCCTCGGCAGGGTGGATGGATGAGCACCTGGCATCGTCCAGAGCTGACCCTCGTGGGCTGCCTGGAGCCCTCAGTGAGGATGACACAGGAGCCAGGAGAGGCTGGCAGGGCACAGGCTGGTCTCACCTGCCCAGTGCACTGGGACCACGGGGGTGAGCACGTTCAGAGGGTGGGTGGGCCTGAGACTCTGAATTTCCCTCTGGCCTCGGCTATGTGGATGCCCCCGGCCGGGGCCACTCTTTCCTTCGCCTCAAGGGAAGGCAGCTCTGGGGACGAGGAAGGAATGGGGCGGAGCCCTGCCCTCCCCGCCACCACTCACAGGGACCAGGTGCCCGCCTGCGGGCTGCTCGGGTGCTGCCTGGCCGTGGGTACACGTGGGTGCCTGACCCCGGGGCCAGGGGTCAGCTGCCCTCCATTCGTCATCGTGACCCGAGCTGGAGGGAGGCAGGCCCCTTCCTGAGAGGAAGCCGAGTGTGGGACACAGGCGCCTGTACTCAGCACGGCGGGCCTGTAGCCTCCTGCTGAGGCCCTCCCCACTCCACTGCTCATCCCCACTCCACCGCTCAGCCTCTGGGTGCCCCGGTTGCCACAGGGGCCCCCTCCCTGGGGGGAAGTGGCGAGACCCAGACCACAGGGAAACCAGCCCCAATCCATCCTGTGCTGAGGTTTAGAATCTAGCTGGGTCTTCCTGACGTGAGCGGTGCCCCCGACCCCTTCCCCATGAATGAGGGGAAGACTACATATCAGGTTCTTTTCCAGGTTTGTCTCATTCCTGAGCGGGGGGCCCTGGGACTCCCTGCTGGAGGAGACATGTGCAGGCCTGCTCTCACCCCCAAGCTCCTCCAAGGAGCAGTCCTCGGGGGTCCCCCTAGTGCAAAGAGCCCCTGCTTCCTTTGTCCATGGTCTGGACAGAGGACACAAGTTTGCACCACTCTGATTCGGATGTCGGGGGAGCTGTGGGCAATGGCCCCATCCTCTGCGTCCCCGCCTTCTTCTCCGTCCCTCATCCAGCCAGCCAGCCCCTTACTCTCCTCTGACCAGGCAGATGCGCTCTGTCCGCCCCACATTCGCTCTGGCTGTTCCCTCTGCTGGGACTGCTGTTCCCCCCACGTGACTCCACTCCTCACTGCATTCAGTCTGTGCTCCGTGAGGCCCCCACGGCCCCTTGCTTGCTTCTGTGATTTAATGTCACAGCATTTACAGCCACTTGGCTTTTTTTTTTTCTGTTGTTAATTCGCTTTGTCTGTTAGTTTTTAATATGCTTGTCATCTGTGGTCCCCTCTGGAATGTGTTCGCTCTGTAGAGCATCCCAGGATGTGGCTCAACAGACAGTAGCCGGTCCATCAAAATGTGTGGCCGGGTGAACGGATGAGTGAGTGAACAGCACAGATCATGCACGGAACGCCTTTCTGATCTCTGAGTCGCTGTTAGTTATGGAGAGAAGGCAAGCCCACGTCTGACAAGCACAGCTACCCTCATGTCAGATCCAGGCTAACTGGGGTGTCGAAGGGCTGATTATGAAGTGGCCGTGCCGCTTTTGTCCAGCAGAGGGCAGCCAATTCCTGACAGCTTGAGATCCTTGCCTTGCTCAGAAGGGCTTCTTTTTTTCTCTTTGAACTTATTTTTAAGTTTAATGGGAAATATTTTTTTCAAAAATCCCACAGTCCACATGAGGGGGAGAATGACTTGATCTGATACACAGGCACTTGGGAAACTGTCTCCTCCTAAGCTTCAAAGTGACTCTTCTCTTTTTAGGACACACAGAGACCTGTGGCATGGCTCTCAGATTCTGAGGAGCCAGGAGTGGAGTTGTTATCTCAAGACTTCTCAGAGTCTGTCGAGTCTCCTGCAGCCCATCATTGCCGGCCTGCCTGCCTGCCTGCGTCACAGCCGCAGGGCTCTGTCTTTGGAGCAGAATTCCCCAGGAGATGTCTGCCGCAAGGCCATGGGCTGCCCTGGCCAGGGAGAGGGTGGGGGAACAGGAAGCCTCAGCTGTGTGTCTGGTCTGGTACTAATTAGCTGTGTGACCTTGGGCTAGTCACTTAACCTCTCTGGTCTGTTTACTTTTCTTTAAATGGGGTGCCAGATTGACTCATCTTGAAGTTCCTTTGAACACAAAGGTCCGTAGGGAGGGGAGGGCTCCAAGCCCAGTGCCTGGGATAGGGCAGGCCTTGGAGGCACTTCATAAATGCCTGGATTGTGTGAGACTCGGGGCAGACCTGGGTGGATCTGCAGTCAGTGCTTATTTCCAGCTTTGGAGTGGAACTGAGGCTGGCTCTTGGCCCTGCCACTAACTGGACGGTGACCTCCAGTGGCTTGTTTCTCTGAGCCTCAGTTTACCCAGGATGGGTGTATACCTCTACATGGGTGTTGTGAGTTCCCAGAGTGATAACAATTGAATGAGAGAGAGAGAGAGTATGTGGATGTGTGAGTTTTGAGTGTGTATAAGTATGTATGTGATGGGGGGACAGTGGAGAAAAAATCTAAAACATAATCTTTTTAAATTGGGGTGAAATTCACATTTATTTGAAATGAAATATAAATATAAATTTCACATTTATAGTGAAATTCACACAATTATCTATTTTAAAGTGTAGAGTTCAGTGACTAATCTTTTCAAAAGAGCTTAGAAATTAGGAAAAGAGTGAGAACCCACTGTCAGGGCCTGTGCCAAATGCTTTGCCCACATGGTGTCATTCGATCCTCACAACTCCATGAGGGAGGAAGGGACTTGGCAGAGAAGGAAATGAGAGCTCAGAGAGGTTGAGCAACTTTCCCAAGAGCACCCAGCCAGGAAGTGCAGGGCAGGATTCAACCCCAGGGTTCCCCGGTCCAGGCGCAGGAGGTGATGGAGGGCCCACAGCCCCTTGGCCGTCCCTCTGACCTGACTCAGAAGCCCTGGGAAGGGCCGCAGGCAGGCTCGGGTGGGGGCCGAGATGATGGGCAGGGCAGCAGGGGCCCAGTTAAGTCACTTGACCTCATCATCCCTTCATTTCCTGCTCTGCCTAAGAGGAAATGTTTACACAGCGTCCCCACACAGACGCTGCACAGGCCTGGACTTGCAGTAATTAGCTGAACAATGAGGGTCCAGCAGCTATTGAGTGGCCCAGGCACTGGCCTGGGGTCAGGCAGCCAGGGGCCTGGCTCCTCACTGACAAACTCTCCTCGTGACCCTGGCCTGTCCCCACGCCACCCTGGGCCTACTTCTCCCCATGGGAAAGGCAGTGGCAGGTGGGCTGGCCTCCAGGACCCCTGGAAGGCCCCACCAGTGGGTGAAGCACCTGGTGCAGGGAGGGAATCAGGCAGGGGGCTGACGGGGCCCACGTCAGGCTCTCTTCCAGATCTGTGGCCCAGAATGTTTGATCTGAGGGTCCTCGAGGCAGCTCAGCAAGGCGTGGCACCTCACTGCAGTATCCTTGCTTGGAGAATCCCATGGACAGAGGAGCCTGGCGGGTGATAGTCTGTGGGGTTGCAAAGAGTCGGGAGGCAGCTCAGCATGGCATGGCACCCCTCTGTGGTATCCTTGCTTGGAGGATCCCATGGACAGAGGAGCCTGGCAGGCGATAGTCCGTGGGGTTGCAAAAAGTCAGACACGACTGCAGTGACTTAGCACACACACACAAGGCAGTTCAGCGTCCAGCCTCCATTTATGAAATGGGCCTTTCCAAGTGGTTTGTTTGCTCATTCATTAGTTAATACACTAGTTAATTAATCAAGCAAATACTTATTATGCATCCATGGCTAGTCATCTTCCAAAAACTGACCCCCTTTCCATAGAGCTCCTTAGGCGGCATGCCTGGCCAGGGACTACATTTCCCAGACTTCTCTGCATCACAGGGGTCACGTGACTAGCTCTCACCAATAAGAGTGAGTGGTGAAGATGCTTCCCACTAAGGCTTTAGGAAGTGGACCGTCCCACCCATGGGGTGAGGGGCCCATATCTACTCATCAGCTCTCACGTGTCGTCGGCTGAGGGCTGCTCTGAGGGGTGTTAACGCCTCCAGTTTACCTGTGCTCAGGCTGCTGTCACAAGCTGGAGGCCAGGAGTCTGCAATCTGTGTCACAGGGTCACTCTGATGGCTCTAGGAGGAGGCCCTCCTGGCCTGGCTCGCAGCTTTGCGAGGCTGCCGGCTCTCCCAGGTGTCACTTGGCTGTGGCTGCACCACCCCGACCTCTGCCTGCATCCTCACGTGGCTTCTCCATTCCCCCACTCCAGGCCCCCACCATGGTGTCTTCATGAGGCCTTCACATCAGGATGGCAGTCGATGCATTTAGTGCCCAGTCTCATCTAGCATAACCTCATTGTAACTGACCACCTCAGCAGAGACACGATTTCCAAATGGACAAGCATGATGAGGGGTGGCACCACGCAGAGTGGAGACCTTAGCGCCGGCAGTTGGATGTTTCGAGCCCTGAAAGGGACGGTGCCGGCCGGCATTCACTTAGACTGGGAACCAGAGCACGGGCTTTCAGCTGGGGGCTTCGTGGTCAGAGGGCCTGGCCCTGGTGTCGGGATCTCCTGGTCCCAGGACCTCATTTCCCTCAAAAAGCCCTTGCTTTTGAGCAAACAGCGTCTCCTGTGAACCACCACACTCTGTTCTCTCTGCCTGATGCACTTCTGACGTGTCTCTGCCTGAGACACATCGTCCACTGAGCTCCTCAAAGAGGACGCACGGTGCGTCTACAGCTCCACCCGCTCTGTGTGCCCGGGGGCTTTAGCATCTCATGGGCCAGATGGCAAGTCCAGGCTCCACTACTTGCTGGCTGTGTGTCCTTGGGCGAGTTACATAACCTCTCTGGGCCTTGGCTTCTGCTGCGGGTGTATTGTGAAGACTGAATGAAATCATATGTGATAATATATGTAAAGGGTTCTGCACGCAAACTGTTTGTGGCTGTGTGTGACTCCGTGGCTGACCTCTCTGAGGAACTCAGGGATGGAGCTGCAGGGTGGGCTCTGAGCCCTCACCCCTCCTCCCAAGCTGCCTGCAGGGGAGGTTTCCTGCCTCCCCCACCCCCCGGGGATGACCCCCATGAGGCCGGCAGGGGTGGCGCGTGTCCCATCCGTCATTTTCCTCTGTTCCGTTTCCCTGCCAGGATCCCCAAGGTGAGGGCCTGCCCTGTCTCCATACCCCACCCCACCTTGCCGCAGGCCCAAAGCAGAATGAGAATGTGGAAAGACAAATGGGAAACAGGAACCCGCCCTGTGCAACGTGGCCCACCAAGGCTTTCTTCCCGGCGTGACTCAGGGTGTAGGAATCACCCACATTGGGTTTCCAAAGCCAGGCCGGGTCTCTGCAGGGTTCGTGTCCCCTAATAGGTAACAGGACAGAATAGGACAGCTGGGCTCTGGCTGCGGCTTGGACAGGATCTGCAGATGTTGGCCTCACCGAGCTCCAGGTCACACTGTCCCCGAGGCTCCCCCACCTTCGGAGCCCAGCCAGCTGCCCTTTGAGGAGTAGGGGAGCACGCACGCCCCACCCCCCACCCCGGACCCTGGCTTCAGAGACTCCTCTCCACATGGCCCTCTGTCCAGACAGCCGATGCCAAGATCTGATGTGCGCATTGAGCAATTTGGGGCAAGCCTAAGTGAGACGTGTCCTGATTTTCAAGATAAAGTCCAGACGTGGTGGAGCTGGGACCTGACTCTGCTTTCCTTCGAGCGTAGCGGCCTCTGCTGCCTGGTCCCGGCATGGTCAGCAAGGTCTGGCCTCCCTGTGGTTGCTAGGACTTGCTTTAGGAAAGGCTTAATTTGCCTCCAGTGGAGGAACTTGTCCTCAGCATAGTGATGTGACCTGATGGCCTTGGTAGGATGAGGGCAGGTCATTGTGGCCCCGCTGCTGGAGGACATGCTGCATTGTCCGAGTTCTCATCACGTCCTCAAGACGGTCCTGGCATGGGCGAGGCGGGTCTCTGCTCACGGTGCTGGCTTCCCGTATAGGTTGTTTATGCCTGGCCCTGCTTGGAATTTTTGATGCCTGTTCTGTGTGAGCTGCTAGACACTCTGAATATCACCCCTGGAGCTGGGTGAATGTTATCACCCCATTTTACAGATGGGAAAATGGAGGCTTGGGGAAATGAAGTTTCTCTTTGCTAAGAAGGAGAAGAGCTGGGTTTCAAAGCCGGGGCAACCAGATTCCACTCCCAAGTCCAGAGCTTGGGGAAAAAAAATCTTCCCTTTTCACAAGGACTCCGTTTCCTATTGTTTCCCCACCTCAGCTGAGCAGGGAATCTGTTCTGTCCCAAATACATGCCTGACTGCCAAGGGCTCGGGGACCTACTGGACTTAATGCTGCTACTGGAGATAGAGGGGCTCTGAGAAGTTTAGGGAAAGCAGCCAATATTGTTTAGGGTCTTTCTTTTAGGTGAACAGGCCATCAGGGTAAGTTTGAAATAAAACTTCATATTCCTGCAGCTGAAACTCAAGAGTTTCTGGGAACAGTGGCTTCCAGTGGGTGTGTTTGGCTCCGAGAGGGAGTCATAGAGTGTGATGTCAATTCCACACGCAGAAGTCTCACACGGGCTCCCAAGAGCACAGGACGGGGGACCCTTGAGGCTGAGTGGTGGTGTGCTTTGTCTCGGGGTGGGGGTTGGGTCCCCAGAAGCATTGCCTGAGATAAGGATTGGGGGCAGGTAGCTTTTGGGGGGAGTGTGATCCAGGAATCCTGTGGCTGGCAGGATAATGGTCCCCAAAGACATGCAGATGGCCAACAAGCACACGAGAAGATATTCAACATGGCTAATTATTAGAAAAATGCAAATCAAAACTACAATGAGGTACCATCTCACACTGGTCAGAAAAAAGTCTACGAAAAACAAATGCTGGAAAAGGTGTGGAGAAAAGGGAAGCCCCCTGTACTCTTGGTGGGAATGTAAATTGATGCAGCCACTATGGAGAACAGTCTGGAGGTTCCTTAAAAAACTAGAACTACCATATGATCCAGCAATCCCACTCCTGGGCATACATCCAGACCAAACTATAATTGGAAGACATACATGCACTACTGTGTTCATGGCAGCAGTACTTACAGTTGCTAAGACAGGGAGACCGCCTGAATGTCTGTTACGGAGGAACGGATAGAGACGATGTGGGACAAACAGACAACGGAATACTCAGCCATAAAAAGAGAAATAATGCCGTTTGCAGCAACATGGATGGACCCAGACATCATCAACTAAATGAAGTAAGTCAGAAAGAGAAAGACAAATACAGTCTCACTTAACATGGAATCCAAAACACAACACAAATAAACACATTTATGAAACAGAAACAGATGCACAGACAGACAATAGACTTATGGTTGCCATGGGGGAGGCAGCTGGGGGAAGCACGGAGTGAGAGTTTGGGGTTAGTAGATGTAAATTATTGCATATAGAACAAGGATAATCAAGGTCCTGCTATAGAGCACAGGAGACTATATTCAATACCCTGTGATAAGCCAGAATGGAAAAGAATATGAAAAGGAGTATATATGTATAGCTGAGTCACTTTGCTGGACAGAAGTTAACACAACAGTGTAAATCAACCACACTTCAATAAAATATTTCAACAAAAAAGACAAGAAAATAGAGAGATTATCTTAGATTATCTGAGGAGGTCCAGTACAATCGTAAGGGTCCTTGCAAGATAGAAGAGAGACTTGAAGATGTTACCCTGCTGAGCGAAGATGGAGAAGGGGCCACAGGCCAAGGGATGCTGAAAAGGTCATTAGGAAGTGTGCGGGCAGCCGGGGCTCAGCCCCCTGGGGACCCTCAGTGCTGTGCCCACGAGGTGCTGGATGGGAAGTGAGGCGCTCCCAGGCTTCCCTTGGCAGCAGGGTGGAGCAATGCCCCATGCGGGTGAGAAGCAGAGAGGGGCAGCCGCAGCTGCGAGGATGCCGGCGCTCCAGGGGCTACACGGGGCACGAGCCTACCTTCACCCAGGCACGACCTCCCCCACTCCTGCTGTGTGTTTGGTGCCCCCTGTACTTTTTACTAATACTTTTCTATAAATAGATTCAGTATAGAAGACATTCAAGCATATGTAAAAGGAGTCTCGGTCCCAGTAACGATTCCTGAAAAAGGATGGGTTTGGTACTTAGTTCTGCATTTTCTCCTAATAAGCATGAAAAGAAATACATTTACCATTAAAATAAAAAAGTCTGCCCACTCATCACCTAAAATCATCTGTTACCACCCAAACATCCATGCTATACATTTTTTAAAATGCTGCATAATCTTCAGTTCAGTCGCTCAGTTGTGTCTGACTCCTTGCGACCCCATGAATCCCAGCACACCAGGCCTCCCTGTCCATCACCAACTCCCGGAGTTCATATCTGCCCCCAAAACAAAATGAAGGTATGGATGAAGAACTAAGAGCAGAGAGGTTAGGCGATTCTCCTAAAGACACACAGTAAGCGGCCGAGTCCACAGATTTCTCAGTATCCAAAGCCAGTAGTCTTTCTCCTCCACCACACTCTGCCTCACAGTGACTGTGGCGCTAATAATAATAACTACTTGAGGGCCAAGCTCTGTGCCAAGCCAACTGCTGAGTTCTCCAAACATTGCAACTCATCAAATCCCCACCACAGCCACCATGGCCCCACTTACTAGCCTTGCCCTGTTATTTTATGGCAGTCACAAGATCAGGTGTTCTAAAAATTTATATCAGTAGTAGATTTCATTGTCTCCATTTTTTTTTCAGAGGATGAAACGAAGGCAGAGAATTTAAGTCAGTTGCCCGAGGTCACGTGGCATGACTGGTTCCTGCAGGGTTTCGGGTTCAGCCTCCATCCCCTGAGACACAGAGTTCCAGGGAACTGGCTCTCAATTTATTCTGATCAGGGGATGACCCTGGTTCTGTGTCGGGAGAAAAGGCACAAGTGGTTTCCCATGAGCTGGTTTGGAATTCTCTGGGTTGGCCTGATGCCTTGTTCTCTCTGTCGCGCGTCCCCAGGTTGGCTGGGGCCTGGGAGGAGAAGGGACTTGTTTCTCTGTGTGGAGACCCCCAGCCCCCAAGCGGTACAGACCCTCACTCACCATGGATGCCCCACACCCCACCCCAGGCGATGTTTAATCATTTCAACATCCCAGAATCAAAAAGGGAAACTCCCATGTGGGGGTCAGTCCAATCCTGACCATCAGCAAGTGAGGAATTTCTGTCTAAAAGGGGCCTGGTCAGGACCGGGTCATCACAGCCGGGCAGTGGTGGCCTCAGGCTGCTGATGGACACCGCTGCTTGTTCAAATACACAATGACGTGTCACCCGATGGGCCACAGGTGTCCGGGGAGGCAGGGCGGTGGCGGGGGGGCGGGAGGCCAGAGGCAGGACCTGGTTGGAAGGAAGCTGTGCCCAAGCACCCCCACTGCGAGCCGACTCTCCTGGGGAGAAATTTGGGGCAAACAGTTCTTGTGTTTTTGTAAGAATTCACAATGACTTCTGTTGCTCTTTTCTTATCATCAAAGATACTAAGACTTAGGAGAGTGTGGCGAAGGGAGGGACACAGAAAGGGCGAGTGCGCCAGGAGCAGACACACGGCCACACGCAGGGCTGCCCTGTGTCCACCCCTTGGCCCTCCAGCCTCCTGATGAACCGCTGGCCTCCTCCCCGTGTACCTGGAGTCAGCCTGAGGCTTCAGAGAAGACCCGGCCACAGGCAGATCAGAAAGGGCGCCCCGAGCCTGGGACAGGTCGGGGCTGATGGATGCAGACCTCGGCTCCGTCTCCCCTGGGATGGACGCCTTGGGCAAGTCCCGCACTGCGGCCCCCGCCCCACCTGCCCCGGCCACGTCGGTCTCCGTGAGTGTTGGTAGGCAGCTCAGACACCGCCGCCTGGCACCTTGGTTCCCCTGGGAACAGGGGCTCAGGACTGAGCCCACAGCGGGCTGATCCTAGCCTCCACCGAGGAGGGGGTGACCCATAACCCTGGCCCCCCTGAGGTTCTGTCTCCTCACGGGGGGGAAGTGATGTTCTTGCAACAGGCACTGCTTGGTTTCAAGGAGCCAGGCTTCCTCTGCAGCCTCGCACAAGGGCCGTCTGGGCTCAGGGCTGGTGCCGAGCCACCCCCGCCCCCTCTCCCTGGGTTGCAGTTATTTGTGTCCCAGACCAGCTTCTCAGGGGGCAAGCACCGGGCTTTAAATCTCAAGGGTCAAGCGTGACGCTGAGGTTTCCTTAATCTGTAGATCTACCTCCATCTCTCCTTCCGTGCATTTAATTATTTTAAGCTTTGATCTCGTTTCAAATGTAAAGGAAAGCTCAAGAGAAAGACAAAGATGCCAGTGCCCACCACCGCCAGCACTGAAGAGACAGCTTTCTTCCAGCAGCCCCGCCCAATGGTCACTCACATCCCCAGGTCACAGACGAGAAGACTGAGGCCGTGGGGTGGGGGTGGGGGGCTGTCTCAATAGGAAGCACAGCCAGGAAGGCCAGGGTCAGTCTGCACGCAGGTTGTCCGGGCTGAACACCCAGCGTGGCCACAGAACCTGAATCTCTTCAATTTCCTGAGACCTGTCCTCGGGGTGGCTCCAGAACACCCGTGTAAAAGCCTTTACAGCGAAGGGCGCCTGGAGCCGTGTGGCCACTGAGCTTGACCTCAATGAAGAAGACGGTGGCTCCGTGAGGGACGAGGCCGGTAGACAGGTGCCTGGTGACCTGGCTTCCAAGCCCCTCCAGGGCCGCCTGAGTCATTTTTTGCTGGGGAAGGCATGGTGGCGGTGCAGCCATGTGGGGCCGCTGCCAGTCCTCGAGAGTTAATGATGCGCGTGGGGCGCCTGGCCCTGGGCCCAGTGGGTGAAGTGATGATCCCCGGCCACGTCAGCTCAGAGAGGAGCAGGGGTCCAGGGTTGCCCCTTCCCTGCCCCTGCTGCCCCACCAGACGCTGCCCAGCGAGGCTTGGGGAGGACAGCGCTTGGGCTGGAGTAGGGTGGAGGACCCTCAGCTCCTCGGGAAAGGCTCCCTCTCTGCTCTCTTAATCCCTGGAGACTCCAAAAACAACTGGCCCATGTGAAGAGGGCCTCCTGGGCCGCCTCGGAGCAGCCGCTTTCCTGAGGCTGCCCTGCCACCCTGGGCAGTTGCGGTCTCTTCCTGGGAGGCCCAGTGACATACAGAGGTCGGCCTGCAAACCTCCCCTTGCTCCCAGATGACCACCCTGTTTGTTCACCGAGACTCATGAGTTAGTGTGGAGAAAACAGGCCCCTTGTGACCACAGGCCCCTTGTGGCCAAGCCCCGTGGGTGAGGCTCAGATGTAAGAAGCTGTGTGTTTTGGGGCGGTGCCCTTTATCTCTCTGAGCCTCGGCATCTTCATCTGTAAAATGGGGACAATACTTATCTCATAGACTGAGTAGACTGTCTGCGGGCCCCTGATATCCATCTTCCCTTTCCCTGAAGAACAGCACTCCCAAATTCGAGCGAGGGAAATGATGGTCCCAAATAGAGACCCCCCTTTCTAGCCTGCCTTGCAGCGGATGTGGTCACGTGAGCAGTGCTGGCCGGCGGGCTGAGGTGGTGTGGTTCTGGATGTGCTGTGTCCCTTTGTGGACCCAGCGGATGAGGACATGCGAGGTGGGGGAGAGCAGGATGGAGGGAGCCCTGCCTGCTGTGGGCTTTGCGGAGCAGAGCTTGGACTCCTGTGAGGGAGAGAGATGGACTTGTGAGCTGGGGTCTGTTAGACGCAGCCTGACCCCACCTCTGTCCAGTGCAGATCTGTGAGGTCAAGAGCAAGGCTGTGAGTTTTATGTGCATCTTCTCATTCAGCTCCCACAACCGGCCGCTGGCGAGGGGTAAACATGATTATTATCTCCATTTTGCAGAGAAGACCCAGGCAGAGAGGGGCAAGTTCATGTGGCTGCAGTCACAGAGCTACGATCAATAGGAAGGCAGAGCCCTTACTTGAAACACAGTATCTGAGGAGCCCCCAAAGCTAGTCTTCTGGAAATCCAAGGTGAGATTTCTCAGTCCAAGGAGCAACCAGCGCTTGCCTCTGGGATTGGTGAGTCTTAACCAGTAGCACCTTCTGCATGGAGCTTTCACAAGCATCGATTGACTGGCTTTTTTCTGGGCTGCTGTCTCAAGAAATTCAGTTCTTGGTGAGATAGGAGACTAGTGAGGGTGATGCTGCCGAGGAGCCTGGTTCTCTTGCAGATCCCTGAGGACCCGTGGGTGTCCAGATTCCTCCTTGCGAAAGGGTGAGGAGCATCATCTGAGCAGCCAATGTAGCCAAGAGCTCAGGCAAACCGGGCTTTTTTTGGAGAAACTCGCCTCCCTGTGAATGAACAAGTAGCCTCTGAACTGAAATAATAATAAAAAACCTGCTTCCAGACTTGTTTAGGTACCTTGTATTGGTACAAGGACTTGTATGAATGACTCTCACAAGGGAACCGCGTGTCCACCTGAGTGTCCATTGCCCAGAACTCAGTGTTTTCCTGGCCAATCAGCGGGATGATGGATTTGGCTCCCATGAATTGCCGGGTCGAGGGAGGTCAACACGGAGTACCAGTTGGAGAACGGGACCCAGCGCCTTCTGTAGAACCTGGACCGAAAGCGGAGGGCAGGGGCCACTCCATCCCCAGGGCGGCCGTGCCCAGCCCTGTCCTTCCGCTACGCACTCGCCCCTATTGTGTGGCTTCCCTGGCACCCGGATGGGCCTCGCTCGCCACCATGTTCTGAAAAGGCATTCTCACATTTTTCTTCCAGGACGGCCTCAGCATAAACAGTCCTGGACGGTGGGCATCCGGCCTCCGGGGTCCCACTGGTTCCATCCGGTGTTTGTCATTTCCCCGGAGGCGGCTGGGGCGAGGGGTGGGGTTTACAACGGGCATGGATGGAACGCGGAGCGGCCAGGGCGGTCGGGGAGCCCACTGTTTATCTGGCGTGGCCACGTGACGCTTCCACGTCCATTTTGTAACTGGAGCCCGTGCAGCTCATTCTATTTTGCTTGACAGGAAGTTTATGGCTTGAAGGTGGAGTGTTTGGCACAAGGCTTCAGGATCGCCGTACTGTTTCTGGCTGTCTGAGGATTAAGGGGCACAGGGACTGTTGGCTGGCTTCTCCCAGGAAACATTGGGGTCTGACTCAGCGGGCAAGTGGACAGGCTGGTGTGGCCTTTCCTGGGAAGTGGTGGTCAGCTAGCTTCCTCATCCCAGCTCCTTCTGTGGGCACCTTGAAAGTGTGTGAGTTGTTCAGTCATGTCTGACTCTGTGCGACCCCCTGGACTGTAGCCCTCCAGGCTCCTCTGTCCATGGGATTTTCTAGGCAAGAGTACTGGAGTGGGTTGCCACTCCCTTCTTCAGGGGATCTTTCTGACTCAGGGATCGAACCCAGGTCTGTCGCACTGCAAGCAGATTCTTAACCATCTGAACCACGGGGGAAGTCCCTTGGGAACTTGAGTGCAACCCTATATAGACTCACAGAGGGTTAATAAGAAGCTGAGTGTCCGGGGTTGTGAACTCAGACAAGTTCCTAGGAACTGAGCTTGCTGAGTTTCAAGCATTACAAGTTGACTGACCGAGCACAGCAGTGTGTGTGTGTGTGTGGACATGTGTGCGTGCACACGCGTGTGTGCATAGGTGTCTGTAGAGTGTGAGAAGCTCTAGTCTGGGGGTGTTCACCCCCAAAGAGAACCAGTCTTGAAGATTAGCAGGCTGCTTCTGCCAAGCTCCCCCGAGGGTCGGCACAAGGGGTGGGCTGGGCCCCCCGAGCCCATCCATCAGAGGCAGCTGACGGGGTGTTAGCGTGGCCTCAACAGGAGATAGCGGTGGAAAAATGGCCTGGCCAGGGGATGCGTTTATCTGGCCTGGAGCCTGCATGTAGGTCCATTAGTCACATGGGCAGCAGCTGTCCTCAGAGCGGGTCTGAGAACCGGCTCCTCCCTCCACCCCATGCTCATGAGCCCTTCCCCAGGTTCACCTGCCTGGTCACCTCTGGGCCTTGGCGAGGCTGTGTTGTCCACAGTGGCGGCGGTGCTTGTCTGCCCGGCAACATAAACATTCCTGCTGCCTGGCTTCCAGCTCCTCTGCGGACTTGGATGATGTTTGGAATTACAAAACAAATCAATATCATTTTTTAAACCGAAGGTTGGCAGATTAGCCCCTTGAGACAACGGGCGAGATGATAATCATCACCATTATTGTAAGGCTCCTGTATTTTTGCCTCTTAAGTAACTTGACGCACACCCTTGCTTCCTGGCTTTGGAGAACAAGTCGCTCTCCAAAGTGTATGGGGTTGCTGGGTCACACAGCAGATGTCAAAAGGCAGGTGGAATTCCCAGGCCCGGCATCCTGGGTGGAGGAAAGCTGGGCTTTATCAGAGGGTGGTGATTTATAGCGTGCCAAGTGGCCAAGGGGACCCAGCACCTCTCCGGCTCACTCATCACATGAGTGTCTTTGCGTGTCTCCTGGTGCCAGGCGGAGGCCAGCTGAAGGCGGGTAGGTAGGAGTGGGGGAGGGCAGGGCTCTGTATGGGGCGCCCAGGGCAGGGGGTGCCTCCTTGCTTCTCTGTGGGTGAGCACCGTCCATGAGGGTCTCTGGGTTATCTGCAGCCCCAGGGAGCTGGCCTCTGGCTGATGACACATTTGCTCTCCTAGAGGTTACGACTGACACATCCCAGCCCAGATGGTCCCTGATAGACTTTATCTCCCACATGGAGGGGGGAACGTGGAGGGGGGGTCCAGGCCTCCCCTGCTGCCCTCTGCGTGACCTCCACCTGCCTCAAGGAGGTGGCCCTCCTGAGCCAGGTCCATGATGATAATAATAACATAAATAACACATCGGGACAGCAAGACTCTTTCCCTACATGCCAGACCTTTCACAGACGTCATTCTTCCCCCTGACCCTGTAAGAGGGGTTCTTGCCAGGCCCATGGTACAGTCAGGGAGCTGGGGCTCCAACCCCAGGGCCGGCGCCAGCATCCCCTCCTCAGGGGCTGGGCTGCCCACAGAGTTGACCTTCACAGCCACCTACAAGGGAGGGCCTATCAAGACGCCCATTTTACAGATGAGGCTGTTGTGACACACTGAGTCTCCCAGCTGCAGAGTGTGGAGATGGGGTCTGAACCCTGACCCTCGTCCTCTTCCACCCATGATGGTGGTTCCTGAACAAACGAGGTGGGGGGCTCTGGGAGCGGAGAGCACAGGCCAGAGGGGGAGAGGGGCTGTGAGAGCAGGGACCCCAAGTTACAGTGATGGAGGGTGCCCAGCAAAGCAGGGGCTGGAGTCTTTGCCAATAAATGTAAGTAGATGATGTTGCCTCATCGTCTAACAAGTCATATGGGTAGAATCAGAGTGTCGATTATACATTTCTTGTTTGAATGAGATACAGTGGGAGGGCCAAAACGAGGCTGTTAAAGAATCATGGGTCCTGGGGCGGGGAACAGTGACTGGGAGGGGCCGTGGCGGGGTGGGGGACGGCAGGTCACCTTCTTTCTCCTGGTCCGGGGGGCTGTGTACACGACGGGGTCACTTTAAGAGAATTCATTGATCCGTGTACTCATAGTTAACAAACTTTTCTGTACATTATTTTACATTTCAGAAAAGCATTCTTAACATCAAGGCTAAATGAACATGCAGTGGCTGAGAAATAACACGGCTGCTCAGCATTTTTGTAAGGACCACTCACGGGACCTCCCTGGTGGTCCAGTGGCTAAGACTCTGCACTTCCAATACAGGAAGCCCAGGTGCCATCGCTGATCAGGGAACTGGAGGCCACGTGCCACGGCTAAAGATCCTGCATGCTGAAGCAAAGACGGAGAATCCCACGTGCCACAACCAAGGCCCGCTCAGCCAATTAAATAATAAACACGTAAATAAATATTTTTTAAAAAGACCACTCACAAGTTCAACTGCTGTAAAAGAGAACATCTCTATCAAGCAATCTTACGAACACGGGATTTATAACTATATATATTCCTATACACATCTATATTTATGTATAAGTATATACAATATATATGCACATATGTGCATATATTACTATGTGTGCATAAGAGCATGTATTTTTTGCTGTTTCCAAACAAGCTGGAGATGTCCATAGAAACAGAAAACCCCTTACATCATTGACGCTGGCAGGCTGGCCGCCTCTCAGAATCTCTGATTCGAAGGGCTTGGGGTGGGGCCTGAGACTCCACATTTCCAGCGAGCTTTCTGGTGTTGCTGCAGCTCCTGGTCCGGGGACCCTGCTCTGAGTAGAGAGTCTCTAAACTGATCAGTCCAGACCGGCAAAGCGGCTCAGAGAAAGCGGCCCCTTCCCTCTGTTTTTGAGCCTAGCATGGCTTCCTCCAGCAGCTCCTGCTGCTGCGGTTCCGTGGCCCAGACCTCCCTGATGTGGTTCTGGACAGCACCTGGGCTCCTGTGACCCCCTTCCTCCTTCCTTCCCTTTTCCCTCTGCTGCTTTCCCAGGATCAGAGGGCACGAGGGGCAGGGTGGGCATAGCCTGCTCAGGGACGCCGGTCTTCTCTCAGACTGCTGCCTCCCCCGGGCCCCCCACGCCTGCCCCTTCCCGAGTCCTCGCCAGCCACCCTCGACTTCCACGTTTCAGTTAGCAGTTCAAGGCCATCTTGCTTTTCCCATTAAGTTCTCCTAGATGTGACCTGCTACCCAGTCCAAAGCCACGTTCATATTTCCAGGTGTATATTCTGTGCTCCCCACATCTAGGTATCAAGTCCTGACTCTGCTTTTCAAGGGCTTGGCCACGGGCTAAGGGCCTCCGCTCACAGAGCCCCGCGGGACGGGCGGTGGGCGCTGCCGCGGGCTAAGGGCCTCCGCTCACAGAGCCCCGCGGGACGGGCGGTGGGCGCTGCCGCGGGCTAAGGGCCTCCGCTCACAGAGCCCCGCGGGACGGGCGGTGGGCGCTGCCGCGGGCTAAGGGCCTCTGCTCACAGAGCCCCGCGGGACGGGCGGTGGGCGCTGTGCTGGACCACACCTGCTATGTGGGTAGCAGTCCTGGCAGCCTGCCTGGGGTAGTGGCGGGGACACTGGGATAGCCCTCCCCCTTCGAGTTCGCAGGTGAGAAGGGGTCCCGGATGGGGGAGTTGGGCAGGGATGGGGTGGGGGACTTGCTCCAGCAGCATCATCCGCAGGGATCCAGGCCTGAAGCCTGGGGGCCAGCTGGACTTGTGGGGCCATGTCCTGGCTCGCCTGCCCACCCAGTGAGGAGCTATCAGGGTGGCGCGACCTCAAGGCCTGAAGGAGCAGGAGACGCTCTTGACTGAACCATTAGCTTCTGCACTTAGAGCTTCCAGGATTACCAGTCTCCAACCCGCACCCATTACCCCCACTTGACAGATGAGAAGACTGAGGCCAAGAGGCCGTGTGACTTCTCCAAGGCTGCTTTCGCTCAGGTGGGTGTGGGGGCTGGGCTTGGACCCAGGCCTGCTGACTCTGAGCCCTCAGGGGCAGGCCCTGCTCCCCTTCTAGGGGCCCTGCCCAGCTGAGCTCCTGGACCCCTGCAATGTTGCGCCCACCTGCCCGCCCACCTGCCTTCATGTGAGAGCATCAGGGCCTCACACTCTCCCTGGGGAAGCTGGCTGTGGCCTTGGGCCCTGGGGCTCTCCCTTAGGACCCTGGGCCCATTTTACAGCTTTGTTTGAGAAAACTGACCGAGGCCAGCACCACACTGCTCTTTGTTAGCCAAAGGCGGCTCAGGGGTGTGCAAGAGACTTCTCTGGGGTGGCCCGGCTGCTGTCTGTGGGGACGGCATCTCCTCCCAGCCTTGCTGGCCTTCTACTGTTTCCTCTGGGTTTCTAGGGAGAAGAAAGTATGGCAGTAACTTCCTAAAGCCGGCGATACGGGCTCTTGTATTTTACAGGCAGTGAGGGCTGTCAGCTGTGCCCCGCTAACTTGACCCCAGAACAGACGGTGTTATCGGCCCATCTCTGCAGCCTGCGTGAGGCCGGCTGAATTATGTCGGGGAGGTTATCGGGGACAGACGGTAGTTCTCTGCCAGGGCAGCGGGGCTTGGGGTTAATGGGCAAAGGTCAGCGCCTGCCAGGGCTGCATGTGGGATGGATTAAGTCCCTACCGGGCCTGGGGGAGGTGGCCGCTGGAGGACTCGGCTGCTCCTGGGCCAGCCCTGACTGAACTCACTTCTCTGGGATCTCAGGGCATGAGGACTGATATGGTTTTTCTCTGTAAGGAAGAAGCCAGTGGACTCTTCGCTTGGAATCAGGGTGTCCCTAACTTGAATAGACTGTGGTGTCCACCTCCACGATTTAATGCAGATGATATAATAATATCCGACGTGCAGGTGTTTGCAGGTGAAGAGCTCCTAATAAGCCCATTTTACAGACTAGGAAGCTGAGGCCCCAGAGGCAGTGTCGCTGGCCCCAGTAGCCTGGTTCTGGTTCGCTTCTGGGGGCGTGAGGACTGCAGGCTTTTAGTGGGGTGGGTGATGGGAGCCCAGGTGTGCTTCTGGTCTCTTCCTGGCCGACGAGGATCTCAAGACCCTGTGATCTTACAGGTCTCCATCACTGCTGCATCCCGGGTGCCAGGCTGGGTGTGGGGGCATGCAGGTGCCTGCTGATGGGAGGACAGCTGCCCCTTACCAAACGTGAGCCACATGCTGGGAGCAGCCTGAGCTGCTGTAACAAAACCAGGGGGCTTAGGCCTGGGGTGCTCACAATGACAGACAGGAGTCCTTGCTCAGCTCTGGAAGGAAGAGGTGTGAAGTCAGGGGAGGGTCCTTCCAGTACCCATGACCCCGAGTGTCCTTGGCTTGTGGCCGCATCACTCCAGTCTCTGCCTCCATCCTCAGGTGATCTCTCCCTGCTGGTCTGTCCCACAGCCCCCTCTCCTCCCCTCTTATCAGGACACCTGTCATGGGATCCAGGATCCAGACAGGCACTCCAGGATGGTCTCACCTCGAGATCCTTGACTTAATTACTGCCTTAAAGACCCTTTCTTCAAAAAACACCCCACCTGCAAGGTTTTGGGGGTTGGACAGAAAGTGTTAGAGGCTATGAACCCACCTCATGGGCTCAGTGCTCTTTATCCAAACTCTTAGCCCTCACAACAACCCTCTTGGTCCTTCATGATGGAGGTAGCTGAGTCTGGGCATCTGGGCCACCACCTGGGGCCAGGCAGCACCCCATGCAGGAGCCACATGCGGGGAAACTGACTCAGTCCACTGGAGTTCCTCCTTGCCTCCCATAGGATGTACATGGATGTCTGGGTGGGGAGGTCTGGACTTCTTCTGAACTCCTCCTCCCCAACCTGGCAAAACTGTGTAAGAGTCGAGAGGCAGCCGTGGGAGCCGAGGGCTGGGGTGGGAGGGGTGTGTGGGCAGCGACTCAAGTTCACAGTTAGGAGTCTTGGTTTCCACACTGGAAACTGCGGGTCTTCATTTGTCCCCATGGAGCAGGAGCGGGATGGAGCAGGAGCGGGATGGAGCAGGAGAGGGTCCATCGCTGTGTACAGTGCGGCTGTGATGTCCGTGTGTTGTGGTTATTATGCTGCTGCTGTCATTGTTCAGTCACTCAGTTGTGTCCGACTCTTTGCAAACCCATGGACTGCAGCACGTCAGGCTTCCCTGTCCTTCACCATCTCCCGCAATTTGCTCAAACACATCCACTGAGTCGATGACGCCATCCAACCATCTCATCCTCTGTCGTCCCCTTCTCCTCCTGCCCTCAGTCTTTTCCAGCATCAGGGTCTTTTCCAATGAGTCGGCTCTTTGCATCAGGTGGCCAAATGATTGGAGCTTCAGCATCAGTCCTTCCAATGAATATTCAGGGTTGATTGCCTTTAGGATTGACTGGTTGGATCTCCTTGCAGTCCAAGGGAGTCTCAAGAGTTGCTGTTGTTATGAAGGTCATTACTGAAGCAGTAACAGTTACCACGATGACCAGTGTAGAGTAACCCTGTGCCCTTTTTCCTCTAGGAGCTGTGTGTTTATGGCCTCGTCTGTCTTCACAAGTTACCCTCCCAGATAAGAACCACCTTAGCCCCGTTCCGCAGTTGAGGAAGCTGATAACTACTTACTCACTTCCACCTTTTCTGTCTGGAGAATTCCATCTCCGTCAGGAGCTCTGTTCTCACTCCCTCTTTTGGTTCCCCCGCAGGATGGTGTGTTTCTAGAATAAATTTGATGGCGGTCTTTTTTACCCAGAGGGAGGCAAACGTTAAATTCCCGGGTGGGCAGGCTCCCAAGAGGGGAGCTGCCAAGGGTTCTTGTGGGTTTGGGTGAAAGCGACTCCCTGGGGAGCCTGAGGCCCAGGGAGAGGGCTGCGCCCCAGATAAGGGCATGGCCTTGGGTGGCCCATTTTGCTAGGACACAAGAGGCTGCCAGGAGCTCAGGAAAGTTCTGAGGCCTGGAGCAAACCTGGAGGCCAAGCTGCCCGCAGACGTGATAAGCATAAATCTGGCCATGGCCTGGAAGCCGGCCTCCTGCGCCGAGCCCGCCTGTGGCCCTGGGCCTTCCTCCAGTGATGCTGCTGGGAGTGGAAGCTCTGGCCCTTCCACTGGGTGACCCAACTCTGACTCACTTTCCCAGAGAGGTCCCCACCAAGCTTGACATCAGGTCAGCTTCTTGGAGCATCCAGCCCCTGAGGACCGCAGGGCAGGTATTGGCCATTGTAGCCCCTGTCGGGGCAGAAGGCCAAGCTTTGGGTTCTAGGGTGCTGGCATCCAGGAAAGTGGGGGTACAGTCTGAGAGCAATGGGGACGGGGGGGATGGGGCAGCCAAGGGTGGGAGGGGTCTGGGTGGCTGAAAGCTCCCTGTAGGGCTGGGACGGGACCCCAAAGGGCAGGTGGGCCAGACCCTGGGTGGGCTGTGGAGCTTGGCTGCCTGGGTCAGAATCCAGCACATTTTTACACACTTGTGGCCTTGAGCAAACAAAGGCTCTAACTTCTGCAGGTCTCGACTTCCTTATCGGCACAATGGGGCTGATAACAAGACCTGTCTGGAAGACTGCTGGGGAGCTCTGTGAGGGTCCATCTCCCCACCTTCAAATCCCATGAAAGCCTCGGTGGGAAAAAACCAGTTTGTGGTCTGATAAGTCTGAGCAAATTGCCGGCTTTCTCCTCACCTCCCCATGGGTCACGTGAGGTCTAGAGCAGAGAGGTTCTGAGAAGCCCGGGTCAAGATGACTTTGAAGCCCGTGTGCGGCGCTGATAACGCTCGCCAGAGGGGTGTCTGGGTGGGAAGTTTCAGAATGGGTGCTGTATGTGCTTAGTTGCTCAATGGTGTCTGACTTTTTGCAACCCCAGAGGAGCCAGCCAGGCTCCTCTGTCCATGGGGATTCTCCAGGCGAGAGTACTGGAATGGGTTGCCATCCCTTTCTCCAAGGGAAGCTTTCCAACCAAGGGATCAAACCCAGGTCTTCCGCATCGCAGGCAGATTCTTTACCGTCTGAGCCACCAGGGAAGCCTAAGGACGAGTGGGTTATATGTCATAAATCTAGGAGAAAGCGTACAGATAAGAGGACTCCACACAGAGAACAGGCCTGAGCTGCAGGGGCGAGGCGTGAGGTCCACGCAGGTGGGCAAGGGGCTCGGGAAACTCAAACTCCCATTGCTTGGGGGCTCCTGCCTCATGGCCCTGGCATTTAGTTGACAGACCCACATGGCAAAAGCATGAATCCCAGGAGTAGGGCTGCTAGCGTGTATAATGAGTGTTCTTAAAGGAAATCAACCCTGAATATTCATTGGAAGGACTGATGCTGAAGCTGAAGCGCCGATACTTTGGCCACCTGATGCGAAGAGCTGACCGACTCACTGGAAAAGACCCAGACACTGGGAAAGAGTGAAGGCAAAAGGAGAATGGGGCAGCAGAGGATGAGAGGGTTAGGTAGCATCACTGACTCAGTGGACATGAATTTGACCAAACTCTGGGACATAATGGAGGACAGAGGAGCCTGGTGTGCTGCGGTCCATGGGGTAGCAAAGAGTTGGACACAACTTAGAGCCTGAGCAATAATAATGAGTATATGTTTAACTGTATAAAAAAACACCAAACTGCCTATAAGGCAACTGTGCCATTTTGTGGCACCATCAGGGAATGGGAATTCCCATCAGCTTCTGGGATTTTAGTTGTCCTGAGAGGCATGTTATGATATCTCTGTAGGTTTTTTTTTTTTAAGTGTTTTTTTTTTAATGTGGCCCATTTAAAAAGTCTTTATTGAATTTGTTATGATATTGCTTCTGTTTTATGTGTTTTTTTTTTTTTTTGGCCAAGACGCATGTGGGATCTTAGCTCTCTGACCAAGGATCGAACCTGAACACTCTGCATTGGAAGGTGAAGTCTTAACCACTGGACCACTGGGCAAGTCCCTCTCTTTAGGTTTTTATTTGTATTTCCTTAATGACATATGATGCAGAACACTTTTCCATATGCTTATTTGCCATCCATATATCTTCTTTGCTGAAGTTAAGTGACTGTTTAGATCTTTGGCCTATTTTTATTTGGTTGGTTGGTTTGCTTATTGTTGAGTTTTAAGAGTTCTTTATATATTCCGGATACCAGTCCTTTTTACCAGATACATGATTTCAAATATTTTCTCCAAGTCTATTGCTTATCTTTTCATTCTGTTAATGTTTTCTTTACTTTTACAAAGTAAATGCTTTTAACTTTGATGTGAGACAATGTGTTTATTTTGTTCTTTGATAGGTTGTGCTTTTGGTGCCAGATCTAAGCACTCGTTGCCAAACGTGTGGTGATGTAGATTTTATCATCTGGGTTTTTTCCTGGGAACTTTATAGCTGTACATCTTCCATTTGGGTGAGTGATCCAGTTGGGGGGTCACTCTTCATTGCGGTGCTCAAACTTCTCATTGTGGTGGCTTTGTGTGTGTGTGTGTGCGTATCACAAGCTCTAGCAGTTGCGGTTCCTGGACTCTAGAGCAGGCTCAATAGTTGTGGTGTGTGGACTTCGTTGCTGCATGGCATGTGGGATCTTCCTGGATCAGGGATCGAACTTGTGTCTCCTGCACTAGCAGGTGGATTCTTTACCAATGAGCCACCAGGGAAGCCCTGGATGGCTCTTTTCTAAAGCAGTCTTGGTGTTGAGGATAAGGAGAATACCAACAAGAAGAAGTTTTTTCTCTGGCTTTGCCTTCATGCCCACAGCCAACCTAGAAGTTTACACTTACTGATCGTCTATTGTTCACAAGACCTAAGGCTAGACTTTTAAGCATCTTCTCATTCAGTCCTTACACCCACATTATGAGATACGCACTTATAATCTTCACTTGATGGATGAGGGAACTAGAACAGAGAGAGGTTAAGTAGCTGATGGTGACCAGGTATGCAGGGTGGAGGATGCCGCCTTGTAAGACAGCATGGGAGGTGAAGTGTGGTAAGGACTCACACCCCAGAACAATGGCTTCTGGCCGCACCTGGCTCTTGGGCATCTGAAATGAGACTATTCCGAATTGAAATGTGCTATCAGTATAAAATAAGGTCTGGATTTTGAAGACTTGGTACCCAAAAATGTAAAACATTTCATCGATAGGTTTTCAGAATCATGTTTCACATCAAAATAGTATTTTGTCTATACGGTTGCTGTTTAGTCGCTCAGTTGTATCTGACTCTTGTAACCTCATGGACTGTAGCCCGCCAGGCTCTTTTGTCCATGGGATTTCCCAGGTAAGAATACCGGAGTGGGTAGTCACTGCCTTCTCCAGGGGATCTTCCTGACCCAGGAATCAAACCTGCATCTCCTGCATTGGCAGGTGGATTCTTTACCACTGAGCTGGCCAGGAAGCCCGTTTTGTCTATTTTAGGTTAAGTAAAATATATTATGCACACAGGGGTCACCTGCTTCTTACTCTTTCTAATAGGGACTTCTGGGAAACACTAAGTTACCATGTAGTTCCCACTTTGTTTCTATTCTATAGCTCTGCTTTGGATGAGGGGTCAGTCAGCTAGTTACGGCTCCTGGGCTCAAGGTGGCCCAAAGCCTGCTTGCCTGTGGGGTCTTTTTGTAAATAAAGTTTTATTGGTACATAGTCCATCCATTCCTTGGCATGGTGCCTATGGCTGTTTTCGCACTATACCAGCAGAGTTTAGCAGCTGCAGCAGGGACAGTAAGAGCCACACCAACTGAGCTATCTGGGAAGCCAGAAAGAGCCACAAAGCCCTGGATATTCACTATCTGGCCTCTTATAGAAAAAAAAAAAGTGTCAACCTCTGCTCTGGATGAACGTCTCCAGACGTTCATGGCTGTCTCCCAGAATGTTAACTATCTCTTTGGAGAGATTAGAGGCGATTTTGGATTTTTTTCTTTTTGCGCCTCTTTCAAAAATGAAAGCACTTCTTTGGCAATAAGGAAGAAAAATCGTCAATGCGTTTTTACTACAAAATAATAAAGTATGAGATAGGAGAACAGAAGGTGCCGCTGGGCTGACCCTGAAAATGAGTCATCTCTGGTTCCTGTGCCTGCTTCCCAGGGGGGTCTGGGAGGACCCAGGAAGCCTCTCACACGGGCAGTAATCCAAAAGTTTTTTCCTTGGGGAGGGGCTGTTAACGTGGGAACGAGGAGGGAGGGGTGTGGGGGCCAAGGAAGCCGGTTAGCCACGGGCAGACCCGAGGAGGCTGGGCCACACGGCGTGGGGGCTCGGGAAGCGAGGCCCATCTGGTTTGCGTTAGGTTTATAAGGTTGATAGCAAATAAGGGTATTAGAGCTAATTTACTTATTTAGAGAAAGACGACTCAATCCCAGAAACTGTGATTGGGCCAGAGTGGTATCCCCATCCCTGGCCTGCAGAAGTGCCCCCCGGGAGGAGGGGCCTGCCAGGCCGAGGCCCTGGTGCAGATTGGTATCAGTTAAAAATAGCCTGGCAATCACGTGTGGCCTCGGGGTGGGCTCTGGACCTCGCCAGCCCCTCCCCTGCCTCCTCTGGAGGGCACACTCCCACCAGGAGGATCTCTGCCCACCTTGGGTTCCCACAGCCATCCTGGAACGTGGGTAGCCTTCTAGGTGAGGATAGAGGGGGACCCACACACAGCAGCCTTCCCCCAGGACAGGGTCCCTGGTACAAGGGCTTGAAGGTGGGGGTGAGGGACCAGACTCAGTTGTTTGGCAGCTTCCCAGCTGGTCGGAAGGCTTCCCTGGCAGCTCAGTGGTAAAGAATCTGCCTGCCCATGCGGGAGATGTGGGTTCAATCCCTGGGTTGGGAAGATCCACTGGAGAAGGGAGTGGCTATCCACTCCAGCATTCTTGCCTGGAAAAATCCCACGGACAGAGGAGCCTGGCAGGCCCCAATTCATGGGGTTGCAAAGAGTTGGACATGATTGAGCCGCTAACATACACTTTCCTTCCATACCAGAAGAGCTTATCACTGGAAAACTCTGACCATCTTATTTGGGGTGTGCAGGTAGAGGGGGCTTGTCTATTTCTGTTACCCAGGCTGCACTGGGCTTTAGCAGCCTACTTTCTTTACAGTCTTAGCAAGAAAACCTCCTGTTTACTGACATTTTAGATCAAGTACAGCAGAACAAAATTCCAAAGGACAACGAGAACGCCAACAATTAAGTGTTCCTCTCGAGGAAAATCCCCTCCACCTTGGTTCTATTATGTCAGCGGCCAACTTCTTCCCTCCTGCCAACTTTGAAGTCTAGGATATTTCTGGGTTTAATTCCTTTAAAATGAAATTTATTTTAGCTCTGATTAGAAGAGGGATACACCTTTGTGATATCCCTAAAGAGAATGCTAAACAAAAAGGCATAAGAAGGGGCTTCCCTGGTGGCTCAGTTGTAAAGGATCCACCTGCCACTGCAGGAGACAGGGTTCAACCCTTGGTCTAGGAAGATCTCACGTGTCACAGAGCAACTAAGTCCGTGCGCCCAACTACTGAGCCTGTGCTCTGGAGCCCGGGAGCCGCAGCTACTGAAGTCCGCGCGCCTAGAGCCGGTGCTCCGCAACAAGAGACGCTTCTGCCATGAGAAGCCTGTGCACACCAACTAGAGTGTAGCCCCTGCTCGGCGCAACTAGAGAAAAGCCCTCACAGCAACGGAGACCCAGCACAGCCAAAAATAAACAAATACCTTTTAAAAAGATATAAGGAATTAAAATCATCTGAAACCCTATCACTCAGAAATAATTCACCTTTAACACTTTAGTCATGTCCTTCCAGGGTCTCCCTCTCCCAGCCCCTGCCCCTCCTCTCCTTGACGTTGGAAGAGGAAGCTGATCTGTGTGTACCCACTGCCTAATTTCACTCGTTTCAAATGATAATGACACACACCCAGCTTCAATGAGAAGGTGAGAGGCCTAAAGAGAGACCCGCAGAGTCACTGCAGTGGCCAGAGCGGGGCAGGGCCCGGGGGCAAGGTTGCTGCCCTCACCCAGCCTTGACAGATGAGGATGCAGGGCCTGGCAGAGGCAAAACGCCTGGCTCTGGAGTGGTGCCTCCAGGCCTTCCTGGAGGCAGTTTGCATGCACCCGGGAGAGAAGAGGGTGGAGCTGGGGAAGGCTCTCAAAGGGAGGGGTGTCCGGACTCTGCCTGCTGTGTTTCTACGGGGCTGACCCTGTGTGCTCCCATGTGACTCTTCCTGTGTCAAGCCTTTCTCAGTTTTAAGTGACAGACTCACTTCACATTTCAGTTTAAAACAAAAAAGTCTGTAGGGCTCATCGCATGATACAAGGACCCAGTCCCTGGGGTTCAGGCACAGCTGGATCCAGGCACTTGAATGCTGTGGTCGTCTGCCTTGCTCTGTCCTCCAGGTTCTCCTTTGCTCTAGCCTGTTTTCATTTACAGAGCTAATTTCCTGGTCTCCTGCAGCTCCGATTACACTCTGCCAGTTTAGTGATATAAACACGGAGATCGTTCTCCATTCTGTTGTCCTGGCAACACCCTGGGGTTGATGCTTACTGGCTGGTCATGTGACATCTTCAGCCAATCACTGTGACTTGGGTTGTCCGGGTCCTGTGTTTGCCCCTCAAATGGGGGCAGGGATGGGTGTCGTCTACCACCCGAGTACCGTAGAGTGAGCATGAGAAGGATAGTTCCTGGAAGGACATGGAGAGGCTGGTCCCTCGAACAGGGGTGACTGTCCAGTCTGGTGCCTGAAATGATACACCCCCATCGAGCCCTTCCGAAGCAAGGCCCTCTTCCTGGGTTGTAACCTGCTGCTACTCTAATGGGGTGATGGTCACTAGCATATTAGCAGAACGGGGAGTTATCTGAACAAGTCACTGACACCGGTTGTCATCAGCACAGGGAGGGGCTTGAGGTCTGGAGCCCGGGACAAGTCAGCCAGGAGGGGGAGAGTTCCACAGCCCAGGAAGCCTCAGTGAGTGGGAGGCTCTGACATTCAGAGCATGGCGTGACAGCCCCTGGTGTGGGTGTGGATGTTTCCAAACAGAAAGAAAGGTTTGTGGACAAGCTGCGTGATTGCACAATGTTGCTCCTGGGGCAGCCCCCGTGGGGCAGGACTTCAGAGCAAACTCTCAGGCCCTCCAGCCCAAGCTCTGGCTTCCATGTGCAAGGACAGCTCCCTCCAGGTGGGGTCAGTTCCACTCACTGCCCAGCAGCTGTGTCCCCGCCCACTCTGGCTCACCACTCCCCAACCCTCCATGGTCTTCTTTCATGTTGGTGTCCTCTTGTGGACTGGAGCTTCCGGGAGAGTGAGGACTTTGTGTTGCTTGCTCTCTGGCACACAGCTGGCGCCCAACAAGTACTCTCTGTTTGGATGGGTGATGGCTGGCTGGTTGAGCTGGTTGAATGGCTCAGTGGGTGGATGTTTGAATGGAAGGATGGTTGAGTGGACAGATGGCTGGAGGGTTGGGTGAGTGGATGGAAGGGAGGCAGCAGGCTGGATGGAAGGACATCTGATGGACAGATGGCTGGTTGGAAGGCTAGCTAGAGGCAGAATCATGTGACTGTGAAGATCAGGGTCACTGATGCCAGGCTTCCTGGGTTCAAACCCCATCCCTTCCATCTACTGGTTTGCCGACTTCCAGGAAATTTTAACCTCTTTGGGACTCCATCTTATCCACTAAATCTTATCCAGACCATCTTATCCTACTGGTCTTTACTCAAAGCCTGCTGTGTGTAAGGTGTGGCATTGGCCACGAGGGACAAAAAGTCTACCAGGGAACTCCCAGGGTGTGGGGTAGAGAACTCGAACGAGTGTCCGTGAAGCTGGGTAGCTGCCTGCACATTCACACGTTCAGCTTCAAGTGTCCACTGAGACACGGGTCATTTCCACAGTGAACACCACAGCCCTGCAAACTGGGCTGGTTGAATCTGCAGATGCCGAGTTTTGGATACAGTGGGGCCATGGATACGGGGGAACAACTGGAAGTTATACTTTAGATTCTGACTATGTGGAGGGTCTCCAGCCTGTGTTGTTCAAGACTCAAGCTGAACAAGCGTGCAGCCTGATGAATTTTGATACAGGTACAAGCCCCTGTGGGCTCTCTAGATGGCTCACCGGTAAAGAATCTGCTTGCAATGCAAGTGACGTGGGTTTGATCCCTGGGCCTGGAAGATCCCCTGGAGAAGGAAATGGCTACCCACTCCAGTATTCTTGCCTGGAAATCCTGTGGACAGAGGAGCCTGGTGAGCTACAGTCCATGGGGACGCAACAGTTGGACACGACTTAGTGACTAGAAAAACAACACACTCCTGTAACCACCCCCATAAGATATGGAGCATCACCCTCCTAGAAAGTGCTCCAGCTCCCTACCATCCACTCTCTCCACCTGCTGGCCTTGGGTGGCCATGGTCTGCCTTCAGTCACTTCAGAGTGGCTTTGCTGCTCTGAAAGTGCCCCTTCCTTTCTGGGTTCTTCTGCTGGGTGGTGTGTGGGGATTCACCCACAGGTGTGTGTGTGTGTGTGTGAGTGTGTGTGTCGGTGTGTGTGTATCTGTGTGCGCGCACTTCATCCACGTGACTGCTGAGCAGTTCTTCATGCCATAAAGAACCACATGTGGTCCCCTCTCACCTGCAGATGGACACTGGGTTGTCTCCAGTCTGGGGCTCTTAGGATTAAGGCTGTTATGAACATTTTGTGACCAAGTATATTGCGGAAATGTTTTTTTGGGGTAAATATACCCCTCACCCTAACCCCTGAGAGAGGCCACAGGGCTTCATGGAAACAGCATCAATTTGGTATCAGGCAGTGCCTGACTAGCAGAGACCCCAAGTGAGTCCTGGAACTTGCTGAGCCTCAGTGTTTTCATCTGCAAAATGGGGTTTCTAAGGCCCACCCAGAGCATCCCAGGGCATCTCAGGAGGCTGCTGAGCATTGGGTTTCCCTCTGTCCTCAGTGCTGCTCATCTGCCTCCCCTCTGAGGGGAGGGATCAGTGAGGCACCCCACTATCCACCCTGTCCTACTTTCCGGGATAGAGGGTGGACGGTTGTGAGATACTGAAGCCTTCCCAGGGGATTTCTATGTCAGCCGACTTGGAGACCCTGTGTTAACACAGATCAGAGTCTCAGTGAGGTCACTGCACCAGCAATATCAGCAGCACCTGGGAACCTGCTGGAAACGTAGCTGGTGGTTCCCAGCCCAGTCCTGTGTCAGAGATGCTGGGCATGGGGTCTGGCAATGTGTGTATGAGCACACCCTCCCTCCAGGTGATTTTGATAGTAATACAGTTTGAGAACAACTGATCTAGAAGGTTCTAAGGTAGAGAAAAACACACACCCTCTCATTTCTGACAAGGCCTGCAGGAGGGAACACGACCTTTGCAGGTCCAAGTCTGGCTTTCAAGTCCAGCAGAGGAGCCTCTCGGCCTAACGCCCTCTGGGGACCTGTGGGACAGTCCCCCTGGTGATTGCAGGGACAGTTGGGTCAATGGGCTTGGAGGAAGGGCTGGTGGGAAGACCTCTTCCCAAGAAGGTGCCCCCACCGGCCCCACGACAGCCCTGCACACCTGTGCCCTCCTCCTCAGCAGGTGCTCCTGTCTGCCCGCATCCTCCAGCCTCGGGGACTGGGAGGCCTCGGGCCCCTCTCCCCGACAGACGTGCCTCCGGACAGTGGGGAGTGCCCCCGGGCCCAGGCCCTGCTGCCTCCGCCGGCCTAATGAGGCCGCATCTGGATCTAATTAGCTGTGGAGACTCCACAAGCGGAGGCCGCCTGTATCAGCCACATGGCAGAGCCCAGACAGGAGAAAAATGGCCATGATAGGCCGCTTCCTGGTGAGCTGTGAAGAGGCTGCGGGCTTGGGGTGCGGGGGAGTGTCGGGGAAAGGTGCCTGGGGCTGGGGACTGGGGAACAAGAGATATGGAGGGGTAGGAGGAGAAGCCGCTGCCTCAGGGGCTGGTGAGGCCCACAGCCCTGAGGGAACCTCCCTCTGCAATTCCCGTGACCCAGGAGCTTCTGAGGCGGAGGGGATCACCGTGTTCTCATCAATAATCCACATTCTGAAGGACCCCCACTCCCAGCATGTCTAATTCAGGAGGCCTGTGGGGGCCAAAGAAGCTGCATTCCCAGCAAGCTCCCAGGTGAAGTGCTACGAGCTTGGGGACCCTCACTGAGAACCTGGGCTTCAGGTCAATACGAGACCCCTCTGGGCTGCATGATGAGATGTCCTGCGAGCTGTGCCATCTCCTGCTGTCTGGATCCCACCCCTGAGATTCTGGTGAAGTGAGATTCTGGTGAATATTTAACATTAATCACTGCAGACGGTGACTGCAGCCATGAAATTATAAGATGCTTGATCCTTGGAAGAAAAGCTATGACAAACCTAGACAGCATGTTAGAAAGCAGAGACGTCACTTTGCCAACAAAGGTCTGTATAGTCAAAGCTATGGTTTTTCCAGTAGTCATGTGAGAGTTGGACCATAAAGAAGGCTGAGTGCCAAAGAATTGATGCTTTTGAACTATGGAGTTGGAGAAGACTCTTGAGAATGCCTTGGACTGCAAGGAGATCCAACCAATCCATCCTAAAGGAAATCAGTCCTGAATGTTCATTGGAAGGACTGATGCTGAAGCTGAAACTCCAATACTTTGGCCACCTGTTGCAAATAATTGACTCATTGGAAAAGACCCTGATGCTGGGAAAGATTGAAGGCAGGAGGAGAAGGGGGCGACAGAAGATGAGATGGTTGGATGTCATCACTGACTCAATGGACATGATTTTGAGCAAACTCCAGGAGATGGTGATGGACAGGGAAGCCTGGCGTGCTGCAGTCCATGGAGTTATAGAGAGTCAGACATGACTTAGCCACTGAATAACAACAATCAACATTAACCCGGAGGATCGGGAGTTTTCAAGGTCACCAGGGGATTCTGAGGGGTGGCAGAGTGACACCCGTTGGAGATTTATTCGTTGTGGATATTTCTTGATACCCCAGGACTGTATGGAGCCTTGTGCTGCAGGCCCTTAGAGTTGTAACCATATGCTAGATCACAAACCTCCCCAGCTGAGCATAACGGTGACAATGGGGGTAACAGTCATCTATTACTGTATTCCCCCAAGTATTTCACATGGATGAACTCATTCACTCCTCTCAATGTTTTGATGAAACAAAGGCTATTTTAACCTCCACTTTAGAAAACCAGGAAAGTCCAGGTGGTGCAGTGATAAAGAATTCACCTGCCAATGCAGGAGATGCAAGAGACTTCGGGTTTGATCCCTGGGTTGAAAAGACCCCCTGGAGAAGGGCATGGCAACCCACTCCAGTATTCTTGCCTGGAGAGATCCGTGGATAGTGCAGCCTGGCAGGCTACAGTCCGTGGGATCACCAACAGTCGGACATGACTGAGCACGCACTTGCACACAGAGACAGAAACATGCAGATGGAAGGCCAGGTTAATAGCTGGTCCACACTGAGATCTGGAGACCCACTGGCCTCTCCTCCCAGGCTGCCCTGCTCCAGGCACGGGCGAGAGGTCCCCTGCTTGTGGCAGGATAGCTGCCTCCAGTGCCCAGCACACAGTGGGGCCTCAGGCCCTGTGGTCACAGGGCCGCCCTGTCCCCGTGGGGACAGTGGTTCCAGCATGGGTGGGGCAGATCCTCAGGGACTGTGTTGCTTTTGCCATGAAAGCACTCCTCTCTCACCACCGTTCTTCTAGTTCTTACGGTTCCTGGTTAATCCAGCAAGACCTGACTGAGATCACAGCAGAAACAGCCTTAACAGCCAGGAGGTTTGCCTCCGAATTCAGGCAAGTATCTGAAGGTGAATTTAAGAACTTTGGAGCCATCATGATGGGTTAAGAGCGCAGCTGCCGTCTTTTAGCACTGGCTACTTCCCACTCGGGGTCCTCTCCCCTTTCAGTTCTAATGCTCACTGACGTGGCAGCCAGATAAGCAAAGGAGGTCCGAGGCCTGTGACCAGTGAAGGGGGAGCGGCCTGGGGGAGCGCTTTAGTGAACCAGACTTCCTGCCGTTTCTCTGGCTTGTTCAGAAATTCCCATTCGAGGACAAAAGCAGTAGGAGAAAGATAGCATAAACGAATAATCAACGTGATCATGCATTGCATTGTAGACAGGAGACCTCCAGGAATTCAGGAGATGAGGGTTCAATTCCTGGGTGGGGAAGATCCCTAGAGATGGAAATGGTCACCCACTCCAGTATTCTTGCCTGGAAAATCCTATGACAGAGGAGCCTGGGGGGCTACAGTCCATGGGGTCACAAAGAGTCAGACAGACCACCATCGCCATGATCATGCAAGGACTAGACGGCGGGGACAGCTGAGCACAGAGGCAAATGCCCCGTATCTCTGAGGAATGGGGCCCACCTCTCAGCACGTGTATCTTCTCTGGTTTCAGAGCACTCGGTGCCTCCCGACACCAGCGTTGCGTGATTTGTGCTTCTCGCTGGTCCTCTCGTGGAGAAGGTCGGTGCCCAGTGGGCGGGGAGCGCGTCTGTTTCATCTCCCCGTGAATCCCCAGTGACCCCAGCCTCCCTGGCATGGGAGGGTAAAATAAATGAAGCCCAGCCCAGTGGTCCAGGCTCATAGCAGCAGCCCCCAGGCATCCCGAGAAATTCAAAATATGTCTAAACCCTCTGAGAAATGTGCAAGTCGTTTTGGAAAATATTTTCCATTAAAAAATGGTTGAAATTTAAAAAAAGAAAAAAGTTTGGTTGATTAAAGAGGCGCAAACAATGTGGGGACCTGATGAAGTTGCTCAGCTGCCTGGCGGTCACGGACAGTTTTGTTGCCAAGGAAACCACCCATCGGGGAGGTTTCCTAACCTGGCCCGTGTTTCCTGATAAGAAAATACACAACACCCTCATTTTAAATGTTGGAAAGTGCCAGTACGCTTTGCTCTGCCTGCTCACCTCTCTGCATCTGTCCTTTTAAAGGAGACTCTTCAGTTCTTCTCTGAACAGAAGGGGCATCTAGGGTGATGGCGGCGAGGAGCTGGACCACTCACAGGGGGTGAGCATCTCCTCTCTAACCACAAACTCCAGCCAGGAACCTGTTTTAATGTTCAAAGCAAAGGGTCAAGGTGGCATGGCTTTTTTGGCTGACAGCCATCACCAGATTTTAGTGAAGGGAGAGCATAAAAATACTGCCCTTCCAGGAGCAGCAAACTGGGAAGCCCCTCTGTATCTTTAAGGACATACTCTGAGGTCATGACCCCTGTGGGATTCATATTTTTCTTTGCTGGCCCCTATGCGTAATTAAAGCTGGTGTTTGAGACAAAGATTAGAGATACTAGGGTGGGCTCCTCGGCGCTCAAACCAGCTTCTCCCTGACCCTGTCTGCCTTCTTCTCCCTCTTCCTCCCCGTCCCCTCCTCCATCCCCCCACTTGGGTTTGGATAGTGCTGGTTTGGATACTTAGATGTGTATCTGGCTGGAGGGATTTCCACGTTCTCTTGAGGAAGAGAAGAAAGATGCTCAGGCTCATAGGTGATCTAGTCCAGTCCACACAAAAGAGATAGAAAGGCCTTTATGTGTGTGTGGAGGAGAGTTGGGAAGACTAGATGCCAGGCTGGTGCTGGGTGTTGGGAGTGGGGAGGGAGAGGGCAGAGGACAGCCCCTTCCTCCAGGAAGCCTTCCTGGGATGCTCCCCCAGCCACCAGCGCTCCAGCCTTCCCCGGGCAACCCAGTTGTGCCTGCTCACTCCCTGGTGCTCTGCACACCCCTCAGCACCTTGACTAGTAGGATTTTTCCCTCAGAGGGTCCCGTGCTGCACCCAGCACAGCGTCTGTAATGAGGAGCAGCCTCACCGAGGTCCTCTGAAAGAACTGATGGGGGGAGGGCGGTGAGTGGGAGGGGGAGCTCCCCCAGTTCTCTCAGTCACAGGGGGCTGGAGGCTCTAGGCTCAGCTGTCTTCTCCAAAGATGCTCCCGGGAGGGAATTCTGATGGCCCCATTTTCCTGCCCAGACACCTCCACCAGAAGGAAGCAAGGACATGGCCACCCACCCACCACTCTTCCAGATGGCTGGGGAGTGGTGTGTGGGCCTCAAAAGGGTAAACCTAGACTGACCACGTGACCTGGCAATTCCACTCCTAGCGTCTGCCCAAGAGAAGTGTGAATACAGGTCTGCACAGAACCTGTACACACGTGTTCACAGGAGCACACCATTCACAAGAGCCGAGAGGTGGAACCCACCCAACCGTCCATCCTCTGGATCGACAGACAAAATGTGGTCCATCCACGAGGTGGGAGGCCACTCAGCCATGAAGAGGAATGAAGGGCTGACATGTGCCCCGGCACGAGAACCTTGAAAGCAGTATGTTGGGTGAGCAAAGCCAGATGAAGGAGACTGGTATCATGTGACTTCATTTATGTGAAATATCCAGAATACATAAATCCATGGAGGCTAGATTACCCGCTGCCAGGGGCTGGGGGCGGAGCAGAAAGGCATGGGATGGGCTGCTAAGGTGTCCTTTTGGGGTGAGAAAAGGTTCTGGAATGAGATGGAGGGGATGGTCACACAGAGTCATGAATGCACTAAAGGCCACTGAATCGTTCATTTTTAAATGATTAACTTTAGGTTCTGTAAACTTTACCTCAATTTAAATATATGGCTCCCGGTCTCCCCTCAGGCTGGTGCAGAGTCCACCACGGCCTCTGGGCTCCCAGAGTGCCCCCTTCCCCCACTGCAGAGGTGCCGCCCTCTAACCCTACTGCTCAGGATGGCCCACTGTCTTATCTGCAGTGACAGTCACCCCCGACAAGACGTCCTTGCCCTCCCCACCACGCTGCACTTGGCTACCTGGGCCCCCAGGTCCTCCTGACCCAGGGAGGGCAGGTGCTCAGACACAGTGATTCTCGGATGTGCTGTGAGTTGCCGTCTTGGGGGATCTGCAGCTTCCTGATGCCCAGGCCGCACCCTGCTTTGAGTGGTCTGAGGCGGGGGGCCCAGGCATTGGGCGTCCCGAGAGCTCCCCCTGGAACTCAAGCCTAACCAGGACAGGACAACCCTGCTTTGAGAGCACCGAGCGTCACGGGGGATGGAGGGTATGACAGGGCCGTCATCTCCTCATCCACAGAAAGCTAGTGCCGTTTCCCCTAAAGAGAAAATACTTAAAATATCTTATTTAAAGTGTTTCAGACAGCGGTGTCTTTAAGCGGTCACTTTAGACATCTTCACCGACGCTTCACACGTAACTGCACGCCCGCTTGGTACCACGCACAGCTCCTGACATTCTTCAGCTCTCGGCATTTAAAGTCTGCAGCAGCCAGCTGAGATGGAGGCCAGACGGTCCCGTGTCACGCTGGGGGCGGGGGCAAGGAAGCGGCCCAGGGTCTGAGACCACACAGCCAGCCTGGGCTTTGACCCAGGAGGGTGGCTCCATGCACGTGCATGGAACGGACCACACCCGCCCGCCGGCTTCACCTAAGCTGTGTGATGAGCTGAAGTGTGAGTATACTTTCCCCAGTTCAGGCTGAAATAAATAGGTAACTATGGAGACAATCAGGTGCTGTCTACACACCTCATGAATCATTCGCTTGTCCCCAGGGTGGGGACATGTCATGCTGAGAAGTTCTGGAGCAGAGAGGGAGTACCAGCTTTGGAATCCACTTTGCCTCTGCATTCCAGCGGGGGTCCCTGGGCAAAGGCTGCTTCTAGGCAGAGGGGGGATGAACGGTGAGTGGGAGTAACCCAGTGGTTCTTGACACGGCTCCCTCCTGCACAGCCTGAGTTCTATGTTGGAGACCCTGGGCCTGCAGACCCGGGTGTCCCACAGACCCAGGCAGTTGCCAAGTGGATGCAGGATTGATCTATAAACAGGGCCAGAGGACACCTAAAAAATGTTGTGCGATTGTAACCTTCTTTCCTCCAGATAATCCCAAAGGCAATAAACTTTGGTTGCAGATCAAGGGTTCTCAATGTTTTTATGACCAGAACACCGTCTAATGACTGTTCCAGCCATTCCCACACCACCTCCAAGCCCTTCAGCAGAGTCCTAGTGTATCGGGCATCTGGCTTATCAAGTCACAAAATTTGATGAATGGGTCCACAAAGTCAGGGTAGGTGTTTATTTAAGAAATCAAAACTAATAAAAAATAAAGCTAAACTAAAAAAAAACAAACCTAAAAACAAAATATGACATAAATGAATAAGATTAAAAATAGAATAGTAAATAAACATAGAGTAATATAAAATAAATAAAAATTTTAAATTAAATATAAATAAATATAAAATAAATAGAATTATCTGTCTATGAAAACAAAATTAGACATACATCTAAATGTGGAAGGCAAATGTTCCCACTCTAAGCAGGAACTATTGGGGGATATCTTTGTGGCCTTGGAGACAGGACAGCTTTCACAAATGATACACAAACACCACAGACCTCAAAGGAGTTCAGCATATCTGCTCATATTAAAGTTAAAACCCAGATTCTCCTCAAGTGGTCGGGGGAAGCCACAGACCGGAAGTAAGGACTCTAGGTGACTAGTGGTTCACCTCCCAGTTGGCCACACCCCGTGCACTTCCTCATCTATAAATTGTCACGGGTTATGAGCAATGACATCTCAGGTGTGCTTACAACAGCACTGCACGTACCATAGGCACTAGGGTTTGTCGGTATTGTAATTATCCAACTGGTGAACTATTTACAAACATATCTATAAATAGTAAAAGACAACCCAAGAGAAGAGCATGCAACAACAACGTGAGCAGGTGCTTTAGAGAAGATGAAACAAAACATGCACAGATCGCCACCAGTAGCTGGGAAAACATGAACAGCACGACAACGCTTCAGCCTAGAGGCGTGTGGAGCCTAGGTTTCATCAGGACACCGAGCAGAGTGGCCGGCAGGGCGTCTGCTGTGGTCAGAACGCAGTTCAGGGCACTTGCGTTAGACGGCATTTGGCAATCACTGGTGAAATTGAAGATAAGCAGCCCCAGGATGCACGGATCCCATATTCTGGGGAAATTCTTGCAAACGCCTGCCTGTATTCATTGGTGTGGATGGAAGACCCATCCCAGAAATTGCGGCCGCTTTCATAAGAGCAGAGTGGGTGGCGTGTGCCCTGCTCACAGCAGGGAAGGCAGAGGTATCCGTCTGAGGGACGCTGTGTACCCACATCCACAAACTTTGAAAACGGATGTGGAGCAACACTGAAACATTTCAGAAGGAGACGTCAATAAAGATGCTTTTAAAACTTCTTTAAGAGTGCAAAACGAAGCAGTAGGTTGTTTTTGGATCCAGGAGAAACTAAGAATAAAGAGCAAAGAGCAAAAACCCTTACAAGAACAGCAGGGCATGGCACCAGGGGACTTCAGGGGAGGCAGTCCTGGGGTCTCCAGATCCCCCATGATGCTCCAGCTCTTGAAACAAGAGGAGCCTGAGGCCACTGTGGGCAAATTCTAGAGTTTACGCTCAGATCAGCTGCCCACCCTGATGGCTGCTCGGCACTCGGGTCCACAGAGGGGACCTTCCCACATGTCCCTGCTCCCTGCCGTCGAGGCTGCCCCGTGTGCCTCAATTTGACAGGTCGGAAGCTGACCCCCCTTTCAGCCCTTTGTGCCCCAAACCAGTGGAGGGGCAGCCCCCTTGCTCAGACCTCAGCCCAGCACCGGCGGTCAAGGTGGGTGCGGGTGGCCGGGCGGGCGGCCACCAACCTGGAGAGGGCCGCGTTCTCCCAGAAATGGTCTCCAATGGAGCGTAAATGGCCAAATATTAGCCTGCCACATAACAGGGGATGAGAAAATGTCGGTCTGTTTCTTGTATTTGATGCAGAAAAACTATTTAAATCTATGAAATTTTCTTAAAAGGCGGTGTGTGTTGGCGGGGCAGGAAGAGGGGGGCCGGTTCTCGTGGGGGGCACATGTGTCTGATGGCCAGACTCCTGGGCCTTGCCTTATTGTGCTTGTTTGAATCCCTTCCAAATGGGCCTTTCTTTCCTTTTTTCTCCCCGTTCCACCCCCTTTCCGTATTTCACATGTTGTGATTTCACTGAGCCCTTCCAATTGGTCGTCAACAGCTCATTTGTGCCAGGACCCTCTGTAAACTCTGTGTGCGGGGCCCCCGCCTGACCACCCACCGAAACAGGCTGTCCAAACAGCGTGTGTCTGGACCTCAGACACAGCAAGTGAGTTAAGGATGGATCCCGTCCAAGGATTTTTTTTTTCCTCCAAGCAGAGGTGGGGGATGGGGAGGAGACCCTGGTAGCACCAGGCCCCGCTCAGATGCAGCCTTTTGAAGTCGGAGCAAAGTGTCCCCTGTCTTTTGTCACTTTTCTCTGTGGAGATTGTCCCTGAGCTTAGAAGGATCTCTCTCACCGTCTCTGATCTGAAGTGTGAAGTCAGTCTGTATCAGGAACAAACCCATTCATAGGCTCTGGACCTTCTTTCAACCTCATTTCAAATGCCTTATGGCCAGGGTTTGCCGCCCACTCCGTTCCAACTTGGGATTTTCCAGGCTGTAACCCCTGGGGTGTGGCTCTCCCTGGGTCCTGAGCGGCCCTTGGCCTGTGGCTGGCAACAGTAGAGGGTGCGTGGTAACACAGAAGCGGACCCAGAACGTGCAAAGGCCCTGTGGCACCTGTGCTCACATTTGGAATGAGGCCCTGTTAGCATCTATTTGGCAAAGGAGCACAAACCAAGGGCAGAGAAGCAGAGGCCCTCATCTGGGTTGATACGACTCCTACACGGTGGGGAGGACTAGGGTCCAGTGTCTGACTCAGGGACTGTGTCCTGAACACGCCACAGAATTCTCCTGTTCTCCAGTCTGCCCCCCAGATAGAGGGCAGGTCACGAACATTTCTGATGTGCTTGCTCTGTGTGTGTGAACGTCTTTACTAAGGTATAATTCCATATAATTCATCTATCTCGTGTATAATTCAATGGTTTTCAGTATATTCACAGAGTTCTGCAACCACCCCTCCAATTAGTTTTAGAATATTTTCCTCACCTCAAAAAGAAATTCCACACTCACTAGCAGTCCTGGTCTGTTGGGAGGTTACCTGCCTCCCGTTCCCAGGTAACCACCAATGGGCTTTCTGTCTCTGTGGACTTACTATTTTGGATATTTCATATAAATGGTATCACACACTGTGTGACGGTCTTTTGTGTTGGGATTCTTTCACTCAGCATAAGGATTCCAAGATTCGTCTACACAGTAGCGTGTGTCACAACTCCATTCCTGTTTATGACTGAGTAATATTCCGTTTCTTTTATCCAGTGTGTCGGCTGATGGACCTCTGGGTGGTTTCTGCTTTTGGCGATTCTAAATAACGCTGCCATGAACATCTGTTGACACATGTCTGTGTGAACCTGTTTTCACTTCTCCTGGGCACGTACCTTAAGAGTGGAATTGTCAGGTCATAGGGAGACTCCATGTTCAAGCTTTTGAGGGGCTGCCGGACTGTTTTCTAAAGTGGCTGTACCACTTTGCTCTCCCACCAGAAGTGTATGAGGGCTCCAAGTTCTCCCCATCTTCTGCGACACTTATGATCTGTCTTTTTGATCTGAGCCATTCTAGGGGGTGTCGAGCATTATTAATACTTCATTGTGGTCTTGATTTGTGTTTCCCTAATGACTGATGATGTTCATCATCTTTCCATGTGCACAGTGGCCATTTGTGAATCTTCATGGGAGAAATATCAGATCATTCGCCCGTTTTTAACTGGTTTGTTCACCTGGGTGAGTTTCTGTTAATGTCCCCCACTGCACCACCTGCTAGGTTCAGAAATCCTTTCAGGCTGAGTTGATCTTTGGGGAGGGGTCATCCTCTCACTCACTGCTCCCACTCACAGTGACTCAGTGGGTCTGGGGTGGAGCCCAGGAACGTGCATTTCTGATAAGTTCGCAGCTGATGCTGCTACTGGTTTGAGGACCACTTCCTAGAGAAAATCCCCTAAATGTGCGCAAGGAAGCTAGTCGCCAAGGATGGTGAAAGTGAAAGCTGCTCAGTCGTGTCTGACTCTGCAACCCCATAGACTGTAGCCCACCAGGCTCCTCTGTCCATACAATTCTCCAGGCATGAGTACTGGAGTGGGTTGCCATTCCCTTCTCCAGGGGATCTTCCCGATCCAGGGATCGAACTAGCATCTCCTGCATTGCAGGCAGATTCTTTACCATCTGAGCCACAAGAGCAGGGCAATTGGTAACGGCAAACAAGTGGTCACAAGCTCACTGCCCCGTGACTGAAAAAAAATCAACTGTAATCTGCTCACAGGACAGAATATTGCACAGCAGTGAAATGTGAATGAATTTTCAGCTGCACACATCCACACGGGCGAATTTCCTTCAGGTGACACTGAAAAGAGCAAGACAAGAAGGAGACGCCAGGACGATGCTATTTATATGACGTTGAGAAACGGGTCAAACTCAACTGTACGTTATTAATAGAGACAAGTATGTGCAGTAAAAGCAGGCAGGCATGCGTGAGCCTATTTAGGACAATTCAAGAGCAAAGCCCACCCGGGAAGCTATAGTGGTGTCTGTAAATTTCATTTCTTAAGCCAAGGGGTGGGTTCTGTTGGCAGAACCAGGATGCAGGGCTCTGAAGAGTTACTGCTGGTTGAAGAGGCAAAGACCTGTCTATCAGAGGGACGGGGCTTGGTGTAAGATCACCAGGGTTGGTCTCAGAGGGGGACACCCCATGTGTGTGTGTGTGTCTGTGGGTGTGTGTACATGTGTTTGTGTGTCTGCATCTGTGTATGTGTGTGTCTGTGTGTGTCTGCGTGTGTGTGCATGAGTGACACACACAGCACCACATCAACACATTCAGCAGATTCATCTCCCTGAACAGCAAGCACCAGCCCAGCATGGCTATGGTTCCAGCCCTGAAAAATTGGAAACATAAAGACCTAGTCTTTCACCAAAGATAGTTCGGTAACAGCGCATGCCACAGCCATGTCATACCACTGTGAAGTTTCTGCCCAGCCTGGCACTGGTCCTCTAAATGCATTCTGAGTGGCCTTTGCTGGGAAGGATGGTTAGGAGGCTTATGCTAAGGGGCCGCTGTGTGTCTTTGAGCGGACCCCAAATACACGCTCAAGTCCTAACCCCCAAAAGGTGATTTTATTTGGAAAGAGGGTGTGAGTAGACACAGTTGAGGTGAGGTCTTGCTGGGCTGGGCTGGGGCCTAGTCCAATGATCAGCGTGCTTATAAGAAGATGGGATTTGGGGCACAGAGATAAATGGCATGAGAAGATGGGGGCGAAGGTTGGAGGGGTGCAGCTCACCAAGGACACGAGGACGGCTCCTATCCCCAGAAGCTGGGAAGACGCGGGGGACCGTCCCCTGGAGCCTTCAGAGGCTGCTGAAGAGGCTTCCGCCCTGCCCACACCTCGATTTTGAACCTGTGGACTCGAGAGCTGTGGCAGCAGAGCTTTGTATCTTTCAAGCCAGGCAGTTCGGGGTACTTTGCTATGGGAACCCTGGGAAACAGGCTAGTTGGTGACGGGACAGCAGTGTGACCCCAGATGCTGCTGCCTGCCCCTCTCCCCCCGAGTCCTGTCTCCCACGGCATCACTGAGCCAGAGGCTCCCGGGCGGCAGGGACAGATGGCGTGGGGGCTGGGCGGGCTTGGCCACAGCCTTCTGAGCCCTGTTTGAAGGTTCCGCGTGGGCCTGGCTCTCAGATCATTCTTCTTTTGCCTTGAGCTCTGTGGGTTCAGAGCCAAAACCATAAGCAGCTTAATCAGTGTCTGTCCTGGAATCACCCTAACCAGCCAGGCCAGGATCAGCCGGTCGTCCAGCCCGCCGACTCTTTGTTCTTCTGCAAGCCTTTTCTTAAATGCGGTTGGAGGAGGAGCTGGCGCTGACCCGGGAGGCATGGCGGTCGCCTGCCTCGCTCCCCGGGCACTGGTCACATGAGGCTGGTATTCTCGACAAACCTCTTGTGGCAACCTCCAAAGAACCGTGTTTCCCGACACTGCCCTGCTCTGCCTTCTAATTGCACTCATCTGCAAGGCCACACGGCCAGGGATGGCAGGGGTCTGTCCTCCATTGGGGCCCGGAGTGGGTAGGCTTGTGGAACTCTCCAGAGCTGCGGGGTGAGGGTGGTGGGCATCCGTCCGCTCGTGAGCCAAGAGGGGCAGTGGGACTGAGATGTGCCAGCGGTCAGAGCTCGTGGAGTCTCTGGAGTCACGGGTCAGTGGACGGAGGAGTGGCCTGCTGCTCACCAGGCTGGAGTCAGGTGGGTGTCTAATCCGGCTTGTGTTGGTCACGAGCCAGGTGACCATACAACCTCTTGAAGCCTTGCTGTCTTCATCTGTGAAATGGGAGCAAGAATAAAACCTGCCAAACAGAATCAGCAAGGCCAGCCACGTGATGCCCACGAAGCGCGGGGCTCGGGCTCTGACAGTGCCCACGAACTGGTGGCAGTGTTGCTGGGGTGCCATCCACAGCTCACCCTGAAGGCCACCTCCAGCTTGCTGGCCGGGCCCTGTGCCTCCGCACCTCTCCTCTCCTCTCCTCTCCGACAGCGTTCCCCAGTGCCATGGGGACTGCGTCAGCTCACACGTATGGCAGCCTAGCGACGCCCCGACTTAATGCCTCCAGGGGCAGTCCTTGAGTGAGTAAGGGTGGGATTTGGTGGGTAAACACCCAGATCCCCCATCCTTTAGTGGGACTACTGTGAAGCACATTCATTAGAGAGGACCCCGCAGCACTGAACCCCCGTTACATCCAACAGTGGCTGCTGCTAAGTCGCTTCAGTCATGTCCGACTCTGTGCGACCCCAGAGACGGCAGCCCGCCAGGCTCCTCCATCCCTGGGATTCTCCAGGCAAGAACACTGGAGTGGGTTGCCATTTCCTTTTCCAGTGCTTTAAAGTGAAAAGTGAAAGTGAAGTCGCTCAGTCGTGTCCAACTCCTAGCGACCCCATGGACTGCAGCCTACCAGGCTCCTCCGTCCATGGGATTTTCCAGGCAAGAGCACTGGAATGGGGTGCCATTGCCTTCTCCATCATCCAACAGTAGCCCTCCCGCTAATGCCGCCCTGCCCTGACTCACTTTCCCATGCCCTCACTGTGCTGCCAGGGGTCACCTCCCAGAGAAACCAGGGGCACTCGAGGCTCAGGGTCTGCCTTCAGCAGGATCCACACAGACAGCTGTGACCGGGGGCAGTGGGTCAAACATTGGGCTGAGAAATGAGAATCAGAAGAACTGAGAGAGTCAAGGACAAGGGAAAGCTGGCAGCCAAAATCTGATAAGCAAACTAATGACAACAAAGAAAATACAACCTCGTGGACTAGCTGGTTGTCCCGAGCGTGGAGAAAGGTCAGTGTGTCAGGGGAATGCGTGTGTGCTGGTCCAGAAAGAGGCAATGAAGACACGTGGTCATGGGAAGATCTGCCTGCTAAGAACACCCCTTTGCTTCTGGAGAAGGCATGACCCTCTCTGCAAACACCATTGAGCAGAAAAGTTGTAGATGTAAAAGTCTTGGAGAATCCCCAACATAGGTCCCTGGGAAGTGGTCTTGAAGGGATCTGGGGCTCATTTCAATATTTTACAAGATTCCATGGATACTGTGCTGCAGTCCATGACTTAGAGACTGAACAACAATGATGCAAACGGTACCCTACCTTGTGATTATTTTTGCTTGTGCTAATCAAATACCCTAAATGGGATACTACTTCATGTCTTTCCACCCATTTTACTCTTAGCTATACATGAATTTGATTTTCTCATTTATATTAATCAATTATAATTCAACAGAGTCATTTTCTTCATGTAACAGAGAATTTCCCCCAAATGTGTTTTGAATGGAAAAACAATAAAAGAGGCCTTTTGTGGAGAAAATATTGATCCCATCTGATATGTCTGTTTTACAGAAGAGGAAAATTGAGACCCAGAGTAGTTAAGTGGTTTGCTTGGGGTTACACATACCTGGCCAACAGAGTGAATGCTCAGACCTATTTCAAAATGAGTTAAAGGGGCCCATGCAATGGGTGTAAGAGGTCTGGCTGAGATTGGCTGAGGGCTGGCTGAGCTAGGCTCCACAAGCTGCCATGGGGCACGTCCTTCTCAAGGTCAAAGACAAGACTGTCAGGGGAAAACTCAGGAGTGCAAGGTCTCCTTGAGACTGTGAGTAAGCTGTCTGCGAATGCCTTAGCCCGAGCAAGCTGCAGCGCAGAGCTCGGGGTCAAGCGGTGGAGTGGAGAGATACAATCATTCCGTGGAGGTTTGGGTTGGGGAGGGAGTGAATATTTGTTGAGAAATGATCTTGTCTACAGCAGGGGCTCAACCTGGTGAGTGGAGAGACAGCCACCGGGCACATACTGTGCCAGTGTAGATCATTGCAGGGTGGAATGAATGCCATTCCAGCCGGACACTTAAGGGAACTTTCCTAACTCAGCCGGCTCCTTATTCATCAGCTTCGCAGCTGCGATGGCTGCCTTTCCTAATGAGACATCTCTGGGGAGTTTTATTGTTCGATCCTTGAATTCAGTGTGTCTTTTTTTCCCTTCTGGCTTTTAAATTTTACTCTTTATCACTGTTTTCCAGCAATTTCATCATGATCAGCCTTGGTATTTTTCCTTTGTGTTGATCCTGCTTGAGTTCCAGTGATCTTCTTGAATTAGCGGGTTATAGTTTGCAGCAAATTTGGAAAGATTTTGGCCATTATCTCTTCAATTATTTTCCACTCCTTTCTCTGTCTCCTCTAAGACTCCAATTACATGCACTTTAGGCTGATATTGTCCCAAGCAACCGTGTTTCGGTTTCGATGACTCCCGTTGCTGTGCCTACAAGTTCTTTGACTTCTTCCACAGGGATTGCTGTTTCTGTTCAGTTGGCCAAGTCATCTCTGACTCTTTTCCCGTGGACTGCAGCATACCAGGCTTCCTTGTCCTCCACTGTCCCCTGGAGTTTGCTCAAACTCACATCCATTGATTCAGTGATGCCATCCAACCAGCTCATCCTCTGTCATCCCCTTCTCCTTTTGCCTTCCATCTTTCCCAGCATCAGGGTGTTTTCCAATGAGTTGGCTCTTCGCATCAGGTGGCCAAAGATCGGAGCTTCAGCAACAGTCCTTTCAGTGAATATCTAGGGTTGATTTCCTTTAGGATGGACTGGTTTGATCTCCTTGCACTCCAAGGGGCTCTCAAGAGTCTTCTCCAGCACCACAGTTTGAACACGTCCCTTATTTCTGCCATGATGAATCTTCTCTGCAGTGAAACACTCATTTCAGATGCAGTATTTTCAGTTTGTAATATTTCACTTGGTTCTTTTTCATATCTTCCAATTCTTTCTTCATTATGTTTATGTTTTTCTTTAAATCCTTGAGCATATCTGTAAACTCTGTTCATAGTTCCTCCCTGCTAATTCTGACATTACTGTCACTTTGGGCTCTGTTTCTTTTGACTGATTTTTATCCTAGTTATAGGTCACATTTTACTGCTTGTCATGGGTCTAGTCATTTTTGATTGGATGCCAAACATTACAAATGCTTGTTATTTATTGAGTTGTTGGATTTGGTTGTCTTCCACTAAAGAGGGTTGAAATTTATTTTGGCAGGAGGTTAAGTTAGTTGAAAACCAGCTTGATCCTTTTGAGGCTTGTTTTTAATCTTTGTTAGCCTTTACTCTAGGGTCCCTTCAGCCTGACTGCTACATCAGGACCCTTCTGGAATCTCTACTGAGTATTCTGGTTTATCTGTGGCTCTAGAGGACGGCCCAGAATCAAGAAAGCTGAATTCTGATTTGAGCCTGTCTTCAGACTTGCTCTGTTGCGTTATGCAAATGACTTAACACATTCTTGACTGGGGGATTTTTATAGAAACTACCGCTTTAATGTGTTAACATTGCTTGTCCTTTACTTTTCTCATGTTTCAGTTGTTGGATTTGGCCTTTAATTAGTGCTTTACCTGCTGTTTTTTTTTTTTTTTTTCCCAGTCCTTGGGGTTGCATGGAGGTATATGAGCAAGCACCATGGTTGGGGCGGGTGGGATGGGGATGGGAAATAGAGGTTTCACCTAGAACCCCTTACCCGATTTCTATCAAAACAGCTTCATGTTTCTCTATCTCGCATCTTGAAGTTCTACATAAGACTTCACAGGGGGACCTCCCTGGGGGTCCAGTGACTAGGACTCCATGCTCCCAGTGCAGGGAGGGGGCCCAGGTCTGATTACTGGTTGGGGAACTAGATCCCACATGCTGCAACTAAGTTTACACGCCACAACTGAAGATCCCGTGTGCCACAACCAAGACCTGGCCCGGCCAAATAAATACATAAATATTAAAGATAATAATCAGGGTTTCCCTGTCGGCCCAGCAGTAAAGAATCCATCCGCCAATGCAGGAGATGCCATTTCAATCCTCGGTCCAGGAAGATCCCACGTGCCTCAAGGCAGCAAAGCATGTGAGCCGCAGCTACTGAGCCTGTGCTCTAGAGCCCACGCTCTGCAACAGGAGAAGCCACCCCAATGAGTAGCCCACGCACTGCACCTGGAGAGTAGCCCCTGCTCGCAGCAATTACAGGAGAGCCCTCGCAGCAATGAAGACCCAGCACAGCCAAGAAAAAGAAAAAAACCCAATAATCTTAAAAAAAGACTTCTTATGAATAATTGCTGTAACATGAAAAAAATTGACAAACCACTACACAGATATCTCTAGGTCACGTGCCGCCTCTATGTGACCTTCAGCAAAATCAGTGAGCTAAATTGATCCTCAGATAAGAGGAATGTTGTGTCTCTTAAAATTATCTGTAAATATCTGTAAAAACAAACAATAGTATAAGACCATCCTGTTCCGCTGGATAAATGAGCATGAACCACTTTTATATCCACTTCTCTACAAGTAGCTTCACCCCAGACTGTAATACTGTTACTGGTGACTCTAGACTTCACTCTAGGTTGGACTGTTTTTTTAGATAAGTGGTTGCATTAGGTCATCAGTGTTCTAGGGGATCAGGAGGCATTCCACACACATCTACCTGAGTACATGTTCAGGCCAAACCAATATCCACATAGCCTTTCAGTAAAAACTAGTCTTCACAACTCTCCTATCTATTAGACTCTTAATTTTATTTCTTAGAGGAGAAAATATGTTTTGCCATAAACATTTGTTGAATCTGGTTATAGCTTAGGTAGTCCCAACAGAATTTGGTTATGGCCACTTAAAGGGTAACATTAACCTTTGGAGTATTTGCAACATAGCATATGAAAGACATATCCAAATAAAGTATATGTTCCTGATAAGAAGCCAGGAAGATTTCATGGACAGTCATCTGAATTAATAAGGCATGTCCGACTCTTTGTGACCCCATGGACTGTAGCCTGGCAGGCTTGTCTGCCCATGGGATTCTCCAGGCAAGAATACTGGAGTGGGTTGTCATTCCTTTCCCCAGGGGGTCAAACCTGGGTCTCCCACATTGCAGGCAGATTCTTTCCTGTCTGAGCCACCAGGGAAGCCCCGAATAGAAACCAAGCCTGGATTGGGGAGAGGGCTCTATGCCAAGCCAGCCAGGCTTCACGTCTGAGAGCTGGGGCCATGGGGCATTGGCTAAGAGTGTGAGACCCCCAGGATGTGGCCTTCATTTCTGTTCCTTTCCAGGTGAGTGACCTTAAGCTCTCTGTGCCTGTCTGCATCCCTTACTCTGGCTGTTTTGGAAAATTCCAGTCTGGCTTCTAACTGCCTGCCCTGTGCTGCTCGGCCCGAGGGCTCTGTCTGGCTATGAGAATGGGCTGTGCCCGCATACCCAGGGTGGGCACAGGCTCAGAGGAGGGCGCCACATGGAGGCAGTTCTTGGTGCTGGGAGTGAGCGGGCGGCTGCCCGAGCTCGCTGTCCCCTCTGGGAAGTGGGTAACCCTGGGGTATGTGTCCACTGTCCTCCACGGAGCTCCCCAGAGGGGCTTATGCTCTGGTGGCCTGAAACTGAGTCACTGGCGCCTTCCCTCCCCTGTCTTCCTCCCCCCCTCCCTACTGCTGTCTCCTGGAGTCGTCCCCAGCTCACCCATTTGTGTGAGAACCCTTGTCTCAGGCTCTGCCTGGGAGACACCCACCCTGAGACGGGATGAGATGCCCCGACGTCAGTCAGTCGCTGGCACGTAGCCCGCACTCCAAACACAGGAGTGACTTCTTCCTTCTGTCCCTGGGTGGGCCCTAGGGCCTGGGACATGCCTGGTTTTGGCAAAGAAATAGCCTCAGCTTCAGAGCAAGGAGTGATGGTCAGGAGGCCGCCTGGAGCTCTGCCTTGGTCTTATTGCCTCTGGGTACCCATCAGCCAGCTTGTCCTTGATTTTCTGCAGGTGATAAGGTGCAGTCTCAGATCTCAGACTGCTGGAGGTGTGAGCTGTGATGGGAGGAAGCCTTAGAGGGAGGCTGGAGCCTTGGGGAGGTGGCTGGTATGTGATAAGATGTTGCAGCAGCAGCAAGAAGGCTCAAAGCCAAATTCCAGCATTTTCAAGCAGGTAGAGGATGGGGGCTGGGTGTGGGGGAGCAGGTCGTGGAGGGGGAGAGCTGTGAGCTCTGCAGATGAACCATCACAGCTCCATCTCCTTTATCTGTTGCCCAAAATGGTGTTATTTCCTCCCTCGCAAACGTCTTCAAGAACAGAGATAAAACGTGAGTGTTCCTTATTATATTGCATTCCTTCCCTGTTATCATGCCAGCCTGGGCTACTGAGGCTCCTTATCGATTCAGGCTGCCTTTGCACAGGCCTCCCCCTCGTCCCCGGTCCACTCCCGTGGACTGGAGCCCTGAGGTTCTGCCAAAGATCAGGCTGGGCCGGCCCGGAGGGAGCCGTATTATATACATGTGTACACAGACACTTAAAAATAAAACTGCCGGCAGGCCTCGGAGCGCCTCCTTGGCTGGCGGGAGAAGTGTTCAGTTCCGTGCTGGCGTGGGCCGGGCTGCCCCGAGCCTCCTCACCCCAGGCCTTCCCTGTCGCGCTGGGCGGTTGGGCCGGAGACCGAGGGACGCGGGGAAGTGGGGCAGTTTCTTAGAGGAGGCCCCGACCTGCCTGGGGCCTGGAGGATTAGAGAAATGCGTAGAATTTCCAAATTTAGCATGCGGGGATCGCTTCGTATAAACAAGGGCTGCTTTCGCCGCCGAGATGCGAGGTAGATAATGCCAAAAAAGTCCCCCCGTGCGACTGGGTTCTCTGATTCTGCAGCCAACCTCCAAGTTGACTGTTGGTGCAAATGAAGGGCCACTTCCTGCCTGTCCCTCTGCATGGGTGGTCGGGCTTAGAATGAAATATCCAGGCTGACAAATGCTTTTACAAAGGCCAGATTATAAACTGTAAACCCACTGTCAGCTGGGCAGAAGAGAAATCGAAACGCCTCTCTACCATTTACAGAGTGAGTTTGGCCCCAAGACGAAAGTGCTGCCCCGGCGAGCAGAGCGGCCTTGCGTCTTCAGAGCACCAGTGAGCTCGGGATGACGGGATATAGCAGCCAGGAAACCAACAGCCTTCCCCAGACTTTGGGAGATCTGGGTATCGTTATGTGGATAAACGCTCCAGAGCAAAGGAAAAACAAAACGGAATTTCTAGAGGGGACGGAGTCCAGGACGCATCTGTATCCTGGGAGCATTCAGTTCTCAGAGACTTTCAAAGGGTGAAATTAACAAAGAACAGCGTCTGGACCAGGAAGGGCTTCCTGGGTGGCTCAGCGGTAAAGAATCCACCTGCCCATGCAGGAGACACGGGCTCAATCCCCAAGTCGGGAAGATCCCCTGGAGAAGGAAATGGCTACCCACTCCAGTATTCTTGCCTGGAAATCTCATGGACAAGAGGAGCCTGGTGGGCTACAGTCCATGTAGTTGCAAAGAGTCACACAAGACTGAGCGGCTAAACAACGATACAGGCCAGGAAGCACACGCCACAGGGCACGGTCTGGAGGACCTTGGCTTTGAGTGTTTGTGGGAATCCAAACCCATGACTTTCCACTCAGGAGACACATGGAAGGCGGGTGGGGGAGCACATTTGTCTGGAAGGTCCCCAACAACACATGTTACCCATCCCAGCTCCTCACTCAGCTTTGAAGGGTGTCTACAAAGCGTGGGCAAGGGGGCAGGCCGGGGGTGGCCCCTGCAGGGACTCACCCACCAGAGCAGAGCTGGCTGGCTTGCCCTCTCTAGGCTGAGCCCCTCCCCGACCCCACCTGCCAGCTTATCGCTGCTGCTCAAAAGTGGTCAGTGTGCATCTAACAAAGCCAGGTTGCCTGGGAACAGTGGTTGCTGTTTTAGCCCAAAGCCTTCCATCTGCTTGGATGAGAGAGAGTGAGGGGCTCCGGATCCTGGGAGCCCGGAAGCGCCAGGGAGGTTGGACATAGCACAGGGAGTGACCAGACTGTCCTCCTCTACAAGCAAACTCAGATCAGGGGTCATCATTCAAGTCTTTATTCAACAAATGTTGTTGAGCTCCTGCTGTGTGCCAAGTGCTGTTCTAGAAGCTTGGGAGGCATGAATGCACTGAACAGATGGAGTCCCTGCTCCCATGGAACTAAGATTCTGGAGGGAGGAGATGGAGAATGAACAAGAAATGAAATCAACAAGGACTGTGTCCAGAGCGGATGGCTGATGCAAAGACCCTGGGGCAGGACTGGGCTGGAGAGCTGGTGGAGCAGCGAGGACCTAGTGTGACTGGGGAAGAGAGGACGCGGGGACAGTAAAATCGAGCTAGAGATTGACCCCTCAGCCACACGAGCTGCATTCCAAGTGCTCAGCAGCCACATGTGGCCGGTGGCTGCCCTGTTGCATATCTAGAACATTCCACCGTTCCAGGAAAGTTTCCACTGGCCTGTGCCCTCCGGGGCCTTGGCAGGACTTGTAAGGATTGTCATGGGAACAGCGGCTTCTGCTCTGAGAGGGGTGGGAAACCGTCAGCAGGTTTTGATGGGAGGACTGATGTGTTCAGAGGGTCACTCTGGCAGCTGAGCCGTGGTTTTTAGGGAGAACAAGGAAAGAGCGACTGGTGTGGTCCAGAGAGAGAGAGTGACTTCTCCTCAGGGTCACTCCACACGTTGCTAGCAGAGTCAGGTCTATAGTGTTAATACAAGGGGGTCTCCTGCCTTTCAGACTGGGCTCTCTCCACTAGAGAAGACGTTTCTTCTTCATATGGTCAGCTGTTCATGCACATATATCTATGTGCACATATGTATGCAGGCACATTTGTGTGTCTACATAAATATGTACACATGTTATACACATTGGTATTTCTGTTCAGGCTTCCCTGGTGACTCAGACAGCAAAGAATCTGCCTGTAATTCTGGAGAACTGGGTTCGATCCTCAGGTCAGGAAGATCCCCCGGAGAAAAAAATGGCTAACCATTCCTCTATTCTTGTCTGGAGAATTCCACAGACAGAGGAACCTGGCGGGCTATAGTACGTGGGGTTGCAAAGAGTCAGACATGAATGAGCAATGAACATGTTCACTTTTCATATGTATAGATGGATAAGTGCCTGTGTATGTGTAGATATATAACACACACCTCTGCATGTATGTATATGTATACTAACAATATGTAGGTTTTTCCAGGGAGCATGTGTTACTTTTTTCATAGCTTTATGGATTTGTCAATGACACACCATAAAACCCATGCAGTTTGAGAGTATAATGCAGTGATCTTCGGTAAATGGGTGAGTCATGCAATGAGCAGCACAGTCCAGCCCCATGTGTTCACTGCAGCAGGGTCTGGAACACAGGCTCCAGCTTGCTTTTTTCGGGCTCTGTGGTGGGCACCCCCAGCCTGCCCAGGGTTGGCCCAAGCAGCTGCCCAGATGGAAATTGTCCTCCCCTCGGGGTCAGGGAGGTGCAAGTGGCTTGTCACTGACAAGTGCTTACACGTAAGACAGGCAAATCCTCGGACAGGGCCTGTCCAGAAAAGACATGTCACATCTGTTCCCACACTCCCGACACCCCCTCTTCCTCCCTCTGGCAGGCGGCTTCTCCCCATCTTTTCTCAGAATCTCTAGGCATCCTGCTTGAGTCCTGGTTTTTCCAGCCTTCTGGCCAAAAGTATATACAGAGAAAAATATACAGAGAGGTTAGGCTCCTTTCCCCACTGAGCTAATATTTAGGGGAAAGAAGATTAAACAGATAGTCCAGGCTTGGCTTGTATCATCACCATGTGATCCTTTACAAAGTAAAGGGTTTTAGCAAAAAAAAAAAAAAAAAAATCGAAGAGGGGAAAAGTTCAAAACTCTAAGAGAAACGACTGTGACTTACGATGATGTCACAGACTGCAGGCACTTGAACACCTACTACATGCAGGGGATTGGGTTGGGCTCATGGGAATGACCAGGGTCTCATCTCTGCCTTCCGGGTGTTTCTAGTCAGCAAGACAAAATCACTCACCCATCTACCCATCCATTCATCAGATACTAACTGAGTGCTGTTGCCTGACTGCCCTGTCTCATTGGCTGTGACTGTTTCTATGAGCCCACAAACAAATGTTCCGTGGGGTCCTCCTTCCTTCCCATCTTCCCTCCCAAAGATGGAACGCTACAGCATAGGGATGGGTTCAGTGGAGAGCGAGACCCCCACAAATGTCTGATGTTTATTAAAGATATTTTCTCCCCAGCTCGAATTCCTTTCCTGTCTGGTCCCTCGACTTGCCTGGACCAGAAGTCACAGCCAAAGGGGAAAGTGAGCTGCTGTGTGGCAAACCTCACAGCGAGGCGAGCACTGGGGTGGGGGTCCTGACAGGCTGTGACCCCCCTCCCCACCTCCGCCAAGTAGAGGATCTGGTGATACACATGTAGTTGTGCAATCTTTATGGAAACTGAGAGGCTCTGGGCAAATACATTATGGTGAATGGTTATTTTCACCATAATGGTTAAAATGTGGGGATTTAAAAAAAATTAGTGTTATATCTAATAAATAGAATATTGTATGATAATAAAAAAGGGTTGGAGTTCTGATTCATACCACAGCACAGTGAAACTTGAAGACAGTTTGCTAAGGGAAGTTGGTCACAAAAAGCCGTCATGTGAAGTGCCCAGAACAGGCACATGCTTAGATGCAAATTAGATTAGTGATTGCATAGGGTTATGAGGAAATTGGCAGTGATGACTGAGGGTGTGGGGTTTCTTTCCGAGGTGATGAAAATGTTCCAAAATCAACTCAGGTGATGGTTATACAAACCACTGAATGTATTAGAAACATTTGAATTATACATTTTAAATGCATGGATTTTTGATATGTGAATTAATCTCAATAAAGCTGTTAACAAGTATGTGACCTTGTTTTCCGTATTGTTTTTAAAGATTTTTAAAATGTGGACCATTTTAAAAGTCTTTATTGAATTTGTTACAATATTGCTTCTGTTTTATGGTTTGGTTTTTTGGCTCCAAGGCATGTGGGATCTTAGTTCCTTGACCAGGGTTCGAACCCACACCTCCTGCATTATCAGAGGAAGATTTAACCACTGGACTGCTAGGGAAATCCCTTCATACTACATTTTATTGGTATCTGATCTCACTGAAAAAAATTAAAACTGACAGATAGCCCTCCCCACCCCCCAAATAAAACAGAAAACAGCATCCTACCACTTAAAAATAAGCCATAGGGGCACCGTGGCACATGTAATTCCAAATATACCAGTTTTCATATTTTGTTTCAGTTGGTTTATGTTTCTAGGTTTGCTTTTGTTGCCTATATTGTTGTCTTTAACACACGTGGGATCACTGTGTAGAGAGTGTTTCGTGTCCTGACAAGTCTTTGAAATATCTGTTTTCTGGACAGAATAGATCTAATTTGACTGTGGAGACCCAGTAAACACTGCAATTACGACTGCTCAGCAGTAAAAATTGCTGCGGGGAGGGAAACCTGCCCGGGGATCTGGGAAGTTTCTGTCGGGCGGCTGGATTCAGGTTCTGTAAACAGGAGAATCGCCATGATGGGTTCCAGAGCTGAGCGCCTGTCCTGGCCGGGGATGGGCTTGGGTGAGACCAGCGGGTGAGGGGTTAAGTCAATCCTAGCAGGGAGGGTCACAGCTGAAATGGAAGGTTTCGCCCCCATAAATCTTTAAACCCCAGTTACCCACTATTTATTTGTTTGTCTTTTATTTCTATTTATTTTGGGCTGCAATGGGCGTTTGCTGTGGTTCACGGGCTCTTTGTTGCTGCACGTGGCTTTCTCTAGGTGCGGTAAGCAGGGGGCTACTCTCCAGTGGCGGTGTGCGGGCTCCTCACTGCGGTGGCTCCTCTTGTCCGAGAGCGTGGGCTCTGGAGCTCAGGCTCAGTGGTTGTGGTGCGTGGGCTTAGTTGCCCAGTGACACCTCTGCGTTGGCAGGTGAATTCTAAACCCCTGGACCACCAGGGAATCCCTCATCTGTCTTTTTAAATGAAAAGAAATGATTTATTCACACAGCCACAAAAATCAATGTGTGCAAAGAGGAGCAGACAGTGGGAGAAATTCTTCCTCCCCTTCCAGACTCTATCTCTCTACCCGGACTCCACCAGCATTGCCAGCTCCTTGCGTGACAGCCACACTATGCACAAATGCCTCCTGCATGCTGGCCTCTGCCCCCACACCCAACCACACACATGGAGATGGGCTATTCGCCCTCTCCTCTACCTGGCCTCTTAATTACACTTACAATACTATTACAATATTACATACATAATCTTGAGGATTGACATCAGTACACATCAATACGATTTATTCATTTCGATGGCTGTATACTATTCCCCTTTGTGGATATACCATAATTTATTAAACCCAGTCCCCTATTATTGGATGTGTGGGTTATACCTAGCATTTGGCTATTACAAATAATGTTGCAATGAATGTGTTTTCATGTAGGTCTTTGCCTTTTATTGTGAATACAGCTGTCAAATAAATTCTTAGAAATTTACATGCTAGATCAAAGAACTTGTATATTTAAAACTTGATACTTCTTTCCAAATTGTATAGCGTGCTGCAAACTATAACCTTCTATTGCAGCAGGAGGTCACCTGTTCTGACCTAACTTGGGGCATTCCTTCAGCGACCCTTAAGATGGATGCAGATGTCCTTTCCCCTTCCAGTACCAGGAAGAGGCGAGCCCAAGGCTGCAGTGTACAGTACGCATCGTCCCATGTCACGTGGCAGCCCTGGGTCCCGTCACCACAAGCACTCACTGCTGGCAGGTGGGTGTGTTGTAGTGTCTGCTGTGCACCACGCTCACTGCCCTTCTGAATCCTCCTTCCTGCCTTCCTCGACAGGAGTGCCTCCGAGATACCGTAGGTTTGATTCCAGACCATGGCAATAAAGTGATAGGGCAATGAAGTGAGTCACACACATTTTTTGGTTTCCCAGTGCACATAAAAGTATGTTTACACTACACTATTGCACTGCTGAGGATGCAATAACATTATATCTAAAAAATGTGCATACCTCAATTTAAAAATACTTTATTGCTAAAATATGCTAACCACCCTCTGAGCCTTTAGTAAGTCATAACCTTTTTTTTGCTGGTGGAAGGTCTTGCCTGCATGTTGATAGCTGATGACTGATCAAAGTGGTGGATACTTAAGGGTGGGGTGACTGTGCAGCTTCTTAAAATGAGACATGGATTGACTCTTGGATTGACTTTTCCTTCCACAAGTGATTTCTCTGTATCAGGCAATACTGTGTGATAGCATTTGATCCACTGTAGAACTTCTTTCAAAACTGGAGTCAGTTCTCTCAAAGCCTGTCCCTGCTTTAGTCTCTAAGCTTATGTGATATTCTAAATCCTTCACTGTCATTTCAATAATCTTCATAGCATCTTTACCAGGAGTAGATCCCATCTCAGGAAACCACTTTTCTTGCTCATCCATAAGAAATACCTCCTTATCCATGAAAGTCTTATCGTGATGTTGCATCAAGTCAGCTACATCTTCAAACTCCGATTCTAACTGTAGTTCTCTTGCTTTCCCCACCACATCTACAGTTACTTCCTCTGCTGAACTCTTGAACCTTTCAAAGTTATCCGTGAGGGCTGGGATCACCTTCCAAACTCTTGCGTATGATGATGTTTTGACCTTTCCCCAAGAATCATGACTGTTCTTAATGGCATCTAGACTGGTGACTCCTTTCCAGATGGTTTTCAATCCATTTTGCCATCAGAGGAACCACTATCTGCTCAGGAGGCAGCTTCTTCTTTCAGTCTCATGAACCATCTCTGCTGCTTCACACTTTCCTTCTGCAGTTTCCTCACCTCTCTCAGCCTTTGCAGAATTGGAGAGAGTAGGGGCCTTGCTCTGCATTAGTATGGCTGGTCTGATCTTCTATCCAGACCACTCAAACTATCTCTGTATCAGCAGTAAGGCTGTTTCACTTTCTTATCATCCATGTGTTCACTGGAGCAGCCATTTAATTTCTTTCAGGAACTTTTCCATTGCACTCACGACTTGGCTTGGTGTGAGAGGTTTGTTTTGGTGTGAGAGGCCCAGCTTTTGACCTGTCTTGGCTTTTGATATGTCTTCCTCACAAAGCTTTATCACCTCCAGCTTTTGATTTAAAATGACAGACGTACTACTCTTCCTTTCACTTGAACAGAGGCTGTTGCACGGTTATTAATTGGCCTAATTTCAATATTATGTCTCAGGGACTAGGGGGACCCAAGGAGAGGGAGAGATGGGGAACGGCTGGTCCGTGGAGTAGTCAGAACACATGTGATTTGTTGATAAAGTTTGTTCTCTTATAGGGCTGTGGTTTGTGGTGCCCCACACAATTACAGTAGTAACATCTAAGATCACAGATCATGGATCACCATAACAAATATAACAATAATGAAAAAGTTAGAAATATTGCAGGAATTATCAGAACATGACACAGAGTCACGAAGTGAGCAAATTCTGTTGGAAAAACGGCACCCATAGACATGCTCGAAGCAGGGTAGCCACAAACCTTCAATTTGTAAAGCTGTTTTGGAAGCACAATAAAGCAAAGCGCAGTAAACCAAGGTCTGCCTGTGTTAATAAAGCCCCCTGGGTTTTAATCAGGCCCCTGAACACACATCTGCAGCCTCCCCCACAGCTGGGTGTGGGTCTGGGACCAAGTTCACACCTTCAGAACAAGAGTGGAAATAGCTGTGCAGCTTCTGCATCTTTGGGCTTCCCTGGTAGCTCAGTTGGTAAAGATTCCGCCTGCAATGCAGGAGACCTGGGTTCGATCCCTGGGTTGGGAAGATCCCCTGGAGACAGGAAAGGCTTCCCATTCCAGTGTTCTGGCCTAGAGAATTCCATGGATTGTATAGTCCATGGGGTTGCAAAGTCAGACACGACTGAGCAGCTTTTCACTTTCTGTGTTTTTTCTTCTAAGGAAAATGCCTTCTTGCCACTTCCTTTTTTACCCAGCAACCTGGGGACAGGGGCCAAACACCTGTGGCCCAGTGAGTTGGATGGATCTAGGTCCCTGGGTGACACAGGACGCTAAGGAAGGGGCTCTCGTTTCTGCACAGTGGAAAGCAGAGGGAATATACTACCTCTCAACTTTGTGACCCTGGAGACAGTCCTGGGCAGCAAATTGGATCAAGAGGGGACTGGAATAGAATAGAGAGGCCTGGCTGTCACCCCTGCAGGCCCCCATAAAGAACCTGCAGACCTTAGTGGGTGGGTGAGCTGAGGTCCTTGGGGCACCAGGGGCTGAGAGCCAACTGGCCGGGCATCATCGCGCCAGGGGCCCTTGGGGTTTGGGAGGGATGACCCAACTCCCAGACTATGTCATTTCTTGGTAAATACAGAGCAGGCTGCAAAGCAGGTTGGAATTGGAGGCCCCGCTGCCTGGTTCCAGCTGCTCCAGAAACCAACTCGCCAACCAACAGCTGGAAAAAACACTCGTAAAAAGTCACCCAGCTTCTGCCCTCCGTCCGCATCCTGGAAGAGGTTCAGTGCAGGCCTCTCCGCCCACACAGAAGAGCGCAGACCCCGGCGCCCCCCTCGCACTCCTCTGCGGCAGGGCCCTGGAACTCCCTAAATCATCCTGGCTGCTGGCCTTGAGAGCTTCTGGAACCCAACAAAAGTAAAGGACACTGCACGGCCGTGGAACAACTTAATTTTCTCTCTGTTCCTCCTAGATTCCTCGGGATGGGGGAACTCGGCAGGGTGTTTGAGACGGGAGAGGTCACAGCTGGGAAGCTTTCCGGATGGTGCCTACAGAGGGGAGATGCTCTGATTGTTCATCCATCACTGAGTTAACAGATGTTCTCCTGGGGCTCCAGGCAAGAGGCCGAGTTTACAGAGCGAAGTTGGCACAGCCTGGCCCCCAGGGAGGTGGCTGTCACCTGAGGCAGACGCAAGGATCACAAGGGGAGAATGGCAGTAAAAGGCGTGTGTGCTTTGTTAGCTGCCCCCACCAACCCACGCCCTTCCAGAGGGTGAACAAACAAGAGAAGGTGTGATTTACTCAGAAATAGCATCTGTGGGGCTTCCCTGGTGGCTCAGTGGTAAAGAATCCACCTGCCAATGCAGGAGACACAGGTTAGACCCCTGATCTGGGAGGGTTCCACGTGCTACGGAGTAACCAAGCCCATGTGCCACAACTCCTGAGCCCGCGCTCTAGACTGCAAGAGCCGCAACTACTGAAGCCTGAGTGCACAGAGCCCATGCTCTGCAACAAGAGAAGCCGCTGCCGTGAGAAGCCCACACACCACGAGAGAGTAGCCCCTACTCAGCGCAACTAGAGAAAGTCCACATGCAGCAGCAAAGACCCAGCACAGCCAAAAATAAATAATAAATATATAAATATTTTTTTTAAAAAAAGAAGTAGCATCTTTGTCAATGTGTTTAAGGTGAGCATCCATACACATTAGTGTTGCAGTAGGGTGGGCTGTAAGTTCCGTGAGAGAGCCTTCCTAAAAGGCAGAGAAGGACAAACAGAAAGAGATGCATAGGGAGAAGGCCCCGGGGCTCTGGAGGCAGAGACCAGAAGGACACATGGTGGTCCTTGGTGGTACGAATGTTACTCCTGGCTGAGGACCTGGGGAAAACTATGGCCAGGATGACTCTTTTCCCCAGAGACTTCCCCTTGGGCTGAGTTCTGCAGATGGTTTTCTATAGCCTCCACATTCCCTTCTCTCACACTTGCATAAATTACTCTTCGCTTGAGGCCTCGGTTTCTTCATCTGTAAAGTGGTAATAAACCTCTTCTCAGGATGGTTGTGAAAATGAAATGCAGATGACAGTGATGAAATGTCTAGACCATGGCAGGTCCTCAGCATCCTAACTGTTGGATGATGGAGATGATGGTGATGATGGTAGTGCTGGTGGAGAGGATTCTGTGGCTTTGGTTTACTCTCAGAAGAATCATCATGAGTAACAGGCTAAATTAGGCTTTCTTTGCTTCCTTCCAAAGGACTGTAGGACCAAGCTGAGCTCCACTGGAGCCTGTGGCAATGAGAAAAATCAGGAATACTGATCTTCCATTTTAATTTCATAGTTTATCATGGAATTGTTTTCATTAATCTTGATTTAAAAAATGAAGTGAAAGTCACTCAGCTGTGTCCAACTCTTTGTGACCCCATGGACTATATAGTCCATGGAATTCTCCAGGCCAGAATACTGGAGTGGATAGCCTTTCCTTTCTCCAGGGGATCTTCCCAACCCAGGGATTGAACCCAGGTCTCCCGAATTGCAGGCAGATTCTGTACTAACTGAGCTATCAAGGAAGCCCTATTTTAAAAAATAGCCCTGATTTTTTTTAAACTGCATTAAAAGATTTTTAATCTTGCTCACTCAGTTTTTTGGTGGCCCTGGAGTGTTGCCAGTGGGCAGATGCCTCCATCGCCTCAGCCTTGTCTGACTTTTCCTGTGACCCCAGGAAGGGCTCCATGTCCTCATTCCTCCAGGTGCCACCTGACACCCATGGGGGGTGGGAGGGCAATCTGACCCTGCTCCTTTAGACTGTATTGGCACCTTTGTACTTTCTGATCTTGCACAGCCAAGCGAAGTTAAATACTTCAGGGCTAGAGCTGGGGCTTCCTGGTTGGGGTCTGATTTCAACAACAGTGCTTACCATTGAGTCTGGAGGATGCAGTCCCTGCACTTCCTGTGTAACAGGAATAAACTTCCCTCCTTAGCCCCAGCTGCATGGTTCCGGGGACCTTTCTGATGGAGCCATTCCTCACCCAAGCACCATGCAGACTGTGGACCCTTTCTTCTCTGTCGTGGGGAGAAATGGACCTGGCGGCCCCATGGCTGGCGGGAGCAGCACCAGGGGAGTCAGCAGCTGGTGGAATTTCCTCACCGTTGTCCGGTGTGGTCCCTGGCTCCACAACCAGACACGAAATAGGGCGGAAACTAGGTTTCATCAAGCACATAGATTTGTGAGGATATTTATGACCCAGATAGAGCTCCAGATGCTGAGTGTTCTCACGTGATTTCAGAACTTCAGTTCTTTAAACAGTCTTGGAGGTTGTGTACTCTCCAGCAGTTTTTAAACTGTGTTTATCAACCCTCTTGGGCTGCACAGCCCGGAAGGTCTTCTGAAGGTCCTGGGGGTCCCAGGGGCTGATTTCAGGGAGAGAAGATGAGGGGAGGAGAGGCCAGTGGGCAAAACTTCGGGGCCTCTTTCCTGCTCCAACTGAACAGCCCCATGTGTGCCTGCTCCACACACAGGGCCTCTGGCATAAGTTTTGTTTAAGGAAAATAAGTCTCTGATTAAAAATAGTTTTGAAGCCGTGAACACAATTCAGAGCTTCCTAATCCTGGCTGCACACTAGGAATCACTTAAGGAATTTTTTAAATTCCAGGGCCCAGGCTCTACATCCAGAAATGTGGATGTAATGGGTCCGTGGTGAGGTGTGGGCATCAACATTAAAAAAAAACTCCCCCAATGACTTTACTGTGCCACCAGGACTGGGGGCCACTCATCTGGGCCAGCATTCTTCTTTCTGCTCATGCAAAACTGGGGCCTGGGGGTGAGAGCGTGTGTGTGTATGCATGTGTGATGACACTACTTGTGCAGAGCCTGGTGCTAGCTAGCTCATCTCCAGGCTGGATTAGAACCTTGGGTGTCCAGCTATCAGTGTAGATTCCTGGGACGCTACACCATGCACACAGAGGAAGAGAGGATCCGTTATCCTATGCGATATGACTTTCTGTGGTTTCATCTTCACATTTGAATGCATATTTTTAGTTCAACATTTGAGTTTCAGGGAGAGAAGAGCCTCAAGCAGGAGAGGACATTGATATTTATACTTCCGCTGGGAAATAGAGGCGGGGGTGGGGTGCAAAGAGTGCCCCCTCTCAAGGACCACACAGATGCACGGAGCTGAGAAGACGCCCCGGGGGGCTGGCTCCCAGGCTCACGGTTTAGTTTAAGCACTCCACACACTCCATTTCGCATTCCCTCGGGAATGCCGTCCCAGTGCTAACTGGTTGATGGGGACAAACTGTCGGTACTGGTGAAGCGTCTTGCATTTTCAGGGTCAAGCGCTCTCCTTTTTTTTTTTTTCCGAGAATAAAAGAAAAGGAAGAGAAAGGAGCATGTGAAACATGTAGCCAAAGTGGCCTATCAGGGTACAAAGTCTACATAATGACCAGTTTTAGGAGACTTGTCAGTAGTGGTGGTAAGAGCCAGACTGAAGGCAAAACACAGAGGGGCTCAGGACAATCGCGTCCCTTCTCACAGTGGGAAGGGACCAGTCCAGATGACGCCAGGGGGGAGCTGTGTGACAGAAGCAGAGCAGTAGCACAAAGGGAGTGAAGCCCACATGCAGACTCCCAGTGTCAAAAACGCTTGAGTGGGGCTTCCCTGGTGGCCCAGTGGTTAGGAATCCACCTGCCAATGCAGGGGACATGGGTTCCATCCCTGGTCTGGGAGATCCCACATGCCGAGATCCAACTAATCCTGTGTGTCACAACTACTGAGCCTGTGCTCAGGAGCTCATGCAATGAAATTAGAGAGTGGCCCCTGCTTGCTGCAATGAGAGAAAGCCCGTGCATAGCAACAGTGCAGCCAAGAATAAGTAAATAGATAAAACTAAACATTAAAAAAATGCCTGGTGTCCTGCAAGGAAATAGGGGTTTCATGATTTCTTTTGACCCACACAGTGTGGTGTCAGTGCCACTATATACTTCTGAGTCTGGGTCTTCAGATATTGGAAGTTGCTGCCTTCACACTTGAGTGTTCCCTCCTAGAAGATGCTCCATGCAATTAGAGGCCAGGCCATTTTCCAGGAGGAAAGCCAAGCTGCTATTTCCCCACATTACTAAAAGTCTCAGCAAGAGAAAGGAATCTCCTCTTGTGTATTCATCAAGATAGGCCAGATGTGCTGTGTAACAAGTAACCCCAGATCTTGCTGGCTTTGCTCAACCAAGACTTATTTCTCACTCACAAGGAGTCTGTGGCTGGTCCTGTCCTTAGGAAGGTCATGGGCCAGTTCTCCCATGCCTAACTCCAGAAGTGATGTGCCTCTTTCACCCACCACCAGCACCATCACGTGGACCTGCCGCGATGGTGGTGCCGTGGACCACCACCTGCCCCACATGGACGTTTGGGGCAGGGACATGAAGGGGAGACCACGTTCAGCGAGCACCCTGTCTTTTAAGTCTTTCTTCCAGAAGCTTTTCTGAGCCCAGAGGCTACTGCCAGTATCTGTTTGCCAGCAGAAGATGAAATGAACTGTAATGGAAAACCTCAGAGAAGACTGACGCCGCCTGACGGATGGCTGAGTGTGTGTGTGTGTGTGTGTGTGTGTGTGCATTCTTAATTCTCCACTGCTAACAGCTAGGAGAGCATGAGCTCTTGCTAAAATTATCTGAGTTCTGTGTGCTATTTGAGAAACAAACCCAAGATGTTGGATGGTCACCCATGAGAGCTCGTTGGAAAGATCTCCCTGGGAAGGGAAGAGACAGATTAAGTGGAGGGCGATTTTAAATGGGCATAGTTGAGAAATGATTTTCTAGGTGGCCTGTCTAAATCATCGTCTTGTTTTTCTAGGACAGGAAGTAGTGCTTTGTCCCAGGGTTTCCCACCACACTGTGGGAATTGTTCCCTCGTTATCTCACTCAAGAAACCTAGGCCCTGACCAGGGTGAACAAATTGGCCTTGTTTCAACTTGCTACTTAGACCAAGTGGTGGCTCCTGGCATGACTGGTGGAGACCACATATAGAACTGGCGGGAAACAATGCCATGATGGATTAGTAATGTCTGCCATAGAGAGAGTAAGGGGAGAGTAGTCGCCCACTTCAAAATCTATCTATTCTAAGATGCTCATTGCCCCACTTTTTAGCATCTCTGAAATCAGGGTGCATTGTATAATGGATGGCATCTTGCAAATTGTTTTGCAACGGGCTTCTGTGGTTCACAAAATAATGGGGCAATTAATAAAATAGACACTGAAAGGTACTTGCCATTTTTGTTTTGTTTGTTTAGAGAGCCATTGTTAGGATTTAATGGGCTCAGATCCAGAATGCCTGAACCGGGGAGGTCTCAGTGGAGTTAGTTTCTTCTCTCTGTATTTCTGTCTCTCTCCTCCACTTTCTTTTGCATCTCTGAGGTTTCATTCTGCACAGCCCCACGGCCTTTGTTCTTTCCACCCTGCCAGCCCGCCTCCCAGCATCTGTGAAGGTATATGCCTGGCCCCTGGACAGTGACACGGTGGCCTCCTTAGCACCTTCCCCATCGTCCCTCTCTGTTCCAGCTCCACCATTGCCAGAAAACTCCTTCCATGTTTTTAAGTTCAAATTCCCTGGATTTTGAAAGAATCAAATGAGCTTTTTGAACATTTTTGAGGTTAGAGACTGCTGGCCAGCTTGTGAATTGCTTTTCCTATGGACTGTGCTAAGCCCTGATGCAGTCGGCCATGGCCAGGGTAAGGAGGTGGGTGGGTGGGAGGGATGGGATCCCAAGGTACAATACACCCTCCTGGAAGGCAGGGGCCCGGCAGACTTCACGCCTACATGCACTCCAGACCCATGCCTGTATCTACGCCTCCACCTGCACGCACACCCACATCCATGCACAGCTTCCCGCTTCCCCCCTTCCTTGGGCCTCCTGTGGAGAGGGGGGCTTTATCATGCTGTGCAAGGCCCATCGTGTTGGTCTGCTTGCTTATTCCCGCTTGTCCTCCAACCCCACATGGCTGCTGTGATAACTGAGGGAATGAATGCATGCACTTAGAATGTGTTACTTGGATACTGAGGTACTTATTTTTTAAATCAGTTAATTAATAATTACTCTTCACTGTGGTGCACAGACTTCCCATTGCAGTGGCTTCTCTTGTTGCAGAGAACAGGCTCTAGGTGCGAGGGCTTCAGCAGTTGTATAGCTCAGGCTCAGTAGTTGCTGTGTATGGGCTTGGTTGCTCCTGAGGGATCTTCTCAGATCAGGGATCAAATCTGTGTCCACTGGGTCAGCAGGCAGATTCTCAACCACTGGACCACTAGGGAACTTCCAAGGTACTTACAATGGCACCCTGCATGTAGTGAGCAGCAAAGGAGAGCTCGTTACCCGGGCATTCTTGTGAGAGGTGTGCTGCGTTGTTCATCCGTGGGAGCTTAGATGATGTCGGTCGTATTAGCCTCTCTTTCTTATCTTTATCATTTAATGATTTAAGAGTTCCATGTTATTGAATATCTGGTGCTTTGCTATAAGAATAATGCTTTATTTTGGGGTCCGTGCACACACAGTTGTGCGTAAGCTCTGATTTTTCCTTAAAGGACATCACTGGAGGTGTACTCGCTGGGCCAATGGACACGCACGTCAGGAAGGGCTGGCTACACACGGCCGCCTTGTGCTCCAGGCTGGCGGCTCGATTCACACCCCGCCAAGCCAAATAGAGGACGCTGCCCTCTTCCCCTGCACCAGGCCCAACAGTGCGTACTGCTGCTGTAAACTATAAAAGCTTCGGCCCCAGGGATATTGACTCTGCACTGCGGTCTCACTGAAGTTAGAGAGTGTCTGATCAGAAAGGCAGAGATCAGAGTGAGAGAGGAGGAAAATGCACGGCGGAAGAGATGGCTTCTCTGGGACAGGAGGCAGGAGGCGGACATGGAAGGGATGGCAGTGTAGGTCCTGACGTCAGGGTGAATGTCTGCTGAGCGCAGAACCGGGGCTGCCGATGGCAGGAGCTAGAGGGGCCGGCAGGGGACGGGCGGGCTCCGCCGCTGTTCCTGGAACTGAGCTGCCTCCTGGTTCCATATTACGTTCATTTTGATTGTAAGTACGGGTTTGCCGTCCCTAATGGCAGGGTTGGGTAATGATGTGGTGGCGGGAGGCATGCGCTGCTACCCGGGAGAATCTGGACTGCAGATTCGCGATGCAGATGGAACGCCAGGCTGTTTGATTTTTGCCTCCCATCATCTGATTGTGTTTGTGGAGTTGGAGATGTGGGGAGGCCAGCTCTCTATGATTTTTTTTTTTCTGTTGTTTGTAATTTGGAATGTGGCTAGAGAACAGACAGTGGCTAAGGAGCCCTTGACGATGGATGAGATGGAATTTGCTGTGGGGCTTTGTCATGGAGAGACAGAGTGCACCAGGAGGCTTGCCTGAGATGGTTGGGAGGGGTGGGGGGAAGAGTTCAGACGTTTGTGTAATGGGGGATAAGGAATTGGATCTTCCCCTGGACAGTCTTCGAAGGCATTGGGCGTCTGAAAGGTGGTTTGTGGTTTAGAATGTGTACTAGTTTGGAATGCTGTCAGCTGCAAGTAACTCACTCAAGACTAATAGAAGGTAAACCTGGGAGGTGACTCTTCTCACAGGTCAAGAGGGATGGAGGTAGCAGGTAGCTGAGCTCCATCAATGCTCCAAGGTAGCATCTTGGAGACTGTCTCCAGCCCAAGATATTGCAGCAGCTCTAAGCATTCTATTTACACATTCCCCGCCCCTGAATCCCTTCCTTCTAAATACCCTCCTTTCACTTCTTAAAAACACGGGGACTCCCCTAATGGCCCAGTGGTTAAGAATCTGCCTTGTGATGCAGGGGACGTGGGTTCGAGCCCTGGCTGGGGAACTAGGATGTTTCACGCCACAGGGTAACTAAGCCTGTGTGCCACAGCTAGAAAGATCATGATGCACTGCAAGGAAAGATCCCGTGCTATGCAACTAAGACCCAACACAGCCAAATAAATACATGAATATATTAAAAAAAACTCACCAACAACACGTCATCATCTTCATTTCAAAGAGATGTGTGACCATCCCACAGAACTGGCTACAGGTGGTGGGTCAGTGGAGCAGCCACGAGCCCAGAGGGATCCCCACTGCCGGTCTCATGGCTTGTCTCTGCCTCACCCGCATCACCGCAGGGCATCAGCACAGGCGAGGGGAGGCAGCCGGGGTGTTGGCTCTGATTCCACCTTCTGATCCCCTATGGGTGGGGCCGCCATGGGTGCCCCTTGGACAGAGCACACACACACAGCCTCAGAGGTCTGGAGCTGGGTTCGAATCTCAGACCCACCATGTAAAGCTGTGTGGCCCTGGGAAGATCTAGGGGCACCTCTGATCCTCAGTTACCCCATCTACCCAATGAGGGTGAAAATGCACAGTGAGAACTATTGTGAGGATTTGAGAGAAAGCAGGAAATGGCCCCAGCACTGCTCCTGGCACTGCGGGGCTCAATAAATGGTCCCCTCTGACCATGATTCCTGCCAGAGCAGGGGAGGTAGGTGGAAAGAAAAGTACAAGTGATGGGTCGTCGCCTTGATTCCAGTGGGTATTGTGATAAAGAGCTTTAAGACACCAGTGTGGATGCTACGGGTTTCTAGGATAACTTTCCACGTGCCCAGGCTGGAGCCCCTGCCGCACCCACTACACAGATGTAAAAGCCCAGAATGGGCACTGCAGGACACTGTGCTGGTTCCAATCTTTAATCTGAAAAGAGGACTCTTCTTACTCTCCATGCATGTGACGCTGAACAGATGGGCTGAAATGAAGGCACATCTCCACCAGCTGCTGCCAGCCCACCAAAATGTCTGCCTACCCATCACTAGACAAGGGAACTGGGAGCTGGCATCTGGGAGAAACCACCAGACACTGAAGCCTTCCCAAGCCTGGAAACCACCACACCAGCATCTTGGGGTGGTTAAGGTCACCAGCTCCAGCTGTCCTCAGTGGGATGCTTACACGGAATGAGCTTCTGGGACAACTTCAGGGTCACCAGCAGTGGTAAAGTAAATGGATAGATGGGGGGAGGGCCAATTCTGAAAGGAAAGCCACATCCGAGCATCTGGATTCAATTTGATGAAGAACTGGCAGTGGAGAGAGTCTTAGATTCCATCTAGTCCAGGGTCATTATATGACAGATGAGAAAACTACAGCCAAGAAAGGGGAAGTAACTTGCTTTCGATCTTGTAAGTTGTGGGAGTGCCATTCAGTTCATCTAACCACCAATCCATCCATCCATCATCCATTCACAAATCCATCCACCCATCAGTCCTTCCATACACCCATCCATTCACCCCCCATCAATCCATCAGAGATGTGTGCTGAACGCTTCTAAGATGGCAGGCACTGTACTAGGTAGGTGCTGAGTATGGGGCCCCAATGGCAGCTCTGACCCCCATCCTCAGGGAGTTTACAGTCAGGTGGAAGAGACAGATTACAGCAAATCACACACTTGATTTCAATTGGGATCACTGCCACAAGTGAACATTCAGAGTGCTAAGAGAGAGTCTGGGAGGGCCTGGGAGGGACCCCCTGAGAAAGTAATCATTAAACTGAAGCCTAAAGGATGAGGAGGGCCTGCCAGACAAGGGGAAGGGCAGATGTCAAGGGGAGTATTTCAGGTGGAAGGAAGGCTCTATCAAGAGAAGGTGGTTGGGACAGGAGAGAATGAAGGAAGCCCAGAGGTGCTGGGGAGGCCAGCAGTGTGAGAACCCAGCCTTGGAACTTCCAGGCCTAGCGCTGTCTCCTCTGTGCCCATAGGTCCCATCCCAGGACTCTACACCTTATGGAATCAGCATCTCCTCCATTTCCATGTTTGGAGAGAATTGGATGATGAAAATACCTAGTGGACTTGCTAGAAAATATTCATTCTAGACTGGACTGGGATTGGGGGTTGGGGGAGGAGCCTATATGGTTTATACAAAATAAAATATCAACTAATGTGGCACACATCATAAAGAAGTAAATTATCTCCCCAAATAGGAAGTCTGGGTTCAGTGCCCTGTGATGGAATGAGTTTCCCAGTAATGCTTATCATCTCTGAAGTTCTCGTGGCCTTCCCAGCATTGTTACAAGGCGGCAGGGGTTGCCTTAAACATCATGTCCTCATAGGACTTCCTCCAAGGTCTGGGAGATGGACAAGTGACCTCTCTCCTTTCACTGGGGAGAAAACCTCTTTTCCAGGAGTCTCACAGCATACTTTCTCTCATGGGCCATTGGCCCAAACTGGGTCATGTGCTCACTGCTGGCAGTTAAGAGGCTGGAAAGGTGACTATCTCGGAGGAGAGGAAGATTTGCATGTGGCTGTCTGTCACATGCCTCTAGCTATGGAGGTAGTAAACCAACCCAAAGGAATGAGTCCTCTTTCCATTCCTGTTCATAGTCCTGGTGGTTATTATCAATCTATTTCTGCAATTCATGCTTGTTAGTATTTCAATGTGTGATGTGGTATGGAAGAAGTATTTGATAGAATTCAACACTTAGCCAATAAGGAATGCACAGAGCAACCAGATAGTCATGTGGGGAAAAAATGAACTCCAACCCCTACCTCACACCATATACAAAAATTAATTTTAAATCTACCAAAGATCTAAACACAAGAGCTAAAACTATAAAACTTTTTAAAAAAAAGTATAAGAAATATATCTTCATGAAGTAAGGTTTTCTTAGACATGATAGAAGATGCACTAACCAAAGAAATGGATAAAATTCAAACCTAAAAACATTTGCTCTTTAAAAAGTACTATTAAAAACAAAAGGCGAAGCTTCACACTGCAGGAAATACAGAACACAGAGACTGATCTGTTCTTTTTAGGAAGGAAGACTAGGGAAAGCTAGGTCCTCAGCTGTGGAATGTGAATCCACAATCATCATTATCCATCAATCATTATCATTAATAAAGGAAGGGCTGCCCCCAGTCGGACATCTCTTTTGCATCAGGTCCTATACCATCTGCCCTTGACACTCTCTCTAATCTAAACCTCTCACCAGATAGGTGAGATAGAGAACGGTCCCCCAGTCACAGATGAACAAACTGGGCCTGAGATATCACACACCTGGGGTGGCAGATGGCCAGTGGCAGTTCTTCACCCCTGCCTACATTTTTGCATTTGCCTTGTAACTGGGGAGAACTCTGACTCCATGGGCAGGGCAACAGGCTCCACCCCTGAACTTTGGCCCCAGCCGCGTGACTTGTGTTGGTCACCATGAGGGAAGGGGGTTTAACAAGTGGCCCCACACTGGGACGTGCTCTCTGGCGATGTTGCCATGGCCACAAGGACATGCCCGAGCTGGCCTGCTGGAGATGAGAAACAAGTACAGCCGAGTGGGCGCCCTCTTTGTCCCAGGAACAGTCAGCATAGATCAGCCCCACTGCCAATCCCAGAACACGAGTGAATCCAGCCAAGATCAGCAGAGCTGCCCAGCTGAACCCCAGCTCATTCCAGATGTACAAGCAATACATACTTAGCATTCTCATGATGCTGAGGTTCTGTGGTGGTTTATTATGCAGCACTCTCATGTCAAAAGCTAACTGATACACCCAGTAAGCACTGAAGTCAGGATTTGTGCTCAAGTCTGTTGACTCTACCATCCATGCACCTCTCCCCACAACACTGTTTTCACTGTGGTTCTCATAATTATTTGCATTCATGACAAAGTCTAGGATTTAACATTTTGGAGACTATAGAAGTGGATGTTGGGTGAGTGGGCTTTATCTTTTGTGGTTGTCAGAGAGAATGGGAGGGATACCATTTGCAAACTTGGGAGTCAGAATACAATCCATGCCATGTGGTTGAAGTCTGGTCAGTGACTGCTCCCAACTTGCTCCCCATCTTTCCTGGTCAACCACAGCCACATGCCAAGCAAAAGCTTTCTTGTGTTTGCCTCTAGTACTTAGGAAAGAATGCTAATAGTAATCCTCTAATCCTAATAGCTAAAACGCACCAAGCACCTACTTTTACTAGCCTCCACATGGATCATCCCAATTAATCTTCCCAACCAACCAAGGAGCCTTATTATTTACATTTTACACATGAGAAAACTGAGGACCCATCAGAATGTCCTCACCATTGGATTCTGGAAGAATTGCAAACTGAAGACTGGTGTTTCACAGCTTAGAATCTGAGAGAGTTATTGGTAAAACTGCCAGCAGCAAAGACATCGATTACATTTTAGTTACTAATTCAACAAACCAGTTCGATGTAACCATTCTTCATGAGGCCAAGTGATGAAGTAAGTGCTTAACCTTCAAAATGCAGGAGACAAAAACCAAACGGGAGAGAGAGTCCAATCCACAAATACAGTGGAGATTCTCTCAATGATCAAAAAAACAAGCAAACACAACGATCATGACAGGTATAGAAGACTTGCACTCTATAAACCAGCTCGACCTGAGGGACATTGACAGAATGTGCTGCCCAACGACAGCAGAGCCCACCGCTTCTCCTGAGCACACAGAGAGCCAACCAAGGCTGGCCGACCACCTGCTGGGCCACTGTGGCTCATGGCTTGTGTTTGCATAGTCCATGACCTAAGCATGGTTTTTATACTTTTAAAGGGCTGTCCCAAATAAAACTAAACAAAACCACAAAGAATACACAACAGAGACATTACCTGCCTTGCAAACCCTAAATTGTTTGCAATCCCCCCCTTTACAGAAAAATCTGCCCTTCCACTCTTCTGGATCATAAAGCAAGTCTCAGTAAAGTTAAAAAGGTTGAAATGATACAAAACATATTTTTTGACCATAGTGAAGTCTAGCAATTATTGCCATGAAAGCATATTGAAAAAAAAAAATAATAAACAGACCAACCCACAGAACAGGGTGTTTAGCAGCCCATACGTATGTATGGGCATTTCTCACATGATGACAACAAAGATATTTCAGTACATCTTGAAAAGGACCAACCACTCAATAAACGGCATCAGAACAATTGGCAAAAGTGCAAAAGCAAAAAAAACAAACAAAAAACTTACACCATAAAACTATTAGGAATAAATGTAGAAGACTTCGAAGATAGAGAACGTTTTCTTAAAAGTATAAATGCAAAAGCAAACCAAGTCAAAAATCTGCGTAACAATCAACACCATAAACAAACTGAAAATCCAAGCGACCAACTGGGAAAAAATACTTGCAAAATATAAAGCACAGAACAACATCCAAAATATTTAATGCACTTTTAGAGATCAGGTTAAAAGAAGATAAACACTCACCTACAGGACGTCCAAGCAGAACTGTTCAAAGGACAAGGGGAGGCAGCCCCTGAAAGAAAAGCACAAATGCCAGGTGTGAAAAGATGTCCAAACACACCGCGGAGCAGAAACACGCCAGTTAAATTAACAGGATACAGCAATCTCTCTGGTGGGCCAGCGGCTAAGACTCCTAGCTCCCAGTGTAGAGGCCTGGGTTCCATCCCTGGTCAGGGAAGTAGATCCCACATGCCATGACCAGAAGATTCCACATGCTGTGACTAAGACCCAGCGTGGTCACATAAATAAGTTTTTTTCTAAATAAAAAACAAATTAAAATAACAGGATATTGCTATTACTTCACATGTTAGTCATAATGCAGAGACTGGCCATGGCCAGCAGTGGGAAGAGGATGGGGAGTAAGCTTAGCCACCATGGGTCCACAGACCGCTGTTTTTTACAGAAGTGATTGATAGGATCTACTCAAACTGCAAACCCACACGTCTGACAACCTAGACACTGCACTTCTTAGAACCCAGTTTTGGTGAAGACATACCCACGTAAGAACAGAGGGGTAGGTCTGGGGATGTTCAGGCAAACATGTTTGTTATAAGAAGACATGGAAAGTAACTGAAATGACGATGGATATGAACATGGCAAAGCAAACTGTGGCGTTTGAAAACCGTACGAAAGACTGAGCACTGGCTTAACAACGAGGCCAAAACACAGAGGACATGGAAAGACCTCTATGTGGAACCTAAAAAACAGTACAAGTGAATGTATGTGCAGAAGGGAACCAGACTCACTGATGCAGAGAACAAACCAATTGTTACCTCTGGGAAGAGGCAAGCAGGGAGGGGAAAACCTGGGGCAGGGGATGAAGAGGCACGAACTACTGCGTATAAACGAGGTGAACAGCCAAGACAGACTGTGCAGCGTGGGGACTTACAGCCATTGTCCTGTAATAACTGTTAATGGAGTATGATCTGTAAAAAATATCGAATCGCTCTGCTGCACACCTGATATTAATATAATATTGTAAATCAGCTATACTGCAATTAAAAAAAAAAACAGATTTTGGACTTCCTTGGCAATCCAGTGTTTAAGACTCTGCCTTCCAATGCAGTGGGCACTGGTTAAACCCCTGGTCAGGGAATTAAGACCCCACATGCCGCTGTGCAGTATGGGCAAAAATCTGAAAAACAAAAGTACTTCTAAGATATTGTTGGGAGAAAAGGGGGGGGTCCTGAATGTGTTTGGTATTACACCATCTATGTTTATAAACCATGCAAGGCAGCAGCTCCTCTGTGTACACAGATTTATGTCTGTGTGAAAAAAAGTGAAAGTGTTAGTCTCTTAGTCGTGTCCGACTCTGTGTGACCCCAAGGACTGTAGCCCTCCAGGCTTCTCTGTCCATGGGATTCTCGATGGCAAGGATGCTGGAAGGTCTTTAGGATATCAGCAAAGTTTTCTCAGTATAAGGAAAATACAGGTGAGTTTTGTTGTTTCTTTGGGCTTTTGTCTATTTTCCAGGATGGAGGTTATTTCTGAAATTTTATTTTATTAAAAAAGGTGTTTTTTTAATATATATATATATATTTTTGACATGGACCATTTTAAAAGTTTTTATTGCACTTCTTACAATATTGCCCCTGTTTTGTATTTTGGGTTTTGGCCATCAGGCATGTGGGATCTGAGCACCCTGACCAGGGACTGAGCCCGCACTCCTTGCAATGGAAGGCAAAGTCTTAACCACTGGACCACTGAGTGAGGCCCTGAAAATTTTTTTTAAAAAAGGATAAAATTGTGTGAGGCGGTGCATGTTTACAGCATGGGGATGGATCCACTCTGTAAGAGAAGCCAGCTGCCCTGCTGCCCCAGCCTGGCCAGCTCAAGGTGCTCTGTACATCCCGATGCTGTACGCCTTTATACTGTCATTCTACCCTGTTAATCCTTCCAGTCCTTTGGCCACCTGATGCAAAGAGCCGACTCATTGGAAAGACCCTGATGCTGGGAAAGACTGAAGGCAGAAGGAAAAGGGGATGGTAGAGGATGAGTCAGTTGGATGGCATCACCGACTCAGTGGACGTGAGTTTGAGCAAGCTCGGGGAGTTGGTGATGGACAGGGAAGCCTGGCGTGCTGCAGTCCATGGGGTTGCAGAGTCAGACATGACTGAGCAACTGAACAACAATAGCAAGCCACCCTGAGCTGAGGAAGACAATTGCCCTTCCCTGTGAGGGTGTCTGAGGAGCTTCCAGGACTTTTGGTTTTATTCTCAACTCTAAATCTAGGAGGCGGGAGTCGGCCTTTCCCCATGACATCTGATGCTTCCTTCCCTGTCGTCCTCCTTCATCCCGCGTCGCCCACCAGCTGTCCTGCCCCAGAGGCCCTCCTGGGTCTGAGGGCTCTGAGAGGACCCTTAACGATGAGGGATCCAGGGAGACGAGGTCATAGTAAGTGGCCCAAGTGGCCAGGCTCCTTGCCTGTGGTAGGCCACTCTCTATGCAGCTCCCCCTAAGCTTTAGAATTCTTTGCAAACTCCACAGAACACAGGGGCTTAAACTCCAAGTGGTGACAAAGCCTCTGAAACACATTGAGTGGGAAATCTTCGTCTTTCTGAGCATACTGGGGACCTCTGGGGGTGTGCGAGGGTGGTAGGGTCTCCCAGGAGAAGGCGGAGAAGGAGGCAGCAACGGGGGCGTGGAAGTGGGGGATAGGCTTTGAGATCATCCCCTCTAGTCTGGAGGCTGGGAGGGCGTCTGCAGAAAGCGACCGCCAGGGCAGAGGTGTAGGACGTATTGATTTCTCCTCACAATAGAGCTGCCTGAAGCCCTCGTACCCTGGCTCCAGAGCCCCGAAGCAGGTTTGTCAAATCCCAGATCGGGAAGTGCGGGTGAGTGGAGAGTCCTTTTAGCGAGTTGCAACGAAGTTATTAAAAAATTTAAAGCTTCAAAAAAATGAATAGGCTAGACCAGTGCTTCTCAAACATGGTCACTGTGCAGCCGGGGGCAGGGCCCTTGATTCTGAATTTCTAACCCAGATGATGCTCATGCTGCTGGTCCAGGGACCACACTTTGAGAAGCAAAGGATGAGAGGTAGATGGGAATGGACAAGACATGTCAGTGCAGTGCATAGCATAAGATTACATCTCGTCTTATGAGCTTTTATTTCAAGTGTGTGTGTGTGCTGGGATGTATTCTTTTATAATGCACTGGGATCCAAGAAAATGAAAAACACTGAACTGAGATCAGGAGGAGGACTGGAGTCGAAAGGCAAACACACTCAGGTGGATCTGGGCTATGGATCATTCTGACTCTATTTTAAACACGAAAATGTCCCTCTCAGGGACATATGTCTTATCTGGTCCTGAGTTGCTTCCATCACAAAAATTTGAACTTGTGCCATTTCCTGTGGCGCGGGCTTACATAGAGGGGTGAGAAGGGCATATCTATTTTGGAGTCTCATTTCAAAACGTCCCAATATCGCCGAAATCAACTGGCACAAACAGAGCGCCTGGGAGTTTCTTTCATAGAAATGGCAAAGTGCGTCTATCAATGGAGCACACGCAGCCGGGCGGAAGGGCCCGCCAATGGCCGCTCCATCAACCTTGGCAGATGTGTACATTACCCTTTGATCTCCAAGGATGCTGTATTTAGATGACATAATGCGTTTGGGGTTATCTTTCTCGAAGGTAGAAGGGACGTAAGCAGATACCCACTCTTGCAAGATAAAATTAGCACCTCTTTGCTGGAAGATAAACATTTTTCAGCAGGAAAGCTCTGATTAAAGTACAAAGCGGCCAGGGGTATTAGGCTGCACCCCTTTGAGTGAAATTCCTATTTATAATAAAAGGAAATAGCACTGCTATGACATAAAGCAATGGGGAGCCGCCACTCCCGCTGGAAAGACGGGGCTTCACTGTTGCAGCTGTTTTTGCAAAGGACCAGTGTGGGCCAAACTCTGGGTTGGGGGTGGACAGAAGAAAGTGGATGCTCTGTGTGGAACCCTTACCCAGAGACAGCCCCACTGATCCTGGCACTTCCTGTCCCCACATCTCAGGGCTGCTGTGAGCAGTTGTGGGGTCTGCTCCCTGCCCAGCGGAGTGGGCGCTTCCACCCACCGCAGTCGCCCAGCTGCTCACCCTGGGAAGGGTTGGGTCAGCCCAGGACGGGCACCATCTGGAGAATTCCTGCAGAGGCGCTATGTAGACTGGCTCTGGACACCCTATCTAACCCCTAGATGCTTGGTGCCTATTCCCACAGAGGCTTTTTGCCCACAGGACCCCTGTCCCCATGTCTCTCCCTCCACACCTGCCTCTGGTGGCTCAGACGATAAAGCATCCACCTGCAATGTGGGAGACCTGGGTTCTATCCCTGGGTGGAGAAGATCCCCTGGAAGGGGGGATGGCAACCCACTCCAGTATTCTTGCCTGGAGAATCACATGGACAAGAGGAGCCTGGTGGGCTGCAGTCCATGGGGTCACAAAGAGTAGGACATGTCTGAGCGACTAACAGCACAATACTGGACTGTGAACCAGATGACGCCTGGTACAAAGGCCTGAGGCTGGGCAAAGAGGCCAGGCGTGCACAGGGCTTTAGACTTTTTGTTTTTCCAAACTGGAAGGTTACCCCCATCACTCCTTTCCCATGCATGCACGTTAACAGTGGGGTTTCAATGGTGGTGCCCACCCGCCACGAGAATGCCAAAAGCTAGGCTGCTAATGGTGGCCCTGCCCCTCCCTTCGCAAGCCAAGCTGGTTAGTAAGGGCACTTGGCTTCTATGGCGTCTGGGCTTCCTCTGCAAACACCCCCAGATGTGGCTGGTACTGAGACATGGGGGAAGTGTGGCAGGGCACAGCTTTAAAAGAATGACAGTCATCGAGAACATGACAAAATCTGAAACCTACTAGGGCCAAGATGGGGGAATATTTGCCTTCCAGGGGACCCTGAGCTTCATTATACGTTCATTGTAACACATCGGCTAAATGACACATCTACAATTCCGAGGCCAGCCATCAAAACCCAAAGAGTAGCTGGTGGCCTAACTTCTGGAAATCCCCACCACTTTCAACCCACTCCAGTATTCTTGCCTGGAAAATCCCATGGACAGAGGAGCCTGGTGGGCTACAGTCCATGGGGTTGCAAAGAGTCGGACATGACTGAGCACACAAGCATACGCACTTCACAAAATAGTTGGAATAGTCCCCCCACTCACTAGCCTGTGAAATCACCCAGCCTATAGAAGCTAACCTCCCTGTATTTCAGGGACTCCCTCGCCTTCTGAGACAGCCCACATTTTGTCTGGGGAGTGTGTATCTCTCTAAATAAATCTACTTCTTACCTATCACTTAGTTTCTCACTGAATTCCTTCTGTGGGGACACATATAGAACCAGAGCTTCATGAAGTCCTCAGATCAGGTGTGCAATTTCAATGAAGACAGTGGTTTCGACTCCCAGCCCCTGGGTTCCAGTCCCAGTCTGAGTTGTGTGGTTTCAGCATCACAGTCCGGCCCTTTTCAGGCTGTCTCTAACCCCAGTTCTCTCCGCAGGTCAGTCCTCTGAAGCCTGAGTTTCAGTCCCCAGCCCCGCAGGTACCAGCAGCCTCAAGTCTTGGGCTGGGGACCACAGTGAGGTGGTGTGACTCTCTCTCTGTTCTGGCTGCCACCAACCTGCAGCTGCAATCTCTTCTGAGCCTCCGAGACTCCCCCTCTGTCCCCGCTAAGGTCCCTTCCCGAAAAGGGGCTCCCCATGTAGGGGGACCTTTTCTCCTTTCCAGCTTCCTCCTGGGGGTGCAGGTCCTGTCCCGATTCCTTTTTCTCTTTTTGTTTTCATCCTAGCTGGTTACATGGAGCTCTTTCTTGCACCTCGGGGTGTCTGGTATCCTCTGCCATCGTCCAGTGAGGTATTCTCCGGAAACTCTTCCATGTGGGGATGTATTTTGGCTGTATCTTTGGCAGGAGCTGGGCTCCATGTCCTTCTATTCTGCCATCTTGACTCTTCTCTCTGTGCATGTAATTAGGCTCAGGGTCTCCCGCTGAGCTCATCCTGAAGCAGGCCTGGGTGGGCCTTCAGTCCAAGGACGGGTGTCCTTATAAGAGACAGAAGAGAAAGATGAGGAGAGGTGGTGTTAAGGCAGAGGCTGGAGGGAGGCGGCCACAAGTCAAGGGACAACTGAAGTCAGTGCGGGGCCAAGACCCCACAACTGGAGCCCTGTATGGGTGATCTCCCCTCCACGAAGGATTTTAAGCAAGAGGATGATTGCCAACATCTGGGGAGTGGCACGCCAACTGGCTGCCATGTGAGAAGGTCTTGGAGGGGCGAGGTTGGGTGGGGAAGAACAGCCGACCGCCAAGGTGACCACGTGGAGGAAGGAGACAATCAGATACCTGGGGAGTCCGGGGCACAGACGCTGATGCCAAGGCTCGCCATGGCACTGCGTCTACTGCTCCTTTCAGGGCATCAGTGGAGTCTTAGCTCAGTCCTGTCCCCACGTGGGTCCAGTGGGTCCCCAAACCTGTCCTGTGGTTACTTCCTCTGCTCCGGAATGCTTAACTGGAGCAGACACCCCTGGCTGTCCGCTTCAGGGAGGGGCAAGGGGTAGGTCAGAGTGGATTCCTAGGTTGTTGGTGGGGCTCCTGCTCCCACAGTCAGTTACAGCAATTCTGGCCCCTGTCACTTTGCTCATTTCATTTACTCTTGTCCTGGGTGACCCAGGAGTAAATGCGGCTGGAGGAGGGGCCCCCTCTCCCTTTCAGGATTTTCCCCTCAGGGCTGGGCTCTCGGGTCACCCCCTCCCAGGACCTGTGCTCACAGGGCAGCATTTCTCCTTGTGGGCCACCTGCATTAGACTCACGGTCTTCTGACACTGACTCTGCATGCAGCTGAATGGGACTCAGAAATTTGTTGTTTAGTCGCTCAGTTGTGTCTGACTCTTTGGCAACCCCATGGCTCCTCTGTCCACGGGATTTCCCAGGCAAGAATACTGGAGTGGGTTGTTATTTCTTTCTCCAGGGGATCGTCCTGATCCAGGGATCTAGCCCACATTTCCTGCATTGGCAAGCAGATTCTTTACCACTGAGCCACCAGGGAAGCCCCTCGGAAGCTATAGTGATGCATGAATTCACCCACATCTTCCATGCTGATGGTGAGAACCAACGCTGACCCGGAGTTCCCCTTGTGCTCCTTGTAAGGGCTGTCCCTTCAGAGTGAGTGGTGATTTGACCTGGCCCCACCCTTCCTGCTTTGGAGAGTCCTCCTCTGTCCCCTCTCCAGCCCACTTTGGGTTTCCCAAATCTCTTCATCAATCCTGGTTTGGGGAAGGGAGCCTGCAGGTAGTCATTTACACCTTGGTATAAATTTCTGTCACTGCCTTTCTGTCCCTCTTGGGGAGGGCATTTTGTAAGTCACAACTCACGGTGAATGAAAGTGATGTTCCCCAGAAAAACATGCCCGTGAGAACAGGTGAGCCAGGCACGTTACCTGTGCCACCCCTTTCTGGTGGTGGTGGTAGCTTAGTTGCTTAGTTGTGTCCAACTCGTGTGACCCCATGGACTGTAGCCTGCCACACTCCTTGGTGCATGGGATTTCCCAGGCAAGAATACTGGAGTGGATGGCCATTTCCTTCTCCAGATCCCTCTCTGAGGAACCCTGAATTCTCTGCTCCCCACTATCCAGACTCCCAGGACCCTGTAAGTGTGCCTGCTTCTCTAGGCAGTGTCCCACAACTCCTTGCCACACCTGACACGTCCCCTTTGCTCTGTCTCTTTCTGATCACAGACATGTGCACTGGAGAGTCTGGCCTATAACAATAGTGTCCAAACTCCTTCTCTTCTCCAAAACCAGGGCCTCGTCTCAGCCCCATCATCACCCACACACCACATCCCCATGCAAACCATATTCAGCTCACCAGGAAAAACAGGCTCCTCCAGTCCCCTTCTCCGAAAAACAGTTCTTGCATTTTCAAAGATGGATTTGATATTTGATACATTGAAAGGAGGAGGAAAAGCTGCCATGTCATTTCCACTTTACAGTTTAGTATTGATTTTGTTTTCAGTTACATCTTTGTAAGCCTTGTTCAGGCTTTGGCTTAATCCATCCTGGCTATTGCATGGATTCTCCTTGCTCAAGACCTCTGAGATCTCAGATCCTTAAAAATATTCCCTCCAAGTCCTCAAGGATCACCTGATTAATTTCAACACTTTAATCCAGCCCAGAGCAGATTGAGACAAACCCTGAAAAGATTATGGTGCTATCCCCATGCCTTTATGAAATTCAACAAAAAAGTAGTACTCAATCACGAAAAAGGAGGTAAGGAAATTCAGCAAAGTGCTAACTAAGGGCTGTGCTTATATTTACAATTAGTATATTTAATGTGATTTGGTTTACTGGTTCATTTTCTTTTCTGTTCATTGAGCCTCAGATTTGTTACAATTTTTTGTCATGTTTCCCTGCTTCCCCCATCTAATGGCTTGTTTGTAATTGTCTTTTTTATCTGCTCAAAGTTATGTAGTAGCCTAGATGGATACACGTATACCTATGCTGAGTCCCTTTGTTGTCTACCTGAAACTATCACAACACTGTTAATTGGCTATACTCCAATATAAAATAAAAAGTTAAAAAAAATCACTTCTATTTGTGTGTTTCTACATTCTTTTGGAACATTTTACTTATTGTATAGATTTACAGTTCTTGCCTTTAATTTCTTTTCCTTTTTTCTTGGTGTTTAACTTACATCCATAGGGCTTCCCTGATAAGTTGGTAAAGAATCTGCTTGTAATGCAGGAGACCCTGGTTCAACTCCTGGGTCAAGAAGATCTGCTGGAGAAGGGATAGGCTCCTCACTGCAGTATTCTTGGGCTTCCCCTGTGGCTCAGCTGGTAAAGAATCCACCTGCAATGCAGGAGACCTGGGTTCGATCCCTGGGCTGGGAAGATCCCCTGGAGAGGGGAAAGGCTACCCACTCCAGTATTCTGGCCTAGAGAATTCCATGGACTGTTCAGTCCATGGGGACGCAAAGAGTCAGACACGAATGAGCCCCTTTCACTAACTTATATCCAGGGAAGTACAGAAAGTGTACAAGTCTTAAATTTATAGCTTGATGGTTTTACATGATTGTACACCTCAATACAAGGTATACACCAGCACCCAGGGCCCCCAGCCAGAAGACCTGCTCCTTCACAGCCTAAACCCTCCCCAGAGATGGCCTCTATTTTGACCCTACCATCAGTGCATATGGAGAAACACCAAATTCCTCAATCACGTTCTTGCTTTGGATGGCCTGACTGGGATGTGGGCAACCCACTGGGGTCTTTATCCTTCCTGGCAAACTTCCAGGATCCCTAAGATTGGGGCTTACATGAATGTACCCCACTCCCCAACCTGTCTTTGGGGTGACATTCAAGTCATGGCTCAACCTCTCATGGCCTCCTGCTCATGCAACCTGTCCCCTTCCACCATGGCTGACCCAGAAGGTCAACGTTCAACCCTGCCCAACCAATCACAGCCAAGCAATGCACCAGAAGCCTGAACACTATGTCCTGAGGAGTGTACTTCAGACAGGGACCTCTGCCTGTGTGTCATCCTGGAATAAAAGCTGGGCTCTGTAGGCAAGAGTCTGCAGACCTGGCACCTAGCCCTGAGGGATGCTAAGTCCCTCATCCTTCTCCACCACGCTGGCATCCTGGCAGACATCACCAATCGATCTTCTGCTCCCTTCCCCCTGACAGACATCACCAATCCATCTTCACTCCCTCCTCCCCAGCCTTGAGGGAGGCAGTGTCTAAACCAGCCATCCTCAGAGCCAGCTGCACATTGGGGTGCTTGGGTGCTTTGAAAGCAACCTGATGCCTGGGCCACACCCCCAAGGATTCTGAGTTAATTAGTCTAGGGTGCAGCCTAGGCACTGGATTTTTCAAATTCTCCCCTGGTGACTCTAAAGTGTGGTCCAGGTCAAGAACTCTTGCTCCCAATGGAGGAGCTTGGGCAGCCACCCCCGCCAAGCAGGTGAAGCCCATGGTCGGTCTGCTCTAAACCCGGCCACCCTGAGCGGTTCACAGACTGAACCAGGTGACTTCGGCATCCCTGGGTGCTGGCTGATGAGGGACAAGCTCAGTACCATCCAGACCTGCTCATCTGAACCTGCACTTCAGCCAGACCCCCAGGCTTGTGTGCACACTGCACACAAGGGCCCTGGATGAGAGGAGTCCCCAGGTGCAGCCCTGACATCTGTGGTTTAGCTCAGGCCACCTCCCTCCACCACTCACAGGTGTGGGTTTAAGAGATAGTACGCTTCCAGGATTGTCTTATACTGATGTGACAATCTGTGCTTTTTCTTTTTTCTTCCTTTCTCTCTCTTTTTTTAACATATGTTCTTAATCAACAGAAATGTTCTCCCCATAGTTTCTGTAAATAAATCCCTTAATATGAAAGCTAATGTCCTCCAAAGAACTCATGATAATAAAAAAAAAAGTCTTTTCCCATGAAGTCCACTTCCCACAGTAAAAGTCTGTGGTCCTTTCACTTTGGAGGCAAAGGTCCAGGGGCATTTCCACAGGACTATGTCTGGGAGTCGAGGGGTTCGGTCACAGCTATATGTATTTAAGAAGAAATCCACAGAAAAAGTTAAGAAGATACAAGACTTTGGCGGCTCAGTGGTAAAGAATCCACCTGCCAATGCAGGAGGCACAGGTTCGATCACTGGTCTGGGAAGATCCTCTGAAGGAGGAAATGGCAACCCACTCCAGTATTCTTGCCTGGAGAATTCCAGGGACAGAGGAGCCTGGCAGGTTACAGTCCATGGCATTGCAAAGAGTCAGACATGACTGAGCGACTGAACAACAACAACAAATTACAGAAAAACAAATCACCCACAACCCCACCACTCTATTATTTTAAGATTTTTGTATTTGAAAATGTTGCCATCATTTTAATCATATATATGTGTGGGTACTTTAAGAACATTCTAGCACCTTGAAGAACAGTGTGTTTATTAAGGTGATTTCTTGGAGGCCGAAGATTTAAGTTGGTAGTTAAAGGAAGAAGGTAGGAGGCAACCTTACGGATCATCATTTACAGATGGGGAAAGGAGACCAGACTTAGTAAGTAATATGCCCAGGGTGGCACAGCAGCTGAGTGGCAAAAAGCAAACCAGGGACTTTCTGGTGGTCCAGTGGTTAAGACTCTTCCAACCAATGCAGGGGATGTGGGTTCAATCCCCAGTCAGAGAACTAAGACACCATATGCCAAGGGGCTTAACTAAGCCTGTATGCCGCAAATTCTGAGCCCCGCGCCACAGTGAAAGATCTCAGACACTGCAAGGAAGATTCCACGTGCTGCAGCTAAGCAGCAAATAAAAAAAACCCAAACCCAGGTTTCCTGATGGTGGGATTTCCTGGTATACTACTGAGCCAGTCCCTGGGGTCTTACGGTCTACTCTTTTTCTAGCCTCTCATGTAAGGGGGTGGCATCCTGTTAAAAAAAAAATCTACTGCTCTCAATCCATTCGGGTGTTTTCCTTTCATGGTCTGTGTTGAACAGCAAAACAGCAATTGATTATTTATTGCAAGCCAACATTTTGCCCATCCCTGCTGCCCTTGTGCAATCAGGGAAAGTGGGATCCCGAGAGGGCAAGCTACTTGCCTGAACAAACACAGCTCGTCAGAGGCAGAAGCAGGCTCTCAACTGGCTCTGCTGGACCCCCCAAGCCTCCGAGAGCCTTGCTGCCCAGCCAGTGTCGGGAAGCCCCCAGGCCTCCAGCAGAGCCAGCTTCGGGATGTGAGGCTGTTTATTGTTCCTGGGGTTGTCTGTGCGGCCGTTGATGTGTCTGAAGAGGGTGGAGAAGGAAGGGGCCTCTGGTGGGGGTTGACCATCCAAACAGATTCGACAGAAGCCAGAGTGTAGCCAGGGCAGCGAAAGGCTGGTGAGCGGGCAGGGGGCCTGTGGATCTCTCGTGCTGTCTTGTGATAATGTCATGTGCTGCCCCCAGTGAGGAGGGGGCCCTGCACATCCTTCCTTGTACCCCAGGGCACCTGCTGCCAGCCAGCTCTTCCATGGGGCAGACCTGGACCGCCCAGCTGAGGCCTGGCTGATGTGGGAACCATGCTGCCTGCCGCCCAGGCACGTTGCTCTCCTGGTATTTGAGGACGTGGCCCAGCTTTCCCAGATGGGTCCCCGACACAAGCTGTGTAGCCCGCAGCCGCTCAGAGAACATAGAACAGGCCTTGGGCTGAGACTCCACCCCCAGGTCTGCACGCGGTGACTGTGCGGTGCCTCCGAAGTGCTGTGCACTTTTCCTGGACTGTTTCGTGTGAGCCTGAAACAGCTCTCCAAGGTGGGGCCCATTCCAGCCCCACTTCACAGGCGAGCAAACTGAGGCTCCAGCTGGTGAAGCCACTCACCCAGGTAACAGACTAGCTTGTGACCTGGGCTTTCACAGCTGACACTGGACCTGATGTGACAGCTCAGGGGCTGCAGCTCGGGCTCTGTGGGATGCCTCTGTCACTTTCCAGCACTCTGGTCTTCAGAGATGGACTGACCTCTCTGTCTGTTTCCTCTTCTAGGAGATGCACGCGATAAGAAAGCCTGCCTCCTGCAGTGACGTGCATGGGTGCTAATTTGCTTCAGTCATGTCCGACTCTGTGACCCCACGGACTGCAGCCCGCCAGGCTCCTCTGTCCATGGGATTTTCCAGAATATTGGAGTGGGTTGCCATGCCCTCCTCCAGGGGATGTTCCCCACCCAGGGATCAAACCCGTGTCTCATGTCACCCGCATTGGCACGCGGGTTCTTTACCACCAGTGCCACCTGGGAAGGCCCTGGGGTTACAGAGGGGGTCAAGTAAACTTTTCCCTGAAGCCAATAGACTGCAGGGAAGATGTTTAGCATCTAACAGGTCCCGTCAAAGGCTGGCTGTGACCAGGTATCCCTGAGCACTGCCGAGCTTCCCCGGGTACCCATCTTCCTGTCTCTCCGCGTCCCCGTGTCACGTGTGGGTGATGATGGCCACCGTGAGGGTCACTGAGAAGATGGGAGATGAGGTGGGTGAAGCTGGTGTTCTGAGTGTCTGCAGCATCCTCTGGACTTGTACGTTTTTAATTTCAAATGTTCACCGTGTCTTCAGACGCCCTTGCAGTCCTGGCTGGGAGCACACTTCTCTCTGATAGCCGCCGTGAAGCCAGCATAAAATCAGCGCGTGGAATATGGCCACCAACACAGGGGTGTGGCCTTTATTAGTGCTGGTACTGGAGGGTGAAGCTGGCAGAGGACCCCAGGGGGCACCTGGTGACCCTCTCCTTTAAAAAGAAAAGGGAAATGGCTTCTATTTAGGCTGAAGCAACTTTCTGACAAAGAAGAGAAGGGAGAGGCTTTGTAGGAAGTTTTTTTTTAAGATTGTGTTCACTCAGGGGCTGTTACATTCAAGTTGTGACTTAATAACAAAAGAAATTCAGCTGGCATTTGGCTGAGTTTAGGCTGGTGTCAGCTGGTTCCAACAGGGCCTGAGGAGCAGGGAGTTCTGCCTTGGTCCCCGTGGGCTCTTCATCCTTCCATGGACAGGGGTGCCATCCTGTCAAGGAGGCGCTGGGGGCCAGGGTAGGGGCTCAGCAAGCCTGGATGATAGTTCCCGCCACCGTGGGCTTTTCTCATTAACCCGCGGTCACACGAGTCCATGAGTCAAAACAAAACATGTGGACCTGACCCAGGGATGTGGGTGCAGGACGGATGGCCGTCTCTTGGCTTTGCTAATTGGGGTTCTCTTCTCATCCCAATCAGGTTCTGCTCTTCGTCTAAGCAGATGAGATAGGAAGGAAGCTGGGGTTTCCTAACAAGCCGGCCTAGCAGGGCCGCGCAGCCATTTCTAAGTGACCGGCCCGGGCGAGAATCCTGGTCGGTTTGGCAGTAGGCTCATTCCCCTGGGAGCGTGTCGGTGTGATGACCCCAGGGAAGCCAGAATCGAGTGGAAGCCCCTTTGAAATCTGGCTGCAGACGTTGCCTTGAGCCGAGATGTCAAGATTCCTTTCCCGAGGAAGAAGTCCATCTGAGCTGCTGCCCCGTTTGTCCAGCAGAATGAGGAGAGCTCGGGCCGCCAGCCTGGACCCGAAGCCACGGCTGCTCTCCGAGAACAAAAACAGCACCGATGAGTAAGGGCCAGCGACTCTTTTTATTGCAGGCTTGGAAATTATCAAAATCAAATCAAGCCACATAAAACTGTGTCCTTCTTTTGTATCTTTTCATCAGAAGGACTTGAAGGAAAAAAAGATGTATCAGCATTTTTTGTTTTTTTTTCTTCTAATATATACAGAAATAATACCAAAAAGAGGCGCTTCAATGACTTTGCAAATTAAAGCAAGAAGATGCCAACTTTAGATTTTTAAAACCACCACATATCCACTGGTCTAAGTCAAAACTAATAGTTAACATTGATAATGGATTTTTTTCCCCAGATTTTTTTTAATCTGAATATAAAAAAGTATTATATGTTATATTGACATTTAGGCTAAATCTTTCCCTTATAAGGTGTTTGACATAAATAGTTTTTATTATGTGACTCTTAATGGGAGGAATACACACATTTCTTAAAGGTCCCAGCTGCTATTGTTATTATCCGAGACATAAAATTGGAATCCCCACTTCCAATATCAAATTTTAGCACAAACCCTATAAAATGTATCTTGTCAGAATGTGTCAGAACCGCTAAGCTCTTTTCGGCTGAACAGACTGCAGCTGGCGCTTGGTCCCGGAGGCTGACTCCACTCCGTGTGTCCTCTGGGTTGCGGCAGTGAACCGGTCCGGCTGGCACCCCGCTGCAGGTCTAGCCGCGAGGGAGGCGTGGGGTCAGATGAGTGTGTCCCAGCGGCCGGCCCGGTGACACGAGCCTGCAGGGCCGGGCCAGGGCCTGGAGATAGGACCCGCCAGCAAGTATGCGGAGAATGTTTTTCTTCGGACTCTCCGGAGGCTCGCAGACCACAGGGATTCCGTCCGCAGTGACAGCCTTAACATTTGCCAGAGCCCTGGACGCCACTGCAGAAATGGCATTGCCCACCCGGAAAGTGAGAAGGTAACGTTTATTTTTGTATTTTTTCTCTCTCTCTCCCGTATACAGACTGGAGAAAGACCACCAAGCGTGGGCCATTTTTTTTTTTCCACCATGATGTACAATTCACATTTGTTAATCAAAAAAAAGTGCCCGAGGTCATCCACCTAGACTTTTTTTTTTTCCTTCTTCTTAAACAGGAAACGGGTTTCAGATGTTTATATGTTAAAAAGTAAGGCTACTAATCTGTTTAGCCATTTACCAGACCCTGGTTAACTCTCTCTTAACATTTTAACGTTCAGACCTCATAGAATGACATTCACTTTTATCTCTCTTGTTATTTAGAATTAAAAAAAAAAATCTTTCGATAGTCACCTGCTTTGGGGGAGCTGTTTCAGCGGAGTTTAAAATAAATGAGTTTGGTAGTTTAGTGACGTTGTTCTCTTAGTGGCATTGGTGTCCTGCAGAGTGGGTAGAATTCTCAGGCAGTTTGTTAAAACAGACTGTGAACATGCGTCTTTTCATGCGCCCACATTCAAAACAGGCATGTGTTGAGGCATCTTAGATTCACACCAGAGATTCACAAATGCACACCGTTAAGAGGTCCATAGCGATGGAAAAATTAGTTCTTTTACACATTGGCTCTTTTTCTTATGATCAGTGTGATATTTTCCACTGTTCTCAATATTAGGCTGTGAGCAGTCACAGAGAACAACCTTTTCCCAAGCGGGTCCGTGGTCATTTAGCCTGATGTTTGGAAATCAAAGTTCGTTTTATTGATGGATTTTTTTTCACCTCACTCCAGGGGTGGGAATTTTAAACAGTTGCTGGTGGTGAAAATATCTCCCAGTTTAGCACAGCAAATCAGTGATCTTTTTCTGTGTTGGGGAGGTTTACATATCTATAATTTGGAAGAAAGGGGTACAGATAGGAGAAATGTGAGTGCTTCTATGAATTTGTTAGTACACAAATCACTGGCTGAAAAGACTCTTTTAAACACAGAGGTCAGAGCAGAAGGAATTCTATCACTTGCTAACCCAGATCTGATGGCCCCCAGCATTTGACCAAATGCTTTCTATCTGCAGGTTGTATAAAGAGGCAAAATGATGGGTTTGGGAGACACGTTGTCAAGGAGAGAGAGAAACAGCTGAATTGAGACCAGCTCTAAGAATCAACTGAGCATTCTCCGGACCAGTGAAAGAGGTATTTGTAAAAATGAAAACAAAAAGACAAGAAGCATTCTCAATTTCCCTATAATTGTCCTTGTCTGTCTCCTACACAAATATGTATTTCCATGTGGCAGAAATACACTTATTTTCTTCCTCATCAGTTATCAGCAATGGCTGGAGAAATAATGGATACAAGTGTAAAAAAGGACATGTAATATATGCCCCAACTCTTTCAAAATAGGGGTGGGATGGGTTCGATAAAACAACATTTTAAATATGTGCTTTTGAAAAACAAACAAAATCTCGATTCCTCGGGGCTTATTTTAATTTGGTGTTAGGACGGCACAAGGCTACCCCGGTACAGGCGTTAGGAACCCTCAGTGCAAACACAGGTCAAAACGGCAACGGCACCACCTGCCTCAAAATGTGAGCAGCAAGCACAGAAAAGGCTTCTGGTGTGAAAGGAGTGCCTACGGAACGAGTCTTCAAAACGTCAGCACCAGCAGAGGTGGATCCGCGTGGCACAAATGCACACCAGCTCTGGTCTTTCTCCAGGACACGTCTGTGTTCCCAGAGACCCGCATCTCCCGCATCTTGACTGAGGAGAACACTTTTGGTTTGGGGAGCCCCGGGATGCTAACAGCAGTGGGGAAGCCTGATGCGGCATGTCCGCAGCTACAGAAAGGCCAGAGCAGCCTGCGGAGGACAGGGGTCTGCAGGAGGGTGGGGAGGGCCGCAGTTTGGGCGACGGGAATTTCCTCCACCCGGGGAAGGGCGAGGGGCACCGGGCTCAGACGTCCCTCGGCCCTCCTGTGTGAAAACCCCAGGACATGAACCACTCTGGGCCAGGACTTTCTGTTTTTAAAAATCTCTTTGGCCCCCAGACGTTATGAACAGAAGAATGCCGAAGTCTGCAACTCCAGGGCAATCACCGTGTCAGCTCGGAGCCGAGATGTTTCCCGAATGAACACCTGGGTGATGTAAATCACCCCAGGGGTAAACACTTCAGGCCTGGATGCAGGCTGGGCGGGGTGCACTCTCCCACCGGCCAGGTCCATAAACCAGGCGCTGGCCGGCCCTGCAAATGCTCCTTTCAACGACAAAGACCCCCCTCCGGGCCTGGGAGCAGATGCCTGCCCGGAGGTCGCTCAGATAACGGCCAGGGGGGCTCCCACCCTCCCTTCTGGCCAACTTACCCTGCGCTGCTCTGGGGGAGTGGAGCTGTCAGAGGTTTCTGTCCTTATGAATGACTTTACCATACCTACAGGCGGGAGTCGGGGCTACTGGCTTCGAGCTGGATATTTGTAAAGGGCGGCATGCAAAGATGAACCCTAAAAAAAGATGATTTGTGCTTTAATATCATGATAGTAAAATCATAACAGGAGTAATAGCAGTAATCTAAAGAGCTATATGAAATAACCCCTGGGACAGTAGAATCAAAGCGGCATTTCCTCTTTTAAAACAGAGTGAATTAAGATATTAAACTCTCTCTTCCCCCTCACTGTCTTAAATTCTTTGACTTTTAATGGATAACCATTCGGTTGGTACACTCCACTGATAAAAAAATCCCTGAGTGGGGGCAAGTAGATGGCAGATGGCAAAATATATTCCCGCAAAGATCGCCAAGTTGAGAATTTCTTCAGGTTCTGATGCTCTAAGTTAAGAAAAAGGTCTCTCCTAATTATCGGGCTAGGAGGGGTCTTTTAAATGATATCGCCTGTCTTTAGCCAGGCAGACGTGAGGACGAGCAACGTAAACATTATAAAAGCAGCCTTCAGCACAGGCTTTTTATGGCTCTATCCCTTTCCACTCGCAGCACGAATTAGAGAAACACACAGAATTTGAGAGAAGTTATTCTGCCTCCGGGATCAACCTTGCACCAAAGAAAAATAACCCAGAGAAATTATTCTGCTGCCTGAAACGAAGGCAGGATCAAATGGTTGCTGATCAGAGCAAATGTTTAAATTGGATAAGTCAAATCGAGCGTTATTAAATAAAGCTTGTTTAATGTGTCTCGGACAGAAAACGTCTTTTGAAGAGTGCTGTAAACCTGATATTAGGAATCTGGCCGAGTGCACGTCTTGGGGCTCGACCGGTGCGCACCGGAACCGTGTTCTTACGACAGAAAATGTGATATTCTCCCTTCATGATGTATTTTTTTTCCTGTGTATTAAATGAAAGCAGAAAGGTTTTTATGTAGTTCTTGAAAACTGTTAATGCGAGTTAATAAATAGGAGACAACCGACCCACGTTTTAATGTTTATTCATCAGACTCAGCTCCGCTTGGCCAGCCGGGGATACCGGGACGACGTGCGGTGCTGGAACGCCGGCGTGTGGGGTGGCTTTCCCACCACGGCACAGTGGGGTCGCAGCTGACCCGTGCTCTCAGCAAACTGAAAACCACTCTCTAATGAGTTTTACAATATTTACATTTTCAATTTTATTTATAGGACGCCAGATGTCTACATTCAAAAGAAAAAAAATCATTTGGAATATAAGATCCCACCCCTTCCGCACACCCGGTGGCATCTCAGGCATTTGTGAGTTCCCACTGCCAGAGGTGTGTGTGTGTGTGTGTGTGTGTGTGCCCGCCACCTGGGAGCCGGGGTTGGGGGTCTCTCGGGGGGTCAGGGAGGTGGCGATGGGGCCTGTGCCCCACTATCTGCATGACCAGGAGCCCGTCTTTATTTCTGGGCCCCATTTTCTCCTTCTGTGAAAAGGCTGGGGCACATCCCAGCACTGTGACCCTTTGCACCGCTTAAGGGTCACCGTGTCCTCCTAAAGCCCTTCCAGGGACCCCTGAGAGGCAGCTCGGAGCAGACCTGAGAAAGTGGCTGCACAGCGTGCATGTGAACTGGGGTCCTGGAATCACTAACGGCTTTTCTTGCTTTACCCCTAAATGTGGTCTCAGAGGGACTTCCCTGGTGGCGCAGTGGTTAAAACTGCTTTCACTGCAGGGGACTCAGGTTTGATCCCTTGTCGGCGGACTAAGATCCCACATGCCATTCGACACAGTGGAGAAACACAAATAAGTAAAATAAGAAGAAGAAGAAAATAAGTAAGAAAACAAAGTGGGCTTAGAGCATCCAGGTCACAGCAGAGGGGATTGAAAGGTGCTTTGAAAATACAGGTCAGAAATTTTATTCACTTTGTTTTTGCTGTCAACTGACTCAGCACCCAGACTCAGGAACCAACAGCCCCGCTCTGCTTTATCTCCTGCATTTCAGCCACATCTCGTCTCCAAGTGACTCAAGCTCCTCAGATTCCCCCCCTAAGACCTCATCTGCCCCAGGCCCTTGCTGGGAAATTGTCTCCCCTTTCCCAACACAGACAATGAGCAGTGCGCCTTCCAGCTCGTGCCCACTTCAATACCCAGCCTGGTTCCTTCCTGTGGAGCAGTGCCGTCCAGCGGTGCAGGCAGCAAGTGTCTGCGTCCTGCGCATGACCGGGGAAGCACTAGGTGGGATGGGGACAGACCCACAGCCCCTGCAGCTCCCGGGGGGCCTCCCCATGTCACCTCCCTCACTCTTGGGCAGGCATTGTTGCCCCACTTCTTAGCAGACTCTTCAAATCACCGTGCATCCTGCAGCCCAGTGGGACTGCACTGACCCTCCTAGGTCCTTGTCCAGCTTGGACAGAGGGTCCAGCCGAACATGCCGTGGGACAGAGGTTCTCAGCATGGCCTGGAAGCCCCGCCGCCTGTGTCTCACATGCCCCAAGGAGGGGGATTCCAGGCACTTGCTGCTTTAGCAAAGCCTCCCACGCTGCTGCTGCTTCGGTGACCCAGTAAGAGCAACTCCTCAGGAGCCTAGTTCCCTCCGAGGCTGCAGCAACCTTGCACCTCCGGCATCAAAGCCTGGACCGAAGGCCAGGAAGGAGGCGGTATCGCAGGACCGGTTGTGTGGCCGGCCTGGGACACAGGAGGAGAGAGGAGAATGGTGGGGGAGGGGGGACAGATGGACAGGAGGAGAAAGCCTCGGAGACCTGCGGAGCAGCAGCTGAGAATCAGGAGATAAGTGGGGTGGGCAGGAGGTGGAGATGAGAGAGGCCGGGGGAAGGGGCGGTGGGGGCAGGCGGCAGGGGTCTCGCATCTTTCTCCCCTTCACCATTTGGCTCACGTCCGCCCCAGAGACTCTGTCTCCTGCTCGTCCCACCTCTACCTCCCATCCCCCCGGCCCGGCGGGTCCCAGCCCTGCCTGTCCTTTCTGGTCCCTGAGAGCTCCGATGGTACAGATGCCCGACCCCACCCCAGAGACTCGGAGGGGGTTGCATCGGGCGTGGAATCCAGCTTCAGCACATTCTACCTGCTCCCAGGCGGTCCCTGATCTGAGCCTCAATTTATACACTCAACTTCCTTCATGAGCTTGCACTTGGCATGCTGGGGACTTCAGAGGTTTGTCTGTCCTTAATCGGCACCCGCACTGGGTGAAAGCCTGCAGTGGTCCAGGGGCCACCTCGTCTATACAGAAGCATTACCTCCATCGGTCAGACACTCGGGTTGAGGCCTGGTGAGGCAGATGTACTGGGTGCTCTGGCTCTGCTCGGTCCCCTGAGGTGGTCTGCCTGAAGGACCGTGAAGGAGCCCCTCCCTCGTTAACCTGTGTGCCCCACCCCCACCCCTCGGCCTCTCTGTCCACCCCACCCCACTGGCAAAACCAAGAGAATGAACTGGACAGCTCTGAACAGTTTCTGAACCGAGACCCTGACTTGCACAAGAATCCCTGGTCTCAGCACACAGCTTTCTCTTTCTTAGTAAACGCATTGAGAAAACAGAATACAAAAATGTCTTCCGAAAACAGTTCTGACAAAACTTCTAAAATCTTCTTAAAAAAATGATCAAGTCTTGATGACTTTGAAACATACATTCCAGTTATTTGTTTGAAGTAATTCTGATGTCTCACTGCCCCTCACTGCCTTGTAAATTGCAATCCATTACTGACTCAATGTACATGAATTTGCGGAAACTCAGGGAGATAGTGAAGGACAGGGGAGCCCGGCGTGTTGCAGTCCATGGGGTTGCAAAGAATCAGACACGGCTTAGTGACTGAACAACAACCATTAATGAACGTTAACACAGGATATCTAGCAAGTCAGGCACTGTTTGGGAAACCTCACGTGACTTCATTCAGTTCACTGTGGCAATGACCCTGCCGTGCAGGCATCACTTTTGTGTCCATTTTACAGGTTGGATAAGTGAGGCAGCGAGGTCAGATGTGAACCCAGGTGGTCTGGCTCCACAGGTGGGCAGGGCTGGGGAGCCAGGCAAGCAATACCGAGTTGCAAGATGGAACTCTGTTATTTAGGAGAATTTCTGAGACGCAGCCCCAAGCCAGCCCTGCCGCTCTCTGTGAGTCTGAGTCACTTTTCCTTTCTCAAGCCCAGTTTTCTCTCCCATAAAGCAAGAGCGGTCCTATGGGTGTGCTGTCTCCACTCCTTTCCACCACCAAAAGTAAGACCACCAATCCCCTCCTCCATACTTTCCAGGGCCTGACGCCTGAGCTTCTGGTTTGTGATAAACTGGGCTCTGTTCTTAAGGAAGAGAAGAATGTTTTCTGGAAATACCAAGCCGGTCTTTGCTGGGACAAACCTTGAGGCTGAGGCACAAGGAAAGTGGGGCAGGCTTGGACGTGCAGCAGGACCCCTGGCTGGCTCAGGGACCCTCTGACATTCTGACCCCGGGACAGGGAGGACTCTGAGCTCTGGTTTCTCTACGAGACGGCAGGGGACAGACACACTGTGGTTCCTGTGGAGCTGAGCTGCCAGCAGCCCTGGAGTCCAAGAGCTGGATCCCATCTCTCTGCAAATCCAAAGGAGGAATCCCCCACACCTTCTGGGTCCTGTCAATCAGGAAATCTCAGCTCTGGGAGGATTACATAAAGCAACACTCCACGTTCATGAAAGAGCAGCCCAGAGCTTTCCACAGCCTTCCAAAGTCATCACAACAAAAAGCAAAGAGCACAGGCGGGACTCCTGTCTATAAACATCTTCTCACACCAACCAGAGGAGAGAGGCACCACTGTGAACCCATTTTTCAGATGCAGATACTGAGGCACAGAGCAGTTATGAAATTTAAGTAAGGTCACACTTGGAGCTGATCTCTGGTCCCAGATGGTCAGCCTGAAGGGCTGTTAACCCTCAGCTTCCCCAGTTTCTCCAGGTACCCAAGAGGTGGGAGTTATTATTATTATTGGGTTTTGGTCAAAAATAATTTTTTCTTAGACAGCCGGCACAGCTATAGAGAGTCACCACCAGAAAACAACACCGATGCAGCCCACCTACGAAATTCACACACAAGAGGGATGCGAGAGGCGCACACACCATGTCTGCTGAGCCGTCCCCTCAGCTCTCCACCTCTGATCCTCACCTCCTTCCTGCCTCTTACTCAGTACCGCCTGATATCATGTCTTGAGTTTGCACTCACCCAGAAAATGTAAGCTCCTTGACGTCAACTATTTTTGTCTATTGGGTTTGACATCATATCCTCAGCACCTAGAACAGTGCCCAACGCATACGACTGCAGCAAGTATCTTTAAATAGGTGGATGAATGCATTGTGCTCAGTTATTCAGTCACGTCGTGGCCGAGTGGTCTTTGCGACCTCAAGAACTGTAGCCTATCAGTCTCCTCTGTCCATGGGATTTTTCCAGGCAAGAATACTGGAGTGGACTGCCATTTCCTTCTCCAGGGGATCTTCTCCACTCAAGGATTGAACTCGCGTCTCCTGCATTGGTAGAAGGATTCTTTACCACTGAGACACCTGAGAAGCTGAAGGATAAATGGGTGATGCTTTTTTCAGAGCTTTGTCATCTTTCTGAACTCCCTTTAAAAAAATCTGTAAAATGGGACTTGTGGTTGCCAAGGGGGAAGAGGGTAGAGGAGGGAAGGACTGGGAGCTTGGGATTAGCAGATGCAAACTATTTCATGATGGATAAACAACAAGATCCTATTGTAGAGCCCAGGGAACTATATTCAATATTCTGTGATAAACCATAATGGGAAATATGAAACAAGTATTTTATATATATATATATATGTATATATATATATATATATATATATATATATAACTGAATCCCTTTGCTATACACAGAAATTCACACACTGTAAATCAGCTATACTTGAATAAAATAATTTTTTTTAAAAAGTCTATAAAATGGGCTGAGTGCTCCCCACCATAGGGCAAGGGGAGGCAAGGCCGGTCAGCTGTCCAGCTTGCGGTGTCCCATGCATCTCAGCACAATTGGCCGAGCTGTATGTCCTCCCCAGACACCCAGGGAACCACCCGCCCCACCCCCCATCCGCAGCCTGTGAGGCTGCCTGTTCTGGAAGCTGCCACCGCTGCCCTCTGCAGTCTCTGGGCTTTGTCTGCCCCATGGCCTGTGATCTTTCAACAGTTAAGAGCATCGCTAATAAGAGATTTGAGAACAATTTGTGTCACTTGGAGAAGGCTGGGTTTCTGGAGGGTGGCTGGATCTTAGGTATTGAGTGAGCTGAAGTCTCTGCTAATTCCGCTGACTTTGAACAATAAACAGCCTCACACCCTCCATTGTTCTGGGGCCTGGTGCGGACCAAGTGGGCCCTCCCCCGGGAACCCTGAAAGGATTCCTTAGAGAGTGGGTGTTGACCTCTATCTCACCTGGGAGCCTCTGCTCTGGAGAAGGTCTGGCAAACGGCAGGGCCACTTAGCACTCCTGACCCACAGAACCAGAGTTTCCACAGCCCATACCCGCCTTCTGGGAGGATGGCCCTGCAAGCGGGGCATCCCAGGGCAGAGACTGCACACACACACGCCCCTCCTGTGTGCTCCTCCACAGTCGTTTTAGTTCACGGTGGGCAGGGACTTAAAAATGAAAGTACAAGGACATGGATGAATGTAAACCTTGACGATGCATTCCAACATACACTAGGTGAAGACAAACACTGTCTGATTCCACTTATGCGAAGTACCTAGAGCAGACAAATTCACAGGGTTAAGAAAGTAGGTTGGTAGATGCCCGGGGCTGGGGCTGGGGCTGGGGGGCTGGGAGTTAGTGTTTAATGGAGACAGAGTTTCAGTTTAGGAAGGTGAAAAATCTGGGAGATGGATGATGGTGAGGGTTTCACAATAAAGTGAAGGTAATTGGTGCCACAGAGCTGTCCAGTTAAATACGGCTAAACTAGTATGTTTTATATTATATGATTTTTACCACAATAAAAAGCATTAAAAAAACAAAAACAAACTTGCATTTATTTCTTTTGAAAACTAAGTATTATAACATGTTTGTTATAAAACAAAATATTTATTATAGAAACTATATGAAAAATGTAAATGCTTAAGGAGTGATTTATTAACTATAATCTTGCCATCCTGGGATTCACTGCTTTGTATCTTTTGCCGTATTTTATGTCTCTGTCCTTCTGTCTGTAGAATACAGCCTGAATTATTATATAATTTTAGATCCCGTTGTTCTCTTATTACTATTTTATCATCAGATATTTTCATTTCTTTCAATATCCTTGGGAACTCACGTATTTTAAAATCGGAAAAACAAACCGTGTTGTGAAGAAGGCAAAGTCCAGAGGGAACGATGATTCTGCCAATGGACGGAAAAGCCAGGACAGACACACGGTGAGGACGTGGGGTTAATGTCAGCCTTGAAGCTCATTGTGTGTTTACTGACCCCATCCCCTCCTCATGGGCACCGAGGCTGCTCCTGAGTACTCATCTTTATAAACATTGCTGTGGACAGAGATGCTTAGATGTAAGTCCTTGTGAACCTCCCCGTTCACCTCCTGCAATAATCTCCCAGTAGAGGAGTCAGGGACCAAAGCGTGTGGACGGGAAGAAGGCTGCAGGTTCGTTCACCCAAGTCTCCCTACAGTGTGTGCGAAAGCCGCTCACGGCCTTGGACGCTGAGCAGTGACACCTTTAACTTTCTTTCTGTTGTTGTCCAGGGTTTCTCTAGTTTGGTTCTGAAACACCCTCCTGAGCCTGGTCTCTCGAGGGAGGGAGCTGGATTAGCCACGAGTCCCTCCAAGGGAGAGCATCTGGGGAGTTCAGGTTCTGGGGAGTTCAGGCTGCAACACCCCCACCCCCAGCTAGGTTTGGTTTTCAATCTTTGCCACCTGGGGGGATTTGCTCCATGAGGCAGTGGGGGTGGGGGGTGGGGTGGAAGGGCAAGCAGACTTGCAAACTCTCACCTGGGGTTGAAAGGAGCTTTTGATAAGAAGCCTGTCCCTTTTAAAAAGCAAATGGTCCCCAGAGGGCTTCTGGAGTCTGTCCTCAGGGGGTGGATGTGTGGAGCTGATGGTGACCTGCCCACTGCCCCCTCCCCACTCCCCCAGCCCCCAAGGCTGACCAACTCGCCCATCACTCAGCATTCTTTGGCCTGATGGGGCTTGGGGCATTGGAGGACTCAGTCTTGCCTGAAACAGGAACGACGCAAGTGCCTGGTGGGTGCTGCTGAGCCCCTGCTCCACAGCACAGAGAAATCCTGCGGCTCCACAGCCCTGGCTATCTGCTTCTCTCCTTCCCCAGGCTTATTTTTGATTGTTTTTAATACTGAGGTGGAATTAACATATCATCAAACGAACCCCTTAAAGCATACACATCCATGGCATTTGGTACATTTGTGATGTTACAAACTCACGGCCTCCATCCAATTCTAGAATACCTTCATCACCCCAAGAGGGAATCCCGGATCCACTGGTCACCATCTTCACCCCCAACCCCCTCCCCGAACGTCCCCAGAAGAGGCAAAAGGAGAGAGACCTCTGGTAACCCCTCATCTCCTCTCTGTCTGTACACATTTGCCTTTTCTGAGGACATTCCATTTAAATGGAATTGCGCAACATGTATTACGATTCTCCTGGGTCTGGCTTCTTTCATTCAGTATAACCCTTTCAAGGGTCATCCACGTTGTAGCCCGTATCAGCGCTCTCTTCCATTGTATGGCTGAGTAATAGTCCACTGGATGGACAGACCATGTCTGTCTGCGGCTGGACACTGGGGTTGTTCCTAGCTTTTGCCTGTTCTGAACACTGCTGCCTACTGTGACCATCTGGAGTGCCTGTAATCAGTCCTTCAGGTACACACCCAGGGGTGGAGTGCTGGGTCCTATGGTGACTCCATGTTTAACTTTTTGAGGAGTTGCCAGACAGTTTTCCACAGCTGCACCATTTGTGTATCCACCAGAAGTGTACGAGCGTTCCACTTTCTCTTGAGGCTGTTGTTCAGTTGCTCAGTCATGTCTAGCTCTTTGCGACCCCATGGACTGCAGTACACCAGGCTTCCCTGTCCTTCACCATCTCCCGGAGTTTGCTCAAACTCATGTCCATTGAGTCGGTGATGTTATCAAGCCATCTCATCCTCTGTTGCTCCTTCTCCTCTTGCCCTTAGTCTTTCCCAGTGTCAGGGTCTTGTCCAGTGAGTTGGCTCTTCACATGAGGTGGACAAAGTATTGGAGCTTCAGCATCAGTCCTTCCAATGAATATGCAGGGTTGATTTCCTTGAGGATCAACTGGTTTGATCTCCTTGCAGTCTAAGGGACTCTCAAGAGTCTTCTCCAACACCACAGTTCAAAAGCATCAATTCTTTAGCACTCAGCCTTCTTTATGGTCAAACTCTCACATCCGTACAGGACTACTGGAAAAACCACAGCTCTGACTTTGAGGACTTTTGTCGGCAAAGTCTGGTCTCTGCTTTTTAACTCACTGTCTCGGTTTGTCACGGCTTGTCGTCCAAGGAGCAAGCGTCTTTTAATTTCACGGCTGTAGTCATTGTCCGCCGTGATTTTGGAGTCCAAGAAAATAAAATCTGCCACTATTTACATTTTCCCCCCAACTTTTTGCCAGTTTCTCTAGTTCAGCCTTATTTTATGTGTACATAATTTAACTTATTTATTTTGGCTGTGCTGGGTCTTCGCTGCTGCTTGCGGGCTTTTCTCTAGTTGCAGCGCGTGCAGGCTACTCTCTGGTTGTGGTGTGCAGGCTTCTCTTTGCAGTGGCTTCTCTTGTTGAGGAGCACGGGCTCTAGAACACAGGCTCAGTACTCCAGGGCGTGTGGGATCCCCCAGGGTCAGGGATCTAACCTGCGTCTCTGGCAGGCAAATTCTTTCACCAGTGAACCACCTGGGAAACGCAGCTGAGCCTTAAATGAACAGCGTCTTTCCAGAGGCACTGTTCTGCCTTCTCCGTCTGCATAACGATCCCAGTGTGGACTGTGGGGGGCTGGGATGTCCCCCACGTTGTTGTGCGGGCAGCTCTCTATGGAAGACCCTTGGCAGGCAGCGGCCCCCTCCCCCATCTCCTGGCATCGTGACACTCCTCCTGGCTCAGTTTCCCTATTGAGAGAACAAGGCATCCGAATCCTAGTTGAAGGGCTATTGCAAGCCCAGTGCCCAGCTCACAGTGGCATTCTGTTAAGAGTGGCTGTTAGCTCACACTCAGAAAGTGGGGGACAGGGGCCATAAGAGGCATCCTGACTTTGAGGACGGCCCCCCTCCCCCAGCTGGTGCTCTTCACTATCTTAATTAGCTACAAGTCATGTAAAATGTACTGTCAGGACCGTAACTAACTAAGACGGAAAAGGTGCTTCTGAAACTTGAAGAAATGGCAAAAGGTGGAGATTTGAACCAGATTGTTCTTAGGTCGCCTCCGGTGGAGGGGGCAGTCTGTCCTGCATGGATGGCTGTCCAGGAGGGTGTGGACGTGGCTACCTCCATAGCCCAGTGGGCTCTGTACACAGTCCCTTAAGGGCTAAATAAATGCAGTGATTTACTGAGAAAAGACCTGTCAGGGCCACCTCTGGCTCTGAGATCTGAGGACTTGTGGGAGAGGACAAGCATTCATCATCTGCTGGGACATGGTCCTGTCAACAGTCACCCTGATGGGGACAGGACCCGGCCGGCAAGGGGCAGCTGCCCGCCCTCCCCCAGCCTGCTCTCCTGGGGCAGTGAGGGGAGGACAGAGGTGGAGGGGAGGCATGCTGAGCAGGGGTGCAGCCCTGCTCTCTTCCCCCAGCTGTCTGGTGGCTCCCTAAGGTGTGAGAATCAGAGCAGGATGGCCCTGGGGACCCAGACCCCTCCCGCAGGGACTCCAGGCAGGGTCATGGCAGGCCTTGGCAGACCTGGGTTTGGAGACCAGGCAGGCAGACTCCCTGGGGAGGACGGGACACGCCCTGACCATGGCCAGAGGTCTGGTTCTGGATCATGCTTGCCCCTGCCCCAGATGCCATGATCTCCAGCTAGTCTCCCATCTCACCAGGAGGTACGTTTTTATCTGTGAGATGAGGAGGAGGAATTTTCACCTTCCAGGGCTGTGAGAGCAAATGAAGCAAGGCGGGCAAGCCAGAGCTCCTTGGGGGAGACACATATTTTGTGTATGTGAAAAGGGAGATGTTTAGGCCGGTGTCCAACAGACATGGAATTCAAGCCACATATGTAATTTAAAATGTTCTAGCAGCCATATTCAAAAAGACGCAAGAGGGAACAGGTGGAATTGATTTTTCAAATATTTTAACCACTGTATTCAAAATACATCATCCTGCAATTAACATAAAATTATCAAGATATTTAATGCTTTCTGCTATGAATTATTCAGAATACGGCGGGTACTTCACAGGGTGTCTCAGCTCCAACCAGACATGTTTCAAGCGCTCAGTCCCCATGTGTGGCTGGGGCCACTTTCCTGGTCCCTTCAGGACCAGGAGCGTCCCATCTCTGGGGGTGGGCTTCCCGCTGTGCTCTGCTGCCCCACCCTTTAGTTTTAGGGGGCCCGGGGGTTACACCAGGTCCTGGGTGGGGCTTCCCTGAGCTACGGCTCCCCTAAGTGGGGGAGGGTAGATGTAATCTCTGCCACTGCCGTCTCTTTAGGGTGCTGCACATTTGGGGAGGGGCTAATGTAAGAATTGGTTTGTGTATAAATGAGATACGTGGCCAGTGTTAGCAGTAAGGATGTTTACTGCAGTGCTACTTAGAAGAGTGGACAGATTTGAAATAAGGGCTCAAGGAATCAGTCCCGTGACCACAGAAATGGATCACACGGAGGTTACTGGTGACCTGGGCGAGGGTAGGTTAGTGGCTGCGGGTGTGAGAAGCCAGACTGGAGGGTGTTTAATCAAAATGTGATTGTGGGGGGAAAAGGTGATCCCTCTTCCGCATTTTAAAAAAGAAAATATGGATGGGTATCACCAAGACGTGAACTGCTCATCTCTGGTTGCTGGGTGGTTTCGGGTTTCCTTCTTTTTGTGTATCTGTGGTTTCTAATTATCCCACTACAAACATGTTAGTTGAAGAATTGTTGTTCAGTTGCTCAGTTGTGTCCAACTCTTTGCAACCCCATGGATTGTAGCATGCCAGGCTTCACTGCAGATGGTGACTGCAGCCATGAAATTAAAAGACGCTTACTCCTTGGAAGGAAAGTTATGACCAACCTAGATAGCATATTCAAAAGCAGAGACATTACTTTGCCAACAAAGGTCCATCTAGTCAAGGCTATGGTTTTTCCTGTGGTCATGTACGGATGTGAGAGTTGGACTGTGAAGAAGGCTGAGCGCCGAAGAATTGATGCTTTTGAACTGTGGTGTTGGAGAAGACTCTTGAGAGTCCCTTGGACTGCAAGGAGATCCACCCAGTCCATTCTGAATGAAATCAGCCCTGGGATTTCTTTGGAAGGAATGACGCTAAAGCTGAAACTCCAGTACTTTGGCCACCTCATGTGAAGAGTTGACTCATTGGAAAAGACTCTGATTCTAGGAGGGATTGGGGGCAGGAGGAGAAGGGGATGACAGAGGATGAGATGGCTGGATGGCATCACCGACTTGATGGACGTGAGTCTGGGTGAACTCCGGGAGTTGGTGATGGACAGGGAGGCCTGGCGTGCTGTGATTCATGGGGTCACAAAGAGTCGGACACGACTGAGCGACTGAACTGAACTGAACTGAACTGAGGCTTCCTTGCCTTTCATCATCTCCTGGAGTTTGCTCAAACTCATGTGCATTGAGTCAATGATGCCATCCAACCATCTCATCCTCTGTCATCCCCTTTTCCTCCTGTCTTCAATCTTCTCCCGCATCAGAGTCTTTTCCAATGAGTCGATTCTTCCCATCAGGAGGCCACAGTATTGGAGCTTCAGCATCAGTCCTTCCAATGAATATTTAGGGTTGATTTCCTTTAGGATTGACTGGTTTGATCTCCTTGCTGTCCAAGGGACTCTCAAGAGTCTTCTCCAACACCACCATTCAAAAGCATCAGTTCTTTAGTGCTCAGCCTTCTTTATGGTTCAACTCTTACATCCATGGGGCATTCAAACTTTTCAAAAGTATAAGCAACATATTGGGATCATAATAATCAACCTTAGTTTTGGGAGCACAGATGGAAAGCGGGTTGAGTATCCACTGACGCGAGCTGGGGTGCGATTTCCCAGAGATGCCAGAAACGGCATATGAAACCCTCTCCAACCCTCTCCTGACCCAGCCTGACTTACGAGGTCCTCCCTAGACCATCACCACCTTCAGGAAAGGGGAAACCTATTCACTGAGTATCCATTTACTAAATGCCTGGCACTGATCAGGACACAAACTCATGTCCATCTTTATAGATGAAAACACTGACACTCAGAGAGGGAAAGACACCTGCCCAGGAGCCCTCAGCCTGTGAGTGGAGGAGGGGCAGGAGACCGTGAGGACGGTGGCCCTGGGGGCTACATGCACCCACCAGTCTCAGAAACAGGTAACTGACGCATTAGGAGCTCATTTCACCCTCCAGTGGCCCCTCAGAGCACGGCAGGCTCCTCAAGCCCAGTTTACAGGTGAGGCACCTGAGCTCAGCAGGGCCTGTGTATCTGACCGGGCTCAGGCCACTGGGAAAGGATGGCACCCAGATGGCCCACCTCTGGACCACCCGCCCTGCCTCCTTCCCCTGTATCCCACTGCTGGCTCTTTGACTTTTCTGGGCCTTCTCGAGGGTCACAGCACGGTGGGCACCCAGAAGTACCCCGACGGGCGCCCACGGAAGGACGGCCCCTCCTCGCCACCACTGACCTGCGCCAGAAAGCCCGGCGTGGGCTTCAGTGCTGTGCGTCGGGCTCTGAACAAAATCAGACCAGCTTTAGGACTGGGATTGGAGGAACCATAAAAGGAGAAGTGTGGACAGCAGAGACAATAAACGCACGTGTGGGCTGGGGCTGCGGGAGTGTGTGCACTGGCGTGGGGGCGGGAGAGGGGCTGTTTAATTGAGGTGAAGGCTTGGGCCGATCCTTGCTGTTTGCAGGAAGCCCAAATAAGGGAGCCAGGAAAGGGCTCAGGGATGCGTGTGCCCTTGTTCATCCACTCTGTGCCCAGGCCGATTCAGTCATAAGACCTGGGGTCCACTTGTGCGGGCACAGAGTGCCTAGTTAAGTGGAATGGCAGGACAGTTAACCTTGGCAGGCCTGCCAGGAGCTGGGCGGCCTCCATCCGCCCACCTGCCCTGTCAGCTCCCAGCTGATGTCCTCACTTCACAGGTGGCTTGGGGATGTGTGGGCTGAGCTCAGGCAGGCGCAGAAGGCAGGGGCCAAGCCCTCGACATGCGACTCAGCTGACTGCGTGCCAAGGAACAGCAGGCCTCTGGGGGAGAGAATGCCTCCCATTTTAAGGAAAAGACCAGGGGATGGGGGATGTTAAATATGCTGATGTAGGCACTTTCCTGGTGGTCCAGTGGCTAAGATTCTGTGCTCCCAATGTGGGGCGGGGGGCTCGGGTTTGATCCCTGGTCAGGGAACTGGATCACGCACACTGCACTAAGACTCCGCCTGCCGTAACTAGAGATTTCACATGCCACAGCTTAAAGATCCCGCATGCCACAACTGGAAAAAAAATCGCATTGAAGAGCCCACAGGCCGCAACTACGACCCAGCGCAGCCAAGAAAAGCAATAAATATTAAAACAAACAAACAAACATGCTGATGTCTGGGCCACCAGGACACTCTGGGCCTGGATATAAGTTAGTCTGTTTGTTGTTTCTGAGTCGCCCCTGGTGATTGTCCTGAGCAGGCTGGGTTGAAAGCTCGGCCGTAACCCATCACCACCAAAGTGAGGGCCCCGTCATGCTGTCCCTCAGGCCCTGTCAGAGGGTCTGAGTGGGTTTAATGCCTGCCTGTCACCCTCGTGAAATTCATCACCGTTGAACAAGGCCCCCTGCCTGGGAGCATCCTTCCTTCCACAGGCCAGGCTGCCGACTCGGGTACCCGGGGCCATTGCAGGCTTTCTGGACATTGTAAAATACAGCTTGCTGCTGTAGCCACTCAGGTTATATAACACGCAGTAATCAATCCAAACGAATAAACACAAAGCCAAGAATCAAAACCAGCCACAGCGTGAAACCCAGCAGGCGGCAACACCGCAGCCCGGAAACGAGAGGCCAGGGCAGGGCTGGACCCGGCAGGGCCCCGGGAGCTTCATCTGAGCCCTGATTACAATCATCGCCATGGCGATCTGGGGAGGACAGATGGCTGTGGGCCAACGGGGCCTTCCAGCACCCCCCACCTTTCTCCTCGCCTTGGAGAGGTCCCCTCCTTCTTCTCCTCTCTCAGGCTCCCCACTACCTGTAACCATCTGTGGGGGTTGAACGATAAGATCTGTTCACATCCTAACCCTTAGACGCTGTGAATGTGACCTTGTTTGGAGAAAGAGTCTTTGGAAACGGTATGTTACCCCCTTCGTATGTCTGCTTACTTCAGTCTGGCAGTCATATAGGTGCAAACACTTTCTGGGGGAACAATAATCTACATTTTCTTACGCTCCTCTGCACATTGTATGCTTTTGATGTCTTCTTTCTTCATGTTCAATCTTTTGCTGTTCATTGTGGTTATCATCACTTTTACAGAAAATTTATTTTTTAACCTGTGTACTGGCTTAAGTGATTTACTTTCCAACTATGATTTTCTCTTTCCTATAGCCTCTTGCTTCTTTTCTATTTAGTAAAGATCTTTCAATATTTCCTTTAGGATAGTTTGGTGTTGCTGTATTCTACCATTTTTTTGCTGGCCTGAGAAATTCTTTATCTGTCCTTATATTCCGAATGATTATCTTGCTGGGTTGCATGTCCTCAGACTTTCCCTTTCAGGACTTTGAATATATCTCGCCACTCCCTTTGACCTGCAGTGTTTCTGTAGAGAAATTAGCTGACAGCCTTATGGGAGTTCCCTTGTAATTAAATCTTTGTTTTTCTCTTGTTGCCTTTAGAATCCTCTCTTTATCTGTAACTTCTACCATTTTAATTATAATATGTCTTGGTGTAGGTCTGTTTGGGTTCAACTTGTTTGGGACCCTCTGTGCTTCCTATATCTGGATATGTTTCCTTCTTTAGGTTTGGGAAGTTTTCAGCCATAATTTCTTGAAAGACGTTTTCAGTCCCTCTTTCTCACCTCTTCCCCTGGAATCCCTGTTCTGTGTAGGTTGGCATGCTTTATATTCTCCCATAGGTCTCTTATACTGCTTTTATTTTTTTCATTTGACTTTCTGCCTGCTGTCCTGATTGGGTAATTTCCACTGTTCTGTCTTCCAGGTCACTTATTCCTTCTTCTGCATTATTTATCCTGCTATTCATGGTCTTCAGCTCAGCTTTCATCTCAGCAAATGAGTTGTCTGATTTTTCTTAGTCCTCTTTATAGTTTCTAGTTCCTTTTCACAGGCATCTGCATTTCTATCATTTGCCCTTCTTAATTCCTTCACCTTTTTCATCATCTGCTTTCTGAACTCTGTGTCTATCAGACTGAGGAGGTCTGTTTCATTGTTGGTTCTTTCAGGGGCATTCTCTCCATCTTTTCATTGGGAGTGGTTCCTCTGCTTCTTCATTTTACTTATATTTCTCTTGCTGTATGACTTTGTTGTTCGGTTGCTAAGTCATGACTCTCTGTGACTCCATGACAAGTCACTCTCTGTGACTCCATGTCTGACTCTCTGTGACTCCATGAACTGTAGCACACCAGGCTTCCCTGTCCTTCACTATCTCCTGGAGTTTGCTCAAACTCATGTCCATTGAGTCAGTGATGCCATCCAACCACCTCATCCTCTGTCACCCCTTTCTCCTTCTGCCCTCAATCTTTCCCAGCACCAGGGTCTTTTCCAACAAGTTAGCTCTTCACATCAGGTGACCACAGCATTGAAGCTTCAGCTTCATCATCAGTCCTTCCAGTGAATATCCAGGGTTGCTTTCCTTTAGGACTGGCTGGTTTGATCTATGAGTTTAGGAGAAACAATTGTCTACTGTGGTCTTGGAGGACTATTTTTATGTGAGAGCATGCTTGTTTAGCCCGTGTGGGTTTAATATTTTCGGTGTGAGGGCTGTTTGGTATGGATGCTGCTGTCTCTTACCTCACTGTGTGCTGGCCTTTATCCCCTTGACAGGGGGTGTGACTGGTGTTGTGACCAGAGCTACAGCAGGTGGTGAGTGCAGTCTCCTCTTTGCTCTGTGGCTGTCACTGCCCTGTCAGGACAGGGTCTGCCTCCTCACTGTTGGAGTAGAAGCCCCTAGACCCACTTCTGAGCTGTGCTGTGTGGTAGGTGAGACAGTCCTGCTGGGGGAGTAGCCATGGAGAATTCCTTCCCTGGAGCCGTCCATCGGGGATGGCAAGGGTCCTGGCAGCCCCCCAGTGCTGTGTTCATAGGGTCACCAGCACAGATCTTACCCACTGAAGTCAGGACCAGGACTGCAGTGGTCACGCACCTGGAGTGGCCGTTGGAAGCAGCAGGGACGCTGGCCCTGCCTCTGAGTGCAGGCGCCTACAGAGCCCAGAGTCTCCGAGGCCAGACTGTCCCTTCCACGGGAGCCCCCGCGGGCCTCTCCCGGAGCTCAAGAGGCGCCACGAGAAAGAGGCTGCTATGGTACCCTGCCCCTCCCTTTGTACGCCCCTTAGCAAGGGCGCTGTGCTTCTGTGGTGCCCAGGCGTCCTCTGCAAGCACCCCCGGTGAGGCCGGTACTGGGTCAGGAAGGAGGGGACAGGGCACAGGTTTTAAAAGAAAGAGCCGTTGAGGACACGCCAAAAATGGGCTGGAACCTACTAGGCCCAAGATGGCGGAAGAGTCGCCTTCCAGAGGACCCTGAGCCTCAGGACCCGTTCGCTGTAACATGTGAGCTAATACACACCCACGGGCGCCAGCACGGCTCCGAGGCCCAGACCACGAAGGGCCAAAACGTGGGCGGTGCCCCGATTCCTGGAAATCCCCTCCCCTTCCCCGAAATAGTTGGAATAATCCTCCCACTCGTTAGCCTATGAAATCACCCAGCCCATAAAAACCAGTCACCCCATGTTTTGAGGCTGCTCTCATGTCATTTGAGATGGACCACACTCTGTGGAGTGTGCATCCCAATAAATCTACCTCTTAGCTATCACTGCCGCTCACGGACTTCCTTCGGTGATGAGACTAAAGAACTTGAGCGTGTGCTCTCAATGAAGACAGTGGTTTCCACTCCCAGCCCCTGGGTTCCAGACTCAGTCTGAGTTGTGCGGTTTCAGCATCACAGTCTGGCCCTTTTCAGGCTGTCTCTAACCCCAGTCCTCTCCATAGGTCAGTCCTCTGAAGCCTGAGTTTCAGTCCCGAGCCTTGCAGGTACCAGCAGCCGCAAGTCTCGGGCTGGGGACCACAGAGAGGTGGCGTGGAACCTCTGTGTGGCTCTCTGTTCTGGCTGCCACCAACTGGCTGCTGCCATCTCCCTTGAGCCTACAAGGCTCTCCCTCTGTCCCTGCTAAGGTCCCCGCCCGAGAAGGGGCTCCCCATGTGGGGGGACCTTTCCTCCTTTCCACCTTACTCCTAGGGGTGCAGGTCCTGTCCCGATTCCTTTTTCTCTTTCTGGTTTCATCCTAGCCGGTTATGTGGAGCTCTTTCTTGTACCTCGGGGTATCTGGTATCCTCTGCCAGCGTCCAGTGGCTGTATCTTCGGCAGGAGCTGGGCTCCGTGTCCTTCTATTCCGCCATCTCCACTCCTCTCTCTGTATATGTAATTAGGCTAAGGTTCTCTGGCTGAGCTCATCCTGCACCAGGCTTGGGTGGGCCTTCAGTCCAAGGACGGGTGTCCTTATAAGAGACAGAAGAGAGAGACAGGATATGTGGTGTGAAGATGAAGGCGGAGGCTGGAGGGAGGCGGCCATGAGCCAAAGGACACCTGAGCCACGAGGAGCTGGAAGAGGCAGGCAGGAGCCTCCCCTAGAGCCTTCGGAGGGAGGCAGCTCTGTTGATGCCTCGGTTTCAGAACTGAAAGTGAATACATTTCTGTTGTTTTGATCTACCTGCTTTGTGATAATCATCTATGGCAGCCTAGGAAAATGCACGCACTGTCCAACTTTCTATTTTACTTTGTGAAATGTTGTCCCTCTCAGAATTGGCCGAATCTACCCTGACCTCCACCGCCCCGGATACCCAGGCTTTTTCCAGGCTGCCCAAGGGCTTATGACGCTCCGGGCAATAGGGAGCAGATCACTGGTGCCCACCCCCACCATCACTGCCTTGAGTCCTTCTGTCCCCTGCCCCTGATGTCACAGGGCCTTGGCCTCAGGCAGCCCCCTTCCGACTGGCATCTGGAGACCCCCATCCTGGCTGGAAGTTCCCCAAAGCCCTGCCTCCGTCAGTGCAGTGAGCTCGCTGCAGAGGTGCCACAGAAGGTGATGGGCGAGTGGCAAAGAAGGCAGACGCTTACGCTAATCAGCTTTTCCCGAGCTCACCCCAGTGAATGATTCCTCTGCCTCCTGCCCACCCCTCTAGACTCACGTCTGCCTTCTCCACCCTCTCCCTGGCCAGGGGGCTGCTCTGCTTGGACACCACCATCCTAGCCCTGCCCTCTGCTTCCACGGGGAGCTCAGCAGATTAAGAGAGAGTTCGGGGAAGGAGACTGGGTGTTCTCAGACCCTCCTGCCAGGCCACCTGGCTCACTGTGTCCTCCTCTCTAAGACTGCAGCTCTTGCTGGGTCCTCTCCCTGTAGACACCCCACCTTGGCTCCTGTCGCCTCTCCGTTCTCTCCCTGCATCTCCCACTGCTGCCTGCCCTGTCCAGTTCCACAGGGCTTGTCCACACTTGTGAACACTGCCTTTGTTAAAACTTCTTTAGCCTATAACCCAGTTTGAGGGGTCATTTATTTCCAGCTGGGCAGGGCCCTCATGGATCCTGTGTCCCTGATCATGGTTGTTCATGCCTAACAGGAGTCTGGGGCTCTGCATACACCCTCTCATATCTCAGAGTCCAGCTGGAAGTTCCCACCAGAACATGAGCTCCAGAAGGTCAGGGCTTTGCTTTGCTTTAAATAAAATTCACATTAAGATCACTATGAGACAGAAACATAGTCCCGGGAGATCCAATACACTTTCTCTGGTCTTTCCCAGTAGTCACATTTTGCAGAACTCTACTGCAGTGTTATAACCAGGGCGTTCATGTTGACACAGTCCACCCATTTGGCTCCAATCAGTTTACCGAGTATGTGTGTTTCTGCGCATTTTATCACTCAAGCAGGTTTGTGTATCCATCACTACAGTCCTGGTACTAAACATCTCCAAACCACAATGGTTTTAATTTTATTTCTTTAGAAGTTTTTATTAATTGAACATCTTCAAGAATCTTTTAAAATCTGATTTCATCACCGATCTATTCCCCAGGGCCAGAACCACACCTAGAACAGGGCAGAAACTCGAAATGTATTTACTGGCTGAATGTTACGTGCTTTCATCCTCAGCACACCCTCTGTCTGTGGATGGAGCACTGGGGCTCAGAGGTGTCCACTGTGTGTCCAGGCGGGTGTGGATTCCTGCCAGCTTAGGTGGACTTGAAGCTCAGAATGAGCTGCCTCGCGTGGCTAGCACCATGGGGACCAAAGTGTGGGAGATGGCGTGCTTCCCTGCTCAGCTTCATCTGCGGAGGCCTGAACACATCCTTCTCCAGACTCCACAGTCCAGCATGTTTTCCCGCAGCTGCTGCACCAGCCGGCATCCTCTGAGCTTGGCCAAGGCTGATAAAAGCTCTGGGCAGGACGCAATGGAGCCTGGAGCCCGGACAGCCTGATAACTGTATTCCCTTTGATGTTTTTCAAGTTCAGAAAGGACCCAGGCCCCTTCAGCCGGCCTTGCACGCTTGTTTATTTTTGTCCCGCGGAGGCCTTTGAGAGTTCCCTTCCCGAGTGGGACAGCCATCATTCCTGCTGTCATTACCCTATTGGAAACGTTGCTAACACGCTCTTCCAGCTCCAGCCGACTCCTCCCTCCCAACGCCTGAGGAAGACCACCCACGACGGCCGACTTCCCTCCATTTAATTTTCGTCTCAGGATGGAAGTTTGCAATTTCATCACAATTTAAAAAAAAAAAAAGGAAAACAACCAAAAAAAAAAAAAAAAACCTGGCCTTTCCTCTCCCAGTCCTGGGGAACATATCTCCCTGATGAGGTGGGTTCAGGAGCTGCCCAGGAACCACAAGCTTCCAAGCCACGGAGGATCAGAGACAAATTTTTCAAGAAAACAGAAGGTGCCCCCTTCTGAGCTATGTTCCACACGCACTAGATCAGGATGAGATCGCCAGGCTGTGGTCTTCTCATAAACGCAGAGAGCACAGGGAGCCACAGTTCCTCTCCGAGAACACACATGCGTACTGCACTGGATGTTCTAAACACTAAGAGCCCCTCTGCAATGACCCTCACAGTTATGACGAGGCACCCACCCAGCCCACCACCCCCTGGCAATATCTCCCATAGGTTGCCTTTGGTATGTAAACTTCGCGTTCTATTTCCTTCCTTATTCTTTTCTTCCCTGGGGCTTTGTAAGTCTGAGTCTAGATTGCACGCAGAGTATGTGTACACACACACACACACACACACACACACACACACGCTGAAGTATATGCTCCCCCGCTGTATTTCCCTCCCCCCACTTCCAGCATTTTTACTTTCTTGATCTTTTGGAAAATGTTGAGACAGGATTTGACCGTAATGAGATTTGAGTGAGTGATCTGGCCCGAGTGTCGGCTGGCTTCCACCACTCAACTTGCTTCTTCTTCCTCCATCATGTCTCCCTCCCTCCTTTTATGGTTTTCTTTCCTTCCTTCAGGGCAGTAATAAATGATTTTTTTTCCAGTGAAGGTTATTTTCCAGTCTACCTCCAATGAGAACATTCAGAGGGAGGAATAAGCCTTGTGCCAACCTCAAGTCCAAAAATTTGTGAAGGAAAAAGGTCTAGTCAAAGGAAATATGGTAGAAGTGAATTTAAGTCTATAAAATGATGCTCTATTCCATGTACATCAAAGGAAATATGAATTCCAACCACAATCATGCTCCGTTACCAGTATTTTGGGTCCACGTGTGACCACCAGAGGAGGCAATGGAAATCCACTCCAGTACTCTTGCCTGGAAAATCCCATGGATGGACGGGCTTGGTGGGCTGCAGTTCATGGGGTCGCTAGGGGTCGGACACAACTGTGCGATTTCACTTTCACTTTTCACGTTCATGCATTGGAGAAGGAAATGGCAACCCACTCCAGTATTCTTGCCTGGAGAATCCCAGGGGAGCCTGGTGGGGTGCCCTCTATGGGGTCGCACAGAGTCGGACACGACTGAAGCAACTCAGCAGCTGCAGCAGCAGCAGCAGCAGCAGCAGGTGTGACCACATGTGCTGTACCCAGCACACACCCAGGGGGCGCCATTCACCTGCTGTGTGTGGGATGCAGAGAGGTGGATCTGTGTCCTGGGGTGGGTGCGGGGACCCAGTGTGTGCTCATACACCACTGACTGGTACGGGATTCAGTACAAGCCCTTCAGAAAGACATATGATGATTACTGCCAAAATTAAAGATGCATTTTCTCTTGGGTGCTGCAATTCCTCTTTGGGAAATTTGTCCCACAGTTAGACAATACTTGGGTTTAGTTATTTATTGCAGCACTTTTAGTGGCAAAATTTTGGAGACAAATTAGGTGCTGGTTCGTAGGGATGACTGGAATAAATGATGGGATGTCCCACGCCACGGAAAGCGACACAGACTTAAATAAAGAGGCAGATCTCAACTCCTCACGTGGAACCGTATGACACATGGCTGAGGACCTTTGAGTGACAGAAGAGTATGTACACTATCTATCCCCTGATGAGCTGGGGCGTGCTGGGCAAGTCATTTACCCCCTCTGGGTCTCACCTTTCTTACCTATAAAATGCAGATGATGATAGTATCTATGCCATTGGGCTGTTGAAAAGATCTCATGAATCAACATATGTTAAACATTTAGGACAGGGCTTGGCATATAGAAAGAGCAGTATAATCATTCCTTATTAATTCTTATGTCACCACCATCACCATCACCATCATCATTGAAAAGAAAGCAGATACAGGCATAGGTAATCCCTGGAGGAACATGAAGAACCGCAGGTGGCGGGGGTTACTGTTGTCAGGATACTGTTGGGAGGCTGAAGGTCAGGATAAGATAGAGAAGGACTCAGTTTTAACTTGTGCCTTTTGAATTTCTGGCAAATATCTGCATTCTCTATTTTTTTCAATATTTGAAATGAAAATTTGCAAACATGTAGAAAGGCTGAAGAACTGGACAGTGAACGTCCACGTGCCCACCGTCTCAGCTCTGTAATTCACATGATGTCCTACCTGCTTTGCTTTGCATCAACCCATCCATCGATCCATCCACCCATATAACCACCAACCCCTCTTATTATTTTTTAATGCATTTCAAAGTAAACTGCACATATCAGTGCATTTCCTGCTAATATTTCTGCCATGTGTCTCATTAACTGGAGTTCAGTATTTGTTTATGGATTTTCCTTTTTTAGATAAAATTCACATAGAGTCAGATGTGCAGCTCTGAAGTGTCCGTCTGATGGCTTTGACAATGCGTTATCTACTTGAAAAATAAATTATCTACTAATAAAATGTGGCTGAGAGAGAGAGAGGTGGATGGGGAAAGGGAAAGACAGAAAACGAGACAGACCAACCGAAACAGCATTTTGAACCCACAGAGAGAAGAAAGACCATGGAATTGACCTGATAATGTATCTCATGGAAAGGGATTTACAAGTAAGGGAGATTTGTACAGATGGGGCTCAGTTATGGACCATTTCTGTTCCCAGAAAGCTTGTCCCCTTTTGCAACCTCCAGAGCTAGATTCTCAGGCAGGAAGCGTAATGAGGTCAGGGGTGTTGGCATCAGCCTGCTGGATGCAAGCCTCTGTCCCTCTGCTGGCTGTGCCATCTTGGAGAAGTCACTCTGCCTTCCGGAGGACCTCAGCCTCCTGGTCTGGGAAGGATGCTGCTTCCTACTTCCTGGGGTTGTGGGAGGGTTCTGTGAGCTCCAAGACGCAGCATGCTTAGAAGACCATGTGGCATCTGGGGTGCTCCTTAACTCTTCTCCCTTGCTATATATCACTCATCTGCCTACCTTTGCTTTTAGCTTTTTAAAAACAATTGAATTGGAAAGAACCAAACAATGCAAGGTTAAGATTTTCATCCTTGGGGGAAAAACGTCATCTCTCCTTACAGCCCCGCCGCTCTCCGCATCCTCTGCAAAAGTCCAGGGAAATGAGTCAGCCCGCAGCCTTCTGCTCTGATTCTTTCATTGCTACGTGATTGCAGCATCCACTCAGTCCGGGGCCCAAAATCGAAAGAAAACAAAAATTCTTGAGTCATTTCCAGATACTGAATCTGACACCACTATTCCTCTCTCAGTTTTTGGCAAAACCTACAAAATGAGTGACCAAGAAGGGTAAACAAGTTTAGGTAAACACTCTATATACTGATTCATGATTTAAGTACATCAGTTAACATTTTGATTCATTTACCACAGTGTTTTAATGTCATTAAGAATGTAACTTCTTAGGAAAACTAAGAAAGTCTGTTTTTAGCCCAGACATGCAATTAAGGGAATTAGTAACATGATACATCATCCTCAGGAACTCCGATATAGTAAGAAATCTCGTGCAACCCTTTATAAAGACGTTCTTACAACCCACGCCAGAGTTCACCCAGCTTCAATCTGAGGGCAGCAGGGAGGGGAAAAAGGAGAAGAGAAAAAAAAAAAAAGGAAATTGCTGCCCCAGCACCGAGCAGCAGTAAGAAAGGATTTGCAATCGTGTGCAGATACTAAATAGTCATAAAATAGGGGTTCTTTCTGGGGAATTAAGTTGCTTTCCTGTCTGGATCACAGTCACTCCCCAGCATTCACTCCAGCTTTGCGAGGACTCACATGTGTGAGACTGGAGAGTGTTTTCTGGGTCTGGGATTGGGAAAAAGATGGGATTTTTCTTTCTTTTAAGGGATTCAGACGGACAATTCCATCTCTGGCAAGCTTCAGCGTTTAGCTAGTTTCTGGGAGCTTGAGACCCGCTAGGTCAGGGTCTCTCTACCTGGGCACACCTGGAAGGGCCACTCTTCACGGCGGGGCTGTCCTGTGCAGTGTAGGGTGCTGGTCAGCATCCCTGGGCATCCCTACCGGCGGCAGCAGCACCCCTGCCCTCATTCCCCGGTCCAGGACGCTGATGCCCTGGTCCAGCCAGGTGAGGTCAGACCAACTTTCCACCAGCCTGACTTCATGATTCATCCATAAAATGAGGGTGTCCCCCCGACGCCTCTGTGGTTCTCCCTCAGGAGCCTCAGACCAGATCATACAAGTAGAACTCCCAGCTCGGTGCCCCACGCACGGTCAGGGTCAAGTCTGTGTAGCCTGGCACCTCTGTGAGGTCTCGGGTGGTGGGTGGCGCTAGGTGGGGGAGGGGAGAGGGGGGGATGAGAGCCTCGGGGTCCGTGGAATCTGAGGCTGGCTCCGCTGCAGGCCTCACCGAAGGTGGTCCCTTTCACCCTCGTCCTTCACAGCTCAGGGTGCCCCAACCCACTGCCAACTGCCTGCCGGGCTGTCCCCCCTGGAGCCGCCCCTGGGTCCTCCAGCCCCTACGTCCCTCCTCCCTCTGAATCCCAGTGGTGAGAGCCTGTCCTACAACCGCACATGGCCTTCTGTCTTTCCCTCCCCATTCTTGTCGGCATGGACCCTCAGAGCCTGGCCAGAGCAGACACTGGCCTCACCAGGCAGCTGAGGGAGTGACCCTGACCCTGGGGATCTAGACTCGAACTGCACACACAGGACAGATGCCCAATCAATGTGGAACATGAGAGGCTGTAGGGATGAGATGCCGCGCCTGTGTCTGGGTGGTCTGTGCACTTCTTTCCAGAAAGAAAAAGTGAAAGACAGAAATGGTCTGGATTTTACAGGAACACTGTGAGGATTACCTTCCTGGAGGGCAAGGGTCACCATCCCACCTACTCATCCATCCACCCACCCATACAACCTGAGTGTTCATCCATCCACCCATCCAATCGTCTAGCCAGCCACCCACTCAGCCACCTATACATCCTATCTGTCCATCTGTCTCTCCAGTCATCCATCCACCCACCCACTCACTCACCCATCCATCCATCCATTTCCAAAAGTGTATTCTGACCAGGTGCCAAGCACTGCTCGGGTAGGCTTTGAGGGTGCAGAGGTATTCCGTCATCCATTATTTCAGAACCAAGCCTGACCCAGGGGAAGCAGCATGGATGTTTGTTGAATGAATGAGTGTTTGTTGAATGAATGAGTGAATGGATGGGTGAAGAACCAGATGGCGTCTGGGTAGATTAGTTCCAGGAATCCCAACCAATAGGATTGCCTCTGGCCTCTGATGTCCCAAACCTTTGGCTCTGTCTGCAGCTCCCAGGCTCCTCCAGGCAGAGCTCAGCAGTGGGGGAGGTGGGTGGACAGATGTCATCCCAAACAAGCAGAGTGCTTTCTAAGGGCACTTGGGGCTGGTCAATGCCTGGGGAGCACGTTCTTTCTACACTCATGGACACTTCCCGAAATGACCCCACACCCACAATGAACTTCTTCACCCTTGCCATTTGGTTATTAACCCTCAGTCCAGGTATCAGTGTAAAGCAGTGCTTTGGGGAGCTGGGCCACCCATTGAGGCCAGCTCATTCCCTTCCCTAGACAGCTCAAAATCTCCCTCCTTTTCCCAGAAAGTCCATCATCAAAAGAAACAATAAGACAAGCTGGCCACACTGTAATGCTTGTTAACAAAGACATACAGCTGCACTTGACATTCTGGGGAAAGGCGAGGAGCAACACTGGCCTGTCCTCTGGCCAGTGGCCTGTGAGCAATCTGAACTGAGTTTATTGAGATGGATGATTATCAATGTCACTTCGTGAATGTCACGTCAGTTGACAGGCTGGAATGGGGCAGGCCTGAGAAGGACCCAATCAGGACAAACAGTGCTCCCTAAATGTGGAAAGGATGGAGAAGGGGTGGGCTAACCAAGGCATTTACAAGTCAAATGGGTCATCCTAATGGCAGGTGGCTCGGCCTCCAGCCATCCCTCTATCAGCACTCCTGGAAGACTCTTGAGGAGCCCAGACTCTCAGCTCTTTCACCTCATAGCTGCAGGCAGGCTAGGCCCAGGCTCTGGGGAGACAGGTTAGACCCTCCAGAGCTGAGTCTGCCCAGTAATCACAGCTGGGCCATCACTCTGGTTGGCTCACCACTTCCCATAGGATCCCAGGGCTGGCTGTTATCACGTTGGCATTTTGTTCATGAGGCTCCTGAAGCTTATCAAGACTCAAGCAATCTTACCAATCACACAGCAGCGCTGGGACTGGACCCCAGTCTGACACCCCCAGAGGAGCCGAGTTGGGAGGTGGTATAACCTGGTGCCTCAGGACTGGGGATGGTCAGCTCCTCGAGGTTGCACCCCCCAGGTTTGGGACGGTGGGCCAGCCATCCATTCTGCGGATGTGGGCAGGGGAGCTTGACCAGATGCCCATGCTTTGCACTTCCAATGAGCAGGCTGCCACGGCGGGATTGGCAAGATTACCTAGGGACGGCCAGGAAGGTGGACTGAAAAAGCATCTCTCCTCACAGGGGAGGCAGGAGGGTGGGGAAGACAAGTCTTGGGAGTTCTGCCGTCTTAGAGAGGGTCTGTGGTATGTTTATGACCATCAGAATGGGGATCCACCTCTGGCGGCAGTTTGAGAAGTTGCCCCAGTGTCCACCGTAGGCAGAACACAGACCTTTTGAGCTACAGCAGGGAGACCAACTTCGCTCCAGGGAAGGAAGCCCAGTGCCTAATGTTAAAGCAACAGAAATGCCTTTAAAGGGCAAAGTGAAAAGGCTTCTTCAATCTAGCAGAGTTTCTTCTTTTCTTTCGATTGGCTTTTCTTTTCATGATCCCAAATATCAAGCCTGGGATGGAAGATCACTTCAAATCTCATTTTATAGTATGGATGTTTTCTCTCGTTGTTTCCTAGAGCACAGATCAACTTCGGATGAGTAACTTACAACTGCAGAAACTTGACACCAAAGCGCCAGCGCTGGGTGGCAAATTTCTCCGTGACCACAAATATCCTTTCTCCTCAAGGACCAGATTGGAAGCATTTGTGTTGTTTGTGCCTCCCATCCTCAATCAGGCAGGGCGGGGCCTCCCGGTAGCAGCAACATGCCCCATTCTAGATCCTTCCCTCAGCGTCGTCTCCCTGTCACCAGACGCACTGTCCTCCTTGTCCTGCTTTTCCGAAGCGCCGACAGGTTCTTTAGTTCCAGGGTATGAGACCCTCCTTGCGTGGAGAAGGAGGGGCTTGGCTCATAGCTCATGCTCACAAATATCCCAGGACCCCATCTGAGCGCCCTGGCTCTGTGCGTGGCGAGGAGAGAATGGGAATGAACTAGGGCCCTCGCCTCCATCATTTTGTGCCCAGCTGACCCTGCCATCCCTAGCCTTCGATGCCTGCCCTGTTGGAAATTTACTTCTGCTTTGCAAGTAAAGGGGGACCAGGCTGCTCAACTCCAGGGAAGCTCACCCCCACCACTAGCAGAGTAGTGCAGAGGAACTGAGAAAGAAGGCTGGCATTCACCCCTTAGCCTCTGATCCTTTTTATTCTCTCAAAACTGTTTTATAAAAAAATCACAAACACACTGGGCTTCCCTGGTAGTCCAGTGGTTAAGAATCCACCTGCCAATGTAGGAGACATGAGTTCGATCCCTGATCTGGGAAGGTTCCACATGCCAAGGAGCAACTAAGATGGTGTGCCATAACTCCCGAGCCTGTGCTCTAGAGCTCAGGAGTCTCAACTACTGAAGCCTGAGCACCCCAAAGCCCCGTGGTCTGCGATGAGAGAAGCCACAACAGTGAGAATCAGCACACTGCAATGAAGAGTAGCCCCTACTTGCTGCATCTATAGAAAGCCCATGCAGCAGTGAAGACCCAGCACAGCCAAAAGTAAAATTAAAAAAAAATTACAAACATGCAGAAAAGCTGTTGTTATTTAGTCATTGTGTTCGACTGTTGCGACCCCGTGGACTGGAGCCCACCAGGCTCCTCTGTCCAGGGGATTTCCCAGGCAAGAACACTGGAGTGGGTTGCCATTTCCTGCTTCGGATCTTCTCGACCCAGAGACTGAACTCACGTCCCCTTCTTGGTAGATTTTTTTACCACTAAGCCACCTGATAAGCCCACAGAAAACTTACAGTGAATACCAACGTGTTCCTGAGAGTCTGCAATTGTCAGCATCCTGTGATTCTTGCTTGATCACTTTCCTTCCTGCCTCTCTTCCCTCCTTTCATCCTTTCCCATCCATTCGTCTTTCCAGCCAGCCTCCCTAATTGTTTTTTTTTTTTTCCTAATTGTTTTTAATAGCCTACTTTTGGAACAGTTTTAGATTCACAGAAAAACTACAAAGATAGTACAGAGTTCCTACATACCCATACCAGTCTACCCTATTGTTATCATTGGACATTAGCATAGCACATTTACTACAATTAATGAACCACTATTCACATGTTATTATTACAATTAACTAAAGTCCATGCTTTATTCAGGTTTTCTTCATTTTCATGGAATGCCCTCTTTCTGGATCCCATCCAGGAGTCCAGATGACAAACATTACATCTCCTTAGACTTCTCTCAGCTGGGACAGTTTCTCAATCTCTCCATGTTTCTGGTGACCTTAACAATTTTGAGGGATACTGGTTGGGCATTTGGTAGAATGTCCCTCTGTTGGGACATGCCTGGTGTTTGCTCATGGTTAGGCTGGGATCCACACTGTTTTTGGATGAATGTGCTAGTCAGTTTATGAGCCCCTTTTGACAAGTGGGGATGAAGAAAGTGCTCCCCTATCTGTATCACGAGAACGTTGAGGAACAGTGGCTAGGTCTACTGTTGGGGTGCATGCGTGCTCAGCTGTGTCTGACTCTTTGCAACTCCATGGACTGCAGTCCTCAGGCTCCTCTGTCCATGGAGTTTTCCAGGCAAGAATACTGGAGTGGGTTCCTATTTACTGGTAATTCCGGGTTGAATCCCAGCTCCATAATTCACAATTGGCCTGTCGTCAAGACACTGTTTCCTTAAGCCTCAGTTTCTTCTTCTGTAAAATGGGCGCAAATGGTCTCTAGTGTAGACAGTGTATGAGGGTTTCATGCAACTAACTCACAGGGAGCCCCACCAAAGATTGGCTACCGTTCTTGATGTTACCAATGTCCAGTAAGGATGGTCATTCTGATAAAACCTTCAGAGGTTTCTGTTGTCCCTTTCAACAGTGGGACAGTTGGAAGAGATGTAACCTAGCTTTTGAGGATGGCATCAGGCCTGGGTCTGACTGTCAGAGCAACGTCCCCTCCCTGCCCTCCCACCTCAGCAGAGGCTGGCCTGCAGGACGTCCAGCCTCTTTGCTCTCAGCCCCACGTCTCCAGCAGGGAGCTCTTTAATCCCTGGTCGCTTCTCTGGCAGGCAAACATTTTCCTAATATTCAAGGGAGGAACACAGTTAATCCCTGGTCCTATTTTATTACTGCTGCAAATATTTCTTTTTTATTGGCATGAAAGGAGATAAGCCTGGTGGAGGAAGAGCCAGGGCCCCCAGGGGAGAGCCTCCTTCCCAGCCCCCTGGGAATCCCAGGCATGTGGCATGCATTTCCCAACTGCAGCGGGCAGGCTCCCAGGCAGGCTCCGCACGGTCTTCTGGCCCCGGGTTGATTGCTATAAAACCAGCGTCAGGCAGCCTGAGACCACGCAGGGCTGGGGCGGACATCCTTCTGGAAACTTCTTTGCACGCAGGAGGCCTGTGACGCCATTGCCAGACACATGTGAAATCTCATTTGTGAGCGGACTTCGGTTTCCAGAGATGGAGAGAGCCAAACCCACGTCTCCGCAGTGGAAATCTGACCTTGACGGGGAGGACACACGCGGACTCGTGTTACCCAGGCCTGAGATCAGGGTGGAATTCTTGGTAGATAGTAGATCCTGGAATGTCAGGGCTGACAGGAGGCTTCCAGGCCACCTCGTAACAGCCGCGGACGTTTACAGCATTCTTACTGTGGGACAGGCTCAGGGCTAAGCATGGGGGAGCCTTGTCTCCAAGTATCCTCCTGTGCTGTCTGTGAGCTTTATTGTCCCCATTTGAGAGATAAGCAAACTGAGGCCCAAGCAACAAGTCACTCATCCGAGACCCCACAACTAGAAGCTGAGGCAAGGGGGGACAGAAGGGGTATTCAACCCTGGGTCTGTCAGGTTCTGAAATCTGCTTCCTCATAGGCACCCTACAGCCACCCCTTGCAGAGCTCCTTGGCCTGGGGAGACCAGAGGCCCTGGAATCTGCATGCAAAACATTGTGCATTTTTGCTGCGTGAGGATTTGCAGGGTTTCTGAGGGTTTCATGTTCTCACAAAGGTGAAGGCCTTCCGAACCCCTCGTTTTTCCGAGAAAGGAGTAGAGAGGCATTCAGGTTGCCATGGTGACCCAGCAGTCGTGCTGCAGGCCTGGCCTTGGTTCCCCCAGAGCTAGTGCAGTGTTCTTCCTAATACCATTTGTGTGTGAACATTGTTTTCAGATCATTTTTACAGAGTTAAAAAAAAAAAAAAATCCGGGAAACACACACAGAAATGTGTCCGGCACACGTGCAGAGCTCCATGCACTATGGGCAGTGAATACACCCGTGTGACCCTACTCTCATCAAGAAGGAAAATGGAAGCAGCAGCCCCGAACCCTTTCCTGGTTGGACACTGCTCCCCAGCCCCGACTTCCCCTTTGGCGTCCTGGGGTGCTTCCGCCTACGTGGAGCCCTATGTGGACGGACTCGGGCCGTGCACCGTCTCGCCACAGGTGAGACGGCTCTGCTGCGGCGCCGGGGCATCTCGGGGCTGCTCATGAGTCCTCGCTCCCGCGCAGGAGCTGTGGGTGGTTTCCGGTTCCGAACTGCGGGTGGTTTCCGGTTCCGGGCTACGGTGGTTTCCGGTTCTGGGGCTGCTTAGGGGGCTTGTACGTTTTGCCTCCCCAGAGCGTGTGCACCTAGAGGTAGGACCACGTGGCCACCCGGCGGGTGGGACGCCCGGCTCTGGAGATGCCGAGCCAGTTTCCACAGGCTCGTTCCCACTCCCACCAGCAGCTGTTCACGCGGGTGGGCGAGGGTGTGACGCATGTTCTAAAATATAAATAGAAACCTGACTGCATTTTTGTCCTCTCCTTTGCTTAAGGCACTTTTCTGAGTCACTCTCATTTCCCGACCCCGTGACACACTCCGAGCCAGAGGCCGGACTCAGGCGGATACCGCCAGCCCAAGGCCAAGACAAGGGTTGGCCCGTGAGCTTCGGTGCTCACTGGGGAGGGGGCTCTCAGGGAGAAGGCGCCTCGGAACTGAGCCTCCCTTCTCACTCTTTTCAGAGGCTGCATGGGGGATGGTCTTGGGGACAATCACATGCTGACTTAGAGCCACAGAATTTGGGGTGGGAAGGGCTGTTACTGGTTTGGATGAGCCCTGCATGGGGCGGCAGGGAGCTCACTTATATCTGCAGGGACCGAATTACCAGGGCTGATGGCACAACGGCCCACCGCTGCCTCCCAGCCGGTGCCCCCGCGGGGAGCGGCAGCTTTTTGGTGGTGGCCGGTACCTGCCCTGCGCTGGGAATCTGATCAGATCCCGACTTTACACGTGATCCCTGCCAGCCTCGCCCGCCTGTCCATTAAGAACAGAAGATGGCTTGCTTCAGCCACAAGCGGCTCCTTGGGTGGCCTGGGAGTCCTGGTGTGCAGACCCCTCCCCCTAGCCCACCCACATCTGGGGGAAGGTGGGGCACGGTGGGGGGGTGGTGGGGGGACGCAGCAGGCCGAGCTGCTGAGGACTGATACCTGGCCGTGGTCACTCAAGAGACCCCAGCAGGCGGGCTCCAGCCCCTACCATGCCCTGCTGGCAGCCCCCAGGCGCTGAGACTGTCTCCCCCTCCCCCTTGACCCACGCCCCACCAGATGGCAGGGAAAAAACGTCTCTGGACCGAACCAGAGGTTCTCTGCCACCCACCCCCAAACCAGATCCTCATTCCATACTTCAGGACTTAGTAAGTCATTTCCCTTTTTCTGGGTCGCCCTGTGTGGGTCTGAGCTCCAAAAATGCACCGTTCTTACTCACTCAAGCAGCCCCTGCCTGCCCTCTGCACCCTGCCTCTGGAGCGAGCAAGCTGAATCTAAGCTGCAGCTATCAGAAGCCGTGCCCAGGAGTCTGTGCAGAGAGACACTTTCCCCCTCTTTGCTGCAAACTCTGCAGGGTTTGGATTTCTCTGTCCTTGCTACTTGGTCCCCCTCTTCTTTCTTCTCTGCTCCTGGAGTTTGTCTTTCGCCGCACTGTGTCGCCTCATCCCCTCAACCTCCCACCCGCCGGCAGGCTCTTCTGCTACACACAGGCGAACACCGCCCGCCCCCCCATTTGCAGAGAGTTCCAATCAAATATCCGAATTTGGGCTGTGCAATTCGTGGTGGGAACACAGGCATCCTGTGGATGCAATTCACTTGGTTCTAACTTGAGAGAGAGAGAGAGAGAAAGAGTGTGTGTGTGTGTGTGTAGGGGAACCAGGGTTTGTTTCATTGGCCTAAGATTATGAACAAACACCCATGGATGCAGCCACCGCACGGACTGCATAAGGGAATATATGTCCACACACTTCTTCATATGTAGGGTGACTATTTAGCTGATCGTCTCAGGCGGGACACCTCTGAGAGAGACTGGGGTGTGACCTGGGCTGTCCCCTTGCCCTTGCGCATGGCAGGCAGTGGTGTGTGGGGGACACGGTCCCGTCTGGGCTCAGCTCTGCCAGTGCTGGATCGGGGCAGGGCCCAGCTGACAGTGTCAGCTCAGGGTCTCAGCGAAGCCACACTTCTCAGCAGCTTGTGGGAAGGAGGGCTGGTGAGATAAGGGAGCAGGGTAGTCACATAACTGTCAGCGTTTCTTGACACGATGCAGAAATATTTCAGATCGCGTCTGCGACACCAGAAATCCAAATGAAAGACCTCAACACTGTCAGCCATGGGACACGTTTCCTGCCTGATGTGGATTTTTTTTAAGCCCTGATGTAGATATGTCAAAAACGACAGGTCCTCAGAATCTCTCCCTTTGCAGCGGACGCACTGCTTCATCGGACGTGGAGGGAGACAATTATTTGCACAGTGAAATCAGCTGGCCATTCGGCGAGTGGGAGTCTGGCAAGCCGACCGGTCCCTCCCTGGTCTGCCGGGCTCCAGCGTGGGGCTCGGATAGTGAGTCTGCCCCCAGTTACTGGGGCAGCCGTGGTCACCACACTGCTGCAGTGTGCTGGGGTCGGGGGCAGGGGGCATGTCCTTTGAAATGCTGGCTGTTCTGAGGGGGAGTGAGAATGCTCTTTGTGATCAATTAACACCTCCCACATTTGTCACCTGTTTGGAATGATGTGAAGAAGCCGAGTTGCTTGCTGTTTACGCTGTTACTTAATGAACCAACTCCCCTAACGCCAAAGGAGGGGGTGTTTATTCATAAAATCCCACATGAGGAGGTATTCATCAATCCTGTTGGAGTCAGTTATCGTGTGTGAGCTGCTGGTGAATTCTCCTTGCTCATTTCGGTTTGCTATGCTGGCATCGTAGTACACCTAATAACATCTGTTTTGGAGGGTGTGATCCTACTGCATATGGAATTGGTACCCATTTTGGACCTTTAATGTGCATAAAAACACAAACAGATGAACTATATCTTGAGTGACATTTGCATGAAAATAAGCTTTCAGAATGCCTTTGCCGATCAGAAGTTTGCCTTCAGGATGACCGGGTTATTTCTGTGAGTTGAACAATCTCTTTAATAGTTATCAGTTGAAAGCAAAACCCACAGGGAGGGAAAGAGAGACTCGAAAGAGGAAGGATGGGCTTTTCTGCCCTGGCAGTTACTTCAGAATCTGTAGCAGAGAAGCAGAGAAGGAGAGCCGTTAGAGCAGCGTGAAATGAAAATGCTCGCTCGCTCCCGATAAACACACAGAGAAATCGGCGGCTGTGTGTTATTTCCAGGGTGAAGTGCCCTGGATTTCTTTATGAATCTTTTAGGAGAAATCGGGCACGAAGGCAACCAGTTTTCAGTTAGTTTTAAAATGTACATTCACAAAAATAAAATAAAATAAAATAAAATGTACATTCTCCACAGAAGAAACGAGAAATGTCTTTATAAAAGATGACATTCTAACCAAATAAACGTGAGGCATTTTTCTCACCTTGGCAAACAAGCTTTAACTGTGTTTCCCTTTGAAAACTAGGAAACCTTTGAAAAGTTTACAGAGGTAACTTTTTTATTTTCCCAAAGCTTTCCTTTTCATTTCATTTACCTATTTCATTAGTGTGTGTGTATGTGTGTGTGTGTGAGAGAGAGAGACAGAGACTTAAGAACTTCAGAACTGAAGCATAAGAAATTGTCCCAAACCTTTGTAACTTCTATTTCCTTGAAAATGCCCCCAGAAAATGTTTTCTTCCCATTTTTTTTTCAAGATGCAGTGTTCTCTCCAGCTTCCCCACAAATCCTGAAATTCCTTTGTTTAAAACAGAACAAAACAAAACAAAACTTGTGGCTTTTCTCAAAATGACAAACCAAACACACGGCAGAACCTGAAATCCCCAGAACACAACCCGGACCATAAAGCTTCTGACTCAACAAGCAGGTTTTATGGAGACCCCAGTAAACCAAAGGATGGCAATAAATAAACAGCCGTCGCGCTCCCCATGCAGCCGTGTCTTCGGAACCTCGGACATCTGAAGGCAAAGGAAGGACCCCGCGTCTTGCGCAGTTTGGGAGATGTGTGGGCAAACTATTCGAGTGGCTGAGCCGCCTGATTCCTTGCAAATAATCTGGATGGAGTGAATGAAGCTGGGAGGTGTAGCTAGTACACCATCCCAAAGCATTTTTCCAAACTGCCACCTCAAACACGTATGTGAATATTTGGAATACATAGAAGGAATAAATACAATCAAGCCACTAGCAAACATGGCAGCTGGAGACATTAAAAGGAAGTTAATCCTGAGGATGTTAAAAGGCGTTCAGCTTTTCAGAGCTGCCTGGTGCCCGGATGTGAACCTAATACTTCCACAGACAACATAGCCCATACCCGCTTGCTGACTCTGGGTGGAGGCTCCACGTGGAGCCGGGACCCCCGGGGGTCTTTTCCCAACTGGCTCTTTGCCACCTCGTGACACCGGACAAGTCACCCGACTTCATCCAGCCCTCAATCCTGTGTCTGAAAATGGAGACAATCCTCTTTTTCTTTTCTGACTCTGGGGATGCTGTGAGCACAAGATAAAAGGGGGAAGGGGAAAGGCTCTCCGCATGTCCTGCAGGGGTGAGTCTGTAGGGCTTCCCAGTGGACCGGGAAAGCCAGTCCCACCCTCTCCCCGGTCCTTCCTGGCAGAGCGACTGCTTCCTTGGAGCCCCAGTGACCCATTCGTTTTCTCTGCTGTCAGCCCCCTTCCAACTGCCTGGAAAGACGTTGGCCTGGGGTGCTGTTTTCCTTCTTGGGTCAGGAAGCAGCTTCCCCCTGGAAGGGTCCTGACATCACTCTGGGTGTTCCAGGAACTCCCTGGCATGTCTGGAGGGGAGTTCCCTGGGCAGGGGAGCGCACTGAGCTAATGGACATTCCCCATTTTACCCGAGGTTCCCTGGCCCCCAGACTCTCCCACAGACCGGGGCACACACTTGCACGCATGCACACCCTTGCCTGCATCTGGCACAGACAGGGAACCATCCCAGGCAGCCACAGCCCCTGAGCAGCAGGAAGACCGGGGCTGGTGAGGCCCAGCCTGGCGCAAGCTCAGCAGCTGTGTGTGTGGACGCATGCAGGAGATAGCAGGGCACTGGGCGGTGCCATCCTGGGAGCCGCTCCCTCACCCCTGGGTCTTTGGAACCTGCCTCCTCGTCTGACCTGCCTCCGTCCCAGCCCAGAACTCAGCCCCTCCCGGCAGCAGGCACACCAGCTTACACGTGAGGCTTCATGTGTCCAGCGGGTCCCTGGACAGCACTTCATTGTACAACTGAGTGTCCAGGCCAACGAGGTCTGGACCCGCCACGCTCCGCCGTGGGGCTTGGCATCACACAATGAACCCAGTCATTTCACAGCGCCCCAGGGCAGGCAGATCAGCCCCCCAAGCCCGTGAGTCTTCAATTTAGTTGGCAGCTCAGCTCCTAACCACCCTTTCAAACACTCTCCATGTCTGGGGTAGGGCTTGGAGGGGCCCAGCAGGGAACTCTGAATTCAGGGGCCACCTCCCCTTCTTTTCAGCTGTCCCATGGCCCAGACTTGGGCTTCAGAAGCCCCGTTGGCAAAATGCCATGTCAGATTCTATCTCCCAGTTAAACTGCGCCATCCTGGCACTTGTTACAGTGTGATCTGCTAGCTGTGGGATTATCTAATCTATGAGGGTCTCCCCAGCAGATACTGGGCTCCCTGGGGGAGGGGCTGGCCCACTGGGTCCCCTGCCAGCACCAGGCCCAGCACAGAGCACGTCTGGAAAGGATTCAGGCTGAGTGCGAGGCATCTGGGCGTGTTGCTTGTGGGGTACCCGTGTGTGTCTGAGTGGGAGAAACTGAGAGTTAAAGAAAGGAGAAAATCCACAAACACCAATGGTTGTTTCTATTATTATTATTACTGGATGAGGCTCCTGCTTCTAGATTTGTAAACCAAGTTCCAGCCGGTGATGTGACAAGAGTGTGTGGAAGGCCCATGGCTGACATTCTCTACCCCGGGAAGCCCCTCGCCCATGTCTCATTATTCAAACCCCAGCCCATCCCTTTTCAAACACTATGCCTTCATATGCGGGATTTGCCTAGCTTCCTTGGTCCCAGAGAAGCTCCACGTTCCTGGGAGGCGGGCACCAGCATCTGTCTAATCTCTTGGGGCGCCTGGCAAGACGGATGGCGCCAGGGGACCCAGCTGGCTTCTGACGCCTCTGCCCTGCAAGCCAGGCCAGCAGGCAATGCCTGGCGTTTCATGGGGCTTGGGACTCTCATCCTTCTTGATGAGACCATAAACGTGTCATTGCCCCACAGGGGTCCGCTCTGCCTGGTGTGAGCCCTGGATGGTCAGTGCTGAATAACCAAAGGGCGGGGCTAATCACCCTCTGACTTCTTTTTATAGACGCCCTGATTCCATAGCCTGGCGGGCGGCTTTCTGTCAAGCCTCTGGCACCGGCCTTGCCAGCTATGGGTCTCCTCACGTCTGAGCACAGGCAGGCTGGGAGGCTGGGTCTCTCCATCACCCGAGGCTCCAGGCAGCCTGGCGGGGAGAGTATAGGAGGAGCCAGTGTCAGGAGCTCAGGGACAGTCATCTTGTCCCGGCAACAGCCCCAGATTTATGGACGGCCCCCTTCCTGAGCAGGGCTGGCTGCTTGAGAGGGCTCAGAGGCACCCTCTGCTGAGAGATCTGCAGCCCAGCCACAAAACAGATCACTCCTCTGGCGGCTCCTGGAAGACTGGAAGCCCACGCAGGAGATCATCAAGGTGTTTATTTGTTCAAGTACAAATGCCCCAGGCATCTGGCCATGGGGCCACCTTAATGTGAACCCTTTGGTGCGGACAGCTTGTTATATCCTGCATGAAGCAGGAGGAGTGGAGGTCCCAAGGGGCAGAACGGGAGGCAGTCAGCACAGCCAGGAGGGCGGGACTCCTGATGGCTCTCCCATCACCTGACCATTAGGCAGTATTAGTTGGGCACTTGCTATGTGCCAAGGAGTGTCCCAAACACTGGGGCCAATGGGACAAGCTTACAGCCTAATTAGCAGAGACGGGGGAGACCATCCCAGACAGAGGAACTGGCTAGTAATTGGGGAGCAGACAGGAGCCTGAGTGGCGGGAGCTCAGGGAGAAGCAGGAGATGGGCCAGCAGGGCAGGCAGAGGTGGACTGATGTGGGGTGAGGGCTTGTGGCTCAGGGGGTTGACCTGAATCTTCTGGGTTCACCCCACTGCTGGGTAGAGGCCGGGCTGAGGGGCTTGCCTGGCAGCCAAACTGTGCCATGGGTTAGGGTGGTGGATTACAGCCCAACGGACTTGGAGACTCACAAACCACCCATGTAGCATCTTGCATCATGGTTAATTTCTTCCAGAAATCCAGAGAATTCTATCATATCTGTGTTTTCCTTAACACAAAACTAGAACATCTTCCTTCCCAAACAATACAGTTTTGCATTTTTATGAATATGGTATAAGCATTGTCTCACTGTAAAATTCTTTCAAAGCTTAAAAAAAGAAAAAACAGTCCTGGAAAAATATCTAGTGTTATGACAGATGCAAGCTGCTTCAGGCTGGAGAACACAGGTGGGTGGCGCCCGGCTTGGGACCTCGAGTGGTCCCAGGACATGGCAGATCCCAGACCCCATCACCTCCCTCAGGGCACCACAGAGACCCCTGCCTCCTGGGCTGCCAAGCTCACACCTCACTACGGGGGTTCCCACAGCACCCTGACTTCAAGACATTTCCAAGAGCAAGGCTCAGCAGCGTTGACTATGTGCTGACATGTGTCCAACACCAGTCTTGATGCTGCAGACACTGAGTCAAATCCCCCTTCTCCATGGAGCCCAGGTTCAAGGACCAGCAGCTTCTACAACTCTCTAATAGCTTCTTGCCCTTTGGCTTGGTTCATACCTTTGGGAAACCTGACATTTTTTCACTTTTCATCCTGATAGTCTGACTACCTCTGGAAAGGCTAACAAAGACTCTGATAAAGATGACATTTTGGTGGGTGAGGTAAAAGTTTTGGCACTAATGTGGATGGTTGCACATTCTAATGAATATATTTCATTAGAAGGGGTGAAAATCCAAAACTTTATATTGTATGTGAAGTGTAAGTGTTAGAAGCTCAGTTGCATCTAACTCTGCAACCCCACAGATTGTAGCCTGTCAGGCTCCTCTGTTCCATAGAATTCTCCAGGCAAGAGTATTGGAGTGGGTTGCCATTCCCTTCTCCAGGGGATCTTCCTAACCCAGGGACTGAACCCAGGTCTCCCACATTGCAGGAAGATTCCTTACCATCTGAGCCACTAGGGAAGCCCCTATTCCACAATTTAAAGAAAAAGTATATAACATATCAAAACCCATTGAATTGTATACTTTAAAAGGGTAGATGATATGGTATCTGAATTTATACCTCAGTAAAGCTGTTTAACACTAAGTAAACTTTTTAAAAAGACACCTTTGAAAAAATAAAAGATAAAATCATCAGTCGTCATGGATTGATTTCAAGACCGAATGCCCTTAACTACTAATTTTGGTTTCTTATTAACCAAGCCTTTGCTCCATAGAAAAATCATAGATACACCAGAGAATGGGCTGGGCTCAGAGTCGGGCCAGAGGAACTGCTGGCAAATGATTCATAGTCAATTTAAGCACAATGGACGCAAAAGAAGGTTGGACGGGTTCTAGAAGTCAGTGGGTCTCAGAAGTAACCCAATAGCCCTCTGACTCTGCCACACTGCTCTCTTTTCTCTCTGTATATATTATTTTTATAATCCTAGAGTTTACCAGTGCCACCTGGACGGACGATTAAACTGCTCAAAGCAACTGAACCTGGACTCCAGCAAAGGAGAACTGAACAAAAAATCAGGATGTGTGGTGGGTGGGATCGGCTTGGACACTGTGGAAGGAAGCGGGGCCGGGAGGGTCAGTTCCCCAGAAGGAGCCCTGTGGTCTCCATTTGGTTTCAATTACCTTTAGGAACAGTTTTTCTTCTTTCAGCCTGCGCGAACGTGGAATTGCCCTGGCGACTGGCATTTCATGTAATTGGCGCTGATGGTCACCAAACCCACAGGGCTGGGCTCCGCACCCCGAGTGCTGCTGATTGAGGTGAAATTGAACAGCTTGGATGTGACCGCAGACCTAGCTGAAATGTGAGTGCCCCAGATCAGGCTGGACCTGGCTGTAGTGGAATAGAGGCTCCCCTGTGCTCCAGATGGGGACGAGATCCAAACCCAGGGCTTGGGGATGGAGGGGGAGGTGGCCGGAAGGATACTGCAGTTACTGAAAGAAACTTCTTAGTGAGCAGAGTCGAGCCTGGCATTGCCCCCTGCAAGCAGCTACCAGGGCTCCAGGCCCAGGCCATGGGTAAAGAGAAAGGAGGCCTGATGCAGGTCAGGGAGGCTTCCTGGAGGAGGTGGCACTGGGGGCAGACTCTTGAAGATGGAGGCACCTTCTACGACTAGTGGGGAAGGATTCCAGCCAGAGAAAACAGGTGCGCAAAGGAGACAGGAACCTCTTGGGAATTGCTGGTTCCCCAGTGTGGTGCCTGCACGAGCAGGCAGGGAAGCTGGTGGGAGCCCCGGGGGCCGGGCTGGAGACGGAACCCTGTTCTGTGCCAGGCAGTGGAGCCTTGGAAGGAATCTATCAGGCAGGTGGCACGATCAGATATGCATGTTAGAAACTTCTGGAAGGTGGGTTGGAAGGGAGCAAGGCTGGGGGAGGGGGACCAGTTTGGAAGCCGTGATTCTAGACCAGGCAAGAGACAGCGCAGGTGTGAGGCAGACAGTGTGGTGGTGGCAGACGGCAGCGCAGAGACGCGTTGTGGACTTGGTACGAATTTAGGAAGATTCATGATGTGCCTTCTGTGGCCCCTCCAGACCACCTGTCCATTCTGAAAACCTTAGCCCTGCTCATATAAAAATCCCTTATTAAACTGATCCTCTTCGAACTCTTCTAACTCGAGGGGTCCATCCGTCCGTTTCCTATTGGGACCCCAGCTGAGACACACACATCCCTCACTTCTCAGGAGTCTGGGGACACGTCGCAGGCATTTGCTATGTCTGTAGATGTGTGCGCCAGGCACCATGCAGACCACAGCGCAGCTGGGTCCTCTGTCTTCACGGCCCAGGGCAGACCCTGGGGGCCGTGGTAGGTATGCAGATCCCAGGGCCCCGACCCAGCCTCAGTGGATCAGAACCTCCAGGGAGGCCCCCGGAGTCTGAATTTTAACAAGGTTCTCAGTGGCCCCTGTGAAGACTGCAGTGTGGCCCCTAACACAGGCCAGGCACCCTGCTCCGAGCTGCAGCTCTCCTGCTCAGGGTCCTCTGCAGTGCCTGCTTTGCGTCCCATCTGGCGAGCTCAGAAAAGGCAGTAAGGACAGGGCTCACTGGACTGGTCAGCAGCTGCACGAGTGGCCAGTCCCCAGGTTAAAGATCTGAAAAATCGCCCTGAATTGTCAAGCAAGGAACTGTTGATAGTTCGTTTGTCTCTGTTTACACTTTTCTGCTGTTTGCAGTGTGTCTCCAATCCCAGAAAATTGTAACAACGATATAATAATTTTAAAAATTAGGAATCTCTTATGCACCTAAGATCCTACAAGGCTCACACTATAACTGACAGCTGCTTGCACACCCTCTCACGCTGACATGTTAATGGTAGCAAGCCCAACTTTATGAATATTGATATACATCATTTAAAGAGAGGCTGGCAGTGATTAGTCATTTTATGTGAAAGTCGAGGATCCTTTCTTTAATAAGCACACTTGCGGCACTGCGGCACGTTCGATGGCTCGTACAGGATTCCTTGTGTTCTGACACACGGGAGGGCTGTGTGTCCCTTCAGGGGACCCACCTGCCTGGGCACCCCTGTTCTGAACCCCCCATAGCCCATCCCTGGGGCTTTCCATCCGTCCACAGCCTATGGGGCCCCCACCATGAGCGTTTAGTCCCACATCTCCTCATTCCTCACCAATCCACACATTTTCCTTCCTCCCTGGTGTTGAGATGTTCTAAAAAAAGACAGAACCAAACAAAGCGGGTCCTTTCTTTAGCGTGCTTATCAACGATGCATTTAATAAACTGCAACAGGTAAATGTCACCACCATCGACCCAGACGCCGCTGCACAGAAAAAAACCCCTCACTTGCTTTCCCTTTGGATTGGATTTCCAAAGGGGCCAAACATTTACAGAAATGACCCAAACTGTACAAATAAACCATAGGTCTGGTGGAGGAGGCAGTTTACATTCCTCGGGGTCAGACGAAGATGGGAGCCGGCCCTTTGAAAACCACTTTGCATCAGGTTCGTGAGCTCTGTGCCCCGTCTGGGATCCCTCAATCCCATCCAAATGCTTCGGGAAAGGCAGTGTGATCCTATAAATCCATAAACCCCAGCCACACTCCAGCCAGGCAGCTCTCGTCCCCCGGGACGTCAGCCCAGCTTGTGTGCACACCACAGGCCGGCATGGGGCCCGTCGTGCCCTGCCTATGCCTTCTGGTTCTGGGCCACCCTCACTCGCCCTGAGCCTCTCCACAGCAGCTGGGCTTCTTGTTTCGTATCCTACAGCCAGCCTCACCCCTGGTTGGTCTCCACCTGTTTTCTAATCACTCCCATTATACAGATGGGGAAACTGAGGTTCTGAAAGGTCCCTGGGATCTGTGTGGGCAGATGTGAGCCTACATACCCTGATTCTCAGAAACGTGCCTGTGCTGGTTACTAGGCTACTGTCTCTCAGCTCTAATCCACCCACCTGCTCTGGTTGGAATGTATGTGAGGTGTGTGTGAGCCAGGGTGGGCCCCAGTCCATCCTTATAAGAAGACAGAAATCTGGACTAAGACACACAGAGAAGGAAGAAGGCCACGTGAGGATGCAGGTAGAGGCTGCAGGGATGTGTCTATAAGACAAGGAAAGCCTGGGGCCCCCAGGAGCTGGAAGAGGCAGGAGGGACCCTGCCCAGAGCCTCTATATGGAGCGCAGTGGCCCTGCTGACACCTTGACTATGGCCTTCAGGCTTCTGAGAGGGGACAGAGCACCTCTCTGTACTCTGTTGAGTGCAGTACTCTGTATCAGTAGAGTACTGTAGAGTACTGTACTCAACAGTACAGTTGAGTACCACTTTGGGCTGCCACTTTGCTACGGCCACCCCTGGACACTCAGACCTGTCCCTCAGTCCTTGCATAGTGAGGCGGAGCTGGACTCTGCCCTCCACACCTCTGCCAGCTTCTCCCTGTGGCTTCCACACGTGGGGGTACTCAAGGGAGCCTGCTGCCAAGCCCAGGAAGGGGTAGGGGTGAAGCCCCCGCCTCCTGACCTGCCAGCATCACGGCAGCAGAACCAGCCTCACCACACCCCCAGAGCTCAGCTTTCTTCCTTGGGGGTCTGGGTCCCAGCTCCACAGGACCCCTCTTTCAAGCTCCCAAATTCCCACCAGCCCCACCTCCTCCTGTTGCCCCCGCAGCCCTATAGGTGCTGGCTGCGTCTATCTGCATTTGGCCGAGTCTACTCGTCCTTCCAAAACCTGGTTTAAAGATTCTTTGTACTCAGTTCTCTCTGCTAGAGTAACCAGCGTTTTCAGAGGCTCCTGAGTTCAGTTTGGGAAAAGATGAAAAAGGTCCGGAGGCGGAGGGTGGTGAAGGTTGCACAACAGCGTGGATGCACTCACCACCACTGAATTGTAACCCACGCGTGGTTACAATGGTGACGTTTACATTACGTGTATTTTCTCTCTCTCTCACACAATGACTGCTGTGGTTCCTTCTTTCCTGGCTGATCCACATCACGTCAGTGGTGATGATGAGGTACACGTTACTAAATATGATGGTGAGCCATGACTTACTGAGCCTTTTTTTTCTTGTTGCTGTTTAGTTGCTAAGTTGTGTCCGACTCTTTGGGACACGATGAACTGTAGCCTTCCAGGCTCCTCTGTCCAGGGGATTCTCCAGGCAAGCATACTGGAGCGGATTGTCATTTCCTCCTCCAGGGGATCTTCCCGACCCAGGGATCCGACCTGTGTCTCTTACGCCTCCTGCATTGGCAGCCGGGTTCCTTACCACTAGCACCACTAGGGAAGCCCCTGTTGAGCTTTTACCCTGTGCTAACCTGTACTAAGTACTTGAGCTTCCTAGTATTTTACAAAGTATTCATTGTCTCCATGTTAGAACAGAGACCAAGTTCACAGAGATTACACTGCTTGTCAGCAGAGACGGCAGACGCCGGAGGTGAGACTTGGTAAACGGATCCTCCCGACATCACAAGAGCCCTCCTTCTCTTTGGTAGTTTTCCTTGTTCTGAAGTCTACCTTACCTGGTATTAGTGTTACTATAGCTGCTCCTTCTTCGTAAATTAACATTTGCATAATACATCTTTTCCATCTTTTCATTTCTAACCTACCTACATCGATACATTTGGAGTGAGTTTCTTATAGACAGTACATAGTTCTGTGGTATTTTTTTTTAATCTACCCATCTCTGTTTTCATTGTATTTAGATTGTCTATATTTAAAGTAATTATGCATCCACTACAGCTTAAGTCTGCCATTTTATTTTTTATTTTTTGTTTGTTGTTTGTTGAGTCAATTTCTCATTCCTCTGTTTCTCTTTTCTTGCCCAAGTCTCGTACATTTTTCTGATTCCTTTTTGATTTATGTTGATTTATTTTTGATTATTTATTTATGTTTGATTTATTTTTGATTATTTATTTGTTTGATTTATTTTTGATTATTTATTTATGTTGATTTATTTTTTTTGATTTATTTGATTTATGTTGATTTATTATTTATTTTTGATTATTTGATTATTTTGATTATTTGATTATTTATTTGATTTATGTTGATTTATTATTTGATTTATTATTTGATTATTTATTTATTTTTATTTTATTTTATTATTTTTTATTATTTTTATTTATTTATTATTTGATTATTTGATTTATGTTGATTTATTATTTGATTTATTTTTGATTATTTATTTATGTTGATTTATTTTTTATGTTGATTTATTATTTGATTTATTTTTGATTATTTTGATTATTTGATTATTTGATTTATGTTGATTTATTTTTGATTATTTATTTATTTATTTTTGATTTATGTTATTTTTGATTATTTATTTATGTTTGATTTATTCTGTAATGTTTTTGGGTATATGGCTATTACAGCTCCCTTGGGTCTATCCTAAAAATGACAACCTATGGATATAACTCATCAGAGTCCACTGATATCAGAGTTTTACCACTTTGCATGGAGTATAGAATACTTACTTCCATTTAAGTCCTTGCACCCTCCCAACTTTAAAAATGTAACTGTCTTGGACTTCCCTGGTGGTCCAATGGCTAAGACTTGGGTTTGATCCCTGGTCAGGGAGCTATATCCCATAAGCCACAAGTAAGAGTTCGCTGGCTACAACTAAAGATCCTGCATGCTGAAACAAAGACCTTGGATCTAGCATGCTGCAACTAAGACCCGGAAGAGCCAGTATAAACAAATACATATTTAAATAATAATAATAAATAAAATAAAATATAAATGTCTTAGGTATTTCCTCTGTACACAGGGCACCGCCTCAGATGGTGCCATGATTTTTGCTTCAACTCTCCCCCTTTCTGGGTCTTCACGTGTTTTGCTGTTTAGTTGCTCAGTCGTGTCCTACTCTTTGCGACCCCATGGACTGCAGCATGCCAGGCTTCCCTGTCCTTCACCATCTCCCAGAGTTTGCTGAGATTCATGTCCGCTGAGTCAGTGATGCCATCCAACCATCTCATCCTCTGCCACCTCCTTCTCTTGTTGCCACCAATCTTTCCTGGCATCAGGGCCTTTTCCAATGAGCCTGCTCTTTGCTTGGTGTGATGTTCGGGTTTTTAAGCTATAGGAGGGAGGCCCAGGAGGATGTCACTCTCCATCTTGGCAGGAATCAGATGTCTCCCCAGAGGGAGAATTTGAACCCAAGTCCCCACCTCCTCAGCCCCTGCTTTTTGCCTCATTTGTCCCCAAGCTGCCTCCAGGATCCGGGCTGGAGGGACATTTCTCTTTCAGTGTCACAGTCTCAGCTCCAGTTGGGACTCACGGCTAAAGTCACGCTAGCCTCCAGGTGCCCCCAGCCTCACAGGGTCACCAGGCGTGGTTGGACGTTGCTCTTCTGGGGTGCGCCCTCCACACCTGTTCTCAGCTGGAGGTTGACTCAAAGTGTGGGCTCTTACCACTTCCTGTGGGGGTCCCGGGAGTCCTCTGACCCCAGGTTTCCTCACCCGACCCTCCACGTTCCTGCTCCACCATCAGTCCCCTTCCAAAGAGATGCTCAGGATAGAGGCATTTTAATCCCTTGTTGGTCTAGGGCTTCGTGGGTGGCCCAAGGAGAATCCATCTGCTCACGCTAAAGCCTCAATCTCCTGGTCTGATCTCCAGTCTCTGGGGGCCAGGAGGACACAGGACAGATGCAAGGAGCTGAAAGTCAAGGCCAATGCCAGGGTGACCTGGCATTTGATGGTAAGTAATAGAGACAGACCCTCAAGGGATAACACAGCTCTTTCTGCCCAACTTTTTATGCAAAAGCTGTGAGTTCTCTATAGAAGTTGAGTATTAGCTCAATCTATCGATCAATGAATGGAGACAAGCAAAAACAAAGAAGACCTTCCATGTCCCTACCTGTAATCTGGACACGATGCCAGCGTCTAGGTCACGTGTGTGAATTAATGAACACAGTGCCTGGCCAGGGGGTAAGGCTCACACAAAAATAGCAATTATTTTTATGAGTTTTCATTGTTTTTTCAGCCTCTTATTGCACACACTTTCCTTTTGGTCTTCATCAATGCTATCACGGAACAGAATTTTTCAAATAACTGAGAATCCTTACGGACATGCTTTCAGTTCTAAACCCACATTACTTCAAATTCATTTTTTTTTTCCGTGTTAAATTTGGGAAAAGGGGAGGCATTTGGAAAGTCCCCGAGAAGAGACCAGAAACTGGAAGATATAAAAGCTCGAGCCACCATGTGAGGAGGCAGCCGCCCTGTTTACACAGCGGACGTCTCTTCCAGTAACAGCGGCCCCCTAGTCGTCAACAGCAGAGGCCAAAGGAGCTAAAGTTGTAGAAATCTGGAAGCCAAGCCTTGCTTCTCTCCCAGTTAGTGTTTGCAATTGGGCTTAAGAGATTGGTGCAACCAGGGAAATATTCTGATCCAGCTTTAGCTGACCCTGAGGGCAGCTTCGGGCTTTGTCTGACAATGGGCCAGTGTGAGATGGAAGGGCAAAGCCTGGGCTTAATCGAGAAGGTGGGGGTGTTTGAAGGATGAAACTATGGGTCTCCTGATTATACGGTTTCCCTGGGGGACCCCATAGCCCCACAGTGGGGACACCCAGCTCAGCCCTTCAGTGACTACTCACAAAGACATATGTTTGCCTGCTCCTGGTCTCACGACGATCTTCCGTCTGGACCGTCTCTGGGCAATCTCGTGCTACTGGAGTTTGCCGTCAGGGATGGGTTCCACAGGGTTTCCTCCACTGACTGAATGCTTTTTGATCCTGGTGCCACTGTCCTCCTTTCAACCCGTCTCTAGCACCCACTGATGAACCATCCAACATCCTGGTCCCCTGATGACCCCCCAGGGCTGACACCCTGTACCTAGTTAGTGGTGAAGTTCAAGTTGGGTTGCTTGTGTCTAACATGAGAGAAATACAGACTTTTAAGCTTTGGGTGTCTGCTATATAAGTTGAGCCTCCTTCCTAAATTATGCAAGTGAGAGTGTGTGTCTTGTAATAAAGCAATGAAGACCCAGAGAGGGGATACTGTGAGTTGACTGAGACAGGCAGGGCAATAGTCAGCATCACAGAATTGGCCTGGAGTGGAAACAGCCACCACAGCTGCAGGTCCCAAGGGATGGGGGCTGTCTTGCGGGAGACCCACGTGGACATCGACAGCAAGGGCCAGTGGGTCTCCCTCCAACATCGGCATGAGGTGAGCCCTCCCACCCCACGGCTCTTGGAAACTGCCCTGGGAGACCCTGGCCGTTGACAGATTCCCTGATCAGAGGCTCAGACGTGGGGTTAGAGGGAGTCATGAAGAACGAAAGACCTGTTTAGAGACTTTCCCTGGTGGTCCAGTGGTCAAGAATCGGCTTTGCAAAGCAGGGGATGCAGGTTCGACCCCTGGTAGAGGAAATAAGGTCCCATATGCTGCAGAGCAACTAAACCTGCGTGCTACAACAACTGAGACTTGGAGCCACAACTAGAGAGAGTCCGTGCACCAGAAAGAGAGAGCCACCTGACGTAACAAAGGTCCTGCGTGCTGCAACCTAAGCCCTGGCGCAGCCGAATAAATAAATCATAAGCACGTGTTCTTTTTAAAGACCTATTTAGTTTTCACTAAGACGGCAGGAGAGAACACCCCCCACCCTCCCTCCGTACCCATAGCTGCGCCTCCCTGCAGGAGGGTCCCTCGTCCTCGCCCACTCTGGCCTCCTCTTCCACGGCTCCTCCTGGACCCTCAGATCTCAGAGGTGCAAAACTTACCTCCAAGGGACCTGCACGTTACAAATGAAGAACCCGAGGACAGGAGAGTCTGGAGCTGGAAAACTGGTCAGGGCCCCTAGACTCCCCCCAGAGCCATCCCTGCTCCATCACATGCTTCCACAGCTCCACGGGGACCCAGGGACATTTATACACAGGGCCGAACCCCATCAAATGCCCCAGCTGAATTTGGTGGGAAGCAGGGCTTCCTCTGCAACATGGATGAATCACTTTCAGATAACTGCTGGGTGCCTGGAAGAGGGCTTCATCCACTCAAAGACATGATTGTCTTAGACAACTAGAGATGGCCGGGCCGGAGTAGGCAATATGACGATGCTCAGTTAATTCGCTAAGGCATGATGCATTGTATGCACAAGTTATTTCTACACAGACAAAATAGGAACGAGATTCAGCAATTACGTAAGGAATACCAGAATGGGGAATCTCCGTGGACATATGAAGGGAGAAGAAGGCGCAACAACTGCTCTCTTCCTGGATACCAGGAAACTTAGGTTCAAATTACCCAGATGTTTGCATCTCTATGCATGTGTGTATCCTTCCATCATCTATCTATCCATCCGGCCATCCAACCATCATCTCTCTCCATCCATCCATCATCTGTCTCTTTCCATCCATCCAACTATCAGCTCTCTCTCCATCCATCTATATATACCAGAAGGGGTTCCCCCATATCCTGCCTTGCTAAGAAAATCTCAGCTTTGCTTAAATAGTCACTCCTTGGGAGGTGACTGGAGGCCAGTGGGAGTATTCCCCTGCTGTAGGATCATGGGAAAGCGTCGTGGTCAAAACCAGGGAGCTGAGTCCCATGGGCTCAACCCAGTCTGGTGACCCTGGTCAAACAGCCTTCCAAGGACTTCTGGAACCTTCTCCTGGAACCTCAGCTCAACAGAGCTCCTAGGAATGTGTATTCTCTGGTTTATTTTGAGCAATAGTATTTTAATGCCAGAAAATTCCCATGTTTCCTTTAATGACTGGCATTTAAGTTGGCTGGATGAAAAATACGATTTGATTTTCTTTGGTGTCATTTCCTTATAGTAGAACACTGCTACAAGGAACTACAAGAGGTCAGGTTTCCACAGAACTTACTTTTTGAAAGGGGGACTCTATCTAGGGCCCCTCAACTTGAACCCCAAGACCCACAAAAGCTGTGAAGCTACTGCATCACTTATTTGAAAGAGGCTCTGGGGTCTCTTGAATGCTGACTATGGTCAAAGAAACGGCGGCAAACAGTTGGTGCTAACTGTGTGCTGGGGATGGCTCTAAGCGTGCGCGCTAACCAGTGCAGGCCCCACACCGTCCCGTGAGGCGGGTGTGATGCTGGTCTCACCTTACAGATGAGGAAAATGAAGCCCAGAAAGGCTGAGTCACTTGCCCAAGGTCACACAGTGGTAAGTGGCAGAGCTAGGATTCACACGCTGGCTGGGACCGACTTCAGAAGGAAAGGAAGTCTAGGGACTTCCCTGGTTGCCCAATGGTTAAGAATCTGCCTTGCGAAGCAAGGGTTCAATCCCTAGTTGGGGATCTAAGACATACATGTGCTGTGGAGCAACTAAGCCAGAGTGCCACGACTACTGAGCCCGTGAGCCACGGCTACTGAACCTGTGAGCCACCTACGGAGCCTGTGAGCCATGACTAAGGAGTCTGTGCACCGCATCGAAATATCCTGCAAGGCGCAACTAAGACCCAATGCAGCCAAATTAATTAATTAATTCAATAAATATGTAAAAAAATAAGAAATAATTTTTTTTTGAAAAAAAGGAAGGGAAGTCTATCCAGACTTCAAAAACGGTGAAACCCAGGAGAGGCTTTTGAGGGTGTCACCCGCAGAAATGATCCCAAACCCCATTTTGAAGCACCACAAGTGGCTCCTCCCGCCCTGGAGAGGATGATGCCCTCGGCCTTGGCAGCTCCTCCCGGCGTGGGGATCTGATGGCGAACAGGGTTCTGGTACATCCGGGTGCAGAAGTGCTGGGAGAAGATGCCCCCGGTGCCAGTGAGAGCAGCAACGCTGGGCCCCCAGAGCCGGCCTGGTCCCCACATCCACGACAGAAGGTGCCAGAAAGAAGCAGCGTGGGGCGATGGAGGAGGTTGGCACATTGCCAGGAAGCGCAAGAGGCTTGAGCTCCCTGGGGCCAACAGATGGGTGGCGGTGGGCTCTAGGGGTGGCCAGGGAACCGTGGGGAGTGTGGGTCCATCCTCATTAAGGTGCAGACACTCCCCGACTGGGAAGAACTGCTGTGGAAAGTTCCAGAATTGGAGTCGGGCTCATTCTTCTGGGGTCGGGGGGTCCCCTACCCTGTGACTAAGGGGCCCTGACTCTACCCTGACCACCCGTGAGCCTCAGGGCTCCTGTTTGACCTTGGTGTCCTCATCTCTGGAATGGGAGTAAAAGAACCCCAGCCCGATGGGGTATCAGGACGATCCCACAAGGTAAGAGTCCAGGCGCACGGCAACAGTGTCCCCAGGGCACGCGGCCCCAGCATTCTCAGCGTTTTCTAGAAGGAAGTTACGGTTTCACATGTACACACAAACACACGATTTCCAGAGGGGAAATTGTTAATATTTCATGAGGTTGTGGTTAAGCCAAGAACTGAATTCGCAGCCAAGGAAATCAAATTTGAAAACCCCAGGGGGAGCTGATGGAGAGGCACTGACAAGCCTCTTCAATACCTTTTCCGAGACTCCTGTGACATCGGGACGCTTGGCTTTAAAGGCTTTTCATCAGGATCTGAGCCTCTGCCCGCAGCAGGGGCACGGCGGGGATGTCACCCCGGCCCTCTGTCGACTGGCCTCATCTGAGTATGTCCAGAAATGCCCAGGAGGGGGACATTTTTCTCAACAGACTCTTTTTTTTTAAACCCCAAAGGATATATTCTGTATAGTGATACAGGATACCGTCAAACACATTGAAGAACACAAGTGTCTCCAGCAGTGTATCTTGCTGTTCAAAACTTTTTTGTGGACCTCCTTCGTGATCCAGTGGTTAGGCATCCACCCGGCAACGCAGGTGGAAGTGGGTTCGATCCCTGGTCCAGGAAGATTCCACATGCTGTGGGGCGACTAAGCCCACCCGCCACAACTGCTGAGCCCCTACACCCTAGAGCCTGTGATCCGCAACGAGAAGCCACCGCGGTGAGAAGCCCATCACAGCAACCAGAGAGTAGCCCCCTCCTACTACAACTAGAAAGCCTGAGTGCAACAACCAAGACCCAGCATAGCCAGTGGCTCAGATGTTAGAGACTCTGCCTGCAGTGCAGGAGACCCGGGTTCCATCCCTGGACCGGGAAGATCCCCTGGAGGAGGACGTGGCAACCCATTCCAGTATTCTGGCTGGGAAAATCCCATGGACAGAGGAGCCTGGTGGGCTACAGTCCATGGGATCACAAAGAGTTGGACATGACTGAGCAACTAACGCTTTCAGTTTTTTTTCAAATTTTTTTAAACCTTTTTGTCGAAAACTATTGATTGACTCTTGATCACCCCTCTTGATAACCCCTCTTGGAAGGAATGGCCTGGGGGAGGGAAGGCGAGTCAAAATGGGAAGGAAGAACTACACAGGTAGGGAGGAATCGCGTTTGAGGGCAGGGGTAGCTGTTTGCTCTCCAGTGAGTTTTGGTTTCTCTCTTCTGCCCTTTGTGTTTTTTTCCCTTTGTTTTTGAACAGCCTCATGGCTAATCAAAATCCACTGGTGAGAGAAACACCTCTTGCTCACTAATGGATTACACCCACTTTACAGGTGAAGAAACTGAGGTCCAGAAAGGGCAAGCCACCTTGGCCGGGATGACACGGCTCATTAGAGGCTACGGCACTTACACTTGTCCATGCATGGCTGGCAAAGCTGGCTCTCTCCCAGACTCAGGGGACAAGACCAAACAGCCAGAATGAAGCCTGCCCTGAAACTGATGCCACACAGCCCTGACCCTACCCATCCCTAACTCCTGAAGACCTCGAAGACGCAGATGAAGTTGTCCCAGTGGGGAAAAAACAAACAAAGCTCAGACATCTACTTGAAATGATCCGGTGCTTAAATCTGGGTTTCATGAAACGGCATGCCTGTCAGACCAGCTGAGAGCAGGGGCTGTGTCTGCTCTCACACCTTCCCAGGGCTGGAGGAGGTAATTGCTGGGTCTCCCGGGGTGTAAGAGTAAACAGGGGGCGTCTTCTTTGCAAACTACTTCACTTAATTACACCAATAAGAACTTGAAAGCAAGCCTTGCCACAGAAAGTCAGTAATGCTGATTTAATCTAAATACAGAAACAAGAAGGTCTCTAGCAGCTCACTCTAATGATTTAACTAAGCCCACCAACATCCCTGTAATGTACTCCATAAGGCTGTGGTGGTAATGAGTTACCTAACGCATTTTAAAATGTAGGAATTCAAGTGTTAACCAGGATATGGCAGATTTTATTATAACTTCACATGGTTCTTACTACCTGTTCCCAGAAAGAGGAAAGCTGGTGCAAGGATTTCTATTTATTATTTTCCTATTTATTATTGTTATTGAGAGGTAAGCAAAAGTTATTGTGTAGGAACTTCCAAGAAAACAGTTTAAAATGGTGGCTCAGTTGAAAGAGCCATCTTTTGTCTTCCTCCTCCCATCACCACCAATTTTCTTCTTGGAATATGGATGCAATGAATGGAGCATCAGCAGCCTTTTTGGATCATGAGATCTCAGAAAAAGAAGCTTGCAAAGCGGATAAAAATGAATTCTGAAGAATTCCAAGTAGCTAAAGACAGGACCCCCATCTTTTGACCTTTTTCTTTTTTAATGATAAAAGCAATAATTCAAAAACCAACTACTGTAGCTTAAATCTTAAGTCTGTTTGCTTCTTACTCTGGTTGCCACTAACCATATGCAAGTCATTTTAAATTCTCCTTTGTCTCAGTTTCCTTGTCTAAAATATGAAGATAATAAAATTATTGACCTCATAGCATTGTTATGAAGGTTAAACACATGTGCCTGTATATAAGTAAGAGCAACATGCCAGCATGTTTAAAAAAATACAGTAGCCCCCAGCAGTGGTGACTTAACAGAGACCATTAAACAGTTCCTGTTTCATAAATGGACTCTGGTGCTTTCTTGATTATCCCTTTTTCCCTGAGCCTGGTTTTCCATCCTTATGGCTGGTTATTGAGCTGGGCAATACAATAAATTCCCTTCCCCCAGGTTGACCACAAGCACAAGATCCCACCCAGCAAAGCCCCCAGCCCTCAGCCACTGCACATGTCCAGGGAGGCCAACACCGGGAGTATGAATCCTGACTCTGCCGGCATCAGGATGGGAGAGCCCACTGTTCACGTTGTCCTCTGACAGTGCCCAGACTCAGAGACTGGCTCAGGAATTTGCAGAGGATTTAGACCGCTTCATCATGGCCCCCAGCCAGGCGGAGCAGGCCCACATCACCCCCCAGATGTGAGACAAACTGCTGCCTCTCACGCAGGGTCTCCCCCATCGGGACCCTCTCCAACCACCAGCTGAAGTTCTTTCTCACGAACCCCTGCCTTCAGCTCTGGGTGACAGTGGGAGCAGGGTCTCACCCTGCTAAGACCCAGACCCTCCAGGCCCAAGGATCTGGTGTTGGGCCATGTCCAGGGAGGATGCTCCCTGAGCCTCGTGGGGGGCGGCCCTGGTTGCGAAAGACACTGTGAGTCTGCAGGTCCTTCACTTTTGTTTACTTCTTGGGAGCGTCTTCCACGCATGGCTGGTCTGGGGAGGCCTTCGTGCCTGGAGGAAGCAGCCAGACTTCTTGGGGACTGTTTTCATTTGGGTTTCTTCCCAAGAGATGCAGAGACAGCATTCAAGTCAAGAAGTCTGTTTAGCTGACAGTCCCAGGAAGCATCAGCGGATGAGTGGGGGAGGGAAAGGGGGGCAGAGGGCAACCCACGAAGGGTAGGTCACGGGGCCACTTGGCACCCATGGGCCACCCATGGACCACCGCTCTGCTGGGAAAACTCTAGCAGCTGGTGTAGACTAGCTGTTACCCCAGCAGAGGGAAAGGAGTATTTACCATATCTATCAAAAACTGTTGGTGCCATATGTGTTTGTGTGATTCCCACAGCAAAATCCAAAGAAGCTCCAGGCGCAGAAATGCAAGGGCATAGCAGACCAGGAAGCTCTTGCCTGTCCCTGTGGGATGCTGGCTCAGGGGAAGTCAGCTGCCACGTAAGATGTCCAACAGCACTGAGACCCCCTGCCAGAGGAGCCCCGTGCTGGGGCTCCAGTCCTCAGCCTGGAAGTACCTGGAAGGCAGCGAGCATGGACTGGTAGGTATTAAAGTGTGCCCTCTTGTAGGTCCAAGCACACATCCGACTACAATCAAAAGACAGATCCCTAGTGAGACCCACCCAGCTGGGCACTTCCTGCATTCCTCACCCACACAGTCATGAGCAAAAGAATATGGCTGTTTTAGCCACTATACTTCCCGTGACTTGTTTCATACCAGGAATAAATAACCAGAAGAGACAAAGAGGCTCAGATGGTAAAGAATCTGCCTGCAATGCAGGAGACCTGGGTTCGATCCCTGGGTCGAGAAGATCGCCTGGAGGAGGAAATGGCAACTCACTCTGGTATTCTTGACTGGAGAATCCCATGGACAGAGGAGCCTGGCAGGCTACGGTCCATGGGGTCGCAAAGAGTCGGACACGACTGAGTGACTTTCACATCACTTCAGGGATAACCAGAATAGAAGGAACATTCCCCTCCCACCATCACTATGCTCCTATGAAAAGGTATTGGGCTTGTGAGGCTATTCCGTTGGCCCAGGATGATGGTAACTAACCGCACCTCTAGGAAAAACTCAGCACTGGATTCTTACTTTTGTCTTCTCTCAAGCGAAGGCTTGCTGCTCTTCCTCCGTGTTTCAGACTTTGACTGCATTTGTTCACGGGAACCTGGGACAGCTCCTTGTAACGCTGAGTGGTCCCAACCTCAGCTGATTCAGGCCAAGGGAAGGGAAATCCTGAAGAGCCTTCTGAGAGGGCGGATTCCTAGTCACGCTGGCCATGAAAGGCCCACTGCTGGTACCCGGGGACCTCACAAAAGCCACCATGCCACCCCCACTTGGGGAGGCCAGCCAGCGGGAATGCAGTTTCTGCGTCCCCGTTAAGCTGCATAATACGGATGCCATCCCCTTGACATCTTTCTTGCACTGGGTTCCTCCCAAGAACAAATGAAGGCACATCAGCTAATTTGTCATCCAGGTGTTGTTTAAAACCTGCCAGTCAGCTCCCGTCTTGTCAGCAGAGTCGATGACGGGTGCTCTCCCGGGGCCTCCCTTTGAAGAGCTGGCCGCACCGCTTCACAGGATTCCAAGGCTGGGAGGTCTCCGGTGCAGAAACTCTGGGGTACTGCAAGGTTCCCCCAGGGAGGTGGGGCTGGCCCGGGGACCTGGGTGCCCAGAGGGTGCCGGTTTCACTGTTTCATGGAAGTTGCCCAACTAGAACTCAGCCCAGGGGAGCCTGGTGGGGGATGGGAGAGCCAGCAGGAGAAACCTTGGCTCTGCAAGGAGGCTCCGCGTGGACTAGATACACTGAGAGCCAGCGCGGTGGTGTCCTCCAGGTGGAGCCCCGGTCCCCACGTCTGTAAAACCGGCGGGAGGAACAGTACTTCGCAGGATTGCTTGAGATTGTGACAGGATGAAAACACAGGCTTCTGGGCACTGAAGGCGGATTCTAAGCTGCAGCTTTCGTTTTTTGTTTTTTGTTTTGCTGTGAACCTGGTGTCCCTTGATGACAGCTTCTGGCTCCAGGTTCCTTCAACTCAACAACCTCGAAGGAGCCGGGCCCTGACCTTGGGCTCCCTGCTCAGCTGCTTCCAGCCTCAGTTTCCTCACCTGTGACTTGGAGGTCCTCCAGATCTGCTTCCTGACCCGGGCTGACTGGGGTGATGTCAAAGGGGTCAGGACTTGGTACTCTCACACTCAGAAGGCAAGCGCTGAGCTTCTGAGCACTTATCCTCCCTGGAGTTGCGGCGGGTCCCACTCTGGCTCCCTCCCGGCTCCCCTGGTCTCCCGCTTCCTCCTCCGTTCTGCCTGCCCCTCCCCCACTCCCATCCCGGCTCCCCACCCCCACCCCTGCCGAGACTCTTCGGGGCGGGGTGCACTCCTCTCCGAGGGAGGGCAAGGGTCTTTGTGGATGCCGTCTGCACTCTCCTGGCCACCCTCCTCGCCCTTCTCCAAAGAGATCTCTGGTCTCCTCACTCCTTGTTCTCCTCTCCAGCTCCCAGCCTGCTCTTCTCTGTCCCCCGCTCACTCCCCATCTCTGAGCATCCCAGCAGCTCCCAAGCTCCCAAGCTGTACCCTCTCCCAGCACCCGCTTCCCCTCTCCGGCATCGGCAGCACCAGCAGTTTGGCCAGAGTCTGGGTCAGGTCGGGCGGCAGGTGCGGGGAAAGTTGGGGCGCCAGGCTCGGTGCGCGCCCGCAGCGCCCTTCTGCTCCGCGGGGCAGGGGAGTGACCTACCGGGCTTCGGAACCTAGCCATTGCTCGTTCCCTTTGGAATATATGAACGCAATAGGAAGGTGGTCAAATTGAACCTTGATTCCATTTATGATCTGACCGTGTAATATTAAAATTCTAATTAAAAGTAGGGAGGACAAATTCCTAAGAAGAGTTTAAATGACAGATAAGCCCATTGTGTCTGGCACTGCCGGTGGACCAGTTGGAGGGTAGAGATGTGCACTGTTTGAGTTCAGGTTGGAAAGAGAAAAGGCAGCCAGTGGCTTATTGAACGGACCCTCTGAAGCCGAGCTTGCTCACTGGGAAGGTCATTTTGGAATCTCCCACACTTCCCACACTTGGCTCTGGGAACCTCAGCGGGGAGGTGACAGCGTCATGGTATCGCAGTGTTAATAGTGACCTGCAGACCCCAAGCCTTTTGGAGCAGGCTCTGTTATTAGAGCCCTCACTTACAGAATACCCCCAGATTCAGAGCTCAGCTCGGGGTGCCAGAGCCTAGTGGCCAGATTCAAAGTTGCAGAAAACCGGAAACCAGGGCACAGACCCCTCTGCTCAATGCCATCAGCCCTGTCAGGCAGCCCCTGCCTTTCTCAGCTTCATTCCAATGCACTCACGTTCGGAGGGCACCGCAGCCAGCAAGAGCAGCGCGTGTGTGAGAAAGGCCAGTTCTCCACAGAAGGAATAGAAATGCCCCATTTTGTAAAGAAACCGTGGGTGGATGCAGAGCGTCCATTATAAGTTGATGGTGCTTGAAAATGGGGCAACAAACATTCCCTGTTTTTGTAATAAGGAGACAAAAGAGCAATATTGCAAATGTTGTTTTTTTTCCCTAAGTAAAATAAATCAGATGGGCTTCCGGGGGGTGGGAGGGAATTATGTGCAACCAGGGAGACTTTCAGCCTTCCGCTGCCAGGATCTGGCATGGTACCTTCCTCAGGAGGGGTACAGGACAGAAGGAGTTCCTGCAAGAGCCTTTAGAACAGTGCCCGCCTCCCTCGGAGCCAGCGTTAATACTAGTGGGGGCGTTACAACAGTCACGCTTGTAAGTGTGGTGTGTGAACTACTGAAATTCGATTTCTCTGCCTTTGCTTGCAGACTGTACTGGGTCTGCCCCTTCCCTGGGCAGTGCAGTAGCTTTGGCGGGAACTGCCCTTGCTCCCCTGGAACTTGGCAACTGCCCCTCCCCCATGCCTGGGTCTTCAAGAATCCAATTTGGAAGGTGGGGGTGGGGGTGGCCTCCGAAGTGTCACTGCTGTCCCCCAGTGAAACGGGCAGAGCCACAAAAGGGCAGATACAAGCCTGGGCTCTCTGCTCTCCTTCCTCCCCTCTCCTGGGCGGCATCCGTGTAGGACTGCAGGAGTTTTAGGATAAAGAGCCATGTTCACGAAAGGGCAAAGATGTATGTCAACTGCGCCAAAACATCTCTGCCTTGAAGCCTCCCCCAAGCCTGCGGAGCCCCCGAAGCACCTCTGTGCATCTCCACCCGCTCCCTCCTGGAAGCTGTGCTGTACAGGGAGGCAGGCGCTCTGACCCTCAGGAGTGAGGCCAGGCGGCCCTGGAGAGAGCTGAGGTTTAAACCAGTTTTCCACTCTCTGGCCATGAAAAATTATATTGCAGAAAAATACTGAAAGGCGAAGAAGATCTTCAAGCAATCAGAGAAAGAAAGAAAGCTGTAAAAACAGCACATGTACAATTCCATCCTGTTTTCCTGAGGACAAGAGAAAATAAATAACTGGTAACAATAGCTGATGTTGCCTGGGTGCCGGCTGGACACCAGGGACTGCTCTGCACTGGGCGGATGTGTGTGCAACTTACAGACCAAAATCCCTAAGTGGGAAAAGTGAGTCTCTCTAGGTGGTGGCATCTTTGTGAGTTTTTAAAATCCCTTTTGTGTTATTGTGTATTTTCCAGATAGCCTACGAAAAATACATGCTACGTTTGTAAACCATTTCTCTACATTCTTCCTTGAAAGTGAAGTCACCCAGTCATGTCCGACTCTCTGTGACCCCATGGACTGTCGCCTACCAGGCTCCTCCATCCATGGAATTCTCCAGGCTAGAGTACTGGAGTGGGTTGCCATTTCCTTCCCCAGGGGATCTTCCTGACCCAGAGATCGAACTCAGGTCTCCTGCACTGCACTCAGCTTTACCGTCTGAGCCACCAGGGAAGCCCACATTCTTCCTTAAGAAAAGTGAAAAGCCGTTTTAAGCAGCCTTTTACATGGAGGTGCTGGTAAGAGGCGGGCTTCCTCCCTCCTCCAGACTAGCTGGGGTCCCCTCGGTTCTGTTATCTCCAGGGGACTGGATTGGATTGGTTTCAGGGTTTCCTGGAGTAGCTTAGCAGGCTTCCCCTGCAATGCAGGAGACTTGGGTTTGATCCCTGGGTCAGGAAGGTCCCCTGGAGGAGGGCAGGGCAACCACGCCAGTATTCTTGCCTGGGAAATCCCATGGACAGAGGAGCCTGGCCGGCTACAGTCCATGGGAACTCAAAGACATGACTGAAGTGACTGAGCATGCATGCACTGAGTAGCTTAGCGGAGTCCTTTGCATATACTAGATGATCAGTGAGCGATATTAAACAGCACTTTTCAAAAGCATGTTTCAGTTAGCCTCCCCACACACATCAAAGTCCAACAAAAACTCCTCTGGACCCTCAGAACAGGTGGCTTCCCCTCCCAACTCTGAGAAGATTTTGCCTCTCAGCATAGTGTCTGTTCAGTGAGGATCAGGAAGATGAGGGCAGACAGGCCATGGACACCCTCTGGAAGCAGGTCCTGAGCCAAACACAGTGCAAGCCCCAGCCATGTGATCAGAACCTTCTGGAAGGAGAGCTAGCGTGAGGTGGCCAGGAAGCTCCAGCCAGGCAGCCAGGGTGGGATGGAGCGGGTCTGCAGCCCACCCTTCCTTGTCACAATCCGCTTCCTCCTCTGTCTTAATGGTAGACAAATTCAGCTCGAGAAATGCCCAATCCACCAAATAATTACACTGTTGTTGTTGTTTTACTGAATTGGCCAATCAGTTTAATTAAAGCCGACAGGCTAATAGCCCCTTGCGGCCAGGACTACCGCCAGCCTGCCTAGGTCCTAAGCCTGGATCTCAGCAAAACAGAGCTCCACCTGGGGGAGGGCGAGCCTTGGTTTAAGAATCTTAGCATTTCATTTTTTTTTTTTTAAGGCAAAACTATTTGGTCAACAGCAAAATCAATTTATAAAAGACCCTTCCCATGTATCCTATAAACTCTCCCTTCTGCAGATTCTGAGGGTCTGAGTTTGGGAAACATCTTAATAAAAACCAAAATCACACATTGAGTGCAAAGAGGAGGGTGTTTTGTCACCAAGGTTATGAGCTCACGTGGCGAGGTGTGCATTTCACATGAAATCCATGACTCTTCTCCAAAGACTCTATTCCAGGAGTTCAATACAAGTCTCAGATGGAATCACCACTGTGGCTGGCATGACAAGACCCTATATTGACAGCAATGTGATGCCAGGGAGTTTTAAGTGCGTTGCTAACCTCAGACTTCTTGTGAAGTCTGAGGACAGGCGTTGGAAGTCAGGAGGGGAAAGGACTGAACAAGCAGAATTACGAAGCACCTTCTGTGTGCACCCTCTTGGATGCTCATGGTATTCAAACCTCAGCCTGGTTCATCCCTCTCTCCATCTGCTCCACCCAGAACCCAAGGAACCCAGGCAGATCAACACTATGTAACAGAGAGATTCGGGGTTCTGATGACTGGTATTAATGGTTACACTTTGAGGTCAACCTGCAATGCAGGTTGAGCATCTCCCTGCAATGCAGGACACCTGGGTTCGATTCCTGGGTCGGGAACATCCCCTGGAGAAGGGAAGGGCCACCCACTCCAGTATTCTTGCCTGGAGAATCCCATGAATGGAGGAGCCTGGCGGGCTGCAGTCTATGGGGTCACACAGAGTCGGACACAGCTGAGCAACTAACACTTTTCGAGGTCAAGAGTGTAACAGAAAAGATTTGGCCCCTGGCAGTGAGGTCTGTATTCTGGTTCTACCACCACTGACCTTGGACAAGACACGTCAGCCAGGACTAGAGGGTTCTTGGCAGCTTTTTTTTTTTTTTTTTTTTTTTTTTGGCAACCCCTTCAATTTTGTGCCCCAGGCCAGGATCTCATTTCCCTCACCCCTGCCCTGTAAATAATCATGGTCACCCCTCTGGACGGCAGTGTTCCCAGAAACTCGGGTGTGAGGGGCCTTGCCAGCAGGCCCTCACACACATCCACAGGCTCACACACTGACCAGGGCCGAGTCTCAGAGATCTCTGCCCTCGGAGCCAAACAGTTTAACTGGGGAGACAGGGACAGGGTGGGAAGGGTGAAACCTCCGGATGGGAAGGCGTCCCAAGGGTGTCTGTGTGAATTACAGGGACAGAGCACTGGAGGGCTCAGCAAGGGGCCGAGGCTGCCTGGGCCTCAGAAACTCCCAAGAGGTGGAGAGAGAAAGCACGGATCTGAGAAAACTCTGACAAAATTATCCACTTAAACAAATCTCCGTGTACTGCCGTTTATGCTGTGAAGGCAAGATGCAGGACTGACTGACAAGGTTCTCAGGAGGATTCTGGAAAACGGACAGCCCTCCTTTCAAGGGGCACTTCTCTTTCCTCTCTGGCCGACACACTCTGAGACACACAGCCACACGTAGGCACCCACCAACCGGCATCTCCGCTGGCTTCACTGCACTCCCAGAACAACCACCACACCACACCGCCTGCTTCAGAACCTGCCTCTGCTTGCTGGGCTGAGTGGCCGGCTGCATACGCCCCTTGCTTAGGTGGGCTTGCTGGCTGTCCTTGGGCAGCTCCTTCTAACCGTGGGTCGTCTCCGCGTGCATCTGCGAAGGTGCAGGATCGGGCGTGTCTGCAGGACTCTGGGGCCTCACTGGTGGTGGTGGGGAACCCTGAACTCCTCCAGAGAGTTCTCCAACCCTTCCTCAATCCTTCCCACCTGAGAGCAAGCCCCCTAAATCCAATCAATTAACGACCCCAGAAAGTCAATCCTTTTGAATGAAGACTAGATGCTAGCGCCTAATCACCCAGCCTGAGAGGGGGCTGGTTAAAGCTGCTCACTGCGGGTCTGCAGGAGGGAACCCCCAGGCAGACGAAAAACTATCACGGAGTACTGTATGTGTTGACGTGAAAATATGTCCCTGATGTGTGTTATTAGGTTAAAAAAGAAAAAAAAATCAGGCTCCAAACTGAACTGAAAAAAAAAAAAAAAAATTCAGGTTCCAATGTGATTCCACTAGCTCTTAAAAGGGTGTGTTATGGGAGTGTTTATATAGAGAGGTCTCAGGGTTGGGAGACACCAAATGCTGACTTTAGTCACTTAGGGCGAGATACTGGGAGGAGGCATTCTTTTAAACATCTCTTTTGTATTTCTTTTGTAGTGATTAGATTTTCTACACAGAGTATGAGTTGTTTTTCATAATAATAGTAATTTAAAAGCAGCAAAGCTATTTTCATTTAACACGTTTGCTGAATTACAAGATGCCTGATTTTCTAGGTGAATCTGTAGTGACAGAAAGCGGGCTGTGGGTGCCTAGGGCTCGGGGAGGAAGGATGGGGAGAAACTGCTGAACGGGTCTGGGGGTTTCCTTTGGAGGGATGAAATATTTTGGAACTAGACAGAGGTGGTGATTGTATGATATTGTAAATGTACTAAATGCTACTGAGTCACCCACTTTAAAGTGGTGAATTTCTGTTACGTGGATTTTGGTGGTGGGGTGGGAAAAATGCTCTTTTGTAAAATAAACCATGTAATGAAGTTATCTGTTTATCTCCAGGTTGTATATTTAATAATTTCCTTGATGTGGGTAAGGTAATGTAAGTCAGAAGACGGGTTTGTCCTGAGGCAGGGGGCCCTGCTGTTGTCTAAACCACGGGAAGGGGCCGTGAGTGAGTGGACTGAGCTAAGTTATCACCAAGATTCCTTTCAGTTCAAAAAATAGTGTTCTGAAGAATGGAACCTCTCTACCCATGACGTTGGGTCTTTTTTTTTATAGACTGTGCAGGTCTTAACACAAAAGTTCTAGCCTGACATCCACTCATCCATACAAACCAGACCTTCTAGAACCTTCTCTCTCTTCCTCTGTCTCTCCTCCCTCCTTTCCTTATCATATTGATATGATTTATAGGAAATACATAATAAAAAGGAGTAAATCAGCACGTGAAAATATGAAATGGGGAAAAATATCAGTTAAAACTGAAAACTGGGATCCTACGCGTGGACTTGTTGGAACACACGATGAAGGGATGGAACCCTGCGTGGCAGCAGATCGTAAACTCAATCCATGTTCACCCCCAGAGCACATGCCCTTGTCCCCCTCTCCGACCCGGGGAGGCTCAGTGGGGGCTGAAATCCCAGCATGCGACGGATGGCCAGACCCCAGGGGCAGACCCTGCCCACGCTCGCCCAGCCTCCGAGGCGGCCGGCCTCGCCTTCCCCCACGTTCGCCGACCCACAGCACTGCGTGTCCACACCCGCCATCTTCTGATGTCACTGGTGAGGAACACAGACCAGGCTTCGGCCACACTCGGCGGGGCTGACTCATCACCATGTCAGCAAATGCCCCGGGGGTGGGTAGGGAGGGGTCCCAGGCCCGCAGGGGGCAGCTGGACAGTGACAGGGATGGTGGGGGTCAGATGGCCCGTCGGTGGTGGTCCTGATTTCCTGGGAACCCCAGGAACAGCTTACCCCCAGAGAGCCTCCGGAGCACTTTCTCTTTCTTCCCAATTCCCCTCTCCGTCCCCATCTCTCTCCGGCCCTCCCCCCTCCCGCTCCCCCTGAGGAGGTCCAGCTGGAGAGAGACAGCTCCGAGTTCAGTTGGTGCAGACAGGACTAAAGTAAACAGACTGGTCACCGGGCAGGCAGTTAGCAGCCTTTGGACAGATGATCAGCGTTGGGCTGGTGGCGGACCACACACACGAAGCCCCCTCGGACCACACAGGCGTCGGCTGCCCGGTCTGCCTCCCCACACGCACGCACGCAGGCCCGGCCTCTGCTCACTGCAGGCCCTCTGCGCCCCGGGAGGCTGGAGAAGCGTCTAGACACCCGTGGGTGGGGGGACGGCCCTCTGACAGGCCTCAGTGTCCCTGCCTGCGAGCCGGGACAATAATAGCCACCAGTGTGCAGGGTGTGTGTGGACGCTGCCGCCCGGGGCCCATCGCTCGGCTCTGGGACCCCTGGGGCCCTCAGAGCCCCTCAGGCCGTGGCCTGCACCCTCCAGAGGCCATACACACTGGCCCAGGGCTGGCCACACCTTTCCTGCCCAGAGACGGCCCAGGAGGCCATCACCAACTGGAGGAGGCCCTGGGTCCCGCCAAGCCGCTCTCCTGGCCTGGGGCCCAAGGTGTGCGGGAGCCAGGGAAAGGTTCGGTGTCTGCCTCCTAACTATTCACCCCCTCCCTTCACCACCACCACCCTCCCCTCAGCCCACCCCCGGATCCCTGGACTCTGCCCTAACGAGGCGTCAGTGCCCTGGAAGGGGCCCACCTCCTGACTCACCTGGCTTATCACATAGAGATGCTGCCCCTGGTGGGGGGACGGTGATGAAGGGGGTGCAGGTTGGTCTCCGTCCTAGTGACACCTCAGGCCCCGCTCCAGGGTGGGGTGTGTGGCCTCGGGCCGCCCTGGCCCCACCTGCACGCAGGCGGCGCTGAGCTAGGCCATCTGTCTTCATTACGCAGGTTTATTTGGGGAGGTGAGCAAGGAGGGGGCTATCCTGTTGGAGAGGACGCTTGATCTATCGGCAGGCGTGCTTTGAAGCCCCCCATCCAGGCTGCAGTTCTGCAGAGCATGGCGCATGGTGGTCGCCCCCCTCATATAAGCAGGGGGGTTCGGTCCTGGGGGCAGCCCTCCCTGGGAGAATCAGGTGTGAGCTGAGCCTTTGAACTTCACACTGCTGCCTGCTCCGTCTCCTTCCACCAGCTAGTCCATTATTATTGAGCCCCTACTACGCGGGTCACTGGCCTGGGCTCCAAGGATGCGCTGACTCCAAGGACAGAGGCCTCGACCTGCAGGAGAAGCAGAGAAGAAGCAGATGTACATAAGACTCTCAGAGAATGAGGAGAAGACCCCAGACAACCAGACAGGACGGCGGGGTGGAGACCCAGAGGTCAGAGCAGCTCTGGCCGGGGCTCCAGACTCCACACTTGTTGGGAATGCCATCCAGACACTGTCCACCTGCCTGGCGTACCAGGCCTCAGTCTCCCCACCTGGAAAATGGGCCTACAGTTGCTTTCAGGGTTGCATGAGGTCACTCACTCAGGCCCAGCCCCAGGGAGACCTGTTCCCGCGGGACACACGCCTTGTTTAATCTGCAGGTGGAGAAAAACAGATACCGGAGATACTCTGCCGTCAGTGGCAGGGAGGGGAGCCCAGGTCCCCTTCCTCGAGGTTCCTCCTACCACTTTGCCCTGTTCCGTGGGAAGGTATTTGGTTATTAGTGAATAATTATAAGGGTAAGAAAGGCTTTCCAAAGAGAAGAGACCCTGAAATCACTGTCTTGCTCAAACAGGTCTTGCTGTGCCTTGCAAATGTAAAGAGGGACGAAAGCCACACTGCCATGAGGGCAGAGAAATGACCTGGCTGGAAAGGAAGGGATTCCTGGGAGCTCCTTCAAGAAACAGGAGGCAACTGTTGTTTTCTTTCGGAGGCCTCCACTCACTTGAACTTCTGGACCCCGCCCTATGTGTGGGTGTGATGCGGGCAAGGTACTACTCTCCGGGAACCTCGGTTTGCTGCCCCGTGAAATGGGCCTATAGCCCTGTCCCCAGGAGGGCTGTGAGCAGGCACCTGGCCCACAGTAGGCAAGCAGTAAGCTTGCCTCTCTCCCCTCTTCCTTCTCCTTCCCATGTCTCCCTGTCCATGCCTTTTCCATTTTTTCTTTTTTTAATTCACTAACTTAAAAACTGGAGAAACAACCAGCGAGGACGCAGAAAGCAGCCACTGCAAACGGAGCGTGTGAGCTCGACCCATGTGTCTGGGGAAGCAGGGGAGGACCCAGGTCAGGGCCAGAAGCGGAGCTGGGGCCCTGCCTCCGCCTGTGTTTCCTGGACCTGGGGGTGGGTGCTGCCTGAGCCCCTCCTCAGGGCCAGGCGGGAGTCCCCAGCATGCATGACCTGTCACTGTGTGCAGCGGTCACGCGGCCCCATAGCCACAGAGGGCCACCCACACTTGGTTGTCGTGGTCTCTGCTGCAAGGCTTGAGGTCCCACCAGACAGACAGACAGACGGACGGACAGACAGACAGAGCCAGCAATCCTCCCACGTCACCCCCGCCCCCCAGCCCGGCCACGAGCCCCCCACGGGAACCACACCTGCCTGTCAGGACCCAGGGCAAGCACAACACAGACCCTCCATGGCCCGGAGGCAGTCTGACTCCCGCTGAGAAACACGGAGGTCAAGCCCCAGGGCTCCCCCTCTGCCCTCTCCTCACCAGGGGGAATCTGACAACAGCCTTGTTATTTATGCAGCTTAATGCGATCCAGAGGCGGCTGCCCGCGCAGGCCCAGGGAAAGCGGTTCAGCCCCACAGAAACCGGTTTCACTTGCTGCGTGGTGAGCCTGACATCCGGGAGAGAACCAGGAGGAGGGTTCCTGCGGCGGACGGCCCTCCTATGGACGGTGAGGCCCCCCAGGCCGACACGATTCCCTGGGCACAGTCTCCGTGCAGCCTCCCTCCCGGGCGTGCAGTAAACATTCCCTGATTAATTCCCGCCCTCCCGGGAGAGGCATCTGAGCGGGGCCTCCGTGTTTGCTGGCTTCCAGCACGCCGCAGGCTGGGAGTGTAAGCTCTCACAAACCGGTGGTCTTTCTGGGAGAGAAGCTAAGTTGGGTTTGGGTTTTTTTTGAAGGTAAGTTTTTTTTTTTTCCCTCCCCAAAGGTTTATCCTCTCCAGGGACTCAAGGACTCGTGCAATCCACATGGAATAGTCATTTGACCAGTGACGCTCTTTTGGTTTCTGTTTCCTGTGTTTTATGCTTGATGTCTCTATGGCCACTGTGTCACACCATGCCTGTGTCACACACCCTCCACTGTCTGGGCCTGTGATCTCCCATGGGTCACTTGGTGTCCCCGTCACTGGTAAAGCGGGGATGGAGCTGGGACTTAGCCCCCCTGGGTGTGGGCTAATTAGAGGTGAGAAGCAGACGACCAGCAGAGCCCGACACGGCTTTGTGTTCTGGTGACTCACGTCTTCATCTTCACTCTTGCCCAGAGTTGGAGGCTGTGTAGTGAAGGGATTACACAAGATGATGGAATCGCCAGGCCTGGGTTCAAATCCCAGCTCAGCCCCTCGCCCGCTGTGTGACCGGGGGCAAGTCACCTAACTGCTCTGTGTGCCTTGAAACAGCACGGTGAAAATAACGATAACGCAAAAAGAAAGCCCTACCAAAGTCGCTTTCTGATAAATCCTGTTTTAGGGTATTTTTGTCATAGGTAGATGTTTTTGTCATAGGTAGGTGCTCATCTTGGAAACGCACAAGCTGGGAGGTTGTGCTGCGGGCGACGGGGGGCTAAGCTGTCACTGTGCACTCAGGGCTCCCAGGCCCCGTGGTTGTCAAAGGGCCTGTGTGTGTGTGTGTGTGTGTGTGTGTGTGTGTGTGTGTGTGCAGTGTGGACGTTAGGGGCACGTGCGGTGTGGATGCGGAAGCCTGCCATTGTGGGGTCAGATCCAGGCTGCGGGTTTTAGCTCGTGTTTCCACCAGCACCCATCCTGCCCTGCATCCTGGAATGAGGTCCGTCCTGCACCAGCGGCTCCGTCAGTATCCATCAGCCGCGTGATTCTCGGCTGCCAGGGGCCGCGTATTTTACAAGCTTCCCACAGGCGTCTGTTGCTTCCTGCCTGTGCAGAGGCTGGGCTTTCTGCCTTTTGTTCCCTGCACTGTCCTCTGGGAGGGAATGGGCTGGAACGTAGGACGAGCACAACACATAACTGCGAACGAATGAATGGAAAACGAAACGGGCCTTACAGAGAGGACACTTCCCAGGAGGCTTTGTAGGGCATATTTTGGACAGATCATTTCTGTGGGGGGTGTGTGTGTGTGTGTTTAACTCAAAGTAATCTATGACTCTGAGTGTAATTTGCTCAAAGTAATTCTAGAATAGAAACGTGATGCCATGTATCGCTGCGGTGTTTTACTTTTTCTAATGATTTTACATCTATGTTGTCCTTCAATCACCTTTGAAATCCCACATGCTAAGTAGAACAACGGGATTCTGTCTTCCCAGCATCCAGCTTAAGCCCAGAGGACCCTGAAAGTTGTCATCAATTGTCTGGAGTGATCATGACCAGTGTCCACACACTAAGGGGATAACAACAGTTTTCATGGTTTCCTCTCTTTTTCTGGGGGGTGGGCAGGCCTCGCCGTGTGGCATCTGACCAGGGATCAAACCCAGGCCCCCTGCTTTGGGAGCATGGAGTCTTACCCACTGGACCAGAAGGGAAGTTCCTGGGTTCTCTCTTTTGATGTCCCATTCCTATCCTGGTTTCCTGAAATGACCCCAATAAAGCGGGTCTGTCCTCCTTTTCTCCCTCGGGCGGCCTCTGTCTCTCTGTGTCCTGTCCCTCTGCTTGATGGTGCCCTGGTGTCCCCTTCTGTGTCTCTGTCCCCCTGGGTCCCTCCCCTCGAGGGGAGCCAGGAGCCCAGTGCATTGCTCACACCCGCGCAGCCTCCTGCGCCCACGCCTGCCGCCTGTTTCCTGGGAATTTCATGCTGGGCCAAGCAGGGGCCCGGGTCTTCTCTGCTCCTGGCGCTGCTGCCTCTGCTTCCTGTTTACTTCTAAGGGAGGCTGGGGACCGCGGGCTCTGCGGCCAGCCCTGTGGTCCGGAGTGAGCCAGGGCCGCAGGAGGGGTTATCAGCCCATCAGCCAGATAGGCCGGAGGGCTCTGCCATCCATCAACTGTCTTCCGTCCCCGCAAATTCCCTGTCCTGGAATGTCATCTTCCTAGATGGATCAGGCCAGATATGGGAGTCTAGAGAGTTCCTGCAGGGCTCGGCCAGTTATTTCACTTTTATTTTCAGAATTAGGACATAGATACTCTTTTAAAGTGCTAATAAATGCTTCTTATTAAAAATTGCAAAAAAATCATCAAAATATAAATAAAAAAGTAATAGTCACCCAAAACCTCATCACCCAGGATAATGGTAATATTGCATTAAAGGTTTGTCTATGCAAATGATACCCAGAGAGATCCACATGTACTATTTTACAAAAGTGGGGTCACTTCACATGTGCTACAGCCGACCCGCTTTTCTTTTTAGCTCGACAGCACGGCATGGGTGCACTTTCATGTCAGGAAATACAGATCCACACCAGATACAGATACACAGTTCAGACACACAGAACAGACGCACAGTTCTACCGTGTCCCACAGGCCCCAGTGCTGCTGTTCAGACTTTTCCCAAGTTTTGTTGATGTACATTATAAACCACACTGCAGTGGACATTTGGTGCCCTGAGTATTTGCCTAAGTATTTCCTCGGGTCAACTCCTAGAGGTAGGGTAACGAACACAAGGCTTTCACGCTGGGAATATGAATGTGCCTGAGCAAGCCACCCACAAACAAGGAATCATCAGTTTTCCTTCCACAAACCCGGGCCCCAGCTACTCCTGGGTCCCTGTTCCCAGCCCTGCCGCACACAGGGCACCACCTGTTTGTTCCCTCTGCTGATGCTGCAGGTACAAAGGAGCAGCTCACGGTTGCTTGCTTTTTCCTGTCATTTACGTGCCTGTGAACTGGTGCAGCGACTTAGTCCTACATCTTCATATTGTGAAGATCTCTGGGCTTCCCTGGTGGCTCAGACGGTAAAGAATCTGTCTGCAATGCAGGAGACCCGGTTTGATCCTTGGGTTGGGAAGATCCCCTGGAGAAGGGAATGGCTATGCACTCCATCCAGTATTCTTGCCTGGAGAATCCCATGGACAGGGGAGACTGGCAGGCTACAGTCTAAGGGGTTGCAAAGAGTCAGACACAACTGAGCAACTATCACTTTAGTGGCCAATGGGTCCTCTCCACCCCTCCACCACCCACACACACCCCTCCACTTGGCCATTGAATATCTGAATCAGCTCAACTGTTTCTCTTAAAAGAAACAGTTGCTTGAATACTCAGTTGCTCCTGTTGCTTGAATACTCCCATAGCTGGAGAGCTCACCACTGTGCGAGAGGGGCCACTGCATTCCCAGCCCTGCTCTGCTAACCTTTAAAAGACAGTATGTATGGAATGGCCGTGCCGCGCCAGGAGCTGTGCTCAGCCCTGCAACGAACAGCATCTCAAGCCTCCAAGAAGGCTGGAAGCACGGCCCACTATCTCCCCAGTTGTTCCAGTCGAGGTCACGGAGATACGGAGGAGAAGGGACTTGCTGAGGGTCACAGGGCGACGCGGCAGCAGGGCCAGTAGCTGAGCTGTGTTGTTTCTCAAACACATGGAAACTGCACCACTTAAAGGTTCATGAAGGAAACTTCAACCCGGCTAGAAATCAAACTTAGAAAATGCCGGCCCAAACTGTAGATCTGTAAAGATTTCTTCCCCTACAGACGCTGTCTTCAGCTGCCCAAGGAAACTACAGCTGCCGGCAGACACCAGTTGCATTTGGGCTTTGTGTGGGGAGCCCTGCTGGCCGCCCAGGCCACAGAGAAGCAGGAGGGCGGCCCGGCCTCAAAGATGCCCTGTGACTCACATGTCACATAAGGAAAAAAAGTCTGAAGTATGACTTCACTGATGCAGACCCCCAAATTATTCCAAAGCACTCACCTCTATTTTTTTCTTCCCCCACTGAGAGTTGTTTTTAGAGATTTTTCTACCTGTAGAAATGCTCTTAAGCAAAACATCCACACAAGATGCAATGACCTCATTTGTCCACTCTCGGGCCCCACCTTCCTGACTACCTGACACCTGTTCCCCAGCTACCTAGGCCTCATATTATTCTTCAAAACCTCATCCTTTGTAGCATCAGTCAGTCACACGTTAGTATGAATTAGCCCAACAAACTAAGTAGGCACGCCTTACCAGGAGTACTTATGCTCAGGGTGCATGCTCATCCCTGAGCTGGATGTCTGTGAACTGGACAGCGGGGAAGTCACATTTAGTTGCAGAGGACACTGCTCAGCTTCACTGAAATTAATCCTTAAATTTCATCTGGGCAGCTTTCTGCTTGCTTGGGCACCTGTCTGTCTTCAGGACATATAAACATAGGCTCAACAGTGGCCTGCTTCTAATCAGAGGAAGTTTAGGCCATCAAAATAAAATCTTTCATCTTGTTTCAAACCAAAGCAAACAACACTCCACAGCAACAATGAAAAAAAGTAAAAAGTAAATTAAACAGCAGCACACACCGTGATCCCTTTCAACGTAAAGATGCCACTCTGAGTCTAAATCTTTCCGTGTAAAACCACTAGCTGGGAACCACCACAGCTTGCAAACTAAATTTAAAAGCTTGCATCCCAAGACCCTTGAGCAAAGGTTACTCGAGGTCTATTCCGGGTTCAGGCAGGGGAGAAAAAAAAAGAAGCTTTATTTGGCAAGGAAGTGCCTTGAGAGAGGCGCTCGCTTAGCAGGGGCACGGAGGAAAGCTGTGACTCAGTGCGTTTTTCTTCTGGCATTTACAGCCCTGAAAAATGACTGCAGCTTCCTCCGGCCACTGGAGCCAGAGTCTGAAGAGGTGACCTTTACGGAGAGTCTGTTTACTCCATCCTCAGCACAGGACCCTTGCGTGAGCTCTGGGAGGCTGCGCCGCGCCTTGGCGCTGACCCCAGGGGCTGCATCCAGACCGCCGGCTTGGGAAAAACTGTGGGCGAGAGCGAGCAGGGCTGGCGAGGGGCTGCTCTGCGGGTGGGGGCGGGGGTCAGGCTCAGCCCCTTCCCACTGGGCGCTGGGGGCTCGCCTCTGGCCGGGAAACTCCAACACAAAGCGGGTCTGCAGCGACCACCCTCTCACACTCGCCGGCGTCAACCTCTGGCTTTTTAGACAAAACTGGAAGCGATCAGCCTGGATGGGGATCCACACCACAAACTGGATTGGAGTCGTGATCCCCTGGACCACAGAGGGGGGACTGGCAAGAAGGTTAACCTGGATGGCCCTCAGAACCCCCCAAAACAGAATTGCCCATGAGTTTTATAGCAGACGGGGAGACAAGAATCTGATTCCTCCACTGAGCCGCTTAAATGTGAAAATAAAGAAGCATATGTAACAGGATCTGCCGGTTTTCAAAAGTATAATTAAAACGTGCGACTTGGATCTATGTTTTTTAAGGATCGTTTTGAAACCTTCCTACTGACAACAGGATCGCTGCTGCTGACTTTCTCTTTGTACTTTGATTCAACTATCTTTCCTTTTAAAGAGACGTGTTCTGTTATAATCCGTTGGTTTCTGTTATAAATATAAAGCTCTTTCTTGTGAGAAAACCTTGAGGAGTTTAAAATGGAAAATTAAAGTGATGTGACATTTCACCATGCAGCAGTAACCACTATTAACATGGTGATAAATTTCTTTTTGATCTGTTTTTTTCAAGTGAGTGTGCATGTGTGTGTTTGTGTGTTATACGATGCATCCTTTACAAAGCCCGTGTTAGGAGTTTTATATTGTGCTTTTTTCACTTGTCAATACCTCATAAGCACTTAGCCAGGTCATTAGAGGTTGTTTATAAACATCATTTTAATGGTTGCCTAATATGCCATGTTATGGATGTGCCATAATTTATTTTATGATTGATTTCTTTGTGGAAAAAAAATTTTTTAAAGTGTGCGAACTTCCTTTACCGGTGGAAAAAAATAGAATAGCTGCTCTGGAATGGTTATTTGTGATTTCCTGAAATTAGGTCAAAAATATTAGACATTTTTTGTTAACCCAAGTGCCTACTTCCTGGTGGATTCCAAATATTGACCCAATAGTGACCAGAGGAAGAGGAGTGGCCAGACCATTTCCTTGCGAGACGTGAGGCAGGGTCCTGAGCTGAGGCAGGGCTCAGCTTGCTGTGGGGTGGAGGTGAGGGGTGCCCCGTCAGGGGGGCTGAGGGGGCCATCTTCAGGGTCTGTGAGTCTCAAGTTGCACTGAGAACAAGAGGATAAAAAGCGCAGAGCTTGTGTCAGAGGAGGTGCTCCCAAGAGTCCAGGCAAATTTCACAGGGTCCCAACTCTTGACCCTTTACTGAACCCCTAAGGGATTCTTGGGTGCAGGGTTAATTCATAGGGTCCTCAGTGATTAAACTTCAAAATTATCCCTGAATCTCTTCCACCCATAATTCTGGGAAAATCATAAAACTTTTTTTTTTTGAGCACTCACTGTTGACATTCAAGAGGGGAAACATTTGTTTTTGCTGAAGCTGAAAAACTATAAAATCTCTGTGAAACGTACTACATTGGGTGCATTACAGAGGAAAGAGTGACCCCCCAAAGTGAAACTTTTAGATGATTTTATGAGTAGTAAAAATCCGCAATGTCTATTTAGCAAACTTAGAAGAGTTACAAAATGAGCATTGTTTTGCTCCCTGGAGAACTAAAATAGTCACACTTATTTCTCCTACAGGGAATACATATCATGAGCTATGTGATGGAATTAGGAATGACTTGGTGCCCAACTCAGAGATTCACATGCAGTCTTTGGCTAGTAATTTGGTTCCTTTATGGTGTAAGGACCCACTGCAACATCAGGCTCCATGTGTGCCCTTGGAAAATTCATCAAACTCCTGAAGGCCTCAGTTTTCTCACCTGTAAAATGGGGTGCCTGCCTCGTCAGAAAGGAAGTAAAGCACAGACACTCCTTGGCACAGGCTGGCACATGGGCACACTCAGTACTTTTACTTCTGATAGAGTGTTTTGTTAGTTCTTATGGAAAATCCTGAGATGCAGATAGAACGTTAGGATAAAGATTGGTGGCCAGAGGCTTCAAGAAGAATGGATGCGATGAAAATGGCTTGACTTTGATGACTAAAAGTCTGGGAATCGTTTATGTTACAATTTCATATTCTAAATTCAATCAATTGTTCAGCAAGGGGGGGAAAACCACTACATACCCACAGATCTGAGACAGCCAGCACACTGTGGGGATTTAAATGATCTGAGGGACTCCTCTGGTGGTCCAGTGGCTAGGACTCCACACTCTCCCAAAGCAGGAGGCCTGGGTTCAATCCCTGGTCAGGGAGCTAGATCTCACATGCTGCAACCCAGAGTCCACATGCCACAGCTAAAGATCCCACGTCCTGTGATGAAGATTGAAAGTCCCGAGTGCTGCCACTGAGACCAGTGTGGGCAAAATGAATAAAGAAAAAGAAATATTAAAAAAGTGAAATACACAATCTGGAAGGAAGCTTCTCAGGTAAGTTCTGCTTTATAGTTTCACCAGCAATGCACAAGGGTTCTGAATTTTGAGATTGCATTTGACCAAACACTCGGCATAATACAATATGTGTGTGTGTGTGTGTGTGTGTGTGTTAGCCACTCAGTCGTGTCCGACTCTTTGCCACCCCATGAACTGTAGCCCACCAGGCTCCATGGGATTCTCCAGGCAAGAATACTGGTGTGGGTTGCCATGCCCTCCTCCAGGGGATCTTCCTGATGCAGGAATTAAACCCCAATCTCCTGAATTGGCACATGGATTCTTTACTGTCTGAGCCACCAGGGAAGCCCATAATACAATATACTTATTGATTCATTAATAATGATAATACATCTCACACTGACATGGTGATTATAAGTGTTATGGAGTTGTTCAGGTCTCACATAGAGCTCATTTAACCCTCACGACAACCCTGACACGTAACTATGGTCACCCCGACTCTGCAGAGGAACAGACGGATACAGGAGGGGCTCTCTGCCCATCTCAGACAACCAGGTTCCTGAGCAGAGGCCCAGCCCCAGCAGCTCAGCCTCAGAGTCCATCCTCTACACTGGGCTGTGGTATATCACAGTCTTCCATGTAGAGTCACACATTTTCTCATCCTAAAAATAATCTGGGGACTTCCCTGTGGTCCAGTGGCTAAGACTCTATGCTCCCAATGCCAGGGGCCTGGGTTCCATCCCTGGCCAGGGAGCTGGACCCCACATGCTGCAATTAAAGATCCTGCATGCCGCAACTAAGACCCAGCACGGCCATATAAAGAATTTTTTTTTAATCTATAAGCTAAAAAAATTGAATTTAAAATTAAAATTAAATTAAATTTTAAAAAATTCAATTTTATAAAATTGAAAAGAGGCAGCTCCTCCCCTGAAACGAACAAACCAGAAGGTTCTCTGGAGAAGAACAAAATGGCAACCCGCTCCAGTATTCTTGCCTGGAGAATCCCGTGGACAGAGGAGCCTGGAGGGCTACAAGTCCATAGTGTTGCAAAGAGTTGGATTCGACTGAAGCGACTTAAGCAGAAGGTACTCAGGCAAAGCGACGAGGGTGACCAGCCAGATAAACGGATGAATTTGTAGGTTTCGAGCTGCCTTTGGGGGAAGATGTCATTTAAAGCAGATAATCCTTGAGCACAGACAGAACATGCACTGGGGTGTGCCTCTCCTCCATTCACGGGGTTCTCTGGGAGCAGACTACAGTCCGTGGGGTCACAAAGAGTCAGACACGACTAAGTGACTTTCACTGGGAGCAGACAGAGGCATGGAGCACCATCTGGGGCTGAACCCTTGCATCCCAATATCAGACTTGCAGATCAGACCTGGTCCTTCCCTTTCGGACCTGTGCAGCAAGCCCTCCCCTGCCCAAGCCCATCTGCTGCCCTCCAGGCCAGGCCTGATGGTGGTCTCCATCAGCTGAGATGCAGTGATGTCCGTGGTCATCCGGGAAGAGGGGAACAGAGGGAGAGAACATCAGAGATTTCCCAGTGGACACGACCTACTAGGTGGGTGACCCAGGCAAGGCACACACCGAGTGGACTGGACGATGCTTGCTCTGGCCACTCGGGGGGCTCAGGGTGACTGACAGCTGGGCCAAACCTCCGCAGGGCTTGGTGTCCTCCCGTGCACCCTGTGCTGGGGCCAGTACATGACATCTGTCCAGACGGACACTGTGTTTAAAAGGGCAGCTGTGTGGCCAGGGCCTCACCCTCCTCCTCAGCAAATGGGTGTACGAGGGCTCCTACCCTGGCATTTTGGGTGGACGCCGGGAGATGCTGCATGCAGACCACCCCCGTGCCTGGCCCACGGCCAGCATGGGGTCAGGGTCAGCCAGCAGTGTGATCGCCGGGAGTCTGAACGTCGGGCCCGACTCACAGGATGCCAGGCCAGCTCAGGACTGTCTGCGGCCCCTCGTGTGCATGAGGCCAGGGGGGTGCTGATGAAGCTGAGCTTGGGTATCACCGCTGAAGTAACTGAAGGTAAACGTGTGGGGACTTGACCTGTGGTAATCAAAGAGAGAGTGTGTTTGCAAACTAGCAGGTTAGAGTTAGCATAAACCTTGGAAAGCATGGGGAAATTACGGATATCACTTTAAATTACATATCTTAAGTAGACATGTTCTTTAAATGTGATAAGACAGCTATGGTACATTAAGTCAATGCTGATCGGTAATTAAAAGCGGATTTCTTCAGGCTCTGCTGCCCGGGAGGAGAGATCAATGTCTTCGCACGGGAGCTGATAGCCCTCAGAAGTATGGTTTCAATAACCCTCAGGCCCCATTGGCCCTCTGCTCAGCAATAATAATGATTTGTTCTTGTAATGAAATAATAGTCACTGACTGCAATCGCGGTGCAAATGCAGGGCACGTGTCCATGGGTGTTGTTAGCCTGGGCATGACCCAGCATGGGGACGATTTCACAGAATTCTAGAACATCAGAGCCAGGCGTCCCACCCCATTGTTTCACAGATTTCATGAAGGGTTTGTGGAGCTGTTCACACACACCTGGGAGCCCCTTGCTGGTGGCTTCGATGGCGGGGGTGGGGGGGGGTTCCGGGAACAGGTTACCTTCTCTCTCCTCCTCCCCACCTTCCTCCTTCTGAGCATCCCAACTCTTTCCCATTGAAGGTTCCACATCTGTCCCCAAGAAATGTTTTCTCACTGCACCAGCCTCCCAAGCCTTTTCGGGACATGGGGTTCCAGTTCTAATCTGACATTCCTGTGTGGCTGAACCCCCAGAAGCTCCAGGAAAAGGTGGCAGCGTGGCTGGGCCTCGGGGCAGCTGCCTGAGGCTGTGTCCCTGGTTTTCCCATTGTTGTTGTTGTTGTTCAGTCTGTAAGTTGTGTCTGACTGTTTTTGACCCCATGAACTGCAGCAAGCCGGGTTTCCCTGCATTTCACCATTTCCCGGAGTTTTCTCAAACTCATGTCCATTGAGTCAGGGAAGCCACCCAACCATTCATCCTCTGTCGTCCCCTTCTCCTCCTGCCCTCAGTCTTTCCCAGCACTGGGGTCTTTTCCAATGAGTCCGCTCTTCACATCAGGTGGCCAAATATTGGAGCTTCAGCTTCAGCATCAGTCCTTCTAATGAATATTCAGGACTGATTTCCTTTAGGATGGACTGGTTGCATCTCCTTGCTATCCAAGGGACTCTCAAGGGTCTTCTCCAGTACCACAGTTAGAAAGCATCGATCCTTCAGGGCTCAGCCTTCTTTATGGTCCAACTCTCACATCTGTACATGACTACTGGAAAAAGCATAGCCTTGACTAGATGGACCTTTGTCGGCAAAGAGATGTTTTAATATGCTATCTAGGTTTGTCATAGCTTTTCTTCCAAGGAACAAGCGTCTTTTAATTTCATGGCTGCAGTCACTGTTTGCAGTAATTTTGGAGCCCAAGAAAATTAAATCTGTCACTGTTTCCATTTTTCCCCCATCTATTTGCCATGAAGTGATGGAACCGGATGCCATGATCTTTGTTTTTTGAATATTGAGTTTTAAGACAGCTTTTTCAGTCTCCTCTTTCACCTTCATCAAGAGGCTCTTTAATCCCTCTTCACTTTCTGCCGTTAAAGTGGCATTATCTGCATATCTGAGGTTGTTGACATTTCTCCCCCCAGTCTTGATTCCAGCTTGTGAGCCTCCCAGTGGATGCTCTATAAACACTTGCTGACCCCATGGACAAAGGCATATGTGAGCAAGCAAATGGCCTTCTGAGTGTGGTCAGGCCTGACTGCCAGTATACTATCCTGGGGAACTATCTTTAAAATACTTTCCTTTTAAAAATCTCCTGACCGGACTTTCTTGGGGGTTTAGTGGTTAAGAATCCGCCTGCCAACGCAGAGAACACGGGTTCAATCCCTGATCCAGGAAGAGCCCGCATGCTTTGGAGAAACCAAGCCCAGGAATTGCAACTACCGAGCCTGCGCGCCCTAGAGCCCACGCGCGGCAACGAGAGGAGCCCGTGTGCCGCAAGGAGAGGAGCTCCCGCACCACAACAAGAGGAGCCCCCACGCGCCACGCAGCGACAAAGACCCGGTGCGCTCAAGAGTAAATAAATGAATAAATGTCTCCCGTGCGCTCCACATGCAGTCCAGAGGGAAAGCCTACGATGGGGAAGTCAGGCTCTAAAAAGTGTGTCGCGGAGATGGACAGTCTGGCACTGCTGGGTGTACGAGCGGGTGGAAACTTCCAGAAGGGCCGCTCAGCAGGACGTTCATTCGCGAGTGTGCGTTTCTAGGCATAGGCCCTGGGGACCTAATTAAGGAGTGGGCCATGGCTTGGACTGCAGAGATGGCCACTGACGCCTTCTGTCCTGGCCAAAAAAAAAGCTGCCTGACGCTTTTTTCCTAGTCCATCCGTCTAGAAGGTGGTACCCAACACACCGCTCTCAGTCTCTGAAACAGTGTGTGTCATTACGTGTAATTTGAGGAAGAGTCTTGGCCAGCGTTAAAAGTCCGCAACACACCATAAGCTGTTTAAGAAACAGGTTGAGGGAGACGTGCTCGATGGTAGAGTCCAGTGTTTGGAAGGACAACTGCGCAGGGGACGCCCTCCGGAAGGGGAAAAGCTCACCTCTGTCTCCAGGAGCGCTGGAGACAGAGGGTCAGTGTGCTGGAGACACGTGGTCACGCTATGCTCCGGTCGTCTGGTTACATTTACATGAGGAGTCCACTCAGAGGCCCAGCACTGCTACTGTTCGGAGCATCCTGTTCAGAAGGAGGAAACCAAGGCAGAGGGCGTTGCGGGGACCTGGACCCAGGTAGTTAAGCCCAGATCCATGCCTCCCCGGCCCCAGACTGGCGATGAGGTGGCGCCAGCACTGGTCGTCGCGTCTGGGGCTTGGCATCCCAGAGGCCCCCCTCCCTCTCTGCATGTGTGAGTTCTCATTTGTCCCCCAGGGAACATGCATCAGCTCATTAACAAGTAAGGACTCAGTTCAGCTATCCGAACCCTGATGCCTCTGGAGACACTGTCCGCACTGCCATCTACGCGGGTGAAGATTACCCTGGGAGTTGCCTCCCTCCCCCTTGGTTTTGTCCGTGTGGACCCGCGGAGGAACCCCCTAGGCTCAGGAAGGGGCGCCGCCCCTCAGCCCCTCCTTATCTGGACTGTTGAAACTGCACCTGGATTGTGTGTACAGCTCTTGGCTGCACGGCCCGGAGATGTCAACAAATTGGAGGTTGTTTAGAGAATTGCAACAGGATGATTAAGGAACGAGCTGAACGGATTTGTCAGGAAGGCTTTACGAGAGCTAAACACGGATGGTTTGGAGTAATGACAACTGTCCACAAGCGTGAGTGGGGTTGAAGCACTGGAGCTCTGGGGCGGGAGTGAGGAGGCGCATGCAGTGCTTCAGTGGAGCAGATCCATCTGAGGGCAGTGGTGGGGAGCCAGGAGCCTGTGTGGCTGAGTGGCCCAGGGTGTGTGCTCAGGGTGGGCTGGCACTGGGGCTGTGGAAAGGGCTGCTCCCAGGGGGCATCACTGGCCATCTAGGGCATCTTGGGGCATTGCTGGGCCTCCCTGAACGTCACTGGCCTTCATGTCACAGTCAGGGTGCATCGTGGCTGAGTGCCCTGTGCACGCTGTGCATATCTGCCAGGGAGGAAGGGCCTCTGTGGTCCAGCGCCAGGGCTGCTGATGCTCAAAGTGAAATGGACAGGAGCAGGTTCTGAAAAGGGGTGACTGCAGACAGAGGGGCCGGGGGCTGTGGCTCTGAGCAGACACTGCTCCCAGGTCTCCTCCACTATGGGGTTAGGGGCCATGGTGAAATTTGGGAGAATTTCAGTGCAGTTTCCCCTGCTCGTCTCCAAGCTCTCTCTCACTCTCCACCAGGCTCTCCTTGCAGTCCCCCGAATGTCCTGGGTAAAAGAAACAGGTAAAGCTCAATGCCCCAGGCCTTGGGGGTAGACATCCTAGATTATCCCCTCTCGGGAAGGCCCTGGTCTGTCCTCTTCATCCCCCAACATAGGGCCTGGCAGGCGGGAGGTGCTCACAGTCACTCAAACAAATGACGACCACGACCGGGCCCCTCTCTGCCCAGGCTGTCCTGGCATCAGGATCATTTTGCCGTTTTGGGAGTCATTTCTATGATCTGACATATTTATTCAACCTGCTCGTATCCTGTGGAACCCATAGAAGCTACCCCATCTTTCCTTTTTGCTTTCTTGCTGTAACTCTTAAAGACAGAATAATTCCCAGTTAGTGAATGCCTCCCTGTTTGTTTCCTGGTGACATTATTTTCTAAACTGGGATAAGAAACGCAGGGGAAGCAGAGCCTACCCTTCTCAGATACTTTGGAACTGATTGATCAGTTCTTTCCATGGCTTTGATGGACTTCACTTTTAAGCATATTTAAGTTTTTAAAAATATCTTACCTGGTTCCCCAAATAATGTAACACATGCTTTAAAACAAAGCAGAGTGGAAACCAGGATTATTGAACAACTCTAACAGAATAAAATCCAGTGAAAAAGAACAGAGGGACAGGAGACTTCCTGGTAGTCCAGTGGCCAAGACTCTGTGCTCCCAATGCAGGAGACCTGGTCAGCGAACTAGAGCCCATATGCTGCAACTAAGAGTTCATGACTAAGACCTGGAGTATCCAAATAATAAAAATAAATATTAAAAAAAAGAAGAGGAGCAGATGATACTGGGCCCCACTAAGTATCACCACTAATTATTAAACAAAATTCATCATGCATATGCTAGGTGCTGGATGAAGAGAGCATTGGTATGCACTCCTCTGGATTATGAGCCAGAAGTTTAAGACCTCGAGCAGGAAGCAGCATGTGTAGAAATGGCAGGTGCTGGGCAGTATTACCCACTGAGTACAAGGCAAGCACAGAGGACAGAATGCCCGGTTGCAGCCAGAAATGGAATTTAGCTTGGGCTTCCTGGCCGCCAAAGGAAAAGGTGAAATGGGTTGAGTGAGGTGATTCTCATTGCTCAAAGAAAAAGACTGATTTTTAAAATGACATTGATTTAATTGGGTCACTGAATTAATCCTGCTGTTTGGGAAAGAATCAGTTTTTCACAATGACTTTGAGAGTTATCCGTGGTAAATTAGTAAGCAACAGAGCAAGAGGGAGGACACTGTATATACAGTGGTCCCCTTTTTGTAAAGAAAGTACAAAGCTAAAAGCTTTGAACAAATGCTGGAAAATTCTGGACGTTATTGCCCTGTCTGCCCACAGGGGTCCTCCCTGCAGGACAGCGAACCTGGAGACGGAGCCAGGTCCTCTTTGTATTCATCTGTATTGGCTGCATTTGTTCAGATGAGCATCTCTTCTTTCCCTAGTTAAACCAAGGAGCGGGGTACTTGAATATATATATATACATCTCTATAGAAGGAATAAGGGGCGTTTCCCGGGTGGCTCACTGCTAAAGAATTTCCCTGCCAAGCAGAAGATTTAGGTTCCATCTCTTGGTTGGGAAGATCCCCTGGAGAAGGAAATGGCAACTCACTCCAGTATTCTTGCCTGGGAAATCCCATGGACAGAGGAGCCTGGTGGGCTGCAGTCCGTGGGGTTGCAGAGTTGGCCGGGACTTAGTGACTAAACAATAGAAGGAAGAAAGCTTCCCCCAGGAGATTTCTCAGAGCGAGGCTGGGTGAGGCATCAGCGAGCCGTCCCGAGAGAAGCTTCAGGCCCCTGCAGCCAAGGGCATGGCAGCCCTGACAAAGACAACTCCTCCTCTGCGGCCATCAGGAAGGCTCTGGGAAGGCCAGCCCTGCCCAGCACAGGCGGGTCCGTGAGCTGCTTCCACACTCTTGCTGTCGTTTTTAGTTAAAAACCAGAAACAGGCGAGTGGAAGAGAGAACGAGGGGCCGCTGCCCACCTCCTAGGGGTCCTTCACAGGTCCAGTCAGTCCCCTTCTCCGTCCCCGAGGCCTGAGGCACAAATTGCAGTCTTGCAGGGCAGAGGGCTTTACGTTAATGGCAGTTGAGGAGGGTTTCCTGTGATAAACGCCTCAATCTTCACTGAAATCTCACGTTCTCAGCTTTACGGCCAGCTCAGCCCAGACCTTTGCAGACCGAATCAAGTCAGAGGTCACTCTGTCACTTTTTACAGCTCTGGCCAGATGTGAGCATCCTTCACTATCATGGTTCCAGCAAGACGGAGCCACTGAGCCCATCTACTGACCTCATGCCCAGAGATGGCCCGTCCTGGGCAGCTGCCCAGCACTGGTGGGGCCATCGACAGATTACTTCCTGGGCCTCCATCTCCTCGTCAATAAACGGGACCAGGGAAGTTCGCTGGTGGTCCAGTGGTTAGGAATCCATGCCTCCACTGCAGGGGAGTGGCCAAAATGGTGTGGTCAAAAAATAAATAAATAAAATAAATAGGATGATAAGTTCTGCTGGGGGTGGGGTGGCTGTGGTGTGAGATGGCACGTTACATGATTAGGAGAAACAAAAAAAAAACATACCAAAACGAGTAATAAAAAAAATAGTTAAGAGCTTGGACACTGGCATCACGTAAATCTGGACTTAAACCCAAGTCCCACCACTCTCTTGACAGCCTTCATGTATTCATTCAACTCACTGTGAGACTCAGTTTCCTCATCTGTTAAATGGGCATAGACATTAACACACTGACCTCAAAGCACACAGCAGGCCATCAGGCAGTGATCTGTGAGTGCCCTGTTTAAAACTGCAGTTACCCAGCAGGAAGGACCAACACAGCACAGCACAGGGAACAGCATGCAATTCCTTGGAATAACATACAGTGGACAAGAATCTGCAAAAGAACGTGTATATCACTGGATCGCTTTGCTGCACACAGGAAGCTATCACTGGAAATCAACTATCCTCCAATATAAGCATGAAATAGAAACCAGTGCAATTACCCATCTCCCTTCCCTCTGTTTACTTCTCTCTTCTCCAAAACACCTATTGCCATCCTGCTTATTGATTTATTTTATTGTCTTCTCTCCGTTCTCTCCTCCTCCCCACATGAAAGCTCCACGAGGGCACGGATTTCTGTGTCTTTCATCCTCTGCTGTCTCCCCAGCACCTAGCACAGAGTCTGGCACACAGTAGGTGCTCAATACATGTTTGCCAAACACACAAATTGTTAGCTAGTTATGCATGCATTCTCAGTCACTCAGTGTCCAACTCTTTGTGACCCCCTGGAGTATAGCTTGACCACCAGACTCCTCTGTCCATGGGATTCTCCAGGCAAGAATACTGGAGCAGATTGCCATATCCTACTTCAGGGGATCTTCCCAACCCAGAGACCGAACCCACATCGCTTGAATCTCCTGCTTTGGCAGGTAGATTCTTAACCGCTGCACCGCCTGGGAAGCCCCTATTAGCTAGTTAATGCCACTGCATCTATCCATTTGTATACTAGATAACTGAGAACCTGATCTGTAGAGAGTTAAATTGACATATTAAATGTACTTCGGTAAAGAACCTGCCTGCCAATGCAGGAGATGTAAGAGATGCGGGTTCGATCCTTGGGTGGGAAAGATTCTCTGGAGGAGGGCGTGGCAACCCACTCAAGTGTTCTTGCCTGGAGAATCCCATGGACAGAGGAGCCCAGTGGCCAGGCTACACTCCACGGGGTCACAAAGAGTCAGACACGACTGAAGCGACCTAGCATGCCAAAGGCACAACGTGTGTTATTTTCTGAAGTTCTTTATTTTAACGTCTTCTTTCAAAGTTTTAAACTTCGGGCATGAACTTCTGATCTAGAGTAGGGAAAGAGAGGAGCTTGTGGGGAAAGTCATGGGAATTTGGTTGCTCTATTTTTTTTTTTTTAATGCTACACTCTCCGTGTTTGGGGCAAGTTCAAATCCTCCCCCGACCCTGACAGCTCTGCCTGACTCCGACTTACTTCTGGCCCGGAGTACCTTCCACTGTCATCACAGCCCTGGGGCCGAGTTATTCTCTGGGCTTCTAAGGCAGACTTCAGGATGGGGAGGGGAGCCTCCTATGTCTCAGGAAACCCCGCCCAACAGGGTCCGCTACTGAGGCGCTGTCCAGTTAGGCTGGAGACCTGAGCAGAGACTCTGTGACCCGAGGCAGCTGGCCTGGCCTGGACCTTTCCTCCAGCAAGGACTGGAGTTTGGCTCTTTGGGGACCATCTCTGTCTGCCCCAGGGTGGAAACCAGAAAGCCAAGCACGCCAGGGAGGGTGGGGATGAGAGCCGCCAAAAACCAGCCCAGCGTCTTTAAAGTGGGAAGAGAGAGGCAGCCAAGGTGGCCTTTGGATCGGGTTGGATTTTGGAAAAGACTCTGATTAGCCTGACCCATCCCTGCCCTCCCATTTCCAATGTTCCTTTCACATAGAGTAAAGAAATCAAGGGAAGGGCTGGTCGTTTAAATCCGGAATGTTTGGGACAACCCCAGACAGCCAAACATCTGTCGAGTCTGGTCTCAGGCAGGCATCTGGTACGACTTTCTTGCTTATCTGAACGATTCCCACTGCAACACCATCTCGTCTGTGGTTTCACTGTTCGTTATAAAATCATGTTTTACTTTTAAAATGCAATAATGGTGGAACCAACCTAATTAGGCAGCGAAACCAAAATCTCACAGAGAAGAGAGTTTTCCTTTTTACCCATTACAAGAGACTTGAAATCAGATTATTACTGAATCTGATTTGCGATAGGTTAAAAGTGAGGTACTAGCTTAAAGGTTTTAATTGGTTTCAGTGGCATTGCCCGGAAACACACAGCTCCTAAGGAAGAAGTAAGAGTGGAGAAGAAAACAGTTCTGATTCGTTGGAATGAAAGATTAGGAATCCACATGTAGCTTCTTGGCTTAACGCTCAACACACACCTCTTCCTGGTCTAAATTTCCTCATCCCTAAAATGGGGACAGAAATATCCGATTATTCCCTCAAGATCCCCAAGGCCTGGGTAACAGGCAGGAACTGAAGTCAGTACGTGAGGCCCGGTGATTATTCATGTTGTTAAACTCACTCTGCGGGGACTTCCCCGGTGGTCCGGTGGATAAGAATCTGCCTGCCAATGGAGGAGACACAGGTTCGATCCTTGGTCCGGGAAGATTTCATGTGCCAGGGAGCAACTAGCCCATGCTCCCCCACAAGAGAAGCCACTGCAGTGAGAAGCCTATAGACTCCAATAGAAAGTAGCCCCTGCTGTCCACAGCTAGGGAAAGAACTTGTGCATAGCAAGACCCAGCACAGCCAGAAGTTAAAAAAACCAAAAACTCGTCCTCCAAAGTCAAATCTCCTAATGTGTGGTAAGTGATACCAGCAAGACCTACCATGTCCAAGGTGGGAGGGTCTTTTTCCATCTCTAGTTTAAAAATGGCTCGGTCACCCAGTCCCAGCTGATTCCACATCCTCTGCGAAGTGGCTCTTTCCCCAGGGTCATCGTGTTCTCTGAGGGCTCCGTGGCAATCCCCCTGAGGATTCTGCCCAAACACTCATGCTGCACTGGGACTGCCGGCTGGCCCGGCTGGCTCTGGCCGCTGGAGAACAGGACACGCCCTGCTCAGCGGCAGGCAGGTGAGCAGCCCTGGGTAGCGGCTCCCCTTATTAGATGCTCCTTACTAGCCTGGACCTCAGAAAACTGCCATTTTCATAGGTCAAAAGCAGCTGGGTATTCTGACCTCCTTGGTGGCGCAGTGGTAATGAACCTGCCCGCCAACGCAGGAGATGGAAATCCGATCCCTGGTTTGGGAAGATCTCCTGGAGAAGGAAATGGCAACCCACTCTAGTATTCTTGCCTGGAAAGTCCCAAGCACAGAGGAGCATGGTGGGCAACAGTCCATGGGGTCACAAAGAGTTGGACGTGAGCTAGTGACTAATCAACAATTGGCAGTATCGCATGGTTCCTACACATGTGTACCAGGCTCCGGAAGAAGGGCCTCGAGGTTCCCCAAAAGCAGTTTGTTGCCTGTGTCAACTACAGATTGGCACTTACCAAGAGCATTGCCAAAGACTGAACAACAAAGGCATTTGCCCCCTGCCTCTAGGGAGACTGAGCCCCATGCTGCTCTAGCTGTTGACCTTCAGCAACCCCTGAGGGAGTTCAGGGTGGAGTGAGGCACTCTGTGCTCCAGGGAATCTGGTGGGACAGGTCTTCAGACAGTTGGATGTCTAGGGGAACAGATTTTAAGATCTCAACCCTTGCATCTCCTCATATCTAGAGAAGCACTAAATCCCTTCATGGTGACATCAGACTCTCGTGACTAACAAAAAACCTTTCGTAAAATGAGCGCTTCATGGTATTGAACTCTCCTTTCACCAAAACCTTATATACTGACTTTCCCCCACTGCCACTTTGGAGCGGTCTCTTAGAACCATCTGAGATGCTGCCTCCCGGGTCGCAGTCCTCCTTTTGCCCCAAATAAAACTTAACTCACAACTCACCAGCTGTGCATCTTGTTTTAGTCGACACCTGGCTCCATAGCTCACTTTGGCGTCTGGGCCTTGGTCTCCTCATCTGTACACAGGCGCCAACAGCACTGGAGGGTAAGTAGAGATGGGGTCCCTCAAACCATGAGTGCTTCACGAGAGCCGGCAAGTGGCTGCTAGGTTCACCCCACACACACAGAGACCCAAGCCCAGGACAAGCTGGACCAGAAGGTGCTGACCCTGACTCGCCCGTCTCCTTGGCAGAGGCTGGTGCCCCGTCGGAATCCATCTCACTAGCCCAGCTCCCACCTCGGCTCCAAACACGTCCAAATGTTATCCCCCTGGGGACTTTCAGAAGCGACAAGCTCGGGTTTCCCCGCAAGGATCAAAGGTGAGTTCCCGGGAACAGCCAGCTGTGGTTGCCAGTTACCAGAACAACCTTGCACCATGAGCGATGGGTTCAAGGGAGACCAAGCCCTCGAGGAACTGAGGAGGGTCATGGGCGCCAGGGAGTTGCATTCCATCCTGCCTGCTTTTGCACAAAGCTGTCTTAACCCCCGCAGCCCAATTCGTTGGCAATGTCTTCATTTTCAAGGCCCATATATTTTGGTGACTTCCACGGCTGAACTCTAATTTGCACAATAAAACAAAAACAACCTCTCCCGAGGGACTGGCTTGTCCCTTGGACTCCAGCGGGCTTTTGAGGGCACACAATGACCTCCTCCACAAACAAACAAACAAACAAATCAGGCCTCCTTCCGACTCGACTCCCCGCAGACAGAGCCGGGCCTCCTGGCTGGGGCAGGGCCTCTGCACCTTCACCCCCACTGGCGACTGCAGGGTTGGCTTGGATCCCGCGGGGCAGGGGCCATGTGAGTTTGGACAAGCATCTCGCATGTCCCCCACCTCTTCTCCTGGCCCCTCAGGGCCCTGTACCCCAAGACAGGGTGGACTGTGAACTTTCCTTCCCTGTGGCAGTGCACCCCCAGGTCCGCTGGTCTCTGACCCTTGTTCCTGTCATTCACCCTAGTGTTGCTTTGCAAAGAGTGATGTGACAGGAAAGAGATGGAAACTTAAAAAAAAAAAAAATTTGTTTTAAATCCTTCTGTCCTGTGAACCAGGAAGTTGCATTTGTCTAAGACCAAATTAACTGAACCCTCCCCACTCTGCCCCAACCACCACCAAAGGCTCCGTGAGTTCAAGGTAGAATCTGCCAAATCTGGGTGGGGACCAGCTCTGGCCTGGCGCCTCCTGGCTGCTCCAAGGCCAAAGGGGACGGAACATTGGGCCAGTCGCTTCTCCCGAGTGACCGGGCCGAGGAAGCCTTCCCCACAAAGGCCAGGACGCTCACCTCTGCCCCCTCCCAGCTGAATCGCCCTTTGAAGCAAGAACAACCAGGTGGGAGGGAGCAGAGAACGTTAAAGCAGGAAGGACCCATCCCGTGCAGTGAAGGCTTTGCATCATCTTTAAGTACTGATGAGGGGCCTCTGCACCCAGGTGCCGCCTGATCCGGGGGGGGGTGGGCCCAGCCCATGCCCAGCAGCCCCTGCCCTGTTTATGCCACCCCACCCCACCCCCACCCCACCCCCGCCACACCGCCACCTCCCAGGCCTGAGGGACCCTCAGGACATCCTCTCAGGCAGGGAGCAATGAAAAGGGTGAGAAGCAGCCAGGTCATCTGTTTTGGGTTAAAGTGAAAAGAAATCAGATTTTTAGGGAAGAAAAGAAGAAAGAGAGAAGCGGGGGGCTGAGAGTGCAGGGAGGGAGGGAGCGCTGACCACTGTCTGGTGGATTACCCGAGTCCATTTTCCCTGACTCCGCCGTGGACGCCACCGCCGAGGTCACATCCACGTCTGGCCCAGGCAGCTCAGCCCCCCGGGGCATTGTCAGGATACAGCCCTACAGGGTGGGGTGGGAGGCTGGATCCTGCAAGCCTGGGGCTGGCTCCTGGGGGTTTTAAAAGCCGCCTCTGAAAGCCCCAGGGAGGCGGCAGCCTCAGTCTGGCGGGATGGGGAGGCGGTTAACTGTGAGAACACCACCCACCCAGCTTGGTCACCAGGCCAGTAACAGGAGACCTCGGCCTCCTAGTTTGACCTCTCACCTCCTCTTTACTAAATAGGCCTAATTATTGCATTTGTCTGTCATTCGAGCCACAAATGATCCATTCAGGTCATGGCGTGGGGGAGGCCTCAATGTTCGGCCCCTGTCTGGAGTGCTCCACTAATTGTATCCTTCGGAGGAAGAGCGGTGGGAGGTGGTGTGGCCCCGTGTTTCCAGGGAGGGGCTCTTCCTGCTACCTGGAAGGGGTGTCACGAGCCTGGAGCATCACCCCGCACAGCCCCGGGCTCTCAGCTGTGCTGCTCAGGGAAGCCGTCCTTCTTCCTCCTCTGGGCCTCATGGGTCCCCCTCTCTGCAGCCTGGCCAGCTGATAGCCCTGGTGTTTGCCCCTGTGCCCCCTTCTATCTGCGCCCCAGAGACTACTTTTCCCAGCCTCCTTGCGGACAGGTGGCCTTATGACGGAGTCCAGCCAGTGTGAGCAGGGGTGGGGTGTCGGATCCTCCTGCTCCCAGTCCTCATTGCCTCGTTGTCTAAGCCCCTTAGATGTGAGCGTGCTCGCATGCATGCTAAGTCGCTTCGGTTGAGCCTGACTCTGCGACCCCATGGACTGTAGCCCACTAGGCTCCTCTGTCCGTGGGATTCTCCAGGCAAGAATGCTGGATTGGGTTGCCATGCCCTCCTCCAGGGAATCTCCCCGACCCAGGGATCGAACCCACGTCTCCTGTATTGGCAGGCGTGTTCCTTACCACTACTGCCACCCGGGAAGCCCAATGTGAGCACCAAATAACATTTATCTTATTAAATCTCTGAGACCGGAGGTCGGTTTGTTTCAGCACTTAGCCTACCCTGATTCGTGTGCTTATTAACAGAACTTCTTGTTTATCCCAGAAGACTGAGTACTCAACAGAGAGACTATAATTTGCCAGCCTCCCTTGCAGCTCAGGTTGCCTAATGAAAGGTAAGGGAATATGTTTGGGCAGGGCATCTGGGAAAGCTCCTTGAGACAAAAACAGACACATAGTACATTCCCTTTTTCCTTCTTGCTTCCTGGAAGGCAAACACAATGGCTGGCGCACAATATTTGAACCAGGAGGTACTAAGGCTGGTAGAACAAAGGACACAAAGAATCTGAATTCCTGATGGCTGTGGAGCCAGTGTACTGACTCTGAGCTCCCTATTTCTAGACTTGTCTTACAAAAAAGAAAAGCCCCTGTATGTTACAGCCACTGTTCTTTGGAGTTTTCTGTAAATGTACCTCACTAATCCTAACACCTCCATTCCTTAACTGTGAAAACGTAGGAATCCTAGAAAGGTTGCTGCTGCTGCTGCTGCTGCTAAATCGCTTCAGTCGTGTCCGACTCTGTGCGACCCCATAGACGGCAGCCCACCAGGCTCCCCCGTCCCTGGGATTCTCCAGGCAAGAACACTGGACTGGGTTGCCATTTCCTCCTCCAATGCATGAAAGTGAAAAGTGAAAGTGAAGTCGCTCAGTCCTGTCCAACTCTTTGCGACCCCATGGACTGCAGCCCACCAGGCTCCTCCACCCATGGGAGTTTCCAGGCAAGAGTACTGGAGTGGGATGCCATTGCCTTCTCCGCCTAGAAAGGTTAGTGAGGTAATATATAGGCTCAAAATACAAACTATGCCATCCGGACAGAGCTTTGTCACATGATTACACTGGGGTGTAATTATTTATTTACACCCGGAACTTGCTTCATAGCTCCTGAGCCTCAGTTTCTTCTGTAAAATGGAGATAAAAACACCAACATGAGACAGACAGACCTGAGGCAGCGGGGCCTCCTTTCCCGGCCTCCCGAGTACCCCTCCCCTCCCTCCTCCAACTCTGCACTCTCCTTACAGCCTGTCGCTGCCCCGAGATGTCCGCCCGCATTCTCAGATGTTCATGGCACGTGATTGGAGCAACCCGATTGCCCGTGTTACAGCTGCTTAATGATCTGGCCACTAAGCAGTCACAGCAGCTCCAGAGACACCACCTTCCTGGGAGGAAACCCACCCCCACCCCCCACCCCCGGGTGAGGGCAGGTTTCCAAGGGAGCCATCCTGTACTCTTCTTTTTTTTCCATCCTGTACTCTTCTGCCCACCTCACAGGTACAAACAAAGGAAAGGTGCTGACAAGAGGCCTCTTAACCTACTTTCCTCTGAACAGGAGTTGAGCCTGCCCAGGTGACAGGAACTCATGAAAGCAGGTATTTCAAAGAGTTGACATCTGTACACAGCCAAATGCTGACATTTAACCGTGCCACTGCCCTTTATTCTTTGTGGACTGTCCATAGCACTCCCTGTGGCAGAAAGAAAAAACCCAGGGCTCTCTTGGACTCTGGGCTGCTGGGCACAGTTGCACAGGTTGTTCACTGCACAAGGTATGTAGGCAGGGGGACAGTGGCTATCCCACACTTCCCTTGCAAACCTTCCACATGGCTTGGGCTATAGTTACTAGGGGGAGAAAAGAAAAAAAAGTATCTGTACACAGATACTATATGAGCTAGTGACAGCTTAGATCATTGACTGATTACAACTCCTGTCTTTGTGTAGTTTCTACCTCTTTTTGCTCATCACAAGGCTTCCAAATGCACAGAAAGCATTGAAAGCACGTCGTGGGGATTTGGGACACTCCCTGGAGATTAAGCGTCCTTACCCTGGTGCATTATCCTGACTTAGGACTGCTTTAATCCTCCTCTCTCCAAGGTAAATGACTATCTTGCAACAGTAAATGTCCATCAGCCAGGCTTTGCTTGCAAAATTGGAGGAAGTTAATCGGCGAGGCTTGTGCTTCTTCCAGCCCAGCGTTTCTCATGATGTACTCTGCATAGAAGTTAAATAAGCAGGGTGACAATATACAGCCTTGACGCACTCTTTTTCCTATTTGGAACCAGTCTGTTGTTCCATGTCCAGTTCTAACTGTTGCTTCCTGACCTGCATATAGGTTTCTCAAGACATGAGTTTGAGTGAATTCCGAGAGTTGGTGATGGACAGGGAGGCCTGGCGTGCTGCGATTCATGGGGTCACAAAGAGTCGGACACGACTAAGCGACAGAACTGAACTGAACTGAATCGGCGACGCTAAAGTGAACCCTGGGTAACGAGCATGCTTCCTTAACTGACAACCATGGGCTGGATTACCTGCACGGATCCAAGAAACCTGTCTGGGCCCACCTTATTTTTCAGTCCTTCTAACCGCTGGTCCTCGAGTGTCATTTCCAGAGGAGACCCCCTCACATTTGATGTTGAAGTGGGCGCATGAAAATATAGAGTACCTGAGTACAAGCCAAGGGATTTAGATGCTGCTTATGGAGAAGGAAATGGCAACCCACTCCAGTATTCTTGCCTAGAGAATCCCAGGGATGGGGGAGCTTGGTGGGCTGCCGTCTATGGGGTTGCACAGAGTCGGACACGACTGAAGTGACTTAGCAGCAGCAGCAGCATGGTGGATGCAAGCACGAGGGAAAAAGGAAGTGAAAATTGCAGAGGAGATTGGCTCACAGTCTGGAGCCTCTCGTTGTAACAGACTCAACTCACAGAAGTGCTCAATGAATAATGGGGCATTCTCAAAGTCAACCCACAGGGACTCCCACTGTCCAAACCTAGGACGACTGGGGCAACAGAATATATATTATTGATCACAGGTTACAACCCAGAGCAGAAAGAAAAATAAATCCAGGGCTATCTTGGAATCTGGGCCTGGGTACAGTTGCACAGGTTGTTCACTGCACAAGGGGCCAAGTTTTAGCACCAATGGGTTCTAAAACTAGTAAGAGAAAGGATGCTGAGTAAAAGGAGTTTTGCATAGCCTCAAAGAGGAGAGTGAACAAGTTGGCTTAAAACTCAACATTCAAATAACTAAGAATGGCATTCTGTCCCATCACTTCACGGTAAATAGATGGGGAGACAACTGAAAGTGGCAGACTTTATTTTCCTGGGCTCCAAAATCACTGCAGATGGTGACCGCAGCCATGAAATGAAAAGACGCTTGCTCCTCGGAAGAAAAGCTATGAAAAACCTAGACAGCATGTTAAAAAGCTGAGACATTTCTTTACCAACAAAGGTCTGTCAAGTCAAAGCTATGGTTTTTCCAGTAGTTATGTATGGATGTGAGAGTTGGACCATAAAGAAGGCTGAGTGCCAAAGAATTGATACTTTCGAACTGTGGGGTTGGAGAAGATTCTTGAGAGTCCCTTGGACTGCAAGGAGACCAAACCAGTCAATCCTAAAGGAAATCAGTCCTGAATATTCACTGGAAGGACTGATGCTGAAACTGAAACTCCCATACTTTGGCCACCTGATACAAAGAACTGACTCCTTAGAAAAGACTCTAATTCTGGGAAAGATTGAAGGCAGGAGGAGAAGGGGGTGACAGAGGGTGAGATGGTTGGATGGCATCAATGACTCAATGGACATGAGTTTGAGCAAACTCTGGGAGATGGAGAAGGGCAGGGAAGCCTGGCATGCTGCAGGTTACAAAGAGTCGGACGTGACTGAGGGACTGAACTGAACTCAAAGTAGCTCCCGACAGGTATTTATCAACCACAAAGGGGGAAACGGGGACTTAACAGAGCAGAGACATCACCCTGCCCAGGTGGTCAGTTACCATCACCAACGGTGGGACAAAGGGCTCCTGAGATGATACCCTGACAAGGATACAACATCACTTCTGGGGCATTCCAGCCAAAAACTCATGAGTGAATCTAATCACAAGGAAACATCAGATAAACCCACATTGAGAGCCATTCAACAAAATAACAGGCCTTCCCTCATCAAAAATGCCACACTCTTCAAAGACTAGAAAAGACTGAGGGATGGTCCAGAATAAAGGAGGCTAAAAATCCAGGATAACTGAACGGGACCTGTGGTCCTGGATTTGACTTTGAATCAATCAGAGTGAGAGACCTCTGTGCCCCTCTCTTGGACTTAAAGGACACTTGTGGGACCACCTGTGACATTTGAATAAGCTCCGCAAAGTAGATGAAAGTATTGTACCAGGGATGAATTCCTCCTTTTGACATCCTTCCGGTGGTTATGTTCCAAAGTGCTCCTGTTTTTAGGAAATTTATGCTGGAATGTTTAGAGGTAAAATGATATCACATGTGCCAGATGAGACAAAGCAAGTTTGGTAAGATGTTAGCCTTTGGGGATGCTGGGTTGAAGGTTTACGGAAATTCTTTTACTCTTTTTGTAACTTTACTGAAGGTCCAAAATTATTTCAAAACAGAAGGTTTGCGTGGGTACTCTGTTTCTGTGTGTGTCAGTGGGGACACTCACGCCGGTTCACACAGCTGCTGGGAGGATCTCAGAAGACACTTGATGGAAAATGCCCAGCCCAGGTCCACCATGAGGTCCCACAGCTCCCAGAGGAGCTGCTATTACCGCTCGAGTGAAACAAAAAGCAAAAATGTCCCCTTTCATGAGTTTCCCTCCTCGGAAACTTGCCTGTCCTCACCGGTGCTCCCCAGCATAAGTGTCTGCACGATGTTGAATCCAATTCCTTCCTCCCAACAAACTCCCCGGGTCACTGACAACAGAATTTGACCACGTTGGTCAATGATTCATAGCCCGAGAATTGGCCATAGGGCCATTTTAGATGCTTGTGTTACCATAATTCTCTTAATAGCCATTGACAGAAGGACAAACTCGGAAAAGCCCACGCTCGGGGTTGTTAACTTCCTCAACCAGTTACTGAGGCAGGGCTGGACCGGCCGAGGCCCTGGGGCTATTGCCTGCACTGAGTGCTGGCGAGGCTGCTTTCCAGCAATGGATTTAAACGGTCGGCCGGGGACACGTCCAAAGCCGCTGATGATCTCAGGTAATTGGATTTGGAAGATGACTTTCTGGCCTTGGCGTTTAGCTTGGAGTCCTGGAGGGTTCCCTCATCCGTATGGAAATGGCCCAGAGGTTTCCCCAGTGGCCAGATTCCTGGCATCGTCAGGAGCCCAGGAGATGTCCGTGGCACAAGACCTCCCTCGACACCGCCGGCAAGGAGGATGCCGTAATGCTCTGGGGGAGAGAACAGCGCCTACGGCATTTGGCTCCCCTTCCAGCATCTGTTTTCTTTTTGGCTGGTTGGGAAGATAGAACGGAACACATGAAGTATCTTTGCTGGACAGCCTGTTGCACAAAGAGATGGGGATTTTCACAGATAACAGCTATTTTAGTGCACAGGACAACTCCATCCTGGGATAAGGAAATAGAAATATCTCCAACCCCAGCAGACTCTGCGCCAGGCACTTTTTTTTTTTTTTTTTTTTTTACAAATACCATCTCTTTGAATGTTCCCACCAGCCCTGCAGGTAAGAGGGGCAGAGACTCGAGTCTGTTTTAAACAACAAACTTGCCAGGACCCGTCAGCCCAAGGGAACCCCGGGCAGAATCTAATCTCTGAAGCAAGTCTGCTGCCCTCCTTATTTCTGGAGAAACCCATCCTAGGGAGATTCCCCTGGCAACCTCCCTGTCCACCACCCCTGCTTTGAGGGTCCTTATTGTCAAGAATGGGAACTCCAGAATAAGGACCAAAACACGTGTCGACCATCCCTGTGAACTCTGACCCTGGGTGAGTCACCCTGCTCGTGTTTCAGTGACTCAGCCCAGCCTGGAGCGAGGACCACGTCAGAGAAAGCTGTGTTGCCATGGATACTGCTCCCCCCTTCCGAACTGACATTCCAAAGCATTTCATGGACACTGAATCAGCACCAGAAAGTTTCCAGGCAGAGGACCCTCAGTTCAAACCAAGACAGAAGCTCCTCCAAGTCGTGAGTGGGGCCCACCTTGCTCCAGGGAGGTCTTCTAGGGGTGACGATAGTAGCCTGTGCCCCTTCTCCGGTTGTAGGAACATTTCTGGAGCCCCAGCTGTGTGCCGGGCTGGGGGCTGGAGCAGTGGACCAGGGGCGCACAGCTTCAGCCCCTTGGAAGCTTAAATCCTCAGGAAACACTTCTGGACCCCGCAACCAGGCCGGCCAAGGCGGAAAAGTCCCCCCACAGGAGCTAAGTGAGAAAGGCTTTTAGGTGAAATGCGTTGGGACTTACAGACATGATGTTTGCCGGGCAAAGTGCGTGTTTGTATTTTATCTACTATTCATAGTCCAGTTCTATACTGTGATGTGGTTAAGTTAAGTTAAGTCTCATAAATTTCCCCAGAAGACAAAGATCTGATGGACAAGGTTTGGTGTGCATCTGTCTGTGTAAGTCAATCAGGCTGTAATCAGCCATAGGGAGACAGGTTGCTTGCCAAGCCCGTCCACCCTCACACACCCCATGCCCACACTCGTGCCTTCCTTCCCCAGACTGTTTGATAATGGATCCCTGCCAGGCTTGTCCACTCTGAATAGTCATTGGAAAGACTGATGCTTCCAAAGCTCCAGTACTTTGGCCACCTGATGCGAAGAACCAACTTATCAGAAAAGACCATGATATTGGGAAAGATTGAGAGCAAAAGGAGAAGGAGCAGCAGAGGATGAGATGACTGGATAGCACTACCAACTCAATGGACATGATTTTGAGCAAACTCTGGGAGACGGTGAAGGACAGAGGAGCCTGGCACGCGGCAGTCCATGGGGTCGCAAAGAGTTGGACACGACTTAGCAATTGAACAACAGCATCGTTCTTCCAGGGACCTGGCCCCTCTATAGCTCTGACTAGTCTGACCCCACAGGGCTCATCCCACTGTCCATCAGTCCCTGGCGTCCACACGGCCCACCTCTCCAAGCTTGACACCTCCCTCTTTCATGCCCCGAAGCAGTGGCAGCCCCCAGGGTGCCGCCCCCCGGTACTGCCCTGCTCTGCACAGGCCCTGCAACGGTCCTCAACATTACAGGCTGTCCTTCTATCCAGTTCCCCTCAAATGTCCCAATCTGACCCTGCAATGCTCCACTTCCTCCCAGAAGCCTGATGCTGCCCCCTCCCTCCACCTTGTGAACTGGGGAGTGATTCAAAATTGACTTAACTCCAGGAAGATCATATTTGCAGTCGAGCTCACAAAACCTGACGTCTTTGTGAAGCTGGCATCATTTCGGAAGACTCACACCGGGGTCAGGTGACCTGCGTTGAGGGTTGCGGGGCCAGGGGAGGGGTCAGGATGCTCACTGCCCTGGGAGTCTTAGAGGAGAGGTGGTCCAACTCCCTGCCTTGGTGAGCAGTTGCCTGGGGGCTGGAGGGCAGAGAAGCCACGGCTGTGCTCCATGGCCTTGGGCAGAGCCCTGGACCAGTTGCGCTTTCACTTCTGTGAAAAACCTGAGGTGGCCTGAAGTCCTTACTATTGAAAAGAACAGTAAAGCCCTTTGCCAAAGCAAGTTCACCCCCCAGGGCTCAGCTCAGAGGTTATTTTTGTGTTGGGCAAGCATGCTAAGGTGTTTCCTGGAGGTGTTTGTGAGGCTCCCTTAAGCCACTGACCGGTCCTCCTGCAGCCGTGCGGCTCCGGGAGAAAGAATTCCGTGTGGACCCTATTTTTGTACTCTTTTCCCTGAAATAGAACAGCGAGATTCTGTGTGGCTTGCATTCCGGGGGCTCTGCCTCCCAGGGAAGGGCTTCCCTCGCCTGCTGCTTCCTCGGACCCGCGCAGCGGGAGGCCGGCTTGGCAGGAAGACAGCAGGCGGCCAAGGTCTCCCGGACTCTCAGCTGTCTGGCCGGGGGTCCCACTGCAGCTCCTTCCTCCCCGTGGACCAGACAGGACATGGCTCAGAGACTCCTGGAGGTCTCCTGGCCCTGGTTCTGCTCAGTAGAAGGGTGCCTTGAACCCATTTCCCCAGATCATAGGGTTCCTGTTGGGGGATGGTGAGGGGACCCCGGGAGGATGTGGATGGACCATTCCCATCACTCCCTGGAGCAGCAGCTAGCGCTGGGGCAGGAGGGGCAGGGGCCTTGGGAACCACTGGGGCCTTCCTCAGACCTCAGGTCTGCCCCCAACCAGCTTCGAATTTCAGACATACCCTCCCACGTGGGAAGTCATTGGGCCGCCTGATTAAATACAAGACATCCAAGTCAAGCGGAATTTCAGCTAAACAGTGATTTTCTTTTTTTTGGTATAGCATTGGACATACTTTTATAAAATACGGCCCACTGTTGATCTAAAATTCAAATTTCCCTGGGTGCCCTGTATTTTTAGGGACTGCAGCCAGCAACCCTCCCTGGGTATGAAGCCGCTGGAACACCATGCACTCAGCAGCGAGTTCCCCACTCGGTTGATTCAATCAACAAACATTCATCATGAGTCTGCTCTGGGCCAGAGCCAGGGACACAGCCCCGAGCAGACAGTCCCTGTGTCCCGTGGCTGCTGTAAGGAACACTATGAATTCAGGTGGCTTAAATGGCACACATGCATCCTCTCACCGTTCTTGGCGTCAGACGTCCAACAAGAGTTTTATCGGGCTAAAACCAGGTGTTGGAGCTGCACGTATCTCTGGAGTCGCTAGGGGAGAATCTGTTTCCTGGCTTCTCCCTGATTTTATTTTATAAAATTGTTTACTGATTTGGCTGTTCCGGGGCATATTAGCGGCACGTGGGATCTTGTTTTCAGCTGGGGCTCCTGCACACTTAGTTGTGGCAAGTAGGATCTAGTTCCCTGACCAGGGATCGAACCTGGGCCGGCTGCACTGGGAGCACAGAGCCTCAGCCACTGGACCCCCAGGAGAGTCCCCTCCCTGACTTCAGAGGCACCAGCACTCCTTGGCCAGGGACCCCTCCCTCCACCTTCCAAGCCAGGACATGTCGAGGGTCATCAGGGAGCCATCACTCTGGCTCTGAGGGTCCCAGTTCTACTTTCCCACCCACTCTTAGGGACCCTGTGATTACCGTGGGCTCAGCAAATAATCCGGGAGAGTCTCCCAATCTCAGTGCCACCTGTGACCCTAATCGCCCTCTGCCATGGCGGGAGGGGGAGAAGGACAACGTTTTGACAGGTTCTGGGGGTGAGGACCAAAGTGGGGGGCTCATCCTGTTTTCATGGTCTCTGACCCCACAGAGCGCACAATTCGGGGTTGGAGAAAGGCAGATGAGAAACAAGTAAACAAGGAACAAATGTGTTTACGTAGAGTGTATATTATTCCTCCTCCTAGGTATGTCCCTCCTCTCAACCCTGGGGGCACTGGGTGCAAACCCAGCTTCTGAAACACCCCTGGGAGTCCAGTGGTGAAGAATCCACCTGCCGATGCAGGGGACGTGGGTTCGATCCTCTGTCGGGGAATGAAGATCCCATGTGTCTTGGGGCAACGAAGCCTGCGTGCTGCAACTGCAGAGCCCATGCACTCTGGAGACCACGCTCCACTACGGGAGAAGCCTGCCCACCACAACGAAGACCCAGTGCAGCCAAAAAACAAAATAGCCACTTGGCTTCTATGTGATGGAGTCAAAATCCGGACTCATGACGCAGAACAAATAAGGACAAGCAGCACTCAACATAACGAACCACTTTGGGGAATTGGCTGTATCTACAGGCCTAGGCCAGTGGTAAAGAACCCACCTGCCAATGCAGGAGATGTTAAGAGACATACATGGGTTTGCTCCCTGGATTGAGAAGATCCCCTGGAGGAGGGCATGGCAACCCATTCCAGTATTCTTGCCTGGAGAATCCCATGGACAGAGGAGCCTGGCAGGCTACAGTCTATGAGGTTGCAAAGAGTCAGACACGACTGAAGTGACTTAGCACACACGCATGCACAGGCCTAGCTCATGACAGAGTCCACATTCAGGCATATTCCCAGGTGTGTGTGGCCCCCAGGAGACAGGCACCGAATACTCAGGCAGCACTATTGCCAACAGGCAGCGACTGGCAACTATTTCAGCGCCTCTCCACAGCTCCAAGAATAAGTCACTGTGGAGTAATTGTACATGATTATCCTGCAAACGTGAGCCTGAACAAACCTTGCTGCACACGGCCCCGGGGGTGATTCTCACCCTCGTCACACTGAGCCAGGCATTAGCACACCTACTCAGACAGGTGACCCGGATCTGCACCCATGCGGGTGTCCGGCTATGTCGACCTGCCTGAGCTGGGCCCACTTTTCGCTGAGTGGCCCCAGGTTGTCGTGGCGGAAAGAGGGGCGTGCAGTTGATCTGGAAGGGAGAGGGGAACGGCCGCAACACGCCCCCCTCGGGTGCCCCAAGTGCCCCCGGTGCACCTTGTCCCCCTCTCCTTCCTGCTCGCCTGCCTCGCGGACCGCCAGTGACCCCTGGACCGCCACCGTAGAAGCAGCTCGCATCCATCGAGGGACCAGGTTCCAGCCAGGGAACACACGTGCCAGCCTGCTTTCCAAGGTCAGTCCCTGCAAACCGCACTCAAGGCACCAATGCTTCTGGAAGGCGGGGCAGAACTCACCTCTGACCCTCCCCAGCTCCTCCCACAGCCATGTCCGGTCCTGTCCCTATGATAAATCCATCGCATCACTCAGGGTAGTTCTGCCTCCCTGGCCGAGGCCGGGCTGATAAGCCTTATCAGGACAGGGGAGTGGGAGGCACTGGGGTGCTGGGGGCTGCAGGGACTGGTTCCAGGCCGGTGTTTACCTCTCAAAAATCCATCAAGCTGCCTGCCTATGACATGCATATTTCAATAAGCACTTTTTTTTAAGGGTGTTTTTTAAGTTTTGCGACCAGGGTTATTTTTTAATCCCGATGCTTATCAGGCTCCCATAGCAAGCGGTTTCGCTCAGCGGGTCTGCTGGGCTCCGGGCTCAGAGGAACAGGGGCCGCCTTATCTGCTCCTGTGAATTCCCAGGGCCTGGGAGGCCTCAGCCCCGGGCGCCGGTTCAGGGACGGTCACTGCGCCGAACTAGACGCAGCGTCCCTGGGAACCAGGACCCAGGAAGGGCTGGGAAGAGGAATGCACGGTCCCTTCTCCCCTGTAGCTGCTTCTGTCGGCTGAGAGAGCCCCTCGGCCCCCTTTACATTTTAATAGCCTCTTATCTTGGGGCACTGCCCAGGGGAATTGACCGCTCTCGTAAACCTCCTGGGGCGGGGGGCTGTTTTATGTGCTTTTCCCACCAGCTCTCAAGGGGACCCTGAGAAAGACACTGCCCTGCACCGGAGGGCCGGGCGGGGGACGTTCCGATACACTGCCTGGGTCAGCCAGGGACAGGGCCACGCCCCGGGGGTGGCAGCGTCATCCCCAAGAAGTGGCTTTATCCACTCAACAGCCCCTGAGAGGACCCCGCTGCATCTCAGATGCTGCCCACCCGACAGTTACGTCCCCGCCCTCCCCAGGGGCGAGCAGGTTGGGGGGTGGGCTCCTGGGGTCCCCGGGCCAGGAGGCCTCCATCCTCCACTCACCATCTTCCCCAACACACAGCTTCGTCCACTCAGGACACTCAGAACGCAAACGCCCCCCCTGGGACCTGGCTGATTCTTTAAAAACTCGTCCTGAACTGAAATGGGCCATCTGCCTCATCTCTGCAAGGCTTTTTCAAGGGAGGAAGTTCTCTGAAAACGTCCTCTTAGGAGTGGAGGTGCGGCCCCTCGCCGCCTTCCTCCGCATCACTCCCCTCCCCTCCAGGGCCCCTCCTCTTTCACCCCAGCACCCCCCAGCACCCCCCCACCCCCCACCGCACAGGGAGGGCCTGGGGCCGGTGACCCGGCTGCAGGGGAGAGCTCCAGATGGGAGTCAGGCCGGCCGTCTTGAGTCCCTCCACACAAGTCCTACCAGTCTCAGACGGAGGTCCAGTGTGGGGAGCCGGCCCAAAGGCAGACCTCAGAGAGGGGCTGGAGCAGATGCCTGTCTCTGGCCAGTGCTGCTCAGTGCTCCAGAGGGCGTGTGGGCCTGGGGTGCGGTGGACTAGCACCTGCAGAGCTGCTATACCTACATCTGGCCCCTTGCTTCTGCCGCGCCCGGAGCGCCAAGCAGCTGCCAGGTCGGCTGTCGCCTTGCTGCCACTCTCAGGAGGATGCTGTTCCTCAAGGCGTTCTGCAACCTGAAGAATTCTGGAGGCCCTGACGGCTTGGTGGAGGGAGCTGGTGGGAAGAAGGGGTTGTGGTTTAGTCGCTCAGTTGTGTTGACCCTTTGTGACCCCATGGACTGTAGTCCACCAGGCTCCTTTGTCCATGGGATTCTCCAGGCAAAAATATTGGAGTTGGGCTGCCATTTCCTCCTCCAGGGGATCTTCCCGACCCAGGGATCGAACCCGTGTTTCCACTGTCGGCAGGCAGATTCTTTGTCACTGAGCCACCTGGGAAGCCAGGGAAGGTGGGAGAGAGGTGATAAACCATGAGCACCTGGCGTCCACACACTCCTCACAGGGACACGCTGATCCCATGGGGACTCACGGGGAAGATAAAGCACTACCTCCGACCGTGTCTGCCCCTGGCATCTGACCATCCATTTATCCATTGGCTCTCTCACACGTGTCTGTTGTTCTGAGCGGTCAGTGGCTGGGCTCTGGGGAACCCTAGCTTCCCAGCTCTTGGCTGAATGGCTGGGACAGGGTCTCCCTTCTCCTGGTGCTTCTGTGTTTCTCATCTCTGAGGTGCATTTGATGCAGACAAAGAGCCCTCTCTCCCTGATATCTAGCCGCAGCCACTAGAATTCCACCATCAAAGCCACCCTCTGGACTTAGGAAAGATACACGTGAAAACACAAATGAGACAAAACCAGACAACACCTTGGCAATAAATTGTGGGACAGATGGAAACGCAAGGGATGCGAAGTTCCTGCGACAGGGCAGTGGTTTCACCTCCCTCCCCCAGACACTCGCGGCACAGCTGGCTCCTATCTGCGCCCACCTGCCCCCGCCTCTCCACCCAGGATGACCACGTGTGCGTCATCCTCGCCACCAGGGGGCGCAGAGGAGTCCAGTCTCCGCACCTGGAGACCCAGGTTCAGGCTTACACTGCCTGTTCTAACTTGGGTTTAGTTGCAAATACCTGGAAAATTTATGTTAAACAATTTTTTTTAACAAAAGAATCTGCAGATTCTTTAATCCCAGCCTGGAAGAGCGTGGTATGCAGTGGGCACTGGGAATGTAGGTTTTTTTAAATCAAGAGCCTTGGTTGATTGTGATGAAGGGGGGGGGGTGTCTGGACTACCTGTCTGTCTGCTTTTTAATCGTGAGCTCACCCGCAAAGGGCAGCAGCACTGAAATTCCACAAAGAACACTAGTCACACCATCACTGAGCGTCACAGGGATGTGGAGAACAGCAGAAGAAGCAGCCTGGTGAGTCCTTTCTCCGTGTCTCTCTAGTCTTCCGACCATGCCTGAGGTTCCCCAGTCTACGACACCCTGAGGAGGGGGGCAGGCGTTGGGCACCTTGTGGATGAGAAGAGGCAGCCAGAAGTAACAGAGGCCGCTGGAGAAAGGAGTCAGAACTAAACAATCAATAAGAAATAAATACTTGAAAAGTGAAAAAGTGCGTGGGAGGAATTGGGAAATTGGGATTGACACATACACACTGTTGGTACTATGTACAAAGTAGACGACAGTGAGATCACTCTGTACAGCCTAGGGAGCTCTACTAGGCGCTTGTGGGATCTGAGTGGGAAGGAAAGCCAAAGCAGAGGGGCGCTGTGTACACATATGGCTGAGTCTCTTTGCTGTACAGCAGAAAAGAACACATTGTAAAGCAGTTAGTGGTAGTTTAGGTGCTCGGTCGTGTCTGACTCTTGCAACCCTATGGACTGTAGCCCCCCCAGGCTCCTCTGTCCGTGGGGTTTCCCAGGCAAGAATGCTGGAGTGGGTGGCCACGCCCTCCTCCAGGGGATCTTTCTGACCCAGGGGTCGAACCCAGGTTTCCTGCATTGCAGGTGGTCTCTTTACCAACTGATCTACCAGGGAAGCCCGTAAAGTGACTGCACTCCAATAAAAATTAAAAAAAAGAAAAAAAAAGTGAAAAAGTTAAAATGGTGGGCATCCACAGACAAGGAAGATGACTCAGTTCTCCAGCAGCCTCTGTACCTTCTGTAACTTCCTGTTTTATTTCTCTAAAGCCCTCTGACTGGGTCCCCACTCAGATGCGCTTTCCCCATTCCAGCGTGTCCCTGTGTCCATGTATATCCTTGTGCAGAGTTCTGTGGGCAAAGAATTTGCACAGGTGGTCTTGTGTCAAATACTACCCTCTCCCTGAAGTTGGTGCTCTGCGACAACCTGGAGGGAGGTGGTAGGAGGGAGGTGGGAGGAGGGAGGCGACACATGTATGCCTATGGCCGATTCGTGCTGATGTATGGCAAAAACCATTACAATATTATAAAGTAATTATTCTCCAATTACAATTTTTTTAAAGAGACAAAAAAAAAAAAAAAAAAATCTCCCTCTTCTTCTCTTCACCCACCTCCTGCCCCTGCTGCCCCGGCCAGGACAGTACAAAGACCAATCCATGGTTTGGATGGACTCAATCCGTGGACCCTAACTGGTGCCCCACACCCAGGGGTGGGCACTTCCCACGTACTGTCCAGTGCCCTGGTGGCAGACTCCTGCATCCTCACCACCACAAACAGTGCCTGGATGGACATCTCTGCTCATGTCCTGTGTGGGCCAGATGTGAAAGGCTTCTGCAGGGTGCTGACCCAGGGTGACCTGGCCCCTGGGATATGTGAACACGTAATCTGACTGCGACTCGTCAGAGTTTCATGCTTCAACCATAAGGGGAAGAATCATTAGTCTGATAAATACTAGTGTCCTATGATGCAAATGTGCTCGGGTCTCGGTTTGCAGAAAAGCCACTTCAGAGTGGGACACAGGTGCATCGTGGATGGTGACCCTGCGGGCGTGTAAGTGAAGTGGGGCTATGTCCTGATAAATGCACCTGAAGTCATGAATGCATTTAATGCGCCTCTCCTACCGAGCATCACAGCTCGGTCTGGCTACCTCGAACATGTGCAGGACACTTACATCAAACCACTGCTGGGCAACATCATCAACACAGCCTGTTTTATAATCAAGTGTTGACCATCTCATGGAATTCATCGCATACAGTACAAAGTGAAAACCAGGAAGGGGGTAGGTGCACGGGCCATTCGCCCTCGTGATCCTGGGGCTGCCCAGCAGCACGAGAGAGGGCCAGACCAGAAACCGCTAGCCCTGGAAAGATCCAAACTCAAAGCACGGTTTTTACTGGATGCACGCCGCTCTCACACCACCTTCAAGTGGAAAAATCCTAAGTCGAACCATCGTCATTCAGTGACCGTCTACACTGTTTGTTCTATAAAACTTTTCACTTTCTTCAAAAGCTTCTGAAACCAAACAGGAAGACACTTCCAGTGTTTGCAAGTGCAGAAGAAGATTAGGAAATATTCATCGCATGATCGGGGGCCGACGGCATTGGTCCCACCTGGAGCTTGTTAGAGACGCGGAACTCGGACTCCACCCCAGGCCCTGGGTCAGAGATGTCAGGGGGTCCTCAGACAGGTCAAAGTTTGGGAACAAATGAGAGCAAATCTGAGCCATACATAGTAGAAGTACAGAGAACAGAGGGAGCAAGGGGCAAAGAAGGTAGATGGACGGACGTTAGGATACAGAGAGGGAGAGACACAGAGAAAGGTGATAGGCTAGCTAGACAGACAGATGGACGAGCTGACACTGGTCTTGGCAAATCACAGAACACAGAACCATGAGCTTGAATATTTTAAATGGAGTACAGCACGTGGCACTCTGCTCAAGGCTATGTGGCAGCCTGGATGCGAGAGGGTTTGGGGGAGACTGGACACACGCATATGGACGGATGTGTCCTTTTGCTGTCCATCTGAAACCATCACAACATCGCTTGTTAATTGGCTATACCCCAGTACAAAATCAAAAATTCAAAAGAAAAAAAAAAAAAAGAATTACGAGCTTGAAACTCCATCCCAGGAGCTTTTTGTGGCACATTTATTAAACGTTGAGAGGCTCACCCCCCCAGGTTCCTCCCGATGAGGGTGGCGGGGGCACTCGGCGGATGGGACCAAAGCACCAACCGCCCGCCTCCAGCAGATCTCGGCTTTAAGCCATTTTACAGAATGTCGGTTTCCATAGAAACTAAGATCCCAGGATGAGACACATCCTAGTCCAATGAGCCCTCATTCTGCAGACATGGAAACTGGGGCTCAGAGAGGTGAACTGCCTCCCCGAGGTCACACAGCTCCTCGGTGGCAGAGTCAAGCTGAGCTCACCTTCACGCAGGGCCTCTCTGTGGCAAATTCAGCCCTGAGTGCGGAAAAGAAGCTTCAGGAAGTGCTCATGGGGCCGGGAGGGCAATTCCGCGGGGGTCCCTGCCTGATTCTTGGCAGCCTGATTTTACAGAAGTGGGGAGGGGACTCTCCGCAGGACGCCGAGGGAGCCGGCTTGCCCCCCCCAGCCCCACTCTGCCGCCCGGTTCCCCCTAGAAATGCAGAAAGCCAAACCCACACACAGCTGGCGGTTTCAGTTTCCCGGCCAAGTTCATTGTGACATTATGAGACGAAAAGCACAAATGCGGTCCGATGGGACAGGCCGTTACCACGGTGCCATTCAGTGGGGTTTACGACTTTCCTGGAGCCTCTCGGCCGGGCGATGCCAGAGGGTGAGCCAGAAAAAGAAAATCCTTTAGGTGACGTAAATGCAGCCAGGACACTCGCGAGTGGCGTGCACTTTTCCTGCAGCGGGAAGGGTGGGGTGCGGGGCCATCTGAGAGCCAGACGGTGGGGGGGAAGGAGAAAAGGAAAAAAAAAAAAAACCCTGCCTGTGGACCCGCTCCATCCCACACGGTCCTCAGGCAGGGCACGCCCTTGCTTTTGGGCCGAGTGCCTTTAACTCAATAAATACTCGAGGTAATTAGCGGATGGAAGACACCCATTAAATCATTACGGCTGAGATCACCAGAGAGGGCATCAGACAGGACATTAATCGCATTATTTTATTTCCAGATAAAAGTTATTTTGGTGGAGCCAGGCTTGCCAGAGAAGACGGAGATAAGATCAGAGGCCTCCGTTCACTGCCAGATAGCCTGTTAGGGCTCTGAGGACAAGCCAGACTCCGATGGTCTGCAGTGATTTGTCTCAAACCCGAGGAGAAGCTCAAGATGCTGGAAGACTGGTTTGGGACATGGAGTGGCCAGCTGGGCCCGGTTGACCTGGGGATGTCCTGCTTTTAGCAGCCACAGGGCAACCCCAGGAACCTCCTTAAACCCTGGAGAAGCAAGCTGAGCTTTGTAGGCTCTGGGGGCGTTAGGCAAAGTGGGTATCTTTCTGCGGACCTAGCCACGGGAATAGCTTCCACTTGAAAGAAAGAAAAAAATACATGTGCTCTTTCTTTCTCCCCCAAGAGAGGGATTCTTGGCTCCTTCGTAAACACAGAAGTTGGACTCGGTGCCCAGCCTTGGGTCTCTCTCTTGGCAGCCGCCCCAAAGCTACTTGTAGGCCGAAGAGAAGGGGAGAAGAGAGGTGAAGAGGGAGGGAAAGAGAGGAAGGGGGACAGAGAGAGAGAAAGCAAAACGGACGGTTTCCTGCAGAAGACGCATTTCTAAAGATCAGACTCTAAGAGAAGGCGTCTGTAGGAATTGCACCCATCAGCCATGACACGGGCCCTGTTACTGGAGGTGTGTAACATCTGAAGGGCCAAGTCATTCCCTCTCTCCTTCCCTGTGTTTGTACAACTCGGCAGCCCCTTCACTAAAAACACTTGACCATGAAGAGGCTGGGGCTGTGGTGAGACAGAAACCAGGAGGGTATGGGTGGGTGTTGCTGGTGGGGAGGGCCCTGCCAGGCCAGGACCGGCTGCCTCTGTCCCCTCCCCATGAACAAATCCTGCCTTGCTCCACATGGTGTCCTGGGGACGATGGAGGGAAGTTCAAGAGGGTTTGGACGATGGTTGGGCTTCGTTTGTAGCTCAGCAGGTAAAGAATCCGCCTGCAGTGTGGGAGACCTGGGTTCCATCCCTGGGTTGGGAAGATCCCCTGGAGAAGGGAAAGGCTACCCACTCCAATATTCTGGCCTGGAGAATTTCGTGGACTGTATAGTCCATGGGGTCGCAAAGAATCAGACACGACTGCATGACTTTCACTTCACTGGCTCATCTGAAATGTAAGAGGTGACTCATGAGAAGGCCCCGGGTCCTGGTTTGGTGGATCCCAGCTCTGGGCAGCAGAGAATGTACTGCTGCCCCACAAGGACTTAAGGAGCTGTGATTGCTGGAAAGGACTCTCTAATTTTAAAGACCTGGTCTATCCATTTTATACTATAAATTGCATCACAGGGACTATCCTACTTTCAACAACCCCAGATCTAGCATCCTGCTGTACAGATCAAAAATAGAAGTTAATTCTCGCTTTCTCTCTCTGTTACTTTCTCTCTCATAAAGTGTTTCAAAGTAGTCCTGGGGTACCAGTCATAACGACGACGATGGCAATTTAAAACACAAGATTGGCTACTATTTAATATTTGCCAACCAAGCCTAAATTGTTCAGAGGCATCATTTCATGTCAACTTCACACCTGTTTTACATTGTTTTTACTTCATTGTTGTAAAATACACATGGCCTAAAATTTGCCATTTAAGCCGTTTTTAGGTGTTCAGTGGCATTAAGCACACTTTTGCAGTTGTGCAGCCATCACCGCATTCCGTCTGCAGGGAATTTTTATCTTCCCAAATTGACACTCTGTCCCCATTAAACACTAATGCCCCATCTTCTGCTCCCCCAGCCCCTGGCCCCCACCGTTCTACTTTCTGTTTCTATGGATGTGACTCCTCCCGGGACCTCATTCAGGTGGAACTGGGCGACATTCATCCTTCTGTGACTGGCTTGTTTCGCTTGGCAGCGTCCTCAAGGTTCATCTTTGTCGTAGCTGTTGTTAGAATTTCCTTCCTTTTTAAGGCTGAGTAATACTCCACTTGGGGGGTGGACCACGGCATCTGTTCACATGTTGATGGACAGCTGCAGTTGCTTCTCCGTACCTCCTGTTCCAAGGGGCTCAACTAAAGGAAACATTTTGGCCTTCTGCAGGATTCTCTGTTGCTCTTTTACCCGGAACATGTGAGAGGCTCCCGGTCCTGGGATTCCAGGCCCATTTCTGACCACAGTGTGTGTGTCGTGTTTTCACAGAAGAGCTGAGATTTCCAGGGTTTGAGGCCACCCGGTTCTGAGGCTTTTCTGAGGCCTAGGAAGGAGGGAGGCCCTGTCCTGACCCCACTTTCCCCAGCGAACCTGGAAGCTCAGAATTCCACAAGCACTCCGCCCCCACCCCAGCAGTCAGGGAAAATGCTGGAATCCATCTCCTGGGTCCCAGCTGGATTCTTCACGCAGGAATTCAGCAGACCCCCAAATACTGATCTCTCCAACCCGGAAGGGCCTGTCTGTTTCACAGACAACTCTTATCCACCAGATCCGCCCCCAGCGAAACTCTTCTCCTCCCCCGTTGGCGCTGGGAATGCTTTGATAGCCTCTGCTCGACCAGCCCCAGACTTGTCAGATCTTTGGAAGTTTCCCCAAAGATTTTCATTCACTCGGGATCAGCAGAAGCCCATGGAAAGCCAGGAACGAGCTCTCACTCTGCCCCACTCCTGGGAGCTGACGTTACACCCCTCCTCTTCAGCATAAACAGAGCTTGATCACTTTATACCCTTTGTATATTGTTTCTTAATATGAATGAAGTGAAACCGCTAACCGGTAGTCATTCAAATTATTGCCTAATGTAAACTGACAACTCGCACTGAAGTGTTTATCTTCAGAAACTGCGAAAACCGGTCACAGTTTAGTAATTAACTCACATTTACTTAACCCCAATGTTCACTCTGTTATTATTTTTATTTTTAATCGAGGAAACGAGGTTCGTTCTGCTGGATCAGGGTTTGATCTGATTTGTGGCCATTTATCTTCAGGTGACCTGACCGGTTTCCTGGCCCCCGACGCCCCCCACCCGCAACCCAGTCAGCCTCCCTGGGGACAAATGTGAAATCCACGCCACGGGCTCCAACACAAACAGCCTACCAGCCACTGGGCCCTGAAGCCTCGGCGGGCAGGGCTCGGGCCCAGACCAGGGCATGCTTTCAAAAGAAACAGAGACTTTCTACCTTTTTGCCAGCGATTCTGTAGGCAACATTTGTTTTCTATTTTCCTTTCCTTTTTTTTTTTCATTAAATCACTTTTATAAACTCCTCAAAAATTTCAGTTTATTCAGTGACAATTAGTTTATGGCATTTCTGAAGTGGATTTAGATTCGAGTGATAAAATTACAAGCCAAAATTGCAACCATCATGGAAAATCCTGTTCGTGTTTGGCCTTCGAGACCACAACTGAAAGATTACTGGCCGGTGCCGAGGAGCAGGAAGGAGCAGCAATCACAGAGCATTCCTGCCCACCAGCAGCCGGCTCATGGTCTCGGGCCTGCGGGCGCGGTGCCCCGGGCGGTGGCCGCGGCGGGAAGCGGGTCCGCCCCGGCCGGCAGGTGGAAGGAGGGCAGATGGGCCTGCTCTAGCCTTGAAACGTGGTCTTTCCTCCTCCAGCCCCAGGGCCAGCGCTTTCCTGAATTCCAGCCCGGCTGATTGCATCTCAGTTTCTTGGTGTTTAGCGGAGACCTTCCTGAGCCATTTCCTGATAGCAGCTGGGCGCCTTTTGAACCGTCGGCAGTGGGATTCTGGAACAATCTAAACTCGTAATGGCAGTTCCAGGGGCAGGGCTGACTGTGAACTCGCACAGGAAGTGCAGCATGGGGCCAGCTCGCCCGCTGTAAAGTCTTTTTCCTTTGCGTGGTTTCGACCCCAACAATCCCCCTAGGTCCCGTGATCTGCGGGGTGGGCAGACCTGTGATGGGAACCAAGCCATATGGAGCACTGGCTACGTCCCCCGGCACGAGGGACCCAGCAGTGGACTGGAGAGGCCAGGTCCTCGCCTTCACGGTGGGGAGGCAGATAATAATGGAGAAAACAAACTAGGGCCCAGAGCGTTCTGAGTGGCAATCACGGCCATGCGGAAAACGGACAGTGACATGTTGGAGAGCACTCACTGCCGGATGGGGTGGGGTGGGAGAGCCAGGGTGGCAACCGAACTGAGACGGAGGAATGAGGAGGAGCTGAGAAGCAGCACCCCAGGCAGGGGCCCGGCACGTGCAAAGGCCCTGGGCTTGGACGGTCCTTGGAGGTGTGCGATGCACAGAGATGATGACTGGCTGAGTGAGCACCTGCATGAGCCAGGCCTGGGGAGGTTTGGCTCTGGCGTGGTTGTAGGAAGCTGCCCCATCCTCCATATTCCTGTCTTCTTCTCTCCATGCCCCTTCCACGTGGAAGACCCCAGCAGTCTGCCCTCCATCCTCTCCTCTGCTCATTTCACGAGCCCTCCTGAAAGACTCCAGTCCTCTCCACTTTCATTCACCTCCCGCAGGGGCAGGGAAGCATGAGAAACGTAACCTTGTGACCTCAGATCCTGAGCCAGCCCTCCATCGGATGGGCTGCACCGATAGTTGACAAAAGCCACAGGGTTCAAGTGGCCCTGCGGCCCTCACCTGCCCACCAAGAGGACGACCCTCCTCCCTCTGTTCCCAGGGCTCCTCTCGGACACCCATACACCCAGATGCAGGAGCTGGAGGGCCTCGTAATTTCAAGTGTACAAGTAACCGATGTCCAATGTGAAAAATCTAAACACGGGAAAAAAAAAAAAACACCAAAGAATCCAAACCACCACAGTTAACCAGAGATCTTGTTCCCTCTCTTCCCTAGATAGATAGGTGGACAGATAGATGGATGGATAGATAGACAGATGGACAGGCATAGAAAGATGGTATAGATCGACAGAGGTAGATACAGAGATATGCATATAGATGGATGGATATACACATGACATAGAAAAATACACATATATATACATACACACCTACAAACACACATACACGAAAAATGGCAAAAAAAAAAAAAAAGGGGAAGCCTAAACCAAGGTTGTGGCATCTGGTCCCATCACTTCATGGCAAATAAACAGGGAAAAAATGGAAACAGTGACAGATTTCATTTTCTTGGGCTCCAAAATTACTGTGGATGGTGACTATAGCCAAATTAAAAGAAGCTTGCTCCTTGGAAGGAAAGTTATGACAAACTTAGACAGCATATTTAAAAGCAGAGACATCACTTTGCCGACAAAGATCTGTCTAGTCAAAGCTATGGTTTTTCCAGTAGTCATGTACAGATGTGAGAGTTGGACCATAAAGAAGGCTGAGCCCCCAAAAATTGATGCTTTCTAACTGAGGAGCTGGAGAAGACTCTTGAGAGTCCCTTGGACAGCAAGGAGATCAAACCAATCAATTGTAAAGGAAATCAGTCCTGAATATTCATTGGAAGGACTGATGCTAAAGCTCTAATACTTTGGCTGACTTGTTGGAAAAGACGCTGAGGCTGGGAAAGAATGAGGGCAGGAAAAGAAGGGGCAACAGAGGACAAGATGGTTGGATAGCATCATCAACTCAATGGACATGAGTTTGAACAAACTCCGGGAGACAGTGAACGACAGGGAAGCCAGGAGTGCTGCAGTCCACGGGGTCGCAGAGTCGGACATGACTTAACGACTGAACAAGCAAACAAAAATCCTACAGACTGTTTTACAACCCACTTTATTAACTTAATACTAATTTGGTGCCATGAACCATGTCATTTTTTTCCCCCATATAGCAGCATTTGTATATTTTTACTGACTCCTACTTTACGAGGCCAACACAATCAAACAACTCAGAGGTGAGCAGGGCCGACAGACCTGTCCCCACTGTCGTGCCCAGCTTGCTAAACAGCGTGTGTGGACGTGGCCTCGTGTGCTATCTTTATTCAAGAGGGAAACATACCTATGCATTATGTATTTGAATAGGAATAGCATCGCGCCATGCGTATTTTTCCTCCAGCTTCCCTTCTCTCTAACTGAATCCCGCATGGACACCTTTTCTGTCCATGAAGACCCCCCGAGTTTTCCAGGGGCTTCGAACCAGCTGTCACCCAAGCTGCCAGGCTCCTTAAATATTCACCTCTCCTCCTCCGGCTGCCCCGAGAGTCCTAGGCCGTTCCCCCTGAGCTGATCTCTTCTGGGGCACACTTGTCCACACACAGGGCAGCCAGGCTGTAGGGACCCCCCAAAGCAGCCATCAGCAGTGAGGGAGAGAGATTTGGGGGATGGATACCCCAGCTCCAGAGGGAGAGCTCTGGGGCTGACGTGGCCAGCACTGTCTTTCAGGGGCCACACACGGTGCCCTGAGGGCCCTCAGGGGGTCCCTTCATCCACCCTTTCATCAGCCACCTCCCCACCCTGTCCGCCTTCCCTGGTTCCACTGCTGTTTCCTGGGGTCATCTCCCAAACGAACCCTTTGTGCTCAAAACACTTACAGCAAGTGTGCTTCTGGGGAACCTAAACCCAGACGGCCCCACAGCTGAGACCTGGTGGCTCCCCAGGGGGCAAGTTAGGGTGTCCTTGACCGTCCTTTCGGGGCAGGGTTTGCTGACCTTCTGTCTGTAATTGGAGTCGGCATTTTACTTCCTCTGGGCCAAGCGTGGCCCTCCACGTGCCACACTTGGAGATGTAGCAGTCAGGCAACCTCTCAACACAAGAGTCAGAGCGGCACCTGCCATGCCAGGCAGGCGAGCTCATGACCCACGGGGTGACCAGTTAAAGACCAAGGAAGGGTGAGACCAACACAGGGGAGGCCCGGGCTCCTAAAACCCAGAGGTGCGACCAGCGGGATTGTGGAGGGAGGGAGGGAGCAGAGGTCCGGAGCCCGACGAGGCAGTCGGTCATTTACACAGTCATCAAACCTTTCCTGAGGGCTCCCAACCCTGGTGGAAGAAGGGCAGGCCTGTTTCCTGTCTTCAGGGAGCACGCAGTCATGAAGGACACCAAGCTGGGGCCAAGGGAGCCTGGCAAAGCCCTGCTCACCTCTCCTCCGCCTAGTCTCCACCATGACGGTGACTCTGTACCTAACTTCTAAATGATCAGCCTGGCACACACTCGGCCAGGGAACTAGGGAGCCACTGAAGTTTATGCAACAGGGCAGTCCTATCATAAAAAGGGAGCTCACGGCTGCAGGAGTTGGCAACCAAGATATTTGGGGTGGGAGATGGCAGGGTACTACCACAGAGCTCATCTGGGGAAGAATCCCGTTACGTTGTATGAAACTCTGAAAGCCTTGGCTCAGGGAAACAGGCAGAAATATCTTGCCCTAGCTGCACGAAATCCTAAGCGTCTCAATGCTTGAGACAACTTCCCATTGAAGTCAAGCTGGCCTTCAATGACGTGGGGAAAACCGTCCATGGTGTCATCTTGTCAATATCAGACGAAGTCCCGCCCTCATGGAACTCACGGTCTGGGGGAGGGACCAGGCAAGCACCCAGGCGCACGTGAGGTGGGCTGTCAAATACGAGGACAGGGGCTGTGGGCACACCACAGAGCGGCCACCACCCCAGCCTGGAGGCTCAGGGAGGCAGCTTCGAGCAGAGCACGAGCCTGAGGGGTGAGGAGGAGTTGCTCAGCCAAGGAGAAGGAGAGGCGTGCTCCAGGCAGAAGGGACAGCATGTGCAAATGTCCTGAGGATGCAGAGAAGACAAAAAGTGGTGCTTTCTGGAGTGAGCAGGGTTTGAAATGCCTGGGGAGGGGTTGCTGAGTCCTAACAGGTAACCAGCCCATGTGATACATACGTGGTGAGATCTTGTTTTCTAAACCCACAGACACAGACATGTACACTCAGAGTAAGACAGCCCAAGAAAAGACCGTGAAGTGTTCCCACAGCCTGTCTCAGCATGGTGAAAATACAGATGACTCTGTCTTCTTCATCCTTCTCTGTATGAGGCAAAATTGCTCCAGGGAACATTGTAGCAGTCATCTGTGGCTCACAAAATGCTGCGTAACAAACAGCCACAAATCTCAGTGAGAGGTATTTATGTAGCTCGTGGCTCGGGGTAGGCTGAGAGCTAGCTGACCCAGGTCGAGCCCAGCTAGGACGGCTCTGCTCCCATTTTCCCCGTCCTCCTCCTGGGATGGGAGAAGCCTGGACACATGACCCTCTCGGCAGTGGTGGTGGAAAAGAGAACATGCACGGTCTTTTAAGGCTCAGAACCAGAGTGCTGTCACCCCTCCTTCATGCTACTGACCAAACAAAATCACGTGGATGAGCTCAGTGCAGAGGAACTGGGGTATCACGTGATAAAAGCCGTGGAGGCAGGGTTGGAGGCAACCTTGTGATTCATATGCCGAGCCTTGCAGGAATGTTATTAGGTAGAGGGGGATGGGGAGGGGGGGAAGGGAGGGAGGGGGTGGATGGATGGGTGAAAGTCATTGAATTGGATGTTTTCACCAGCCAGGACTAAGACAATCCAGTCTCAAATTTTGAGAGTTCAAGAGTGATGGGAGGCGAAGGCAGAGGGCAAACCAAAACCCAGGGGGAAACAGATGCCACTGATGCCTTAGTTTACCCATCTCTAAAATGGGGAGGAGGAGTCTCAAAGCTAGTCTTTACAGAGCGCTCAGAATAGTGCCTGGCCCCTAACAAGCACCTAATGAGTTGTTTCTAAACATCATCACGAAGTGAACTGGACATCACTCCTGTCCAGCCCCTCAGTCCTGACCTGGCCTGTCTGTAAAGGAGCTGAAACCCACACCCGGCCGACCTCGTCCCTCGCCGCTTTTACCTCGCATCTTGCACGTGGCTTGTCTTCTTCCGCAAAGTAAATATATCACTTCCCTCCGGCAAGAGAGAAATAAAAGCAGTTCCTTAATGCATAAGAAGAAAGTATGGAAGAAATTCCAGTTTGATGGTCTACAGGTATGTTTGTTTGGACTGGCGCGTATAAATCAGCGCCTGGCTTACATCAGATTATCACAGTGCAGTGGGCTCTGGGCTGATTGCGTCTTTACAATCTGTTTACGAGGAGGGCTGAAGTGAAGCATTCTGGAGGGGGTTGCTGCATAAGCCTTTAAAAGTTTTCATAATTGCCCGGCCCAGACCGTTCTGCACGGGAAAATGTCTCCTCACAGAAGTGACATGGTCTCAGGAACCAGAGACTCCCAAGTGTGTCCCAGTTACCCTGAGCCCTGAGTGCCCATTCCACGCTGCCCAGGGATGGTCCAAGCAGCGTTTCAGATCTTTCCTTCTGCTGTCTTGCCCTGAGTGTGTATGACTGTGACTGTGAGTTTACAAAATGAGATCTTACTGTGTGCAGATCTTACACATCCTGGGCCCATCCCTCTTGGGTGTCAGCCGCCCCTCCTCAAGAATTTCTGTCCAGAGAGAACTTCTTGTTCTCTCTGCATCCTCAGGATCTTTGCACGTGCTGTTCCTTCTGCCCGGAGCTTGGCTCGCCTCTTCCTTAGCATGAAGTAACTCCTTCCATCTCACAGGCTGAAGCTGCCTTCCCCGACTCTCTAGTCTGGCAGGAGAGCTGGCATACAGGCTGAATTGCTTCCCCACTGTGTCTATACTCAAGTCCTGACCCCCAGCGCCTCAGAGTGTGACCTTGTTAGGCTAAGATGAAGTCATACTAAAGTGGGACTTGAATCCAAGATGACTGCTGTCTTTATAAAATGGGAAAATCTGGACACAGAGACCCCCCCCCACAGTGGGACAAGGTGTGAGGATGAAGGCGGAGATCAGGGTGGTGCTTCTACAAGGCAAGGCACAGCAAGGACTGTCAGCAAGCACCAGGCGCTGGGGGAGAGGCCTGGAATGGACAGCTCCTTGTGGGCTCTGGAGGCATCAGCCCTGCCGGCACCCGGGTCTTGGACTTCTGGCCTCTGGCCGTGGAAGAATAAGGTTCTGTTGTTGGACTTGACCCCAGAGTGTGGTGCCTTGTTAAGGCAGCCAGTGAACTAGCCCGGGGCCCTCCTTGCCACCCTCTCCTGCTCCCCCGTGTGGTTCTGAGTTGGCCCTCCGTGGATGGTCATTGGCCTCAGCTCTGGAGTGGGGACCAGAGAAGGTGGCTGATAGGGATGGAGGAGAAACAAATCAGGCCGCGCCACGGGGTCAGCGTGTGGGAGGGGAGCTGGAGGTGTCCTGTGGGCTTGGGGGCACGTGCGTTGTGAGTGTGTCCATGCGCACAACTGCAGTGCTTTCTCAAGTCTGCTTTACCACGCAGAGTGGAGGAGGGGGGTTCCCAGACTCAAATCTCTATGGGGGCAGGCAAGGAACTTCATGGGTCAGATATTTTCCCTTACAGGGATGAGCATTAAACTGGGGGAGGGGATAGTGAGCACGGCCATTTACACGTGTGCACATGCACTCTTTTCAGTGACTTCTATTATCCCGACCAGAGTCAGATGTCCAGGGCCAAGGGTGTCCATGGGAAATGGGAGGGAACAGACCAGGGCACCAGGGCAAGTCCAGAGTTTGAAGTGCAATTGTTTGGAGGAACAGTTTGGTCAGGAGAGACCGTTTTCCTACAGTGAGGGTTCCAGAGGGGTGCCCTGATGCCCAGGTGATGTGGTGCTAAGTCACACCAGCTGACAAGGAGCCGTCCACATGTCCTTGCATGGCCTGGCCTTCTGATGGCAGGAGGCCCCAGGTGGGTGCCCTCCCTAGCACCTAACACTTGTGCCGACAAGAGGGCAAAGCTGGGCTTCGGCCGGCTTTTCTGTCCAGCTTGGACAGCACGCGGTTCCTACCAGCTTCACTCCTGAGAGTTATAGGCCTGCCTGTGGCAGGTGCTCCTGGAGGGCTGTTCGCTGATTTACTTACAGGTTCTTTTTTAAAGGAACTTTATTTCTGTGCATTCACTGTGGAAAACAGTATGGAGGTTTCTCAAAAAGCTAAGAACAGAAACTACCATATAGCCCAGTAATCCCGCTCCTGGGCATATATCCGAAAAAACCAGAGACACTAATTAAAAAAGACACAGGCACCCCAATGCTCAAAGCAGCGCTATTTGCAACAACCAAGACACGGAAGCAGCCTGAGTGTCCACTGACACAGGAATGGGTGAAGACCATGTGGTATATATATGCAACGGAATACTATGCAGCCATAAAAAAGAGCGAAATAATGCATTTGCAGCAACATGGATGAACTTGGAGGGCTATTATGCTATCACATGTGCAATCTGAAAAACAGAACAAACTAGTGAATAAAACACAAAAGAAGCAGACTCAAGGATCTAGGAAAGAAACTAGTGGTTACCAGTTGTGGGGGTGGCCATGTAAGGATGGGGGAGTGGGAGGTTCAGACTATTGGGTGTGGAACAGTCTCAAGGACGTATGTACAACAGGGGGTGGAGATGGGCAATCATTTCGATGCCACAAGACAATAAGGAGCACCACCACCCCTCAAAGTGAAAAGATCTTAATACTGACAGTCTTGGATTGAACGATGCTGTCCCCTGCCACCTTGGGAATTCTCAACTCTTGAAAAAAAAGTTATATACCTTGTGCATTTACATGCCCCACCCTTTGGGGGATTTCTGCCAACAGCATCAAATTCGATTCCTGAATGACATACGCCATCAGTGGGGTTCCTGACGGCCAGCTCTCCAGAACAGACCCTGCTTGGGGCTTTTGCTGTGCCCAGAGAAACCCACTTTCAGAAATGTTCTTCCTCCTCTAATCAGATAAAGAATGTTCCAGCTTCCTCAGGACCCACAGGCTGTTGGATGGAGTCCATGTTCTTCTTTGTCATCAGCGGGCTCCAAACCCTGCCTGGAGAGGGCTGAAATGACAGCCTCTAACTCACCACTCTAGTGAGAAATCCTTCCCTGTGGACCGCATCTAATCTCCGCAGGAGGACAAAAGCTGGCATCCGAGGTGGCCCGTGCACTCAGCATAGAGAAGGAGAATCGTGGGACAAAAAACCTGCCTGTGGCTCCCTCCCAGGATCACAGATTACACTCAGCATAGAGAGGGAGACTCACGGGACAAAGAACCTGCCTCTGGGTCCCTCCCAGGATCACAGATTAGTCTTTAATCAGATTATTATTGCCAAGGGTGCAGCAAGAGACACGGTATACCCACGCAACAAACCTCGTCGTTTGAAGCGAGGCCATCAATGACGCAACGCATGCAGAAGGTTTGCCACGCACTGAGCAGGGGAAGGGCTGCCAACGGCCGGGCGGACACCCACAGTATGCAGACGCAGGACCGGGGGCTGGGGGCCGCGGCCCGTGTAGTGGGGGTCGTCCTGAAGTGGCAGGATTAGAAGTGACTCCTCCTTACTGTTTGTCTCCGCATTTTCTTGCCTCCATAAAAGAAGAAATAAGGGCAGTTAGGAAGCCCCTCTGCCTCTCACTCAGCGGATCTGATTTCAGCCGTAAAGGGGTCAGCTGAGTCCTGGCAAATTTCATTTTCCACTATTATCCAAATGGAATTGGCTAAATATACTTTTAACAGCAACGTTCTCAGGGTGGCACATGTCCCACCCTCCTCCCCCCACTTTTTTCTTTTTTTTAATCCCCTATTCCAGAGACATGCATGCTCACACACTCGGTAAAAACGCGGCTCAAGACAGTTGCTTTCTCCTTGGTCCAAACGGTCTCTAAAGAGCGGTGATTACCTCTGGGTTCAAACCATTGTGGAAGCAGTTATAGAGCGATAGATGTTTGCCTTCCATGGAGGTTATCCAGAAAATCCTTGAGGAGGATGAGAGAAATAAAGAGTGTCACAACCAACAGAGTCTTTCCGGCAAGTTCCAGAACCATCTGCAGTGGTGACGGTGCATCGCGATAAATCACAGTCTCCTTTCACAGGACTGGCAGCCTGGTGCCTATTTTTAAAAGTTTATGACCCTGGCTTTGCGAAGCAAACCAGCAAGGCCTTGCCCGGAGCTGTACGGAGCAAGGCATTTTTAAGTTTCCATCTCACTCCGGAGCGGCAATCCATCATGATAAGATGGGGCAGGAGGAATGGAGCCAGGCTCCCCGCGGCCTCCCCGCTGGTGAAGCTATTTAAGTGGCAGGCACCGCAAGCCCAATCCATTAACCAAAAAAGGGCGCTGCGGCCAGAGCTATTTCTAGGTCCCGGCCAGGGCTCGGGGAGGCCAGCCTTGTGGATCCCGTGCAGGAAGTCTCGCCGGGCAGCAGCCTACGCAGACTGTTCTCAGACACCGAGGGCTGGGGCGGCCCGTCCAGGGCAACACAAGTAGGCACAAGGAGTGCCTTGTTGCGTCTCCTCCTGTTATCTGTGCCCTGGGGCTGCTGGAACGGAGGACCACAAACGCCGGGGCTTGAAACAACACAAATCCATCTTCTCTCGACTCTGGAGGCCAGACGTTGAAGTCAGGGTGTGGGCAGGGCGGCACCCTCAGGAGGCTCCGGGGAGGGGCCCTCCTGCCTGTTCCAGCTCCTGTGGCTCTAGGTGGTCCATGGCAGCAGACAGCATCTCTCCAAGCTCTGCTTCATCCCTCTGAACTGCGCCCCCCCAATCTCTCTTTTGCGTGCCTCTTATAAGCACAGTGTTCTGAATTCAGGGCCCACCTGGATAATCCAGGATGACTTCCCCTTGATACCCTCAACTTAATCACATCTGCAAAGACCCTCATCCATGTCAGGCCATGTTCACAGGTTCCCAGGGGCAGGGTGTGGACATATCTTCGCAGGAGCAGCCAGTCAACCTGTTGACCCTGAGCAGGTGTCCACACCTTCTCAGGAAGAGCCCCAACTCGTGATTCCAGGAGACAACTCTGTGCTCCCAGGTTCAGCTGTCTGCCCACACCCCAGTGACAGCATCCCGGGAATCAGTGGCACTGCCCGCCCACCCCCAGAGGTCCTGCCCTCACCAATACACGTCATCTGTAGACCACTTAGAAGCAGGGATTCTGAAGCCAGCCTCAGGTTCGAGTCCTGCAACTCTGGCCTCCGTTTCCCCATCTGTGAAGTGGGACTCTTAAGAGTCCCTATCTCCAGGGCTGCTGTGAGGATGAGAAGAGCTACAGTTCCTGAAGGAGGGAGCCGGCCCCCACACCATTGGTGTGATCTCGGACTACCATTCTTCCAATTCCCCACCGGGCCTTCCATACTCTTAACCCATGAACGTCAGGTTGGTCTCACGGGGCCCAATCCATGTTCCTCGGTGGATCAAAGATCCATGATGCCCCAGAGCAAACTTCTCGAGCCACTTCCAATATGTGATTTCTATCACACCTCTGAGCTATGCATTCAGCCCCGGAGGCAGTGTCAGACCACCCCCACCCCATCCTACCCCCACTCCCGGTTAAGGGCTCAGTCTTACAAGGCTTCTTCTCCAGGCCTTGGATGCCAGGGGCCAGTGCAGATCGTCACCTACGATCCCGACCTACTGGCTGTAAATAGACCGGAGGTTCCTACCAACCCCTGCTCGGGTCGGCTTGGTTTGTAGGAGTGGCTTGTGGAAACTCAGAGGAACATTTTACTGACTGGATCACTGGTTTATTGTAAAAGCTTGTAAGTCAGGAACAGCCAGACAGAAGAGATGCCCAGGCCACAGTCGGGGGGGAGGGTGGCACCGGGAGCGGGGGGAAGCAGCTTCCAAGCTCTGGGCATGCCGTTCTTGTCCTCCCCGGGCTCAGAACCTGGAAGCTTCCTGATCACTTGCTCTCAGGGCTTATGAGGCTCCAGCACACAGGCACGATAGATTCAGCCACTGGCCACTGGAACTGGATCTCCAGCCCAAGACTCCCCGCCCTGGAGGTCGGCACTGGGGCTGGAAGTTTCAACCCTCTAGTCACGTGGTCAGGACACTTGGACATCAGCTCCCTCCTTAGGTGACCTGGGGACTTTGCACAAAGCACCCCCATTAACTTAACAAGATACCTTGATGGCTCTGCTCACTGAGGAAACCCCAAGGCTTTTGAGGTGCTGGAGCACCTGACTAGAAGGAAGACCAAATGATGCAGTTCTTATAAATCGCAATATCACACTGCTGAAACCCACAGAGCCCGTTATTCCAGTGTATTTGCAGAAAGCCCAACAGGGGGAGGGAGGAGGGTAGGAGCTGGTGGGGCCAGAGGTAGCAGCTGGTGGGGAGAGGATGGAAGCCGGTGTCGAGCTGGCCTGGTTCCGGAAGCCACTTCTTCACAGAGCTGCTGCGTGTAAGCACCCTCGGTCCTCAGCCAGCGGAGATGAATGAGATCAGGAAGAGGCCCTCACGGCTTTTTACCAGCATCCTGTCCCTTCTTCCCTCAGACAGCCCAGGGCCACACCTAAAGCCCACCTGAGCTCATGACCATCAGGCACACAACACAAAGAAGGGACTGGACAGAGGCGAGCAGGCCACATCATTCAAAAACCTAGGAACAATACACGTTCATTGTAGAAAATCTGGGACATATAGGCACGCCCCTAATTAAGATTAAAATCAAACAGCAATGCTTTTTCAGCTGTCCAGACACTTCACATGTGAACACATAAAGTCAGACTGCTGTGCTAAGATTCAGATTCATTTCAAGCAGTTTTTATTCCCCTCCACAAACCAAGAGATAAAATACTTAACTTTAAAATCATGACACTTGTCCTGTCTGGTAAGTTATTTTAACATCTATATAATTGCCCTGTGTATTTTGTAAACACGTCTTTCCCCTTTATTTTTTGCGTGCATGCTAAGCCTCTCCAGCTGTGTCCGACTCTTTGTGACCCCATGGACGATAGCCCACCAAGCTCCTCTGTCCATGGGATTCTCCAGGCAAGAATACTGGGATGGGTTGCCATGCCCTCCTCCAGGAATCGAACCCATGTCTCAAGTCTACTGCACTGGCAAGCGGGTTCTTAAGAACATGACTTAAAGCATTTATTTGTGGGCATGTCTCATTTTTAATTTACTCAATGCCGGGTTAGCAGTTATTTATGTAACTGCCATTTTTTCAGAATATATAAATAATGCTATGAATTTGCTACAGCACCTGAGCATTTCCTTTAGCTCAATTTCTACAAATATAAGAGCTGCCTTAGAAAGTGTGCACTTGCAAGGCATTCAATACCCTATGTCAAATTCACTCTACAGGGCTTCCCTGGTGGTCCAGTGGTTAAGAATCCATCTGCCAATGCAGGGGACACAGGTTCCACCTCCGGTCGGGGAAGATCCACATGCCTCGGAGCAACTAACTCCGTGCGCCACAACCACTGAGACGGCGCTCTGGAGCCCAGGCGCCCTGGAGCCTGTGCCCTGCAACGAGAGAAGCCACCGCAGCGAGAAGCCCGCCCACCACAACGAAGAGGAGCCCTCGCTTACCGCTGCTAGAGAAAGCCCGTGCCCAGCAACGGAGACGCAGCACAACCAAAAATAAGCCGATCGATAAAAATGTCTGAAAGAGCACTCCGTAAAGGCTGTATCAACTTGCAGTCTCAGCAGCTATATCTGATAAGACTACTTTTCTCAAAAATCTCATATGGAACACCGTAATTTTTAAAACCCGTAGCAAGTTTGGTAGGCAGAAAACAGACAGGACATCTGAGTCTCAGCGTCTTTGTTCGGATGGCTACTGCAGGTGGCCCAGGTAGTGGGCCATTTGAATTTCTTGTGTGAATTGCTTGAAAATACTCATTGCCTTTTGAATGTTGCATTAATTGCCTGACCTTATGATTTAGCAGCGTTATTTGCATACTAAGTATTTTAATTCGTGTTAGACATTTATTAGAATTAATCTCTGCTCAGCCTTCTGGAGGCCGATTAGAAAGTCTTGCATGGATGTTGCTAATTTCCCACCAATTTCTTGTTTGCTTTCTGATTTTTTAATGGATTTTATAGTAAGTTTTATGAAAGTTTTCTGTGCTCAAAAGGGTTCATCTTTTTTCTCTATGATTTCTTTACCTGTACGCTTAGAAAAAGAGGATATGCAACTTTCCCCCAACTGACACGGAAAAAAATTAGTAAATATTAAGACTGGGCAAAACCAGTTTAATCTAGGAACGAGAGAAACAAAGGAGGCGACGTCATACCTTCTGTTCCAGAAAATAAAGTTCGCCTTGGCTGTTAGACTCTGCTGGGCTCCATGTGCTTTATTTGTTACTCTCTCTGCCTAGACGATGAGTCTGTGTTTAAAAAATGTCTTCTCAGATCAACTCGACATAGCAGCTGAGGCTGTTATTCTAACACAATAAAGAGGTTCCTCTCCTCCCCACCAACCTTCCCAACCTGGCCCCTGTAATCCAGTGCATCTTCTTAAGCAAATCCACGTGGAGGAAAGCTCAGTCCCACAGGCAGAAAGGAGGGATACCCAGCTTCACCACCACTTAAGCTGCTGTCCCACAACTGAGGACCAGCCAAGGATAGCGCCGACGCCCCGACTCATCCACGGGACCCTTTGCCAAGTGCGTGCCGGGACCACCTCTTACAGAAGCCTGTGATAGCCCCGCCCCCGACCACAGCCCTGACGACGCCCATTCAAAGCGCCTGAGTGGAGCCCCCATGTCGCCACTTTCCACGAGACTCCCAGCCATGGTGTCTACAGCAGGAGTACCCCCTTTCCCAGGCCCAGCCCTCTGTTTCACAATTGAGGAGCAGGAAGCCCAAAGTGGGGAGGTGTTCACAGGTGCTCCCTGTAGAGTGGGGCCTACGTGCAGTCTGGCTGCCTGGTTTCCAGTGTCAAGCTCAGCCCTCCCAGGCCCCTGCCAGAGGGCTGAAGCCTCAGAGTGACACAGATTCTCCAGCCCTGGCTCCCTTCAGAATCACTACAGCGTTGGATGGTGAATGAGCTTTCATGACGGTCATAACAAGTGACCACAGAGTGGAAGGTTAAAACAGCAGAGACATGTTATCTCATGGTTCTAGAGTTCATAAGTCCCAAAATAAAGTGTGAAAAAAAATAATGTATTACACAAAATGCTAAAATACACTTGTTTTCCCCAAGTAAACACCCACTGAACCTGGCAAAAGGTAGTTATGAAAGAAACTCGCCCAGAAAGGAAGAATTAACTATGAGGATGCACTTGACTTATTTTAGAGCATTAACAGCTAAAGGCAGACCTCCCAGGTACTCAGTGGTAAAGAATCTGCCTACCAATGCAGAAGACATAGATACAGGTTCGATTCCTGGGTCTGGAAGACCCAGGCAACCCACTCCAGTACGCTTGCCTGGGAAATCCCATGGACAAAGAAGCCTGGTGGGTTGCAGTCCACGGGGTCATAAAGAGTCGGACATGGTTGAGCACGACACATGCAGACTGATCTAAGATTTTTCAGAATACAGTGGGTGGTAACTATAATTTATTGCTAGATACCCTTCTCTTGTGCCTCAGCAGAGAAGAATCCTATATGGGTCTGCTTTGTGGAAAATGCTGCTAACTAATTCCTGGATGACAATGTTAACAAGTTTACATATGTAAACTTTGACTTCTAGTTTACATGTGCAATTACTACTCATAAACTGCACTTGAGTAATTTAATCGCTTTTCTGGTTCAGGGGTGTATTAGCTCCCGTTTTTAAGTGCTTATTACATATGACAGGCTCTGTGCAAAGCCATGTTGCTGATATTATTTTGGGAGATAGATTTTAGTATCCCCACTTCTCAAAAGTAAATGAAGCTTCAAGATGTCAGTACCACATGCCCTGCTAAGTAATAAAGTCAAAATTCACACACACACACACACACACACACACGCACACACACAAAGTCAGGGTGTGGGCAGGGCTAGCATCTCCCCAAAGACTCCAGGGGAGGACCCTCCTGGCCTCCTCCAGCTCCTGGCTTTGCTGACTGTCCTCTGCCTCCTCAGCCTGCAGCCTTCTCCAGGTAGCCTCAGGGCCATTTCTTCGACGTGTGTCTGTGTCCACATCTTCTTCTCTTTTTAGAAGGACCCCCGTCATTGGTTTGACTTGATCATGTCTGCAAAGATCCTATTTCCAAATAAAGTCACATTCTGAGGTTCCGAGAAGGACATGGATTCGGGGTTGGGGTGGGGGGGACAGTGTCCAACCAATGCATGTGGTCAGGTGGGAGGTGGGCATGGGATGGAGACTCCTCCATCAACGTGCCTGAGAGTCACTGCCAGAGCTTGTGCAAACCCACACACTCACATCGCCCAGATGCTCCGAGCCAGGAGGCTTTAACAAGTGTGTCCTTGGAGATTCTGACATATGGTTGTGCATCTCCTTAACTGTGGAGCCAGGAACTACATTTCTCAGCCCCTTGAGTCTAAAGAGACCCTGGGACAAGTTCTCATGGTGACACGCGAGTGGACATGACAGGGTCCCGTCACAGTCTGACCGGCTCAGAAGCGGGCGTGCATGCTTCTTTCTCCTTTTCTCCAACCACTAGCTGGGTGAGGAGGACCCCAGACAAAGGATCCTGGGTGACCTCACGGGGGGAGAGAGTGACTGACCCACACCACCTGCACACCACGCGTGCCCTGAGATGAGGGGGGCGGTTGTCATGGCAGCTAGCAGTCATCCTAACTGTTACAGGATCCCAGCGAGGAGGCACTGGCTGGGAGGACTTGAGCCCTCCAGGGTTCCGTGTGCCCCGCGTTCTCTTCCTATCACCTTTGAATGACCTCCGATTTGAATATGTGACTAATGTTTTGTGTCTTCAACAAAATAGAAGTCAAAAGCATTTTTCCAGCGACCTTAAATAGGGACCGGCTCCTTCAAGTTCTCCTAGAATTGAATAACAGGAAGGCGCTGATGATCCTGAATAATTTCCATTTTGTCTTGGCTGCCAGGAAGTTCAGAGTAAAATTTTATGTTTAATTACAGCACCTAACTCATTCCAGATTCCTGGAAATCGATCCGCCTCCTGCTCAGAGATTTCTGATCGGTCTTTAACTGTGAGTTCTCATGGTTTATGTGCATGTTAAGTTGTAAGCCGGCTCTGGTTCCTTTTTACATTTGGCGGCTAATAAATAATAAAGGAATACATCCAGACGTTGCAGGCAGTGACTGAGGTTTGCACTGGGGGCTGTGGCACACTCATTCTGGGAGCCAGCAGAGTCAACGCCGTTAAATGTGCAGCAGGTCCTGTTTCTATAAATCATCTCATCGATTAGTGGAACAAGTGGATACTGATCTCCTGCCAAGGACCTGGCAATGTGCCAGGCACCCAGGAAGACCTGCAGCGTTTCGCCATCAGGGAGCTTAGGGTCTAGAGGGGGAGACAGGTGTACTTGTGAATGACCATGGTAACAATAAACACCAGGTAACACAACACAAAAGTGTGAGTCTGCAGAGAAGAGAAACACCAGTTTGGACTGGAGAGATTACAGGAAGGTGTCACAGAATCAAGGCATCTAATCTGGGTTCAAAATGAGATTAAATAAAATACTGAGAGGCACAGAGCAGCTATGTTCGGAGCACAGAGTGGCCAAGGCTGAGGGAACAAAGAGCAGGCTCGGCATTTTTGAGGATCCTTTCGTATTTTGTTCTTTATTCTCTCACCTCCTCTGCCCTGCAGGGGGGTGGACCGGCCATCTCCTTTTTTCTTTATCAGTATTTTTTGTTTTCTACTTAATGTGTAAAGTTACTTAAAATATTCACTGTGTCCTGGCATTACACTCTGAGTTTTTCCTAAGATGAAATCAAAATTCACCAGTCTCAAAGGTTCTGACCTTCAGGAACTTGATGGAAGTCTGACATGTTTCCCTTGGCAGAGGCCTGGGTTTCTTCCCGTGCCAACAATAAGAGAGTAAGATAATGTTGGTTTCAGATCTTGATTCTCCAGAAAAATGCCTCCGGCGTTTGCACTTTCTGTAACATAATGGAGCGAACTGGACAGTTCCAAGAATTGTGCGCCAGGGTCCTCAGGGGACGCGGAGCTGGCTTATAATTATTGAGGATGAGCGTTCAAAGGCCCCATTACTCAGCACCTAGCCCTCCCCCTCGCCCCCCAGGAAAACAAAATGGCATGTAACAAAAGTGGCTGAGAAAATCCCCTTTGAAAGGGCTGCTCATGCCAGGAGAAAACAACAAGTTAAAGAGAATTCTTTCCCATGGGCGCTCACCCTGCACATGCAGGATGGCTGTGCAAAAATGCTCACTTCCCGTGCTGTTTCCAGAAACAGGGGGTGGGGGGCAAGGTCGGGGGGAGAGGGGGCATTCAGGTTGGCCTCTTGGTCCCTTTGTGTAAATCTCTCTCTGAAGGGGAAAGGCCCTAGATTCACCCACAGCCTCCTATCTCCACGGCCACCCCTGACCACTGGGCGCCCGTGGCCAGTCTTCCGTGGCCTCCAGCTCCTCGGAATGGGGGGGCCCAGATCCCCCAGCTCCCTGAGCCTGGACAACCTCTCTTTTCCAGTTGGCCCCCTGTGTGGAGTCCTCTGTCACCCACAGCACCAGGAGCCAGTGGTGTGGGGACTCACACCTTCTGCCAGTGCCTGGGGGGGTGTGGCATGCAGAGGGGGCATAACCAGGCTTTGCTGGATGAATGCACGACCAAAGAGGGAGGGGTTGAGGGGAGGAGTCACTGCCCGGGCCCCCGGGACAGGCCGACGACCACCCTCTGCGACCCTTCAGCCAAGACATGCCTTCCTGGTACCCAAAATGGGATGAATGACTCCAGCTGCTGGGAGCCCTTCCCGCCCTCGGTGCACAGACCAGCTTCCAGGCCAGGACAAGATCTCCCGAGGCCCGAGGCCATCTCTGCCTGGGAGGACAGGACAGAAGTAAACCCTTTTGAAGCAAAGTCAGAGTGCTCTGACCAAGGTGGAGTGAGGCTGGGCAGCACTGAGACAAAGCAGGTGTGCACCGCCCGGTCAGGTGGTGAGTCCATTCATCCATGCGTGCACGTGTTCATTCAGATCCAATTAACTGAGCATCTACTATGGGCTGGGCTCTCAGGTCACTGCCTGGGGCTCTCCTTCTACTGTCTGGGGATGGGGGCGTTCCACAGGGCAGGCTTAGCAAGGGCTAGGGGGCATGTGCATCCCCCACAAGGCACTGGTCACTGAGGCAAACTGACCCTGTGACCTTAGCCAGCAATGACCCTCACCTCCCTCATGACGGATCTCACAAATTCCTCCAGCAGAGCCCCATCGCTCAGGCTCTGCACTGCATGGAAATCACTGATAGACTCAACATCACCCTCATCTGACCCGCGGCGACCTTATCAGGGCCGTAACCCCAGCAATACCTGGCCCGAGGAGCAGGTACAGGAGACAGATGGCACCCCCCAGCAAGGGGCCCATACATCAGCCCAGAAAGAGCTGTCCCCTTTGTATATTCCATGCCAACCTGAGAGCGGCTGGGGCCAGATGCCAAAGGGAAATTGGATCCTTTCAAAACGCAGCAGAGATAGTGCAGCAAGAGAAGGCCAGCCTTCTGGGCTTCAGAAGATCAGTGCATAGGTGGCAGGTGCCTGCGGCATGTGGGGCTGCCCTCCCGGCTTCAGTGGCCCTGAGGATGGCAACCTGCAGCAGGAGCCACACACGCGGACGGCCACTTGCCACCAAATGTGCCACGGTGACAACCGGGCCTGAGAGAGCCGGCGGATGCATGCTGTCCTTGCTGTGAACCCAGGGCTCCGGGTCACGGGGAGGGAGCCCCTCAGGTGCCCTGGAGGACCTCCTGAGGACGGGCTGTGTTAGGGAGTCTGAGGTCTCTCCTCTGCATGGGGCACAGGGTGCCCCGGCCCACAGGGTGGGGAGCCCCTCCGCTGGGCTCCGTAGGGGCTGGGTGGATGGATGGGAAGAGCTGGCCCCCTGAGGCCAGGGCTGCGGTGGAGAAGCCTGCCTTTTGGTGCCCAGCAGACCTGGGCTTCATGCAGGCCCCACCTCCCTTCACTCTATGGCCTTGGCTGACTTCCTCAACCTCTTGGAGCCAAAGCTTGCATCCAGAGCCTTCTGGTGCCCTGCTCACAGCCTTGGTCCGGACCTACTGATGTGCTCTGGCAGGAGGCACCAGGGGCGGGAGTGAGAGCTGAGGCTTGGAGGTACAGAGTGGGGGTCAATTCCTTTGACTTTGAGGGTGTCATTGAACTTCTCCAGGGTCCCTCTTCCCCTCTGTACAATAGCAAGAGCACAGTGCTTCCTAGAACTGGACTTAGAGTGCGTGTGCTCAGTCGCTTCAGTTGTGTCTGACTCTGCGACCCCCGTGGATGGTAGCCCACCAGGCTCCTCTGTCAATGGGATTATCCTGGCAAGAGTACTGGAGTGGGTAGGCATTCCATTCTCCAGAGGGTCTTCTCATACTGGAGTGGGTGGCCATTTCTTCCACCAGGGGTCTTCCTGACCCAGGCATCAAACCGGTGCCTCTTACATCTCCTGCATCAACAGGCGGGTTCTTTACCACCAGTGCCACCTGGGAAGACTTAGAGGGATGTAGGCAAAGCTCACAGCATGCCCAGCACCTAGAATAAAGTACCTTGTGTCCCCCGAAGAATTATCAGCGTCACCCTACGGCACTCACCTCCCTTTACCACATGTGTAAAATGAAGTGATAATTTCTTGCTTTTCAAAATGCTGGGAGGATGCTGGGCAGCACCCTTGAGAGGCACGTGGCTTCACATATGGGAAATGCTCCACAAGTGGCAATTTCCTCTTCCTCCTCCTAATTGCCCTTAATTGCCTTAATTCTTAATGATCCTGAACAGCCAAGCAGTTCTGGGAGGTCCTTGCCAGAGCCAAAGATACTAGGATGGTTAGCAGAGGCATGCGCAGGCCTAAGACATCCCAGTCTTCAAGCTAGAAGGTGCATTCCTGCCTCATTCCCAGGGACTCCGCAAATAGGTTTATTAGGTGAATTTTGTTCTTAAAAGATGTGGAGGATATACTCCATCGTGTACTCAAGATTCCTTCTCTCCTACCAATAGAACTCCGCGCAAGACTTTGATGCCCAGGCTCTCTTGCAGCTATAGGTGGTCATGTGAAGCCATTCTGACCAATGAGATGTGAGCTGGGGTCGTTGCTAGGAAACCAATTTCCTGGATCCTGCTTCCTCCCTTCCTGCTTGACAAGCAGAGGAGGGGGTGCATCCCTGCTTCTTTCATTTAACAGAGCTTCCTATGGCCCTCTTTTATCAGCTTCCATGGGCCTCCTGAAACTGCTTAATTTTCTTTTTTGTGTTTGCTTTTTAAATTTATTTTTAATTGAAGGATGGGGTCACCAATAGTTGGACATGACTGACTGAACTGAAGGATAATTGCTTTGCAATATTGTCTTGATTTCTACCAAACATCATGAATCAGACATAGGTATGCATATATCGCCTCCCTCTTGAACCTCCCTCCCACCTCCCACCCTGCTTAATTTTCTTAAATGGTATTATTTCACTTTTTTATTTTTTAATCATCCATAATCCATTTTCACTGGATTTCTAAATGTGTTGTCACAACGTGCCGTGTTTGAACTATAAATAGGTCACATGTTGTCATGACAGAAGGTACCGCACTTTAAACCTTGAGTTGAAATCCAGCACACCTACAGAAAAGTGCAGAAATCCTACGTGTACAGCAGATGACTTTTTTACCGGCTGTACCCACCTGGGTAACCAGCACCCAGATCAGAAACAGATATGAGCAGCCCCCAGAAAACCTCCACCCTCTGTCTCTCTCCCCCAAGGGGTAACCCGTATCCTGTGGCCTAGCAGCAGGGATTAGCTTTGCCTGCCTTTATGCTTGTCTGCAAATGGAATAATAGTGTGTGTGCGCTTTGGCTTCTGCCTTTGTTCAACACCATCTAGGTGGGATTCACTTATTCTCGTCACTGTATGAGATTTCATCATATCTTCATTTGTAACACCTGGATGCACCATGCTGTATTTAACTGGTCCTCCTTTAACTAACCCGGGGGTTTCTGTTTAGGGGTGATTGCAAGCAATGCTGATCACATTGCTGAATAATACACTCCTGAACACATACCTTGGTGTAGTTTTCAGCACAGTATCTCAAGGTGAATTCCTAGCTCATCATTTGGTCTACCTACTTCTGAACTGCTGGGCTGATTAACGAATCATCTAGTTCCCTTTATAATAGAGAGAATCTGATAAAATACATTCAGACGAACAGAACACCCAGTGTCAGAGTGGAACCACTACCTCACGCGGCCTCCTGCCTCTATGAAGCCCCCCGTCCTCCCCCTGGGCTGAGGCAGCCTTGCAGCTCACAGCCCTTCTGTGGCACATCCCTCCCACGTCTGGAAATGATTCGACAGCCTCATGAATTTTATAGGCTCTGAGCATCCATTAGCTGACCTAATCATTTTCAGAGACCTGAAAGTCAAAGTTACCTGTGGTTCTGCCAAACCGTCACTTGTCGGAAGTTGGAATGAGGGAAGATTGCTTCCCCCGTGGTCCATGTCTCAGAGAGAATGGAGGAAAGGGTCTGGCCAGACCCATTTTCATTAAAGAAAGAGAATCCTGGAGGCCTGAGGGAGCTAATAAACAAGGTAGTAAGAGGCGTTGTTAAGTGAAAAGAAGTAAGCTTGGGTTAAGGCAGGGTGCACTCCATATTCTGTGTGGCAGCTGGGGGAAGGGGAGTCATTGACACACACGTGAAGACAAAGCCTGCCCCCGCTGCTGCGCTGCCCGTGCCCAGGAAAGGAGCTCTCTGTCGCCGCAGAGGCCAACGTTGTGTGGGGTGGAGGGGGATGAAAGGGGCCAGACTTGGATTTCGCATGTTATTCCTTTCTGTACTGTTTCAGTTTTCTAGTCATGGGCACTGTGTTATTTTTTCTATCAAGGTGTAACAATGTACCATAAACTCACACATTTATATCTCACCGTTCCGAGGGTCGAGAGTCTGGGCGCAGCCTCACTGGGCTCTCTGGAGGCTGCCATCAGGGGCCGGCCAAGCTGTACCCTCATCAGAGGCTCCATGAGGGCAAGATTTGCCTCTGAGTTCTCCCACGTTTCTGACAAAATTCTTCTTCTTGCGGCTGTGGAGCTCATGGCGGCTTGCATCTCAGAGGCCAGTGGGAGAGTCTTTGACATCCAGGAGGGTGCCTCTGTCTCTCTTTTATGGGCTCTCACCTGATTGAACGAGGCCCACTCAAAAGAACCACCTCTTTAATCACCTAGAAATAGCTGGCTAAGGACTTTAACTACATCTGCAAAACCCTTTCACCTTTGCCATCTTCTGTGGGTTAGAAGCAGGTCACAGGTTTGCCTACAGTCAAGAGGAGAGAAGTGTGGGTGTGGGGTGGGGTGGGGAGGTCAGCGAGCCATGTGGATTCTGCCCGTCCCCCACATGCAGAACACTGACTTGAGGAACATTAACAGGAGTTATCCGAGGACATGGTCCATTGCTCACATTTGGTTTTCTCTATTTTCCTGTACATTTAGAAATGGAACCTGCACTTTTTGAAGCAGTACTTTGTAATGCTCATCTCCACTTCCTCTTGTTAGTTTCTGTGTGTGAACACTGTCACATCCCTCCATGCCTGCCTTGTGCTTACAAGGTCAAACACGACCATATAGAGCTAAATAGAGGTTTCTCTCCCACACTTTTTACCCCAGCAAGATGGAAATCACCTTGCAGGCTGGGCTGTTTCTCTCCTCCTGTGGACACCTCCCTGTTGCTTCTCCACCGCTTCCTGGTACCCTGCAGCACCTTCCAGGGAGGGATGCTCCACTTGTATCCAGGTTGCTTGGTTTATCAGTCGGTTTTCTTGCTTATGTCACAGTCCATATGACACTGTGATAGACATTCCTGTAAACATGACCTCACACGCTGGTGTTTTTCCTTCTACAGGATGGATGTTCTGAGGAGAGATCTGTGGCCACATCAGTGCATGTGGCTGTCTTCAAGGTCATGGCAACCTGCAGTCCCCCGGCCCTGATGAACATGGCCTCTGCCCCCTCGCTCTTCTGATTAAACAATTTGCCAGACCTGAATTCAGATCCTGGTTTCCCCAGTTCCTTCTGTGTCGTCTGGGATAAACTGCGTAAATACCTCTGGGCCTGAGTTTCCCCATCTGTAAAAGGAGAATAAGGATGGCACCCACTTCACAGGATGGACTTGGGGATGGAACGTGCGCACACAAGGGCCCTGCACATGCTGTGATTCAGCTCGCGGCAGCCACTCAGAGAAGCAAAAGCCGGCCTCCCAGGATCAGCCCAAATCAGTGCTCCTCATCACCCTTTGGCTCCCCTGAGAGTCTTCGGTTCAAGCCTGAGTGGAAATGGGTTGTGAATACTAAACCTGCATCCTCCAGAAGCCAGGTCTCCCAAAGTGACAGGGAAAGCAGAATCGTTGGCGTAACCGTTGTCACTGTCCCCTCTGTTGTCATGATGACCCCGCTTACATTTGTTGTGAAGTTTCTCTGCAGGAAGATTACTCTGAAGGGTGTCTCCCTTCCTAGACATGAATCAGACAGGCTTTTGGCTTTTAGTAGCAGAAACCCAATCCAAGGCAGTTTGTACAACAAGGAAAACATACTGTTTACCAGGAAAATTAGTTTGGAGGTTCAGAGGCTCCAGGGCTGGTTAACCCAGTGTCATCAACAAGAACCCATGTCTTTCCTTCTCGCTGCTTGCCCATCCTCAGCAAATCAGCCTCTTCCTATCACAAAATGGTTGCCACAGTTCCAGCTGTCACTGACAGATGTCCCAGTACCCGATGGGAAAAAACAAGCTGTTTCTTCTTTGTGTCTCTTTCTAAGAGCATGGCAGCCTAGAGGAGATCTGCGTACTTTCTACCCAAGTGCCCCTCTCCCATCTAGAGCCAGACGGATGTGCTCAAGGAGTGAATGAATCCTACCCCCAACACTTACTACATGGCAGGGGGTGAACCGCTTCACCTCTCTGTAACCCAGCTTTGTCATCTATAAAAGCTGATAAAGTAGTATCTGTTTCAGAAAGCTATTGTGAAGATTCCATGAATCACAAATGCCAGTCACGCGTACTTGAAGAGCCTTGCCATTACTGCTGTGCCTGTTGTCACTGTTACTGTTGTGGGTCTGGGGCAAGTCTGGCTTAATAAATACTTGAACTGCTGAGTGACTGACGGGAGGGACCTGTCACGTCGGCAGGCCGCGGAGAAGGGGAAGAGGTGTGGGAGAAGCAGGGGTTGACAAGCGGCCGGCACAGGGCCACCCAGCACGCCCAGATTCCGCGCTCGGACTGACTGATCCCATCCTGCAGGAAGACCCTGCGCCCGCGGGGGCCCAGCCGGCTGCCCCCAGACCGTCCTGGCCTTTTGTTTTTATCTGGCCTGCCCGCCAGCCCTCGGGCTGACACTCCGTGTCATTACTCTGCTTCAGACACTCAGGTACCAGCTCATTTGTCAATCAGCACGAGCGTTTCGATTGTCAAAGACACTGCCATCTGTGTGCAGGCGCGGCCGGCTTCACAGCCGGGAAGGCCCCCAGCTGCTCCACGTGGAGCCGGGGAGGACGGCCCCGGGAGAGGCTGATATGGGGGGTTCGCTCAGCTCAAGGGGGACAAAGCGCCCCCTGGGCCAGGCTGGAGACACACCCCAAAGGGATCCAAGGTTGCAGAGTCCCCTGGAACCGTGGTCCAGGCCCCAATCAGTGACTGGATCCTCACGTCCCTTCTCCAGCTGAGCAGCTCTGTACAAGCTACTTACCTTCTCTGAGCTCCCGTCTCCTGAAAAAATGAGTCTGTCCAGTTTTTGATTCTACAACCAGTTCCCAGCATGAACAGAGCAGCCCAGGGAGGCAGGAAGGACACTCGTGATGCTCTGGAGGGGGAAGAGGAGACCCCAGAGCAGCCCTGGCCCCAGGAAGCCACTCTGTGTGCTTGCGCCTCCATTTCCCGCCCCTCCAAAATCAGAAAGAGGGGGCATTTCAACACATGTGCCTTCTTCAGCAATATTCTTTACACTGTGGGTCTCTAGTGGGTCATGAAATCAATGTAATGGACAGAATCCAGCACTTTTTTTTAAAGAAATGAAATGGTATTGAATAGGATGAAATATTAAAGGCTAAATAAGGCCAGGACTGTTTGGGAAGCTTTGCTGTGCTTCTCTGCGCCTGCAGAAACCGGGTCAGGGTGTGAACTCAAGTCCACGCTATGGGCACGATCGAGCAGGTTGGAGAGTCACCACCAGCCACACACGTTCTCAGGATGGCCTGTCACTTGACCACTGTTCCCTGCACGGGCCCCATGCCCGGCCCTGGGAGGAGAGGAGGTGAGGGGGTGGTTATGCTGAGCCCACGGTCCCACCCTCTCAACTGATCATCAGAAAAGAAGGACACAAATCATTGTCTTAAAGGCTTGAAGGCGCAATCACGGCACTGAGGAGGCACCTGTGAACAGGTGAGGGCAGTGACGTGGCATTTCCACTGAGGCAGGTGGGATGGGGGTGGGAGGAAGAACCATGAAGGGGCGGAAGCAGCTCCAGGCAAAGCTCAGAGATCCTCTGAAATGACGCGTGTCCAGTTCCTCACTCTCGTGGCCACCCCTGCAAGACTCAACGGCCAGAGCTAGAAGCCCCCGGGTGCCTCTGCCATCGCTTCTTGTTTTTCTTATCTGCTGGCCCCGTGGTCCCGTGCAAGGGAACAGAGCTGAGTGGGTTGGTCCAGCACTTGCATCCCCGGGGAAGGGAGGTGGATATTCCTAATTTTCTTCATCCCAAGACATTGGATGAGGCAGGTTAGCAGGATGGGACCAGAGATGAGTAAGGTGACCCGAAGGTGGGTGGAGGGGCCCCACACACAGCCTGAGGAGGGCCCCCCGGGGGGCAGGGGCCGTGAGGGCTTGCCTCTGCTCCCACTGCTCATGCTCTGCTGCCGCACCATAAACGCAGATGGCTGAGCCTCTGGGAGGGGAGCGCAGGGGACAGGCCACCCCCAGCCCGGGTTCAGCCCTGCTCCAGCACCCACGTCTCCTTCTGCCCCAGAAAGGAGCCTGAGACTCCCGTGGCCGGTCCTGCAGCGCTGCCAGCTTCCTGTCATTGCCCCTTAGAAAAGGAGAAAACTCCCGTTGTTTTAGGATTAAGTAATCAGCATGTCATTTATTTCTCCAAACCACAAGTGCAGGGCCTGCTGGAGATCTGGCATTAGGAAAGCACCAGGCCTACGACCGAGCCCAGCTTCCTTCCCCAAGGAAGGTGCAGCAGGTCCCGCCAGCCGGGGCCCACGTCCCGACTCGGCTGCAGCCAGAATCCGGAAGGGGGACAGGAAGGGCCGGCCTCCGAGACCCTCTGAGGACCACCCCACCTCTCTGAACTCGACTGTCCCCTCCGCAAAAGTACGGCAGCAACCGCGGCCCGACAACTGCCTTGGGGCAGCTCCCTGCCGGCAGGCCTGCTCAGGGCGCTGCCCTAGGTAACCGTATTTCATCTTCAACAATGGCACCTGAAAGGCAGGTGCTCTTGTCATCCTATTTTTACCCATTTTACCAGCAGCAGCCAAAGCTCGGGGATGTTAAGGAGCGTGCCCAAGGTCGCATAGCCAGGATGGAGCGGCCCTGACCCCAAAACCCAGCTTCATGACCTTCGTCTTGTCCAGCAGCACTTAAGGAAGATGAAGTGGAGGTTGTGACAATACCTGTTTGTTTTTTTATTTCAATCCTTCATTTCATTAATCAAGAGGTGGTTGTACCTCCAAAACCATTTTTAAGTGCACAATTCAATGGCTTTCAGTGCATTCACACGTATGTGCGGCCATTACCATGGTCAATTTCAACACGTGCATTGGCATTCGGGGCGGGGGGCGGGGAGGGTGCTTCCCTGGTGGTCTGGTGGTAAGACTCCCAACGCAGGGGGCCTGCGTTCCATCCCTCGTCAGGGAACTGGATCCCACACGCTGCTACTAGGAGTTCAAAAGCTGCAACCAAAGATCAACTAAAGAAAGATCAGAGGTGCCACACACCGCGACCAAGACTCGTTGCAGCCAAATAAATAAACAAATATTTAAACAAACAAAACAGAATGGCTGTGGGTCCGGTGATCATAGGTTCCAGCTGTCTGACCCCTGAGCCAATGCCACATGTTCTAGGTTTTTTATTAGAGCATGGATTTCTGTATTAGTCCGGACAGGCTAGACATTGTCGCTGTGCGAACAAAGGAAGCCCCGGGCCTGTGGCGTCAGTTCTGAGCATCCTCCGACAGGTTCAGGACTTCCCTCACCTCATGGTCCTGAAACTGCTGGTTGCTCTGCGCAGCTCCTCATCGCATCCCGGGGACAGCATCCATGAGGACAGGACATGGCGTGTCCCTGCTGCATCCCCAGGGGCTAGTGCAACCTGGCTCGAAGGATCCACCCCATAAAGACCTGCTGAAAGTGCAGAAGGGGTGGGGGATGCAAGGGATGAATGGCCAATTAATGCTCGATGAAAGGAGCAGCGACCGACCGAAGGAATGAGAGAGGGAGAGAGGGGAGAGAGGATGGGGGTGGGGGAGGCGGCAGCCCCCACATTCTGAGCAGATTATGCTGGTGACCCAGGAGCTATTTTCCTAACTTCACAGAACCTAATAGAAACTGCACAGGGCCGAAAGTCAGAGTGACTTTAAGGTCAAGTTTCACTGCTTTTGGCACTGGCCATGCTGATTAGCTCATGCTCAGACTGGCGGCCACAAGTGTGTGTGATGAACGAGGAATGAGGAAGCAGTTATCATTTGGTAGCAAAAAAAAGTTTCAAAACAGAGGCTCCAAGAGGGGGATGTGATAATGGGGGGTGGGGGGGGGAACGATGAGAGCCTCTCCCCCAGTGAATTGCCATGAATATATAAAGAGAGAGAGATTCGGTATTAAAAGTTTCTTTTAAGGCAAGCCTGGCAAGTTCTAAAATATTATAAAATGAACATGTTTATTTCTGGGCTAGGAGTGAACACTATTTAGAAGCGGCTCCAGACTGAGTGGGTAGTAGCTGGTGGCAGCCTGTGGTTCTGCTCCAGGGTCACTGTCCCCATGGACGGAGCAGGGACAGGGGAAAGGCTGGGGCTGGACTCAGCCCAAAGATGCTTGATGACTTGAGAGAGACTGCAGAAGGGTGGGACCTTGAGGTCCTCAGGGCAACACTCTTCTTTGTGTTCAAGTTCTCTCTGCAGGACCCCCTTACGGGCTTGGATGCCCCTCCCCAACGGAGAACTCACTGCAGCACAGGAAGGCGCTGTTGGACAGTTCTGATAGGCTAAGGGAGGGACCATCACCATCTCCAGGCCTCCTATCTCATCCAGTCCCTCCCTCAGCTCCTTCTTATGTGAAGCTTTTGTAAACAGACTCTGAGGCTCACAGTGGGGACCCAAATCCAAGTCCAGGTGGGTCTTAGCTCCAAAGTTGGGCCATCCTGTGACCCCAGGCCTCCCCGACAGCAAAGCTGCATCGTCACGGGTAAAGAGCCTTGTCCCCTTTAGGAATATAGACATACTCAGTCTGGGGGCAGGGGCCCTGGAGTGAGGGTCCACCCCTCCCCATCCCCCATGTCCTCTCCCAGCCTGACCCCTCTATTGGGCAATGACATCAGCTGCGGACAAGGTATTCTGTCTGAGTTTGGCCTGAGATGCCACCTCCAGGTTAGAATCATTTTTGCCAAAGGTGGGATTGGGTTTTTATTTGGCTTTGTTTGAGGACACTGGAGGAGGGGGCTCCTTTGGAAACATAGAATTCTCCAAAAGCTACAGGGGGGAGAGTTTCATTTCTCGACAGTGCCAGGAAAGGATGATTTCAGTGAGCATCACTTCACAGCTCATCACCAGAGAAGGACCTGGATGAGGCACCAATGTGGGTAGGTGGGGCCTGAGCTACACGGAAAAGCAGCTCCTTCCTTCAACTTCACAAGGACCCTGAGTCCCCTGTGCTAGCACCGTTTTTAATGAGGAAACTGAAACTTACAACACTCTACTAAATCTCCAAGGTAGAGCAATCAAGCAGATGCCAGCAAGGTCTTGCACGTGATGAATAAATCTGTTGACCAAACTTCAATGAGCAACGAAGTCCAAACTGAACTCAAAACAGGAACAAACAAATTGGCCAGAAAAGATAGGATGTGGGATGTTAATTAATTACGATTGTAGTGTTATCTTGTATTTTACATGACATCATGGAGCTTCTGTAATTTTTTTAGGAAACTTCCTTTGGATCCCTAATAAATAACAAATTAACAAGCATGCACGCACGACGCACACACACACACACACACACACACACACACACCCTTCTTGACACACACTTGGCTGAACTCATTGGTCCAGGCACCACACAGAATCTGAAACATCCTTTCTGCACCAGCACTGACCCAGGAATTGAAATAGGACATTGAACCTCATTAACAAGTGTGGACCTGCAATGTCTCTACTGAAAAAAATCTGTCCACTTATCAGGAGATGGCATTTCCTCAAGGGACATGAGCGTCATGCTGCAGGCGTGACTGAGTGCAAGAGAGAATCCAGGCTCAGCACCCCACCCCTGCCCCAGAGCCCCTTCTCAGTGATGGGATCAGCGTCCTATGGCTGACACAGCAAATGGCCATACCCTAAAACAAAAGGAATCTCTTATTCTCCCACACTCTGGAGGCCAGAAGTCCAAACCCAAGGTGTCCCAGGGTCACGACTCCAGGGGGAGGGTCCGTCCTGCTTCTTCCAGCATCTGGAGGCCCCGGGCAGCTGCTGGCTGTGGCCCCACCACTCTGACCCCTGCCTCTGTTGTCCACGGCCTCCCCCTGGCCTATACTCTCCTCTCCCACCTCCCACAAGCACATGTGTCCTGGGATTCAGGGTCCATACTAAGTCTAGGGTGACCTCATCTCCACATCCTTAATCAATCACACCTCTGAAGACCCCACTTCCAAACCAGGTCGTCTCACAGGTTCTGGGGGCCAGGATGTGGACATGGTTTTTAGGGGACACAAGGCAACCCACGGCTGTGACCACAGCCAGATCAGACCCTCCCGGCAGCGCAGGTCACCGTGAGAGTGAGTCCTGTGGTCCGCGAGCTCATCTGCTCATCCCGCTGGCATCAGGCTGCTCACTGTGGACGCCCGAGAGTTCCTGGAGGAGCACGTGGACGAGTGGATGCAGGCAGGCGAGGCTGCTCAAGCCTGGCAGAGCCTGGGATGGCGACTCGCCCATGATGCTTCCGTCCTTGACGCCCTGCTCCACTATAACAGCACCGGTCCAGCTAGTGCCTGCTGTGAGGCTCAGCATCCTCAAGGGACCGGCAGGTCCCAGAGGTGCTGACAGAAGAGGTAGCCTGGGCATCAGCAGTCCTACCTCCTTACCTGCCCGGTGAGAAGACTGAAGCCGGACAGGGCATGGATCTGCCCCGGTCACCCAGGTCAGCAGCCAGGTAGGGTCTAGAGCCCCTGCCCCTCCCAGGGAAGCCCCCTCCTCCTCCGCTTCCTGCTCTTCCTCAGTCAGGGCTGCCCCCGTGAACTCAGCCCCTCCTCCAGGCACCAGGCTCAGCATCTCACGCCAGTCTCCTGTTTTACTTCCCCCCAAGCCAGAGCTTCCCCCACTGCCCTCAGCCCCACTTCACAGGCTGAGGTTCCCAGGGATGAAATACCTTCCCAAGGGTCTCACTTCTCCCGGCAAAAAGTGAAGCCAAGGCTCTAATGTAACTTGTCCTGATCTCCAAGCCAGGGGTGCCCGTGACCACAGCCAGATCGTGTTCACACCACCACCACCGAAAACAGGAGATACCTCATAAGAACACACAAAGTTTCCCTGGAACACAACCACGGCCATCGCTCGCGGGATCACCTGGGCTGTTTACCTGCAGCAATGGCACAGCTGAGCGAAACAGACAGTACAATCTGCAAAACCTAAAATATTTACTACCTGCTCCTTTGCAAAGATGCCTGCTGACATTCTACACTGCTCATCCTCTATCACACCGTATTATATTGTACTTTGATATGTTTTATTGATTGTATTAGATTGTACCACAGTCTTGGCAAAGGCTACCACCCAACAAAGATTCAAGAGCTTTGCATGTCCGATTTCTTGGTCTCTTTGTATTTGATTCTCACACGAAACCCACCAATGATGAACTTACAAGGAACTAAGTGTCCCCAGAAATGATGGCCTTCCCCTTGGTGACACTGTTCCCACAGGTACATTCCCCAAATGGATAATCCCCAAAGTGGCCAACTTAGAAGAAGAAAAAATGAGATGAAAAAGTCCAAGAAGCTGACCTGCTCACATTCAAACCAGAAGGTCCCTTCAAGCTGATGTTCTATATGTCGGGAACTTTATGCCAAACAGTGACTCTCCTACATCAGTAACGCATCACCCCGTCCCTGGCGGGAAGTGACATTACAAAAGCCGGAAAGGACATCAGACACGCTGGCTTGGCAGCCACAGGCACATGTGAAGCTGCCGTCAGAGTTCAAAGGAAGGGCTGCGAGGTGGGGCCGCCGCAGGGCAGCATCACTTGTAATGTTTTTACCTCGTGGGACAGGGCACAGTGACAGCCTGCTTTGACCCAGCCACCAGCTTCCTGACGCCCACGCCGAGCTGGTAGGGGGCTGCAGGGCTGGGTTGGGGTGAGTTTTGTGGTTCCTGGGTGTTTACCTGCTCCCACATGTGCCACCCAGCTCACCGGGCTCCACGCCCAACAGCCTCTGCAGCTGCGGTCTGTGTGGACCATTACCGTTGCCAGGGCTGGTCCACACTCTGAGGCCAGCTGGTTGGGAGCTGCTCTGCACAGTGCTAAGTGTGTAGCCTGGCAAGGTCGGAGTGGTCATGGCTCCCCCTTTATGATGGGGAAACTGAGATAGGTCAAGATTCCCCACTGCGGCAGCATTCAGACCCAGAGGTGTCATCCCTCATAACCACCAGGCTCACTCTCTCAACCCAGAAGCCTCCTTGGGAGATGCAGCCAGGCAAGCTCAGCCAAGGTTAGACCTGAGGGTGTGAGGGACTCACTTCTCCAGATAAGTCATCGAGCCTCCACATGGTAATGAAATCTGCATCAGCTTTCTTGGTGAGATGGGTCAGGGCAATGGGGCAGTAAAAGGAGATAAGACTCCTCTGGCCAAACAGGTGACTTGGTTTATCCACTTGACTCATTAAACTGCTTGGTGAACTCCTACTCATCCTTCAAAACCCAACTTAAATATCCCTTCCACCATGAAGGCCCCCTGGCCCCATAAAGAGAACTTATCTACTCTTCTATTGGGCCCATGCAGTGTATGTGCTGTGGAAACTTCTGTTATACCTTGCTTAAGTTCATCAAGGAAAGGAATTGTGTTTGATGTACCTGGATCACCAACCTGTAGTAACAGGACAGCAGCAACCAGCGTTGACTGAGCATGTACTAAATGCATCATATGCGTGAATCCTTCATATTAACCCTAGGAGGTCGGTGTGGACATATCCCCAGTGGTGGGACTCTGAAGCCAAACTAATGGGTTTGGATCCTGGCTCAGCCAGGGACCCTGAGCAAGTCACTCAGCCTCTCTATACTCGGGGTTCTTATCTGTAAGATGGGGATAATCACAGCCACTACCCAATGGAAGGTTGAGACCAACCTGTGCCAGCTTGCAAGCACTAACTATTAAACTTTAATAAAATTTGAAAGCTGGCCATAACTAAAAATTAAATTCTAGATACTTGAAACTAAGTAAGCTGTATTAAAAACAAAGGTAATAAATACTCAAAACTAGGACCTCCCTAGCAGTCCAGTGGCTAAGATTGCTCAGTCCCAATGCAGGGGGCCCAGGTTTGATCCCTGGCCAGGGAACTAGATCCCACGTGCCGCAACTAAGACTCAGCACAGCCAAATCAGTAAATATAAAGGCAAACAAAATTAATACTTCAGACTCACCACTTCCTAATTACTTTACTATATTTTTACTATTATCTCTGCTCTTAGGTTCTTTATGCCCCCTGAATCACCAAGTACTTGCACAGTGAGCATTCCTGACTCCATCCATGTTCAATGAGAGCTGGAAATCAGCCACAATGAGAGCATGTACAGCATGGCATTTGGCAGATGCCGCAAATCAGGATGTTTCCCCCCTCAGAGGGCTGTTGAACGTTTACCAGCCCAGCAGCGTAACTGCCTGCAGTGAAGCATCAATACCCGTAGCCCTTGTCACTGTTACTGATGGACAAGCCACAGGATGAAATGACCCGCCCAGAGTATGAGAGGGCAGATGCGGTCCCAGACGCCACAGCTCCAGAGCTGCCCCTTAACCAGCGAGAACTCTGGGCGCTCCACAAGCAGAGCAGGCCCAATAAATGCTTGTTGGATGAACAAACAAACATTCAGTTCATGGGTCTCAGATCTGCTGGCCACAAGAGTGCCTGGGGAGGCTCCAACACGCACGTCTTCGGTGAGTGTCCACACCGTGGTTCTGCTTCCAGGCCCGTCCCAGTCCCCATCGCCAGCCTCCGCCCCCAGCCCACTCTTTGCGCTGGCTTCTGGGCCTGCCCACTGGGCCTGTCCTGCCGTCCAGCCTGGCAGCGAGTGGCAGCTGTGAGATGAGGAAGCAGGTGGAGGCACGGGACGCCCCCAACCCCCGGTCTGTGCTCAGGCCTGAACCCAGAGGACTCTGGAAGACCAGTGGCTGTTCTCGGGCCTCCTCCAGCAGGAAGCGGGGAGCTGAGGGGCTGAGAAGGCCATGTTCACGTACATGACCAGACAACGCAGGGTGAGAGGGGCAGGGCACGGGCGGTTCACGGAATGTGGCCACACCACTTCGTAGCTGCGTTAGAAGTGAAGCGGAGCGCACAGGGCCATCCCGCACGCACAGACCAGAAAGCTGCGGCTCAGAGAGCACTTGCCTGCACTCCTCACTGCTCAGACCTGGAGCCTTGGTGTCCAGGCTGATTTCCCCCAAAAGTGGGGGTGAGGAGAAGGGTTGGGGGTCCCCATACGTGCACGTTTATACATTACCTTGGCTCCAGCTACTCACTAGCTTTGGGACCCTGGGCAAGTGTCTTGACTTTTCTGTGTCTTGGGTTGGCTCATCCAAAGAAACAGGGAACTAATTGGCAGTCCTCTTGTATGTTTGCCGCAAATTAATAGATCTGGAAACGCTTCTTAGAGTGATGCACCGAGTGGGGCTCAATTATGTCAGAAGCAGCAACCGCGGCAGCAGCTGTGTTGATACTGTCCGTTCATGGTCTCTCCTGGATGGCTCTCTTCTCTGAAAGGCGGCACGGGTGGGAAGGGGAGGTGCCCTGGGGTGGAAGTCAGGGATGCTGGGTAGGAAACAAGCCTCATCCTACCCACAGGTATTCCCTGGGCACACACTCTGCTCTGAAGGTGCTGCTGACTCAGTGGATTGTGGGGTCATAGCTAAGAGGGTGGGTGCCCCACAGACATCACACAACCGATGGCTGTGGTCTCCCTCCAGGCCCTACTCTCTCTCTATCTGTCTTCCTGTCTGTAAAATGGATGGGTAAGAAGATCAACCTTATAGAGCTTTTATGAGTATGGAATTTTAAGGTGGAACTTTGCCAATAAGGTGCGTCAGCCTAGGGCGGTAGTTCCCAATCCTGACTGTACATTAGAATTGTCTGTGGAAGCGAAAGTGTTAGTGGATCAGTCGTGTCTGACTCTTTGTGACCCCATGGGACTGTACCCCGCCAGGCTCCTCTGTCCATGGGATTCTCCAGGCAAGAATACTGGAGTGGGTTGCCATGCCCTCCCCCAGGGGATCTTGCCAACCCAGGGATCAAAGTCGGGTCTCCCTCGCTGCAGGCAGATTCTTTACCATCTGAGCCACAAGGGAAGCTTGAAAAAATGCCACTGTGCCCCACCCCAGACCAACTGAATTAGAATTGGAATGAAGATAGTGATGGTGGCAGTGATGGGGATGGTGGGGATGGTGGTGGTCGTGGTAAGGGTGATGCTGATGAAGGTGATAATTTCAGACATTATATGGGGATGGTGCTGGTGATAGTGAGAACAACTACCATTTTCCATTCTGCCTGCCTCAGGGGTTCTCCCAAACCTCCTCATGGTCCCTTGGCTCACGTTCCTCAGGTCTGTACACCAGTCAACGCCTCCTCCAAGAGGTCTTCCCTGACCAGCCCTTGTACACCAGCACATCCCCGTCTTCGGCAGTCCCTACTCGGCTTTCTGCTTCTTCGCCACACGTGTCTCCACTTCACATTGTATCACACGACGTGTGTACTTGTTGACTGTCACCTGCCCCCACCCCTGTGGAATCATGAAGGTCACACCTCAGAGTTATACTGCCTCAGGCATTTCTGCTCCTGGGGCAACAGAACCCAGCACCGAGGGTCAGCCCACATTCGGCGTGGAGCAGGCTTCGGTGATCAGAGGAGACTTCAGGCCTCTGGGTGCTGGGCACTGGAAGGCCCATATCGTCATCTCCAATCTCTAAGCCTCAATTTCCCTCCTCTAACTGGGAATATTCACACCCCCTAACCTGTGCAGTTCTGGGTGAGAAAAGCAGACCAAGCGGGTGAAACACAATACGTGGCGGCCATCACAGCCCCTGGGGTCCCAGGGTGGGGCCGGACACCCGGCGGTGGCAGAGTCCCCGTGGGCTCAGGTCTGGTCGGGGTGAGGTGCACGGTCTTCTCAGAAGGACAGGGCTGGGTACAAGCCCTGCTCAGCCTTCACCTGCGTTACCTGGACCAGGTACCAAACGCACATAGCCTCGGTCTCCGCTTGCATAAGATGGGCTTGATGAAACCGTCTCTTCTGGTTATTGAATGAAATGAGATGTTACAGGAGGTCACCTGGGACGGTGACACCTCCTCGGAGGAAATTCACCGTTCTTGGTCGACCACTAGACTCTAAATTTTGCAGATGGGGCACGAAAAGAGAGAAAAAGAAAAGAAAAAAACAGAAAGCCTAGGACAATAGGTAGAGAAAATGTGGACACGCGTGTGCACACACACTCACACGCAGGCCCAGCGGAGGGACCCCGTTGGCACATAAGCTGGAGGTGGGGGCGACCCCTGAAGCCCTTCCCCTGACAGCCGGTGGCGGCGGTGATGAATTTGTGAAGTTATCTCATTTTCCACTGTTTTAATTAGAGACTTGGGGTCTGAGGCCTCGCAGCTGGCGTCTTTGTGCTGCGTTCTGTGGCCTGACAGAGAAAAATGTCTTCTCCAACTGCAGCCAAGCTCTGCTCCTGACCTGAGTGAGCGAAACTTCTGGGATTCATAAACTTGTGGTCTCCGAGCAGAGTGTCGTTTGAACCGGGCCTCCTCCTCATGGGCCGCCCCCTCAACATTCAGAGGCAAGGCCGGAGTGGGGGGGGCCGCCACCCCAGGAGGGTGCTAGGGAGACGGCGGGGACCCGGAGGTGGCCCCTGGTTGCGTTCGGGGTTCTGAGCCCCCCATCCACGGGTGATGGCAGCGCCTTTTGGCCTGTGATCGAGCCCAGCTTGGAGAGGCGAGCTCTGCTTCTCTGAGACAATGCTTTTGATTGCAGCGTGTGTGCTCTGAGTAATCTAATTTATTGCTCATCTTTTGCCAAGTGATCTTTTACAACACGGCCTCTGATGAACGTGCAGTGGGGGCGAGGGCTCTCTCCACCTCTCCTGGCCCTCTGGCTGCCGGCTTCCTTGTGACTCACTTTGAAAAGAGGCAGAATGGGGCCTGGGGGACAGGGGGTGGCAGACACACTCCCATCCCACCCCTGCCCCAGCCACCAGGTCCCAACCCTGAGTCCGCCTCCCCACCAGCAGAACGACAGTCTCAAGAGCAGTGGGCAAGTGGGGCGGTGGTGGGGGTGTGAGTTAAATCAGGAGTCACAGACAAGAAAAGCTGCCAGCTTCCCTAAAGGAGGTCCCGTTGGGATTCCAACAGGCTTTGTGGTGAAGAAACGCCTCAGGCGTGTGATCAGTGCTTTCGACGCCGCTGCTGGGACCACCCCAGAGTGCCAAGAGGCCCCACCATTCTCAGAGCGGATGTGAACTCACCGTCTCCAAGGCCTGTTTGAAAGCACCTGTCAGGCGACACCGGCGGCATTCTGTACCATGGCCAAGGCCAGTCCTGTGGCCTACCTCTCAGGGAAGAAGTCATGCCTTATGCTCACATGTGTTAGTCCCACACAGGGGCTGCCCTGAAAGGTGGCTGTGGGTGCTGGCTCAGTGACAGTTAAGAAAATCCCTATGGCATTATCACCACGGCAGGTGGGAAGAAAGTGCCTGTAACTGGGTTTACTGCTGACCACAGAAGAAGCGACCCGCACACCGTGAGATCAGCCAGTGCTCATAAGATGCCCATTGCAGACCCATTTCTTGACCTGAAAGTCACACACAGGGCACTCTGCAAACATGAGTCTACTGCCTGCCTTCTTCCTTACAAAACAGAATTTAGTCCAGATTGTATACATCCCAGATGCTCAAAGGATTTACTGCCATTGGTCGTCGCTTTCTGACCATACACAAATTGCATGGATCAAGTCTCCGAGTAGCTCCACTGTGTCCAGAACAAAGCTCTAGCATATTTACAGGAATATGAAAGTATCTGGCAACCAGCAAGGCGAGGTTCACAGTATCTGCCTCCAATTCACTGTCTTCCACGATGCAAAGAATTGGGAAAATACAACCCAGTAACGAGAAGAAAAACCAGCCCATCAAAACAGAGGACTTCCCCGGTGGTCCAGTGGCTAAGACTCCCCTCTCCCAATGCAGGGGGCCGGGATTTGATTCCTGGTCAGGAAACTAGATCTCACGTGGCGCAACCAAACAAATATTTTTAAAATAGTAAGAAATAATACAGATGATAAATTTAGTACACAAGAACTGTTAAAGTCATTATAACTGTATTATAATAACTGTATAACTGGGGGTTGGGGGCTTTACCCAGCAGTGGCCTGGCCAACAGAAGAAATGCTCCTGAGGGGAGAAGCTGGGAGTCTCAGTTCTTGATTCTAGAAGGTCCAGAATGATGGGAGGAGAAAGTGGGCAAGAGAGAGACAAAACCCTACAGTGACCCTGCCAATGCCCACCCCCCCGTCTCTAGTCATATACTTAGAATGTGCATTAAAAATGGGTGTGGGAGGAGGACTCCAGTGCTTTGTGTCAAGATGGGCTCCGAGATGAGAGAAGGAGCGAAGGATAGCTTGCTGATCAAATTGCAGCACCTGGATCCAGCCAGACCTGAAGTTGACATGCCCTTGGACTTCTCAGGTAATTGAGCCAATCTTCTGTTTTTAACTTGTTCAGGTTGAGTTGGGCTTCCTGACATTTGCAAGCAGCCAAGGCTTCCCCGACACGATAACTCACTCCCTCGGGGCCCCTAAGTGTCAGAGAACTAATCAGGAATGCTTCTGAAGGGTTAAATTCTGATCAAAGTAAAGCCCACTTCTCCTACTAGGAGCCTCTCCAGCTGAGATGCTTTTTCCAATCTCATAAAAGCGGGGCTGGGGGGCCTGGGCGATTCTGACACCTCCTCCTCCTCATCCTCTTTCATTTGAGCCATCTCTCTGCAGTGTCCTGCAGGGGATCACGATAAAGCTGGCAGCTGGCTATGGGTGGGAATGGGGAGCCTCGCCCCCTTCCAGTTAAATGCCTAATTAAAACTGAGGGCCGAGGCCCATGGACTCGAGAACATTAACCATGTGCTGCTGTCAGGCGGGGAGTTCACGTCACCCCACCAGGAATGCACAGAAGCACGGTTCTGGCGGCTGGGGCTCAGCGTGGCCTTTGGCCCAGTGGCCGTCTCTGCCCTGCACTCACAGGGCCAGGGCTGAAGGCTCGCCCTGCCCTGGGCACGACGCGTCAAGAATGCTGAGTACAGGCCATCTGCAAGAGGGCACGCGGCTCGGTGCATCCTCCAGCCCTCCTCCTCCGGCCCCTCCCGTCTCCCCCTCTTTCTCTGTCGCTTGTCTAGCTCCCCATCACCCTCTCCCTGCCCCTTCCCCTGCCTCACACTCTTCCTGTCTTTCTGTCTCTCCCTCAGTCTCCTTGTCAACATCTGTGACTGGTCTGGGTATTTGTCCCTTTGTCCTAACCTCTCTCTCCATCCCTGTCTTCGCTCTCCCGGTTGTTTTCACCCATTTCTGTCTGTCTCTCCTGTCTCTCCATCTCTCTCTCCTGTCTCTGTTGCCTTCCTGACTCCTGGCTTTCTTCCCTGTTCTCTTTGCCCCCCTTTTCTGTCTCATGATCAGCCATAGGATCTGCTGGGAGAGGCTGAAGACCCCACAGGAAGCTCTGGCTCTGAGCCACCTCGGGCCCTGGAGTCTGGGCCGCCTCTTCCACCTTGTCAGGTCCTTCGGGGCCTCAGAGGAGCCCTGTGCTGTCTGTGGACAAAGCCTCAGTCTGGGAGTGATGAGGTCTCCTGGGTATTCGGGAGACTGACGTCTGCAAATGTTTGGGGAAGAACCCCCTCCTGTGGGACCTCAGCTGCCATTCCAGGTTCCTCCTGCCTCCTTGGCCTCCACCGTGGCCTTCAAGGCTTTGACTCTAGAGGCTGGACTGACCGTGGACCAGAGTCTGGACTCCCCAGATCCCGAGTAATGGGGCTTAGTAGCTGTGTTCTTTTCTTGGGGCTGTCAGGATGAAGTGCCACACGCTGGCTGGCTTAAGACAACAGCAATCTCTCACAGTTCTAGAACCAGGAGTTGGAAATGAAGGTGTTAGCAGTGCCGTGCTCCCTCTGAAGGCTCCAGGGAAGGCTCTAGGGCTTTCTCTCAGCTTCCAGCAATCCTTGGATTCCTCGGGCCATAGACACATCTCTCTGGTCTCTGCCTGTGTCATTGCTTGGCTGCCCTCCCTCTGTGTGTCCATCTGTGTCTTTTCTCTTCTTATAAGGACACCAGTCATGTTGGATTAAGGGCCCACATACTCCAGCATGACCTCATCTCCCCTCGTCCGATCTGCAATGATCCTACATCCAAACAAGGTCACATCTCTGCGTTGGACATGGATTTAGGGGGACACGACCCCACCCAGTAGGGTAATTGAAGGCTGTGTGTGCGGCAGGTTGGAAGCCTGCTGTGCAACATTGAGAAGGTTGCTCAGCATCTCTGAGCCCCAGCCCTGACCCCTAAGACAGGGTAACAGAGCCACAGTTTAGGGTGCTAGCAAGGATCTTCCTGCATGGGCACATGTACAGCAAGTGCAAAGCAGTTAGAGTTCCCCATGCAGTGCTGTTTGCAGAGAACCCTGGGGTCCCCTGTGCTCTCATTGCCCCCTCCTTCCAGCCATAGCTCCTTAGCCTGTGGCTGCTGTTGGGAAGAAGGGGTCCCAAGTGAGAAATTATTGGGTGAGGGGGTTGGGAGGTCCCTGGAAGAACAGGGGCCTTGCCTATCACTGAAGCCCATGCTTAGAGACCGGATGCAAATCCCCTGAGGGCACACAGGAAACAGAGCTGCAGGTACAACGAGGGTGGCACGACGGGCACGAGCGGGCATCCTGAACCCGGGGGAGGCACGAGGCGGGCAGCAGTTGGGCATCAGCAGACCCAGCTTGGACTCTAGCCCCATCGTCTACTCACAGCCTGACTCTGGGCAAGAGGCGGAAGCCGCATGGGAAACCACCGGGCTGGCGGAGCACGTGGGGTCTCCCCTACAAGAAACTCCAAAGAGAGTTAGAGACTGAAGGGAAGTGCTTCACGAGATGTGCCGCTGTGGGCGATGAACTGGCGTCCGGGGACGGCCTTAAAAAGACGCACATAAAGCAGGAGCTGGCAGACCACCATCTACGTTGGTAAATGAAGCCTAACCGGAGCCCAGCCATGCCTACTCGCTTGGGAATTGTCTCTGCTGCCTTGGCACTACGATAGCAGGTTTGTGACAGGCATCCCTGAAAATTTCCTAACTGTCCCTTTACAGAAATAGTCAGCTGACCCCTGAGCTAAAAGCTAGGATTCCTTTTTCTGGATCACTTCCTGCAGCCAGACGGTGCCTCCTGCAGAGACGGGGGCCACAGGCAACCCTGGGGTGGAGCTGGGTTGCAAGCTGTAAACCACGTAGCCTGCAGATCACATGTACTCAACCAATAACAAATTGTATCTGAAGACCTTTCCTGGGATTAAAAAGGAACAGAGAGACAAGGGAAATAAGGCAGGGAAACAGGGATGAGGAAGATGTTGCACTGGAAGCGGCTTCTCTCAGGGAGGGTCTGGTCTGACCCTGGGCTGGGACAAGAGACCCAAGTCCTCATGTAGGCTGTTTCCATGGTTCATTCACCTTTCAGTTCAGTTCAGTCGCTCAGTCGTGTCCGACTTTTTGCGACCTCATGAATCGCAGCACGCCAGGCCTCCCTGTCCATCACCAACTCCCGGAGTTCACTCAGATTCACATCCATCGAGTCAGTGATGCCATCCAGCCATCTCATCCTCTGTCGTCCCCTTCTCCTCCTGCCCCCAATCCCTCCCAGCATCAGAGTCTTTTCCAATGAGTCAACTTTCATATGAGGTGGCCAAAGTACTGGAGTTTCAGCTTTAGCATCATTCCTTCCAAAGAAATCCCAGGGCTGACCTCCTTCAGAATGGACTGGTTGGATCTCCTTGCAGTCCAAGGGACTCTCACATTTGGTCCCCCTCAATATTTAAGCAGCTATTTTAATCTAGACTCTGGTGTTCCAGGCAGACAGCTGGAGCTTGTGGCCCCACCTCCAGCCAGGTTTTAATCAGGCAGCAGCCTGAGAATCGCTCCCCCACTCCAACTCAGACATGGGAAGAGAAGACTGGAGCCTAAGTGGGTCAGCATTTCACACAGATGTCCAGGGTGGTAGGGGAGTGGGAGAGGCAGCCACTGCCTGCTCGAGGAAGTTAGGGAGGACTTCCTGGAGGAGGGGACTTTGATCTGGGCCTTTAGAATTGAGCAGCAGTTCAGGAAACAAACATGAAGGGTGTACCTGGTCCTGGCGGCCAGCAGAGCCCCACCCCCAGGCTTGTCCCTTGCTCTGACCAAGTGGTGGGAACACTCAATGCTGTCCCTAGCTTCTGTGAGAGGGGAATTTTATACAGAACAGGCTCCTGAGTTCTAGGAGAGAGGGGACAGAAATGGAGAAGAAAGAGGGAGTGAGAAGCAAGAAGAGAAGAGGGGCCATGAAGAGGAAAAGAGGAGGGGCATCTCACACAGAAGAGGGACCCAAAATATCAGTTCATCAAAGCTTAAAACCATTGCTCAGAGGTGCTTGGCACTTACACGTCTCCTATGCAACCTGCAAAACCCTATCAAGGAGACACTGCTTCTTCCCTGTGCTATATTCGGGGACACTGAGGGTCACAGGGACTGGCTCAAGGCCACACAGCTAGGAAGGGACAGCTTGGGACATAAACCCAGGCGGTCTGGCTGCAACTCCCTCACTCAAATGCCCAGTCAGCCTCACCTGCCAACTATCCAATAGGATCTTTCCCGGTACCATGGGACAGGTGCTCAGAGCCTCCTCAGGGCCCCACCAGTGGGCTGAGAACTGGGCCGACTAGGGGGGCCCAGCTGGCGTGAAAGCCCCAGCAGGGCTGCACTCGGCCAGTCCCCACAGCTGGCCACCATCCAGAAGCAGTGTGGTCACCTTTGACAGCCCCAGGCCCCTTCTGCTGCTTTCTGCCTTCCCTCGAGTCTTCCTGATGTTCTCCCGTAGATAAGTGGGAACACTCAAGTTCACTGCCTTCCCCAGTCTGCAGCAGGGCCGCAGAGAGGCTGCTGGGGGCCTCCCACCGAGGCAGCCAGCATCTTGGCCAGACTCAGAGGGCTGTGGCCGGAGGTGGGGGACAAGGGGGCCGGGGTGTCATTTCAGCTCCTTGAGGACCCTTGCCCTCCCTGGCCTCTGAGGCCTTGCTTTAACTGATCCTGGGGCCTTGCTCTCATCCGGAGAGCTCCCCACTTCCTGGGGGACCCTCCTCTCGACAAGGAGTGTGTTGGCACTGCCTCTGAGCATGGACATTTCTGTGTCCTCTGCCATCCACAGCCAAGTGGCCTACCTGTCCCCACCCCCAGGGTGCCTGGCATGGAGTAGGTGATCATTACCTAGGCCCCACTAACCCTTTCTGGGCACCTCTGTGCAGCTGGTACTGCCTGAGCCACCTCCCTCTACTCTGCCCCCATCTGCCCCTGAGAGACCCAGTAGGTGGACATCACTTCCGAAAGATCACCCAGTCCCAGGCCTGGAGAGGGCTCTTCCACGCCCTTGGGGAGCATAATGTCACCTCCAGGGGAGCAAAGGAGAGCTGCCCCCTCCTAAGTCGTCACTGCCAGCCCTGCCAGCAATTTTCCACTCTGCCTCCGGTGCTTGAAAACCCAAGTCTGAGTCCAAGAGCTAAAATAATATACATTCTCCGATGACTAATATGGGGGAAAATCCAGGGCTTCTCAGGAAATAATAGTCCACAGGCCAGGTTACCTTTTGCTGGGAAACTCCCAGTTCCCACCAGAGAAACAAGAAAGGCCATCAATTTCCAGGCAGCCGAGCCAGTGCAAGAGAGCCGGGTCTCCAGGCACATCCCGTCGGCGGTGCGCGGAACACCTGTCCTGCGGCAGGAACAGACCCCTTCCGAGTAAACACACAGCCTCAGGGAAGGAGCCTGGCTGGGGCGAGGCATCCATCCGCCCGGCTCCGGACATCCTGGACAAGAGTCCAAACGCTTCCTTCCACTGTCTCAGAGAAAAATGGCATCCTCGTCCAGCCAACTCTTCTTCCCTTTTCGACCGGAGAACCGTTCTGAGAATGCTTTCCAAGGAGCCAGAACCGCCTGGACATGGTCCCTGGGCTTGACAGAGTCTGGTGGCTTTTCTCATTCATCCTTCACCCCTTCATCTATTCAGTCAGCAGGTCTGAGTTGAGTCCCAGCGTGACGATGAAGCCCTCCCGCGCGGAGGACCGTGTGGAACCAGGGCCCTTTCCCTGGGGCTCTTGCTGCATTACTGTCCCCTCGGGGGTGGCCTGGGCAGCTTACTGTCTATCAGCTCCTGCCCTGTTAGAGCTGCCGCTGGAGGACGGCTGTCCAGCCTGGACCTGCGCTTCCAGGCCCACCGGGCAAGTAAGGGGGAGAATGGGACTCGGTGGGCAGTAAGGGATGTGGGGGACCCATTGGTGAAGAAGGACATGTGGTCCTGCCTTGCTCTCTTTGCTCGCTGGGTGCTGGGTGCAGAGGCCTCTAGCACACCAGGAAGGGCAGAGCCACAAGGCAGAAGGAGCCTGGGCTCTCGACTACCCAGGAGCTGCCTCATTAGACAGCGAGTGTGCAAGAAACTCAAGAGGCTGGACTCCGCCCATGCATCGAGTCTAAGGCACAGGACCAGCCTCCCGAGTGGACCAGAGCGCCCGCCCAGGCCAGGGGAGGGGCGGCGGGGCACTGGTGCCAAGATCTGGCCTAATCAACAAGCCCCGCCCCCGCCCCCGAACCTGACAGAAGCTCTGGATGTGCGCTTCCGGAAATGATGTGTGTAATTTGCATAAACATAACGTCACGCACACGGATCCAGGCTCTGCCAGGGAAGGGTCATCTGCTTCCCCAAAACCCATTTATGGGCATCTGTGAGGTCCCGCCACAGATTTCTTAGCAACTGAGAACTTAACTGTTGGGCATCAACTGGCAGTCAGAGTTACGAGTTGAAAGCAACAGAAACCATTTCCAGCTGATAAAAGAGAAGAGGAATTTATTGGAAGATCCTGCTGTGGCTGATTGCTGCTAACTAGGGGGGCTGGGGAATCAGACCCAGAAGCTGTGGGCGCAGAACTGGTGACACCCACACGGCGCCTGTGTGCTGAGCCCTGCCCACCCTGACGGCTGCGGCAGATGCTGCCTGCCCCCCTGCCGAGGCTGGGCACCCCGGGGAGCAGATGCTGAAGTGGGGTCAGCATGAGAGCCAGTCATCAGGGAGTGGTCTTGAGAGGGAGGAGAAGAAAAGAGGAACTGAGCGGAGGGGCACGCTGAGCTGTGAGGCGGTCCTGGCCAAGGACTCCGCCATCCTCATGGGGAGCTGGGTGCTGGGCTGCACTTTCAGAGCTGCACCAAGTCAGGGTGAGGGGCTGGGATCACACCCCTGTGGCCTGGGTCGCCAGACGCGGGTGCCACGCACAGACAGGACATGCTCTTGGGCCATATGTGTCCTGCCTGGCCATCCCCAAAGAGAGTACATCACTGGACATCCTCTCAGCACCCAGAAAGGTAAGTTGTTAATGAAGGGGGATCCAGGCAGAGCTCCCCAGTGCCCACCCCTCCCCAGCCACCCCTCCAAAGAGAACCAGCCATGGCCCCTGTTTCTTGTGGCCACGAGCTCCCAGCTTGAAGTCCAGGGCGGGCATGTCTGGCTGGTGGAAGCCAGCCCATGTGCCCACAGCCCAGCCGTAGTGGGGCTGGGTCGCTGACTACCTGGAACTTGTACTTCTCTCCTGATTTCTGCCTCCTCCCTTCTCAGCACAAAAGGAGGGAACCCCCTGAACACAGACGGGGTGCTGGGGGCCACGGAGAATGAGAGGCAGTCACCACTCACACAGGTGAGCCAGTGGTCAGTCAGGGCCCCGCAGGAGACAGTCCAGGAGACTTTTTAATAAAAGGAGACTCTTTACAAACTGTTGTGGAAATCGCCAAGACGGTGCAGAGTCCAGCGCTGGGGGAGTGGGGGCAGGGTTAGTAAAGCCCTAAGAGAACATCAGGAGCAGACGCAGCTGACCCCCAGGGACCAGCAGGGAGAGCCTTGGGGATTGAACCCCCGGTCCCTCTCCTCCCTCCACCTTCTAGGTCAGGGAATATCCCCCAGCCGACCTGCCCCAGCTCGCACAGTGAGGATGAGCTCACGTGTGCTGACTTTTCCTTCCACGTCAAGCATCTCGCTGATACTCGACAGATCATCATCTCATGTGTCCTCACCCTGATCTTGGGAATGACCCCCGTTTTATTTGTGGCAGGTGCCCAACTCTTGGTCCTCACTGTGACTCCTTCCCTGCACCCCGACCGACCCCTGGAGCCAGCACCTACCCTCTAGGCTGTGGGGTCAATGTCCTGGGTCGGTTTTGGGTCCATAAAGCAGGTGGGAGAACTGAGGAGTCACCCTCCTGCAGAGAGATGTTCCCACAGTGGATTATGGAACCCAGGGTGTGAATGCCTCAGCTCCCTCGCTGCCCTGAGTGCCTCTGAAGTGCACGTTCTCCTTTGTTTTCCCGAGTTTCCTCAGTGGGTTTAAGCTCCAACAACCCCCATTACCTACTGTCCTGACAACATGACTGCATGGCTCCTTCCCTCCTGGTCGCCCCTCCCCACTCCCTGTGTGTTCTTCCTGCGACCACCTCTCAAAAAAACCCCTCCCTATTCAAGTCCTCATCGCAGGGTTTGATTTGAGGGGAGACTAAGAGGAAGAAGCCCAGAGAGGTTAAGCAACTCACCCAGGCCACACAGCCTCATTCAGGTTGAGCAGCCAGGAGGCCTGGTGTCTCCTCCCCAGGACCTCTCTAAAGCCGCAAGTCTTAGAAACGGTGGTGTTCCCAGATTCAGAGATTCCCCGAGTTCCTGGACGGGTGCCCAGTGGATGTCGGGGTTCTGTCTTATGTGTGCCAGGCATGGCACAGAGTGTGCTTCCAGGAATGCCCCACGAGGAGCCTGGCATCGCCTCCTGGCTAGAAGCCAGCCCTATCCCCCTGGGTGCTCGGAACGCGGGGCCTTCTGCTCCTGTCCACAGTGCAGATGCAAGGAGGGTCTGCTCAGTGTCAGCGGAGTGAGCTCCGGCACAAGGAGCGGTGGGGAGTGGGGGACAGGGGACTGGGAGGGGGGGATGTGCCTGGTGCTCTGCATTCAGAGCTGTGCGCCATCCTTATAGACAACCCTCCCACCCCGCCCCGCCCTTCCCCTCCACCTTCCCGGTGCAGCTCTGACCGTGTCACGCCCTGGGCCAAAGTCCTGCCCAGTCCTCTGGAATAATGTCCTAAGTCCTTAACCTGGTCCGCAGGCCCCGTCCCCATGCAGTCCAGCCTCCCCGTCCTCCACGTTCTCCCACATGGCCCAGACTCCCAGGACGGGGCAGGAGGGGCAGCCGGCTGAGCATGGCTGTGAGCTGACACACAGAGCCCACGAGCTGAGGCGGAGGTGGGCAGGCACCGGGCTCAGCATCCCGTCCATCTACTGGCTCCCCCGGCAGCGGGGAGACCGAGGCACAGAGAGAGGCGTAGGGCTCACCTGGGGTAAGGAAGCTACTGACTCGCTCAGGTGGATTCCACAGCTGCTAAGTGACTCTGCCCAGGGGCCTCCCCTCAAGGGGCAGAGAGCTGTGGTCAAGCAGTCTGGCTGGGATGGGACAGCGAGGACCACGTGGGACGTTGAGATGAAAATGGAGCTGAATGAGAGTTCTCAGAGGGCTTCCAGGAGGAGGTGGCAGAGAGTTGGGCTGGGAAGGCAGAGAAAGGTTTAGATAAACGGGAAAGGCCTCTGGAGCAGCAAGGACAGGGGGCATTTGCAGTGACACAAGCCAAGGAAGGAAGGTGACCAATGCCTCAGCCATTGGGCTGCAGGAGCCCGTGTCCAGCTGCAAAGAGGACAAGCAAGGTGAGTTTTCCAAGCCGCCCACCACCCGGGCACAAGGATCTGTTCATTGAGGGGCCTGTCTGAGCGCCCATTTTCTGTTGCAACTTCCCGGGGCGTTTTGAGTGGAGTGTGAAATCACATTTGCACAGAGGGGTGAACCTTTCTGAGGAGCCATTTATCCCCCAAAATAGGTTCGCAAGGCTTGTCGGAAGCTGAGCCCGTGAATCCCATTACACACAGCCCTGGGCTTCCTCGGCCCCGTGTTCTCAGCTGCCCGGAGGAGGCGGCTCTGTGAGAGCGGGCCAGCCTTGGTCTCTTTTCTGTTTTTGCACCCTTGAACGTCTGGGTGCACATTTACCAAGTGGATGCCTGTGTTGAATTTGGCAGTGGGTTGCAGGAAGGAGCTGGGAAGCCCTGGAGATATTTGGACCTGGCGAGGAGGTGGTCATTGGCTTATAACAAATTTGCATTCCTGTACATCAGCTCCGCGGGGCTGGACTGGAAAGGAGGCTTATTCATCATCCAGGGTGGAATTTGGGCCCCGGGGTGGCCGGCTTCCATTCCTCTCCCTTGCCCATGTAATGAATCATGTAAATAGCAACCAATCTGTAAGGAACAATAGAGTTGTGTCCTGTGTTGGTACTGTCCTGGCACAGCCGAGCTCTGTGGGCAGTGGCACTGGTCATGAGAAGGAGACGCACTCCAGTCTTGCTGCAATGGAATAAACTGTGTCCCCTCCTCCATTAGCTCAGTGTTGTCTCCCTAACCCCACTGTAATGGTATTGGGAGCCAAGGCTCCTGGGAAGTGACTAGGGTTAGATGAGGTCACAAAAATGGGGTCCTCATGATGGGATGAATGACTTCATAAGCAGAGAGGAGGGCTTCCCAGGTGGCTCAGATGGTAAAGAATCCGCCTACCAATGCAGGAGATGTGGGTTTGATCCCCTGGGTCAGGAAGATCCCCTGGAGAAGGGAATGGCAACCCACCCCTGTATTCTTGCCTGAAGAATCCTATGGACCGAGCAGCCTGGCAGGCTACAGCCCACGGGATCGCAAAGAGTCTTACACGCCTGAGTGACTAAACCACAGCAATAACTACAACCAAGCAGAGAGGAGGAGAGTTGACCCTGCTCCACATAAGAACACAGGAAGACGGCAGCAGTCTGCAAGCCAGGAAGAGTCCTCACCAGGAACTCACCCCGCCGGTGCCATGATCTTGGACCTTCAGCCTCCAGAGCTGTGGGAAACACATGTCTGTTGTCTAAGCCCGAGTCTGCGGTGTTCGGTTACAGCCGCCCAGGCAGCAGGGCAACACAGAGGAGGAGGAGATGACTCGCCAGGCAGTAACCTGGGATGGAGACCCAGGATGACATGATGAGAAGTCAGTGTCAGGAGGCTCAACAAGAGAGTCGGGTGAGGTGATGGGAGAACGCAGGATTCCCCCTTCTTCCTTTTAGGAATAAAAGCCCTTCCCAAAGCTTCAGGAGGACACGTGGCTGCCAAGGTAGACTCCACTACCTTCTGCTGGGGATGGTCACGTGGCTGTTCTTGCTGGGGTGGGGGTGGGTGCATGTAGGGATGCGATCCACACCCTCACATCCCTCAGATCCACTCTTCCCTGCCCTGGTCTAAGCACTGGTGTGGGGCCCAGCTTCTATCTTATGGGCACGAACATCCCCAGGAGGTGACAGCAGGAGAGTGGCTGCAGGAAGCTGGGTCCCTCCTCCTGGACTGCCCACCCCTGAGAGAGAAGCTGGGCTCCACGGGTGTGAGCTGCCACCATCTGGAGGGGCCTGTTTGTTGTAGCAGCTGAGCCTGAACCTGACTGATCCATGGGCTGAATGGGAAGTTTACCCCCTGGGGAGCTGTCCTTACCCTGAAAGGATCTTGTTTTACTCTTGGGAGGAGGTTTGCTGTGCTTTCGGTGGCTTGATATCAAGGCAAGTCAGATAAGCTCTGCTCAGAGCTGAGGCCCGTGAGGCAATGCTTCTGCCTACACATTGGCCGAGACGTGCTCGTTTCCCTAGAGAAGCCTGGAATGAGCAGCTGATCCATCAGGGGTACCTGGGCTCCCAACAACCCAGGATGAGCACGGGACAGGAATATACTCAGACCTCTGTCTTTTTAAGACACTGAGACTTGAGGGTTGATTTTAATTTTTTTTTTAAACTTCATCAGAACCTCAACTGTCCTGACTGATGCACCAGCTGTGCGACCTTAAGTGACTTACTCAGCGTCTCTGAGCTTCAGTTTCTTCAACCTCAATAACATGGAGACGTGAAGATGATGCTTCTGACCTAATTCATTTTGTGGACAGGTTGAGGAAAAACTGTATCTTTTAAGTGCTTAGCAGAGACCCTGGCACTGGCTGGTCTCCATCAGTTCTTCTGACTCTTGCCAGTTCTGATTGATCTGCACTCTGCCCCACCCCCACCCCCAGACTTGTCCACCTTTCCTTCTTCCTCGACTTTATTCCTGGCCTGCTCAATTTAGTGGGGGCCCCGGGGGTTTTGACGTGTGCTGTTTGACACCCAGGTGACATGTTACAAACTCCAGGAGCCTCTGTCAGGAAGACGAGGCCACAACGCTCGTTAGTTTCCCTGAGATTGTAGATTTTTTAATTCTTTGAGCCCACCCTTTCCATTAGCTGAACTTTTACAGCTTGGAAAGAAGTCAGAAAATTGTACACACTTCCAAGAACTCTTGAGGCGGTTTCCATGGCATACAGGGTTCATTATGCCCAAGCCTACATCCAAGTTTGGGACCCAGACACTTTAAAAGCCCCACAGAGAGCTGGGCTTGCCCCGGGTTGTCCAGTGTTGAGGACGGCAAAGGACACAGGCTCTGGGCAGGCGGCCTGGGTCCCGGCCGTGGCTCTGCCCCTGACGACCTGCTGCCTCACCCTCAGTGAGTCTTCCGTAAAATGGGACAATGACAGTATCTGCTTCAGAGGGCCGCTTCAGAGGGTGAAAGCAGTTAATCCATGGAAAGAATTTAAGAGAGCCGTGACTGGCATGAAGCAAAAGCTCAGAAAACTCTAGCTGCTGTTATTAATATGATTATTTCCAGTTTGGATCTGGAACAGCCTGCCTCTGCTCTGCTTGCCTGCTCCTCCTGGAGGGCCTTCCCTGTCCATCCGATATTCTCAGCCACTGCTTCTGACATTCGGATGAGTCGGGATCCCCTGTGTGGCAAGTCATGACAAACTTGCTAGAAAGAATTGTTCAAGTTCTGGAATTGCTGAAATATGCAAATGATTAGTTCCTTGCTTTATAAATTAGACTTGATTTATAAATCAACCTAGACAGCATATTAAAAAGCAGAGACAGCCCTTTGCCAACAAAGGTCTATATTGTCAAAACTATGGTTTTTCCAGTAGTCATGTACAGATGAGAGAGTTGGACCATAAAGAAGGCTGAGTGCCAAAGAATTGATGCTTTCAAATGATGCTAGAGAAGACTCTTGAGAATTCCTTGGACATCAAGGAGATCAAACCAGTCATTCCTAAAGGAAATCAATCCTGAATATTCATTGGAAGGACTGATGCTGAAGCTAAAGCTCCAATTCTTTGGCCAGCTGATTCGAAGAACCAACTCATTGGAAAAGACCCTGATGCTGGGAAAGATTGAAGGCAGGAGGAGAAGGGGACGACAGAGGATGAGATGGTTGGATGGCATCACCAACTCGATGGACATGAGTTTGAGTAAGCTCTGGGAGTAGGTGAAGGACAGAGAAGCCTGGTGTGCTGCAGTCCATGGGGTCGCAAAGAGTTGGACACGACAGCGACTGAACAACAAAATACACTTTTTAAATTAGACCTAATTTTTTTTTGAGGGGGTCACACCCCACAGCATGTGGGATCTAGTTCCCAAAGCAGGAATTGAACCCACACCCTCTGCAGTGAAAGCTGCAGAATCTTAACCACTGGACTGTCAAGGGAAGTCCCAAATTTCTTTGTATCTTGTAAATTATTTCTTGTTTTATAATTTAGACCTGATTTATTCTCCCTCTCACAGCATCATTCTCGCTTGCATGTGCTATGCCTTCTTCTTAATGGCATAAATCTTTTCATTAAAAAGTATATCAATAAAACAAGTGAAGACAAATTAGAAGATACAAATAAGTGAAAATGAGAAAATAAGAACCACCCCAGCTGGGAGGGAAACACTGTTGGCCTGTGAACATGTTGCTTCTGTACAGGTGCTCATCGTAGGATTACACGGGCGACCTCTGTTTCTCAGACAGTATCCCTTTCGACGTCATTCTGAAAGCCACTTCTCTCTTTTTCCAGGTAAGCTGCCGGTGCTCAGAATGTGACACAGGAAATGGTGAGGTGCACAACCACCCAGGGCTTTCCAGTGGTGGAGACAGGGCCGGGAGAGGAGGAGGGGGCTGGCCAGAAGGTGGTCTCTCCAGAGTGGGGGCTACATCCTAAAGTGGGTTCCACCTCAAGTCAGCTGTTGGCCCAGGCCTTGGGACTGCGGGGTGGGCACAGTTTCCCTCTCAGGGCCTCCACTGGGCCAAGGGCACCTCTGCAGAGAAGGGAGGGGGTGGTTGAGAGCCCTGAGCAGGCTGGAGGAACAGGCTGGTGGAGGGGACATGGGCAGGCTGCCCACTGTGAGCCATCTGCCACCTGGGTCGGTCATCGTTTTCCTGTTCTGCTCGTCCCCTCTCCCATGCTCCTTGCCCGGGGCCCCCTCTGAAGGAGCCAGCGGACTCCTCTGGCCTCTGGCTTCCAGCTGAGTTTGGTCAATGAGAGGTTCTGGCAGGAGCAGAGGGTGGCAAGAGGGTGGAGTCTGACAGGTGGGGGTGGGGAAGGCTCCAGGTTCTAGACTCAGGGCGCTTGTTAGTTTCCGTGGATCCTGCCCTTCACCAACCTCTCTGTGATTCCCTGGTCCAGTGTGCCTGCCCCTTCCTGCCAGGGCCTGGCCTGTGCAAGGGCTTGTGGTCCAGCAGGGAGATGGTTGGATACAGAAATAGGGCCCCGAGGGGCCCTGGGCTCCTGCCCACAAAGACATCAGAGCAACCCAAGGGGTCTTGCTCAGAGGACATGGGAACACTGGGGAGGGACATCTCCAGGGAGAAGTGTCATGAGCCCAGCATCACCCTCTAAGAAGGGAGCTGCCTTATGCACTTCTCCTGCCAGGCCCTGTGCTGGGTGCCGCAGCCACTGCTGGACACGGGCAGGGGTGTCCACTTCCCCAACGGAGGTGCATGCCAGCAGGCCAGGCAGAGAGCCGAGACGCAGAGGAGCAAACCGATGAGGTCGCTGCCGACTGGGACAGCTGTTCTGCAGGGGACACGCAGAGTGGCGACACCCGAGGTCAGCTCTGGCCAAGCGCAGCGGGTCCACTGGGCAGTGAATCACGTTGACCCCCACACTGAGAGACACTGCCCTTCCCCCACAGAGGACGCTGCTTTCCAGCCTCCTGATCAAGTCTGGGAGAGACCCCCCACTTAGTGCTCGGAACCCCGCCGCCCGCAGGAATCACCGGGCCCCACCCTGTGCCCCTAACAAAGGGAGGGCAGGGCTGAGGTGGAGACCCACCTGAACTCCCCAGCAGTGTTCTTGTTTTCAGTTTTTATCTGCAGTTACTGTTTCTGTGTGGTGATGCTGGTTTTCTGTTTACAGTTAGAGGGGCAGAGCTTCCTTTTTGAAATACATGCATTTAAAAAGTAAAAGGGGAATCCAGTTAAATAAATAATAGACTAAATAATTAAGGATTTAGGCCAGGATGGAGGCATGGCAAGACCAGCCGCCCTGCTGTCCGTGATTTTGCACGTTCAAGAACTCTGTGGTCTAAAGCAATGGTTCTCAGAGAGAGGGCCCTGGCCAGCGGCATTGCCTACCCCCGGGAGCCTGTAAGAGATGTGCCATCTCAGCCCCGGCCTAGCCCCACGGGATCTGAACTCCCAGCCCCTCCCGAAGCCCCAGCAGAGGCGGAGTGGGGGAGGATTGTGACATTTTCCCAAACCTGAAAGCTGCTGCCCTCAGCCTGTGCTGTTCCTGTTCAAGCAGAGCAGGAACTACTTAGAAGGGAAAACACTGAGCCAGGACCCCCGGGGCTGGCCTGGCTAAGGGCCCTCAACCACGCTGCTCAGAGACCTCACGGCCTTCAGCACTCAGCTGCCTGGAGATGGATGTCCGGGGCTTTCCAAACGGGTTCGCAACGCCCTGCTCCTTCAGGCTTTCCTCAAGGACGGGTTCTGTGCTTACGTGTGCTGGCACCCGCCGGGGACAAGTGGAGGGAGAAATGATCACCACAAAGCGGGGCCTCCAAGTTTTGGGGGCTGTTACCACCCCCCTACCCCCTGACTCAGACAGACAGTCTAGATCTCAGAACCCAGAGCAGAGGCTCATGGGGTGACACCAGCCTCCCCAAGAGGTTGATCATTTTTATCCTCATTTATTTATTTATCTTTTTAATGCTGGTCTTGATGCACTGTATGGATAATAGATCAGGGAGGATGGGCAAAGGTTTCCTTAAAGGGCCAGACAGCAAAGCTTCTATGCTTCCTGGCCGTGTGTCTCTGTTGCAATGTCTCAAGTCTACGCCTGCAGCATGCTCAAAGAAGCATTCCTTGCAGGCCAGGTGACGAGCGGGCCTGCTGGCAGTGACGTGCAGCCCCAACCAGCCCCTCCATGCCCACCTGTCCCTCACCCCAGGGGCCATCGATGGCCCACCGCTAAGGCCTACTCAGACGCTGCCCTCAGTGGAAGGGAGAAGCCCACCTCTAGTGACCAGTCAAGCCTCAGATCCAGGACAGCTCCTCCCGGGACAGGCCAGGGCCTTGTGATCATGACCTTACAGTCCAACCTCCCCTGGGCAGTGCTTCACCCCCACCAACTCCCAACACAGGGAGATACTATCAAAACTCTCAAGAGAAACCTCTCTGTTTCAGGGCTCATTTCCCAGGGAACCCATGGCCCACCAGAAGCTGCTGCCAGCTATGAGAAAAACCCTGACTGAACCCGCTTCTTGGACTCAGGAGACGGCCCCCAGTGTCCAAGACTTGAAGACAAAGCAAGGCTGCACCTGCTGGCCCCTCTCTCGCACACAGAGGCTGGATGCTGTGCTGCGAACCCAGGAGATCCAGCCCCAGTTTGTGCAGATGCTGGTGGGGCTCCGGGCTGGACCCCTAGCACAAGGCTCCTTGGATTGACTTGCTAGTCTCCAACATGTGGCAGTGTTTACTGGGCAGGAACCTACCTAATTATCTCACAGATGCTCACCTGGAGCATCTCAGCCCTTCCCTCCTCCAACCTCTCCATCAACCCAGAGAAGAGGAATACACAGCTTTTAAGTTCCCAGCTTCTCGAGAAGCTTAAACTGGACAGAAGAGATGCATGTGGCCTGTGCAGCCCGCCTGAGCCAGCCCCCCAGGGAAGTAGAAAATCCAAAGGGGTGTGGTTCGGTAAAAGGAGACCAGCTACACGCTGACACAGGGACAGAGAAGTCACAGCCAACGATCATAAACAGAGAGCATCGACAGGCAATGGGATAAACAAACTGCGATCCATCCATACAGTGCAATGCTACTCGGCAATCAAAGAAACAACAACACAGATGAACCCCTAAAACATTACATGAAAGAAAGAATCCAAACACGGAAGAATGCATACTGTGTGGTTTCCTTTGGGTTAGGGTCCTAAACAGGCAGGAGTAATCAATAGTGAGAGAAAGCAGATTGGTGTTGCTTGGTGATGGGGAGGAGGGCTGCCAGCTGACCGGAAGGCACACGCAGAGCTCAGAAGGTGGTAGGTGCTCCGTCTTGATCTTGGGGGTGGTTACGTAATTGAACACCATCGCCAAACTTGGCGAACGGCATTTCCACGTGAGCGAATCTGGCTGGCATTTCAAGAGATGGAAACCAAGTCTTCTCCCCTTGAGAACAGGCCAGAGGTCGTGACTCACCTCGAACAAATAGAATTAGTGGAAATGACGGTGTGACTTCAGAGACCTGGTCATTAAAGATGCTGCGTCTTCTATTCTGGTCTCTCTCAGCTCATTCCCTCCGGGGGAGCCCTCGGCTCTGTTGGGAGGATGCTCGAGCAGCCCGTTGGAGGAGCCCTCGAGGGGAAGCACTGAGGCCTCCTGCTGGTGGCCACACCAGGGAGCAGCCCCTCCAGCCCCAGCTGAACCATCAGATGGGAAGGCATCCCCGCCACACTCCAGCCGCATCCCCACCAAACACCCGCCAAGCTGTCCCTGAGTTCCTGACCCTCAGAAATGAGGAGGTAGTAATTGTTGGTTGTTTTAAGCCACTAAGTTGGAGGTGAGTTGTCACACAATAAGAGGTGCGTGATACGAGAGAAATGTTTTCCTTGCTGCTGACCTGTCAATACACAGTATGGTGCCTGGCACACAGTAGGCATTCAAATTAATATTGATGAGTGAATGAAGAGTACATGAATTAAATTATAAAGAATATACGAACTATCATTGAACTATTGTATCATAGCCTTAAGGGAGAATAAAAAAGGCATTTGTTGTGGGCCTACAATGCAACCATTGCCCCACATTGGTTTATTAACCTCCCCAAGAGCCCCAGAGATGCATAACTGCTGTCAATGTGCAGACATGAGAGCTCTCTTGTGCTTGGAGGCCCTGTCCGAGGGCACAGCCTCCCTCACCACCAGCACCCCCACCCGAGCCGTGCCTGTGTCACAACCGCTGACCCTGCACTGACCCGTCGTCATCACCCGGAGTCCATGCTTACATCAGGGTTCACTCCGGGCCCTGGCACAGACCTCCTTCATTCCTAGAGCCCTCAGTTCCTAGGAATGTCTTCTCATTGCAGAAGCATAACTGATGTTTGCTACACTGAATCTGAAGAGGGAAGAAAAATGATAGTGGGAAGAAGCGAAGTGCAAATAGGAAACATCAGCTTTCGGAAGGGGACACCAAGGCGTGGAGAGGCTCCATGACTCAGCCGCAAACCACGGGCTGGTCGCGACCCAGCGGAGCTTGAGAAACTGAGACGAGCAGCTTCTCATCGACGGAGCTCCCCTATTCGTCACTGTCATGGTGTCGCTTTATTTTACTTTTTAACTGACTGCAGAGTAATAGATGCCTTTTGTTCATAGAGATTGGAAACTACAGAAGAGCCTAAAAATTTCAGATCATCTACCTTCTCCCTTAGCCCAGAAGAAAGCAACTGTGTATTTGGCGTACTTCTTCTGATCATCTGTACCATTTTTATGCAATAGGAAGGGGAATCGTATGATGCATATTATGGGAAGGGTTTTTTCGGCCTTGGCACGACTGTCATGAGGGCTGGATGATTATCTGTTGTGAGGGGCTGCCCTGTAGATTTCAGGATGTCTGGTGGTAATCTGCTGCCTGCACATGCCAAGAGCCCACCCAACTTTTAACAAACCGAAAATGTCTCCAGATGCTGCTACACAGACATTCCTCCCCAGCTGGGAACCAGCTATGTCATTACCTGCTTGTTTCACCTCCTCAGATGCCAGAAGTGTTTTTCCAGGCCATAGGCATCTTCTCACATAGAATGTTTTAATGGATGCTTGGATTGTGTCTAATCCACGGGCCATCGTCTATTAACCGACACTCTTAGGGGACATCCCTGCAGCTCCCAGTTTTACTCAGTTTGTTTTCAAACCCTGGACATTACTTCAGTCTTCACCTCCATTGAGGAATATCAAGCTCTGCACTGTGTCTGGTCCAGAAAAATACAGTTTTTCTTTGTTCTGCAGAAAGTGCCCCGGGAAGTCTGGGTGGACTGTGGCTTCTGTAAGGAACTCTCTGGCAGGAGGAACTGCTTTCAAAGACTTGGCAAGCACGGCCTTCACCTTGCTGTGGATTTCCTGTGACGAGCTGGGGCCCTGAGATGCTAAACAATAGAGCCTCGGTGGCACGACCTCTTCCCTCGCTGCTGGAAGTCACTACAAAAAGCTCAATCCTGCTTTCGCAACCAAGCTGCTCAGAACTAATTTAAAACTTTTGATTAAGCCAGCATCTAAAATGGCAGCCTCAGGCTGTTCTTGTTTCCTCTGAGTAGTTAATTACAGAGCAACTGGTTGACCTGGCCAATGTATTGGATGAAATGCCTCAAACAGGGCTCCCAGGGGAGCCTGGGGTTGTAATGGAGAGAAGCTTGGACTGGGGGTTGGAAAACCTGGGTGCTAGTCCCGCGGTGTGAACTTAGGAGGCTTAGAACCTGTGTGAGCCTCGGTTTCCTCATCTGTAAAATGGGACTAACACCTCCCTATCCAACACCCAGAGATCTTGGGAAGGTTCTGTGAGTTTCGGTATCTGTAGACACTTTGCAGAGTGTCACACCTTATAGAAATGTCAGCAACAGATGGGAGACTTACGTCAGGAGCAGGCTGTGTAACTATGATGCTCCTCCTCAATTAGATACTGTTTCCCTCTGGATTCAGGGCAGGAAAAAGAAGTCATTCTAAGAAGTCAGATAATAACAAGTGTTAGGAAGGATGTGGAGAAGGTGGAACCCTTGTTTTCTGCAGTGGGGAGGGAAAATGGTATGGCTACTGGTAAATCATTTGGTGATTTCTCAAACAATGAAATGTAGAGTCACCACATGACCCAGGAGTTTCACTCTTGAGTACACGCCCAAGAGGACTGAAAACATCTGCCCACATGAACACTTGTACACAGACAATTACAGCAGCATTATTCACTAGAGCCGAAAAGTGGAAGCAACTCACATGTCCATCAAAAGAGGTGAATGGCTGAATGGAATGTGGTCCGTGCCCAAAATGGAACAGGACTCAGTCACAGAGAGGAAGGGCTCATTGACGCAAGCTGCAGTGTGGGTGAATCTTGAAACCACTCTGCTGAGGGAGAGAAGTCAGACGCAGAGGCCCACACTGTGTGATTCCATGGATACGGGACATCCAGAACAGACGAATCCGTACAGACAGGGAGCAGGTTGAGCGGCTGACTGGGCTGGGGGTGGGGAAATAGGAAAGGTTGCTAAAGGGCACAGGATTTCTGCTTGAGGTGGCGAAATGTTCTAAACTGCCTGTCATGACGCTTGCATACATCTGCATAAAGCAGCCAAGTTGAGCAAAGTCTTGGGCGATACAGAAAATGATGCTAGTTTTATTTCTGATTTTCGAGTCAAGTGGGGATGGCGGTAGCTTATGCTTTTGTGTGTGATGCCCCTTGGTGTTCCCTGTCGCAGCATCACGGGGAACACACAGCAGATGCTCAGAAAATAAAGGCCGCCGAGTGAGAGAAGGAACAAGTTGGGGAACAGAGGAAGGAAACCCGCTGTATGTGGCTTATTCAATGATAATGGACGAATCTTAGTAACAACGTGAGGGAGGCGTGAAGAGCTGGGAGACCGGAATACATACACACTGCTGATACTATGCGTAACATGGGTGAGGAGTGAGCATACTGCAGAGCACAGGGAGCTCTGTCTCATGCTCTCTGGTGAACGGGGAAGGAAGTCCCAAAGGCAGGGGACATACGTGCATGTGTGGCTGATTCATCTTGCGGCACAATGGAAACCAACACAGCATTGTAAAGCAACTGTCCTCCAATAAAAAGTTAATTTAAGAGGGAAAAAATAATAACGTGACACTAACATTTTCAGCCCCTTTCTTCGCTGAATGTTATTCTGTGTAGGAAATGTGTTTTGCTTCTTTAGATCTCACTAGTTTACCCAAAACTCAATAATAAAAATGATTTTTTACATGTGCATTCATTCATTACATGCTGGAGCACTTCACTTACACTGACATGTGGGTCCTAGCATCATTTCCATGTTATAAATGAAGAAACAGAGCACCTCAGCTGCTCTAGTGATGAAATGGCCTGAGATATAATCGCATACAAAGTCACTTGTTGCAGCACTGGAGTAGCAAAAGATTGGAAACTAAATGCCCAACAAGTGGGCACTGTTTAAATGAATGATGGTATACACTTTGGGTAGAATATGATTTAGCTGTTCAAAAAAAGAATAAGGCAGGTATTTATACACTGATACAGAAGTATCTCCAAGATACAGTAACTGAAATTAAAAATAAAAGCGAGAGAGAACACAGCTGGTACCTATTCTGGTTATATCTGGAAGGATATTAAGCAAATGGTAAGAGTTGGTGCTTCCAAAGGGGTATCTGAGAAGCTGGGTGTATTGTCAGGGGAGGCATGTGGATGCTGCAGTAACAAACAACCCCCTAAGTCTAAGTGGCTTAAATGACAGAGGTTTGGTTCTCATCTGTACAAGACCGTCACAGGACAGCAGGGGCTGTCTGCTCATAGATCACTCAGGGATGGAGGCTGACGGAGCTGTCACCATCTCTGACGATGCTGCTCATCAGAGAGCTCTGGAGGTCTTGTGCTGACAGTGAGCTCCAGCCTGGAAGTAACATGCGTCGTTTGTTTTGAGTCACTCTGTGAGGCAAGTGGGATCTTACATCCCCAGCCAGGGTCCAAACCCTCACCCCTTGCATTGGAAGCACAGAGTCTTAACCACTGGACCATCAGCGATGTCCCTAACACGTCACTTCTGCTCATAAGTCCCCGGTCGGCACTTGCCACGTGATCCCCCAGCCACTGGGGGGCCAGGAGATGGAAATCTACCTGCACCCGGAGGTGGAGAACCTCTGTGCAGTGTTAGTGCCGGCCAGCTGGGAACAGACGTGGGCGAGAGGATAACTTTCCCCCCATAGACCCTTTTAAACATTTGAAGATTTTTCCCGGGCATATACTGCCCAAGCATGAATGGAAATGTCTAACAGGCGCCTCCATGGGAATAAAGTAACAGGCAAAGTAGGCATAAGTTCCAGGGAATCTAGAACCAAGAGACCACAGATCTTGCCAGTTGAGAGGGGGAGGGACCAGTGCAGGCTATTTGACTTTCACGGTACATTTAAAGAGCACCTACTGTGTGCCAGGGGTCAGCTCTGCAATGGAAACACGAAGGAGCTCAGAGCCGACTGGAGGGAAGCTGGGACACTGGGGTTCAAGCCCGGGCCCTCCCTGGGTATCCTCATTTGCCTCACCCATTCACAAATGGGGCTCCAAGGACCTACTGTGGACAGTTACACTAGGGGGTTGAGGGTGGCGTGGACGGGGATTCTCTGGTCCACGAGGTGTCTCACAGGTGGAAACAGGCGTGCATCTTCACCCCCCCCCCAACACATTTGCAACAGGACAAAGAACCGCCCCTGGGAGACCTCCAGCCTCCCATTTTCCCCTCCTTCCTCTTATTTCCTTCTTTCTGCTAATGGACCGACTCTCTGGGGTTAATCAGGCCACTTTTCATTCTGTTCAACTGCATCATTTTTGATCTCTCCACTCAACAAATCTGCACAAGCCACGTTAGAAGTTATTTGTGGAGCATAATCTGCTTAGTATCTTATCAAAACTTTGAAAGCTGTAATTCAGTTCAGATGGGGCACTTGGGGGCTGCAAAGGGGGAGGGAAAAAAGAATGTCAGAATGCTGGGATTATCAAGATTTGGATTAGCAGGCAATTTCCTGAGTTCGCCGACTTCATAGATGAGGTCAGAGAGGTCCGTTCTGAGTGGAGCCCATTAATCTCCGTTGTTAGCGAGGAAGCGTTGGAAAGTGCAGGTGTTAACAGTCTCCGTGTTATTTTTGGGAGAATGTGGATTGAACACTCGCAGGAAGTGTACTATTCCCTTGCCAGCATCCTGGAGTGTTATTTTAGGCAGCAGAACTGAGGCCTGTGAGCAGAAGCTGGGTTTCAACACACCTTTAAGGCAAGAAGGGTACTCTGCAGGCAAGAATTCTGCTGCAAAGGTGGGGAAAATTAAAATAATGTGCTCTGCAAGGATGCTCATAAAGGTTGTCCATAGACCTCTCCAGGAGAGCAATGGCCTCAGCTACCAGTCCATCTGACTTGGAAGAATATGTGGACCAGTCCTAGTTCTCTGGATCAGATGGGCTAGTCTGAATGAAATTAGCCCACAGGCACACACACACACACACCCCAACTCAGCGTGCACATCTCTGCCTACATAAAGGCTGTTTCCCCCATAACTTGAGGAGTTTACTCTTTAAATATAGATTATAAATTCTAAATTAAAAAAACAACAACAACAGTGTGTTCAACCATTCTGAAAGGCTGTGTTGGAAATGCAATGGAATTTTCTCTTTTGGCCCCTCCAGCTGCGCAGCAATTTGGAGTGAACATCAAGAGCATAAACTCTTAATGCCCAACTGCCAGGCTTCTGGCTTTCCAGCTGGGGGCCCTTGGGCAGATTTCTTACCCTCTCTGTGCTTTAGTTCCTCCATCCGTAAAATAAGGGAGGATGTAACTGCAATAATGTGTCTATCTAAAAAAGTTGTTGTGTTGAACTAACACGAGTACAGCCACACCTTGGAGACACAGCGGCTTAAGATCCAGTTGCTGCGAGAAAGCGAACATTGCAATGAAGAGAGTTACACAAATTTTTTTATTGCTCGTGCATATAAAAGTTATATTGTACACCCAAAACCAAGATAACATTGTAAATCAACTCTGCTTCAATAAAAAAGTTATGTTCACACTGTGCTCGAGTCTACTGGATTGCAATAGCATTACTATTATTATTACTATTACAAGACCATAGTCTTAAAAAAACAATGTGCAAGGTAAAAAGCAATTCTTACCTCAAGTAAAAATATTTCATTGTTAAATATTTTATTGTTAACAAGGCTATAACATCAAAGCAATAGCAAATGTCACTAATCGCAGATCACTATTACAAATATAATAAGTTCAAAGTATGGAGAGAATTAGCAGAATGTGACACAGAGACGCGGATTGAGCGAATGTTGTTGGACAAATGGCGCTGATAGATTTGCTCCGCTCAGGGTTGCCACAGCCTTCGCTTTATATAAAATGCTGATATCTGTGATGCGCAATAAAGCGAAACGCAGTAAAATAAGGTACGCCCGTAAACTGCTTGGAACAGCACCGGGCGCAGGGGAGGTGTGACGTGAGCTGGTTTTGAGGATGACGATGGTGATGGTCACGGTGATGAGGGTGAAGGTGGTGATGGCGATGATGTGATTGATGACTATCCTCGTCCACGTGAGTGGCTAGGACAGAAGACCCTCGACCGGGTGACTTATAAGCATTCATTTCTTATGGTTCTGGAGGCTGGGAAGTCCAAGGTCAAGGTGCTGGCAGATTTGGTGTGTGCTGAGAGCCCACTTCCTGGTTCATAGAAGGCCACCTTCTTGCTGTGTCCTCGCATGGCAGAAAAGGCAAGAGACCCCTGCATCTTTGTTAAGGGCACTAACCCCATTTATGAGAGCTCCATCCTCAGGATATAATGACCTCCAGGCCCCACCTCCTCGTACCACCACACTGGAGATTAGGTTTCAATGGATGGATCAGGAAGGGGGGTGGGGTAGGGACACAAACATCCAGTCTGTAGCAATGACAGTGGTTAGGATGGTGGCTCCCTGTGTTTAAATGCATGATACACATAAGCCGGGGAGTCTAGGAATATATACGGGGTGGGTATTCATGAAGCTTGTGTGCTTATATCCTGAGACTACTAATTAGAGAGATCACTTGTGGTTAGCTGTCAACCAGCAAGCCCCACTGAGTGGATTAAAATATCTCCCAGGGCTTGATTAGGACCTGGGAACACTTGGTTAGAGAGTCTGTGGTCATTTCTAAGGACAAGGGACTCCAGCCCCTTTCTGAGGAACACAGGCTCCACTGTGTAGATTTCTCTGGGAAAGTGAGATGGACAGTGCATTTCCCACGCACAAGAAGACCATCTATGCAGAGAGACAGAGAGAAGCAGAGAGACAGAGAGAAGCAGAGAGCGCTCTGGCCTCGTGACAACCTGCGAGATAAGATGCTGACCTTGCTATTTCACAGACAAGGAAACCAAGTCCTGGAAAGACCACACACGGGGTGGAGGGGGCAGGCCAGGGTTTGAAGCTGTCTGCAGAAACTGCGTCTCGAGCCAGTCACACCAGGGGACAGTGTGTGTGACTCTGCTGGGTGCTGCTGTTGTTCAGCCGCTCAGTCATGTCTGACTCTGTGACCCCATGGACTGCCGACCGCCAAGTTCCTCTGTTCATGGGATTCTCCAGGCGAGAATACTGGAGGGGGTTGCCATTTCCTCCTCCAGGGGATCTTCCCGACCCAGAGACTGACCCCACATCTCCTGCATTGGCAGGAAGATTCTTTACCACTGCACTGAGCCAATCAGGAAGCCCTGCTATGTGTGGCGGCTGCCAAGTCCAGAGTTGGCATTCTCAATCTTTCTGCCAGGGTGTCTCAGACCTGGTTCAGGAGGTTCTTCTCCAGGCAGATGTTGCAATGCAGATTCCAGCTGTGGCCCCACAGATGTGCTCAGCTTGGAGGTCCAGGTGTGGGCGAGGGGTCTGCACTGCACCGTGGTCCCCAGGTGAGAGGACTGGGGGTCACTGCCCTTGGAGAGACACGGATTTCTGCTCTGGTCCTCAGCCACAGTCTGGGTTTTCTAAAACAGCAGGCCAAAGGGACCAACCCTTTCGAGTGGACTTTGTTGAGACACTTGATGTCCAGCAGAGGGGAAGGCAGATGAAGAAACAGCTCAGGAGCAGAAGACAGAACCGCAAAGCGGGCTCCGCTGCTTCTTAGCCCAAACATCACTTTGGGCCTCAGTCTCTTCATCTTTAAGATGGGTGCAACAGTCCTCATACCATCAGGGTCCAGGAAATGAGGCTTCTGAAACACAATGCTACGTGTCCACCACTAACGACCCTCATTCCCAGAGCCTTCAGCCCCTTCTTCCTGTCCACACCAGAGAACACGCCCCCAGGTGCATGCCTGGCCTTCTCTGGGGAGGATAACTCAGCAGGCGGGGTCAGGGTTGGGGACTCATCAGCCCCACCCAAGCCCATTGGAAGCTGCAGCTTCACGCGGAGGAGGCTCTAATTACCTCACACGAGGAGGCAAATGGGGGATAAAATTACTGGCAACTCGAGTCATAAATACTTACTTTCCCTTTTAACGTTTTTACGATACTCCCTCTTTTCAGATGCAATAATTTACCCTAATGTGTTCCTCCCGCTGCGTTCTCCACTCATCTGACATCTGTGTAAACGTCAGGACAGCAGAACCAGAGTAAATCACATTCTACTGATTCTGTGCATTTCATTCTACGGTGTGATGCCGAAGCCGCATCAGCTTTACCTGCCAGTGTGAGGACTGAGAACACCAGACCCTGCCCTCTGTGTTATCTTGATGAACAGGACATAAATTTTAACTCCCGCAACTGGAAGACTACCAAAATGCCATCGAGTTGGTCTGGATGTTTTTTAAGGAGTTGGAATGGAACATATTTGTCTCATCCCGTTCACCCAGGGAGTCATGGATCAGTGTCCAGTGGGCCTGCCTCTAAACACTTAACGAGGGAACTTTGGGAGGACATGGGGAGAGAGAGGCTACTTGTTTTCTAAGATCACATAGTATGGGAAAATTTCCCAAATGGAATTTCTTTGAGGTCTGATGTCATTTAAAGAGATAGACAGTGTCTCCGTTGGGATTAGGCTCCAATGAGGAAGACAAAACAAACAAACAAAAATAAGTAATGGATGGTGGCTTAAACACACCATATTTGATTCTTCAGCGTAAAAGAAGATATGCGGGTCTGGCGTGGTGCTTCCATGAGTTTAACAGGGGACAAGACCCTTTCAGGCTCCTACAGGGTGGCCCACCTCCTTATGCTCCAAGATGGCTGCCTGAGCCCTGGCCATCACATCCAAGGTTCTGATGGCAGGATGGAGGGAGAGAAGGTCTAGGCCTTCCTTCTTTTTAGAAAAAAGGAGTTTTTTAGAACTGTTTTTGTTTTATTATTTTAGTTTTGGCTGTGCTGGGTTGTGCTGTGCTGTGTGGGCTTTCTCTGGTTGCAGCGCACAGGCTTCATGCTGCCCTGGCTTCTCTCGTTGCAGAGCATGGTGTCTAGACTTGTGGGCTTCGGTAGTTTTGGCACACGGGCTCAGCTCTTGTGGCTTCTGGGCTCTAGAGAGCAGGCTCAGTAGTTGTGGTGCTCGGGCTTAGTTGTTCCATGGCATGGGATCTTTCCAGATCAGGGATTGAACTCACATCTCCTGCATTATTGCAAGCAGATTCTTTACCATTGAGCCACCAGGGAAGCCCTTGTTATAATTAATGAGTCAATACTGATACATTATCATTAATGAAACTCCATATTTTATTTGGGTATGGATGTGAGAGTTGGAATATAAAGAAAGCTGAGCGCCGAAGAATTGATGCTTTTGAACTGTGGTGTTGGAGAAGACTCTTGGGAGTCCCTTGGACTGCAAGGAGACCCAACCAGTTCATCCTAAAGAAATCAGTCCTGAATATTCATTGGAAGGACTGATGCTGAAGCTGAAACTCCAATACTTTGGCCACTGGATGTGAAGAACTGATTCATTGGAAAAGACCTGGATGCTGGGAAAGATTGAAGGCAGGAGGAGAAGGGGATGACCAAGGATGAGATGGTTGGATGGCATCACCAACTCAATGGACATGAGTTTGACCAAGCTCCAGGAGTTGGTGATGGACAGGGAAGCTTGGCATGCTGTAGTCCACAGTCGCAAAGAGTTGGACATGACTGAGCGACTGAACTGAACTGAACTGATACTTTCTTCAGATTCCCCAAGTTTTCAGCTAATGTCCTTCTTCTCTCTGAGGCTTCCATCCAGGGCCCTCACACCTCACCCTTGGTCATCACATCCCCGTAGGCTCCTCTTGGCTGAGACAAACAGCTCATGCCCCTCCCTTCTGAGGAGACTTCCCAGAGGTGCCGCGTGACGTGCCCCCTTGCTTCTCACTTCTCTACAATTCCTCATGTAGTCACATGGCCATGCCCAGCTGCAAGAGAGTCTGGAGGTGAGTCTTCCTTCCCAGTGCCATGCAGGCAGCAGAGGACTAGGGAAGAGGTGGAGAATGGATCCTGGGGATAATGAACAGCTCCTGCTATGGAAGGGTCTTAGGAGACCACTCTGGTGGGCCTTCGATGTGTTCCTAACAGCCCCAGTGGGCCAGGAAAGGTAAGCAATCACCCTGCGGTCACACAGCAGGGCCAGGAGAAGAGCCCAGCACATGTCCTTTCCCGTCTCCCAGGCTCCTCCACGCTCCTCTCCTCTCCTGCTCGGGCTTGTTTCCAAGTAGATTCCAGCTGTCATCCTCTGCTCACATCAAGTCTCCATTCAGGCCCTGCAGCCTTCAGGAAGGCCTCCCTCATCCCTGTCACCCTGGGCTGGATTTAAAGGACCAGAGGATATGTTCTCCAGTGGGTCCGCTCGGTGAGTGCTCCCTGTGGGGCCAACTTTGTTTGCTGAGGGCTCCACACTGTCTCCTGGAACCCTCAGAGCCATCTCACAGACCAAGTGTGATTATTCTCCTAGCTTCACATAAGAAGTGGCTGAGGACTGGCTCAAGGTCCCAGTCGGCCTGGGAAGGAGCTGGGTTCCCAGGCAGGCCCATCTCCGGAGCCCACGCACAGATGTAATGTCACACAGCGTAGGGCTGAGCCGCCTGTCTCCCTCACACGGGGATGGGGCGTCTGTGGTCTCCGGGAGGCTCTCCCGGCTCCCGAGGGTCAGCAGGGCTGGGTCCTGCTTGGGGACTCGGAGGGCCCCTGCCCCTGCCTCGCTGGCCCATTCTGCCCCCGTCCTGGCTCTGAGCGGTCGTCACACGACAGTCTTCTCGGTGTGGGTGGGTCTGAGTCCGAATTTCCTCCTCTCGTAAGGACACGAGTCATCGGATTAGGGCTCATTCTAACCCAGCACGACCTCATCGTAACTTGATTAGACACAATTTCCAAATAAGGTCACGGTCACGGGTCCTGGGGGTTAGGACTCGAGCACACTCCAACACACCCCAGGGAGCTGGGAGGAGAGCTTCCCCCCATCAGCACGGTCCACTGGCCTGCTGGCTTGTTTATCTTTAGCTTCTGTAGCAGAGCGTCAGCGAGAAACTCATGTCGCTCTCGAATGGGGACCTGAAGAGGGCTAACTAGGGGAGGATTTACGAGGGACCTACAAGGGGTAGTGCAGCCACCTCAGCATAAATGGGGGGCTTCTCGGCTGATGGAGGGGCTGGCGGGAGGAGATCTCAGTGCCCCTGGAATAGAGGCCTCTGGGAGAGAGGCCTGTCTGCAGGAGCTGGGGCCTTCCCCAGAGGGACATGGATGACGTGAGCCTGAGCAAGCCCCACAGACTCCCCACTGGCTCTCCCCCACCGCCTGCTCGCTTGCTGATGCTTTCATTGGCTGAACTCACATGGAAGCCAGGCCAGGGGAGCCCCATTAACACCGTACAGTGTGTTGCAAGTCACAGCCTCCAAGGGCAGAGTGGAGAAGAAAGGGTGGCAGGAGGGGTCCCACTGGGGTCTACACTGCCCTGAGATGTGCTGACCGCTCAGGGCTCATGGTGCGGGCTCCCCCTGTGGCCAGGGTGCAGGCGGGTAGCTTGAGTCCAGCCCACAAGATACCTGGCACCGACATCCCAGTCTGGAGGCGAGGCTCCTTGGGGGTCGCCACGGGGCCACCAGCCTGGTTCAGGATTTCATTTCCAGGCTCTCATCACACATGTCACAACCTTCTAGAAAGTCTGTGCACTCGCCAACACGCCTTTCCAAATGCCTTCGCTCCCAGAACAGGCCAGAGTGAAGATCTTGTTCCAACCCGAATTCCTAAGTGATATCAACCCAGGGCAACAGTCTGGGTCTCCCTCCAAGGGAGAGACCTCACCTTCGGTCGGGTTTCTGAAGACACTTGGAGTGGAGGGGATGTTCCCAGAGGTGTGAGCAGGGGCTACCAGCAACTCCTGGAAGCCAAAGACACACTCAGATCTGAGCTGGGGGAAAACGGCGTTCAGAGCCTGGCAGAACCCCAGAGCCCGTGGGAGAGGGAGGCATGGGTGGAGGGGATGTTGCGGCCTCAGTGCTGCAAAGGAGGGGGCCAAGAAGAGTCTGAAGTCTCTCAGCCTCCCTCCATGCCCCGGGCTCCTGCTGCCTCCCCTGGGGAATCCCACGGTGAGCCGGAGAGAGGAGGTCCAGGGAGCCCAGGTGCACTGTCTTCCTCCTCAGGCTCAGCGGGACACAGGGCCGGGGAGAGTGTGGGGCTGAGCAAACCCCTTCCCCGGGGACCGAAGCCTGCTGCGGCTGCCGGGCACTCTCTCCGGCACTCTCCGAGCTTCACCCGCATGACCTTGTCCAGCCTGGACTGTGTGCAGTCTCTGAGACGTGCTGGTGGGCTGCAGCCTGAGCACCTGTCCGATGCCAGGCTGGAAGGACGGCTACCCTGTTTGTGCTCACAGCAGCCCCCGTGGCTAAGCAAGATGTATGTCTTGTCCCCTTTTTCAAGACGGAGAAAACAGTCTCCGAGAGGACAGAGTCGCTTCTTGAGTGTGTGTCGATCAGTGGAACAAGCACCCTCAGGCTTCGGGATCTCAGCCCGACACAGGGTCCTCTCTCATCAGGTCCAGCCCAGGATGTGGGATGGGCGATCCGCTCCACATGGTCACTCCAGAACCCAAGGCCCATTTTCCTAGGGTCGTGGAGTCTCCCACTAGATCCCAGTGTCCAGTCAGTGGCCAGGGGATCGTGGAAGATGATGGAAGTTTAGGGACCAGGCTGGCCATGGCAACAGGGCGCTCCTTCCTGTATCCATCAGCTGGAAGCCAGTCTCAGGGCCCCACCTGACTGCTGGGGTGGGGGATGAAGTGCGCTGTGTGCCAGGAGGCAGGGGTGATATCACAGACTCCATGGGGCACTTCTGGTGGGCACCACATGGGGGGCAGAGTGGAAATGCATGGCTGGGGAAGAGGCCCTCAAGGCACGAGATAGGGGGTGAGGGGCAGGGCCCGACGTGCGGCCCTCCTGAGCCCTGGCTTTGGAAGCTGTTGGGGGGAGACAGGACAGCAGACTAATTGACTCGGGTGAGGCCGCTCGGCCGGTGGCCTGCAGCCGCGCTGTCCTGACCCTGCAGCTGTCTCCGTGCTATCAGCGGTGGCAGCTGTGGAGCTCCATCCCCAGCAAGGACGGTGCTCTGCCACCGCCTGGTCTTCTTGGAGATGCTTTGAGACGCAGGTCCATGGGCCTCTGGGTCCGCGGTCTGCAGAGCCAGCCAGCCGCTCACCTGCGCTGGGCAAGTCCAGCCCGACCTTTCTCCAAGGCACCCGGGAGCCACCCCAGGCAAGTCACCACAGGGCCGGCTGCAAGTCAGGCCGCCTTACAAATTACCCCGTGAAATCTAAAAGCTTCAGCAATCCCCGGGATTACTAGGAGCCCGGGCAAGGCCTTGTTAGGACGGGCCTCCGGGAGAGCATGGAAGGTATTTACATTTGTTGAAGGGCTCATTTCGGTGAAGGATGACAGGGCCTCGGCCCTGGAGAATCATGTGTGCATGAGTTTTTTTTTTTTTTTTTTTGCAGCAAACACTTGAACTCTCCAGAGGTCAGATGCAGTGCAGAGCAGAACCCCGCTGAGCTTCAGAAAGGGTCTCGTTGTGGGTGGGGTCTCATTGTGGGCAGGGTCTTGTTGTGGGCTAACCCGGTGCCTGGTGCCAACCTGCATCTGGATTTTGGTGCCTTCCAATTCTGTCTTCTGTAAGCTTGGCAAAGGAGACACCAGGGATCTTTCCACGGGTTCCAACTGGATTCGGCAGGTGCCTCGCCTGATGTCCACGCCAGGCACCTTCCATTCCCTGCTCTGAAGATCTTCCTGGCCTTGGGGGCTCAGGGATTCCATAGGATTTGCCCAGAGCCTATCCCTGCATGACTGAGAGAGAGAGTTCTTGCAACCTGGATGAATCATTGGCCAATGAGCAGCAGAAGCCAGTGGATAAATGTCCTTTCTTTCTCCTCCTTGAATAAGCTGTCCTGAGCAGCAACTGTTTATATGGACTTTAGGAAGATGGCCCCATAAAACCAAGCAATGGCTGGCTCTTAATACCAGGTGCTGGTCAGTTCAGACTGGACCTTCCTATTAGTTCTCCTTGCCCTCGCTTCCGCTTCCTGGGGTTGCACCTCCTAAGAAGGCAGGAGCCTGTGAGCCTTGCCTCGGGCTTTGGTTTCTGGGGAACATGCACTCACGCACATACTCGCACACATATTGACACAGTGATTATCTTGAGACTTCCCCAATCCTGGTAAATCAAGGGGTCTCTCCTTCCACAAAAGGATCAAGATGGCTCTCATTGATCTTGTAGACTATGGTTTCTATGATAGAGATGGATGAACTGTCCTGGAAACTGTTCCCCTTCACTCCAGGGCACACAGACACCCACATCTCCGGCCTCCCGTGCAGCTAGGGGTGATGGAGTGTGAAGATATTGGTGTTGACTGCTCCGCGGTGGATCCATAAGACATGAATCTGCAACCTTCCCCATTCTTCTTCATCTACCTGCTGAGTGGAGAGGCCTCCAAGGACCAGGAGGAGGCAGACGTGGAAGACAGGAAGGAGCAGCACTTCCACAAGAGATGCCCAGCTGCGGAAGTCAAGTCGGCGCTGGACTGCTGTGTGAACAAGATATAAACCTCCGTACATGAACCTCTCAAACACAGGGGCTGTGTACTGTGGCAGGAAGACCATCCTCGTGAGTCTGACCTGCAGACTGCATGGAGTACATCTCTATGCACCATCCCACTGAAGCTTCACAGAGGAAGCACAATTCATATTAAAACTGGACTGCTGTGGAAATCGAGGCATAGGAGTTTACAGCATTCAGATGTTCACACAGTGAGCAAATAGTGGGGAGGAGCTCTGGAACTTCAGTGCTAAAAAGAACTCTTGCCACATGAAGCATGCCCTCCTCCACTTGACAGATGAAGAGACTGAAGTTCAGAGAGGACCAGGGACCAGCTTGAGGTGTCACTCAGTTCCCTGGAGTGCTGACGGTGAGTCCTCTGGCCTCCGGATCTCCTGTGCCCTTTCTAAGGCACTGGGGACAGACACATGTCTTCACAGCCCTTGGCTGTCTCTTCTGGGGTCGGGGTGTGGGGGGAAGCAAATGGTCCTTTTCATGAAGGCAATGACCAAAGAGGTGAATCAGGCACATCCAATGAGGCGGTGCTGAGGCTAATGGACATCGGGCAGAGAAGGGGTGATGTTGTGGCAAAGGGCAGAGACAGAGTTGGAACCGGTTCCTCTGCTAACTAGTTGTGTGATGCAGGACAAGTGAGTGAGCCTCTCTGTGCCTCGGGTCCTCATTTATAAGAAGGCTGGTCATGGAGCCCACTCAGCACAGCTGTCCCAGAGGTTCTAACAAAACTGTCAGATGAGCCACTGCGTGTTGTCAGCGCACGGTAAACCCTCAAATGTTAACTATTATTGTTGTTGGAATTCTCTGTTTGGCCAGTTGCAAGACTATCACAATTTAAAAGGCCCAGGGCCTTTTTCTTTGTCCCTCCAAAGTTCTTAACACACTTCCCAGGTTCAAAAACCCACACACTGACTTCTCTCTCCTCTCATTAAACTAAGCTTTCGGAAAAGATCTAATATTAGTTGTCATGTAAATCGCTGAGCTGCCCTGCCCTGCCCAGGGAGCCTGCACCTGAGTTTTCACTGCAGATGAGGTGGTACACCCCCTGGGATGGGGGTTGGTCTGGGCTGGCAGGCAGAGGCAGGGGGCGGGAGCCCCTCCTGGAGTGCCAGGTGGACACCCCCGCCCTGCTCCCTGCCTGGATGCCCTGGACCGTGTACCCCATCAGGCACTTGGGGCTGTGTCTCCTGACGGCAGGGGTGCCCTCAGCCTTCTCTCCAAGCTAGATGGAAAGCTCATAACATGCACCTGAGCTTGGCTCTGCGGTTTTTCTGTTTTGCTCATTTCCCACAAGGTCCTCAGGAGGATGGCATCCTGGTGGGCTGATTCCTGGAAAGTGTGGGGAAAGAGCCATTATCTTTGGGGAAACCAGAAAAACTTTTCCAGAGAAGGATGTGGAATGTTGGCAGAGGTGGGGGAGGAGGGTGCAAAACAGTCCACCCAAAAGTGATGGAACATGATCTGAGGAGACCTGGGCTTGCCCTGCCATCTCCCTGGCAACCATCACCCACCCATGCTCCACTATTCATCCATCAGTCATCCAATCTTCCTTCCATCCATCCCTCCATCCACCCATCAGCCATCCATCCTTCCTTCCTTCCATCCATCCACCCAGCCCGGCCATCTGTCAGCCATCCGTCCATCCATCCTTCCATCCACCTGTGAGGTATCCATCCTTCCTTCCATCCATCCACCCAGCCCGGCCATCTATCAGTCATCCATCCATCCTTCCTTCCTTCCTTCCATCCATCCGTTAGGTATCCATCTTTCCTTCCATCCATCCATCCACCCAGCCCAGCATCTGTCAGCCATCCGTCCATCCATCCTTCCATCCATCCGTCAGGTATCCATCCCTCCTTCCATTCATCCACCCAGCCCAGCCATCCGTTGACCACACAGTTGTTGAAACATTAGCTATGGGCCAGCACTGTGCCAGGCACTGGGAACTTGACACAGACGCTTCCCTCATGCCCTCGGCTCACTGTCCAGTGGGGCACCCACAAAGGTAAGGATTCATCTGGGCTCCCCCCAAAGCACACCCTGAGGCAGGGAATGAAAACAGTGCATTTGGAAGATGGCCCTGGGGAAACCACCAGAGGAGAGGGGAGAAATGAGTTGGGGAACAGAAGGTACTGCAGAAGCTCCACCTGGAGCCCCACCCCGTTGGAAACCCCTGGAAGGAAGAACTCGAGGAGCGCGCCTCAGAAAATTGTCCCAGCTAAGAGACCGCAGAGCTGGGGCCATGACCCACACTGGTCGATGGCTGCTCCTGGGGCACTGACTCCACCGAGCCACCCACGGGGTTGGGGAGGGGCAGCACCCATCTTTCTACATCCATGCAGACATAAAACTATTCCGGAAAGATGAGCAGAGCCCACAGCCAAGTGGGGCTGTGCATGGGCTCGGCACACACAGATCCACAGCCACCCCAGAGGGAGGCAAACAGCAGCGACAAGACACGGGCAAAGTCCAAAATACAATGCCGTCTCAGGAATTATCAGGAGACTCCTTTGCGAGAAAGTGCAGAACTTTCGTGGGGAAACTGAAAACCTTACGAAGATGCGAAGGCAGGCCTGAACGTATGAGGAGAGAACGGGGGTAACAGAACGTGTGCAGCGGCACCCCCTCCAAGGATGCCTACGCCCCCAAAATTGGATGGCAAGTTCTGTACTATCGTGAGAAGAACTTGACAAGTGTGTTTTCTAAACTTCATACGGAAGAAACATCCACAAACGGATAAGACAATTTTGCAAAAGCTCCAAATGTGGTCTTTAGCTTAATGTGTTTCTTTATGCCCTCATCCTGGTGCCCGCATGCTTCGCATGTCTTTCTTTCTTTACACTTTTACGCAAATATCATTTAAATCTTAATAGTTTAAAAGCCCCATGATAAATCATCTGGTGGCTTTAACTTAATTTCCCTAACCACGCCCCTCCCATTGACATTTCAAATTTCAGCTTTTTATCTTCTTAAAAAATGCCATGGGTGAAATTTCATTTTTTTAAATTGTGGTAAGAACACGTGAGATCTACTCTCTTGCCAAACCTGTAAGTGTGCAGCACACTGTTGTTCACTGTGGGCACCGTGGTAGACAGCACCCCTAGATCGTGGCCACCTTGGATCACTGAAACTTTCCCCCTGCGGGGTGACTGCCCCTCCCCCAAGCCCTGGCGACCGCCATTCTGTGCTCAGTTTCGTTGAGTCTTACTTTTTTAGCTTCCACGTATAAGTGAGATCACGCAGTATTTGTTTGTGCCTGGCTTATTTCACATAACGTAACATCCTCTAGGTCCATCCGTGTTTCACAGACGGCAGACTCTCCCTCTTCTTGAAGGATGAATAATATTCCATTCTACATCTACCATGTTTTCTTTATCCATTCATCCATCGACGGACTCTTAGATTGTGTATCTTGGCCACCATGAATATACTGCAATGAGCAGAGGACTGCAGCTGTTTCTTGGATAACCTAATTTTCATTCCTTAGGATAAATATCCAGAAATGGGATTGCTGGATCATATAGTAGTTCTATTTTAAATTTTCTGAGGAATCTCCCTACTATCGTCCATAATGGCAGTACAGATTTACATTCCCACTAACAGAATACAAGAGTGTCTTTTTCCATACATCCTCACCAACACTTGTTTTCTTTCACTGTAGCTTTGTAATATATTTTGAGATCAGGAAGTGTAATGCCTTCAGATTTTACTTCTGTTCAAGATTGCTTTGACTGTTCAGAGTCTTCTGTGGTTTTGTAAGAATTTTAGAATTGCTTTTTCTACTTCTATGAAAAAGGTCTTTAGAATTATGAAAGGGATGGCGTTGAATCTGTAGATCATTTTGGGTAGTATGGACATGTTAACAATATTAATTCTTCCAATGAGATGTCTTCCCACTAATTTATGCTTTCTTTCATTTCTTTCATTACTGTTTTATAGTTTTCAGTGTACAAGTCTTTTACTTCATCAGTTAAGCTTATTCCTAAGTATCTTATTCTATTTTGATTCTATTGTGAGTGAGGTTGTATTCTTAATTTTCTTTTTAGATAGTCCATCGTTAGGGTAGAGAAATGCAACAGATTTTATATGTGGATTTTGTGTCTCATAACTGTACTGAATTTTTTTATTAGTTACGTGTGTATTTGTGTGAAATGTTTAGCGTTTTCTACATACAAGATCGTGTCACCTGCAAATAGATAATTTTACTTCTTTCTTTCCTATTTGGACACCTTTTATATCTTTTTCTTGCCTAATTGCCCTAGTAAGGGCTTCTAGTAGTCTACTGAATAGAAATGGCAAGAGTGGGCATCCTTGTCTTTTCCTGATCTTACAGGAGATGCTTTCAGTTTTTCACCATTGAGAATGATGTTAATTGTGGGCTTTTCACACATGGCATTTCTTATACTGAGGTACACTCCTAAAGAAGAGAAAACACTTCCAAACTATCCCACACCACACTCACAGAATGCAGGATAAAAACACTTCCAAACTATCAAACACCACACTCGATAGATGCAGAGGAGTTGTCTGGCAAACCTCAACACTTTCATGATAAGTTTCTACAACCAGATACAGAAGGGAAAAATTTCTAGGTATCAGAAATCCTCTGAGTAATGGCTTCGTTTTTATTTCATGGGTACTGCAAGTTTCAGTATCATTCTATTTTCCTCTAACTTTGAGAGGTCAGGAACAGGGGATGACAGAACTCAGAGCCAAACCTGTGGCCAGTGCCAGGCATCACGTTGGACATTTCTTACAGCAATTTCACTGCAAGTACCTTCTACATCCCTGCCCGTATCTATCCAGGTTAAATACTGTTAATCAACTATTCTAACTCCAGACACTGCTGAATCCAGACATGTTCCCCAGCTGAGAAGCTCTGGAGATGCTCGTGGAGCTGGGCTTCATGGAGCCTGGGGAGCACTAGAAATTGGGGGTGACAGCCAGGACTAGCTGTGCCTTCTGACGATGCCCTCTTATCATGGGAAGGCCTGCTCAGCCTGGTAGCACAGGCTGCTGATGGATGGTCATTGACCCTGCAGATGGGTTTGGTAGACGAGCCGTCTGGACAGTCCTGCACAGAGGCCCCTAGGGACTGGCAGTCTGGCCAGGCACAATGGACGGAGCAGAGCCGCTTCCTCGGAGCAGCCCGATTCTTCAGGAAGGACAGCCGTGTGCCCGGCGCTCCCCGAGTCAAGTTACTGTGAACGTCAAGGGTGGCTCGCCCTCGACGACTTTCCTTCCTCTGTGGAGACCTCCCCGGGCCACTTCTGTTCAAACCCAGTGTCAGGATTTCGCAGCCACTGCCAAGGGCAGCAGCCATCAGTCAGAGGCCTAAGTCCTTGAGCTGACACCATCTGAGGCCTGGTGACCCCACGTTCCATCTCCCAGCCTGGGGAAAATCTGGTCATGGGGCATGATGCGGCCTCAGCAACGAGAAGGCTAAGCTTAGGAAACCTGAGGCTCAGCTAAGCTGAAGACACCAGAAATCACTGAGTCACCACAGCAAACGCCTCGTTTGCCTTGAAAACTGCTGACTGCCACTTAGGCAACATGCTGCCTCTCAGAAAGAGTCTTTCTGCCCGGGCAGAGGCTCCCTAGAATACAGAGACACATTTTTTTTTTCTCCAAGTGGCAAGAACACACCCCCCGGGCCGAGTCTGTTCTGGAAATATCCACGTTAAGGCAGAAACAAGCCCAGAGCAGCAGCTTAGCCCAGCAGAGCCCTGGGAGCAGCTGGAGTCAGGGCTTCAAAAGAGATTCCCTTCCAGCCCACCCCCTCGGCTGGGTTGAAAAGTCAGCCCTGAGATCTTTTAATGACAAATGCCTCCTGAGTCAATGCGCTGTGGAATTTAAGGTTAAAAGCATAATTAATTAATTAAAAAATAAACAAGTCACTTTTCACTCAACGCGTGCGTCCTGAGTGCCCACCTTGTGGCCGGGGAGGATTCAGGGTTGGTGGGGGGGGGGGGGAAGGCAGTGGGGACACTGACCTGGAGGAGAGGGTAACTGGGGTGGGGGGTCATGAGATGTGTGAGCAAAGGAACGGGTGGTGTGGGGGCTGGTGATGGCATCAGAGCGGCAGCCCAAGGGGCAGGAGCGCAGGGGCCCTGCAAGAACAAGGGTGTTGGGTGGTTGGTGTCCAGGGCAAGGGTGCTGGCCCCCGAGGTGGGGAAGAGGCTAGGGAGAAAGAGAGGTACGGGCAGGTCAGGTGGGAACTTGTGAGTGGTGGTGGGGCATGCACATGCACACTCACACAACCACACTCACACACACACCTACACACACTATCTCACCCTCACAGCCCTTTCAGGGAGCGTGTTTGCAGCTCCAGTCCTTCCTTCTGTCAAAGATTTGAGCTGCAAACCCAGCTCGGCACGTCCCTTCCTGGAAACCCGCACAAAGCAGGTGCGTCCCTGGCCTGGGCTCCTGTCCCCATGCCCCAACACATGCAGCAGCGAGGGGTTGGCAGGCTGGGGAGGTCGGGGCCAAGCTGTGCAGTCAGTGCCCACTCTCTACAACACCAGGGACACCAGTCTCCCGGAAACGAGTACCCTGGATGCCCAGCATCTGGCCAGGCGCCACCCAGGAGACTCAGTGCGCGGCAGGAGCCAGAGGTTGGTGATGCAGCCTGGGGACCTGGGGTTTTGGGGGAGGCTGGGCACCCACGAGTGCAGGGCTTCACCAGGACTCACCCGGCCCGCAGTCTGGAAAGTGAAAAAATGTGAAAGGTTCTCCTTGGGCAACACGTACGGAACATTCCGCACCAGGCCTGGCAACAGACACGCGCTTTCATCGGAGCTGCCTCCTGGGGCCAGGGCAGGGGGCAGGCCCCACGGCTGGTACGGGGCCTCCCTCTCTAGCAGATGGAAGGGGTACCAGCCATCCAGGCAGAATCCTGAATGGCTTATCTCTGGGCCCTGACGGGAAAGGGAGGTGTTTACAAGGGTGCAGGCCGGCCGCTGGCCGTGGGCCAGCTCACATCCTCTGCAGAAGGTAAGGTTTTTTTCAGACTTCCATGTTCTGTTGAGCTGAAGAAAAGCATTTCTTGCACAGAAAAATAAATAAATAAATACCGGGAAAGAGAATGAGTTTAGCCCTCAGGTTGGTCTGGCTTAAATGAGGGGATATGGACGTGTGGACACCATGGATTCCCTGAGCTCCTCACTGAAGCCCAAAAAAGAGAAAGAAATACACATTTTCCTGCACAGACGCAAGTCCTGATTGCAGATTTTCAGAACTTTTACATATTTTAAAATTATTGCAGCTTCAGATAGCCCTCCTGCTCAGAGCTGCCAATGTCTGGTCTGGCCACGTCCCCAACAGTCTTACTGGCCTTTGGGAAATGATTTTAAAAGACAGATTAAGAACTAGAGAAAATAGTCATGTAGTAAAAATCTCACTTCTAGAAATCTATCCCAAGGAAATAAGTAACATACCTGCGATGGATTCATTTTGATATTTGGCAAAACTAATACAACTATGTAAAGTTTAAAAAGAAAAGAAAAGAAAAAAAAAGCATGTAAATGTTCGTGACAATAGCTTTAGAATAGAAAAGAGCGGATCTGAAGAAATCTACCAGCAGAAGTGTTACATCATCCACGTGATGAGGTGTGACCTGGCCAGACGGTAGAAGAAGAAGGCAATGCTTGCAGTCCATGGGGTTGCAAGACTTGGACACGACTGAGCAATTGACACACACACACACACAACACAGAAGATAAAAGGAGGCAATGTTTAAAATTTTAATAAGGGAAAAAAGTGTGTGTGTTCATTAAAATAAGCTGAGTCCCTACGGAGAATGTAAGGAAATGAAAGTTAAGAGGCTGGCTTTTCAAGGTGGCGAGGTTGAGTTCATTACCATTTCTGAGTTAAGGGGGCTACTAATACCATTTAGGAGTCTTTATGTGGCTTCAAGATACCGAATGATGTAAAGAAAACCACTGCTGTCAAATGGATAGATAGGTGGGGGGCGTTTTGGTGGGTGGACCACCAGCCCCCAGGGATCCCACATGCTTGCTGAACCCCACTGACTGGCAGGCATCCACTGGCTGTTCTTCCTAATCATCTGGCAGCAGGAGCACCCCATGCAATTATGCAGCACCACTGTGTGCAGCTCAGCAGTTAAGATCATGGCTCCAGGGTTGGGGGACCTGAGCACGAGCCCAGCTCAGCCCCCGAGGAACTGCGTGCTTGTGGGGGAGTCACCATTGTTACCAGTCTTCTATCTCCTTATCCTTAAAGCTCTCCTTACATGACAGCTGATTCCATGACCCAAATGTGTATTACGTATGTCTTGATACCTTCCAATAAAACTCAAATATCATATCAACGCTCAACCTTAATACTTCTGAAAAAATAATTTAAGTAAGAAAAGAATCCTTCCATTTTGGATGGTAGGCACCCAGTGACCTGGAGGCAGGGGGTTGGCTGTCGTGACCTCCAGGTCTCCTAACAGGACACAATCCTACAGTCCTAGCTCTTGGCCCCCCGGGTGCCCTGCACTGAGGGAGACAGTCTAGAACTCAAGCTGGGTTGTCTTTTGTCATCAACATGAGCCCTCTTCAGCATCCATTCAATTCTGTGTCCCACTTGAATGCAAAAGCATATGCCTCCTGCTGGTTTTTAACAGCTCACACACATTGTTCCCACCCAGGCCTCCATCCTCTGAAATCTCACATTGGGTGCCCATAAAAACGCATAGGCACTAACCTTCCTGTTTTCCCAGGCACGAGCTCTCTCAGGAAATGCATCACCAGGGGGGGTTTCACTCAGGTTCCCAGGCCTATGATGGCCGCTCAGTCTCTTCTGAGTTTGCAGCCCAGGCTCCCTACACCCAGGAGGATGGACCTGGCGCGGTGGGGCTGCCCAGGGACGCATCTGAGGGCAATGGCAGCCGATCATCCAACCGCGCTCATTGAGTCCTGCCTTCAGGGAGATTCCACTTTGGTGGGAGAATATTCCAGCTGGGTAGTACTGTGTAACAAACCAGACCCAAACTGAATTTTGACTGAAAACAACAACCATTTTATTATCTCCTGTATTCCTTTGCTAGCGCTGTTGAAACAAAGGACTGCACACACCAGGTGGCTCAGAAAAGAGAGGTATAGTCTCAAGTTCTGGAGGCCAGAAGTCTGAGGTCAGGGTGTCCCGGGGCTGGTTGGTCCTGAGGGTTCTGGGAAACAATCCCTTTTGGTGGCTGCCGGCCACTTTGGCGGCCTTTGGCTTGCAGAAGCATCACCTGGACCTCTGCCTTCATCTTCACCTGGTATTTCCCCGTGTCTCTATGTCCAGTTTTTCTTTTCTTCCAGGAACACCAGTCGTGTTGGATTCGATCCCTCCCTAATGACCTCACTGTAGCTTGACAGTGTCTGTGAAAGCCCTATCGCTGAATAAGGTCCCTTTCTGAGGTCCTGGGGGTTAGGACCCCAACATGTCTTTCTCCAGAGGACACAGTTCAAACCATGAACTCCCAGGGACTCTGTGGTCAGGTCTCAGGAGGAAGGTGGTGCTGCAAACAGATGGTGGGGGTCCTCTCTTCTTGAGGCCTCAAGTCCTCTAGTGTGGTCTCCCTGACATGGAGTTTGGGGTCCCTTGTTGAGTGGCTGCCAAAAACTTCAAGAGCAGCAGGGTAGGATCCTCGCCTGTATGACCTCTGCATCCTCCAGTGGGCGAGACGTCAGTCACACATGCTGAGTCTAGGGGTGGGCAGTCGATCCCCCTGTGACGGGCAGCGCGTCACAGTCACGTGTGGGATGGGGGCACAGCGTCCATGGAGGAGGCCACAGGACACAGGGCAGAACAGGAAGCAGACACGTGGCTGGTGCTGATGGCTAGAAGGCTAGAAACTGGGCACCTGGGCCCTGGGAGGAGCCGCGAAGGCTCACAGAGGAGCAGAGGCTGCGACCTGACGGGGTGAGCAGCCGTAAGCGTGACAAGGGGCGGGGTGCAGGCAGGCGCAGTGGAGGGTCTGTCTGTGCCCCTGGCCGGCAGGTGGGAGAAAGCGTGCAAGGTTCTGTGGGAAGCTGGGGGTCCACAGGCCAAGAGCGCTCTGCCAGCCCTTGAACAACATCACAAGCTCCCCCCGTATGCAGACCTCGAACACGGGCAGTAGATTCCATCTGATATTTAATCCAGACTAACAAGAGACTGTCTTGCCACACTTGGGGCCCCTGCTCTGGTTCTGCTGCAGCCACTATCTTAAACTGTATTTATCTCCACCAGAGATCAGCAAGCTTTCTCTGTAAAGGACCAGACAGTAACGTTTTTGCCCTGGTGGGAGCATGGTCAATATCACGACTGCTTAGCTCTGATGTTTAGCCCCAGAGGAGCCACAGACAATGGGCCAGCAAGTGAGCACGGCTGTGTTCCCGTAAAACTCCACTTACAAAGGCAGATGCTGGGTCATTGTCTGCTGACCCCTGACCTAGATGGAGGCCCAGCTTCCCCCATGTACTGTGTAGCCCTGGACAAGTCGTTCAACCTCTCTGAAGCTGTTTCCTCTTGCACAAAATACACACTGTCTCTGTCCCAATGACTCCACTCTGCCCTAGTCGAGTCCAGAGGATCCTCTTTTCCACCCAGGATGGGAGAAAAAACGAGACAAGCATGTGCGAGTGCACGGGAGGGCGGGCTGCACCAGGGTTAGAGATTCCAGCATTGCCATAGCAACCCTGTGCATGGCCCAGCTGCCCTGAGCCTCGGGCTCCTCACATGTAAAACAGGAAAAATGTGGGCACACAGCAGTGTTACAGCGAGGACGAGTGAGGCTCCGGGGCCGTGCACTGTGGGTCAGAGGGGACCTCCCGTTTGGAATCGGAACTCTCACAGGAGGATTGGGGCAGCCACCCTGCTTGGGGGAGGGCCCGGGAGTCTCAGTTGGAGGCCCTGGGCAGCCCTCCGGGCAGATCAGAAAGCCTTTGAGGGGCCAGCCCTCATGTATCTTAGTCCTGCAGGTCTAAGCTGCATAACGATCACATTTTAGCATTTTAGAAATCAGAAGACCTCTTTGGAGCAACACCTGCGTGTAATGCAATGCCTTCCCATCCTCCTCTGCAGTAAAGGCTGCTACTAAGCCGTGTGCGTCTCAGGGTCAGCGGGGTTTGGGGAAGGAGGACTGAACACAGAGAGATAGCTCCCAAACCTGCACAGGGACGTCACCGTGGAGGTGGCCTCGAGCATCACCCACAGGCTGAGGACAGGACCCCTCCCCAGAGGCCCTCCAGTTGGGAGCAGGGATGTGCATGGCCACCCGCGGTGAGGTGCCGTCACCCCAGACCCCCACTTCCTCGGTGGGGCGGGCGCTTCCTTGCTCCCGGCACAAGGACGTGCCCCTCCCACCTCGAGGAAAGCACGGTGCCAGCCCCCGCGTGGAGAATGTGACATTCCTTTAAACGGAGCCTGTTGTTTTACAGCCCGGCTTTGGAAGACTTCAAAAACATAAAGGCTCTAAAATCAAAGGCTTCCTGTTATAAATTCATTTCTACACCTCAGGTACTTGGTGGGTGCGGGGGAGGGAAAAAAACTAAGGTTCAATGAAAAGTGGTTGAAAATGCTCTAAAAATACTCTGCTTGTGGGAGGAGGAAGGCTGGCTGGCCTCAGAGAAGGGGAGGCAGGCCAGGAGCGGGTGCCTTGGGTCTGCCTAGGGATTTTGAAGGTAGTTCACACTTTCAGATAGTAATGTTTTTGTTATTCTGAAACCTCCAGTGCCTTAAAAACATTGAGATGTGTTGAGAACTAAGTACCTGAAGAGGACTTTAGAATGCAGACAGGATCTTCAAAATCAAGACCTATCACCTTAAAGATGGGAAAACCATCTTGATGGGTGCCCATACTGAGTTGTGAGCACCAGCCAGTTAAAGATTAAACAAGGCAAGCCTGAGATTCTCCCCACAGGTTCCAGAAAGTAAAGTCAGGCTCATGGGCACCACAGAACAGCCCTCTCCTGCTCTTAAAAAGATATCCTGATAAATTGTACCAATGTTTTTTTACTTCAGTCTCCCAAGACAATAGAAATAAAAAACAAAAATAAACAAATGAGACCAATCAAACTTACATGCTTTTGCACAGTAAGTTCAGTTTAGTTCAGTTGCTCAGACGTGTCCAACTCTTTGCAAACCCATGGACTGCAGCACGCTAGACTTCCCTGTCCATTACCAACTCCCAAAGCTTGCTTAAACTCATGTCCATCAAGTCAGTAATGCCATCCAACCATCTCATCCTCTGTCATCCCCTTCTCCTCCCACCTTCAATCTTTCCCAGCATCATGGTCTTTTCCAGTGAGTCAGTTCTTCGCATCAGGTGGCCAAAGTATTGGAGTTTCAGCTTCAGCATCAGTCCTTCCAATGAATATTCAGGACTGATTTCCTTTAGGATTGACTAGTTGGATCTCCTTGCAGTCCAAGGGACTCTCAAGAGTCTTCTCCAACACCACAGTTCAAAAGCATCAATTCTTTGGCACTCAGCTTTCTTTATAATCCAAGTCTCACATCCACACATGACTACTGGAAAAACCATAACTTTGACTAGGCAGATCTTTGTTGGCAAAGTAATGTCTCTACTTTTTAGTATGCTGTCTATGTTGGTCATAGCTTTTCTTCCAAGGAGCAAGCAACTTTTAATTTCATGGCTGCAGTCACCATCTGCAGTGATTTTGGAGCCCCCAAAAATAGTCTCTCACTGTTTCCATTGTTTCCCCATCTATTTGCCATGAAGTGATTGGAATGGATGCCATAATCTTAGTTTTCTGAATGTTGAATTTTAAGCCAGCTTTTTCACTCTCCTCTTTCACACAGCAAAGGAAACCATTAAAAAAGCAAAGAAGACAACCCACAGAATGGGAGAAAATATTTGGAAATGATGCAACCAAGGGCTTAATCTCCAAAATAGACAAACAGCTCATACAACTCAATAACAAAAAATGATGCAATCAAAAAATGGACAGAAGACCTAAATAGACATTTCTCCAAAGAAGACATACAGGTGGCCAACAGGCACATGAAAAGATGCTCAACATGGCTAATTATTAGAGAAATGCAAATCAAAACTACAGTGAGGTACCATCTCCCACCAGTCAGAATGGCCATGATTAAAAAGTCTACAAATAACAAACGCAGGAAAGGGTGTGGAGAAAAGGGAGTCCTCCAACATTGTTGATGGGAATGTAAGTTGGTGCAGCCCCTATGGAGGACAGTATGGAGGTTCCTTTAAAAACTAAAAATTCAACTACTCTATGATTAGGCAATCCCATTCCTGGGCCTGTATCCAGACAAAGCTATAATTCAAAAAGATACCTGCACCCTTATGTTCACTGAAGCACTGTTTACAGCAGCCAAGACTTAGAAGCAACCTAAATGTCCATCAGATGATGTCCATCAAATGTCCAACAGATGAATGGGTAAAGAAAATGTGGTACATATATACAATGGAATATTACTCAGCCATAAGAAAGAACAGAATAATGCCATTTGCAGCAACATGGATGCAACCAGAGATTATCACGTGAAGTGAACTAAGTCAGAAAGAGAAAGACAAACAACACATAATATCACTTACATGTGGAATCTAAAATGTGGCACAAATGAAACTATCCACAGAACAGGAACAGACTCACAGCCACAGAGAGCAGACCTGTGGCTGCCAAGGGGGAGGGAAAGAGGAAGAAGACAGACTGGGAGTTTGAGATTAACAGATGCAAACTATTACATGCATAGGGTGGATAGACAACAAGGTCCTACTGTTTAGCACAGGGAACTATATCCAATCTCCTGGGATAAACCATGATGGAAAAGAATTTTAAAAAAAGAAGGCATATGTGTGTATAACTGAGTCACTTTGCCATACAGCAGAAATTAACACAGCATTGTAAAGCAACTATACTTCAATTTGAAAACCACTGTCCTGACTACAGAGGCAATGTGTGTATACTTGAGAAAATTCCTGAGAGTCCAAAAAGGAAACCTGAAATAGCCTGAAGTCTACCCACAGCCCGCTTGGGGCTGGACTCGGCTCGCCTTCTTGGGCCTGGGCTGATGGAGATGAGGATATGGAACTGCACTGGGAGGTTGCAGAAGGTGCTACGGTTGCCCGCCCATTCCATCTGCTCCCTACCCAGCACCCTTCTCCTCCCTTGAAGCCTACAGGGAGGCAGTGGGGAGGGAGCTGGTCTTTCCCACCTGGAAAGCAGAGACAGGCTCAGAGGCAGGACTTGGGGGCCAGGGATGAGCTGGATGCCGACAGTGTGTCCCAGAAGGCTTCCGAGAAGGAGGGCAATGCCCCCGGGGTGGGTTTCTGAAAGGTCTCTGAGTAGTGGGATCGAGGCCAGATTGTCTCCTGGGCCTTGGTGAGACCCCCCCCCCCACCCTGGGGCATCCCCTCTCATCTCGTCTCTGGTCAAGCCTCCAAGTCCCAGCTCCAGTGAGGCTTCAAGAGGAACCCCTCAACCCGAGCACCCTCTCCATGGGGGCACCAGTCCCCCTGCAGCGGGACTGCCCACCCCTCCCCACTTGGCCAACACGCGCTGCAGGTGCCCAGACTACTTCCAGCCACCCTGGTAAGCGTGCACCATGCCGTCAGGGTTTGAATCTGCCCTCCCAGCCCCAGGACGTGGTCCACCTTGGACGATGACACAGACATGAGGGAAACCTCAGGTGATGCTCCTGGTCCCAGACCATTGTGCTCAGTCTCTTGAGATTATTCTCTGAGGACTGTGGCTTGAGAGGAGGATATACAATGGCATGCAACGTCATATCAATGACAAATGGAATCTACCTACCAGGGTGCAAACCCATTCCCCTGATGCCCAAATCCAGATTAAATCTGAACATTTCCAGAAGGCCAGGTGTCTGGCATCAGGAAATCAAAACACCTGTTTGCTAAGCAGAGTTTTTCAGTTGTCATCTTTACTGAGGGTGAGCAAAGAGATCAAACTAGTCAATTCTAAGGGAAATCAAACCTGAATATTCATTGGAAGGACTGATGCTGAAGCCGCAGTACTTTGGCCACTTGATGCAAAAATTCGACTCATTGGAAAAGACCCTGATGCTGGGAAAGACTGAGGGCAAGAGGAGGGGACGACAGAGGTTAAGAGAGTTGGATGGCATCATCGACTCGATGGACATGGTCTTGAGCAAACACCAGGAGACACTGAAGGACAGAGGAGCCTGGCGTGCTGTAGTGCATAGGGTCACAAAGAGTCAGACAGGACTGAGTGATGGGACAACAACCCTCGCTGGCAAAGGGTCCCTGAGGGGGCGTCAGTCTTGCTTGGCAGTGGGACAACCATTAATCCAGAAAACACGAGGCCTGAGGACCAAGAACCTCCACAGTCGCCCCAAACCACCTTCCATAGCTTTTAGGGGTTTTGAATGATTAGGGTATTAAACCAACTGTGTGACATATGATCAAAGTAAGCAGCGCACACGCAGAGCCCGTGCACAGCCAGACGCGCCGGCAGCACATACATTTGGTTTCAGAATACAGTTGGAGCTGCAGCGAATACGTGGAATTTTGGAATGATTTGCGTTACTGTTCCCTTAAGTAACATTATCTTGTTAAAGACATTAACCTCGGGCCTTTGCTGTTATATATTTGCTTTTATTGTCTTCATCCTGGGACCAACCTGCAGGAGACACTCGTCAGCATGGGAGGGGTCAAGGGTCGTGAAAACATTGATTTTCAAGGTGGCTGAACAGCCATCTGGGGAACACTTGCCAATTATGGGAAGCAGACATGGCTTTTCAGGACCTCCTTTCTAATTGGGGAAAAATTTATGAAATCTGAAGCATTAATAACCATTTCCTAGTTTCACCCGACGTGAGACAGCCTAGCAGAAACACCTCCTCAGATACAGCTTCTCTTGGTTGGGCTGGGGGGCAGCTCTGCAGCTGGCGGGCTCTCCCAGCAGAGCTGAGACTGCCCTGTGATGCACGTCTGGGGGCTGACCCTGTGGCCCCTCTCCCAGCCTGCCTCCCTGCCCCCACCCTTGGCTCCCCAGGCATGGACTGTGTGTGGCCCCCACTCCACAATCATTGGAAGATGAATTGCCATTTTCTTACATGGGTTTTTCTGGGGGGTAGTCTCCCTAGAAAGGCTTCTCTGGTGGTTCAGTCAGTAAAGAATCTGCTGGCAATGCAGGAGACCTGCTTTCGATCCCTGGTTGGGAAGATCCCCTGGAGTACGAAATGGCTATCCACTCCAGTATTCTTGCCTGGAGAACCCCACAGAAGAGGAACCTGGTGGTCTGCAGTCCACGGGGTCACAAAGAGTCAGACACGACTGAGCGATTTACACTTTCACTCCCCAGAAAGAATGTGGGTTTCAGCTGACCCTGTTTAGAACTCTCAGACCATCTATTTTCTCATCTGTAAAATGGGGGCTCAGTGAGATTGTTGAAAGATTTTAAAAAATTGAATGATGAAAAGCCATCACTGAGCTTATTAACCTCACCTGCAGCCGATATTTCAGCTGCTGCAATGGCAGGGGTAAAGCAGGGGAGTCTCTAGTTTGGGGTCATATTCATTCACTTCTCGATTTCAGGTCAAAGTTAGCACAGGTCCCATTTACGGGCGTCTGTGGTCTGTGCACCAGGCTCTGGAGGTCAACCATCTGTGGTCTTCACAGCCCTGCAACCCAGGAGCTGCGCTGCCCCAAGGGAAGCCAAGAAGTAAGACCCTCGTCAGGAGCCCCAGGGGCTGGCCTGACACAGACTGGATCTCAGCCCAGGTCTGTCCCAGCCTGGAACCTGTCTTTGCCCTGCACTAGCCTGTCTTCCTCTTGCTTATCCCAGGGAACTGCGGGCCCTTTGGAAAGCCATTTGCTTTGGCATCCAAGTTGGCAGGAAGCCTCTGGGGTTCACGTGTGAAAAGCCCATGGAGGCGTGGCTGGTTGTGAACCCCGGGAACCTGCAGTGCTCCCAGGTCATGGCCAACCAGTGGGGACTTCTACTCAACCCCCTTCACCTGCCCTGCGCTAAGTGGGGACAGTTCCTGAGTTCATGCCCAGTCATTTCAGCCCTCCTCCTGGAGTCTTCTCTCAAACCTGAACACAGGTTTTGTGGTGCTCTGGGGCGCTCCCAGCAGTACAGGTAAACTCTCTCCTTCCCTTAAAAAGACTAGCCTCGTGCAGGAATGGTGCTCTAGTCACTCAGTTGTGTCCGACTCTTTGTGACCCCACGGACTCTAACCCTCCAGGCTCCTCTGTCCATGGGATTCTCCAGGCAAGAATACTGGAGTGGGTTGCCATGCCCTCCTCCAGGGGATCTTCCTGACCCAGGAGAAGGTGGAAGACAAAATGCCCTCACCCCAGGAACAGCCTTTTTCAAGCAGGATGTAGCCTCCCTGTCCCTTGTCCCCTCCCTCCTTCCTTCCTTCCCAGGCGTCACAGAGTGCTGGCCCGGCTTCCCAGGTAATTGGAATATTCCTCCTTGGAACATGGTCGGGGTGCTAATGGCCAGAAAAGCCTCTAAGACACCAGAACCCTAGCAAAGAAAGATTTTTCAAACCCTTGTTGATCCTGCTCAGATACAGCTCTTGGAAGTGTAAATGTATTCGGCTTTTCTGGAAGGCGATTTAGCAATAACTACCAAAATTGCAAGTATGAATAAACAGTGACTTGAATTCCCCGCTGTTAGGGATTTATAGAAAGGAAATAATTAAGGATGTGTGCAAAGAGATTTAACTCTAAAGATGTTCAACACTGTGATGTTTATCTAGACATTCAACACTAACAGGCTGACTAGGGAGACAGGGGCCAAAAATGCAGGGGGATCCTATTTAGTGAAATAGAAACACATTCTTGCTCTATTATTATGTTAAAAAAAATCAAAGCTGCCTTCAACTTCATCTCTTTGTCCGTTTGCGTGTGTGCGTTGTGGGGAGGTGTCTATGTGGGCAAGAATACAGTCTGCAATCAATCGTTTAGCTGAGTTTATATCACTGTTCCCGCATTTAGTATCTTTATAACCCACCTAGTTACTTCATCTCAGTTCAATAAAATGGGGCTTATAATAATGCAAACCTGATAGAACTGTTTAAGGATAAAGAGAGATAATACATGTAAGATCTAAGGAAAACGAATGCAACAAAGCACGTTCTTGAAGCCACATCAAAAGCAGGAAGGAAGGACACAAATACTCAAAATACTTAATCTCTAGCTGGAGGATTACCCACAATCCCTTCTTGCTTCTCCTGGTTTTTCTACCTTTTCTACTGGGAACGTGTAGCATAGATGTGTGTGACCAGGACAAAACTTACCTTTAGGGGCCAGAGAAATTAAACACTCATACCCCTCTGTTGCCTGCACCTCTGTGAGCAGGACTGAGTCCTGCAGCTGGGACAGGGGTGGCTGTCTGCAGGGGGAGGGAGGCAAGTGCGAGGGCACCTCAGGGGCTGCTGGGCTGCCCTCCGCAGGCCCACAAGCCCTGTGCTTGTCCAGCTTCGAGACCCAAGAAAGAGCCCGGAGCCAGCGACAGAGACAGCAGTGGTTTAATGAGTAGGGGAGCTTAACGCTGTCTAATGTGGGGTCCTAGAGTGAAGCCCCACTAGGTGGGCCAGACAGTGGGTTGGACAAGGTGGCAGGCTTCACTCCCCGGGGCAGGGGAGGTTACCAGTTATAGGCGAGCTGACATCAGGTGGGCTCACTGGTTACCAGGGAAACCAGCAGAGGGGCACGCCCCTCACGGTCCCTTTGATTAGAACAGTCACCAGCTGGGTAGGGCCTGGGGTGAGTAGGCAGGAAAGTCAGTCCTGTGTGTAGCGGGTAGGTAAAGCTGGCACTGGTAGGGCAAGAGAGTGGCCTGACCACATACCCCAGCCATGCAAACCGTGCAGGACTCCCCCAGTCTTGGTGCCCCTCCTCCGCCATACCCCTGGGTCAGATGTTCAGGACTCCCCCAGTCTTGGTGCCCCTCCTCCGCCATACCCCTGGGTCAGATGTTCAGCAGGCTGTGCAAGAGACACCACAGGTGCAGCACAGACAGCAGCTGCCAGTGAGGACCAAGAGTAAGAGACCTGGCTGCTCAGAACAGTCCTGAGCCAGCATGTGGGTGAACTTACCGGGTCAACAGAGAAGGGTTCAATAGCAGCGCCCTGTCCAGTCACAGGGACAGTCATGCCATTCCTGGGTTTCACAAACCCAGAGCCGCTCCCACGGTCAGGGGAGGGTCTGGCTCTAAAGGGAACATTCTGGGGGCCGAGCCAGGAGTCAGCACAGTTACAGGTGTGCCCCCATTATGTTGGGTGCCATGAGGAGAGGACCCATCAGGTCTTTCCAAACAGTTGGCTCCACTTGCTGGACTTGTGCATCCAGAAGCCAGCCTGTTCCACCCACACAGCCTGGCCCGGGGGGTTCACGGCCAGCCAGCCACACACTAACGCTGACCAGCGGGTCCTTCTGGCACACTAGCATGAGGGCCAGGAAGGCAGGGAGTCTCTCCCCCCATGGTCAGTCATCCTCCCAGAGGCTGGGTCGATTTTTCATGGAGGTCCAGAGGGAATCAGTCCTGAATATTCATTGGAAGGACTGATGCTGAAGCTGAAATTCCAGGGCACTTTGCTGTGGCCCCAGCAACTAGACTCAACTTCCAGTGAGGCCAGCGAGGCTGCTCAGCCTCGGTGGAGTTCCCTCCTTAGACTAGGGACGAGACGAAAGACCCCTGACGGGCCTGGCACAGGTGCAGCGGTGGCAACTGAGCAAAATACACACAGTGACTGCATTCAGAGATGATGCCACACCCACCGGTGGTTTTCTCCTGGTCTGCAATAATCTTCAGAAAACTCAGGTTTTCAATAACACAAGAGCATGTCCAAAATCACATCTATGACAGCCACGTTGGACATCTGGACCTCAGCCGCTCCACTTTGACTTTCGAACGCATCCCTTCACTCAACGGCCACAGCAGGCATACAAGGCTTGTCTAAAAGCCACAGAACAGGCTGCTCTGGTTGGTGAAGTTTACCTTCAACCATGGATAAGCCAGAACGACTTCCCCATACTCAATACCTGCAGCTTCTTCCATCATTTCCCCTTTGGATTGCAAGTCTTTCAGTAGAAAGCACGGATGATCCAAAATTTGTCCTGCAATGCTGGGGGTGTTGGCTCCTTCACCAGGTTCAGATCCTGTCCCTAGGGGCCAGGCCTCCTTTCCATTCACCTAGTCATTCACAGAGAGGGGAAATGAGTCAGATCGCAGGGGTATGCTAATGGGGAAACACTTTATAGGCTATACATTTGATCACTTATACCCAACTGTCACACACACACACTGTAGGTGTGCTTTTACCCGCAGACCTAAAGCAAGCAGTGTCACACGTCATGAGGGTTATACTCGGTGACAGTTTCACTAAGCAGTTATCTTTCCATTCAGAACATCAAGGCGGCAGTGTGGCTAACACATTGCTGCTGCCGCTGCTAAGTCACTTCAGTCGTGTCCGACTCGGTGTGACCCCATAGACGGCAGCCCACCAGGCTCCCCCGTCCCTGGGATTCTCCAGGCAAGAACACTGGAGTGGGTTGCCATTTCCTTCTCCAACGCAGGAAAGTGAAAAGTGAAAGTGAAGTTGCTCAGTTGCGACCCCATGGACTGCAGCCCACCAGGCTCCTCGGTCCATGGTATTTTCCAGGCAAGAGTACTGGAGTGGGGTGCCATTGCCTTCAAAAATACAGACCACAATTAACCAAAGTAGAGTTTGACATCCACTGAGACACAATATTGTTCTCTCTAAAATTACCCTCATTGCCACCAAACACAGTCAACTCCAGACTACTTTATCTGCAAAACAAGTCAGGTCAAGCAATCACATAGGCTTCTCCAAACTGGCTGAGCTAGAACCCCCCAGGAGGAGTTCAGACTGAATTCCCAACAGGCTTCTCAAGGAAAGTCACGCCCCAGCCCTTCCATTGGGTTCCACCTCGGTGGATCCCGCCGTCCCCCAGATACTGAGGTTCCAGCACATGCCAGGAGATAGACTTTCCCATTCAGCTGATAAGGCTGCTCGGAACCTAAGGGTCCCCAATTTCTGGAGAGACCAGGCAGAGAGAAAAGAAAAAACTTTTAATCCTACCCACAGGTATAGTTGACCAAATTCCTATAAATCATAACCAACTTGAGGGGACGGGCCTCCCTCTACCTGGAAAACACAGATGGAAGCCAGTAACAGGGACTTGCTTGGTGGTGCATTGGTAAAGAATCCACCTTGCAGTGCAGGGGACAGCGGGTTAGATCCCTGGGCAGGGAACTAAGGTCCCACGTGCCACCGAGCAGCTAAGCCTGAATGCAGCCACTATCGGACCTGCCACTCCAGAACCTGTGCAACACGACGAGGGTCCATGCACTGCAGACAGACCCCACGTGATGCACCGAAGACCCCACGTGCCGCAGCTAAGACCAGATGCAGCCAAAAAAAGCAAAAACACACTAGAAACATCGCAGACAAAAACCCACAAAAAATACAACCATATTCACCGGTTCGCTCAGTAACCAATCTTTTTCGTAAACTTTTTATGACGCCATCAACTCTCCCATTAGCAGTTTAAGTTCTTACCCAATTCAGCAATATAATCTGAAAGTTATCAGAGATCTGTTATTGTCAACAGGTCCTTGCTATTAATCTTGAAAATGAAGCACTTTTGCCAAAGCATCAGAGTACAGCAGTCTAAAAATGACAAGACTTAAAAAGGCACAAACATTTGAACCCAATGTAATCGATAAACTTGGTTATAAGAATTACAACTGAATATAATCTTAACCCTTGAAACCTTAATCTCTGGCAAAAACCAGGAAGTATGTAATCATGCATTTCCTGATTGGAAAACTTACGCTTTAGTCTTCCTCTCCTAAGAAAGCAAGGGTAGGTAAACTTAAGACCCGTCCAGTCATTAATGTCCCAGTATTTTCTCCTATTTTAAATGACCCAGGTAATCAATGATTCTCTTCATTTAATTTAGTTTCAGGTCATCAAAGTCTGGAGAGCTATTTTAGATAAACATTCCCAAAACATAATTATTTTTATAGAGCTTACCTAAAAGTTTTTTTTCTCCTTTACTCTTAGAGATCACAAAGTCCCAGAGAGCCCAGGGAGACCATTTACATCTCAAAGGCACAAGAGAAATATCAATTCCTTCTACTCAGCCTTCATAGCCAACTACAGAAGACTCACTTCTGACATCCCAGCAGACGACACTTAGAGGCCACTCTTCTCCAGACGCGGCCCTCCACTAGTCACCACGGGGCCCACCTGCCAGTGGACAGCCAAGCGGGACTCCCCCAGCGATGCGTCAGTGTCCACATGTTAGTGGACGCCCCCATAACTTTCCTTCCCCCGTCCTGTGTTTCCCGACATCTCGGCGCTCATGGTAGTTTCCTCGGTCTCCTCGCTGCTTTGCCAGCTGTGGGACTGCACACTGCAGGCCTGCAAGCCCCGTGTCTGTGCAGCTTCCAGGCTGAAGAAAGAGCCAGAGGCAGCGACAGAGACATCTGTGGTTTAATGGGTGGGGGAGCTTACACGTCTGAAGCAGAGTCCCGGAGAGACGCCCCATTGTGTGTGGTGGACGGCAGGCAGGACACGGTGGCAGGCTTCGCTCCCGGGAAAGGGCAGGTTACCAGTTACAGGGGAAGTGACCTCAGGTGGGCTCATTAGTTACCAGGGAAATCAGCAGTGGGCACGTGGCCACAAGGGGCCCCTTTGATTAGAACAATCACCACCTGGGGCCTGGGGCGAGCATGCAGGAAGGTCAGTCCCGTGCTAGGGGATGGTAGGTAAGCAGGTCCTGGTCGGTCGGGCAGGGCGTGGCCAGCCAGCCAAAGAACGACCACCATGAGTGGCCTGACTGTACAGGTGCAGACACCTCACTCAGCACTGCTTGCTGAGCCCTGGGGTCAGGGGTCAGGTCCAGGCTAAAGCAGAGAGCAGAGGCAACGAAGCAAAGTTGGGGGGTGGGGGAAGGCACAGGCAGGCAGCCTTCCTTGGCCGGCCAGCCTTGTCCTCCTGTCTGAGCCCGGGATGTGGTCACTCAGAGTCCAGAGGTGCCTCAAAAACGATGTCACAAGTGAAGTCACCTGCCCAAGACCCCACACCAGGGGCAGGAGCAGCCTCCTAGCCCTCTTCGCCTCCCTAGCCACTAGGCTGCACTGCCCGCAGGCAAAGCACTGGGCTCCAATCTGTCTGAGCGTGTGCTGGGCTCTGCCACTTCCCAGCTGTGTGACACTGGGCAAATGTCCCAACCTCTCTGAGCTTTGGCACAGTAGGGCCAGGTAGGGGAGTCAAGGCCGAGGGTCCTGCAGGGCAGCAACGAGCAATAAGAACACTGGGGAAAGGCCCTGATGAGGGTGTACAAATCTGGAGTGGACGGGGGAGGAAGCCAGGAGGGCTTCCTGGGGGAAGGGGCATCTGAGCCAAAAGCCTTAAGGTACCTGGGCGTCCACCAGGCACAGAGGAGGCACGTGGGGCCTCTGGGATGCCAGGAGAGGGAACAGCAATGCCAGGACAACTCACTCTGAGCCATTTTTCCCCGTTATGTTGAAATGGGCTCTGGCGTGAGGAGAACGCTCCAGCTGGAGGGCTCCAGCGGCGAGTGAGTCAAGGTTGCCCTGGAGCTGGGTGACTCACCACTCTCGGGAACAGTGCCAGGGAGCCGGGCAAAGGGAGGCTGACAGGACGGGACTGACAGGACCTCAGCGCTGTTGCAAGCCAGGCTGGCAAGCTGCAGGAGCGGGGGCAGCAGGTGGCACTGCTGCGAAGTGGGTGATGGGGAGAGAGGCGGTGGGTCAGCAGACAGGCCGAGTTCAGGCTTTGTTTCCTAAGCATGCAGCCTCCGCACGTGACTCAGTTTCTCTGGGCCTGGGACCCCAGGTCTTTAAGATGAAGACAGGATTCATTACTGGGGTGACTGTGAAAGCCCAACAGGACACTCTATGGGAGTGGTGTGCAACAGAAAACCCTGAGTTGGGGTCAGGGGACCAGGCTTTGCCCAGTTGCTGGTGGGTGTGTCAATGGATGTGGGACCCAGAGGAAGCCGGGTGGGGGGGGCGGGTGGGCCTATGAGATGAACGAAACGAGAGCTGGTGTTGGGTGAGCAGGGTGGACCAGTGAGGCAGGCAGCCCACCACCTGGGCAACACGCAGGGACCCTGCATTTGGTCCTCTCGGGGCTGAGTGCACGGACGTGCAGGACACACTCGCCCTGAGCTCGCAGGAAGCCACAGTCCGTGGGCACAGGGCACAGGGCTCCCGAGACGGGCACAGGCCGGGCTGGACAGGGAATCAGAGCAGGCGGTGGTCCTTGGATCCTCGGCAGGTTACAGTCAGACGTGCCCCCCGCCCCATGTCACGGCTGGGCTCTTCTGTGTGTCCAAAGCTCTGGGAGTCACTGCCCTCTTCACACCCCAGCAGAAGCTCTGAAGCCCAACTGGCCTCATACATGGGTGGGCGGCTTTCTACAATGGAGGACATTCCAGACCCAGGACACAGTGGTGCAATGGTGGCGGGAAGCCTGGGAGGGGTCTGCGGCCGGCGGATCACCAGGCACATGGCTGGAAGGTTGGATAAGTGGTGGGTGCCTTGGAGGAGCCTGGGAAAGGCAGTGGGACCCTGCCGAAAAGGGCCTGAGGGGTAGGAGAGTTCGTAACCCGTAGGAATGGCTGCCAGCAGGAGAAGCCACTGGCTCTGGAGCCGGACCCCCAGGGCTGCAGACCCGGCTCCGGCAGCCCTGGCGGCCTGACTGGGCGCTGCTGGAGGCCCCCCTCCAAGATGGCGCGGTGCTGGCGGAGGTGCTGGCTGTCAGCTGGGAATCCGCAGCCTCGCTTCCCTCCACGTCGACCTCTCCGTGTGGGCCTCTCGGCTTCCCCACGTCACGGTGGCCGGGTTCCCAGAAGGAATGTCCTGACAGGACCACACAGAAGTGTGTCCCCTCTCCGGGCCCCCTCGGGGCAGTCAGACGGCTCCACTTCTGCTGTGGGCGCGGGGCCACTGAGACGCAAACGGAGGAGAGCGCAGACCCCCACCTGTGGCGGGTGGGAGATCTCCTCGCAGCCGTCTCGGAAAATGCCACCCGCCACTGCCTGCCAGAGAGTCTGTAAACCAGAGCGGGACATTTGGGGGCACTATAGAAGCCTTCCTTCCTCTCCTGTGACATGGTGTGGTCTGAGCTGGAGGTCAAGATCACTCTGGACTGGCAAGTCGAGGTCTGTATTTGGGAAATTGTGGGGAGAGGTCGCCCCAAGTGGGGTTGAGCCAGCCTTGCCAAATCATGAATGGGTACAGTGTGCCAACCAGCCTAGAGCTGGTCCCGCAGACCCTCCAAAAGGAATCCCGCAGACCCTCCAAAGCGTCGGTTGCTGACCTCACGCTCCCAGTGCGGCTTAACTTACTTAGCACAATACACCTACCTAAACCCCAAGATGAAAGACCAGTGTCTGTACATAAACAATCTGAGTCGAGTTGCTGCTGATGGTCCCCAAGGATGCAGAAAGCAGAAAGACAAAAACATAGGAGGGGTGAGTGGCTTTTGTCCTCCTTACTATCATCAGGAAATATGCAGGCCCGTGTTTAAAGACGGAGGACACCCAGGGTCATTTTGAAATAAACTCTAGAGATGGGCAGCCTCCTGGAGGCCGTGGGGGGCGGTGGTACAAGACCGTGAGCCCTCCTGACTTGTGCAGGCTGTGGAGGAGGGTGGCCCAAGAGTACGGCCCATCTGATGCCCCCCAGAAGCACCCTCTGCCCTTCCCAGCAGCCTCCTGCTTGATGGAGCCCATGTCATCTTGAACTTGGTCATGAGTCAGCGGAGGGCCCCTCTTCCCCCGTCTCCCTCCGTGGGGCCCCCCGGAGCAGGTGTTTGCCGAGCTCCAGGTCTCTCTGCTTACATAACCCTTGTTCCATTTGGAAGGATGAAAAATCTCCCTGGGGTTTATTGTAAACAGGCTTAGGTTCGCCCAAACACGGAGAGGAAAGGTCAGCGGATTATTCATGCGCCTCTCTCTCTCCCTGCCTGGCGCTTTCCGCCCCTGCTGGCCGCAGACACCCCCTCCCCACCCTGACACCTGGGCAGTGGCCAGGACCTGCGCCCAACCCGTCCATCAGGCCACCGGGGCACAGGGCCCAGGGCAGGGGCTGGGGCCAACTGGGCGGCCCTGACGCGTCCATGGGCCCTGCTTTGGCGGCCATTTCCACTTGACCTCAAGGAGGTGAAGGGAGGGAAGTAGATTGGGGAAATTTCTTGACGAGCCTCCACGGGTAGAGGCTCGCTCACGGAAAGATCATTTTTTATGATGACAGAAACAGAGCCGGGAACTCCTGAGGAGGGGCCAGCAAGGCTTCAGGCAGGAAAGAGATGGCCCGCTGGCCCAACAGGCCACGATGCCACCAGTTGCCTGTGTGTGCTGTGCGCTGAGCATTTGAACTCATGACCTCATCACACATGACCTCATCTGAGACAGGGTTTAGGCCCACTGCATGGATGAGAAGCTGCGGGTAGCGCTCAGCAAGGAAGACCTACGGGTCTTAGCTCCACTGGGCCTTGGCTTCCAACATGGCACAGCTCACGGCTGGTACACCCGTGTCGGCCAGGAGACCAGTGGGTGAAGCCTGGGAGCCGTGGCTGTGTCTTCCGCAGGGGCTCTGTGTGGCTGTGCCCGTCAGAACTGGCTGTGTTACAATGACTGAGGGCCCCTGTGCCTACAGGCAGGACTGGCCCACATGCCATTAGCAGTGATGGATACGCACCTGGGGGTGCTTCTCAAGGTCTGGCCCCCCAGACTTACAGCAACAGCATCACTTGGAACCTGGTGGAGTCAATTCTCCAGTGTCACCCAGCCCTCATGAAGCTGAGGGGAGAGGGGCAGGGGCAGGCCAGGTCATCTGTGGGTTAACACGCTGTCTGGTGCTACCAATGTTCCAAATCAAGTTGGAGATGGGCTGCCTCAAGGTGGGTCCGTCAGCCCTCACCCTGCAGACACAGGACCAGCAGCTGGGGGTCCCGGAGAATTAGGTGGGCTTCCACAGAGCAGCTCCACTAAGCCCTGCATCAACCAGAGGGACCACTGAGGTGGGCTCCCACCTCCTCCCCGCCTTTGTCCTGGAGCCATCTCTAGAGTTGTTTCCATCCTGCCCAGGCACACAGAGGGTCAGGAGCGCTCTGAGGACCCTCACTCACTGCACCAGAGGGCAGGGCGATAGGGCTCAGGATCCACCGCACGTGCACCTCAAGGTCACCCAGCAATCCTGGGGCTAATGCCTGCACAGCCCCCACCCAGCACCCGATCCTGACTGCTTCCTGGGTGGCTGGTCCCTTCGGAATGTGCCTGGGCTGAGTGACCTGGGTCTCCACTCATTCTACAGAACAGCTTTGGTAAACACAGGAAATGCGGTTTTGTTCCCAGACATGACTGCACGAGACTCTGGTGGGTGGGACACGCTCCTTCCAGGACAAGTCCCCAAAGCCAGTCTCAAAGCTGACCCTCCCTGTATTCCAGATGGGGGTGAAATGAAACCCCAGCTCCCCAGAAGGAACACTCTGGGTTTGGGGGCTCCCTAAAACTTGGGGGCCATGCTGTCACTTTCTGAGATCACAGCTCTGTAAGTGAGGGTGGTGTCACCCATTTCCATTCTTGACCCTCTGGAACTGCCAGGGCCCTGTGAGGGAAAGAGTCAGACAGCTCTAAGCGCTGGTGTGGACAGCGCTCTGAGTCTGGGGTCAAGTCCTAGTGCTGCCTGTGGGAGCTCTGTGCCTCCGTTTCTTCACGTAGCCAAAGAAGATAATAATAGTACCTGTTTGGGAGACTTGTCATGGGAATTAAACGAGAGACATAGGGTAACTAATAATGATGCTCTGGGTAAATGCCTTTTGCATGGATGAAAGGATAGATGATGGATGATGGACGGATGGATGGATGGATGGGTGGATGGATAAATGGGTGGGTGGATGGGTAGATAGATGGAAGGATGGGTGGATGGGTAGATAGATGAATAGATTGGTGAATGGATGGATGATGGATGAATGGATGGGTGGATGGGTAGATGGTTAAATAGGTAGGTGGGTGGGTAGATGGAGGAGGGATGGAAGGATGGGTGGATGGATGAATAGATGGATGGGTGAGTGGAAAGATTAATGATGTTATAAAAGGAAAAAATAAACCTGCTAGGCAGAGTTATTTTTGATTTATTTTTGAGCTTGAGGAAATGCAGTGTTAACTCTTGGAGGAGGATGAGAGGTGAGGAAGCAGGGCCATTGTCCTGAGGAACCGCCCTCCCACCCTCGTCCACATGTGTCAAGAGGGAGTCATCGAGAAGCCCCAGCTGCATTTCTTAGGGGCTCCTCTTTATTAAAACCTCAAACAGAGACATTCGTCTACAGTTAGTTAGCCTCAGAGGTCAAGCAATCTGATGCCTGCATACAAAATAAAATAAAACTGATACAGAAGTGATGGATGGAGCAATGGACAGATGGACAGGTGAAGCAAGAACAGTAAGGTGTGAGCCCGAGAGCTGAGGTGTGGCGGGCGTGTGGGTGACTGCCATACCTGCACTTTAACTGCCCTTGTGTCTGGACTTTCCCACAGTTACGTGGGGGAACACAATCCTACCCCTGCCCCCAGGCCAGCTTCTTTGGGGAGAGCAAAGGCCGACTTTCCCACAGGCCCTTTCGGTCCAGTGAGTGGAGCCACAGATCCACCTGCTCCAGCAGCACCCAGAAAGGTGCCAAGGATGGCACCCTGGGGACAGCCTTGCAGCCATCCTGCCCGAGGCTCTGATGAGCCGGCTTTGGGCCAAGTCCTACAGAGGGGAGGGTGGCATGATTGGCATTCAGCCTCTGCCCTCAGTAAGCCCAGTCCTTAGTGGGTACCTCTGCTCCTGAAGCTCCCTCTTCCTGGAGCGCCCTGGAGTCCTTCTTCCTCCTTTACTTCTGCCTAGAAATTTCCAGATTCTGACTCCATCCCTCAGGCTACCAAGGGCCAGCTGCCTTTCAGTAGGGACTGCAAATGTGCATGGTGAAAACCTTAAACACAGGCATTCAGCTTAAATAATTGGACCCCAGAGGGGAAGTCTGATACCTATAAATTAAAAAAAAAAAAAGATGTATAGAGATATGGCTAGACAGACGGACATCTGATAAGTTAATCTCATGGTCATGTACTGTTCCAAGATTGCTCTACACAGCTGATTCCATTTTATATTTAGACAACCCTAGGTGGTGTTCTGGCCTTCCCTGCTGGTACAGTGGTAAAGAATCTGCCTGCCAATATGGAAATGCAGGAGATGCAAGTTTGATCCCTGGATCAGGAAGATCCCCTGGAAGAGGAAATGGCAACCCACTCCAGTATTCTTGCCTGGGAAACCCCAAGGACAGAGGAGCCTGGTGGGCTACAGTCCCTGGGGTTGTAAAGAGTCCAACACGACAGAGTGAGCACATGTGGTGTTCTGGAGTTAAATACTAACTTAACAGATGGGAAAACTGAGGCCCATGGAGAGTTTTTAGGTGATATCCAAGGACACCCAGCAGGTCTGTGTCAGAGCTTGGATGTGAACCCAGGCAGTCTTGCCCCATGGGCTTCCCTGGTGGCTCAAATGGTATAAGAATCTGCCTGCAATGCAGGAGTCCTGGGTTTGATTCCTGGGTCAGGAAGGTCTCCTGGAGGAGGAAATGGCAACCTACTCCAGTATTCTTGCCTGGAGAATCCCATGGACAGAGAAGCCTGGCGGGCTACAGTCCATGGGGTCACACAGAGTCAGACACAACTGAGAGTAACACACACACACACACACACACACACTTAGTCTTGCCCCGCACCTAATGCGTTCAACTTTGCCCAACATTTGAGGTTAACTCAACTTCTCTTCCTCCTTGGGCTGGTGGCTGAGGGAAGGCTGAGCCACGGGGCTGGCCACTTCAGCCAGAAGCAGCCCCTGAATGAATTCAGGCTCCTCCTGCCCAGCATTGAGCAGACTGGCCGAGTGAAGCCAGCACCCACCATGTGCGCCACGCACAGAGGGTCAAGGCCCCTGAGGACATAGACAGGTCAGCCCTCCAAGCAGCCAGAGCCCAGCGACCGCGACCCCACTCAGGCCCAGGGGCTCCAACCACCCTGACGAATCTTAGTGGCAACACCGACGTCAGAGAGGTTTCCTTCACAGGCTGTGAGGGGAAGGCTGAGCTGTGGGAGGTGAATCACCATGAAAATCCCATCATAATAGTAATAATGCCAGGCATGAACTCTCGCCTCTGCCAAGCCAAACAAATGACGGGGTGCAGATGGGGCTGGTGCTTCAGTTTACAGATCTCTCAGGCCCTTTATGAGGCTGCGAGGACTGCATCCTAAGCGGGCAGTATGGTCAATTCTATTATATCTGGGCCCATGCCAGGCCTCAGTGGTTTGCAAGGAAAACCAGCCTACAGAATCACGGTGATTTGCCCGACGTTCTCAGATGCAATTTTCTTCGATGACTCTGCATCGACCCGCTCTTCGACGGCTGTCTGCCCAGATGTGGTCCCTCAGCTGTGGCCGCCCGTCCTTCCCCGAGCTGGTGCAGCACGGGCGCTTCTTTTCTCTCAATGGTGATGATGGGTGGTGAGGGGAGGAGTCTACCCTGGAAAAGCCCTTGAACTCAAGCTTCGTCAGGCCTGGCTGATGGAGCACATTAGAAGCATCCAGGGATAAGGCAATGGCACCCCACTCCAGTACTCTTGCCTGGAAAATCTCATGGGCGGAGGAGCCTGATAGGCTGCAGTCCATGGGGTCGCTAGGAGTCAGACACGGCTGAGCGACTTCACTTTCACTTTTCACTTTCATGCACTGGAGAAGGAAATGGCAACCCACTCCAGTGTTCTTGCCTGGAGAATCCCAGGGACGGGGGAGCCTGGTGGGCTGCCGTCTCTGGGGTTGCACAGAGTCAGACACAACTGAAGTGACTTAGCAGCAGCAGCAGCAGCAGAAGCATCCAGAGAGTCCCACAAGCTATCGACACCTAAGGCAATGCCCAGAAATCTGGATTCAGATGATTTGAGTTGGGTGCAGGAAGTGGTATTTTAAAATAACCCCCTGCCAAGAATTCATAATGAGGAGGTGGGGGGTAGGTATCATGGCTGGTTCTAACTTGTGGGCATCAGAGCCACCTGGGAGGGGGTCAAAGATAAACCTTCCTACGCCCTGGCCAGCTCCGATTCAGAAGGTCTGGGGTGGGTCCTGGGAATCCGTCTTTCACAGAAGCTTCCTATGGGGACTCGGGAGCAATGTTGAGGAAACGCAGCAGTAGCCTGGCGCTCCTTCCGGCACTGCAAGGGTCCCTAGGACACAGTCTGCTTCCAGCTTCCCTGTTTTCACCCTCGGCTTCCCTCTCCCAGAGCCTCTCCCCACATCCTTAGATGTGAAGTCCCTGACAGCAGCACCAGCTCCAGGGAAATGGCCTCTGGCCCCCGCCCCAGACCTACCAAATCAGAAACTTGGGGTGGGAGGCGGTAATCTTTTCAGAAGCTCCCAGGCCTGCCCTGAAGCAGGCTCCAGTTGAAGAACCACTGAGAACAAGAAGGTGGCTTGGGGGTGAGAGGGTCACTACTTGAGACTGCTCTCCCATCCAGGGCTGGGGCTGTGGCGGGGGGAAGGGGGGGCGGGGGCGGAATAAGGTATTTACCTTGAGCCCCAAATTTAAATGGATGACAAATACATGAATTTTTTAAAAAACCCGATGGACAAAATATCAAATTTAAAGTAAGGACAGAATCTGGTCCTGAATTGGCACAACACTTGCTCACTTGCTACACCCTCATCTTGGCCCCAGTCCTAATAAAACTTTATTTATAAAAACAGGCCAGACAGCAGGTAGGAGTTGGCCAGGGTGGTTTTCTTTCTGGTCTGTTTTATTCTGATTTTTAATATTATACTAAAATATGAACTTATCTTGATTACCAAGATTTTTGGCACTCCCTTACATTTGTACCCACTCCTGCGGCTGCCCCATGCACTCTGGGGAACCTGGCCCCCGGCCTGAGATGCTCCTGAGTCCTGGCGCCTGAGTCCCCAGGTGCTGGGTGTCCTGCGGCCCTGGCGGCTGCCCCTCCTTCTTCGGGCCTGTACGTTTGCAGTGAACATTCCCGAGCACATTGCTGCTGACGGGGCAAAGCCTGTGCCAGGGCTATATGCATCAAAGTCTTCTCAACTTTAATGGTGTATGACATTTTTGAGACAAAATACGGGTCAGCTAATCATATTTTAATAGCTCTACCTTTATAAGCAGCCTGCCTTGGAGTGCACACAGTAATATTTTAATTTCTCAGCTCTGATGAGCACTGTTCTAACCAGGTATTCAGTTTCTGCATTTATAAATCTCACTCCCAGATGTCGGATGCCAGGGAACTCTACAGAACAACCATACAAATATAATATTTAATATTGGATGTCAGTTTGCGTGTTCCACTCAATTTCCTGGAAAGAGCTCGAAACTCCACTTATTTTGGGTGGAATATCCAATCAGTTCCACACTCCAAGGCCCGGCTGGACTGCCATGTAATACCGCATAACTAAATTCTCTAATTTCTGAGAGACAAATTTGGAGCAGATGTAGGAAAAGGGTGTCATTTGTTTCCAAATGCAACAGTTATCAGGCCGGACAACTGGGAGGGATAATTAGCAAGGGGCCAAGTTTGTGAGCCGATCTCCCAAACCAGGAGACTTGCGGGCACACCCCAGCCCCTAGGAAGACATGTAGGGCGGGGAGCTCAGTACCACATATCAGCATGGGGGAGGAGGCTAAACTGGACTCGTGGGTCCGGAGCATCTGACGTGGAACTGAAAAATAAAGAATGGGACGCCAGGGCGGGAAGGTGAAGGGCATATAATCCCAGGCTTGTTTTAAGCAGGAGTTCTCTGCCACTCAGGGCATCTATGGTTACCCAGCGACCTACCCCGGCTGGGACCCAGGCTTGCTCACCTCCTCAGCCCAGCTCACTCTCGGTTTGGGGGGTCGTTTGGTCCTTCGGGACTCAAAGGGGGCTCTGTTCTTAGTGATGCCTTTCAGTGACTTTGACGGATGCCATCAGCTGAAAGAGGGCTCTGGGGGGGCAAAAGCCACACAAGAATGATGCCGCAGGCAGCCCCTGGGGACCCAGACCAGCCTTGGTGCCTGGCCAAGGGACCGCCGGCAGCATCTTTCCGGGGGCTCCCCCTCTCTCCCTCATCAGCTGGCCCATCCCTCAGTTTCCTCATCCAGAGAAGGGATGCATGATCCCAGGAGGAGGCCTCCGATGATGTCAAGTGGGTGGAGGAAATTACGAAACAAGGTACTTTGAGCCTCCCAGCGGGAAATTGGGGTAAATTCCTGACATCCGGTACTGTGTGCTATTCTTGGTAGAGGCATAATTGAGGCAAGGTGGCAAATGGTGCAAAACAGGCCCTCCTTGGGGGCCTAGCAGGCTGCTAGTGACTGGATGATGGGGGGTGGTCTCCAGCCAGCCCCCACTTCCTGGGCCCCCTCTGAGCCTCAGTTTCTCCTTCTAGGAGGAGCAGGCTGGATGTGACGGCTGCAGACACCTGCTGGCTTTCAGGAGATTCCTCACTGCTCCACCCCAGGTGAGGATGGGGGACACAGAAAAAAGGCCCCTTGTCATTTTCTTGCCAGGAGAGAAAGGAAGGTGAGTCGTCCACAAGCTTGGCCCCAAGTGGAGCTTAAGGAGTCACAGCTGGGAGGCCATATGGGGAAGTGCGTGGGTGGCTCGGCCTTTCCTGCCTCTCACTCTCAGTCGGGCCAAGTTCAGGAGAGTCCTCCTTTTCCCCCTGCCAGAGTATCGGCTCACCACTCCCTCCTTTCTGCCTGCCCCTTCCCTCCCTCCAGACAGCAGGCAGTCCAGCTCCGTGGCAGGGCAGCAAGCCTCACTGTGGGAAGGGGACCGCCTCAGGTCTCCCCAGTGTCTGGGGGGTCTGCTGCTAATTGGATTGTAAAAGATGATCCCTCTGCACAGCTGTCTGCAAGCCAGGCCCCAGTGACACAGGGTAAATTAAATACAGACAATGGGGCGGGATTACCTGCTGAAGCTCTGTGCCAGGCTCAGACCCCAGAAGTCAGAGAGGACGGTGGCACTGAGATGGGAGAGGAGCTGAGGCAAGGAGGAACCTCACCAAGTGCCCCATCGGGCGCTGAGATGGCCCCTCCCCTGCAGGCCTGCTCACAGCCCCTGGCCCTGGGCATCTGGAAATCAAAGCGTCCTGACCCTCTTTACCACAATGCTCCCTGGGGCTGCTGAGCAGCTGAGCTGAGGATGCCCTGGGCCTGCCATCCCATGAGGGCCCCCCCTTGCAGAGTGGAGCCCATGGCCGGGTCCTGCTGCCCACCATGGACTCTCACTCAGTCATTCAAGCATCACTTATCCACTCAGAATATCCAGCAGTCTGTCTCTAAGCTGAGCACTAGGAATAAAGAGATGGTGTGGACAAGGCGGCAGCTCTCCTCCCACGTTTGCCACCCCATCCACCCCGCCCCCCCGGCCAGAGTAATAGAACTGATTTCAGCTGGCACATGTTCACCCACAATGAAAGCTACATCTTCCAGCCTCCCTTGCAGCTAGACATGGCCATGTGATTACACTCTGGCCAATCAGATGAAGCAGAGTGTGGCGGCCCTTCCTTCAAACAACAACACAGTTGATCCTGGCTTTCTGCCCTTCCCTCTCAGAGATCTTCTTTCCTGCTGACTGGGATGGAGATGTAAGGGCCGGTGCTGAAGTGGCCACCATGAGCAAGGTGGCTCTGGACAAAGAGGACCTATGTGGTAGGTTAATCAACCTCATCCTGAGGTCATTATGAAGGAGCAGACCAGCCCTGACCTGCCTGACTCCAAACTTAGGTGTGGAAAAAAAAAAGCAAAACTGCCTTCTTTAAGCAACTGTTACTTTGGGTTTCTATCATTTCCAGCTGAAGATAATTAAAACCTACACAAGTGATGACCCTGCAACAGGAGCATCAGCCTTGGCTACACAGAGGGGACACGTGGCCCAGTCTCGGGGATTAGGGGCAGCTGTGCATGGCTGCAACCTGCAGGGTGTGCTGACTGGGAGAGGCAGGTTGGCGGGGTTCAGTGGAGGCATTTCAGGAAGAAGGAAGTCGAGAGGGAGCTTAGTGTGTTTGGGGAGGCACTGGGTCCTTCAGGGAGGTGGGGACCCCCTGCCCTGAAGATAATTAAAACCTACACAATGAATTGCAGGTAAGGCCTTAAAAGAACTCGTCCTTGATTTAAAGGGAGACACTCACTACTTATAATAAATGCAAGGTCATTTGCCCCTGAGGCTGAAACGCTGCCGGCTGATTTAAAGACTAGCAAGCACCTGATGGGGGGCGCGTGTCGACGTGTACAACGGTTGGTCATCCAGGAGTGGCTTCTCAGGTGGCTTCTTGACTCAGGACTCGATGACCTGCTGTCTGTGGTCCACGTGTCCCTTGGCCAAATGGCCAGTGCCCCCCTCCTTAGGTTCAGTCACGGTCCTCTTCTCTCTTCAATGCCAGCAAGTCCCCAGTGGGCTGGGGGAGGGGAGGGGAGGAGCCGGAACAAAGCCACCCCATTTCCAGGCTCAGGGAAACTGTTCCAGACCACACACCAGAAAGGCCATTTGAGGGGTGGACTCCATCCCTGCTGTCCTTGTCACTGTGGTGACCCCCGTGCCCAGCTCTGTCCCAGGACACTCCTAGGCATTCTGAGAAGAGAGCCTAGAATAGCCTGGAACATGGATGCAGGAAGGAACGTTGTGGGAGGGGACATAGTGCTGACTTGTGGGGCAGAGCGTGCTCCTGTCTTCTGGCAGGACAGTGGTCATGGTCTGCGTGTGCAGGCAGGTCCACTCTGCTCTCGTCCTCAGCCTCTGGAGTGTGATCTATACAAAAACCTGGGCCAGGCTGCTGCCTCCGCTGGGCGAGGGTGGCTGTCGTCTTCGTTTGCTGACGAGAAGCTGTCCCATAGCCAGTACACCAGAGGCGGGTGCAGCCCTGCACTGCCTGACTCCCACACTCATCCCCACTAGGCTGGAATTCTATGTGGCTCTGAGACTTCGAGGAGGAGGACGAGGATGGCCAGTGTGTCCTGAGCACCTGGGGTGCTGCTGGGCCACCAGCCTCACATGGGGGCAAGCGGAAAGGGCCATGTCTTCCGCCTCCTATCAGGGATTCCCCAGACACAGTAATAATGAGAGCCAACTTGCTATTCTCAGAACCAGATTTGACCAAACACAGGGATAGGCCAGCTGCTACATGGAATGTGGTCCCAAGTGAGCAAGTAACAGAGATGTGCCATTCAGAATGGCTATGAGATGCTGCCCAGCATGCGGGTACCAGCCTGCCTGGTGGCATCAGCAGAGAGTGCCCCTGTCTCCTTGCAGGACACTCAGATAGAACAGAAGCTAGCCTCCATTTCAAGCCTCGCTGTTTCCCCATCACACGTTCTGGTTATCGCCAGACAAGTTCCTCACTTGTAAGACCAGCGCAGACAGTTACTCAACCCAAGATGCTTAAGGAAGCCCCCCAGGATCAACGTGGTCACCCCATCCTGCTGCCCTGAGGGTCGTCCAGTTCGGCAGACACTGGCCCAGTGCCTCCTGCTCCTGGCACTGGGAATGCCAAGAGGCTTCAAGGTGACCACTGCCCTCGCAGCCATCCTTGGTCAGAGGGTGTCCAGCCACGTCCGACAGTAGGCTCAGCCCGATGATGGGCGTGGTGTGCAGGACGGTCCACGGGCCTCCACCCGGGAACTCCGTGGTAAAGATGTGACTCAGGAAACAGGAGTGAGCGGCCACGCTCAGGCCACCTCGGATGCCTTCTTCTCCGTGGATCATTGAATTACATGCATATTTCAGTGAAGATGATTATCTCCTTGCTGGTTTCGGAAGATGTATTTAGGGGAGGTATTTCAATTCTGTTGTCATTTAAAACTAAAAATCAAAACATCATTTTTGATGTCCAGGGTTCTTTCTTCCGCCGAAATACACACTGTGGTGTGTTACAATCATGTCTCCACCATTTGCGCCTTAGATGTACTTGTAGGTATGTTTATTTGGTTTTTGACCGCGTTTTTCTCTTAGAAATCAGGATCGCATGTCTAATCTCAAAGAGTAGATAATCCTCACTGGGATGTGAATTTGGCAAACATTCCAATTGGTTTAACATCAACAAATGGCTTCTCGGGGAGGGTGGGTTGTGTGAGGGCGATTCAAAATTTTGTATTTTGCAAAAGGCAGTTTTTTTTTTTTTCTTGTATCCCCCGTATTGCTAGGAACAAACTATTTTCTTATTTGAAAAAAAAAAAAAAAAAACCCACCCTGCCCTTTTATGGGAAAACGAGTTCAGCGCTGTGTTTATTATTCCACATGAAAGCGGTTTTGCCTTCATCTGTGGCTGCCTGATTACAAAGACAAGATCTTTAATTAAAATTGGTTTGGTTATGTGTATTTCTTTCAAAGAAAACCATCGAAATAGCATTTGTGACTCATTACCTTCTTAACAAGGATGCTGTTCTATTTGCCTATTGCTGCTCTATTGCCCGTTTTCAATACAGACACTGACCTTGAAAGATGGGTTATATGCCAACAAGGAGCTCCGTGTGCACCCTTAAGTCGTCTTTCTGGGTCTGTGACTTTGACCCAGGGGGTGGGTTTGGTCTAACAGTATTTCGAGGGCACATAAACCTCTGCAGCTTCACTGAGTTCAGGAAGGCCTGGTGGGCGGGCAGGCAGGGGCTTCTGCAAACCAGCAGCATCCTTCGGGAAGGTCCTGGGCTGATTCTTTGGGAACGTCCGGCTCGGCTGTGCTGGGAGGCCAAGGACGAAGGCAGGGGCTGACTTTCTCATCAGCCCCACATGCCCAGGGTGGGTTTGAGATCACATGGCTTTCGGGAACTGTTTCCAGCCGAGGAACAAGATTGCCTAGATCCGAAAGGCTGTCTAACATGTTAGTGAAATTAGTGCTTAGCAATATTTTTGAGAATTCTGTGGTTTGGGCATTTTATGTTTTTTCCTCTGCCAAAACAAGCTTGCTAACTTCTTTGCTTCTCTGTTTGCTGCAGAGAGGAGCAAAGGGGCTCTAAATCACTTGCACATTTCATGTTGACAGCGTCCCACGCTAGCACGACGGATGGGAAGGGAGGCTCCAGCTTGGCTTTTAATACTGGTGACCCAGGCTCACCCACTCACAGGCACTCCCCACCTGATCTCAGTGGCAGCTGCTCTTCCGCCCTCTACTCCGTGGACTCGGTGTGCTTAAAAGTTGTACAGGGTGAATGGGAGTCTTTGGCTTTTCCAAGTGAGCCTCCCCGCCTAGGCAGGACGAGCTGCCTTCCAATTCCTTGGGCAGGTGATGACAACCAGAGCTAACTGACACTTACTGAGCACATACTGTGCACCAGGTCCTTGTCTAAATGCTCTCTGTTCCCTGATGGGTTTGACTGTCCTAATAACCCCAATCCAGGTTGCTGGGATTAAATCCCAGTTCTGCTGAGCTGTGTGACTCTGGGCAAATACTAAACCTCTCTGTGCCTCAGAAGGATCCATGGAGAAAGTAGCAGGACCAGAAGGGATTACATCTGCAGTGCTCTTAAGAGGATAGCACCCCCCTCAGCATGCTTGCTGGCTTCCCTGGTGACTCAGTGGGAAAGAATCTGCCTGACAATATAGGAGACGCAGGTTCGATCCCTGGGTCGGGAAGATTCCCTGGAGGAGGAAATGGCAACCCCCTCCAGTACTCCAGTATTCTTGCCTGGGAAATCCCATGGACAGAGGAGCCTGGCAGGCTACAGTCCATAAGGTCGAAGAAGAGTCGGACGTGACTTAGCGACTAAACAACAAATAAACCGTTCTAGTGCCCACAGCCAAGTGCTTCCCAAAGGCACACAGCAAACTCTCAGCAGAACTGGGGCCAGACTTGTTATCACTAGACTACAGTGCCTATGACAGAAGCAGTAGCTGCAAAATGCCATCACTGTTTTCAGAGTATGTGCACAAAAGGACTTCGTACACAAACACTTGTTCACTGGCTGCTGTGGGGGTGGGCAGCTTTATGCTTGGGCATGAAGACAGAGCCTCTAGGAGGGTGAGACTGACGTCTGTGAGAGGGGGAAGATTTAAAGGCACAGTGTTTACAGTCCCCTGCCCCACCTTTTGGAGCAGACAGGGAGCTTTGTTTGGTTGCCCAGTTCCCGGGCTGGGGTGTAGACAGCAGGCAAGGGCAGCGAGGAATCCAGAAGCAGGACAGAGAGGCAGCACTGCGACCAGAAGTGGCTGTAACCAGACACACATCCCTCAGTGGGGCTGGAGACATGAGCAGAGCTGGAGTACTACACAGCTGTCACAAGGGAGCTGTCACAGGCCAACATGAAAATGGTGCCAAGATTATCATCAGTATCAGTTCAGTCACTCAGTCATGTCCGATTCTTTGTGACCCCATGAACTGCAGCACATGAGGCCTCCCTGTCCATCACCAGCTCCCAGAGTCCACCCAAACCCATGTCCATTGATGGGTGATGCCATCCAACCATCTCATCCTCTGTTGTCCCTTTCTCCTCCTGCCCTCAATCTTTCCCAGCATCAGGGTCTTTTCCAATGAGTCAGTTCTTCGCATCAGGTGGCCAAAGTATTGGAGTTTCAGCTTCAGCATCAGTCCTCCAATGAACACCCAGGACTGATCTTTAGGATGGACTGGTTGGATCTCCTTGCAGTCCAAGGGACTCTCAAGAGTCTTCTTCAACACTGCAGTTCAAAAGCATCAATTCTTTGGTGCTCAGCTTTCTTTATAGTCCAACTCTCACATCCATACATGACCACTGGAAAAACCATAGCCTTGACTAGACGGACCTTTGTTGGCAAAGTAATGTCTCTGCTTTTTAATATGCTATCTAGGTTGGTCATAACTTTCTTTCCAAGGAATAAGCGTCTTTTAATTTCATTGCTGCAGTCACCATCTGCAGTGATTTTGGAGCCCAGAAAAATAAAGTCAGCCACTGTTTCCACTGTTTCCCCATCTATCTGCCATGAAGTGATGGGACCAGATGCCATGATCTTCATTTTCTGAATGTTGAGCTTTAAGCCAACTTTTTCACTCTCCACTTTCACTTTCATCAAGAGGCTCTTTAGTTCTTCTTTACTTTCTGCCATGAGGGTGGTGTCATCTGCATATCTGAGGTTATTGATATTTCTCCCAGCAATCTTGATTCCAGCTTGTGCTTCTTCCAGCCCAGCATTTCTCATGATGTACTCTGCATAGAAGTTAAATAAGCAGGGTGACAATATACAGCCTTGACATACTCCTTTTCCTATTTGGAACCAGTCTGTTGTTCCATGTCCGGTTCTAACTGTTGCTTCCTGATGTGCATACAGGTTTCTCAAGAGGCAGGTCAGGTGGTCTGGTATTCCCATCTCTTTCAGAATTTTCCACAGTTTCTTGTGATCCACACAGTCAAAGGCTTTGGCATAGTCAATAAAGCAGAAATAGATGTTTTTCTGGAACTCTCTTGCTTTTTCAATGATCCAGCAGATGTTGGCAATTTGATCTCTGGTTCCTGTGCCTTTTCTAAAACCAGCTTGAACATCTGGAAGTTCATGGTTCACGTATTACTGAAGCCTGGCTTGGAGAATTTTGAGCATTACTTTACTAGCATGTGAGATGAGTGCAATTGTGTGGTAGTTTGAGCATTCTTTGGCATTGCCTTTCTTTGGGATCGGAATGAAAACTGACCTTTTCCAGTCCTGTGGCCACTGCTGAGTTTTCCAAATTTGCTGGCATATTGAGTGCAGCACTTTCACAGCACCATCTTTCAGGATTTGAAATGGCTCAACTAGAATTCCATCACCTCCAGTAACTTTGTTCGTAGTGATGATTCCTAAGGCCCACTTGACTTCACATTCCAGGATGTCTGGCTCTGGGTGAGTGATCACATCATCATGATTATCTGGGTCGTGAAGATCTTTTTTGTACAGTTCTTCTGTTTATTCTTGCCACCTCTTTATCATCATGGCAATGTCAAATCTCGAAAGAGTGCATGTAATTGACTTTTGTATAGGGAGAAAAATACCATATACATGTGCATTTCCTTATGTGCATAAAGAAACTCTGGAAGAATTAAAGTGGTTGTCTATGCAGGGAGGCCCCCAGGGGGATGAGAAGCTAAAAACTGGACAGATGGGCCACAGAGATGAGAATGAGCCATATATACACACACATATACAATTGTGTAAATAAATGTATATTGTATCAATATTTACATATACATATTTATGCCGTATATATTTACATATGGTATATAAGTACGTATGCTATATACACATATGTATGTACCATGTATTGTATATATGGTGATTAGTAAATATATATAAGTCTATGTGGATAGGTGAATGTGTATGCATTGAATTACAAAAGCTTCAAAATATCACAAAGCCAAATTACACAGTAAATAAAAAAGGCGAAATTTAAAAATCTACAGTTGTAACTGGAGATTTTAAAATCCCATTCTCAATAACTGATAGAATGAGCAGACAAAAAACGCAGGCGATCTGAAATCAGTAAAGAAAGCACGCAAAACAGTCCCCAAGACAGACCCCACACTGGAGCATGAAACAAGCACCTCTATAGACCAGGTGGACCTTTCAGAGAACAACAGAAACAGACCCCAAGACAGACCCCACACACAAAACAAGCAAGAGATGGACAGCATGAAACAAGCGAGACAGACCCCACGCTGGACCATGGAACAAGCAAGAGAGACCCCCACGCTGGAGCACAAAACAAGCAAGACAGACCCCCACACTGGACCACGGAACAAGCAAGACAGACCCCACGCTGGACCATGGAACAAGCTGCGTCTGTCATGGGGACCAGCACACAGAATGTGATCTCTGACCACAGCAGAGTTAAATGAGAGATAAACAGCAATAAGATGCTTGGGGGAAAAAAATCCCCAAATACTTGGAAATTAAGGAACATACTTCTAAAGAACCCATGGACTGTAGAACAAATCACAGGGGAAATTTTGAAATAATCTGTAATGAATGATGATGAAAGCAAAACGTGATGATCTCCAGCACTCGGCTAAAGTGTTCCTCACGGAGAAGCGTACAGGTCTGATGGCGTGTGTTTGTTGTAAAGAAGAAGAGTCTGAAGTCGGGTCTAAACATCCATGGTAGAAAGCCAGAGAAAGAAGAATAAGTATGTGAGTAAAAGCAAGCAGACTGAAATAATAAAGAGCAGAAATCAAGGAAATAAAAAACAAGTAACAGGAAAAAACTAAGAGCCAAAAGCTTTTTTTTAAAAAAAAAGATTAATACAATTGATAAGCCTCTAGGTCAAGTGATCAAGCAAAAAAATAGAGAAAACACAAATTGTAAATATCAATAATTATTATAAATTCAGAGTGGGAAATGACCTTTATAACAAATGCTGCTGAAACAACTGAATATCCTTAGGGAGAAAAAAATGAACCTTGATATTTCTCTGACACCATACACAAAAATCTGAGGTGGACTGTATACCTAAGGAGCCAAGACACATAGACAAAATACAATTTATTAGTGAGAACACAAAAAGTACTAGAAACTAAATTAAAAACTGCTAAATTATACTTCACCAAAATTTAAAACCTCTGTTCTTTAACAGACACCACTGGGGCTTCCCCGGTGGCTCAGGGAATCTGCTTGCCAGTGCAGAAGACACAGGTTCGATCCCTGGTCTGGGAAGATCCCACATGCCTTGGAACAACGGAGCCCATACTCCACAACTACTGAGCCCACACGCCCCTGCCACTGAAGCCCACTCGCCCTAGAGCCTGTGCTCCACAGCCAGAGAAGCCACTGCCATGAGAAGCCCATGCTCCGCAATGAAGAGCGTCCCCCGCTCGCCGCAACCAGAGGAGAGCCCGCTCGGCAACAAAGACCCAGCACAGCCAAAAATAAATAAATAATTGATTAACTAATTCTTTTTTAAAAAAAGAGACACCATTAAGAAAATGAAAAGGGAAGTTATAGATTGTGAGAAAATGCTTGCAAAACATTTGTCTAACGCAGGATCATATCCAAAATACAGGAACTCCTATGACTCAATAATAAAAAAGGGAATTCAATGCTTAAGATGTGCAAACTATTTGAACAGATGCTTCATAAAAGAAGATATACTGGGACATCCCTGGCAGTCTGGTGATTAAGACTCTGAGCTTCCATTGCGGGAGTGTGGGTTCCATTCCTGTCAGGGAACTAAGATCCCACACGCTGTATGCTGTGGCCAAAAAAAAAAGGAAGAAGTTATACAAAAAGCCATTTATCACATGAAAAGATGCTCAACATAATTAGCCATCAGAAATGCAAACCAACACCACACAGAGACAGCACACACACGCCAGAATGACTGAAACGAAGTCCACTGACAATACCAAACACGTCACTTTGGAAACCAGCTCGGTGGTGTATTATTGAGCGGAACATATGTCTACCTTGCAACCCAGCAATTCCACTCCCGAGCATTTACCCAACATAACTGAAAACAAATGTTCCCTAAAAGGGCAGGGGTACAAATTTTCATAGCAGCTTTATTCATAATAGCCAAAAAGTGGAAACAAGCCAAATGACTCAACAGGTGACTGGACAAACACATTATCATTTACTTAAGTAATGGAATGAGGGGCAATTAAAAATACACACACACCTCCTGATGTGGAAAATATGAGGGATGAAGCTCAAAAGCATGCCGACAAAAAGCAGCTGGATACAGAGTATACGCTCTGTGATTCTATTACATGGAGTTTAAGGACAGGAAATACTACTGTGATGACTGGAATCAAGAATCTTGGCCAGTGGTACTTCCCTGGTGATCCAGTGGTTAAGACACCACATTTCCAATTCAGGGGGCACAGGTTCCATCCCTGGCTGGGGAACTAAGATTCCATGTGTCACATGGTGCATCCAAAAAAAAAAAAAACCTTGGCCAAAACTCTCTGCCCCTGGCAGCCAGGAGTGAAGGACCAGAGACACAGGTGGGAGGGAGGTGGGCATGGCCATAAAGGGCAGCCCAGGAGCCTTTTGGTGATGGGACTGTTGTATATCTTGACTGTGGTGGATACACAAGCACAGACAGGTGATAAAATGGCACAGGACTACATACACACGAGTACAAGCAACGCTGCAGAAATCTAAATTAGACAGAGGATTATGTTGATGTCGATATCCTGTTAGTGATACTGTAATATTGCTTTTCAAGGTGTTGTCATTGGGAGAAACTGGGTGAAGGGTACATGAACTCTCTCTGCATTATTTCTTACAAATGCATGTGGATCTACAAAATGCTTAAATTTGTAAAACCACAGCAACTTGGCCCCTCTTCCTCCCTTTCTCTCCTGCTAACTGGAATGTAAGTGAGATAGCTGGAATTGAGGCAGCGATCTTGGGCCATCCACTGGATCTGGGGAATGGAGGTTGCTCACATTACAGTAACAAGATGGGAGAGGCCTGGTCCCTCAGGACTATATAGAAAAATGCATACTAGCCCAGGCTATCTGTCAGTATCTTCATGAAAGAGAAACTTCTAACTTGTAAACCCTTGCTACTCAATCTGTGATTTGCAGACCAGCAGCCAGCATTTCTGTTAGAAATATAGAAGCTCAACCCTATCCCAAATCTACTGGATTAGAATCTGCATTTTAAACATGATTCCTGGCTGATCTATGTGCAGATTAAAATTTGAGAATCAGTGACTTTAGCAATTGCTATTGTGCATCTCTTATCTTAAGCCAATCCTAATTCTAATTATGGGTACATGATGATTAATTTTAATGACAGTACTCCTTAGATGTTTAGCAATACTTTTACTCCCTGAGACATACTTCTTGACGAGCGAGGCAACAGGAGTGAGAGAAGGTTTTCAAGGACCTAAACCCTTTCATGTACGAATATATTGGAGGGGGCAGGGGGGTTGACGCATTGGCCCCAATGCCCCTGGCCCACCTGATGGTACCTGCAGCAGCAGGCACACTGCCCAGCTCGCTGATGATGTCCCACCTCATCTGACCCACTGGAGGGGGTTGGGGATTCCTCTGTCCCCAAGGGAACTGGCCAGACGTGTATAGGAGCAGCTGTCAAGTACAGGAGGCTACTGTCCAGGGCATCCTCAACCAGCAGGCTCTGGACAACCACCCCAGCCCTCCGCATCCCGGGGTCTGGGACAGTCCACCAGGGTCCTCAGGGGGCCTCTGGGGGACCTCACTCACTCATAGTGCATTACGGCACCCTTTGCTTCCTCCCCGTCCCAGTCTGCAAACTCCCTCATGTGTCCTGCATGAGCTCCCCTCACCCAAGTAAACCACCCCACCCAGGTCTTGGCTCAGGCTTTGCTTCTTGGAGGTCCAAACTGAGACAGCAGGAGATCAAGAATTCTGAACCCCAGCTCATGAAACTCAAGAGAGATGCTCACTTCATGTAGGTTAGACTCCCTCTGTATTTTCTAATATATGTATGTGTATATATATGTGTGTGTGTGTGAGTATATATATATATATAATGATTATGACAAAGAAACCCCAAGTCACAATAGCTGTATTTCTGCCCTGACTCCTATGCCAGGAAACGTGAGGGAGAGCAGACAGTAATCCATTTTACTAACATCGTTAGGCTTCACCATATTTTGGGCCAAAGTAACATACCCACTAATACTGGAAGAATGTCAGCAGAGCAAGAAAGAAATCCACTTGCTCCAGCCTGCCCCTGAGCAGAGATCCTGGGTCTGGTTGACAAGTGAGCAAGAAACGGCAAGCTGGCCAGCAGTCAGCCTCCAGACGGGAGTTAGCCTGTCCCAGCCAAGAACCGAGACCTCATGTAAAGGTAAGCATGAGGGGCTTCAGTTAGAGAAGAGCCCGCCCTTTGTCGGGGCCGGGGCGGGGAGAGGGGGTCACTAGGAGGTCATACAAAATCCTGGGAGACTTGGCATTCATCAGTGTCATTCTGTCCCCACTGGAGCTTCAGCACTGCTAGGACCACACGCCCTTTCCCCGCCGAGCACCCAGGACTGCTGAGCCAGAAGCAAAGAAACTCAGGCCAGATCTCAGGAATACACACCCTAAGCCCACACCGTTGTTCTTCTGACAACCAACTCTGACCACAAAACAGCCCACCTGCTGTCTGCTCCAGTCTCATGAAGATGCCAAACAAATGGACTCGGGGAATTGAGAAGTCGCGCAAAGCTTCTGGAGTCCAAACCATTTTCTTTCTTTTCAAAAAGTTTTTTATTAAATTCATCTTTAAAATGACAAGTGATGGAAGATGACCCAGACCTACAGCGAATATTCTCCCCCCCCATCTCTGTTCCCACTGCCACTCCTGCTCCAAGGTGACCTTGGGGGATTGTGTCTGGGTGTGCCCTCTCACACTTTGCTCCACGTTGACATAAACACACGGGGATTTACTGAGGTTTGTGTTTACAGAACAGGGGGCGGTAATGGGGGGCACCACCGTGGTTTAGGGCACAGATCCTGGCTAGGCCACTTAAAGCTGTGTGTGTTTGGGGGCAGGTTACTTGTGTCTCTGTAACTCTGTTCCCTCATCTGCCAAGTGGGGTTAATAATAGTACCAGCCGCATCGCACTGTGGGCGTTGTATACGGAGCCTAGGATCTGCCATGCGAGGTTTTGCCATTGCTCTTATCTTTTAACAACAGGTTTTCCTTTCTCATTTAACAATACAATATGCACTTTTTTTTTAGGTCAACAGGTGTATATCTTAACACACATATCTCATTCCATCCTTGCAATAACTCCCCGGCAGCAGGTAGGTATTATCATCCTGTTTTACCCTTTAAAAAAATCAAAGGGTTCAGAGAATTTGCCCGAGGCCACATGGCCAGAGGGTATTATCAGATGATGAGGGGAAACAGAATAAATTTTTGAAAATTAACACACTCTGAACTGTTGGGGGTACTTTTCAAGCAAGGGTGGAATCCGGTTCATGCTCTTCCCTCCTCCCCAGATGCCCAGTTGGGGTGCCTCTCCCCCCATTTCAGAATCTCTCCTGGACCACTCCTCTCTGCAGCTTTCATGGGCTGAATGGATAAAGCTCCACCACACTCTGGCAGTCTCCATCCTGCCCAGCTCCTCCCTTACTTACATTTTGGGTCATTTTGATCACTTTTAATGACAAAAATAGAGGTGGATCAAAGAGCAGGGACACTCGAGGCTCCAGTGATAAAACCTTGGCTTTGACGAGCGGGTCCTGCAAGGAGGCACACGCTGGCTCCGGCTATCCACGTGGACCTGGGGCCCGCGGGCCACCCCGGCTGACGTGGCGGGGCCCCCGAAGCTCCTCTTCCTGCTCTCCCCACCCTCACCGCCGCAGCAGGAAAGCAGCCCCCAGCCCCAGCGAGGTCCTCCCTGGGAACCATCTTGTAGGTGAAAATAAAGCAGCACTTTCATCCAAGGAGCTCAGCACAATCACTGAAAGCACATGAAATCACTTAGACCTGGGAGCCCGCAGCCCCCTTGGCTTAATTACACGGCAGGCCGGGCTCTGCTGAAAGCAATTAGATCTGAGATCCCCGGCGGAGGCACGCGCACACTGCCCCGCTCTCCACGAGCCGGCTGTCGTCCACACCCGCCCGCCCTCTCTCAGACGCCTTCTAAGGATGGAGGCCTTGTGAATTAGCTGTTTGTTCAGGTGGTTGAAGGCTCCCAGGGCCCGAAGGACAGAGCATGAAGTTTCCTTCCCTCCTGTCCTTCCTCCAAGCCGCCAAGCTCCCCGCACGTGACCAGGGCCGGCCATCCCTTTGGTGTCCTTCCGAAACCAGCGACGCCATAAATCCATCCGTTTGAACGTAGCCTTTCTTCCAGAAGGCAATCGCTTTTCCAACAGCGGGACTACGAGCGTCCTATGTCATCTGCTGGTGTAAACAGCCAACCACTTCCCCCTGGACAAACAAGTTTGCTGCCGGCAGGAGAGCTCCCTGTTGAAAATCAAATAAAGCGCTTGATTCCAGATGAGAGCATTTGGTTCCAGGTACCGCTCACTCGGTGAGCCGGGGCCGTCGCGCCCGGAGCTGGCTAATGAGCAGGCGTGCGGTCCCCACCTCCCAGATCACAACCCTGAAAGGCCCTTTTGTGGCGGGGAGGGGCCAGACCCCAGCCACAATGCTCTCTTGTCAGAAGGGCCTCCTGGAGCTGCCATGAGAGGGGGGCAGCTCTGCAAAGCAAAGCAGAGGGAAGGCAGTGATTTTGTGGTGGTTTCTGAGGCCTGGTGGACTCAGTGGAGGCACTCATGTTTCCAGGCCTGGCTGGATGGCGGGCTCGTTGTGCAAGCGCGCCAGGCTGGGATGCAGGGCATGGAGATGTCACCCTCCCTGAGATATGCCAGCCCCAAGGTGGAGGTGGGGGCACCAGGTGGTGCTGTGCCCGCCACTTTTCGCCGACAGAGAAACAGGGCTTCCCTGGGGGACATGGCAGCCAGGATGAAATTCAGATCTGCGGTTCCAGGTGATTCCCGTCTTCCTGTTGTTCTAAAACCAAGTGCTTCACACATTTGGGAAGATGGACCAACTGGATGGTCTGTGGTTGGGGCTAATGTCTTCCAGTTTGCGGAGTGTCTCGTTACCAGGCCCCTCAAGAGGGCCTGCCAGAATTGCTCTGACGGTGCACACGCCACTTGCAGCGGTGCCACGCGGCTCCGCTTAGGGAGCATGCGGGGCTCGAGGCTCCAGACTCCCTCTCCAGACCCCACTTCTCGGCTCAGTGCCTGTGAACGTGAAATTCTAAGCGATCGCTGAAAGCCCAGCGGAGCGATTATTTGTGTTCACTCTGGTAGGATGAGGGTTTGGGATTTCAGGTTGTCATAGGGTTACCTCCAAAGGCAAATCTATAATTGATTAAAAAAAAAAAAAAAAAAAAAAGACTTGGCATTTAAAAAATTCTTTTCATGTTTCTCCAAAGCATTTGACAGACACAAATTCTCGAAACATTCCAGAGAAGAGACAGAGGGGATTAAGCCCTGCTCTGGACAAGGAGATGCGTCCTCAAGGGAGAGAGGAAGTTTGGGTTTGTCCAAAGAGGAGCTTGGAGTTGGGGCTGAGGCTCCCAGATGTGTGCCCTGCCCTCAGCTGTCACCTCCCCAGCCTGACAAAGGGACAGACAGTGACATTCTAGGATGGCACACAGTATAGGCACAGGAGGATGGATTCTGGAGCCAGAGGGTCAGGGTTTGAACCCTGATTCCCCATGTATTAGCCACGTGACCCTGAGGAGGTGACTTAGCCTTTTGGGGCCTCAGTTTCCTTGTCCTTAAATGGGTGTAATTATAGTATCCGCGGAGAAGACAATGGCACCCCACTCCAGTACTCTTGTCTGGCAAATCCCATGGACAGAGGAGCCTGGTAGGCTGCAGTCCATGGGGTCACTAAGAGTCGGACACGACTGAGCGACTTCACTTCCACTTTTCACTTTCATGCACTGGAGAAGGAAATGGCAACCCACTCCAGTGTTCTTGCCTGGAGAATCCCAGGGACGGGGGAGCCTGGTGGGCTGCCGTCTCTGGGGTCGCACAGAGTCGGACACGACTGAGGCGACTTAGCAGCAGCAGCAGTAGCAGCAGCAAAGTGCTGCTTCCCAGATGGTGCAGTGGTAAAGAATCCACCTGCCAGTGCAGGAGACGCAGGAGATGTGGGCTTGATCCCTGGGGTGGGAAGATCCCCTGGAGGAAAAAAAGGCAATCCAGTATTGGAGGAGGAAATCCCACCTCAGTGTTCTTGCCTGGAGAATCTGATTGACAGAAAGGCCTGCAGGGGCGGGGGTGGGGGTGGGGGTGGCCTACAGTCCATGGGGTCACAAAGAGTTGGATAGACTGAGCTACTGAGCACGCATGTACAATCAGTATCCAGCTGTGTGATGATAGGGTTAATACTTGTAACGTGATTAAAGCCTCCTGGTGCCTAGTAAGTGCTCAGGAATCACGGCTATGGCTATCCTCGCTTCCTGGTCCCACCATCAACCCATGGGCAGGGTCCACCTCTAATGGGCAGGCCGTCCATGTGTCCACTTGCCTGGAGGCAGAAAGGCCAGCAAATGGTGAAGACCCAGATCTTCTCTGGTCAAACTGACAAACTCAGACATGGAGGATGAGTAGCTAAAACCTCAATGTTACAGCAAATCCCTTGAGATAATTCTGCCTGGATGGGCTGAGCCAGTGGAACCACAGAAGACACTGACGGAGCTGCTCGCTGCCCGGCCTGATCCCCAGAGCCCTGCAGGGAAGAGGGACCCGGCCTGGCAGTGTGAGCCCCTGCAACGGTCTGGTTGATGAGGACTTGGCCAGGCTGTCATGCCCAGTTATTCAATCAGACACTCATCCAGGTGTTGCTCCAAAGATATCTGGGAGGTGTGGACTGAATCGACAGTCAGCTGGCTTTAAGTAAAGGAGGTGACCCTGGATTGTGTGGGTGGGCCTCGTCCAATCAGGGGAAGGTCTTAAGAGCAAAACTGAGGTTTCCTGGAGAGGAAGAAAGTCTGCCTGCGCTTCCTGCCTGCTCTGCAGGTTTCGGAGGTGCCAGCCTCTGCAATGGCATTCCTGCAAAAAGCCAGTTCCCTGAAGTGACTCTCCTCACATACCTCATACGTATAATGTATCTCTCCTATACATTACACTCACTCTATTGTTTCTGTTGCCCTGGAGACCCCTGACTGCAGGGGTCACTGTTACAACGCTGTGATGGTTGTAACCACAGCTACGTCTGAGTGCTGTGGGGTGCTGGGCGCAGGGCTGAGGGACTCCATGGATCTCATTTATACCAACCAGCCACCTTCTTTGTTTCTAGAGATTTTCAAGTGAGACACTGGGGCATCCAAGGATGCGTGCATTTAAGACGTTAAGGACATTTCTAGATTATTCTCCTAGAAATTATTTACTGATTGACACTCCCACCATTAATATAATTCAATGGGTAAAAAATGTTTCCTTGTTTTTTTTTAAAATTGTGCAGGCAGATTCTTTACCGTCTGAGCCACCAGGGAATCCCCCCACCAAAGAAAAAGCCACATAACATGAACGTTATCATCCTGGCCATTTTTAAGTGTACAGTTCAGGAGTGTTAAGTACGTTCCCACTGTTGTGAAACAGATCTCCTTAAACTTATTCATCTTCCCAAACTGAAACCCCATTGAACTCCCATCTCCCCTGCCCAAGCCCCCAGCACCCACCATGGTCCTGTCTGTCTCTATGAATCTGGCTACTCTAGGTACCTTGTATAAGTGAAATCACACAGTATTTGTCCTGTGTGACTGGCTGACTTCACTTTCGCATAATGCCCTCAAGATTCATCCACGTTGCTCTTTTTCCTTTTACAGCTCAATACTACGTTAGATGATGGAGCATATTTGTTTATCCACTCATCCTCTAATGAACACTGGCTCTGCTTCCACCCCATCCACTAATGAACACTGGCTCTGCTTCCACCCACGGATGTGCAAATATCTCTTCAAAACATTATCGTCGGTTCTTTTGGAAATATACCCAGAGGTGGGGTTCCCTGGATGTTTTTATGTGCACTTCCTCAAGAGTCCTAGTGAGGCTAGGCCCATTTTCATATTCTTCGTGGACAATCCATGCTGCGTTTGACACAACAGTTATGTGTGGTATTGTTGCCTCTGTGTCTGCCTAGCCATGACATCACACACCGATTGGCCACGGAGAAGATGTCTGGCAAGTTCTGGCACAGGCCCTGGCCCCTTGCAGGGACTCAGTGAATGTATGTGTCTTCCTTATTATTTGCTGAATAAATGAATAAAGGGGGTGAGCTGGAGTAGGGAGACAAAGGAAGAGCTATACCTCCCACAAAAGGCAATTTCATTTTCCATTGTGAAAATGAAGTGAGCCTCAAAGACAACGGGATGGGGCGGGTGCTTGGTTTTGGGGTCTGGCAGGAGGATCTGAAACAAACAAGGCAAGCAGGACCTTGCCAGGGAGTGGAGGCAGCCTCGTCATCCTGCAGACAGTGACCTCACTGAGCTTGCTGGCTGCCTAATATCCCGAAGAGGAGTGGTGCTAGAGCTGCCTGCGGGCCCCCGATGGCCGTGGACAAGCTACTCTAGGGGGTGTCTGACCCCACTCTGCACAGGGCTGTCGGCTGGACAGCGTTGCAGCTTCTCAACAAGCACAGCACACTGACAGCTGCCCAGGTGGTGTGTGGCGTCTAAGCGATCTGTCAGCGTAGTTCCCCTCAGCTCTGCACGGGAAGTGGGTCAGCATCTCAGAGGACAGAGCTGGACCCCTGCCATGCTGGGGTGCCAGCTGATGCACAAGGAGAAGGCTAAGCTGGTGACGGCCCATGGCTGCTACGCCCAAGGACCCAGGTCAGTGTGAAGGCCAAGGGCTTTCCCAGGCCAAGATCCATCACCCTTCCTCCAGCAAATGCCAGGCAGCCGAGGAGTCAGGAGAAGCTGAGCCTGTCCCCAGAATGCCAGTCCCCTCCTTTGCAGACACGGTCTGTCAACCGGCACCTCCTTTCCCCCTTCTTTCATGGTAATCGAATTTTCCGCTCAGCAATTGGCCACTGTCCGTAAAGAATCCACTTCCAGACTTCCTTGCAGCTAGTTGTGGCCACGTGACCAGGTGCTGGGTGCGATGACTGCACGACATGCCCTCAAGGGAAGGGGTGCCAAGCAGTGAACGAGCAGAGCAGACAGGCCCCGAGAAACCAATACACACGCTGACCGCGGGGAACCTGGGCGGCCGTGCCATCATGTACACCAACCTCAACACCAGCCCTGGGGGTGCCCGCCCCTCAACCCTGCCCCTGCGTCCTTCCCCTGCCCAGCACTGGACTCGCTCATGCGGAGCCATGTACACGGGGGCAGCAGTCTATGGCTGGCCGACGAACCAGAGAAACTACAGTTCTGGCCCCCGACACCATGGACCCACCCCTCAGCCCCACACGCTGTGTGGGACACCACCCACGGGCGGGCTTTAGCTTCTCCCTCGTTTAGACACACGGCATCTGGACCTTTATGGCCGCCGCCAAGCCCACACCTGCAAACACATCTTCCACCCTCTCCTCCCCGCCCCCACACTCCAGCTTTGCTTTCCAGGCAAATGAGATGGGACAGTTTCTTCTACAACTTCCACTATCTCAGTGCAGCTGGGGGCCTTTGAATGGCTATTGATGGTCGGTGATGACCCCTCAAAATGAAATGTCCGTGTCCTAACCCCTGAAACCTGGGAAAGTGACTTCATTTGGAAAAAGGATCTTTGCGCGTGTAAGTTAAGAGTCTTGAGACTGGACTGGGGTGGCCCTAAATCCTGGGACAGTGTCCTTATAAGTGACAGAAGAGAACACACAGAGAAGAGGGGAAGCCAGGTGAGGACAGAGGCAGGGACCAGGCAAAGCAGCCATAAGCCGAGGATTCCTGGAGCCCCCAGGATCCAGGAGAGGCAGGAGGGACCCTCCCCTGGAGCCTCTGGAGGGGGCATGGCCCCTGGGGGTGTGTATCTGACACCCCATCAATACCCCAACTGCAGACTTTTGGCCTCTCTGGGAATGACTCCTGCTGCTTTACGCCACCCTGCTTGTGGTCCTTTGTTTCAGGGCCACAGGACACTCACACACTGGTTACTACTGCTCTCTGCCACCTTGGAGGTCTCTGTCTCCTTTCTGCAGAAGATGTGTGGTTCCATGTAAAAAGCAGGGGACAAGTGACCCAGGGACTTGCTACCAGCCCCAAGGCTCTCAGATCCCTGCTTCTCCAATGGCATCTACCACCCCACACCCCATCAGAGTCGACTCTGAGGACCTTGGTCCCATGCCTGGCGGCCTTACTTCACTGCTCTCCGGCTTCCCTTCTCAATGCTGCGGCCTGAGTGTGACCAAGTAGCCCTGCCACCTGGGCTCAAGTGACCCTCCCCCCACCCCAGCCTGCCTCGGGGGTCTTGCCTCTGGAAGCGTAAGGGCAGTGACTAGAATGCAGGAAACACTTGTCTTCTCAAAGTCTCCAGACCATCAGGAAGCCGCAGACCCTGAGGGCCTGTTTTGGAAGTGGAAGCTCTCTCTTTGCATTCCTACCATGACATGCTAATCCTTCCCGGGGTGAACTGCTGCCTCTCGGGGAAGTGCAGAGGGGTTCAGACTTCAGCACACACTCAGTTACAAGTCATATAAAGCTACAACAAGCGAGACCCCAGCACAGCGGCTGCAACAAGCAGAGCTCTCATGCCTCATGCTCACGCGCTTGTAATACAAGTCCCCGAGAGACGGTTCGTTTTTTGCAGGGCTCTCAGGCAGACCCTTTATACCTCTGCGCCACACCCTTTGCGCAGCCTCAGCCACAGAACGGCTGGCGAGGCTAAGAGCAGTGGCAGCGCACCCTGTGCCTGCATTTCACACACCCTGCTCCCTAATCCTCCTAACTCCCTGCTTCAAGGAAGGGGCCACAGGCACAGGGCGGGGTGGTGTAACTTGCCCGCAGCCACACAGCTAGTAAGGGCAGAGCAGGGGTTTGAACCCAGTCTGTCCAGAATCTGAGCTCAAAACAATGATGTGAAACCATCTATCTCGGCTGGGCTTCTCGGAAAGCTGCTCTTCCCTTTTAAAAGCAAAGTGTCTTTTTTCACTTGCTGCCTTCTTTCTTGTTCGGGATGCGAGAGAAAGGGTGTGACGTCTGAGCTATGGCAGCAGCCTATAGGCATGAGGTGACAAGATAAGCACCATGTGCAGAAGACAGCAGAGAACAAGGATGAAGAGATCTGGGTCCTCAGTGACTCTAGGATAAGCACTGAGACAGGGACTCCCCGGTGGCTCCAAGGTAAAGAAGCCACCTGCAATGCAGGAGACGCGGGAGATGAGCGTTTGATTTCCTGGGTCAGGAAGATCCCCTGGAGGAGGAAATGGCAACTCACTCCAGTATTCTTGCCTGGAAAATCCCATGGATGGAGAGGCCCGGTGAACTATGGGCCATGGGGTTGCAAAGAGCTGGACACGAATACACACACATGTGCATGCATGCACTGAGACACCACATCTGACGTGGCCCCCCAAGAGCAGACGCTTTATGTGAGAAACACACATGTCCTCACTGCTGAAGCCAGTTTCTCTGTGAAGTGCAGCCAGGTGCATCCTGACTGAATTGACAGCATGTGGGGGTGTGGGGAAGAAGAGGGTTTGTCAGCGGAAAGACATGTGAGGAATTTAAGGAACAGAGTTACAAGGCGTTGGGAAGGGGCGACCTGGGGCCACACTGGGGACCATCAAGATGACAGTGAAGCCTCAACTCCCCAAACCCACGTTATAACCCCGAAAGCAGCAGTGTCACCTGGGCAGGGGGAGCCTGTGATGATCCAGAGTTCAGATTCAGTAGGGTAGGCTCTTGGGTGGGGGGCGGGTCTGGGAGGTTGGGATTCTCGGCTTGCTGCTTCCTAGCAGCGTGACTCTCTGAGCTTCAGTTTCCTCTTGAATAAAATGAGGATGGATGGAACACCTTTTGAAATACAAGGCTCTCAGCGCAATGCTACACAGTGCCAGCCCAGTAAAACCGGGTGACTATTTCTGCGTGTTTGTTTGGGGCCCGACAGACCCAGCTGTCCAGAGCTAGGTTGTCCAGACTGGCCATTAGGGGCATCGTGAGGACGAGGACTCAGCCTCACAGCGGTGAGGGGCAGGCCCAGCCCCGGCGGTTGGCTGCCATCCAGCCATCATGAATTCTCCCCCGTGGTGTGTGCCCTTCCAGCCACCTCTGCCCCAGGACCCCCGTGCTGAATGTGGGCAAAGACGGCAGCTGTTTTCACAGCTACCTGATTACAGTGCCTACCTTTTTTTTTTTTTTGCCAAAGCTTACCCAAGATACTGATGCTGAAGCTGAAGCTCCAATACTTTGGCCCACCTGATGTGAAGAGCCAACTCATGGGGAAAGATGCTGATGCTGGGAAAGACTGAGGCCAGGAGGAGAAGAGGGTGACAGAGGATGAGATTGTTGGATGGCATCACCGACGTGATGGACATGAGTTTAAGCAAACTCTGGGAGATAATGAAGGACAGGGGAGGCCTGGCGTGCTGCAGTTCATGGGGTTGCAAAGAGTCGGACATGACTGAGGGCCTGAACAACAACAGTAGGGGAGGTTAATGGGACTGGAGGACCCACTTCCGAGATGGCACACCCACCCACCCACGCAACTGAGAGCCCAGCCAGGGCTGTGGGCCGGGGGCCTTGGGTCCTCTCCACGTGAGGCTCTCACAGGCTGCCAGGGCTTCCTCTGAGCACGGCAGCTGGGCTCCAGGAATGAGCATCCCAAAGCCTCAGAAGTCACACCCTGTCGCTTCTGCTGTCCCCTTCCGGTAGGGGTGGTCACAGAGCCTGCCGGGAATCAGAGGGAGGGCCCAGGTCCACACTTGAAGGCGGGGCGGCAAGGTCTAGAGGAGTGTGAGGACCAGGAGAGACTGGTGCACTCATCGTTGGAACCCGCATCTGTGTTCAAAGCCCCGCCCAGTCCCATCTTCACTGTGTGGCCTTGGGCAAGCTCCTTAACTTCTCTGAGCTTCACTGTCTCCAGATGCAAAATGGGGTCATTCTGCCTAACGTTGGGAAAATTAATAAAAGAAGAACCTGGTGTGCTGGGGACTTAGAATATGTTGGTGTCCTTTCCTGTTTCCCCACTGTGATGTTCCCAATTATATAGAGAAGGAGCTTTAGAAACTGGTGAACTCCTATGTAACCAGCAGTTGCCTTGCAAGTCCATTGCATGAACCCGACAGGATCCAGTAGACAGCAGGCAGGAAAGAACACCGGGTTCTCAGATCCTGCATCAGCCCTCAGGGGTCTCTAACAATCCTCCGTCTTTCTGACTCAAAATAAAATGTTTCTGTGTCTCAGCTCATTCTTTGCTGCTCCTAGGGCGTCCTGCTCAGGTGGCCTTGACTTCTCTTCAAGGCAGGAATACGGACCTCCAGCATCCCCTTAGCATCACTGATGACTCCCAACAGTAAGAACAACTTCCTTGGAATTTTCTGACACCTTCCCACCTTCGGGCCAGACAAGAGGCCCCCGGGGAAACTCCAGGAGCGCTGGAGAGTGGGATGAGTGGATGTTCTTTTCTCCAGACTGAAGGGCCAGCCGCTGGAGGTTCTGACGGCTGTGGCCCGAGACTCAGGGACAGATGGGGTCCCAGGAGCAGAGTCCTGTCTGGAGGGCGGAGGCTGCTGGCTTTGGGGATGCAGAGCAGCTCTAAAGCTGGTTCACACCCCGAGCCAGTCAGGGAGCCCAGCGCGCTGGGGAGCCTTTCTCGGAAAAGGCCCCGTTTCCTTCCCACGAAACGGGCAAAGCCCCAAACTCCACAGATGCTGCCACACACACGACTCTGTCTGGAGCCCGAGCCTGGATTCCACGCTGGTGGGATGGTTTACCTATTTAAGTCATTGAACCCTTTCTGTTTGTTTCACGAGGGAAAAAAAAAATCTGTTTATTCTAGCCACATTGTTTGTTGTTTAAAGGAATGAAATAATTAAAACAAGAGGAACCCTCTGTAGGCTTGGATGTTTTTCCTTACAAGCATAGAAAATGTATAGATAACATTATTTATCTTTTTGTTTTACAACACAATTTAATGAATTTTATTCACTGCTCAGAGATTTACAAATATCTTTTATGTAACAAATACACACAAAATTATATACTTAAATCTGTATGGGTTCCCTGGGGCTGCCATAACAAAGCACCACGGGGCTTAGAACTACAGAAATATGTCCCCTTGAAGGTCCAGAGGCGGGGAGTCTAGCGTCCAGGTGTGCATAAGGCCGGTTCGTTCTGGAGGCACCATCCCTGGCCTCCCTGCGCCGGCCGCTGGCGGGGTCAGCGGCGCTCGGCACGTAGACGCAGCGCTCCAGCCTCCGTCTCTGCCGCCACGTGGCCTCTCCCTGCATCTCACGTGCGGTTCTCCACTCTGTGCGTCCTTCTCTTTTTTCTGGCTGCACCGGGTCTTAGTTGTGGCATGTGCGATCTAGCTCCCTGACCAAGGATCAAACTCAGGCCCCCTGCATTGGGAGTGTGGAGTCTTAGCCACTGGACCGCCAGGGAAGTCTTTATACCATTTTTAAAACTACCCTTATTGTCCATCTTTGTCTAAGCTGGATTAAAAAAAAAAAAAAAAAACTAAGACAACAGGCACGACTGTCCCGTCCCAGGATACGGGGCGGCCCTAGCTGTGCCTTCTCTATCACTAGGCAGTGGTTCTCCACACCTCCGGCGAGCACTCAGCATCCTAGCAACGCCCCTCTCTCCCCGTCCTGTCCGTGGAGACGGCCCTAGGGGGCAGCGAGGAGCAGCCATCCACACAGGAGCCTGCTGTCCTGCATATTTTGAGGGCGTAAGCACCCAAGGAGGGTAAGTGATCTGCCCAAGGTCATGGTCAGTGAGGGAGTGGGGGTTTGGACCCTTGCCTTACAGCTCCAGAGGCTGAGCTCCACTCAGGACGCTCCACTGCCTCCACCCTGGTTCTGAGGGTCCTACGCTTTGAAGCTGTTCACGCGGCTGTGAGCAGCTCCATTCCACGGTTTCAGCACTGCACACACTCCACCACATACACACAGCTCTGTGGTCCAGTCCATCCCCCTGGAGAGGGGCATCTGGGCCACCCCATGTTCCAGGTTCCCCAAGCTCCATGCTGAGGAACAGTCTAACTGGCTCCACACTGGACAGACATGAGACTTAGTTTATGCCCACACTGCTGCTGGACTGCAGGATCTGGGTTTGGGGTGCAGTGTGGACCGTTTCCATGAAGGCATCTGATTCATGGAGGTGGGTGTGCCCTTGGGAACCCAAGCCAGAGGCAGGAGCCGGGGACTAACTTCAGCATGCTTCTCTGGCCATCAGTCAGGATGCAGGCTGTGGGAGTCTGGACACTTGTTCTCTGCTCATAGTCAGGGGCTCTGAGAGGGCCAACTTTTAATGTGGAGGTTGAGGTCAAGGTGAGAAGGGCCAGGAAGGGATTCTAGAGTCCTGGTGGATGCTGAGCTCATAGGCCACTCCCCACAGTGACCAGAGTGGACCTTCTCCAGTGCCCATCAACCCACAATCTACTCATAAGCTCCAAAGATGGTCTTGACAGTGCCAGCCCCCTGGAGGCACAGGGAAGCCCTCTGTCCAGGACGGCTGGCCCTCTCTCTGCTCTGGGGAGTAGGACAATGGTCCTGGGCATCTGAGCCCAGGTCCTACAGAGGCTGAAAGCCCCTACTTCCCTCCTCTTAAGGTCCAGGCACCTATTGTTAAGATGCAGAGCCACATGGTGAGGGCGCTGGGAGGAGAACTGAGGCGCTCCGATCGAAACTCTCAGCTGGGCTCCCAGAACTGGCCAGGAGAGCAGGCCGGCCTGGGCGTGCAGCCCGGGTGTCACAGTGGAGCGTCACGGGGAGTGGAAGAGCTGCCCAGCTGAGCCCAGTCCATCCACAGAACCTCAAGAAAGAAGAAGAGGGTGATTGTTTTAAGTCACTACATGTAGGATGGTCTCTTACTTGTTAAGAGATACAGAAACAAGGTCCAATAGAAATGCACACGTGTCCAACAAAAGGCACATCCTAAACAGTCACCCTGATGGTGATGGACTCCACATAGAACCAAGCACATGACGTCCAGCGACAGCAGAAGGAATTCAGAGCCGGGTCCCATCACACCACGGGATGCCATGTAGTCATGGGGGAGGATGAGCCTTGCGGCTCCCGGCAACCACCCGGGTGAGCCCCAGACACACAGCAAGGAGGGCAGACAGACGCCGGGCCAGAGGGGCACACTCGGTACCGTGTGGCCCCTTTATGCAGTGTTCACGCGAGGCAGGCTCTCTCTGCTGCCTCGTGGTCCACCATGTGTACACACGGGGTGTCCCAGACACCCCCAAGGCGGGGGACGAGTGGACTCATCACCTCCCACAGCCTCCGTCCCATGAACCATCACCCTGGGGGTAAGGAACCTGGGGACACAGACTTCCAGGCCATTGTGTGTGTGTTGGGGGTGGGGGGGGTGACTGGAAGGGGCACGAGGGGCCTCTGGGGACAGGTTGCCTTTGAGAAAACTCATCCAGCTGATTTGTGGACTTCTCTGTGTGGAGGTTTTATTTCAATACAAAGTTTACTTGAAAAATGTAAATGAGACTTTTTCCGGGTAATCTACAGCTGTGCAGCAGGCCGTGCCAAAGTGCAGTGGCTTTACTATTTCTCACCGGGTCTGTGGGTGGGAAAGCCAAGCGGGGCAGGCCGGATGGCTCTGGCCGGGCGCTCTCATGTGGTCGACGCTCCATGGGGGCCAGGCGAGGTCATCCGCCGGCTCCTTCACTCACACGTCTGGGCCCTGGGCTGGGAGCCTGGAACCATAGGGTTGGGACTGCGGGGACTTCGGGGCCTCCTGTCTCCATGAGACCTCTCCACACAGTGTCTCCAGCACAGGGCTTCTGAGGAGCCGACTCCCTTCAAGGCCACTTGAGACTCAAAGGCATGTGTCCTCAGAGGGCCAAACAAGCTGCCCCCTTGCTCCCCTACCCTGGACATCACCCACCTCACTTCCACCACATTTTATCTTTGAGGCAGCCTCAACGTCCTGCCCAGCTTCCAGGGAGGGGCATCCAGACCTCCATCCCTTCTGGGAGAAGGGGGAGTGAAGAATTTTCAGATATGGTTCAAAACCACCATTCTCTTTGCCAAAAACCTTCAATGGTCAGCCACCATATTCAGGAAGAAGAAGAACTACAGAGCCTCTTGATGAAAGTGAAAGAGGAAAGTGAAAAATTTGGCTTAAAGCTCAACATTCAGAAAACTAAGATCATGGCATCCAGTCCCATCACTTCATGGCAAATAGATGGGGAAACAGTGAAAGACTTTATTTTGGGGGGCTCCAAAATCACTGCAGATGGTGACTGCAGCCATGAAATTAGAAGACGCTTGCTCCTTGGAAGAAAAGCTATGACCAACCTAGACAGCATATTAAAAAGCAGAGATATTACTTTGCTGACAAAGGTCCATCTAGACAAAGCTATGATTTTTCCAGTAATCATGTATGGATGTGAGAGTTGGACTATAAAGAAAGCTGAGCACCGAAGAACTGATGCTTTTGAACTATGGTATTGGAGAAGACTCTCGAGTCCCTTGGACTGCAAGGAGATCCAACCATCAATCCTAAAGGAAATCAGTCCTGAATATTCATTGGAAGGACTTGATGCTGAAGCTGAAATTCCAATACTTTGGCCACCTGATGCGAAGAACTGACTCATTGGAAAATACCCTGATGCTGGGAAAGATTGAGGGCAGGAGGAGAAGGGGATGACAGAGGATGAGATGGTTGGATGGCATCAATGACTCAATGGACATGAGTTTGAGTAAGTTCCGGGAGTTGGTGATGGACAGGGAGGCCTGGCATGCTTCAGTCCATGGGGTCACAAAGAGTCAGACATGACTGAGTGACTGAACTGAACTGAACCATATTCAGGACAAAACCCACACTTTCCGAGTCCCACTAGACGGGCAGGATCCCTCTGGCCCTTGCCCACTTTTTCTCCTCTCTTTCTACTTTCCCAGCCTTCTCTTCTTCCCTCTTCCCTGACTTCAGGCACCCCAGCCTCCTGGGGAGGACTCTGGCAGTCATCCCCCTGTTGCACATCAGGGCCTCTGCACCTGCTGAGGACAGCCTCCTTGTCATCAGGCCCTGCTGACTTCAGCTGAGCCCTCCTCTCCCATCACTCCATCTCACTGCCTGGTTTTCCATCTTCATTGCACTTCATTCCATTTGAAACTAGCTTTTCTGTTTGGCATGTCCTTGCTACTAACTCTCTGCCCACCAGAATGGAAGCTCCGTGTTCACCACCTCAGTGATGTCTGACACCTGGTAAACATCTCTTGAATGAATAGATGGGTAGCTAGCGGATGGAGTGGTGACACGGAACTATGAACAGAGCCCTCTCTCTGGACACAGAAGGCGGGACCTGTGTTGCTGGCTCCCAGCACCCACTCCCTTTTCATATGCATCTTCCTGATCCAGAGAGTCAGGAACTACATTTCCCAGACTCCCTTGCATCCAAAGTGCTAGCTGCAAATGAGATTCAGCCAATGAGATGCAGCCAGAGGCGGAGAGGGGGCAGCCTGGAACAGTTTCGGCTCCTGCTGGGTTCTGCAGGTGTGGCAGCTCCCAGCATCCAATTGCCCACCTTCGGCACAGGGGGTGGGGGTGAGAGGATGGGGGTGGGAGGCAATGGGCGCGGCTTCCCAATCTGATCCTAGACGGCAGGCACAGCCGTCCTTGAATTCGGCAGAGCCAGTGGCAACCCCCTGCCTCCTGTCTGAGCTGATAATGCAGCTCTCGGAATGTCGGTTCTAGAAGCCCCGCTAGAATGCACTCCTCTAGGCTGTCTGATCATTTTGGAGGCCCAGATCCCCTGTGTTAAGCCCCATTCTACGTAAAATGCTTGGAGGGTATCGTCACGTCCGTTGTCATGGCTGGGATGTGTAAGTAGATGAAAAGGCTATGACAGTGCAGTGTACAGCTTCCACATTTATACAGATGGCTCAGCAGATCTCAAAACATCCCAAGAAACATGGGAGGCCCCAGCCCACCTCATGGAAACTGGGCACAAGACCAAGAAGTACGCAGATATTCGGAATGTCCAAGTCCACTGCTCACCTTCCTACCCAGGTGTTTAGTACGAGACCTGGTTGACCAGCCACTCCGACCATTGTGTACAACAGCAAATACAAAATCCTTTTCTTACGCTACATGACATGGTTTTTTGGCTTTTTTTTAATGAGGAAGGGGCAGAAACCTGTGTCACATGTGATCTGGTCCTGGCACCAGCACTGAGCCTGCTGTGCCAGCCTGGATGAGCCTCTTACCCTCTCTGGGCTCCCTATGTCTCACTGTAAAATGGGAGAAAGAAAGGAAACCATGTCAAGTCCCCTTCTAGCTTTAAATGTCTAGGATTCCTTTCTGTTCATCTCTCTCTGTGCATGTGTGTTTGTATGTGGTGTGTGTGTGGTGTGTGTATGTGGTATGTGTATGTGGTGTGCATATGTGGTGTGTGTTTGTGCAGTGTGTGTATATGGTATGTGTTTGTGGTATGCATATGTGGTGTGTGTTTGTGGTGTGTGTTTGTGTGGTGTGCGTATGTGGTGTGCGTATGTGGTGTGTGTTTGTGTAGTGTGTGTGTGTGGTGTGTATATGTGGTGTGTGTGTGTGGTGTGCATATGTGGTGTGTGTTTGTGCAGTGTGTGTATATGGTATGTGTTTGTGGTGAGCGTATGTGGTGTGTGTTTGTGGTGTGTGTTTGTGGTGTGCGTATGTGGTGTGCGTATGTGGTGTGTGTTTGTGTAGTGTGTATGTGTGGTGTGCATATGTGGTGTGTGTGTGTGGTGTGTGTTTCTGTGGTGTGTGTATGTGGTGTGTGTTTGTGTGGTGTGTGTATATGGTGTGTGTGTGGTATATGTGGTATGTGTATGTGGTATGCATATGTGGTATGTGTTTCTGCAGTGTGTTTATGTGGTATGTGTTTGTGGTGTGCGTATGTGGTGTGGGTATGTGGTGTGTGTTTGTGGCGTGTGTTTGTGTGGTGTATGTGGTGTGTGTTTGTGTAGTGTGTGTGGTGTGTATATGTGGTATGTGTATGTGGTGTGTGTTTGTATAGTGTGTGTGTGGTGTGTGTATGTGGTGTGTGTATGTGGTATGTGTGTGGTGTGTGTATGTATAGTGTGTGTGTGTGTGTGGTGTGTGTATGTGGTGTGTGTTTGTGTGGTGTGTGTATGTGTTGTGTTTGTGTGGCGTGTGTTTGTGTGGTGTGTGTGTGTGGTGTGCGTACGTGGTGTGTGTTTGTGTGGTGTGTGGATGTGGTGTATGTTTGTGTGGTGTGTGGATGTGGTGTGTGTTTATGTGGTGTGTGTATGTGGTGTGTGTTTGTGTGGTGTGTGGATGTGGTGTATGTTTGTGTGGTGTGTTTGTGTGGTGTGTGTGTATGTGGTGTGCGTATGTGGTGTGTGTTTGTGTGGTGTGTGGATGTGGTGTTTATATGTGGGGGGGTGTGGTGTGTGTGCACACAACCCACCCTTATCACTGAACTCTACATTGCTCCCTGCCCCCACTCCCCACCCCACCATGTTGGTCCCTATGAGGACAAGGTGATTTTTAATTTAAAAGAAATATTTTCACCATAAAAATCATCAAGTACAGAAAAGGGAAGAAAATGCTCTGCCCAGCCCCGTCTGCCCACTGCCCACGGTTTACCAACTGCTGTCCAATCCTGCCTCATCTCCACCCCTCCCCTGCCCCCGAGCCCTGGGTTACTCTGAAGCGCACCCCATCAGTACATATCTCACTCAGTATCTTTAAAAGACAAGGACGGAGCTGGTTTAGACGGTGACAAACCGCTGCTCAGACGAAGCATTTTGCATCCCAAGGCTGTCTTCAAATTTGGGTCACCTCTTTGCAGTTTGGAAAAGTCCCCTCATCAAGAACACATGTTCCAGATGCCTCACAGACATCTGAGGCATCAACAAGAACATCCATGCTCACACTCAGTTATCACACACAAGAATATCCACACTCACACTCAGTTATCACACACAAGAATGTCTGCGCTCACACTCAATTTTTTAGAAAGCAATTTTTAGAACTTCAGGAGTGATTCTAGGATGGTTCAAAGTCCACTGTGCTCAGAAAACTCTGAACACGGTATGGAAAGTGGGCCGTTTATTTGAATACCTACCCATGCCAGGCCCCAACCTCCTGCACCACCACCTACAGCTCCTCACCCTGCATCTTAGGGTCTGTGTCAGTGGTGGTGAGTGGACAGCCAGGACCCTTGGGGACTGAGGCTCTGGAGCCAGATGCTGTGTTGGCCCTGGGCTCTGTCGTTCGGAAACCTGTGATGGGATGAGCCAGGCCTTCTCTGGGTTCCACGACCCCATCTGCAGGATGGGGGCAGGCCTCTCAGAGTCGCTCTCAGAAAGCTCTTTGGGGGACTGAAGGAGGTAACAACACTCTGCGTGGCGCCTGATGCATGGGAAGTGCTCCACGAACACCGCTGTCCTGGGGCCATCACTCTGGTGTCCTAACTGAGATGACAGCTGCCGGTGGCCAGTGTCAGTCTGTGCACAGCGCCGGTCTCCCTACAGGTCAGCTGTAGAAACCCAGGCTAACCCAAGAGAGAACAGTCCAAAATATGATCCCAGAGGGAAAATGTTGTCTCATTAGCCTAATCCTTCTGGATCTTCTGCTATTTCCTCCACCGCTTGAGTGAGCCTGACACAAGGCAGGCATTCTTCTTGCAGGGGAAGAAAGCATAGAAACTCTCTTCTGAACAGAACGAACTTAGTTTGTGCAGGAGCCACCATTTCAAAGGCCTGGAGGGGACAACTGGAGGATTGTGTATCGTAGGCTGGGCTCTTCACCCGAGCAGCCAGCCCTCCGGGTGGTAAACACGCTTCTAATGAAATAAAAAGTTTTGGGCAGCAGCGTCTCCATGCCGGGCTGAGTGCATTTGTCATGTTGGATAGAGACCCTCCCAGCAACACAACCTGAATGGCAGCAAGGAGCCCAGCCCTGGCGGTGAGCCTGTCTCCAAGGCAACCCCAGCCTGTCTAAGCTGTTGCCTGGGGACCCACCTGAGACCAGTGACTGTGAGTGGACACATCTGGGGATGCGCGTCCGCCTTTACTGCCTGTGTCATTCTTTGCCGTCTCTGCCCCGTGGAGTTCCCGAGTAATACAGCGTGCAGCCCAGAGACACTCCAGCTTTTAAAGCACGTTGATCCCTAGCAATAGACCATACATACATTTATATTAATTGACCAACAAAAGTTACATCTTGTGATCTCATTTAATCAGAACGCCATAGGATTAAGTATTTTTAAGATTTACTTATTTTTTTGGCTGTGCTGGGTCTTCGTTGCTGTGTGCAGGCTTTCTCTAGCTGGATCGAGCAGGGGCTACTCTTCATTGCAGGGCGCAGGCTTCCCAGTGCAGTGGCCTCTCCTGTGGCAGGGCATGGGCTCTGGGTGGGAGGGTTTCAGTAGTTCTGGCTCTTGGGCTCTGAGCGCAGGCTCAGATAGTTGTGGTGCTTGGGGGTAAGCAGCTCCTCGGCCTGAGGGATCTTCTGGGACCAGGGACCTCTTGCATTGCAAGGTGGATTCTTAACCCCTGGACCACCAGTGAAGCCTGTGATTAAGTAGTGAATTTCTCCCTGTGCCATTGGAAAAGCCTGGATCTGCATCACCCAGGGGTAAAGGTCTATGCAGTCCCTGGTGTGTGTGTCCTAAAGGTGATGGGCTGGTGCCTCAGAGAGAGAGAGCTGATCAAACTGAGAAGGAGGGCCTGACATCCAACGTGAGAGGTAGCCGGCCTGGCCTCTTGAGTGCTAACACAGGATCTGCGTTGCCCGGAAGGAGAAACAAAGGCTCAGAGATGGATGGCACCTGGCCATGATTACAGAGCTGTGACAGAGAGCACGGCCCAGCACCCAGCACTTCCCTCTCAGAACTGCAAACCCCTCTGGAAGTAGCCATGACTGGAGAGTGCTGGTGCTCCTCCCCTTTCCAGAAGTTCAGGGGGACCCCCAGGACTGGCTACTGTCTCACTGCAGGTGGGCAGCATGGGAGCAGGGAGGTGGCTGAGCTGACAGGACTGCACCCGGGGCAGTGAGGGCCTGTAGAGGGGAGGTAGAGTGGGTGACCTGGCTGCTCAATGTGTGTGTGTGCACGTATGTGTGTGCATACGTGTGTATGCATGTATGTGTGTGTGTGTGTATGCACGTATCGTATGTGTGTTCAACAGGAAGGTCTAGGGATCCGCTCCCACCCCAACACAACCCACATCCATCCGGCAGGAGCTCCCAGAATTTCTGGGCAAGATGTCTATGGGGGAAGGGATGGGATTTTGGTGTCCTGCTCAGGCCAGAGGCCAGGGGAGTTGGCCCTTGGCCAGCATGGGTGAGGGGCCACAGCCACTTTTCCCTAGGACACACCTGCCCGGCCTGGGGAGGGGGCGGGCCCACCAGCCTTGTGATTAATCTCCTCCTTCAGAGGCCCTGGGCAAACATTTAGACTGGGGACTCCCTTGTTTCATTTGTCCAAATATTTGTAGCCTGTGGGTCACTTGGTCATTTCCTGAGAGGCTCAACTTGGGGTGGCTTCGACCCACACACGCTGTCCCCTCAGCTCTGCAGGGGCCAACCTGAGCATCTGCAGTGTGTATGGAAGCACAGCTGGTAATGGTCTGGGCCTCATTCAAACTGGGCACATCCAACCCTGGACTCCAAGTCTCCCCCAGCCTTACATAAGTACTTGCATTCATTCAATCATTCATTCTAGCACCCTATGAAGTTGCTTTTTTTTTTTTTAATCAGCGTCCTCATGACTTTTCTTTGGGCCATCAGTTACTAAACTTCCTCCTGGGTCAGACTTACTATCTTCAGCTGCGATGGAGAAGGTGTTACTTCTCCCCCATTTTACAAATGAGGCAACTGAGGTGCAGAGAAGTTAGGTCACCCACCTAAGGCTGCACAGGAGAAAGAGACTCACTCTAGAAGCCACATGCTCTGACACCACACCCCACCCGCCAACTCCAGACCATTCCGCAGGCATATTCACGTAGCTCCTCTGCAGGGCAGCTCCCTGCGCCCTGGGGCCGCGCCTTCTGGGTCCTGGGAAGCCGGCGGGGGCCTGGGGCAGGGGCGCGGGGCAAAGGCGGCAAGGGCCGGCAGCGCAGCTTGTCCTGCCTGGGGTCGCCTAGAAGCCGGAGCCTGTACTTAGTTCTCCCTGGTAAATAACAGCTCTGGTTTCTGCTAAAAGGATTCTTTCCCAGAACACAATAATTTTCATCTCCTCCTTGCTACAACCCCTAGTTTATGGCTAAATATACGCCATAATGAGCCGCTGGCCTGATAGCGTCGTTAAGGAGATATTTGACCTCGGGTTTAATTGCAGGATGGAATAAATGGCTGGGACGCGCAGAAGGGGCCCCGCCAGCTCGCAGGCAAGTTCAGAGCTCGGCATCTGGCATCCGCCAGCCCCGGAGAAAGTGGTGAGGCGGAGAAAGCGGCTCCCTCGGCGCCTGGGCCGCCGAGGAGGTCGAAGGGCTCAAGAGCCAAGTGCAGCCATGCGGTCCATGTCAGCGCCTCCCGGAACCCTTGGGTGTGCGTGGATTGGGGCCGCTGCTGGACCATGGAGCGTGGCCCTGTGGCAACTAACTCCCTCTTTTTGCCTGGACCGTGGTTTCCAAAGCCCCTCAGAAAAAAGCCCCTGCTACCCTCCCACCGCTCCCCTTCTCCTTGGCAGAAGGCAAGGCCGGCTAGTTGGGCATTCAGCTTGGGTTGTGCATATCCACCAATCGCAACAGACTAAATAGCGGTTTGAAGTGTTCCCAGCACACACAGCTGGAGAGGGCGAGGGGAGAGAAGGGAGCCGGAACGCGGGCGCCCGGCACCTGTTGAAGGCTACGGAGAGGGAGAAACGCGCACAGGCGGACCATTTGGTGACGCGGCTCGCAGCCCGGGAGGAAACTCGCGAGGGGCTCCGCCGAGCGACCCGCCTCTGGGCCATCGACCCCGCGGCTTCTGCGTGAAAAACGTGGCCTGTGACCTCGGCGCCCCCGGAGGAGAGGGGTGGATTCCGGCTTGCGGCAGCGGAGGCTGCACCCGGTCACCCTCTTGGATTTTTCTCTCCGCTGCTCAATGTCAAGGCTACAAAAGCCGTCAAGGGAGTGTCAGTTGTGCGGAGGGCTTTGACAAATGGTAACTGTTTGAAAGAAAGGAGTGCCAATAACCGTGACTTGGGCCCAATTTATTCCATCTTGGTGGTTCTTATTTGGGAGGGAGTGTGTAAGAAAGGGACTCTGCACAGCAGTGAAAGCTACAGGAATGCTTTCTCCCCAACGCACCTCCCACCTCAAGATCCTTTGGTCTTGACTTAAGAACACCCACCCCCAGCTCCGAACAGCTCGACTGCCTCCATTACCTAAGCCCCGGGAAGTACGCCAGGATCCAACCTCCCAGACCCAACAGAGGGGTCCCAGGTCAGCTCCCAGGGGTTGTCCTGGCGCCCTGAAGTGGCAGAGAGAGGGAATGGGCACAGCCCTCCAGTTACCTCCTCTCCTGGAGTGAGTCCTCCCCAACCCTGCCCACAAGCTACCTAAACCTGGAGTCGGTGCTCCCTCCAGTCCGGGAGGAGTCCACCTGCAGAACTCTATGGCTAAGGGACAACTCCCTATTTTCCTCTTCCTGGAAAGAGTTTCCTCTCTTTGGGTCTCACGACCTCTTTACTGCTTGGGTTCTAGTCTGATTGCTGAGTCAGGCTGAGCCTGGCCAGCAAAGCCTCTCTGAGCATCGTCTGTGGACTTTGTAGTACCCGGGAGAAGAGACTGAGAACCCAGAGTGTGGTGCCCGGATGCTGCTGGTAGCTCCAATTCCCCAAGCTGAAAGCCCAGGTGGACTGTTTCTGGGCACCCTGTACACAGAGCTGGGAGGGGCAGAACGGATCCAGAAGGTGGGAACAGCATCCATGCAAACAGAGCGTGGTGAGGGGCTGTAGAGATCTCCCAGCCCGGCCCTCCAGGAGATTAGATGAGGCCCCACTTGACCATACAGCTGCAGACTCCCGGGGCACAGTGTTCGGAGAAGGGCTGGGGTGAGTTTCCAAGAGGAAGCATCGTTGTCTTGGCCCAGCATGCCTCCCGAATGCGGTGGGAGCCCTCCCGGCATCTCTCCACAGGGCCCTGCTTTTCCTGCTCTGGTTCTCGTTCAGCTAAAGGAAAAGGAGGCGAAAGCCAGCACATGCCGTGCTGAGAGTCAACAGAGGAAAAGAGGGCAATGGGTGTGGAGAAAAGGAGAAAACAGTCTCTTGATCTGAGTGAACTGGGGTGGCCTTTGGAAAGCCAACGGCTTTTCCCCAGCAAAAAAGTCATCAGGGCCAGAAAGCAAACGTCGAAGCTTGGGGTAATTATTTTAAAAGAAAAGAGACAAGGGAAAGACTGGCAGCAGGGAGAGGCTTGAAGCTGCGGGCGGTCCAAAAGGAACTGTCTGGGTGCTCTTAGGGACACTGCAGGACTTGAATCGGGATTTTTCTTACCCAGAAACCTGACTGTGCTACTGCGGGTGGCGGTGGTGGTTGGGGTGGGTGATAGCAAACAGAGTCCCCACTCTGCTGCGTGGAGGGAGGACCCATGATCATTTCTCCCCGTTAGAAGGTTCCGCTGAGAGTCCCAGCGACACAGGGTGCGCGCCTTTTGATTGGGCCTGGGAGGCGAGCACCGCGAGGGCCTAAGGCTGAAGCTCCGTCGGCGGGCTGTTTGTAATTCCATCCTTTTTTCATTAACATAAACACCACTTGAACAAAAATATACAGGGCCACCTACTTTGCCGGGAAAGACGGCCTAGCGCCCACCGGCCCCCGCCGGCCGAGACCCCTGCCCTCGCGGCGCGCCCCTGGGCGCCCGGGTCCACGCGATCCAAGCGGCGCGCGGGGCCCAGGAGGAGGCCGCCTTTGTGTGGCTTTGGGGCTTGAGGCCTCCTGGGTCTCGGGCCGCGCCCCCCCACCCCCCGCCCCAGTTCAGCCTGTCATCCCTGCGGGCCGCCACCGGAGCCCCGACGGAGGTGCTGAGTTGTCAATGTAAATTCCTAGTTAAGCCACTTGTTGATAAAGCCTCGGGGCAAATTGGTCCCTCTTTACCTGCCCGACCCCCGCCCTCGCCGGCGCGGTCCTAATTGCAGCAGGAGCTGGTGGCTGGCGGCGGCCTTGCGGCGAGCTAATTGGGTTGGGACCCGCGCGGGCTTCCTTCAGCTGGACGCCTGGAAGGATGGAGGAAGAAGCCCGGGGCGGAGGCTGGGGGGTCCACGCGGCCTGGGACCTCCGGCCTGGGACCTCCGGCCTGGGGTGGGCTTTTGGTGAACGAAGAGCAATATTTGCGGGGTGGTCTCTGCGGTCCACGTAAACGGACGCGGCGACCGTTTGGTGGCTCTCCTTGGAGCGCCGGTCTCCCGCGTCCGCGTCCACGAAGGCCTGGCCCCTACCCCGCACGGAGTGCGCTCGATCCTTGCGCCGACGGGGCTCTCCTCCAGCGCGCCCCGCCCCAAACAAGAACTCAGCCCAGAGCGGAGGGTCTGAGCTTCGTTCTCTTCCACCCCTCTCTGGACCGATTTCGGGACCCACACACGCACGAATTAAAAATCGAGAGGGTTTTGGAGACCGCAATTGGAAATGAGCCCGCCTGGTCCAGGCCCCAGGTCCAGACTGCGTCTCCCCACGCGCACAGGCAAGTCAAGAACAGAGTCGATTCCCTGTCTAATTCAAGCCCCCAAAAACGTAGCTGGAATTGTCCAAGGAAGAGACTTTTGACGATTTTTTCCTCTTAACGTTACTATCTAATTTCTGGTCTCCGCTATTTCCCGTTACCCATATAGACACATCCCCAGCAATTTTGCACTTTAAGTGAATTTTCCTGTTTTGCAGAAAAGAGGAGAAAACAACACTTGGAGGCACCCGGGCTTCCTGAACCTTAGAGTCTGACTAGGCGTTTCACCCTCTAGTGGTAACCTAGGCTGCATCCAGAGTCCAGCGGAGACCCTTCCTATCCACCCCTCTCCCCTAGTGCGTCCAGCGCCCGCCGTATCCGAGAATAGGCAGTCCCACCACTGTTGAAGGGGAGCGACCGGGCCGGAGATGCGCTCGTACTTGGCTTCCAGAAGGCGCCTCTCCGGGAGCGAGAGTCCTGGGTGCGTCTGGGCGCCCAGAACCCGGCCTTTCCGCTCAGAAGCCCGCAGGAGAAGGCTGAATCCGCCTTCCTCGGCTCCCACCCAGGCAGGACCAAGCGAGTAAGAAGAGAGAGCTCACTGCCTCATCTCCTAAGACCTTGCCCCAGCCCGAGAGTTTTCGAATTTGCAACTCCAGCATCCGCCGCACGCCCCCTCCCCGGGGATGGTCGAGGTAAAATAAACACCGCGTTCAAGCAAGCAGAACCCATCATTAGCCCAAACCACGGTTAAAATAATTGCTTCGTCGCAGAAGGAGAGGGGCAGTAACCAGCCGGGTCTGCCCGGACCCTGCCGCCGCCGCCTCCGGGGCCTCGGTGGACGACGACTCACGTCGCAGCCAGGCCGGCCCCGACCCCGGGGGGTGGCGCGCGCGGCGCGGAGCCCCGGTGGGCCTGGGTCCCCGCGGAGAGAAACGCGTTCTGAGCTTCCTGCGCGAGTCAGAAGCCACCGTTTCGGCCGAACGCCAGCACTCCACAATTATTTTCTGGGAGGCGACTAAAGAAGGCTCGAGTCAGACTCGCAAAGCTAGAGTGAGTCTTGGCTGCTTAAAAAAAAGAGCGAGCGAGAAAGAAGTTAGGGGCAGGTAGGCGGCCGGCGAAGGGGCAGACTGAGACTGAAGCTGTCTTTCAGAAAATGCTGCTTTGCAAAAAAACGTGGAGAAAGCGTGGGGGTGATCGCGAAGGGGTGTTAGGATACTCACTACTGGTCTCCTACAAAGGGCAAATTTGACTCCTAATTGAGTTAGTTTTCATGGCGAATTACATGGGTCTTAGCCCAATTTAGGGGTGGGGTGGGGATGACCCCGCGGAAGCTTAGCCTGCAGCTACCACGTGAATCCAACTCATTCTTAAATTTTAACAGGGGAAAGGGCGGTGGGAGGAGAACGGGGATAAAACGATCATCTTAACCCTGAGATATAACAAAATGTTTAAAACATTTTGAGGTTTGTGCTTTTTAAAATAGCAGATCTTCCCATGTCGGGGATAGAATTTTTTCATGTAATTAATTTCTGATTATTAAGAAAAATACCTGGGATAAAATTAATTGGTGCTGGAGGAGAGGAATGAAGTATTTAAATGAAAACCAAGTGCCCCCAGGAAATAAGTTTTTCAAATGAACCCCCTCGAGGAGCCGTGTGTGATCAAACTGCTCCAAGCTTTGGCGTAGCTCAAGCATTGAGAAAGTACGTTTCAAAATAAAAGAACCAGAAAGTGTGAGTGACTATGTTTACACTACTGTTTTGTAAATTTTTAAATTCTACGGGGTATGAAGCGGCTGGCTGATAGGAAGGTGGGCATTGGCTGAGATGCAAAAATAAGAATAGTATCAAGGGACATGAAGCAGTTTTAAAGGCAAGGAGCCGCAAGGGGCCAGCTCTGCAATTGCCTCAAGTGGAGACCCAGTGCCTCGGCTGGTCAGGACCCCTTCCCCCAACCCAGCAAGGGATCCCACTGGAGGTTTGCTCTTGGGGGAGACAGGGACCCATAGGCCCCCAAGGAGCCAGTGTGCTCCATTGTCTGTCTTTCCCCAAATCCTCCTGCACCCATTTAACTCCTCAGAAAAGAGTGGCAATACCCTCTTGTCAGGGCGACGCCATGGGGGAGGGCAGTTGATGGTCTTGATGAGCCCCTACTCCTAGCAAAACAGACTCCCTGTTCAGAGCGGGGATGTTCAGGCCAGGCCCCATCGCTCACTGTCCCTGGCATTTCTGGGAAACTGGCTCTTGGGGAGTGCAGGGCAGTGATTCAGAGCCCCTGTCCCATGCTGCGGTGGTTACAGGCTGGAGGGTACTCTTTTGTTGTTATTCAAAGCAGAGAGCTGTGGGGGAAGTGAAGCAGAGCCTCCCCTTTTCTTCCTGGCAGTGCCCGAGCTGGGACCCCCCTCACTAGTGCCCTTTTGAGGAGGGAAGTGAATGAAACTGGGGCCCTCACTCTGAGCCCCACACTCCAGTCTGCAAAGTGGGCTCAGCGACAGCAGCTCCTTAGCCCTGCCCTGCTACACAGCAGGCGTTCAGTGGCTCCCCAAAGGCAGCGCTGTTCTCCTGTGGTCTTCACAGGGGCCCCAGGGTGGCATATCTGTATTTTCACCACCATGCAAATGAGAAGAGGGGCTTGAAGGGATCTGGAAGCCAAAAAGAGACTGCCTAGCAGCTGGGCCAGAAAAGGGAGAGGGGGCGGGATTCTAACCCAGGTATTTGGTGGCTGGGCCCCTGCCCCAGAGCTCCCTCCCCACGAGGGATGGGAGCCCTCACGGGGCTCTATTGACTGCAGAGGGTGACTGGGGACCAATCCTGGCTGGTGCAGGGGCACACCTGAGACTTCATCAACCTGCCGGCTGTCAGCACGTCAACTCTGAGTTGTCACCGGCCAGCAGAGGCTCTCCTCCACCAACCCACTGATGACGCCCTGCCCTCTGAAGTAGGTGCCACACTATTAGGGGTGGGGGCAAAATAGGGTGCCCAGGGGAGGGGACCTGTCTGAAGTCTCATGTGAGCTGATCCTCTATTTGAGTTCACGCTGCCAAAGCTCAGTCCACCAAGGTGAGACCCACAGGACCTCACCCCCAAACACCAGACATGAGGGAGCACCCCCAGTGCTAACAACCAGGTCAAGCCTTACTTACAGTTGGATACCTGCCACCGAGAAGGAGGTACTGCCCCTGTACTGGTTCTGCAACTGAGGCACAGAGAGGTGAGGCCACCAACCCCAGGCCACACAATGAGCAGTGGAAGCCAAGTCTCTCTAGTTTTATTTAAGACTTCTGCCCTGGTTTGCATGGATGTGGCTGCTCCCCCGACCTTTAGCCCCCTCTCACACCCTGGTCAGAGCTCTTTTCCGTTTCTTCTCTGGTTCTCAGGCTGCCCTGTGAGTGTCTGACTTTACCCCCCACTTTAAGATAAGGAAAACCGGAGGCACCCAGAGGTGAAGTCACTTGGGAAGGCTCTTCTGGCTCTGTGCTGCCCTGGCCTCCTTGCCCTGCTTTCCTCCCTCTCGGGCCCTCGGGGACACTGGAGAGGGCCTCACAGCCTCTCCTGGGAAAGCCCACCCCAGGGTTAACAGGGATGAGGTCTGGGACCCGCTCCTCTGAAAATGGGACACAGAGAAACTTCCATATCAGAGTGGCCACTGCCCACCCAGTGCCTGGAACCCCAGAGGGAGATGTCCAGTTTGTGCTCAGCTGGGGCCATGTGTGCACACACACACACACCCCCCCTCTGAATCCGTCTCTTCCTCCTTAGATGTCCACTCTGTCCTCAAGCAAACCCCCTGCACCCCTCTGCTGGAGCCCCTGCTTCTGGCTGAGTGTCTGGGCTCTGGTAACCTCTCTGGGGCGGGAAAGGGTCTCCCTGTCTCCAGTCACCCGTGCCTCCACTCTGGGTGCACAGGGCAGGCCTCCCCGTACCACTTGGCCCTGAAGGGCGCTGTGTCCTCTTCCCGCATCACACACATAGAGCTGGCTCCCCCACTGAAAGTGCAGAAAACACACTGGCGAGGCTGTGCAAGCCCACACACCCATGTGCAAGTCCTGGGGGGATGGGGAGGTCGTGCCCTGGGGCTGCCTGGATACAACCCTGCTGGGACAGAAGGACCCAAACCTGACCTAGTCGGGGAAGCATGGGGAGGGGGCATCACCTCCATTTCCTCAGCAGACCAGGGGGCTGTGGGCTGCCCTCAGGCAGGTAAGCCTCTCCCTCCCTTAGCCTCCCTGGGCTGCTCCAATTCTGTTTGCTCCCTAGAAACAGCACTTGTTTCCGCGTTTTCAATACCCTCTGAGAGGGAATAGAGCTTTGCAAGCTGCCAGTGAAGGTGAACAGGCACACACTTCGCACACACCAGCAGGTTTCTGGGAGCAAATTGCAACTTTTCATGAAGAAACAAATCTGAGCACCCGCCCCCGCACCTTGGCCTTGCTTGGCCTGGTCCTCGCTTCCCGCTTCCTTCGACTCACTTTCTGCCAACCCCTTCTTCCCCACAAACTGTGTGGGTTATTGTATCTCCCCCTCATATCTGAGAAACAGAAAATACCTGATGTTTAAATTTTACTTTGTATTTTCCTTCTTTTTTTTTTTTTTTTTAAAACTCAGTCGTTTTTGCCTTCTCGGTCTTCACTGTCCACTCCCCCAGCCTCCAAAGGGCTTCTTTCCATTGGTTCCTCCACCCTGTGAGCCAGTGTTGAGGACTGGCCCCTTTCTCTCTGCTGCACCTTTTGGGAAATGCCTTTCTCTCCCTCCGTGCGGATCCCTTGCTCAAAAACAAGATCTGGGAGGCACTCTCTCTGGCACACACATCCTCATTCCCCACCCCCACATTGGGACTAACGTCTTCTCTGCGTCTTTCTGAGTGCAGCCGTCTAGGCAGCTGGGATGAAGAGACCTCAGATACTCTGGAGCCCGCCCGTGGGAAGGAGCACAGCCGAGGGCCAGGCATCCGGGGTGGGAGCCCCAGGACGCGCACTGTCCCCGGAGTGCTCTCTGTTCCTCAGAGCAGGATGCACCGCTAAGGCCAGAAAACTCACAAAAATCTCGCGGGGAAGAGGGCTGTAAATTCCTGGGTTGCAGCATTGTCAAATATTTCATTGAAGAACGTCATGGAAAATGCGTGCTTTTGGGTAAAAGGCCAAGTGGAGGGGCAAGCTCAGGACTGCAGCAGCACAAATACGAGTTTCTCTCTTTTTTTTCCCTTGACCAAAACATGAACTTCTCTGCAATTGTACAACTGACGGGGAAGATTAACTGCCAGGCCTGGGTCATGGATAGCCCCCACCACAGTTGCCCCCCAAGCATGGCCCTGGTGGGGGGGAGTCCCCACAGGTGGGGTTTCTGAGCCCCATCTGAGCCTAGGGGGTGTGGCCAGGCCAGTGCGGCCAGAGGGTGTGGCTCTCTCCTCCTCACCTGGGGTACCCCAGGAAGACTCTCAGAGGGCCCCAGACTCTGGCTTGCCTTGACAAGAGAAAACAGCGGACTTACTAGGTTTGGAGTCTGGTTGGCAGCAATGGGGCAAGTGCAGCATGGAGTGGGAGCCTTGCCAGTGGCATTCCCTGGGAGCCCTGGAGCTCCCTGGGACTTGGAGCCCCCTTCTAGTGCTCACTCTGCCTGCATTTCTCATCTCTGCGACTTTCCTGTGGGCTGCACAGAGGCTCACACGGTTCTGCGGTCACAACCCCACAAAGACCCGCACAGAAGGCAGATGGTCCTCCAAGCCATGCCTCCTCCCCAGCACATCTAAGGGCAGGAAAGCTGCTCTGTCGCTACAGACAGAGTAGGAGAACCCCAAGATCCAAACAGAACCTGCCTCCCAGGGTTACAGTGAGGGGTTCTGAGCTAGAGTGGACCTTGAGGTGCCTAGCAAGGGTCCAGGGTCGGGCCTCTATGACCATTAGCTGTGTGATCTCTGCATTTTGCTTTCGGGTGTTCGGCTGAGTGCAGTCTCCTACTCACATCACCACACCCCACTGCAAACACACCGCCTGACGCTCTGGGTAGATGCGGCGTCCCTGTGCAGATCCCTCTCTTTGCAAGAGGCAGCCCAGGGCGCTCCGTGTGCACAGGCATGCACCATGTGTAAAACCGCTCTATCGCGTCTGACATAACCCATTAGAAGCACACCTGACCACGGTGCACACAGCTCTGCATCATGTAGCCCACAGAGCCTGTGGCATTCTGTCCAGAATACGTGGCCCTGTGCACGCCCCTGACGACTCCATGTGCGCAACCCCATATATACTATACCCACTTTATGATAGCTGGTGTACAGGACGAGTCCTGGTGCACTCCATATTCCACACACAGAGTGCTACATCACTCCCATCTTCACATATTCAGCACACGTGCACCCACCTTAGTAACGTTCAGCATAAGAAAGCATCATGTTTGCACACCTCGTGCTCTTCTGTGCACACAGGCCTGCCGCTGTACACCCACCTGACACAATCACGCTTATGCTTATGGGGCTGTACTGGGTGCCCCTCTAGTTCTACACTTCTTGCCCTCTGGACGGTATTCTGCACATTGGCACTCGCCATACGTGTGCCCCTTTAGAGTCTGCAGAGAAAAACATCCCGCTTTGTGCACAGACCATCCTACAATCGTGGGGAGGACACCCGCTCTCCTCCTGACCCTGACTTCCCCCCCGCCCCCCAGTCTCCCGACCCGGGGGCTACATTTTCACCACAAATATCCCTCCCCCAACCCCCACCGAGGCGCCCAAGCCAGGCGGCTTCCTTTACTGCCCAGCGCCCACGTTGGTCTGGGGTCCGCCCGCTCTACCTTGTGTCGCCTTTGGACGTCGCCCGGGAAGGGGTTCGAGGGAGCGGGGACGAGGGCGGCGCGGGCCGGCGGTAATGCAGAGCAGGGGCGGCGGCGGGCGGGGCGGCTGCCCTCGCGGTGGGTGGTCGGCGGCCGCCCCCGCCCCCGCCCGCGCTGCCGGCCGGGGCACAATCCGAGCTGGATCTGGTTCCCTGCTCGGGTTACGGCGCGCTCTCGGCCCGGGCGGCTTCACTTAAGCAATTAGCCAGTAAAAATACCTCGGGCTTGGGGAGTGGGAGACATGGCAGGCGTGTCTGTTTTTACAGCCCCCTCCCCATTTGGGGATTCCTAGGGCTTGCGCTGGAGCGCAGATTTGATTTGGGGTGGCAGGGGGTTCTTGATGAATCTTTACGCGAGAGCAGAAAGCAGCCGGAATCCCCCGTCTGCATTTTCTCCGACCGTCCCTGGAGCTGGGCCCCTGGGGGTTTTGTTTGTTTCTGTCTGTTTGGATAGCCTGGCTTTCTGGGCAGTCTTGTCCAACTCCCAACAGCTCTAAGAAAAAGATGCCGTTATTCAGTCCCATTTTTTTTTTTTTCAGATGAAGACACTAGGTCATCACAGCTAATAACACTGTATCATATACTTGAACGGTCCTAAGAGACCTTAAATGTTCCCACCGCAGAAAAAGAAATGGTAACTATGTGACAGGATGGAGTCATTTTGCAACATATACATGTATCAAATCAACTGCACACCTGAAATTTACCCAATGAGTCAACTGGGGAAAAATAAATCAACAACTCCTGCCCGCTCCCTGCCAAAAAAAAAAAAAACAAAACAACAACCAACAAACCAGGAGAAACTAATGCACAAATGGCGTATGCATTCCTACACACTGAAGGCTGGATTCAAACCCAGACCACGTCCGATTGTGGGTCTACAGGTAGAGGGTCTCTGCCCTGTACTTGGGGGCTGTATCCTAGTTCTGCAGGGTGACCTAGGACACCGGGCAAAGTCACTGAATCCATCTGTAAAGGAAGGGACAATATTGACCTGGTAGGACTGTCTGTGAAGGTTAGAAAAGTATCTTCGGGGGTGTTAGCCAGAGTCTTGGGTTCAGTTTATGGATGCGAGGTTGTGGATTCACGGGTGGGCTCCACGAATTTGGTGAAACCTTGAAAATCATTTTACAAATGTCGCAGGTATGTGTCCTTTGGAAGGGGTGTGTGTGAAGGTTGTAGATTTCAACAGCTTATCAAAGGGAGTCACAGCCCAGAGAAAGGTTAAGAACATCCGGAGGTGTTCATAAGGCAAACCTCAACACTGGGTGCGTGGCCAACGGTCGGTAAGTTCTGTTATTACCACGTGCTTGTGGCGTCTATTACTCTATCGCCATCGGTTCTCTAATGGGTCTCAGTACCCTTGAGCCTGGAAAGCCAGGGATGGGGGTGGGGGCAAAGGAAGGATTTCTAAAATTCACTCCCTCCACCCCAGGCCTGTGAGGAGGCATCTGGGAGGGCAAAATTCCGACAGCCAGCCTTTGGAGGTGGAGAAGAACCACGGAGAGGTGTTCGCTTGGCAGCACTGGCCGAGCCAGGCCAGGGCCTCAGTTTCTCCATTTCCAAAATCTACGATCTGCGAGAGCTCTCGGGAGCATCTAAAGAGCCGAAAGCTTGGTCTCTGGGCACCTGGAAAGCCCTCCTTACCATGCCTGAGGTTCTCTCCAGAATGGGGGGCCTCCGGATCACAGAGCCGGAGCACATTTCCTCCCCCTTTACCTGCTGCCCCGGTGGAGATGTGGTGCCGGGAGAGCCTCCGTCTGCCACACTCCTGAGGCTCCGAGGCCATTCAGCCCTTCCCTGGGCACAGTAACTGCTGGCCTTACCCCTGCAAAGTCTGTTCTACTACTAGACCTCAGGGGTAAATGGAGGCCAGGTGGGGCCCAGCTCCACACTTCCTTCCAGGAAGGCCAAAGCTTTTCCCCAATCCACAGGGGCCCCACAGGGAGCCGATGAAAAAACAGTGATGTGCAGAAGCTAGGAAAACTGATCTGCGGTTAGCCCAAGGATGGACTCTGCAGCCCTCTCCCCACCTAAGAGAGGGCCTAGAGGGAAGGGGGTTGCTGGGAAAAGGCCCCCCATCTTCATGCTCCGTACAGTCCCCTCATTTTGGAGGCGAGCTGTCAGTGGGGGAGGAGCGAGAGAAAGGGAGGTGTCACTATCACCTTCTGGGAGCCTTCGCCCCTCGCTGCCTTGGGAGAGGGCCATCTCCCTGGCTAGCTTCTCTTCTATAAAGGTCAGACGCATTCCCAGCAGCGGGCGGTAGCGACCCCTTCGCGGGAACTTCCCTCCCGGTGCCGCGGGGCCGCCTACCCTGCAGCGGCCGTTTGGTGGAAGGAAAAAAAAAGTGATGGAGAGAGAATATGAGAGTGCGTGTGCGTGGACGTGTGCGCGCGCGAGTGGAGCTGCTGTGCTTGTGCGGCCGGCTGTGCATGGGCGAACGTGCAGGGCAGGAGTGTTTGCGCGTAACCGAAAGTGTGTCCTCCGTGGGCAGGCAGGGCCTGAGCGCTCGTGCGAGGGCTGGGGCGCCTGAGCCGTGTGAGGGGTGTTCTTTGGAAAGACGGATGGAGGCCGTGCGCCTTGCTCAGGATGCCTGCGTTCGGCGGGTGCCGGCCGGGCTGTGTCAAGCGGAGATGGGTCTGCCAGCGCGCGTCTACCTGCGCGAAGACACAACCACACACTACGCGGTCACGTCTCTCACTCTCCCCTTCCCCAGCCGGCCCCTGCCAGCGTGCGGAGCCGAGACCCCGGGAGAGCCGAGCGGAAGCGCGGCGCAGAGAAGGTGGCTTTGCCTAGAGCGCGCTCCGCCAGGGCAGGCTACGCCGCCGAGACGCCCAGCTCCTCGCACGGACGTGCCAGGCGCCCCGAAGGCGACAAGGCGTCTACCGCCGAGGCTGCAGGCGTCGGAGCGAGGGAGGGGTGGGTCAGCGGGTGACAAGGAGGCCAGAGAAACCAGGGAGGCCGGTGGGCTTTGAAAAGCGCCGCGGTGCCACACTTCGAGCCCAGCACACGCCTCTCGCCCCTGCTCGCGCCGGGGCACGGCGTCCTGGCTCCTCGAGATGACCCGCGAAAACACCCCTCGCCTCCTTCCTCGGAAGTCTGCGGAGCGAACTGCACTCACCTGGCTCCCCGCGTGCGACGTCGCGCCCGGCTCCTGCGCCGTCCTGCGCTCGGCGCCTCCGCCCCCCACCTCGTCCTAGCCCGCACCCCAGCTCCCGGAGGGTGGCGGAGGAAGGCTGCGTGCGAGCCCCCTGCTGCGGGCAGCCTGGCGCGCGAGGGCCTCCCGGGCCCGCGCTCCCCGCCCGCGCAGACTGTCTTCCGGAACCTGGCCTGGCGCGCAGTGTCAGAGGCCCCCGCGGCGGCGGCAGGCCGAGCCCACAGGGGCATTAGGCCAACTCCCCCCCGCGCACGCGGAATTCTATTATTATTATTAAAGAATCCCCCAGAACGTGTTTACGTTGAGCCGTATAAACTTCCTGCCAGGGCCTTTACCATCTGCGAGAAATCGGAACCTGCTCTTGCGAAGCGGGGACACAAGCATCGCGGGGCCAAATAGGCGGGTTTTCAGCGTGTATGTTGGGGGTGGGGGTGTCAGCTGAGCTATGTGTGGGCTCAGATCAGAGCGTGGCTGGTGTACACACGAGTGAGAGTAGGTGCGAACTGAAGCTCCTTTGGGCCTTTTGTGTGTGCGTGAGCGAGCGCGTGAGTGGGCACGCACATGCCTGAGCGCCATGTGTGCGTAAGTGGGAACGAACGCGGTTGTGTTTGCAGGTCTGAGTCTGCGAAATTTATCGCGTTTGCCTGTGCATCAGTGTACGCACGAGTGCACAAGTTAGTGAACGCGCCCCGCCACTTGTTGAAGGAGCCCGTGGGGTCCTGGTTCCCCGCAAGGCCAGAGGTTCTCACTCGCTCCCCGAACGACCCGCGGCGCCGGAGACAAAGCTGCAGCGATCCGCCCTGCGCTTTCGTTTTCCGCCCGCGCTCGGCTCCAGCGGCTGCCCGCCTGCTCGCGCGCTGCTGGGCGAGTCCGAAAAGTCCCGGGCGCGGCGCAGTCCTTCCCGGGGCGGGGAGAGAGGGTAGGCGGTCCCTCGCTGGAACACCCGCCCGCCGGCCGCGGGGACTCGTAGCCGAGCCGGCTGTGCCCGCGATGGCCACGACCCGGCGGTCACAGCCGCCACTGCAGTTGCGATTCGCCACCGGGCAGTACGCGTCGGGGAAGGCCTGGGACTCCGGCGCGTTTTCCTCCGCGCGGCCCGGGTAGGGAAGGCGGGGTGGGGGGCGGGGGGTGGTGGCCAGCGCGCAGCTGGGCTGAACCCCGGGCCGAGGGCGCATTAACACTTGCTCGCCAGGTTGGTGGAGGCGGGGCGGGTTCCGCAGGCGGCCGCTGGGAGGCGAGGGTGGGGGCCCTTTAAGCGCCCACCACCGCGGGGTGCCGGAGGGGGGCTGGGAGGGGAGGGAACTCCTGGAGGGTCTTACGCCGGCCCGCGCGAGACGCCGCCGCCGAGAGACGACACGGAGCGGGCGGCCTCGGCTGGAGTCGTGGAGCCGAGCGCCGCGGGTGGCGAGGACCGAGCGCTGCTCCCCGCGGGGGCGCACGGCCACAGGCCCGAGAGGGGGGCGCCTCCCCCCTCAAAAAAACCGGTGTGTGTGTGGTGGGGGCTTCCTCGCGGCCTCCGCCCAGGCTGCAAAGAGGCTGCTCTCAGCCTCTGCTCGGCTCCTTCCTTGTGGGAGGGCGGGAGGGAAAGAGGGAGGAGAGTAGGGGGGAGGAGGGAACGGGAGGGAGAGCGGGGGGCTCAGCGCCAACCGCCCGCGGACCTGGCCGCTCCTCGGGGAGGACGGGCAGGCGGGGGAGGGTGCGCCGAGGCTAGCTCCGGAGAAGCGGCCGCCGATGACGGCAGAGGTGCAGCCAGCCCCGCGCGCGCAGCCCCCTCCCCCTCGGCCCCCTCCCCCTCCCCCTCCCCTTCCTCCTCCTCCTCCTCCTCCTCCCGGCTCGTCGGCCGCGCAGAGCAGCAGCGGCAGCGGCGGCGGCGGCAGCAGCCACCCGATGTCTTCGGCGCCCGAGAAGCAGCAGCCACCGCACGGCGGCGGCGGCGGCGGCGGCGGCGGCGGCGGCGGGGGAGGCGGCGCGGCCATGGACCCCGCGTCGTCCGGCCCGTCCAAGGCCAAGAAGACGAACGCCGGCATCCGGCGCCCGGAGAAGCCGCCCTACTCGTACATCGCGCTCATCGTCATGGCCATCCAGAGCTCGCCCACCAAGCGCCTGACGCTCAGCGAGATCTACCAGTTCCTGCAGAGCCGCTTCCCCTTCTTTCGCGGCTCCTACCAGGGCTGGAAGAACTCCGTGCGCCACAACCTCTCGCTCAACGAGTGCTTCATCAAGCTGCCCAAGGGCCTCGGGCGGCCGGGCAAGGGCCACTACTGGACCATCGACCCGGCCAGCGAGTTCATGTTTGAGGAGGGCTCCTTTCGGCGGCGGCCGCGCGGCTTCCGAAGGAAATGCCAGGCGCTCAAGCCCATGTACAGCATGATGAACGGGCTCGGCTTCAACCACCTCCCGGACACCTACAGCTTCCAGGGCTCTGCCGGCGGCCTCTCGTGCCCGCCCAACAGCCTGGCGCTGGAGGGAGGTCTGGGCATGATGAACGGCCACTTGCCGGGCAACGTGGACGGCATGGCTTTGCCCAGCCACTCGGTGCCCCACCTGCCCGCCAACGGCGGCCACTCGTACATGGGCAGCTGCGGAGGCACAGCGGCCGGCGAGTACCCGCACCACGACGGCTCGGTGCCTGCCTCCCCGCTGCTGCCCGCGGCGGCAGGCGGGGTCATGGAGCCCCACGCCGTCTACTCCGGCTCCGCGGCCGCCTGGCCTCCCTCCGCCTCAGCGGCTCTCAACAGCAGCGCCTCCTACATCAAGCAGCAGCCCCTGTCCCCCTGCAACCCCACGGCCAACCCCCTGTCCGGCAGCCTCTCCACGCACTCCCTGGACCAGCCGTATCTGCACCAGAACAGTCACAACACCCCTGCTGAGCTGCAAGGTGAGTGGGGAGCCCCGAGCTGTCCCCAGGACTGGGGGGTGGGGGCTACGGTGGACATCTGTGAGCGCGCTACAGACCTAGCCCCCAGACTGCCTGCGCCCTGGTCTGGAGCCTGCGGCCACCTCCGTGGGGTGCCAGTCCCCAAACTGCACCACTGAGGCCTCAGCTCCCTAAGGTGTCTCTCTGTCCACCTCTCCCCATCTGAGGGCTGAGTGCAGCCTGGAGTCCCCCCATAGACTAACATTCCGTTTTCCTTTCTGTTTCAACACCCAGATAGATGCTGGCAGCCCCAGCCTGGCCAGGTAGGCCCCATCCTCACCTCAAAGACTTAGACTGCAATATTCTAAGTCCCCTCAGGTCCCTTAGCTCCCTGACACCTGGGCCAGTTCCCAGGATGGAGCTGGCCTGTCCCCAGGGCAGCTGGCTTGTTCGCCCTGCTTCAGGAGAGCCGCCTCTGCTCTGAGCCGGGTTGGACGGAAGAGTTAGGCCCAAAGCCGGTGGGGTTTGGTGCTGGCACTCAGAGGCTTAGAACCCGGCCTTTCGGGAACCAGATTGAGTTGGGGGCTTTTTGTGGCAATAGAGGCTGAGAGGGCCCCAGATTGAAGGTCTGAGCTGCGGGCCCCAACAGACTCTGTTTCTCAGGATCCAGGTTTCCAGGCCCACAGGTACCGCTCCGCTTCCAATCCCCCCATGAGAAAAAAGATGCACAGCCATCTTCTCCTCTGGATCCTCTGTCTCAGCACACGCTAGCAGGCTTCTGGGTCTGGTTCTTGAAAGAGCTTGGAGGGATCCAAGCAGAGGCCTGTCAGGAGTCAGCTGTCAGCAGCCAGCGGGAGGCAGGAGCCGGGCCTGGAGAATGGAGGGCTCTCTCCACGGGGGTCGCACAACTGCGGCTGCTTCAAACTCCAGCCGGGGTTCCAGAGGTCCCGCAGGCTTGGCTCCCCAAAGACCCTTCCTCTGGAGAAGCCCTCTTTGCCCCTGTGTTGGCCCCTGCTGGCCTGGCTCGTTGCTGTGGGGACACTGCTGCCTCCAGGGGCTGGAAGGTGGCTGCCCGGCGCCAGGCCCAGGCCTCAGGCTGCCTGGAAGTGGAGGCCGCTGGACCTTCCCTGCTGGCCCCTCTCACCCCTTCCCTGTCCGCCACCGGAAGCCTCCCAAGCCAGGCTCAGTGTCCACGGAGGGAGAGGCTGGGGCAGCGGGCACCCAGGGTTGCAGGGATCCTTGACCGTGTCTGGGGAATCTTCCCTCTGGGCGCCGGCCCGACTGAGACCTGAAACCGGGAGCTGGGACGCGGGGAGGCCTCGGCCCAGCGCCGAGCCAGGCAGGCCTGCCCCCGGGGCACCCCCCACAGTAACGGTGCTTCTCCACCTGGAGCCTGGGCCTCCGGAGGCCACCCTTTAATGCCCCCTTTCCTGTTCGCCTCGCCCCCGCAGGCATCCCGCGGTATCACTCGCAGTCACCCAGCATGTGTGACCGAAAGGAGTTCGTCTTCTCTTTCAACACCATGGCATCCTCGTCCATGCACTCGGCTGGCGGCGGCTCCTACTACCACCAGCAGGTCACCTACCAAGACATCAAGCCCTGTGTCATGTGAGGCCACAGCTCCGGGGCCCCTCCGGGCAGGGGCCAGCCGGGCGCAGGGACTTCGGAACCCGTCACCAGAAACTGCTTTATTTTTTATTTTTTTTGAGGTATAACCGTCAGCAGAAGAAAAGGGTTTGACCCCTCCCCAACCGGATTATTGGGAAAGGGATCCCGTGAGGCAAAGACCGATCGAGGTCGGCACCTCCCCCCACCACCACTCCCTCAGCAGTTTTTTTTTATGGTGATGGCGGGGGCCTGATCTGACTGCAGCTGTTGATAAATAAGTATCTATTTTTGATCCGACTGAAACCGGCTGAGAAGGTGCTGTGTTGGGGAAGAACTCTCAACATCTGAACACGCATTTCTGCTACGGTCTCTCCCCCTCTTCCCCTCCAACGGCAAATGTCGGGGAAGGTTTTTAGGAGAAAGGCAAACGTGTGAAACCGTCATTATCAAATACTTTTATTTTTTGGTTGAGTATTTATCGTTTTATTTTTAATTTTTTTGGAAAGAATGTCTTGGAATGCGCGTCTCCTTTTTAGAGCCGTCTCTTGTAGGGAAAGGAGGGGTTGACAAGAAGTCGCCCTCTCCCTCCCCACCTCAGAAGTCCTCCCGTCAGCCACAGGTGGATCCTTGTGCGAGTAACTTGCATTTCTGAAGCCACTGCTCATCTTAGGAAAGAAACCAGGAGCCCAGGAGCAGGCGGCTCTCCCGGCCTCTGCCACCGTCCTCCTCTGCCTTCCTCTCCTTCCTTCTCTTCAGGCTTTTTTGGTTTGGTTTCGAACTTTGTTTTGACTTGTTTGGTGGGTGTTTTTTCTCCCGAGACCCAGCTGTCTCCGATCTCTACTGTAAACCTTCTGGTGGGAGCGTGAGGCAGGCAGGGCGCCGTGGGGACGGGGAAGGCCCGCAGAGCGCCCCGAGTCAGGATTGCGGTGACGCAGAAAGGTTAAGGCACTTTTAAAAAAAAACGATAGCAAGGCTCATCCTGTTATTTATTCTACTTTCTTTCCCTAATAATCGAAACACCGCATAGGCTCCTCCGTTTATCAGTATTAATGGTGTAACTTTGTTGGCAATATTTGCCGCGTAGAATTTTTTTTTTTTTAGATATCCATTGTAAATTTGAAACTAAGTCTGATCTGTGTAAAGACAAATTTCCATATGTTTTATATAAATATATATATATATAAAATGAAGGACTTCCCCCTTTTTTAGTATTTTGGCTGCTGGGGTGCAGCGTTTGTGACACGTATTTTAAATTTCCTTCTGCACTGTATAAAAATGACAATTTGAGGATGTTTTTGCCTTTTGTGTATTTTTTCCTAAAAAAGAACAAAATAAAAATGTATAACATTTGTATATGGCCTTATATTGTATCAACTAGAAATAAAATTGCATGAGTATTTTATTGGGATTGCAGAATATCTTCAAAATATAGACAGTAACCGGCCTGGGATTGCCAGTCTTATTTTTTTTTTCTTTTTTTGTATTTAAAGTATGGATGATTCTTAATCTTTTTCCCCCCTTTTTATTTGTTGGCTAATCCTTCTCTTTTCACTCTTCATTTCACATTGAAGTGAAATCTGGACAAGAGTAACTATTTTTCTTGGCTTCTGTTTTTTAAGAAGAGCCCTTTGCCCCTCTAAATGTCATTTCTTGTTTTAAAAAAAAATAATCAAACTTAGAAAAAACTGTAGTTTTTCCTCCCCAGGGAAAAACATACATACATATATGTATGTGTGCATATATATATATATATATATAATAATTTACACTTTCTTTTTGGTCACTCCAGGACCAATGAGAATTGTATTTTGAGTTTCAAACTTTACTATTTGCAACTGTTATTGATCATGGAGCATCTTCTAAGGTTTTATTTTTTGATAGGATTTTTTTTTTTTGGTGCCCTACACTTGGTTTTCCCCAATGGTGAAGCAAATAAACTTTGAGCAAGAAAAAGGCTGTTGGTGGGAGAGCAAGGTGATAGGCATGTTTCCCCCCTAAATCATTAGGGGGGAAATCCATTTTAAAAAGTCTGTCTCCCCTACTGACCCGCTTTCTATTCCAATTCCCAGCTACCTAGGAAAACAAACACAATAAAGTCCCATTGCCGGTGCAGCCGTTCAAGACCCACCACAGTTTCTCTGCGTCGTGGGGTCATGAGCCTCTGAACCTGGTTCTTCTCAAATTTGACATTTTGGACATGAGGGCAATTTCTCCGGTGCTCTGTTACATCAAAATTATCAATAAACTCGCCCGGGCAATTAATGCTCAAACTAACAGCTGTCTATAAAATGGAGATAAAGGGGACAGGAAGAAGCTGGCGACTTTGTCCCTCGGGTCTCAGGCAGCCGGAGCAGTGGGCAGTGCGTGGGGAGCAGCTTCACCGAGGGCAGAGGAGGCCCTGTCTTTGGGGCGGAGGCCACCACTCCTTATCCCCTGCCCCCACTGATGCCCTGGAGAACACGGCCAGAGAAAAGCCCTCAGGCCTAAGGTGCGGGAGCCGCTGTGCTGGGGATCCAGACAACCTCGGCAGGCAGGCGGGAGGGGCCCCCTCCTTCCTCCATTGGAGCCTGCGCCCCAATTAGGATGGAGGCTCCGGGGAAGTGGGGCTGATTAGGAGAAACCCAATGCCAGCCCAGTCGGTGTGTTCCCCGGTCTTCTGCTGAGGCGTCTCCAGACCCCGCGCCCACTCCCTTGGCTCCTTGGCAAGCTAGAGGCCACTGTGCGCCCTGGTAATACAGGGCTTCGGCGCCACTGGACCAGAGTCCGGGGTGGCAGTGAACCCCGGTTTTCCTGTTCATCTCCACCGCAGCGCCTTCATTTCAGCGGGATCTCCCAGCGCACTCACATCCCCGCCAGGCTGGATGGGAGGCACCCAGAAGGACTGGGGCAGGAATACCAGCCCTGGGGAGCCCAGGAATCAGGGATGGGCCTGACCCGGGGCCTGGGGCTGAGAGAAGAGTCCAGTCTTCCCCTCAGAGAGGGGAGTCTGGCTTCGGGCAAACCCGGAAGGGCCAGATTCTACAGGCGTAACTGCTTCCACATCCACGACCAAGATTTCACAAGGCCTGTTCCGCAGGACTGCATTGGCTCTCGCCGAGGCCTACCCAAGGCCCATTTTGGTCCGGCTCACACCGACTGCGGGATGACGCTCCCACTGCCAGGTGCCAACACAAAAGCCTGCACAGTTCCTGCAAGTTACCAGCCTAAAATGCAAACGCACTTCTAAGGTGGTTACACGCCCTGCCCTGGGTATGTAGAGTATACTTCTAGCTTAGGAACATCCTCGAGAGAATTAATTCAAAAGTCCTGTGCGTACCTTTAGGATTTGTCCTGGAACAATGCAGACGAGATACCCTAAAGGTATGAATACCCCGCAAAGCAACAGGCCTGGGGGTGGGGAAGCAGCCAGGACAGAACTCGATAGGGTTTCTAGAAGAGGATGACACATCCCGCCTCGGCTGCAGCTCCCTGCAGCTCTCCGCGAGGGGCCGACGCCCTGGACACAGCCGCACCTCGGCTGCAGGCCATGGCGGCCCCAGGCAGCAGCTGCAGCAGCGCCTTGGCGCCGCGTCCTGGCTCCCCAGCCCCGCGGAGGCAGGCCCAGGGACCAGTCTGCACTCAGGGTGTGCGCTTCAGAAGGAAGGGAAAGTGCCCGCCGGGTCCTGCTGTTTTCTTGGCTCTTGGGGGAAACCGAAGGGGTAGGGGTGGGGAGGGTGAGGTACTGAAAGCCTGGCTCCCCGCCGGCAGCACTGCTGGAGGTAGTGCAGATGGAGCTGGAGCCCCAACCCCGCAAGGCTTGACCGGGCAAGCCACGTCACCTCTGAGCCTCAGTTTTCCTCCTGTCTAATAGTAACATCATGTAGACCTATGGGCACGGTGGTCAGCGAGGTGATGCCTGTCGGGAGCAAGACAGCCTAGCTCCGGGGTGCCCATACGGGAATGGCTATGAGATCCAGGCATTTCTTATCCTTCTCCCCTTCATTGTGGGGATGAGTGCCAAGCAAGATGCAAGAACTAGTATTTTACGAGGCTGCCCTCTCAGGGACTTGAGTATCCAGCTTGGGGACCGCTGGACTCCCCATCTTCCAATACGATGCACCTGGACGTTCGTTCCCTCCCTTCCCAGGGAGGAGGAAGACATCATCCCATTTGGCTCAAGAGATGGAATTCTGACATGGGGTTGAATCAGGGGTTCCGATAAGGACCCACCCCAGGACCTCCTAACCTCTGGTCAGGAGACCCCTGAGCTCAAGGGCTTCCCTTCTGAGAGAGTGACTCAGGGACTGTCCCCATCAGAAACGCCAGGGCTGTCTGTCTGCTCCAACTGCGGGTGGGGGGTATGTGTGTGTGTGCTGAGAGTTACTGCGTTAGAATCTCTGGAGGAGGGACCCAGGAATCCTCAGGCCCACAGACTTCCAGGGGGTGCTGATGGGCGCCAAGTTTAGAGTCTTTCCTCCAAAGTTCTCTGGGCTCCGGAGAAAACCTAGGAGAAGATGCCTCACTGTGGCCTCTGCTGCCCCCTCCCGTCCAGAGGCCCAGCCAGCTTGTGATGTTAATGGAGAAGCAGCTGACACAGGGTGCCTGGAGACACAAGCACAGGGCTCGCTCACATTCAGAAGGTGCCTGGGCTGGGTATGGCCATCCTCTTTACATGGCACCTCTGTTTACCTCCTCAGCAGCCCTACTATGCAGATCCTATAACTCACTGCTCCCGCTTCCAGATGAAGAAACCAGCTCGAGGAGGGTAGGGGACTTCATCCAGACAGTCCTGGTGAGAGGTGGAACTGAATGCAGAGCTCATGTTCCCAACTACTGTATTAATACCACATAGCTCCTGGACACCCATTTTCCTCCAGCCACGAGGCCTAATGAAAAAAGGGAGAAGTCAAAGTCTGGTCCATGATCCAGCTTCCTACCTGTGCTGAGGAAATGATGATGGGCAGGGTCTGCACAGGGGACTGGGTCTCTCTGATCCCCTTGCTGGCCTTTGGATGGGGTGGGGAAGCTCCCTGAGCAGCCCAGCTCAGACCCCTGACATTTACCTCCTCTCTGGGACAATGAACCTGGTTTTCATGGGTTCCCACCATAGCCCCCCTTGAGAGATCCCTTCACTTTCTCAACTCTCCCTAATCCAGTGGAGAAAAACTCAAACAAAAGTTGAAGTTCAAGGCAAGAGAGGCCAGTTGGAGCAGGATGTGTGGCTATAGCCTCTTGCTCTGCTTCTGGCATCTTTTGGGCATCGATGGCTCAGAGTTCTGAGCTGTTTTAAGGAGGGAGGGGCTTGTTTAGCATCTCCCACTGGCAAGGTATGATGGAACACTGACTTACTGTGGGACCATGACAAACCACGGCCGCATTGATTTCTGGGTCTTGAGGGTGGGCGGGGGAGAGGGACATTTGAGTCTGCAAATGTGGAATACTGTTTTGTCAAGAAACACGGGCAGAGGACGAGCTGCCACAAATTCACTCATTCAGAATGCCAAGCACCCACTACCCTTTGCCATTGGGTCAGATAGGATTCAGCAGCTGACACGCCACTGCGGTCACGGACCCACAGACCAGCACAGTTTCCAGCCCCAGGATACTTGGGGTCGGTCATGCCAACACCCCGAAGAGGCGATGTGCACCAAGGCCAAAGCACCCAAGCCCTGAGGAGAGGCAGAAAGCTGGCACTGTTTATGACCCTGACGTTGGATGGTTGGGCTTCCCAAGTGGGCACAGTGGTAAAGAATCCGCCTGCCAATGCAGAGGACTCGAGACTCGAGACTCGGGTCTGATCCGTGGGTAGGGAAGATCCCCTGGAGAATCTCAGACAGAGGAGCCTGGTGGGGTACAGTCCATGGGGTTGCAGAGAGTCGGACACGACTGATCGACTGAGCGCACGTGCATGTTGGCATGGTCACCAAGGTCCCCTCTGACTCACAGAGCGGGCTGTCTTGAGGACGTGCACAGGGTGAGCCTGCTGAGAGGACGGAGGTGCTGGGGGCAGGTGCGGCTGCGCCCTGCGGCTGATTTCCTGTGTCAGTGGGCCAGCAGCCCAGAAGCAGCGCAGGCGGACAGTGGCTGAGGAGACAGTGGTGATATGCCTCCCCAGGCTGGACCAGGGAGGTCCAGGGGGCAGGCCCGGGCCCTGAGAGTCCTACTGTGTCTAGGACTCACCACCACAGGGCACGCCAGGCCCTTGGATGTCCCCTGGAAGAGGGTACGTTTCTGTTTCAAACCAAGCCCCACAGTTCAGCAGGCCTGCGTTTCTGGATCCTGCAGTAACACCTTCTCACGGTCGCAACTCAGGTGAGCAGGGAGGGCGGGCCATCTCTGTCCAGCGAATCCTTCCCTGGGGGAGAGCTAGGGGTGTGCGGGTGAGCAGGGACCCTCCTCGGGAGAGGCCGCGGGTCTGAGGGTCCGGGAATTACGCCGCTGGTTGCTTCTGGGGCGGCAGCGCCACCTGCTGTCCACTTCGCACTTTGCGCCGGGACAACAGCAGGGGCCCTCCAGGAAACCCGATCTCACATGAACATGGACGGAAGCTGTGCACGTGAATCCGATTTTGAGGTGTTAGGACCTTGGACTTTTGCTGAGGGGCAGCTGGCATTTTTTGGGAGAGGGTCAAACTAAATGAATTTACTCTTTTCCTAATTACACAAATGAGAGGGCTTATTTAAAATAAACAAACTGTAGAAAAGTGAATGTTAAGAAAGCAAACACTGATTCAAACCCATCCCTGGAGACAGCATGTCAGCCCCAGGAGACATCTCCCTGCACACAGAGACCCTGCTGTCCCTAGAGAAGGATGACAAGCCCAGGGGTGGAGACCCTGGGAGTCAAAGGGCCTGAGTCCGAGTCCTGACTCCACTACTCCCAGCTGTGAGTTTGGGTGGTTGTGATGGCTCAGCCTCCTCTACACCTCAGCTTCCCTGTCTGTAAGGTGGGGGTCGTGGTAGGAGTACTTCTCTCAAAGCATTCAGTAAATCAGAGAATCTATGAAGGGCTCACAGGTGAACCAAAAGAGGGCAAGCACTCTGCCTGAGGACACAGCAAGGGCCTGTGGAAGCGGGATTCACTGCAAAGCCCCGTGTGTACGGCTCCCACACCACGTACCTCCAACACCAAATCAACCGTCTCTGCTGTCCCCATGGGCCACCGTGTCTCCCAGCTCCCCAGGAGGCCTGCTGGTGGTCGAGAAGTGATGGATCCGTGTCTCGCTAGAGGACAGGCTTCTCCCTTGATGGTGGGGAGAGGTCCTGGGGCTGAAGGCCAGCTCTGCTGTGTGACCTTATCAAGTCGGATAACCTGGGAGCTGCACCTTCTGCAGTGGGGACAACCTCTGGAGTGGGGACGACAGGCCTGCTCTGTGGGATTCTTCTAAGGGTTAAGTGAGAGAATCCACCCTCAGAGCCAGGGAGGGATGTTTTAGTTTGCTCACAACTCAGCACTTCAGGGTCTGAGTTTACTGCTTCCAAACCATCCGGAGTCTAAAATGTCCACATTACATGGTCACATGTCAGCTCCCATCATAACCTTTGTGGATTTATGGGCATTGAAAATAAAGAATTCCATTCACAGGAAGAAATCCTGCCCCACTAGAGGAACAGGAGTGTGGGTTCCACTATTTAGAAGTCTCTGCATGTTTGAAAGATTGCCCAGGCAGTCTCCAGTGAAAACCTTGGATGATGACAAGGATTGAGGAGGCGATGGGAACACAGAGGGGAGGGTATGGTGGCGTGGGGGACAAGGGGCTCTGCCTCACACCAGGGAACAAGCCAGTGAAACTCTGTGCCTGAGTTTCCTCACCTATCCAGGCAATAACACACGGGTCTGTTTCTAGCAAGAGGAGAGGCTGGCCCGGTGACCGGCAGATGGTGGGCTTCCAACGGGACAGATCAGAATGGACAAGATAGACTTGATACGGCGAGTGGACAAAATCCACCGCCTGCCGCCAGGAGACTCCCCTGCAGGCTCCCAAACTGAGCAGAGCCCAGCCCCAGGGGTGTGTCTGCCACTAGCATGCACACACCCTGGGGGAATTCCTCCCCCCCACCCCCCCCCGGCCACCAATCCTTCTAGAAAACGACCCAGTTTTGTCTGCCTCTTTCTAACACAGGTGGTCAGGCGACAGTGACCCACAGGGATGGGATAGAAGATACATAGATAATCCTAGTTCAGCCTATGATCAGCTACATCCTGACTCCTGGCTTCACTACCAAAGCTGGGTAACTGTGGGCAAATTACCAGTCTGTGAAGAGCAATGTCCCTCAAAAGTGCCTATGAGGATCAGGTGAAATTATGCATTAGCATTATCTATTTAACTTGTATTTCTAAATCATACCTTCAATAATGTATGTGTATTTATAAATATGTTATACATTAACATCATTATAATATAAATGAAACTGTGCAACTGATCATTAATGAAGAACAAATTACCCTCAAAAGTGAAAGCAGCAAAAATCACCCACTTCAATCCTGACTGCAATCTGGGCAAAGTTCAGTGGAACCAGCCCGTGTCTGCTCCAGCAGGCATCGGCTGAGGCAGCTCTTCTGGGGCTGGGACTCACTGCCAAGATGGCACGCCCACGAGGCTGGTGGGCTGGCAGCGCTGGCTCCTCTCTGTGAGCCCTCTCCACGGGCAGCTTGGGCTGGCCTCTAAGAACAAGTGTCCCAAGAAGATGGGGTGGAAGCTGCCCATTCGGTAGCCTCCTCAGGAAAGGTGTTCGACAGTGTTCACCCACTTGTCTCAGAGCCCAGATTCAAGGGGATCTGCCCAGATCTCTTCTCTCAATGGGGCTGTTAAAGAACTTTGGGTGGCATTCTACAACTTCCACAGCACTTAAAACAGCTCAGTGAGTTAGAGGCGTTCTTCTCAGGAGGGAAGACAAAAGGTACCAGCAGAGGCTGTCACCTCACTCCCAGCTCCAGAACGGGGGAGGCGGCAGGTAGGCAGCGCCCCCTACGGCATGCTGTGGAAAGTGATCGTTCACGGGCACGCTGACCTCTTCTTCCTGCTTTCAAGTATGGAGTTTTGTGTAAGATTTATTTTGAAGACAGACCTCCCCACAGTAGCCCTACCCTGCAAAAAATCCACTTTGAAAATGACCGGAGAGTCCACAGTACCTGTTGTATGTGGAACACTGGACAGGTTAGATCCAGATACAGGGGGCGGGAGTGTAGCAATCCCCGCCCGGTTATTTCTGCTGAGTGCAGGGGGTGTGAGGACTGAAGATCTGGAAGCATCCTCTGCAAGCCAGGTGCTTCTCTGGAGCCTGTGGGGGAGGGCAGATGGCAATGTGTGGCCATGCTCCCGAGGAATAAAAAGAAGAGATTCAGGGAAGGACCCTGTTTTGCTCCTTTGGCCAAAATGCAGAAAGCTTCAGTATTTCATACTGGTATCTCATATCTGGCCCTGGTCCCTTAAAACCCAGGGCAGTTTTCTCAAGCTTGACCAGTAGGGGCGCTGGGATCTGTCACTGATGTCTGCGTGGGTGTGGGTGTGAACGCGGAGCTGGATTTGCCCTGTGTTTACTATCCCCTGCACCTGATTATGGTTTTCTAAAGGTTGCTCTCATCTGACATTTTATCTTCTCACCAATATCCCTCTTCACGAAATGTGCGCTGTTGCAGTTTCAGCTCCACAGGCTCTCTTTTCCCGGGTAGCTGACCCTCAGCCTTTCCTACTTGCAGCCTGTCGTCATGTCTCTTTCCCCCTCTGTGGCACCTGGGAGCAGGTCTGTGTGTGTCACTGGAGGGGACCTGGGGTGGCCAAACGATGGCTGAAGGACACGAGGAGGGCAGACCTACAGAAGTTGTGGCGGGACCCCTCCCCTCAGAGTCTAGGGGGTTGGCTCCCCCACTTCCTGGCAGCTCAGGGGTTGGGGGCTGGGTTGGGGAGCCTGCGGTGTGAACAGTGCCGTCCTGGCTCCTTTGCTGGAGGTTAAGATACAGTCATCCCGTGGTATCTGTGCGACTGCTTCCAGGAGCTGCTGTAGATACCAAAATCCACTGACGCACAAGTCCCTTGTATAAAACTGTGTCATACAGTCGGCCTTCCATATCTATGGGTAATGCATCCTGTAGTCAAAATTCTCAGTTGGTTGAACCCAGGGATGGTGAGGAAATCAGCAGCTGTTGACGGCCAACCCATAATGCAGGAAGCCAGCAGGGTTCTGGGGGCAGGGGCTGGGGTCCAAGTGACCACCTCACCTGGGCCTGGAGCCTTGAACAAGCTGGTCACCCCTTCTGAGAGCCCCGTTTCATCTCTAAGTTGTCCATCTGCTGGTGCAGGTAAGGCACTCTCAAAAGGCAGAGCTCTTATCCGCTGGGATGTGCAGTCCTGGCCTCAGGGAGCCTCCAGTCCAGACGGCCCAGGTGTGAGATGGGGGCAGAAGTGGTCAGAGACCTGAAGTGACCATCTGTACCAGGCTCAGCACTGCCAGGACTGGCTGTGGGGCCAGGTGGGGGCCCACTGCCCCCTAAGTGGCCTTATATGGGTAGAGCGCTGTGCACGGCTTCACAGTTGAGACAGTGTGTGCTGGGACCTGCGCTCACAGAGAGCATGGCACACATGTTACTTGTCTGCATTGGGTGGCCAGACTCCAAGAACTAGGATGGACATGCTCACCTGCACGCACTGAGGAGCCACTAAGTGCTACCCTGAGCAGTCCAGAAGCTGACTTTAGACACAGGAGACACATGCTGTAACACTCCAAAATGATTTCAGTTCAGTTCAGTTCACTTCAGTTGCTCAGTCATGTCCGACTCCTTGCCACCCCATGAATTGCAGCACGCCAGGCCTCCCTGTCCATCACCAACTCCCAGAGTTCACTCAGACTCACGTCCATCCAGTCAGTGATGCCATCTAGCCATCTCATCCTCTGTCGTCCCCTTCTCCTCCTGGCCCTAATCCCTCCCAGCATTAGAATCTTTCCCAATGAGTCAGCTCTTCGCATGAGGTGGCCAAAGTACTGGAATTTCAGCTTCAGCATCATTCCTTCCAAAGAAATCCCAGGGCTGATCTCCTTTAGGATGGACTGGTTGGATCTCCTTGCAGTCCAAGGGACTCTCAAGAGTCTTCTCCAATACCACAGTTCAAAAGCATCAATTCTTTGGCGCTCAGCTTTCTTTATAGTCCAACCCTCACATCCATACATGACCACTGGAAAAATCATAGCCTTGACTCTGAACTGAACTGAAATCATTTTGGAGTGTTACAGCATGTGTCTCCTGTGTCTAAAGTCAGCTTCTGGACTGCTCAGGGTAGCACTTAGTGGCTCCTCAGTGCGTGCAGGTGAGCATGTCCATCCTAGTTCTTGGCAAAGTAATGTCTCTGCATTTGAATATGCTGTCTAGGTTGGTCATAACTTTCCTTCCAAGGAGTAAGCGTCTTTTAATTTCATGGCTGCAATCACCATCTGCAGTGATTTTGGAGCCCCCCAACATAAAGTCTGACACTGTTTCCACTGTTTCTCCATCTATTTCCCATGAAGTGATGGGACCAGATGCCACGATCTTCGTTTTCTGAATGTTGAGCTTTAAGCCAACTTTTTCACTCTCCTCTTTCACTTTCATCAAGAGGCTTTTGAGTTCCTCTTCACTTTCTGCCATAAGGGTGGTGTCATCTGTATATCTGAGGTTATTGATATTTCTCCCGGCAATCTTGATTCCAGCTTGTGCTTCTTCCAGCCCAGCGTTTCTCATGATGTACTGTGCATATAAGTTAAATAAGCAGGGTGACAATATACAGCCTTGACGAACTCCTTTTCCTATTTGGAACCAGTCTGTTGTTTCACGTCCAGTTCTAACTGTTGCTTCCTGACCTGCATATAGGTTTCTCAAGAGGCAGGTCAGGTGGTCTGGTATTCCCATCTCTTTTAGACTTTTCCACAGTTTATTGTGATCCACACAGTCAAAGGCTTTGGCATAGTCAATAAAGCAGAAACAGACGTTTTTCTGGAACTCTCTTGCTTTTTCGATGATCCAGCGGATGTTGGCAATTTGATCTCTGGTTCCTCTGCCTTTTCTAAAACCAGCTTGAACATCTGGAAGTTCATGGTTCATGTATTGCTGAAGCCTGGCTTGGAGAATTTTGAGCATTACTTTACTAGCGTGTGAGATGAGTGCAATTGAGCGGTAGTTTGAGCATTCTTATCTTTCTTTGGGATTGGAATGAAAACTGACCTTTTCCAGTCCTGTGGCCACTGCTGAGTTTTCCAAATTTGCTGGCATATTGAGTGCAGCACTTTCACAGCATCATCTTTCAGGATTTGAAATAGCTCAAGTGGAATTCCATCACCTCCACTAGCTTTGTTCTTAGTGATGCTTTCTAAGGCCCACTTGACTTCACATTCCAGGATGTCTGGCTCTAGGTGAGTGATCACACCATTGTGATTATCTGGGTAGTGAAGATCTTTTTTGCACAGTTCTTCTGTGTATTCTTGCCACCTCTTCTTAATATCTTCTGCTTCTGTTGGGTCCATACCATTTCTGTCCTTTATCAAGCCCATCTTTGCATGACATGTTCCCTTGGTATCTCTAATTTTCTTGAAGAGATCTTTAGTCTTTCCCATTCTGTTGTTTTCCTCTATTTCTTTGCATTGATCACTGAGGAAGGCTTTCTTATCTCTCCTTGCTATTCTTTGGAACTCTGCATTCAGATAAATAATGCTAAATAAAATCATCCATGCATAGTGACAAATTTTAGAGAACATACAGAAATCACGATGCAGAAAACACAAGAGTTAACACTGCAGCCTGGAGAAGCGCCCAGAAGACAGCTCATCCTGGAGGGCTCATATGGATTCCAAGGGGGATGAAGGAATAAGCTCTTCCTTAAATTCAACGTCTTGTCCATCCCTTCCTAACCCAACATTATAAAACATTCTCTTCTATTATCCCCAAATTCCTTTACATTTATTTTTAAGTTTAGATACTTAATTAGCCTGGAATTTATTTTTACACGTGGTATTATTTAGCATAACTGACATAATGCACATAAATTTGAGCAAACTCCAGGAGACAGTGAAGGGCAGGGAAGCCTGGTGTACTGCAGTCCATGGGATCGCAGAGTTGGACACAACTTAGCGACTGAACAACAATGATTTAGAAATCCAAGCTGCTTTATTCACCCTTCAAAATAACAAATCTAGAGGAGATCCTGTCACTACGTCCATTCACAGTTGAGCATGTGGAAGCTCAGAGAGGAGGCGCCTGGCAGTGGCAAGACAGATGCTCTTGGCCAAATCTGTGTGGTTCTGAAGCATGTGTGTTAATGCTAGCTATGTCTTAATACTGTGCGGAGGAAAGACCAGAGGTAAATAAGAGGCAGTATCAAGGCTGCTTATGCGGTGGGGTGAGGGATGACACCCTTTGTATAATACTTCTGACAGCCCCAAACTTCCAGAATGGAAAAGCCTAAGTGATGGCGAGCAGTGAACCTCAAAGGAAACAGAATGTTAGAACTGGCCAGACCTTAGGAACAACACGCTTGACCCTCTCACTATAAAGCTGAGGACACAAATGCCCAGAGAGGCTCCACGATGTGGTCATATCATAGGAACAGACAGAGGAGATGGCACAGCCCCAGGACCCGGCCCCCGTGCAGAGTGGAGGCTGGGTTTCTGGAGAGGGTGCTGCTCCGGTGTGGTCGAGTCTCCTTGCATCGCAGGCAGAGCTGCACCGCTGCTCAGGAAACAGGATGGGACCCAAGAGTCACAGCAGAGCCACTTAAAAAGGTTCATGCAGTCTCAGCAACTTGTCAAGTGCTCATTTTCCATTATTCTCTTATTATGTGAATTATACGATTATGACACTGACAAATACTCAAGAACCCTGGGAACAAAAAACGATCCCTGATGCCCCTCCTGGCAGGGCTGAGAACTCTGGCTCCAGGGCTGCCCGAGGGGAGGCACGCACATGATACATCGGGGGGGGCTACTGTTTCAGGCCGTCTCCCACCTGCTAACCTACTGTCCCAATATGAAAGCGATGAATGCATTCAGATTATCTGTGTATCAGCACACCTTGGTTCTTCTGGCTAAAAGTGACGGGGACTCCAGCAACCTGGCCCAGCCCACAGGGGTCATCCCTGAAACACAAAGCTCAGCAGTGTGAGGAGCTGGGTCCAGGCTCACTGGACACCCGGCCCCAGGAGTGAGGCACGGACACAGCCTGCCCCTCGGCTCTGACTGACGGGTCCCTTCATTTCTGCGCACGCATCAGCAGGCGGTTCTCGAGGCTAAAGGATGGCTGGCAGAGAGCACAGGCAGGGACAGGCTCACTTCCTAACCTCCCAGGGCGCTGCTCCAATGGTGGCAAACCAACAATAAAGACATCAACCAAAACCCAGCATGTCAAACGCAAGAGGTGTTCTGGGAAAGGGGGAAACCCAAGCGGGGAGTGAGGAGTTCAGATATCAGGCCGCTACTCTGGACTGGGCAGTCAGCTGGTCTGGAATGGCCAAACTGAACACAAGTGACCAAATGACACCAGCTGAGGGAAAGGGACGTATGGTTTGGGCAGAGAAAGGTGAGCCCAGAGCCCTGACAGTCTGGCCTGTGTTAAGATATTCTACTCCTTGATTTTGTTCACAAAAATGTGTAAAGAGGCGGCATTTAATGAGCAAATCTAAGGGTCGATTCTTTTCCCAAACTCTCCACCAATAAGAAAATGCTTTTCAAAGAGAGACTGAGTGCCTTGAGAACATTTTCTTCAAAGCGCAGGCAAGGCCTGCCCCCTTGAGGCGTAATGATGGGCTCAAATCATGCTCAGTAAGACCCTCTGGTGAAAAAATAAACACTTCCAATGAATATGCATTTGAAAAAAATAAAATCTCCACTTAAATGCTTATCTTGACTTTTCACCCAGGATCAACTGCAAAAGCGCTTCTGTTTAGAAAGCACAGTTCAGCCAAAGTCCAGCTTAGTTTTAGGAGAGAAATGGAGGGAAAGATGCAGAGAACACACAGCAGTGGGCAAATGAGTGTGAGAGCATCTGTTTGGCCTCGTCTGTGACACAGGCTGGGACCCCTCACTTTTCAAAGCCAGGATCTCCTAGAGGCAGAGCTTCCTGCTGTGCGGGGGCAACTGGCCGACAGCAGGGATGGGCCGGCGGGGGGTGGTGTGGGTCACCCAGAGGGAGAAGCCCAGCTGCAATGGTGAGGAGGGGACAGAGGTGAGACCACACGGCCAGGGGGCCCCGTCGGACTGGCCGCCATCTCCAGCACCAGGGCTGAGATAAGCAGACTGTGCCCCAGGGACTGGACTAAACCCCCTGGCTTCTGTGGGGTGACCGTACCTTTTTCCCTCCAACAGTGAGAGGCCAAGAAGCTAGGAACAAAAGGGTCACTGCTGGTTCCACCCTGCTGTGCCTCTGCAGCTGGTCCCTGTCAAGGCCTCTCCTGGCAGACTCTTCCATGTACCTCCTCTTAATCCCCCACGCCTCTCAAGTTCAGAATGCAGACCCTCTAGACTGCTGTCAGAATTTACTCCTGTTCTTTTATTGCCCACGCAGTCCCCTCAACCAAGAAACCAGCAGGGCTGTGACATTCCGCAGGCTGAAGGACCAGGATGCGCCGAAGCCTGAATATGAACTTCCTGTCTCCAAGAGACTCCAAGTCCCTCACAGGCTGACTTCCTGCCCCCAGGAGACACTGGGCAGCAATGTCTGACTTCCCAGAAAGGGAAGCTCAGACTTCCCAGAAAGGACCAAATTCAACAGCAGCTCAGGCAGCAATGGCTCCACCACGGCCTGCTATGCTGGGCTCGGAAGTTCGCTGGGGACCGGAGCGGCACGTCATCATGGCCCAGCAATTGTTGGTTGATGGTCAGGTAGTGGCTCTGCGGTGTGGCTGCCCACCAGATCACTGGCCCTCTGCTGCCTGGCCAGCACCACCCTCACTGTGTTGGCGCCCAGGCGGAAGCCCTGCAGGCAGGCAATGGCCTGCTGGGCCTCGGCCGGGTCCCGGTAGTGAAGGAAGGCCCTGTGCTGTGGCCCCTGCCAGGTGAGCCGCGAGGGCGCCACGCCCAGTGCGCTGAGGGCCCGCTTCAGTTCGCTCACCCTGGCATCCCGGGGGAGGTTCCCAATCTGAACAGAGCTGAGAGGCACAGAGCCCAATTCTGGTGGGGCCAGGTCCCGAGGGCTTCTGGTGGCACCCGGAGGGCTCCGGGGCCTGTCCCGGAGGGTGACGTCCTTCCCAGCCTGCTCCTCTTGGTGGCGCAGGCTTCTGAGGACGGGCATCTTCCCCAGCATCTCACAGCTGATCTGAAAAAGCAAAGCAGTTCCAGCTATTCTCAGGGCGTCAGTCCCAGGGAAGAAGCACCGGTCATGCAGGAGCCTCTGCCACACGTGCTCGCGGAAGACTCAGCACCCTTAGGCCAGCTGTCTCCCTCTGCCGCTCTGTGTCCGCCCAACAGGACACGGCACCGGGTAGCTGGATGGCTAAGGCAGACAAAGAGGTATCCTATGCAAAAGTGGAGCTAAGATCACTGGTGTGAGGGTTACAGGGTTGTAAATGGCAACTGCCCTGGCGACCTCCCAGGATAACAGGGCACTTTCTACCTCCGTATCTGTCCCCTCCCCTGACCTACACCTCGGGTGGGGTGAGGTCTTTAATGGGGCCGTGGGATCTCCTACCCCTCCTCCTAAGGGCCAAACCCATCTAGGCGTCACCGAAAAAGCACAATTAAGGCAAATGTAGAACAGAACACTACACTGAGAATACTTTCTAGCAATGGCTCATCAGGCAACAAAACAACGCATTCCACACACAATGTTATCTCAGCCAGTAGGACTTTCACACAAAGGACCCTTTTGGCTTTTTGGCTAAGTTGATCAAAGAGCACTTGTAGCAACGGAGGTGACAAAAGAGCCCCAATACTCGAGGCTGAGGCCCTGTGCTGTGTGCCAGGGGCACTGGGGGCTGAGCAGGGGCAGAACTGGTCTCACGTGTCCTAAGGAACCACACAGCAGAGAAGGAACTCTCTCCACCAGAAGCCCTCACCAGCACTGCCAGGGAGACAAGCTCAGGTCTTTTTGACAAATTATCCTTTAGAGGTGCATTCTGGCTTCTGTTTGGGGCATAAAGCACGTAAACAATCAGTCACCAAGGGAATTCCCTGGTGGTTCTGTGGTTAGGACTCCTCACTTTCATTGCTGAGGGTGCAGGTCAATTCCTGGTCAGGGAACTAAGATCCCAAAAAAAAAAAAAAAAAAAAATTCAATCACCAAGAGGCAAGCAATGGTCCAAATGCAGGCTTCCAACAGACATGAGTACCTCAACACGGATCAGCACACAAAATGAACAGGTCTAATTTTTCTACAAAAACAAATAGTTCAAATAGTACCAGAGTTCTCAGTATATTCAGAATCACATGTGACTTAGGGCAATGGTTCTTATCCTTGGCAGGGTGTCAGAGACCCTGGAGAGAAGCTAAGGTTCCCTCCCACAAAGGAATTCCCTAAAACTGTGTACAATATCCCAACACCTGTGAATGAACCTCCAAACTGCAAGAGACACACAGGTCCCAGGTTGAGAATCAATGGATTAGGATAAGATTGAGAGGAAACAAGAACACCCAAGCATGTCAAATACCCTCTCAGAGACCTAGAGGCTTCTAGCCCCCACTGGCTCCCACTCCCAGTGCTATGCAGGTAGGTGACTCCACCGCAGCAGAGCCTCGCCCGGGAGTTAGAGCCTCCCCAGCCAGACACTGTTCTTGGCACTGGCACAGCTGAGTCAGGAGCCATGCGAGTCTTCAGAACAGAGCATACTCTTGCACAGAGAAAAACTTCCTCCTCCTCACATTTCCCATTGAAGTGAAGTGAAGTGAAAGTTGCTCAGTCTTGTCCGATTCTTTGCGATCCCATGGACTATACAGTCCATGGAATTCTCCAGGACAGAATACTGGAGTGGGTAGCCTTTCCTTTCTCCAGCAGATCTTCCCAACCCAGGGATCGAACCCAGGTCTCCCACAAAACAGGTGGATTCTTTACCAGCTGAGCCACAAGGGAAGCCCAAGAATCCTGGAGTGGGTAGGCTATCCGTTCTTCAGTGGATCTTCCTGACCCAGGAATCTAACTGGGGTCTCCTGAATTGCAGGCGAATTCTTTACCAACTGAGCTATGAGGGAAGCCCCACTACTGAGATGCAAAAAGAAAACAAAACCATGTCTTTGCCATGAAGACACCCACAAGATGGGGCCACGCTTCCTGATCAAAGGGCATTTTCCTCCACTAGAGGCTCTGGGTCCCAAAGAATCCCAAAGACATCCTGAGTCCGGCCAACCCGACTCCCTCCCACATCCCTGGTCTGCCTTCTTAAGGAGTTCAAATTCTTGTATTCTTTCGAAGTGTTTAGCAGCAAATTTAAACTGGTCATATTTAGAGTCGTAAGGATTTCTTAAGTTATTGGATCATTTAGAAAGGATGATCAAATTTAAAACAGTAATCACAGTCAAATGAAAAGTGTGTCTTATGTCCTTGTATGGAAGAATGAAACATTACCCCAGTCCCCACACCAGCAGTGGGAGCCACCAAGGCCATACCTCCTGGTAAACACCGTGCATCCACTGGGCCCGCTGTGAGGCTGTCTCGGCCTGATGACTGCCCCTTAAATACTGAAACTCCCATGATTTTTGCCCAGTGGATCCACAGGCCTGCCTCAGGTAGACATGCACGTTCTCAAGAAGCCTGGCCCCGTGGGGCAAGGCTCCACACTCACGCAGCAGATATCCATCCTAGAACGTGTGTGCTGCACACACGCATCCTTCTGTGCACATCCCCGGAACTCGCTGACCCGAGCCGGCACTCGGACAGACTGCCATCAGCAACAGGACAAGGAATGCCCTCCAGCACACCGTGAACCGACCGAGCCCACAGCATCGCCACGCTGAGGGGTCTTGGGAACAGAAGTGCAGAAATGCAAGCCTTTTATGTAGAACTGCTCATTTTGAGAGCACTGTGTTCTTTAGGACGGCAAAGCTCAGCGTCAGTGCCCTCTCCGCAGCCTCGCAGCCCCACGCCCCATGAGTTCTAAAGGAAAAGCCTCTCTGATGAGGGGGGCCTCTGCTACTTCACTTCCCCAGTCCCCTGGCCCCCGTTGTGCTCCTTGTGGAATGGCACATGCGGGCTGATGGAGGCCCGAGGTGATGGCCTCCGAGAGCCCAGTACACAGGCTGGATTCCCACACGGGGACCCCCAGGGGTGCTGTTTTTCCTGGCAGTTAGGAACGTTTGTTAGGTTTTTTGTCAATTTGCCATGTGAAATAAAAGATTTTGCTTGTTAATCAAACAGGAAAAAAATTACGCCTTCTGTAACTAATCATTCCATTAAAAAGCTGGTATAAAGCAAAATTGACTTTTTTGTATGCCCCAATCACTTCTTGCTGAAGCATGCAGATGGCAGTCATTTATGAATACATGTTCCCTTTAGAGATTAAGTTTAAAACCTGTCCCCTACAAATGCACACCAAGCCCAACACAATCAGAAATCTGACTCTCGAGGCATCTGCCACCAACCCAAGACGACACTGGCTCTAACCTCACCCCCGGCCCACACTGGGGTCACGTGAGTTTATGTGGGGAGTGTCACAGAAGGATCAGGATCTGCCCATATGTGCCCAGGAGCCAAGCTGAAACAGCACTACAAGCAGCACTGAGCCGCCCCCACCACCTCCCCGTCCCCAAGGTGCTCTGGCTGCACACACTGCAGGGCCAGGCAAGAATCTGGGGGCGGAGAGTCCCTGCCTTCACAGGACCCACACAGAGGGACGGCCAGCTGGTGGCAGAACTGAGAACTCAGGACCCACAGTGAGGGATTCTTGCCATGGCTGCAGTGACGATTAGCAACCCCCAGGAAGACGGTGAGGTCCCGGCAAGCAGGCATCGGCGTGGCTGAGGGGTCTCAGGAAGCTGTGGCTGGACTGTGCTTCTCTTTCATCTAAGAGGGATTATATTCATCTAACACAACTGATGACCTAACTTGTTCCTGTTTTCATCTTTTTCTTACTAAATTACAGGTATTCTCCAAGGCAACCATCTCCTCACCCTGGCGAGGCCCCCAGAACCCTCCCTCCCTGCACCACAGCTGGCCCTCAGCTATGAAGAGTGGCCCCTCTGGCGCATTCTCCCAGATCACATGCTCAGCCCTGAGCACAGCCCCCTCGCTCCCATGGCCGGTGTCTGGGCCACCACTCATCTATAGGGAGACTGTGGGCCTGGATTCCAAGGAACCCTAAGTTCTAACCACCCTGAGGGATGTTTCAACAGTCATGAAGGATGCTGCACCTTCTCCCTGCTCTCACCGGGGGTGATTCCAGCAGGAGCGCAGGTGTTCTGCAGGGAGACCCTCGGGGCGGGGTGAGAGCACAGGATGTCCCCTCTGGGCCATCTTTGGTGGTGGACACTGCTGATTCCCACGCCCAGAGGAAAGCAGCCTTCCAGCCTTGGATGACTCAAGTGTAAGGAATGTGAAATATGGACAAACATGCTAATTTGACCAAAAGTTTCAATTCAATCGGAGCACAACTTCTCCAGCTTTCTCAGTAACTCTGGCTGTTTTCCAGCAGACAGCATCATAACCTAGAGGTTGGCTTCTGGGGTCAAACTTCTATTGTAGACCAGTCTGTGATACATGCCACTGCCTACTCTGGAGAGAAAGTTACCATGGCATCAGCTTATGAAGCTGTGGGTACTGCCTCCTACCAATTCCATTCTGCATGGAGATGCAGAAGAGGCACTGAGAAAGTTGGCTTACAAAAGGAAAGCCCGTGTGTAGCTGGGGTGGCAGAAGACAGCTCTTAGAGATGAAACCAGCTGGCAAGTAGATTCACGGCATTAGCTCTCCTAGTAGAGCTGGTCACCTCCCGTCGCTACCGCTGGTGTCATGAATCCTGCCTGCTTGGAGGATCTGGTGGGCTTCTTAAGTATGTTCTCCAGCCCACGCCTGGAGACTGATTCAGAAGCTGTTGTTCAAAAGCTCGCGGGTGGCCACGCAGGCCTGGGGACAGCAGTCCTGACAGAGAACACAGGGAGAGGAGGTGTCTGTGAGTCACAGGCCGGCGCTAGCCTCGCTCCACCTCACATGACCCACCTTGGACCATGCGATTCCCGCTGGCTTGGGGCGCTCACACCCTGTGGTGATGACTCGAGTTGGAGTGAGGATATAGTCCACAGTGAGGTCGTGGTCCTCGAGGAGTGCTTCAGGTATGTCGACGACCTGGTCGAACAGAAGCGGGTGAGGGAGCTGCTGGGGATGCGGCCCCAGCCACATTCGCCGCGCCGCTCGATGGAAGGATGATGTCCCCCAAACCCGTCCTGCTCCAGGCCCAGCTGCCACGCCACCAAGCACATCCAGCCCGGCAAGCCACACCCGACACGGTGCAGAAAGAAGGCAGAGGCCCAGCTGCCCCGCCCCAGCCCTCGCGCTCCATGCCCAATGGCGGCTCTGCTTGGCCTGTTCCCAGGAAGCACCTGGCAGTCATGGACGATGGTGACCACTGGCGTCCCCTGGCTGACCGCTCCCATCGACACCATCATGGCGTATTCAAGGTCAGCATAGCCTTCTCCCTTCCCAATTCTCCAGCCTAAGAGGCAATGCAGAGAAGCAGCACGTGTGGGTTCTGGGGAATCAGGCAGGAGCGCACTTCTCATCGTGGACTTGGGGGAGTTCAAGGGGAAGTGCCGCGCAGGACGGGTACCTCGGATAACACAGTCAAGGAACTTGGCACCCTGTGCACCTTAACAAAGGAAGTAGAGCTAGCACTTACGTGAGCTTTATGTTAACAGATCCACATTTAAAAGGGATGGAAGAGTAGTTTTTAAAGCACTAAACACAAGTTCCTACTAAAGGCAAGTCGTTTTCATTGTGCAGGGAAAGCAGGAAGTCTGCATCAGGGGCCCGGACGTGAGTTGGCTCAGCCCTGCCTGAGGCGCTAAGCAGGGGCCTCCCTGGGGGCCTGGCGCTTAGCACTCTGCACGGCCACTGTGCGGGGCGCCGGCTCAGGCCCTAGTCAGGGAACTAAGAGCACAGCCCCACAACTTGGAAGGAGGCAGTTTAAGCAGGGCTATGTTGCAAATTCACAAATGCGGCACAAGAAAAGGATTTGTTATCTGAAGCTCAAGGACAAGCTAAGCAGGGGGAAAGGACGCAAGACAATGGATGTGAGCGTGCTGTGAGCTCCCAGCCAAGTCCAGTTACTCCTCTCAGTAGGACGCCCAGGCCAGCCAGGAGTTCTGACTTCTGTGTGACGTTAGCACTTCTCCAAGCACAGAAGCACCATCACTCAGGCATCCTTCTAAGAGTCAGACCTGACTGTGCCACTTTTACAATGAGAAGCCTTCAACCATGCATGCAAAGAAGAGAAAGACAATTCAACAGCAGGGCAGCAGAGGGTACAAACGGACCAGAGAGACAGGCAACAGTGTTCACAGGAGAAACATTCAAGCTCACCCAAATCAGATGTAAATCAAGAGGCAACTCAAATACCATTGCTTACTATCAGACACAAAAAGTGAGGTGTGCTAGTCCTAGTTATTAACAGGGGAAGAGAGAGGGAGGCAAGGCAGATGGCGTGTGAGGATGTGAGGTGGGCACCCCTGCTGCAGTGTAACCTGGCAACATCAGGACTTAAAAACCCATTGGCCCAGCAATTCCTCTCCTAGGAGTCATCCCACAGGTAGTCCTCAAAGGCCCCCTAGACCATAGGACATGACTACACTACACCCTCTGCGTGTCTGCACACAGAGGGTACCCTGAGGACATAGGTAAAGCGTCCATAACGGGAACACATGGAAAACAAGGAACCCAGAATTGTAACATCCTGCTCCTAGGTGTCTCACACAGTAGCTCAGATCAGGAGCAGGGGAAAGAGTAAATTTAGGGCGATAATGTTAAAGGCTGACACTGAAAAACACAATGCTCAGGGTTGGGAACGAGAGACTTACAGCGCTTCTCACCAACGACTTACTGGGAATCGCCAGCGAGTTACTGGGAACCTACTGAAGGAAGAACGTGGCTTTGGCTGATAAACTTCCAAAGAGAGATTTGGGATGAGCATCTCCGGACAATTTCTTGGTGGGAAAAGAAGAAAGAGAACGCTTTCCTAGTGGCAGGGGCCCCAATCGTACACACAGGTTCAAGTCTGCAATGTGCTGACCCCACTCCAGAAGCAGCAGCTTGTTCCCAGACAGCATCAAGCCAAGCCTGGAGTGGGGCAGGGCAGAGGGGAAGAGGCCCCAGGGAAACAAGTCCGAGGGCGGCTCAGCCCAGCACCCAGATGACCCACGCTTTCCCAGCTCGCAGGCTTGCGGGGAGAAGCCTCAGGCCCCACAGGCAGGCTCAGGACACCCTGCACTGACCAGGAAGCTACTGCTACACAAGAAAAAAGAGGTTCAGAACCCAACGTTTCTCCATTTACTGGAGGCTCTCCAAAACCAACTATTTACTGACACACTGCAAATAAATCCAGCTCCAGTTCCAGTTAACTTAAGAACAGAGAGGAAATCTTTCACCACCTGAAAAGAGATGACCTCATGTCATTTCTCCTGTTAAGGAAAAGTGGAAATGCTGTAAAGGTGTTGAGTGGGGATAAGAGTGGGCGGGACTGAGTTAATTCTTCAACATGAGTGATAGATGCAGTGGTTTTGCGGCCAGGCATGCACCCAGAAAGCTGAAATTACTCACTGTCATCATCTGTAAGGCGGCCGGAGCGCTGGGGGAACAGCAGGCTGCACAGTCAGTGGTCACATCTCAGAGTTTCTGTTCTTAATCTTACCTTTTTCAGAAACAGCCACGGACCCCACCACAACTAAGTCCACAAGGACCTTGGAGTCCAAGCCCACGGGAGTGCTGTAGTTCCTCACGCCCTGTGAACAGACATGCGACCTGAGAGCTCCCGGCACAGCGAGACCGCCTGCCTCATAACCCACGGGGAGGTGCGCTCAGGCTCCGAACCTCCCGCGGGAAGCAGGTAAGCCGCCCCATAGCAAACGATGCAGCACTGCGGAAGCAGCAGCTCAGGAAGCCATGCATCAGAACCATTTTAAGGCAGTTCCCACAATTCTTCACCAGGGGGATCTGACAGCAAATGAATAGGACTTTCATTGCATAATATTCAGTAAATCATTCTCTCCCAGGAGGCAGGAGAGCACAGTGATTAGAACCCAGGGCCAGGAGTCACAGGAACTGGGTCCAGACCCCTCCTCTGCGGCCTCAGCAGAGGGAAGCTCTCTGAACATCAGTCTCTTCCTCTGTGACACAGGGACAGCAGCCCTGCCTCGTCCCGCACATTGGAATGAGATGACAGAGCACAGGCAAAGCATCCAGCATGTAAGACGCGGCCGTTAAGCGTATGGGACATGTTAGTTCACCATGAACACTGGAGGCCTCTCTGCATGAATAGCCAATTATTCAACCAAAGAGCACCCAAAGGACACCCACTTATCCTAACTAACACGGCCTGAGTGGAGGGAGGCTACTGCGGCCATGACTCTGATGACAGGCCCTGGGGAAATCTAGGGAACTAGAGTTGGACACTGCGTGGCCCAGTACCCTGCAGGAGTGGCCACCGGACAAGTGCTAAGTCCACGACAAGTGACTGGTCCAAGGAGCGGTACTATGATTACCTTGGGGCCTCCCAGCAGTCAAACCACAGTCATTGTCCCCAGGGGCCCCCATTGTGGGAAAGCCTGTCTTTTCTTAAGCTCATCACACCCATGCAGCCAGGCATTTCTCGCCCATGGCTGGCATCTTCAAGCCTGTTTCAGGGGGCTCAGCGCCTGGCAGCCTTGGGTAGCAGACACTGGCATCAGGTTTTCTGTGCTGTAACCCGTCTGTCAGGCCCCCCTTTCTCTCAGTGGTCAGCCTCACCTGCTCAGTCTGACCAGACAGAGCATGAGCAACCAGGAGTCTCCCTGACACTCCAAAGTCCTGTTCTATTTAACCAAGAGTCACCGGCGGGGAAGAGGGACTTAGGCAGTTAACAGACCCTTCTGTCTTCCCCCTGGAGTGGTTCCCAGAACACTCCTGAGTCAAAGAGTAAATGCAAAGACAATGATGGCAGACACAGGTGGCTGGGGCATGACAGTGGCAGGAGGCTGAGGCACAAACTCAGTGACTTGCCTGCCATGAAGTAAGGCGACATCACAGTCTCCTAAAGTGATATACATGGTGGCAGCATTTCACCACTAAGCTTTGGCCACCTAAATAATAATCGTACTAAACCTGCATCTGCATTAGACATGTCTTTATGACTCTCTATTTGCCATTTTCCTCTACCACAGAGAAAACAACACTCTGAGGTTCATGACCCTGGATCTCTGATTTCTAGCCAGTATCTCATGATATAAAAGAGCCCAAACACTGTTCAATTTGCACTCAAGCTCAGTCGTGAGAGCCGGCCTGGCTTCACTCTGGCCAGGCCATACTTTCAGGAGTGCCCATGAAAGACCGGCCAGTGCTGGCGCGTCACAGAGCCTCCTGGGAACGACCTGAGTGTTGGTCACTTTTCAAAGGGGAGGGGACGCTGTGAAGGGGGACACAGACCACTGCACCGGCACGACAGCCACATCTGACCTGGACTTCAGTATGAGGAAAAGGGCTGCTTTTACTGTCCACAACCCATGATTATAACTGACCAGATTCCCTGCCAGCCCTCGGAAGTGTGGGCCCGGGTCTGTGGCCACATCCACCAACTGCAGGGGAGCATGTGGTGGGCACTTTGAACACTGACCAGAACCAGGGTCATCTCTTACATTCTCACATTTGTTTTCCCTTTATTTTTTTTCCCACACGTTTTGTTATCTTACTTAATTATATGTATTTTTGCATGTCACACCAAATTCTGTTTTTGCAATAAGACAGGTTATCAATAAATGACAATAAAGCATTCACTTGTTATACACTAGACTTAGGTGGAAAATCCCTTTTAGAAAGGTATTTCTTGATGCTCCATTTCTCATTTTCACCAGATTAGGAATCAGATTATGATCTGGGGTCAACTCTAGAACTCTGAAAAAAGTCACCAAATTCTATTTCTTTGTCTATAAAATACTAAACAAATTTCATTATAAGGCACTCTAATGTAATGTTTACAGTATACTGGTTTCATCGCATTATGAGGCAGTAAAAAAATACTGCTGAATTACTAAAGCCTTTATTACTTCAGCACTTGGTGAGACAATTTCCAATTGAACATATTTTGGAAATTCTACCCTGTTTCTGGTGGTATCAGAGAAAATGCTCTAGGACACTGAACAGCATCAAAAGCTAACTCTAGAGGGCGTCAGAGTACCAGAAAATTGGCTTTTCCTTTTCTCTTTCTTACCAGGAATTTACTATTTGTCACCTTGGTGCAAAAGAAAAACCAAGTGCCTGGCAGCTTTTCTGCTGGGTTCCTGTAACGACAAGATTGCTGAACACCCCACACCACTCTTTATTTGGTTTTACTAAACACAGACTTCAACCCTGTGGCGGAGTCACACTGTTCTAACTCACCAGAGGGCATGGCTGAGAGTGGTTCTTCCCTGCGGCTGGTGCTGCTTCCAAACTCACCTGAGAGGTGGCACATTTTCTCAAGATGTCTTTAGTTGCCCCAGGGGGTGGAGTAATCTTATTAAACAACCCCGTTCTCAGTCGTGGTGTTGGAACCAACAATGTTTTTTTGCTCTTTAAAAAAAAAAGACAGTGAATAAATTACAAAATTTAACATGGGAACTTTCTTACATATTGTTTTAACATTTAGAACAGAAGCAAGCTACCATTACCTGTATTTTGGGGTATGTGTCAAGAAGACGAGCTGGTTTGCAAACTCAACTAAATAACACTTGGGCACGACTTTACTTAAGAGCGGTTTACACTACCCTGACTCAGAATAAAGGGGCGAGGGTTTGTAAAACTTGCTGATTCTATTCTACTTGCCATTCAAAACTGTTCCCAGTGAAAATGATGACGCAAATCCAAAAGAAGTCTGTCCTGAAGAAAACTCCACCCATAATCTTGCTGTGCCTTATGCTCCTCGAATTAAGCCCTATCCAGGTACAATGATGTTTTATTTTGAAGCCACGTTAAGACATTACCCCATCAAGCACTTATATCTAATTTGCTGCTCAGTAAATCAGTCTGGGAGATCAGTACCCATTATAATCAATAATTTACACTGACTTGTGTCAACAGTCGTTTTCTTCTATTTAATTCTCAAATGTTTATTGCGAGACCCAGAGCAGAGGTTTTCAGAGTGGGGGCTTCTGGGCACCGTTTGACATGATCAGAAGCTCTGGGGTGGGTCCCAGCAGCCTGGTTTAATAAGCCTACCCAGGACTCCTGATGCACAGGGTAAGTTTGAGAACCACGGCCAAGGACACTGCTGTAGATTATACAAGGGTGGGCCATTAGGCAATTATAAAATTTATAAGCTCTTTTATGTAAAAAATAGCATATTTTACTTTTTGAGCAGGAGATGACAGCCTAAGACCAATAAAAGTCCTATAAAATTACAGTTTGGCTTTCTTAAATAAAGGTTTTTCAACCCCACGAAGCGTATTTCAACAGAAGTAACAACAGAGTTGGGTGACTTTGTCTGCAGTCTCCAGATTCTGGTGTACTGCCCAATACTCTGCTAACCCGTTGGTTGCAAACTAGAGGTCCCTGGGGAGCTCTGAGGCTCACCAAAGTCCAGGTCCACTCAAGCCTGACTCAGAACTGGACATCAGCAGCAGTCTTTCAAAGCTCCCGGCAGGTGCTAACTTACAGACAGGACGCTCAGACCTGGAGGTCTCATAGTGCGTTTACTATGACCGAGTTCTAGTAATAGCACCAGATGAGGGTCTGGGGTCGAGCCTGGGAAGCTGTACCCCCAGGCATGCTCCGTGGTCGTGCACATCACCATCCTAGCCTGATTGAGTATGCGCCCCCAACCCAGGATGGAAGGTGCCCGCAGAGCAAGGCTTCTCAGGAGGTGTAGGGAAACTGAGCCGCCACCTGAGCCCAGCAGCATACGGCAGGATCCCACAGACCCCACACTGCCCCAACATCAGCCATTAAATGAAATGAAGGCTGTCACCTGAATGTTACTGCTTTTATAGTTTTGTTTATATTTAATTTACATGTGTATTTTGATTTTACAATCACACTGGAGCTATGAAATTAAAATTTATGCCAAGTTTTATATTTATGCCTATTAAATGAAATTATAAATTAAGGCAACCCTGGGGGTAATTTTTCTTCTTGAAAAGGGACCTATTATATATAAGAAACACTGTTCTAATTCATGTGTTTGGGGAACTCATTTATCAGATTTCTTACTTGTAAGTCATCAAGTTTCAAAGAATTATAGTATCACAAATGTAGTAGGAGAAATATACATATTGTTAATTGTTTTCTTCTGGAGAGGTACATCAATGCCTTTTCTCTTTGAATTCAGACACGTTCAGGACTTCTGACTGACAATGAAAGAGTTCTGAATGTCCTGGGAAAAACAACTCCACAGACACATTCTGCATGGAGGGAATCAGAACCCTCCCTCCAAATGCAGGATGGTGCCCACTCGCCAGCCACCTGCAGCGGGCAGGCTGGTCAGCAGCCAGGGCTCTGGCTCAGGGAATGGGATTACCTGCAGCGCTAGCAACCGGACGCCTTCCAGTGGTTTATCAGGGTCCACTTTAAGTTCCTGCGTTCTGGCAAAAACCTCGAGGTCTCTGATGTTTTGGCAAGCCAGATAAGAGCCCTGGTTAGGTAGAAAGACAGAGGTGCACTTACTTCAAGGACGAAGAAACGGGCGTTTTTCTGGGGAGCGTCAGGGTTGACTTTAATGGTTCTGGCCATTTTGAACGCCTGCAAACGTGGGAAATGCTCGGCGGCCCGAGAAGCACCCTGTTTTTAAATGCAAGTGCATGTTACCAAGAGGCCACTGCCCTGAGCCACCTACAGCCTGATGCTCCAGCACCTCCCCCATACAGGCATGAGGGCCAGTGCTGAGACCAGGTCTGGGGTCACCCGAGAAATGTCTAAGGGGGCAGCCAGGGTACAAAGGGCTTGGAAGCCAGCCCCACTGGCTGGGGCTCCCTCTCAGAGTACGTCAGCCCTTAGGAGCCCGGTGTGTGAAAAGGCACCACAGGATCGAAGGCTTCCAGCCGGGAGAAATATTCCACTCTGTACCAAATGGGTAGCAGTAGCCTCAGTACCACCTCAGGGCAAGATGCAACTCAACCACCAATCCTGCACAGAAAGGCAAGAGGCGCTTGAGAGTGAGTGTTAAGTATTAATAAGATGATGAAGGCCATCTCTAAGCATAGAGACATCCTGGCCAGCTGGTTCAGATTTCACACCACTCACTGTTCAGCGAGTTCAAATTCACCGTGAAGCGGGGTGGTAACTGTCTTACTACTGTTACTCCTTCAGGAATATCCCAATTTCCTTGTGAATGTTCCAGGAATGCCTCAGTACCTTGAAGTTGGGAATCCTGTGATGAACAGGCCGGGGAAAATCAGCTAAATTTTGTGATTCCATGTAGTCCCAAATTTGCTCACGAATGTCCTGTTTGGAAACACCTACAGCAATAAAAGGTGTGACTGATAAACACATGGACAGGAACCCCACAGCACAGCCATCCCAGGGCCCAGGGCCCGCCTGCTCCCACTGCACCCTCAGCTCTGCCACGCCAGACAGAATCTAGGGCTTCTGACCCCTACGTTGAAAAACCAAGGCCGGTGACATTTTACACCTCAACAGATTGTTATAGTCCAAACACAGTGTACATAACCAAGTGCTTAATGAAGCCTGTTCTATGAACCTGTAGCAGCAGCACAAACACCACTCAAGCCATCGACCCAAGCATTCCTAAGTCCCTTCTTGGAGACACGATCCTGCTCAGTCAAGGCTCTGTGATCTCACTCTGTCTGTCAGTCTTGAGACAACTATGATTACTTCCCTCCTTCTGCAAGGCCTGTTCACTTGCCTGAGTGACGTGTAAGCCAGCTGCTACTTTGGATTACCTACTGCAATCCACTTTATTGCGAGAATCTTTATTCTAGGTCTCACTTTGGAAATGAATTTTCAGGCAACAAATATTCCTTAATTATTTGATTAGGGAAAGCCTTTAGAAACCCTGCATTAACTACATGCTCCTCTTGAAATGGAGAACTACAAAGAGCAGTTTCCAGTCAAGCGGGAAAAAAACAAAAGTGGCACATTCACATAAACGCATTTATATGGAGTTTTGTTTTTCTTAGTCCAAAGGCCTATCCTTGCACCTGTGCAGAAGTTTGCGCCAAATCACTCTGCTGTGACATGGCACCTGTCAACGCCTGGGCAGGAGAGAGGGGCAGCTTCACCCTCTCAGGTCCTCAGTCTCCCCTGAGTGAGCAAAGGCTGCTCAAAAGTGACACAAGGTAGCCGTCCCACAGCAGACCTGGAGCCCCCAGCCCGGGTGGTGGGAGGTGGCTGGTGGCTGGCTTCTCACCATAAACATTTATGGATTATGTGACTTTGAATCTTCTGAATAAATTACATTTTAAATAACTTTTTTGTAAATGGAGTTTTAAAACACACAAAGGCATCTATATAATGAAGAGCCTCTCTCACTGTCTACTGAGTACCAGGTCCCTTCCCCTGAGATAGTCAGTTGCATCTGTTTGTCCTGATGAATTTTTCCCCAGGCATCTCAGGCTTCAGACAAGAGACACTCCACTCTTGTCCCTCATTCTCTTTTCCTAAGAGGGCGCCTGAGACAAACAGCTACATATACTGCATTGGGTTCTGTTGCTGTTTACTTATCCTGCAGATTGGCCCATACGGTATATAAAAAGCACCCTCATTCTTTTCTGCAGTTGCATAGTATTCCATGATGTGGGTAGGTCAAATTTTACTCAAGCAGTCCTTGACTGATGGGAAGGGGGGTGTCCAACCTTGCTACTGACATATGCCTTTACAGACCTCGCCAATTTATAATGCTTTATTAAACTTTTACATGTAGTTTTATCACGTTAAGGACCAGAGCCAAAGGTTTCCAGTGCTTGTGCCCTCAGGCTAGACACAGATCCCTCTGGAACAGCACCCATACCAGGCCCTTCACAGGTAGACCCCAGAGCATCCTGGAGCCCACTGCAAACACTCGGGTGCCTCTTGACCCTTCTGAACCAGAAATCAGGACTGCAGATTCACGTGTATTTAGGGAACAAGCATCTCCAAGGATGCGGGACTATAGTGCTGTCGGCCTGGTTAAGGCCATGTAGACAGTTTCCAGGACTTGGCTTGTTCTTTCCTGCTGGGAACTCTGCACTTTCTGGTCTCTGCCGGAAGTCTGTTCTACTCCCTGTCAGTCAAAGCCTCCCTCTTCAAGGCCCAGCTTTAGCACCACCTCCAGGAAGTCTCCCCTCCATGCTGCTCCAGTGCTCTGAGGATCCCTGACACAGAGTGTGGAATGAGCTGCAAAGCCCTGCTGACCGCTTCAGCCTCATCTCCTGCCACTCCCCACCTTGAATTTAAAAAGTGGCCCAGTGTCGGTCCCTGGCCTCACACATCTGTACCCCTGTCTTTTTCAGGTCTTTGTACCTCCTCTCCTCCCTTCTCTGGTTCACCCCTCCTCTCCCGTCAGGGCTAGCTGAGACAGACATTCCTCCTTTGGGACCTTTGATTCTTGAGGAACCCAAAACGCCCTCACTGTTTGTTGTTGTTGTTGTTGTTTTTCAAAACAGAAACCATTAAAACAAATTCCCTGGTGGCGCACTGGTAAAGAATCTGCCTGCCAATGCAGGAGACATGGGTTTGATTCCCAGTCCAGGAAGATCCCACATGCCGAGAGACAACTAAGCCCAGGAGCCACAACTATTGAGCCTGTGCTCTAGAGGCGGGAGCCACAGCTGCTGAAGCCTGAACGTTCTACAGCCTGTGTGCCACAACAAGGAAAGCAGCCTCAATAAGAAGCCTGTGTCCTGCATCTAGAGAGCAGCCCCTCCCTGTCACAACTAGAGAAAAGCCCCTGCAAACAATGAAGACCCACGACAGCCAAATAAATAAATAATTTTTTTTTAAAAAGCTATGAGATTACTTTCACTAACAACTCAGAGGTCCAACAATATCCCCAGCACTGTGCAGGACGCTGTGTGGGACCCAGGAGTTGTAGGAATTGCTGCCCTTGGTCCAGAGTCAATTAATCATCACATCTGAGTGACTCCCATTTAGAACGCAGTGGACTAATTGCAAGGGGAAGGAGAGAATGTAAGGGCAGGTCCCTGCCCTTGGAAAGTTACCAAAACATGGGAAATAATTAGGACAATAAAAGGTGACATATATTAATGTGAGAAATGCATGAACCCTGTTCTGTAACTGCCCGTCAGGTCAGCCTGGGTCTCCCTCCTCCTTCTACCTCTAGCCCCGAGCGCAGTCCTGGCACTTGGCAAGCGTCTCCGAAGGTCTTTGTTACCATTCCACCGAGCTACCAGCACCTGTTTCCCGTGCTGTTTCCATGCTGCCCGGGCAGTAACGGAAGAGGGGATTTATTCACATTTCTCGAACTCGGCTTTAATAGACCGTGGGGCAGCAAGAGCCTCAGTACCATCTTTGCCAGGCAATCCTGCAATCAATCACTGAAGCTCAGGGGCTCTGGGGCGAGCCTCCTCAGGGCCTGGGGCAGACGACACAGGAGACAGCGCTCATCGCGCGGAGGCGGGTGAGGAAACGGACACCACCACCTACCCAGAAGGCAGCCCCGCTTCTTCTACCTACTCCACCGACAGCGTCCCAACCCCGCTCAGAACCCTGGGAGACCCCGCCCGTCCATGTCCCCCTTCTGTCTCTGGCGGTTTCTCCTCCCAATCCCCGGGGACTCCTCCGCGACCCCTTGCCGTCCCTCACGCGGCCCTTCCGCGACCCCCGGTCCGTCTCTCAGGCGGCCCCTCCGCGTCCCCCGCCCGACACTCAGGTGGCCCCTCAGCCTTCCCTGGCCCGTCTCTCAGGTAGCCCTCAGCGTCCCCTGCCCGACTCTCATGTGGCCCCTCCGCGTCCCCCGCGCGTTTCTCAGGTGGTGCCCGGGGCCTCCCCTCACCCGCCCTCGGCTCCATGGCGACGCTGTCAGTGCGCGACGCCTCCCTCGGCGGAGTCCCGCGCGAAGTGACGTCACCGGTGCGCGCACTCCCCGCGCCTGCGCACTGGTCTGGACCGGGGGGGTGGGGGCACGGTGGCCTTGCGGCAGAGGCCTGGTGGGAACGCTCCGCTTCACGCATGCGCGTGCGATTCCGCGCCCCGGGAGGAGGGCGGTGCGTGTGGTCCCTGAAGGTTTCTTCTCAATCAGGCCAGCACTGAGCGCTAGGTCTGAGGGGCATTTGCCAGGGGTGAGTGGGCAGAAGAGGGAGCTACCGAGTGAACACCCGTAGCCTGCCCGAGCCCACTGCCAGTTCAAACACATCCACCTCCATTTCTAGTCCCCAGAGGGCCCCTACTCCGGGAAGCCGACCGGGATTGCTCCTCCATGACTCAATTCCTCTCCTGTGAGACTCTACAGATGTTAAATGGCACGGTCTGCTTTCTGCTCCCTCTCTTCTCTCTGCGTCATCTTCACACAAACACCTCCTAAAGTGCTAAAAAGTAAATAAGTAGAATAATAAAACAATTCTAATAACAACAGAAGCTGGCTCCCGAGAAGCTAGATTCCCTTCCCCCTGGGGAGTGAGTCACTCTGCTTCGTTCAGTCCTTTGTAGGCCCCTAGGATCTCCCTCTCTTGTGGTCACCGTGAGACCCAGTGCTCACTTTGAGGGAGGATGGTGATTCTAAGCCTGATGTATTTCCTGGAGCTCAGAATACCCAACCCACAGTCTGAAGACTCGGTGAAAAACAGCTTCCTCACCTCTTTCTCTGCCTGCCCTGTCCAACAATCAAAGCCCTGTCTGCACCTCCCAGGGAGCAGTCTGCTTTTTCTGGGCTCTGATAATGAATCCCTTTACCCCACAGGGTTAATTACAGGCTTGCAAGTTGGTGGTATAAAAAACTAAAATGTCATAGACATTGAGTCATGTGTTCAGAAGTCATGCCTTCATACACACATTCTTGACTGTGTATATATATAGTCATGAAATTATATAAATGTATGTTTCCCCATAGACTATTTACATAGAAGTTTGTATTTTAACTTTTTAAGTTGTCTCTAATTTCCAAGACGCTAACCCTAATCTCAAAGAGGCAGCAAAGTAATGAGTTAAGAGATCCCAATTCCCTCACTTGTAGCTGAAAATTTGGGGTTACTTAAAATCTCTAGACTTAAGTTTCCTCACCTTTAAAATGGTGATAGTAACAGTACCTACCCCAAAAGAGGATTCAATGAGATGTCACAGGTAGAACATCTTGGCACACAGTGGGCATGCATTATAGTTTCTCTGTATTTATTAGGGAGAAAAGTCTCAGAAAAGTCATACATTCATTCAATAAACACTTCCTGTCCACCTGCTCCAAGGTACCCTGCAAGGCACTAGGGCTGCAGAGAAACAAGACAGAGTTGCCACTGCCTGGAGAGGTAGGACTTGTGTAGCAGACATGAGGTTGCCAAACAAAAGTCAGCTCATCATCTGCCTGGGCCCAGGGAAGACTGAACTTCCCGTCCCTGGGGTGTGTTGGGGCCACGTGATCAGCTTGGTGAGTTGCAAATGGAAAAGACACGTCACTTGGACACTTAATTTCCAGGGCAGAATCTCCCTCTCTTGCCCCTGCCGAGGTGACAGGAGAGGCAGCCTTTGAAAACCCAGGCTCCTGAGTGACACCCAGCTGTTGGCTCAAGACTATGAAGTCAATGAGACTTGGGTTATCACTGCAGCATATACCAGCCTCAACTGACTGATACACTGTGTAAGCAAACCAACTATACAGCAACAAGGAAACGGCCAACTATAAAGGTCTGGCATCCATTTAGCTCTCTTTAAGAAGAAACCCTGGTGCTTGGAAAGATTGAAGGCAGGAGGAGAAGGAGATGATAGAGAACAAGATGGTTGGATGGCATCACCGACTCAATGGACATGACTTTGAGCAAACTGGGAGATATTGAAGGACAGGGAAGTCCGGCATGCTGCAGTCCGTGGGGTCGCAAAGAGTCAAACACAACTGAGTGACTGAACAACAACAACAAGAACATACGTATATCTTTAGTACTCTGTTTTGGAAACATCTACAGTACTCTATTAGATTTCTCCAATTTTGACTGTGCTAATTGGGGCAGTGCTTGAATTATAAAGATAGATAAGCTCCTTAGGGGCTTCCCTGGTGGCTCAGATGGTAAAGAATCTGCCTGCAATGCAGGAGATCCAGATTCGATCCCTGGACCAGGAAGATCCCTTGGAGAAGGTAATGGCAACCCACTCCAGTATTCTTGCCTGGAGAATTTAATGGATAGAGGAGCCTGGTGGGTTGCAGTCTATGGGGTTGAAAAGAGTTGGACATGACTATATTTTTGAGATCAAATCAGTGGATCCTAAAGGTAATCAACCCTGAATATTCATTGGAAGGACTGATGCTGAAGCTGAAGCTCCAATACTTTGGTCACGTGATGGAAAGATCCAACTCATTGGAAAAGATCCTGATGCTGGGAAAGACTGAAGGCGAAAGGAGAAGGGGGAGGCAGAGGATGAGACAGTTAGAAAGCCTCACTGACTCAATGGACATGAATCTGAGCAAACTCCAGGAGATAGTGGAGGACAGCGAAGCCTGGTATGCTACAGTCCATAGGCTGCCAAAGAGTCAGACACACTTACTGACTGAACAACAAGGCTCCTTAGACAATCAGCTTTAACAAACAAACAAACAGAACAACCACAGTTAATGTGATAAAATCCATGGTTGTTCAAGATTGTTTTTCAGAAACTTGGAGAACACAAGGAGGGGAGACACTGGGGGCCAGTTGGGCCCCCACAGTAGTTTACAATATGGAAGCCCTAATTTCCTTCCATGGAAAGATGTTTGCTCTGTGTCACATCCCTTTTTAATTTCCAAAATAACAAAGATGGTTTTCTCCCATTTGTTTTTAATTTTGAAAATTTTCAAAGTTAGAGAAAATTTGCAAAATCAATGAATACCCACATACCATAGGTTCAGCAATTGGCCTCATTCTAGATACATTTCTCTTTCTGTCTCCTCTCTATACACCCTCCCTCTTAGTTGAATCTTTTAAAAGTTGCAGAGATGATTAATATCAGCTCTAAATATTTTGACATGCATCTTTTAAAAACAAGACATGCTCTTACTTGATCACATATAATTATCACACTCAAGAATTTTAACCTTGATACAAGACTACTACTGAATATGATGCCAGATTAAAATTTCTCCAGGTATTCTCAAACCTGTCCTGTAGTAGTGTTTTTTTAAATTTCCTCCATCTAGGATTAAGTACTGCATTCAGTTGTCAAGTTTCTTTCATCTTTTAGTGAAGAATAGCCTTTACCCCTGTTATTTTGTTGTTCATGGTGCTACCTTTTATGAACGGTGGTTTGAAAAGTTTCTAGCAGTGACCCACTTGTTGCCCTGGAAAACATTTCCAGGTGCTGGATTGCAGTGGATTTTTAAGAAAGAGCATTGACTGTGATGAACCCAAGGGTTCATCAGATCCCAGGTAGCTTTTGGAAGCCTGAGACTGCTGTCATTCCTGGACCCTTTCCCTAAAACCTCGTGAGCTCAAGAGGAAAATGTACTGAAAATAGTGAAAAGAGACACAAAACTCCTTTCGCTTGTCCAATCTTTGAGTTCTCGGTTGTGCCTCAAAAGCAGAAGCTGTTGCAGAGATGTTGAAGTCTCTTTTAACTTTGGTTATGGTTATGGGTTGTTCCTGCCAATGTCAGGCACACACGTGCAGCACAAACATTTTTGATGAATTCCCTGAAACTCACGCTACACACGGGGCAGAAAGACAGCTGCCACGGGGAGACACGGAGGAGAGCAATTTGTTAACAGCCCTGGAAAAAATATTGCCAGACTTGTAGACACCTAAGACGAGCAGGTTTTATTTGCTTAAAACCTCAGCAAGTCTCCCTAGAGAGGATTTCTTGCTCCCCAAGCAGTTTCAAAGACATTTCTGTTTTCCAACACATCATGTTCTTGACACATTGCAAAACTATGGAAAATGTTTTGTTTTTTCTTGATCCACACTCGGCACAGTTTATTTACCTTCTTTCTACTTTATTCCTGCCATGCAATGCTAAGGTGCCTCCATAAGGTGTCAGCACCTCCATTGTAACCAAAACGGTTGACTCCCACCCCCACCCCCCAACTATTTTAAGGGTAGTTCCCTAGTAGGCCTCAAGGTGGCGCCGACACCACGGGGCCGCCCCAGCTGCCTCCAGGTGCAGGAGCCCGAGGCGCCCAAACTAGGGCTCCATGCCGGGTGGCGGGGGATTGACTTCGGTATCTTCTGCTGTTATCGTCGCTTATTATTCTAGTGATGCACGGGGCCCTCTGGGGCCCGATTAGGCTTTCAGCTCACTGACAGCAAGGTCAAGAATGGTAAAAATCAGCAGCCTCCAATCCAAAATACTTTGGCAGGAAAAAGAAAAGATCGGAAACATGGTTTTTGCAAAGTCCAGGTGTGTGGAAGGTGTTGTTTTAATAACCTGAACAAACATCTCTCCCGGAGTCCTACTGAGCAGAGAAGAAACCTAATTCCAGGGGCAAAGGAAAATGTCTCTCTCACCTCTTCTGTCTTGATTATAAGGACTTTTTCCCTCCCGCCCCACATTTTTTTTTTTTTTGCATTGGGGGGATAATTTAGGCAGTTCAGCCTAGTTCTTTTCAGATGTCATTGGTTTAAACCTGGACACCCTTGTAAACAGAAACTCAGACAGAAACTGCCATTTTGGAATTTATTTTCCGTGGTCCTTAGCTATTTTGGTTTTTGTCCTGTGATGTGATAAGGCTTTAAAAAATTTTTTTAACGCACCTCAAAAAGCAGAGTAAATAATATTCCTGCAGGAAGTCTACAGACTGAGGGGTGTTTCCTGATCAATAGTTTGCATTTCCAGTAAAATTGTGAGAACTTGGGCTGCCTGTCACATAGTCGAGGAGAAAGACACTTTTTGCTAAAGGTTTTTTTTTTTTTTTTCTTTTTTAATGGATGTGAAAATACTAGAGGTATGAAAAAATAATAAAGTTGTAGTGGAAGCTGGAGAGGTGGGAGTTCAAACCATTCACCTGTGAGTGGAAGAGTGGGCAGCCTCATTTTACTTCGTTGCCCCCCTAAAAATCAAATTTGAGAAAGAACCCAGAGTGCCCATAAAAAATGGAGTGAATGTTTCAGAAGCAGAATATTCTAGGTAATAGGAATCTGTTTTGTAATAAATACTTTTCCTTTGATTTTTAATTTATCAGGACATAATACCATTCATTGGTAACGAACGTAAGTATTTTCTTTTGTTCCGTTTTTGAAAATGAATGAAGTGTCCCCAGCGCCTTCTATTCACCTCTCCAAAAGCTAAGGCTGACGGTAGATTCTCGAAAACCCTTTTCTTGGGGATCTTATAAACAACTGATGGGGACAGTGAGGAGGGGAAAAGGAATCCTGAAATACAAAAGTTTTATCCGAAGTCTTCTTCCACTACCCAACCGGATAGACAACTTCCAGAAGAATTCTGACCAGCGTTTAGCCCGTCACAGAGTGTCCTGCCCTTCGGGGAAGCGAGCGAAAGGGGACCTGATTATTCGAGGTGCTGAAGAAATAAATACTCAGTGCACAAATAAACAAACTTCCCGGGATTCCTCGAGAGAAGGAGAAAGCTCTGAAGGGCGAGGATCTCCGAGTCGCTCTAGGTTCGTATCCAGAATAATACCGTCTCCCGAGGTGTCTTGAACCATTTGCAGTCGCTTGCCCCATCCTCGCACGGAGCCGGGGTGCCCAGATCACCTTATCAAACCGCAGCCAAACAAAAAAGACTAACATACAGAAAATCAACTCGGAGACTCCCGAGGGGGCTTCGCCAGGAGCGGGAGGCGGGGGCTGCGCGCGGGGCTGAGGGTTTCTGCCGGCGGGGCCGCGGTCGGGAGCCCGCGCCACGGACGCGCGTCCCCGACGAAGCCCCCACCGACTGCGGCTCGGGTTTCTCCTCGCGGGCAGGGGAGCCCAGCTCTGCCGCAGGGCCGGGTGGCTGGTGCATTGTTCCCGGCTTCGGGGAGCGCGGGAGTCAGCCTGTCAAAGGGAATTTATCTCTGGGAAAAGGGAGCGACGCGGCGAGGCTGGGGTTGGTGGGCTACGAGCGTCTACGCCGGAGGGCAGAGGGGGAGATGAGCAGAATTATTTCCCTCTCTTCCCCAAACCCCACAACACAGCAACCGATGTCGGGGATGCTTTACCGAATCCACGGCGAGTTTAGAGGATTATATTCTGGAGGCATCGCTACGTTCCCCACTTCGCTTATCTGCCTATATCCCCTATAGACGCCTGGGCCTGCCTCCTCAGGTAGGGGTGAGGGGCACTCGGTTTCTATAATTCGCCTCTTAAACATTTATAGGTTATTCTTGACGGCCCTGAACCTGAAAACTCCCCGTTGATTATTAATTATTTGCTTAAATAATGACCACATCCAGAGGAGGCCTCTCCATTCCAATTCAACACATTTACTTGGAATCCATTACACCTGGGCCCCCACAATTAGGAAATCTAATTATTCGCCTCATCACTCATTAATAAGAAAAACAGTCCCAGGTTCTTTGCCACTTACAAGGTCTTTGGGGAGATATTGGACTACATTAATCAATTCGATTTTATATCTCAAACTCACTTTTATCTGCAAAGGAGCACCAATTTTTTTTTTTTTGCTCTGGGCACGTGGGCCCATTAACCAAAATGTGATAATAAAATAAATTTTAATAAGATATAACTCTTTTTAAGGAAAAAAAAATCTTTTCAAGTTAAGACTGGGCTGCAGGAAAGTCTGGTTCTGCGCGGCTGGGTCTTAGAGCCGACGGATTCCGGCGCTCATCGTCCCGATTGGTCCCAAGTCCCCACAGCGGCCGTCTTATTGGTCCAAAGTTCCCGGAGGGGGCGTGGCCGGGGGAAAGTAAAACCTCGCTTTCTCCAAGAAGACTTTTGAAACTTTTCCCATTCCCTAAAAGGGACTTTGCCTCTTTTTCCGGGCTCGGCAGGGCAGCACTCTGGACCCCGGCTCGCCGACCCTCAGGGCTGCCGATTTGCTGAGGGGGGGGCTTGGATAGCCGCCTTCCTTTCCTGACGCGGACCGAGCGGCCTGCCTTGGTCCACCGCGCGCGCGGCGTCTCCGCTTGGTCCCCGGCCGCCCGCCGAGTCCCGGGAACAAGCGAGGAGTGAGCCGGGGCCGGCGCTGCGTTCGCCGGGGCGCGCCTTCCAAGATGCTGCTCCGCCCGGTCCGCTGAAAGCGAGCGCCCCTTCCCGACCCGAAGGCGGGCGCCCCGCGCCGGCGCCTCCTCCAGCTCACCCCTGAGGCTTCCAGGCGCCCGGGGCTCCCCCCACCGGCTCCCTTCTTTCCTCTCTCGCTCGCGCTCGCTCTCGTAGGGCCTTCCTCGCGGTCCGTGCGCGCAGGCGGTGGCTAGCCGTCTCGGACGCAGCATGCAGGCGCGCTACTCTGTGTCCGACCCCAACGCCCTGGGAGTGGTGCCCTACTTGAGCGAGCAGAATTACTACCGCGCGGCGGGCAGCTACGGAGGCATGACCAGCCCCATGGGCGTCTACTCGGGCCACCCGGAGCAGTACGGCGCGGGCATGGGCCGCTCCTACGCGCCGTATCACCACCACCAGCCCGCGGCGCCCAAGGACCTGGTGAAACCGCCCTACAGCTACATCGCGCTCATCACCATGGCCATCCAGAACGCGCCGGAGAAGAAGATCACCCTGAACGGCATCTACCAGTTCATCATGGACCGCTTCCCCTTCTACCGGGAGAACAAGCAGGGCTGGCAGAACAGCATCCGCCACAACCTCTCGCTCAACGAGTGCTTCGTCAAGGTGCCCCGCGACGACAAGAAACCTGGCAAGGGCAGCTACTGGACCCTGGACCCGGACTCCTACAACATGTTCGAGAACGGCAGCTTCCTGCGGCGCCGGCGGCGCTTCAAGAAGAAAGACGTGCCCAAGGAGAAGGAGGAGCGCGCCCACCTCAAGGAGCCGCCCCCGGCGGCGTCCAAGGGCGCTCCGGCCGGTCCCCCTCTAGCGGACACCCCCAAGGAGGCCGAGAAGAAGGTGGTGATCAAGAGCGAGGCGGCGTCGCCGGCGCTGCCGGTCATCACCAAGGTGGAGACACTGAGCCCCGAGAGCGCGCTGCAGGGTAGCCCGCGCAGCGCGGCCTCCACGCCCGCCGGCTCCCCTGACGGCTCGCTGCCGGAGCCCCACGCGGGCGCGCCCAACGGGCTGCCCGGCTTCAGTGTGGAGAATATCATGACGCTGCGAACGTCGCCGCCCGGTGGCGAGCTGAGCCCCGCGGCCGGGCGCGCGGGCCTGGTGGTGCCGCCGCTGGCGCTGCCCTACGCCGCCGCGCCGCCAGCCGCCTATGGCCAGCCGTGCGCGCAAGGCCTGGAGGCTGCGGGCGCCGGGGGCTACCAGTGCAGCATGCGCGCCATGAGCCTGTACACCGGGGCCGAGCGGCCGGCGCACATGTGCGTCCCGCCCGCTCTGGACGAGGCCCTCTCGGACCACCCGAGCGGCCCCACATCGCCCCTAAGCGCCCTCAACCTCGCCGCAGGCCAGGAGGGCGCGCTCGCCGCCTCCGCTGGCCACCACCACCAGCATCACGGCCACCACCACCCGCAGGCGCCGCCGCCCCCGCCGGCTCCCCAGCCGCAGCCGGCGCCGCAGCCCGGGGCTGCCGCGGCCCAGGCGGCCTCCTGGTATCTCAACCACAGCGGGGACCTGAACCACCTTTCCGGCCACACGTTCGCGGCCCAGCAGCAGACTTTCCCTAACGTCAGGGAGATGTTCAACTCCCACCGGCTGGGGATTGAGAACTCGACCCTCGGGGAACCCCAGGTGAGCAGCAACGCGAGCTGTCAGCTGCCCTACAGATCCACGCCATCCCTCTACCGCCACGCGGCTCCGTACTCCTATGACTGCACGAAATACTGACCTGTCCCGGCCCTCCTCTGCCCTGGCCCGCTCCGGCTTCGCCTCCCAGACGTGACCCTCTCAGACAATTCAGGCTGCAGAGACGCAAAAAGAACCAAAACTTGCCCACCGCTTTTTCCGCAGACCCGGGAGCAGAGAGAGCGCGCATGCCAGCCTCCGCCCTCTGCGAAGCTGCAGGTAACTTTAACTCGCCGCCCCGTTTCTGAGATCCCAAGAAGCCCCAGTACAGGGACGCGGCCCAACGAAATGAATAATGATTTAAAAATACCCCCCCCCCTTCCAAGATGGCTGTGCTCACTGCTCCATTCGGGGTTTCAAAAATTATAACTTATGGACCAAATCCCATAGCGACCCAGTAATGACTCTCTGTAGAGACCCCCATAGGTCTATGGGGGTCTCTATAGATTATGTATGTGCTGTGTGTAATTTTAAATTTCTCTAACCGTGCTGTACAAGTGTGTGGATTTGTAATCAGGCTATTTTTTGTTGTTTTTCAGAGCCATTAATATAATATTTAAAGTTGAGTTCACTGGATAATTTCTCATCTTGCCCGACCATTTCTAACTGCCAAAGTGAAAATTCAAGAAACCTATGTGGGGTTTCCTCCCTTCCCTGTACAATTATGAGACATAATTCTTTTCCCAGTTGTAGGTCTTTTACAAAACAAGAAAATAATTTATTTTGTTGTTGTTGGCGGATAAAGAAGTCAAGTATCTGATACTTTTTATTTACAAAGTGTGATGGTGATGTATCGTAGATTCCTCCCCCAGCATTCCTAAAAGAAAAAAAAAAAAAAAACACTAAAAATTTAACTTCACCTGTGTTTGTCTTATGTGGTCTTAATTGTTGTACTTGCCTTAAAATAAACCCATGTTGTTTTTCTGCCCAAAGTCCGGACAGTGTGTTTGTATTCTCAAATTTTAAAAAATGAGGTGTGGTCACCAATCCACCTGTTTTGATTATTTTTGTTACACAGGTGGGTAAATGTGTAGACATCTACAGATGAGCACAGAGGACTGCGGGAACTCCCCTATTGTCCTGCTAGTGTCAGAAAAGGCTTTTGATTAATTCAGAATCCCCCCCTGACCCAGGCAATTGAGAACCAGTCCTGGTTGGATGTGGCTGCCTGAAGGGCTGTGAGCCGTAATGACATTTGCTGTAATGCATTTTGTTAAATGCAGAAAAACATGCCAATAGTCAAAACAAACACTACCATTCCATCCCAATGTCCAACCAGCTCCAATTTAGGAGGTGAGGGAGGAGAAGATAAACATTTTCCATTAGCTACCAGCGAACCAGGGGGAATCCTGCTTTTCCTCAATTTCCTAAAATGCGGGCTTCCTTCCGCACTTTAATAGTTTTCCAGAAAAGGATCTGAACCAGGATTTTGAAAATCCAAAGGGGATTGATTCTGTACCATTTAATGAAGGTCCCTGGGAGTGGCCAGATCAGAGGTGAATTTGAGACCTCTCTACTTCTGGATTTGATTTCTTAATCTTTACCCTATTGCAGTGAAAAACTTTAAAGCCTCATAGCGCTTCAAAAATAATTTACAATGCTTTTAGATTTTTAAATTTGTCAGACTTTACAAGATTTTAAATGACAGATGACTTTTCAATTTTGATATCTCGTCCTTAAAATTTTAAATAGCAACACAGCCTCTGTGAGGTACAGCTGCGGGGGGAAACGGCTTTACTATCTGTTTCACTGGCTGAACCCCTCCTGGTCTCTCTGTGTGTGACTTTGGGGTCCAGAGCTCCAAACTGGAAATGTGTTTCCCACCCCAGCAGGTGAGCTGTAACCTTCCCTGGAGTGCAGCTCCCTGAACTTAACACTTCAGGAGATAATGATTTTCCTGGATACGGTGGCCTTGAATGTAACCTGGGTATTCTGTTGTTTTTAACATGCCATTTTGTCTCTGTATTATGCTGAAATAGCACTGGGGAAAGTTTGAGCATAATAATTTCCCCCATATGTGCAACACAGATTCTTTCAATCTATGGCCCCAGAGGTGGCAGCTGGTTAAGACATGAGGGCTGCATTTTACTCCTTTTTGTGACCGCAGGAGGGGTGAGCCAAGGTGCTTGGTGCTTAGTGAGTGGGAAGGACCAGAAACAGAGAGTGAGAGACCCTGGAGACCATTCTCTGAGCGGCAGAATCGGGCCGCAGATCGCTGCTTGCGGCTCAGGGCACTGGGGTTTCACTTTCCTCCCCTTTAGGAGAGGGTTCTAGCGGGTTCTTCTTCCCCAGATGTTTTAGAGAGTCCTCCCTGAAAGCCTGCTCTCACCTTAAGATCTGGAACTCAAAGGAGGTCTCAGAGACACAGGGAAAACAACGGAGAGAGAAGTGGAACCCACCGGTCAGACACCTGATCTGTCATGACACCCGCTGGGGTCTCCTACCTTTGCGAAAGTCTCTTAAAGAAGTCCCCGCTGTGCGTGGGCCGCTCACCTGACCGGGTAGCTCCAGAAGGCCATGGAGCCCAGGGCGAGGGCCCTTTCCAGTCCCCTAGGAACCTGGGCACCTGGGGAATGTGTTGGGAGCGTCACCCGGGGCCTCTGGAGGCCGTGGGGTGGAGGCGAGTCAGAGCCTGGGGCGCGCGGAGGCCGGCGCGTGCGGGGCCCGGCGCGGCTCTCGGAGCCAGGCCCAGCCCAGGCCTTCGGCCTTCGGCAGCCCGCGCGGCCGCCGGGCTCCGCGGCCTGGGGCGCCCGTCGCTCTGCGGAGTAGGAAGGGCAAGCCGACTAGGCTGAGCGCAGAGCCGAGGCACCGCCGGTGGCCTTGCTGGTCTTCGCGTCTGCCGCTGGAGAGCACAAACGGCGTGCGACGCGGGGCGGAGGACCCAGGGCGGGGGACGTCCTGGCCCCACGGATCCATCCACACGCAGCTCCTTCCCCCGCCGTTCTCCTCGGGAGTCCCGGGGCCTTGGAGGAACTGGGGAAAGGAGGCCGGGGCTGGAAGGGCCGGAATGCCCGTCTCAGGCTGCCAGGACTCCTTGCTTGGGCGGCTCTGCGGTTCACAGACGCAGTTTGCATGAAGCCGCGTGTGATAGCCATGGTTCTTCCTGACCCAGTAAGATACAGCCGGGCAGGTCTCAAAGATACTGCGAATAAAACAGAAGCGACCCGAGCACCATGACAGAGACCGTTTTCCATAGACATAACCCTGCGTCCCTCACTGGCCTTGGCTGGGTGGATTTTGTCTCTCCCCAGGGTCCGGTTTTGAGAGGTAAAGGCCGTCAGAGAGACCCAGTGGCCTTTGAGTACCCTGGTTCTCAGCCCTGGAGGGGCCGCAACTGGAGTAGCCTCTGCTTCTTGTGAGACTCAGAGAGCTTTCATCCAAAGCTGAGAGCTGGGCCTCTCTCCCACGGCCAGATTTGGGTCTACGGCCTGGCGGCCCTCACTGCCGTGGTCCAAGTGGCTTGTCCCGGAAGACGCCAAAATCGGTGTCCATATGCACTCTCAAATTGCTGGAGCAGTGGGCTAGGGGGTCATAGGAGCACATCTCGCCGTGTGAACAGGTACCTTTCCTTCCTGGCCTCAGTCTTCTCATCTGTAAAATGAGCAGGTGAGTGCAAGGGCAGTGCTGGCTGCCGGGTGTGCTTTTTCCTTCATCCTCGGCTCCTGCGATGGGCCCTCACTTAGCCTCGCTCCTGTGCTCTGCTCCTAAGAGGTAACGACCAGAAGTTAAAGGGAGAAGAAAATTCAGGGTCCCAGGAACGTCACCATTTGGCTCATAGATCTTTGGGGGTCCACCTCCTCCCCTTTACCCAAGACTGCCTGGAAGGTTGTCTCTGAGCCCGGGAGAGGTTGGTGAGCTTCACCCGAAGTACAGAGCAGAGTTCCCAGGTCCCTGGAGGCTGAGTGGTCACTGCCTCCAACCTCATCTCCATCCTCAGCCCCAGCCCTCACCCAAAAAACCGGACAAGGGTTTTGAGCCAGGTTGGCCAATGGGAATGTATGTGCCCAATAGCTCAGTCGTATCCAATTCTTTGTAACCCTATGGACTGTAGTCTGCCAGGCTCCTTTGTCCGTGGGATTTTCCAGGAAAGGATCCTAGAGTGGGTTGCCATTTCCTTTTCTAGAAAAGCTTCCCGACCCAGAGGTAGAACCTGCATCTCTTGCATTGGCAGGCAGATCCTTTGCAGATGAGCCACTGGGAAAAGATTCCCCTGAAGAATGAACAGAAGGCACTGGGGGCTCAGAGCCTGTTCAGGGTGTCTCAGGGGATGTGACAACCTGCATTGTCCGGACCCTGGGCTCCTGCGCTCAGAGTGTAGGGTCAGTGGAGAAGTAGAGCTCTGAGGTTCAGCGCCTGTAGGTGCGGCCAGGCCAGGGGTGCTGGGAGGCCAGACTCCAGGTGAGTGGAACACACTGGTCAGAGCCACCCAGTGTGCCTGCTGGTACCACATACTTGAAATGCTTTCCCAAACTTTGAGAAGCATTCCCTGCCGGCCTCTGTCTTACATGGCCTCAGCTCACCAAGGCATCTGAGATGTTGCCTTTTGACAGAGGCATGTGAGAAAGGGGGGAAAGTTTCAGGCAGCTCCCAAGGCTGGACCTCAGCTCATGCAAGGCTTTCTTTCTCCGCTGCGGCAGCGCTTCTGCTCTGCAGCAGAAGGACAGAGCTTGTGTGAAGTTTGGATCTCAAAGGTGTCTTACTGGTGTTACAGGTTTTGCTGTGTCAGGTCTGTGGGGCTTTATCCTGGGGCTTTGAGTGTGTGGAGGCTGAAACGCAGGAAGGGGGTGTGTGGACAGCTTGACAAGCTTGCTAGCATCCATGGTCCCTTTGAGGGGGATGGAGTTGGGGAGCACTTTGTGCTCTGTCCACATGCCCACCCAGGCTGGGAGGTCACCGAGGCCAGAGAGACACGCTGATCTCAGGGAGGCTCAGTGGCCCTTGACCTTGGGTCCTACCTTTCCAGCAAACCCTCTGGACACTCTCTGTGCCCTCATGTTATTTTTCCAGATGGTCTCCCCAGAGGAAATTTTTTCTCTAACCGGAACCCAACTCAACCAGAGCACCAACTCAAGCCCTACGCGCACAGGCCAGCTGAGGGTTCATGCACCTGGGGCATGTTACCTCAAGCTCTCTGAGCCCCTTTCTCAGCTGAAAAAGTGACAGGACCAAGGAACCCAATACCCGTGTGCAAAGTGCTTCCAAACGTCCAGTCCATCGTAAGGACTGTTGCTATTAGGATGTACCTGGACAACCGAAGAGAAAGGATCCTTGGATCTCAATTAGCTGCATACATCGCCGAGCTACATGCTGATGTGCTTGGGCAAGGCAGTGCCTGGGCCCCAACTGCCCCTGCTCTTCGGGTCAGCATCAGCTTTCCAGCCAGCCCTTACCTTCGTGGCTCACTTCCCCTGAGAGAAGCAGACGACACTGCTCCCCATCCTTTCAAAATGGGAGAGGAGAGCAAGGGAGGAAAGAGTCTCCCCGGTTTTGGCAGGGTGTAAGTGAGGACTCTGGGTCTCCTACTCAGGATGCCCGAAATCTCCCAGCTCTTGGGGGAGGGGCAGCACAGACCTCTCCTCTCCAGAGGGTTCCCCTTCCCCCCACCTTGATTACTCCAGACACACCTCTTAGCTTCTGTGCTCAACTGAGGGTGTCAGACCGCAGTGAACCCACCTTTGGAGGAAACCATGTGGATTCCAACCTGTGCTATTCACTACCTTCATTGTTTTCTGGTGCTCTCTGCCTGGCCTCAGTCTCCTCATCTGTAAAATGGGCAAATCCATCCTCCCATCTTCCGTAGATGGTGCCAGGGTTCTCAACAGAATTTCCACAGGGTCCTTGGCATCCACACACAGTAGCTATTATAATGTGACTGTTTTCCTGTCTTTGGAACACTTCCTTTTGAAGACCTGAGGCAAGTCAAATTCCTGGCCTCAGTTTCCTGGTCTGCAGAATGGGAATGATTTCTTTAAAAGTTCTGTTTCTTAGGATTACTGTGAGAATGGAGTGACTTAATTCAAGGAAAGCACTTAGAAGAGTGCCAGTGCATAGTAATTCAAGACAGAATTAGCTATTAATGTTATCCTTATTCTCATCATTCTCAACATTTTAGGTTGTCAGTAAAGCGATCTTGCATCTTTTTAGCGCTACTCTTCTCAGACTTAAGGAAGAATCGTTCATTCACTCCACCTCTACACACACACACACACACACACACTGTTAACTGTCTTCACACTTAGAAAAGCGAGGCGGATAATCGGGAACACGACGCAGATTATGGTTCACTTGAATGTCAGCCTTCTTTATTTACCGGTGAAACAGAAGAAGGGCGTATGGGGGTGGGGCGCAAGAGCAGCCGCTCTCCCCCCACCCAGCCTTTGTCTGTGAGGCCTCTGTGGTCCCGGCTGGTTGCCTGACCAGCCCCAGGAGCAGGCTTCCTGCCAGGGCGCTGGGAATGGTTCGTCCCACGCTGAACCCAATTTGTTCTTGGGCCCCCGAGTTGGAACTGCCGCGGTCCTTCCGGAAGCATGATTTCTGGGAGACCCGCGCCCACTGACTTCACAGATGAATGCTTTTCCGGGATCTGAAGACTTCTGAACCTGCAGGGAACGGTCAGTGTCTCCATCTGGCTCTCTGAGTCACCCTGTCTCCCCGCCGTCTCCCAGGCTCGGCCGGTCTCCCAGTGAGAGTCTCCCGACAGAGCTTCCGCACGAGGGCGCATCCACACTCGGCTCTCGGCGCCTGTGTCCTGCGCTCCCCGGAAATAAACCTCCGCTCGGGGCTCCTGCCGGCAGCGTCCTCGGCTTCGGTTACACACTTCACCTGGGAACCCAGGATCCGACCCCTCGCCGGAGCCGGGTTGGGCGCCATGCAGGAGTTCTGTGGCCAGAACCTCCCAGAGAGGTTGCTAACTGCTGCCAGCACGTGGAGCGGGACGCGCCTCTCCAGACGGCCGCTAGAACTGGGGTTGTTTTTTCTTTACTATCAGTGCCCTGCCCACCAGCCGCGTGTGTCTCCGCCTGCGTCCCGCCCATGCCCAAATTGGGCGGTGTTTATCATTGTACGAATTCAAGCTCGGATTTGCCTCCTAGTTTAGAAGGAGCGCCGCGGTGGCGCGCCTCAGGCAGGGCTGTGCGTGCTGGACGCTGGGTGTCCGGAAAACTCCAGGGAGGGCTCGGGTCAGGAGGTGGGGGGCGAGGGACCGCGGAGCAACACCAGTGTGTCTCTCGCTCTGGGTCTGTTGGGGCCGGCACCGAGGTTGGATGCAAACTTGAGCTTGCAGGAGGCGCGCTGATCTGGAGGGTTGGGGTGACTCTGGAGCCCGTGGAGCCCGTGGGCTGCAGAAGCGCCGACACTGAGGTTCTTTTTCCATCCCAGGATCGAAGGGGGGTGCTCCGATGAAAGCACCCCCTTTCTGGGGATCCAGAAAGAATACAGAGTCCCGCCCCCTCTTGGCTAGAGGGCCATCCTCGAGACCGAGGCGGGGACCAGCGGGACACTGGGCTTGAGTTAGACAAGCAGCGCTGGGGACAGGGGCCTGACCTGGCTCTCCCTCAAGCCCTGCCTGCACCCAAACCGGTTTTTCGACCCTGTCAGCGAGTTCCTTTTAGGTATTTCAACGGTCCCTGCTCCCCTGTGGTCTCTCCGGAACCCCCAAACACAGACTTTACCTTCTGGATCCTCCATTTTAAAGTTGGGATTGTCCCTGCTTTTCCACGTTCAGAGATGGCCCGCGCCCCAGCAGCTGGTCCCCAGCATGGTGCTGCCTGTGTGCCAGTGGGACAGCCCTTAAGGGGTTAAGCAGCAAACGTGCCTTAAGGCACCTTTAGTGTCCTTCCTCAAGCCACCCCCACGTACCATCTTCACCCCTCCCTCTTCTTCTTGGACATCCACAGGGTTTACTCAATGAGATGTTAATTTAGTTATCCTTAGCTTTTTCTTTCTTTTAAAATGTATCCAGCAAAGATCATAAACAGGAACTAGTCACGTTAAGTGCCAATCCACCCCCCTCCCCAAAGGCGGCAGAGTAGGGCAGACACCCCCTTCTATATCAGCATCATCAAGGTTTTTGATTCAAACCAGGACGTGGCTAAATGTAAAATGAGTCAGGGTGGGGAGTGCTTACACCCCAGGGTGAGTGGGTGGGGTAGGGTGGGGTGGGGGGGAAGCTAGCAGGCTTCCCAAATGCTTAATGTAATCATGGGCCAGCTGCGTGCACTTGTAAAGTTGTTATAACCCCCTCCTTGTTATAAACAGGAAAGCGCAGAATATAAAGCAAGAGACCCGCATTCACAAATACCAGCTCTCCCGCGCCAGCTGCCAAATTCCCCTTTTATGGTGTTCCTCCTTGCAATCTCAGCCCCATCAGAAAGACCGTAGCTTCTACCCCCTCGATTCTCCAAAAGGGGTGATTTTGAAACTTGCCCCTAACCAAGCTGTGGACCCGCTACTGCACGCCTTTGCCAACTCTCAGTGCCCTGTGCCATCGGCAAGGGAAAAGCTGGGCTCCTGGGGTCCTCTTCTTGGATCCCCAGGGAGCCCTAGGGGGGCAGGCCTGCCCATTTTGGGGATGCGAGGCCCCTGGGGAGCACACCCCACCCCCAGTTCCTCCAGGGTATCCTGAGGATGTCTCCCAGGAGGGCTGCATCCTCTTCTAATCAGACGTTCATCTATCTCCTCTCCCCTGCTAAAATATCTAAGAGCTCTCCAAGACCTCAGAAGGCATTTATGAGACTGTGTCATCTCTCCATCTCCTACTAAGCCTGGGAGAAGAAGAGATCTTTTGTGGGAGGCCATGGGATTTCGGGGGCTCCCCTAGGCCATAGGTAAAACACCCCTGCGCCCCTCCCACCTCCACCTCGTCTTCCTGGCGGGGCAGACCCTGCTCCGGAGCCACCTCGATCCACATCCTGCCTGACTGACTGTGTGTGCTTACAGCGTCAAGGGGTGGACGTGATATTTCAAACATCAGATCAGTGCGTTTATATATTGGGTGCCCGGAAATTTTTCCAAATAAACACAGCTTGATTCAACTTGGGTGGGCGGACTTATCAACAGACTAATTCTATAAACAAATGAAGGAATAACCCTGAAACCGATTGGCTGGTATCAAAAAGACACGTGGAGGGGAAAGCTTGGAGTTTTTCAGCAATGAAATTTTAATTAATGTGGGTGGGCTGAGAACACAGCGACTGTTTATCATAGACAATTTATTTTCCAGCGCTAAGTCAACATATAATAGCAAACTTACAACAATTATTTAACATTTTTAAAGCCATGAAGAAGGGACAGAGCGCGGAGCGGCTGGGGAGAGCGGCAGAGCGGGAGGCAGACGCAGGGCAGGCTCCCCGGGAGGGCCCTTGCGGCGCGGGGCGCCGTCCCTAAGCCGCCCGGTCGCCGGCGTCGCCGGGAGCGCAGCGCGGGCTCCCGCTCGCCATGAGCCACCTCTTCAGCCCCCGGCTGCCTGCTCTGGCCACCTCGCCCATGCTGTATCTGTACGGCCCCGAGAGACCCGGGCTGCCTCTGGCCTTCGCCCCTGCGGGCGCGCTGGCCGCCTCGGGCAGGGTGGAGCCCCCCCAGAAGCCTCCCTACAGCTACATCGCGCTCATCGCCATGGCGATCCAGGATGCGCCTGAGCAGAGGGTCACACTCAACGGCATCTACCAGTTCATCATGGACCGCTTCCCCTTCTATCACGACAACCGGCAGGGCTGGCAGAACAGCATCCGCCACAACCTCTCGCTCAACGACTGCTTCGTCAAGGTACCCCGCGAGAAAGGGCGGCCCGGCAAGGGCAGCTACTGGACACTGGACCCTCGATGCCTGGATATGTTCGAGAACGGCAACTACCGGCGCCGGAAGAGGAAGCCCAAGCCCGGCCCGGGGGGCCCGGAGGCCAAGCGGGTCCGCGCCGAGACGCAGGAGCGCGGCGCAGAGGCGCCGCCTGAGGTGCAGAGCGCCGGAGGGCGCCCCCGCCCCGCGACCCCCATCCAGGAAAGAGCGCCCGCGCGCCCCTCGCCCCTTCGGGAAGCCTCCTCTCCGCCGCCGGCGTCACTCCCCTGGCCCAGGCCCGGGTCCCCAGAGGGTGACGCGGGCGACACGCTCCAGGGCGCAGCGGCGGTGGCTGTCGGCCAGTCTGAGCGCACGGTGGACGGCCGGGGGACTCCTCCGCGCCCCGCCTCCCGCAGCTCTCCGAAGAGCTCGGACAAGTCCAAGAGCTTCAGCATAGACAGCATCCTGGCCCGACGGCAGGGGCAGAAGCCGGCTGGAGGGGGCGAGCTCCTGGGGGTCGCCAAGCAGGGGCCCGGCGGCTGTCTGGGCGCCTCGCTTCTGGCCACCTCCTCCAGCCTCCGTCCGCCTTTCAACGCTTCCCTGATGCTCGACCCGCACGTCCAGGGTGGCTTCTACCAGCTCGGGATCCCCTTTCTCTCTTATTTCCCCCTGCAGCTCCCGGAAGCGGTGCTTCATTTCCAGTAAAGCAGACGGCGGCTCCTTTCCCTCGCCCAGGTCTGAGCTCCGTGTGAGCGAGCAGGGCTTCCACCACTGGGAAAGAAGTCGCATTTTTAAATAAATGATTTCCTCTGGCTGCCTATGGATCGTGGGAAGTATTAGCATCCTCAGCTGCACGAGTGAGCACACTCCCCTGCCTCCTGCAAGACGGACCTTCCCAGAACCGGAGCAGCTTCGGAGATTGAAAAGACCCTGCCCACGCTGCGACTTGGGCATCTCAGACCTCCTACCGCAGGCACAGGAAAATTCCTTGAACCTTAGGTCAGTCTGATGGCATGATCTTCCACTAGCACCCAGACAGGTCCTGCGCGTCCGGAGGGAGTGGGGGAGGGCCCAGACAACCGGAGGGCAGACAGATGGCCGCAGTGTGGTCCTTTCTGTCTAGGAGCCACGGTCTGACCATCGCCAGCTCGCCTGTTACTGTGGCCCGGGCCTTGGCTTTTGACCCCACGGAGTGATGGGTGTTCACAGCTGGGTTTGTCCCTAAGGTCCAGGTGTGGGGACACCAGGGCCAACCTGTTTTTTAGGTTCTTTAGCAGATCCTAGGGCTTGGTGAGGACTTAGGACCATGTTCAGGCGGAAGCCGAGAGACCACACTTTCATTGTAAATAGAGAAATCTTCTCTCTTTTCCTTTTAGATAGTAAAAGGAACACGCTATATTCTTTGGCCAAAAGCTTGATTCTTTTTACTATAAGGGTTGCCCTGTGAACGTCTGTATTAACAACCGCTGTTAAAAAAGTGCACTCTGTGTAACTTAGCATTTTGTTGCATTACAATAGATAGCTCAATAGGTCCTTAGTCAATACACATGCTCTCCAACGCCTGCTACCAACCACAGACATCCTCCTTTCTGTTAGCTTTATTGTTTAAGGGGTCAAAACATTTCTAGGGACACCGGAAGTGCACGAGGGTTAGGGAATCTTGATTGTTGCCACGTTTTCCAGAACTGTGTAGTGAAGGACTATTTTTAATCTGAAGAGTTGGGTGAAACAAGCACACGGAAAGCAAGTGGAGGTAGGGATGGGTGAGCGCTCAGAAGAGCAAGGGGGTCCCCTGGGGTCTGCGGGGGTGGGGGCAGGGGTGGGAGCAGCTCTCCGGGTCCCCAGGAACAGCAGGCTTGGTGGGAGGCCCTTTGGCCAACTGCAGCCGCCTCCTCCCTCCAAGCGCCAGCCAGGCAGGCCCAGAGCCTGCAGTTAAACAAACACCTATGGAGGTGGCTGCCAGGCTGGGGCGAGGAGTGGGCGGGAGGGCAGGGGTCGGAGACAAAGATGTGGTTATGAAAACTGAGGTTTTCACAGCCCACTTCAGCTGGGAACTTTGGGGGAATGCATCTAAGCTCTCACGGTATCTCTTTGAGTTGTTGTGGCGGTTCTGAGACTCGATTTCCTGAACCTCCGAGCTATTTTAATTTTATCAAATGTGGGAAAAGCACAGTCAGTAGTTCCTGGAGGGAGGCGGAGATGGGTCTTTGAGATAATTTTTTAAAGCAGATTAAAGCAGTTTCCAGAACTTATATAAAAGTGAACACAAACTTCACATCCGAGAGCCTGTTGGTTCATATGCTGGAAAGGATATGTCAGACAAACAAAATAATTTAAGAGTTAGCAAGCGCAGAGCTGACTGAGAATTCATGCTGAAGGCCATTTGCTACTGACCCCCAGGAGCGTCCATGTCCGAGTTCTGCCCGGGCTGGTGGAAACACTGTGGTGGGCGAGCTTTGGGGTCCTTGATGTTAAGAACTCTGATGAACCATGCTGAGATCCAAGATCACTGTGATTAACTTACAATGTGCTGGAAGGGCCATTGTTGGCTATTTTGTTATCCTGAAGTCTCAACCTCTGTGAATAAAGTTGTTTTTTCATTAACCTCTCAGGGACTGGTTCAGTGGATTACTAGGGGGAATAAGCAGTGTAACAGGAAAGGGGAGACTGGGATCATATCTGGGAACCCCAGCAGTGTTTCCCAGGTTATGGCTTCTGAGGGAGGAGGGCTCGTGCGTGGACTGGAGGGCAGGACGGAAAGCCCCAGGACTGGAGGGTGTTGCCTGAGGGTCCCCAATAAGATGAAGATTCTGCTGAGTGGGATATTCTTTTAATGTTTTCTCTTTATGTTTGATTTGCTATCTTTTGTTAATGTATGATGCCTCGTTTCTGGAGAAGCAAATATTCTAATACCGTCATTTACAAAGGATGGCATCTTAGAGTTACAATTCCAAAAAGCATAGTACAGACATTTTTCTGGCGTAGAAGGAAAAAGGCAGGAGTATGTGTCACTCCGTCAGTATTTATACATACATAAGGAGGAATTCTCTTACCTCAGCCCCTCATTCATCTGGTTGAGGAAAGCATACAGAAATGGACAGTGGGGTCATCTTCTGTGGATTCTACACAATTCCGTGTGCGCTACTCCCTGCTAAGGAGAAAGAGGCGCTTTGGGACTTAGGGATCCAAATAGCTGTTCTAATGTCCCAGTTTTAGTCCTGTGCTCCTGATTGTGGATCAGTGAGACCAAGAACAGGTTTCCAGTCTTAATAAAAGCAGAATCAGTGAGATTTTGAGTAAACCGGAAGCAACCATATTGTCCTGTTCTTGGGCAATGCAAAATCTGCCTCTATGTTCTCGTCTACACAAAAGGAACAGATTCTGTTTCCTGTAGGTGACCTTTCTCTTGTGTACACACACACACACACACACACACACACACACGCACGAGTACACTGAACATAATGGGGGATATGGCAGGTGTATGTACAATGATAAGTAAGTGTATATGTATGTATGTACACATGTACATATCTGTATATGTGTATATATACGTGTGTATATATACTTTCTACACACACAAATGGTCAGAAATTCATCTTTTTTGCGTAGTTGAGACAGATAGACTCGGATCAAATGCTGATTTCTTTTAGAATAACCCAAGTACTGGCACTTTTGGAAAGATTTTGTTTTGCTGTAGAATTTGAACAAGGAATTATTTAGTTTTTTGCACGATTATAGTGAAACTAACCGGAGAAGGCAATGGCATCCCACTCCAGTACTAGAGTCAGACACGACTGAGCGACTTCACTTTCACTTTTCACTTTCATGCATTGGAGAAGGAAATGGCAACCCACTCCAGTGTTCTTGCCTGGAGAATCCCAGGGACGAGGAAGCCTGGTGGGCTGCCGTCTCTGGGGTTGCACAGAGTCAGACACGACTGAAGCGACTTAGCAGCAGCAGCAGCAGTGAAACTAACAAAGACATTATAAGAGAGTCTTGGAAGACATACACATCTGAGACCTTTACTTCCTGGACTCTTGCAAGGGTGTGGGGATTCTGCAAGGGCCTTTGTGTTTTCCTTTCTTGGGTATTTCCTGGCTCCTGTGGAAGCTGATGGCCTCCTGGTTCTCACATGCCCCACGAGGTTTTCCAGAACCGGAGGAACAGGATATGTCTGCCATTTTCCAGTACAATCGCACCTCTCTGGAAAGGAGCCTACCTGCGGTCTCTAGCGTTTCACTAAGAGTGCTCATTGTCTATCCACGTGTGGGTTAATGAATCAGCCACACTGGATTTTATTGTTACAGCCGAAGGCCGGAGCCCGTGGCCAGGAACGCACACGCCTGTGTGAGCGTCATAACTCGGTGTGCTTCACAGCAGCTAGAATCTTATTTCCATGAAGCAGGGGTTGTTTCATACAGTCAAAAATATACATGATCATAATCCAGCTTCATTATTAAAATTGAAGAGCATGAGTTTGTTGGAAAAGTAAAACCTTTTTTTTTAATCCACATTTCAAGCAATTTGTATACCTGAATACCCAAGTGGCAAGTTCTCATCTACATTTGTCTTTTGTCTTTGCCCCAGACTCGGGGTTCTGCAGGGTCAGACAGATTCCCATAGATGGTACAGTGACCTAGAGAGGGTCACAGTGAGTGGTGGGGCCTGGGCCCAACTGGGCAAAGATTTGTCACAACTTCCCTTTTCTATCAGTGTGAAAATCAGGGTTCCAGGAGGAAACAGAACCTGACTTAGATGAGCCACTGGAAGGAGACTGGGGTGGAGGGACTCTTTTCAGGGGAGTGGGAGGAATGAGTGTAGATGCGGCCACAGCACTGACAGGAGCAGAGTAGGGACACCCAACTCCTCTTCTGTCTTCCACCCTCACCATGGTGCTTCTGATGGCTAAACCCACCAGAAGTCCAGCCTACAGGGAGCCCAGGTAACAGCAGTCCATAGGGGTTAGCCTGTAGGGGCAGAGAAGGGTACAGAACATGCCACAGTGGGGACAATTCCAACAGAGCATGGCCAGGACAGTGGGCAGGGGGGGTCTTTCCTCTGGAACCTGGACCACACTGTTGACGTCCAAGAGCCAAAATCAGAATGTCTTACTGAGTTGCTGGGGCCTGGGATGACTGCACATAGTTTGTATCCGTTTGTGTTTGTCAAGCATTTAAAACAAAGCTGTTCCTTCCTGGGTAGTAGGCAGAACATGACAGATGCTGTCTAACTCTTCCAGAACCTGTGGCCCACATGCTGGTGTGGGTGTCCTCCAGCCGGAGTCCAGAGGAGGGAGATGAAGGGAGTATCCCAGCCCAGCAGCAGCGAGGTTGGGCCTCTGGGAAGGGGGGTGGCCCCCTGCTGCTCACAAGCCCATGTCACCCTGGACAACACCTAGCTTACAGCTGGACTCAGGTCCCCATCCTGTGCAAAGTGAACATTGCGCATACCCTTCTCCCGGGGTCACACTTCTTTCCCAGGCAGTGGTCACCTTCTTCTGCTCCACACATTCCCAGGTCTCTCCAGACACACCTACTGCGAGGAAAACCCTCGCATTAATGTCTTAAGACTCGTTACCATTCAGTGATTCGAGGTTCAGGTGAAGGAGCATGTTAACCTCATCAAGACTGTGCCCACCAGACATAGGCTAATAATCCAGCTCCCCTAATAACCCAGTTGCTGTGTGACATCAGCAAAATGACTTAACCCTTCTGTGCCTCAGCTTTCTCATCTGTACAGATGGGAGCAACATTAGTAACCGCCTCGTCAAGCTGTTGTGAGGAGTAAGTTTTATGATGGGTCTAAGTTCCTAGTTCTCACCAGCAAAATGGACTAGTACTAAAGCCTTCAGCACCGGGCAGCTGTCAGAACTAAATTGGTGACCCCATGGACCGTAGCTGCCAGGCTCCCCTGACCATGGGATTCTCCAGGCAAGAATACTGGAGTGGGTTGCCATGCCCCCTCCAGGGGATCTTCCTGACCCAGGGTTTGAAACTTTGTCTTCTGCATTACAGGCGGATTCCTTGCTGTCTGAGCCATCAAGGAAGCCCAAAACAGTAAATATATATACATAAAATATATGGCGTGCAGGAAGCATTCGGTAAATGGGAGGTCTCATCTCTGTATACAGGCGTAGCCTCTAATCTAAACACTTTTGTTTTACGAGCGCATTTGTGATGTCTCAGTTTTGTAACAAAATCATGAACCCACAGTCCTGCTCGCGTTCCTAATTCCTAGGTGGTGGGAGCCTCCTGGGCGGACTTCTTCAGCTCTTCCTCCAGGGCAGGCTGGCAGCCATTTCATCTCTTCCTTGCAGTCTTACAGCTCTTGAGATGATCCAGCCATTTGAACACGAAACCAAAAGCAAAAAAAAAAAAAGCTGTCATACCCGGCAGGGGATCCTCGGAAACCACAGGAGAGCGATTTTCACAGAGGAGAGCCAGTCCTTTGGTGTTTCCTTGCTTTGCCCGGGAGCTTAGAAGGGGCTTCTCAGGGCTGGCCATCCAGCCATTGTGAACTCAAGGGCCCTGGGAATGAATGCAACTCTTTATTTTTGCCCCCCTCGCTCGGGCTCCGAGCACCAAGATCATGCTACTGTAAGGAGAGGCTCCACCCCTCTCCCAGGGACAAAGGGACCAGACTGGGGAGCCGCTTTTCCTAAATTCATGTTTCATGGCCCGCCTTATAAAGGGTAAGGAACATTTCTTTAAATGCTGTGTCTAAATATAGCAGGGGCTGGGTCAGCTAGAACATTTTTAGAAAGCACATTACAAATCAGGAATGTTTTGGAGAAATAAATAAACTTTCCCACATTTTTGGACTTTGTGTCTGCCCTGTGGGCTCCATCTTGAGAGCATGATGGGGGGGCGGGGCACGGAGACAGTGATGAATAATTCATGATGGGCTCTTGCTGGTGCCCGGAGCACCCTGCAATGACGACTCCTTCCCTTCCTTGGGCATGGGAGACACTGTTAGCCTAGGGATAGCCCAGTATCTGAGTAAGGGCCACTCAGTGACATAAGGAAGATGGGATTCAGGAGAAATACATCTATTTCCAGTGTGTTTCATTTCTTGTCTCTGCTGTTTGTTCCAGGGGTTCCTTGGCTTTCCATGTGGGGTGAGAGCAAATCCAGGGGCCGAGTGCTCACCCTTCTGATACAGGATGACCTCCCAGTGTTTGTGTCCTGCTCCCAAGGGCTCCCACTCCGCTGGTCTGTGGGGGGACCAGATGGCATGTTTCTGAAGGCTCCGCAGGAGGGTCTGCTCTGCAGCCAGGACCGTGAGCCACGTATCGCGGTTCCAAGGCCCTCAGGCGCATCTCCAGGGAGGAAGGAATCGTGCAAAGGGGTTGTTCGCCTCTTATTCTTTCTTCTTATTTATCCACATTTGTACTCAATTTCCACTTGATCAAAATAGTCTCCCCACATGATGGAGGACGAATCAAGGCCACCGGATCCTAAAGTGCCTGTTCTCTTTCACACCGTCTTTGCTGCCTGAGCTAGTGCCTCACCAGTATCGACCCACACTCAGCTCGGGGTAAAGGATGCACATATGTGTAGGGATTCCCAGAAAGAAGTAAAAACGTTTCTATTTTCCCACAATCAGGAACATGTTCCAAGTGCCTTTGTCATCAGAATAGTTTGATATTCTTCATCCACCAAATAGTTATTAAGTGCCAGGCCTGTGGCACACCTTAGTCATACATAAACAGCCCAGGCCCGGGTCCTATCCTTGAGGGGCTTATATTCAGCGAAGTATATTGACAGGCACCAGTGAGGGCCCTGTTGATATTTATGGTTACTCAAAATCTTTTAAACACTTTCCAATTCCTGTTAGATTCCCATTCTTTCTATCTCATCTTTCAAATACTAAAAGAAAAGAAGGTGGCTCTTGCTCACCTGTGTGCTAGGCCAGGGCCCACCACCAGATGTACAGGTGTGGCCTTGGGAGCCAGGTGGGCCAGGAGGTGGGGTCGTGTACCTGCTTGGATGCTGTGGATCATGGGAGTGGTCCTGAGACCTGGAGCTGTGAAAACCACCCAGGATTTGAAGTTCTCAGGTCCTGCTGGAGGCGGCAGCTTCTGCGGTGGCCAGCTCTGTGGTCCTGGCAGCTTGGGACCAGGCTACCAAAAGCTGTAGCCTTTGTAAAGATCCTGTGAGCGGCTTGCAAATTCTTCCTGTATAATTGAAGGAGTGTTTGCAGTAAAAACTTAAGCCAACAAAAGAGTGATAAGATCTCTGAGGGCTAGTCATCACTGCAGTGTTTGCGGAGTACTCAGGCTCTGCTGGGGTGTAAGGACTCAATGTATATGATCACTCATTTACTTTTCCTGGGTCTGTGAGCTAGGGACGGTAGTTTCCCCACTTTTACAGGCGGGGTAGCAGGTTCAGAGAGCTTAGTCACTTCCCAGGGTCCCATGACCCATGCGTGGCAGAGCTGGGTTTGGACCCAGGCTTTCCGGCTCTGCGGCACCCTCCATCGTCAGACTCCGTCCTGAGGTCTTGTGTGCACAATCTCTTTCATCTTGAGGTAAACTTGGGAGCTGGGGAACACTGTGTCCATTTTATTACTGATATTTTACCAGTACTCAATCCGTCCCCCCGCTGGCCAGGTTTGCAAAGCAGATCCTTGACAAAGCACCACACCCAGGCAAGCATTCCTGTCTTTAAAGCTCGTAGCCACTCTTCTGTATCACCCGACCAAGCCTGAAAGCAGGGAGCCTACAGGGTGAATACCTCCTCACCTCCTGAAGTGGAAGAGACAGGCAGGGAACACACCTCCTAGCAGACAGCATCCTCCATGAGGCCTTCAGTGGGGTCTGCATGTCAGAACCTTCCAGTGAGCTTGACAAATTGAGCTGCCCAGACCCCTCTACGGGAGACGCTGGAGATTCTAATGCAGAATCTTCACCTGGTCCCACACTGGTCGAGCAGGCTGGTTCTCACCAGGGCAGTCTTACCCCTGGGGCAGTTGGCAGTGTCTGGAGGCGTTTTAGATTCTTGTAACCAGGGGAGGTGTGCTAGCGGCAGCTAGGGGGTTGAGGCCAGACATGCTGTGAACATCCTATAGAGCACAGGACAGCCCCTCACAATGGAGAATTATCTGACTCTACAGCCCTGAGATTTGAGAAACCCTGGTTAGTTCCTCTGTGTGATCTCCACACCCAAAGAACAGAGTTAGTGGCATAGGCCATATTTCTATCTCCTTCCCATCTCTCTGGGATTTTCAAGCTAAAGGGCCACAGAAAGCCTCTTGCTCAGGGATGCATTTTTGGATCTTCTAGCCCAGCGAGCTGAAGAAGAGTAATTTGACAATTTTTAGGAGCCACCTTAAAAAAGAAAAAGTGAAAAGAAACAAGTAAAGTTCATTTCAGGGGTCTATTTTATTTAACCCCACCTATCCAAGGTACTGGGCTTCCCTGGTGGCTCAGATGGAGACCTGGATTTGATCCCACTTCAGCATGTGGTTTAATATAAAAATTATTGACATGCTTTACATCTTTTTGGCACCAAGTCTTGGAAGTCCAGTGTGTATCCTGTGCTAACCACACATCTTAGTTTAGACGAGCCGCATTTCACGCACTCCGCCTCAGCCTGAGGGATGCACAGCTTGATTCTCTTTGCTTGCCCTTTCACACACTTTTAGAGGATTCTGCAGCTCTTTAGAGTACTTATCCCAACTGCAATTAAGTAATTATTTGCCCAGTAATGAGTTTTGCATCTGTCCCTCCCCACGATGCAATGCGCTCTTGAGGGCAAAGGTCACATCATTCTCTGCTGTGCCCCTTTTTTCCTATCATGTCCAGCCTAGAGCCTGCCACTTAGCAGGCCTCCAAAAATGTTTGTTACAGGATTGCATTTCTCCACGCCTGGCTTTCCTGCCAGAGTGAGCGTCCCTTGGCTTGTGATCCAACGCTTGGTGCGGAGCAGACAGTGAACACTTGTAGAATGATCCCGGGAAAGTGCTTATCTGACTCCTGGTGCTTTTCTCCACACAAGGCTGTTCACCCCTTTACTTGCTCAGCCCAGGGCGGGCGGGTGGTGGGGCTCACCTGATGGGTAAACCTGGGCAGACCTAGAGAGGCATCCAGGGTCCCAGTCTGGCTCTTTTTCCCTGGGAGTGAGCTGCCCTCTATTTTGCTCTCAAGGATCTGCCCACTGCCCCTGGTCCACGGGGTGGGGGCTGTGAGAATCCAGAGTGGCTGCTGACTACTGGGCAAATCTGCTGCTTGCCATGGGTACAAGCCCCTGTCTCCAGCTGAGCTTTCAAAATACATATTTTTGACGTCTCCCTGCCCAATCCTGTCATTTCCTGAAGGGTTCGGGGTTCAGGCAAGCTCCTAGTTTCACTGGCGAGGACCACTCCAAGAAGCAGGGAGGAGAAGGCACAGAGTTATACAGTGGGGGGTTGCATGGGGGCCCCCCGCTCCCAGTCTGGAGTGCGGGAGGGGGGTTAGGCCACAGCTCATGAGAAACAGGCATGTCTGGACTCTGGATGCGCCTCTGCAGGCAGAGACCTCCCCGAAGAATCAAAGGGGAGGGCGGTCTTCACAGTGCAGTGGACGAGACCCAGGGGTTCCATATTTAATCTCTGCGACTTCCCAGAGGGGCAGGGAGAAGGTTCAGACTGCAGGCGCGACCTCTGGATTTATGGGTTTGCGAGTGAGCTGTATCCCAGTCCCCTCTGGCGAGAGGATGCTCCTTGGAAGCTGGAGTTGAGGGGGCGGGGGTGGGAGGGCTGGGATCAAGGAGGCGGGGTGGCAGCTGGGGACTGTGAGAAACAGGAAAAGTCCTTCGAGCTCCATTAAGAGCAAGCGGTTGTCTTTCCCAGCAACAGAAATTCTCCATGGGCCCCATAATTCATACTGCAGAGCTGAGCCTGAAATCAGCTCCGAGAAGCTGCACTTGGTATGACAGCATCATTAGGATGTGTTCTGTGGTTGCATGTGTGTGTGTGTGGTTGCGTGTGTGTGTGTGTGTGTGTGTGTCAAAGCTGGGAGGCAGAAAGAGACCTGTGGGAGAGCCAAGATGCTCCGTCCCTGACTCTCCCTCCGTCCCCAGATCCCATCCCCACCAGCACCCAGCATAGTTCCATGAGGGTCATAAGGATTCCCTCAGTGTCTCCCGGTGCTTCCTAGGACTTTGTTTTCATTAGCAAAGCAATATGTAATAATAGTTGTTAAAATAATTGTATTTCTGTTTTTACATCTGTAAAGATTAAGTTAAACAGTATGAAGCCCATTAAAGTATTTCATGACACGCTGCTGTGAACTGCCCTTCATTCCCACTGCTACTATTATTCCAGAGTAAACTTCAGAGATCAGGCGGCTGCCATGGAGGGTTATTTATAGCGGCTCATTCATCAATAAAAAAACTTCAAAAGGAATCTGTTACTCTTCTATTGGGAAGCCAAAGAAAACTCACATAAAGACAGCCCTGTTAAGAGACAAAGCGGAGGCGACCGCAGGACGGTTTGTGAAGCGAAATCCTGATTTCTAACAAATACCATGTCGCAGAGAGAGATTGCTGGCAACGTGAATCCATTTAAGCAACTGGCTTCCCATTGGATAGTTAAAATAAGCTGTTAAACAGTTGTATTTACGTTGGCTTCAAAGGGCCCGAGTCTCCTCTTTGGGTTTTAAAAGTGTAATAGGTTTGTGATCTTGACATAGCAAAAGCAAGCTCTTTTTCATCTGAAGCAAGCCCAGGGCCAGGCTCATCCCTGCGCCTTTGGGGTATGGTTTGATCTACAGTTTTCTTGGCGCTTGGTGTGAAACTAGATGGAGAGTTAGTCTCCCATGGCAGGTGGACCATTTACTGAGCACTTGCTGTGTTCTTGGTACTGCCCCGTAGAAGCAGGTGTTACTGGCTCTGTTTTACAGATGGGAGAACCATGGTGGGGGGAGGTTGAGTCCATACCCATCAGGTGTCCCATCTATAGGACCCCGTCTTTGGTGGCATCTTAGAACTGAAGTGACGGGGCTGGTATCGGACTTTGAAGCATGACGAGATGCAGCCGCTTGCATGTTCCCAGGCAGAACAGCCAGGCAGGCCAGCGTGAGAGTGTCAGCGGAGACAGACACAGGGAGCCCCGGCATGTGGTTGCGTTTCTGTGCCTGGACCCTAGACAGGTTCTGGGAGGCGCAAGGCTGGGCTACGGAAAGGACACTGTTGCCTGTGAAGGACTCTGTTGTGCAGACACCTTGTCCTCGTGGAGGCGGAGGCTGGAGGGTGGGGGACAATGCAGGCCTGAGCCTCCATAATTATCGGGCAATTAGCCATGCTGGGAACTCTGCCCAGTGAGAGAAGTACAGGCCTTCTCTGATTTATTTTTCCCAGCCTTGGGATGTAAATACTAATGACAGGCCCATCTTACAGATGAGGGGACTGAGACTCAGTGAACAAATCTTCTTGGGGTTAGGGGGGAGGGGGTGGTGGGCTGGGCTTGGACTCTGCACTTAAGATGGCGGGGTGTCTCTGCTTTACCCCTCGACCTCTCCTCGGCTAAGGAGAGTGGATAGCCTTGGATTCAGACAGGCCTGTGGCGACTGGTCACACAGCTGGTCCATGGCGCAGAGCTGGCCGAGGGGGCCAAGCCCAGGCTGAACACCCAGCCCATGCGCCTTGGAGCAGCGGTGCCTTCGGGGTGCAGGCGGCTGGGGAGCCCGCCCTATCTGATCTGGAAATCTGGCTGCGCAGCTCGTTAGCAAGTTATTCAGCCTCCTGGAGCCTCGGATTTCTCACCCCTCAAGTGGGGGTGATGACATCAAGGCGGTGGTGAGGATGGAGTGGGGTGAGGTCATTTATCTGCAGTGACTGGCACCACGTCACCATCAGCACCGTGGGCAGGCATGGCGGGTCCCCGGGCCAGACCAACGCCAACAGCCTCACATGGAGAAACTCAAGCAGTCCCTCCAACCGCATTCGGATGGGAGCCATTAGCATCCTTGTTTTATAGGTGAGCCAGCTGGGCCACAGGGTCCCTGGCAGCTCGCTCCGCGCCGCATGATGGCTCTGCGCGGTGGAGCTGGGGGGCGGGCCGGCTTCCCTCCTCTCAGCGCTCTCCCATCCGCCTCTTGGACAGGTCCTCTGTGCGCAGGGTGGATGCGGTGACCCTGCAGACAGCGTGACACGAAAGCTGAGAACTGGGGCTTATTCTGGGAGCAGGGGACCACCGATGGATGTGTTTCTGCACCTCTCCCAGGACACCATCCTTGAGGATGCTTGATGTCAGTCGTGCTCCAGAATGGTTCCTGGTGGTGCTCTGAGATGCAGCCTGAGTGTGACCTGGGGATCGGGAACCTCAGCTCCCACACCCTGGCATCACTGCTGCGTGTCTCGACAGGTGACCTCAGGGGCCCTGGGCCCTCAGCCCTGTCTCCTCACAAGTAATAGAAGGAGTTCTCTGGGGCTGGTTGAGGGCTGCTCCGCTGTCTCATGCCTGGGGTCTGCTCAGAGGGACCCCCACGTATCCGCCTGGCCATAGGCCTCCCTCTGGAGGGACCTCCTTACAGAACACGCACTGGGGTTTTGTCCCGAGCCTGTGGCAGGCCCATCTCAGTGCAGAGCCAAGATTGCACTACTTTCTTTAGCTGAGAGCCATCTGAGTTCCCCCAAAGGGGGCTTTGGCGGAGGTTGGGAGGGAGACTTGGAGGACATCTCTAATCGGGGGTGGGAACCTGAACTGGCAACCTACTCCAGTGTCCTTGTCTGGAAATTCAATGGACAGAGGAGCCTGGTGAGCTGCGGTTCATGGAATCACAAAGTCACACAACAGCACGCACACCTGAACAGAATGGAAACGCTGCCTTTTGTGATTTCTCTTAATTTCCTGTCATGCAGTTAACAAGAAGAGCAAGTGGCCACATGGACCAGAATCCCTTTATGGAGCTGTCCGCTGGAGCTCTCTGCTCACAGTTTTGGCGTGTGGGGGGGGGCCTTTGCTCACCAGGGGAGGGGACGCTAACAGCTGCCCTGTGTGGTGTCCCCAACTTGTGCAGCGGGTCCTTCTCGAGACCCGCCATTATCACAGGATGAATTCAGCTGCATGTTGGGTTTGCCAGCCATCTTGCACTGTTTTTAAAATGCTTGGGGTCTGATAAAACCAAAAAAGATATTTGCCAAGCTCCATTCCCCTTCATTTTTTAAACCCATGCGGATTTTAAGGGGAATTTAATCCATATGTTTCTGATTCATTTGCTCTTAACTCATCAAAACCTTGTTTCGAAAAAGCTATTTGATGTCCAAGGAACTTTTGGAGCTGGGTTTTAAATCTTTTAAAGTCCTCCCTTCCTGGCTTTGAAATGAGATGTTGCTGTTTGCCAAGCATAAATGAGTTCCCTAGCTGAAAAAAAGTTCATGTTTGGTTCACAATTAGAGAACTGTGAATTCTCAGTGGGCTGTGAAACAGGCAAAACCTGCCCCCTTTGAAGACCCGTCAGGACCCCCTTCCCCAAATCCAGGACCAGGGCCCCCCCACCTCTGTGTCCAGGAGCGCATGCTGTTGGCCGGGCGATGGACAAGAATGATGCATCTTTTTACTTCAGCACCTGGAAGATGGTTTTAAGGACCGGTCTCCACACATTTAGGAGAATGGAACTTAGGAGGGCCTTCCGACATGTTTGTAAAGGCTGAATTATTTCAAACTTTTTATCCTGGAACCTTTAAAACACACAGAAGAGTAGAGAATGTCTGCATGTCCTACTCACCAGACTTCAGCAGTTATCAGTTCCATATCAACTTTACCTCTGAGATGAAGGCTTGATTTTGTATCATTTCATTCTTCTATATTTCTGCCCATAGCTCTAAAACATGAGGAAAGACTCTTTAAAGGTGTCCAATACCCTGATTACAAATTGGTAATAAATTCCTCAATGTCATAAAAATCCTGAGTCATTTCCCCTCATTTTTTCATAATTTTTAAAAACTGGGTTCTTTGAATCGGGATTTAAACAAAGCTATACATTGGGTGGCTTTTAGTCCTTTGATTTCTTTTTTTTCTTTTGGCAATTTATGTGTTGAAGAAACATCATTTATCATGTGGGATTTCCCACATTTTGGATTTTGATGATCACATTCTTATAGTTAACAAGTTTCTCTTCCCCCCAAAAATGCAATTTCTTAGGGTTTATGTATCTTCTTAAAAATGTCATAGAGTCAATTCTAGTAAAACAATTTATTTTACATTTTGATAGCCTTAATATTTCCTTTTTGTACCTTAAAATATCCCCTGTGGCCCTATGTTTAACTCCATTCTCTGAGTATTAATTGCCCCTCCCATCTCTCTCTCCCTCCCTGCCTCCCCACATATGCTTTTTCACTTGGCACCACAGTTACAAGATATCAAATGCTGCAGTGGCAGGACCTTGTTCCATCATGTACTAAGACCCAGAAGGAATGAGGGGGCAGGAAAAAGCAGAGACATTCTGAAAATGAACACACAACCATAATAATAAACATGCTTTCCCATATTTGATTTTGAGTGTTACATATCATGAGTCACCCAGTGAGAAAGTGAGAAATGCCCCTTCCTATTCTCCTCCACTCCATCCAAAGGCATCAAGGTCGGCTGTCTTTCACTCCCTCTGACACCTGCGGATCTTCTCCTGTAAGGAAAGCAGACCAAGGCCTGGGCGTGGAGGTGGAGCTGTGGGCAGGTAACATTGTCTAGCTAGGGCTGAGTAACACTGTTTTCCCCTTCTTTATCTGCTTTTGGTTACAATCTACATATCAAAGAGGTACTGATAGTCCATTGTCAGCAATTCTTCAAAGTTCACTTTTAAAAATTATTAAAGTAAAAACCAGAGTCAACCTAAAGGAAAATATTAATGAGATCATGGAGAGGTGGTTTGTGCTTTGGTAAACCTCACACTCGGAGAAGGCAATGGCACCCCACTCCAGTACTCTTGCCTGGAAAATCCCATGGACAGAGGAGCCTGGTAGGCTGCAGTCCATGGGGTCACTAAGAGTCGGACACGACTGAGCGACTTCATTTTCACTTTCCACTTTCATGCCTTGGAGAAGGAAATGGCAACCCACTCCAGTGTTCTTGCCTGGAGAATCCCAGGGACGGGGGAGCCTGGTGGGCTGCCGTCTATGGGGTCGCACAGAGTCGGACACGATTGAAGCGACTTAGAAGAAGAAGAAGAAGAAACCTCACACTTCCCTGCTGGCTGATGCTTTGGCAAGCAGGGGAGGAGGGAGACTGGGAGAGGCAGCAAGAAAGTCCGGGTCCTTCTCCTCCTCTTCTTCATAATCTAAGCAGTGAGTGCAGACAGGCACTTCACCTCCTCGAAGTCCGTCTCCCCTGTTGAGTGGGACGTAATCCCTGCCCTGAACCCCCTCCTCCTCTCTCAGGGTTTTGATAGAGGAACAAAGAGATGAGGACTGTGATGCCTTGTAAACAATAGTTATTACGCATAGTCTAATTGTCTCTTTTGCAGCCCTCCAGACACCATTTCTTCCCTCTGAGTCTTCTCCTTCTTCAACAGTCTTTACCCTTCTTGATGCCCCTACTAACTCATCATCCTTCTGTAGCTATAACAGGAGGTAACAACAGGTGCTTGGGGAGAGACTAAAAAGAAAACCACAAATCTTTGTTGGAGGGACCAGAAAAAACTGGAGCTGGCAACCTGGGATTCCTCCAGGGGTTGCAGGTGGATCGGGTTCCACCTCTGGGACACAATGATTGGGCCCAGCCTCAGACACATGATTCCTGTTGGACCAATGAGAGTCCACCACAGGGTTTTAATCACTGAGGAGGAAGTGCTATCTTCTTGAGAAACATGGGAGCCTGGAGATGCCTGTGGCTGTGGTTCCTGCCTTCGGTGGGTTGAGGGAGCTGACCCAAAAGTCACCCAGGGAGAAGTTTCTCCCTTTTCAGTTCTCTCCACACCATCTGACTGTATCAAGGAGGACAGTGTCAGTTTGGTGGTTTCTTTTTTCTTGGATGGAGAAGGGAATGGCAGCTCACTCCAATATTCTTGCCTGGAGAATCCCATGGACAGCGGAGCCTGGCGGGCTTCAGTCCACAGGGTCACAAAGAGTCGGACCGCGTGACTGACACACACTTTTTCTTAGAAGAAAAAAGAGAAGATGGGGGATAAGGTGGGCAGAGAACAGTACTTGAGTCTCTGAGGCTCCCCCTGCCCCAGACATCTGATTAGAGGAGCTGATCAATTCTTAAGCCAATTTACTTAAGCCAGGGTGTGTTGTGTTTTTGTCATCTTCAAACAAAAGAGTCCTAATGAAATACATCTGTTAAAATTACATTTAAAGGCATGTATTGGATGATGACTGCAGCCATGAAATAAAAATACGCTTGCTCATTGGAAGAAAAGCTATGACAAACCTAGATAGCATATTAAAAAGTAGAGACCTCACTTTGCCAACAAAGCTCTGTATAGTCAAAGCTATGGTTTTTCCAGTAGTCATTATGGATGTGAGTGAAAGTGAAAGTCACTCAGTCGTGTCAGACTCTTTTCGATCTTATGGACTATACAGTCCATGGAATTCTCCAAGTCAGAATACTGGAGTGGGTATCTGTTCCCGTCTCCAGGGGACCTTCGCAACCCAGGGATCGAACCCAGGTCTCCTGAATTGCAGGAGGATTCTTTACCAGCTGAGCCACAAGAGAAGCCCATATGGATGTGAGTTGGACCATAATGAAGGCTAAGCACCAAAGAATTGCTGCTTTCGAGCCATGATGCTGGAGAAGCCTCTTGAGAGTCCTTTGGACAGCAAGAAGATCAAACCAGTCAATCCTAAAGGAAATCAACCTTGAATATTCATTGGAAGGACTGATGCTGAAGCTGAAGCTCCAGTACTTTGGCCACTTGATGAGAAGAGTTGACTCATTGGAAAAGACCCTGATGCTGGGAAAGACTGAAGGCAGGAGAAGGGGGTGGCAGAGGATGAAATGGCTGGATGGCATCACCAACTCAATGGACATGAATTTGAGCAAACTCCGGGAGATGGTGAAGGACAGAGAAGCCTGGCATGCTGCAGCCCATGGGGTCCAAAAGAGTCAGACACGACTTAATGACTGAAAAAGAACAACAACGTACGTAGGTACAAGATCCATAACATTTTAGACACGTGGACACTCTCTGGATCACCTCTGGGGCTATGATTTGGAATATTTCTATCACCAGACAGTCAGTACTCTCCCACCCTAGAGGTAACTGATGCTTTGACTTCTGTCCTCATCAGTTAGCTTTATCTGTTCTCGACTGTCGTGTAGATGGACCTACACAGCATGTCTGCCTTCTTTCTCTTGTGTTATGATGGAAGCTCACCCACGTGGTTGTGTGTGACAGTGGCTGGTCTGTCTTCACTGCCAAGTAATATTCTCCTAGATGAAGAGACCACAACCTCTTCATTCTCTGCTGGCAGGAGCCTGAGCTGTTGGCAGTTCCTGACTATTGGGAGTAACGCTGCTATAAGTGGGCGTGCACATGCCTTCTTGTAGAACAGAACCCTCTATTAGACTGGGGACACTCCAGAAAAGGAACTGCTGCTTATGGGTTTTGTGTCCTTTGAGGTTCGTCCTGCCAGACAGTATCCCAGTGAGACAGAACTCTTGTTCCTCCATGTCTTGCTCTTTTCAGAGGGGGTGCGTTTACACTCGCTTCCTCCTCCTCCTTTCCCAGTACATGGCGAGCCCCTGGTATGCAAGAGATATTCAGCTAACTCAGCTCATTTTTGGAGAATGAATACTGATCAATCCCGGTTCCCATCACCCTGCCATCCCAGTCACCGCCAGCGCCCTGATCCCTGTCACAAGGGACGTTCAAGCACCGCCCGTCATGAACCTGATCTTTAATCTCCATGGAGCCCTGAAGGGTTGGCAGATGATGAAGCTGAGGCCCAGTGAGCTACTCACTCTGTCCCAAGATTCCTAAGTGGGGCTGGGAGGCAGGTCTGCCCAAGGCCCGTGGGCTGTCACCACACTGCCTCCTCCAAACACCTCCTCCACCTCTGGTGCCTCTGCAGCCCGTCTCCCAGATGGCTCCGTGCTTGTCTGTTCCCGTGGAATGGTTTTCAGGGTCCAGAGAATTTCTAGACAGCTCGGCTTCCCCCGGGATGTCTCTAGGGGCTACCGTCTGTTTATAAATGCCCCCTGGGCCTTTTCCTTTACTGGCCTTTATTGACAAATAAATGGCTGACTCACAAGAGTAAAAATATACTTCTGCTTTAGAGTTGTGTAGAGTTATTAAAAGTTTGTTGTGTCTACTCAGATGGTACAGCCACTGCCCGAAGACAAGGCAGCTGATCTGACTGCAGGACAGACACAGATAAACGTTCCCTCTCCTGACTCAGTCACGGCCATATGTTGGAGGTCACAGCAACAAGGCCAGCGAGGTCCTAGGGTCGGGCCCCGCTGGGGTTTGGGTGGAGTGGCAGAGCGCTGGGTCTGGAGCTGGGGACCTGGGTCAATGCCACAGCTCTTGTCATTTCCCAGCTGTGTGACCCTGGCCGAGTCCCCTCCGCCCCAGTTGGAAAGTGGGAATCACACAGCTTGCCTCCGGGGTTGGTAGGAGGAGTAAGCAGTTTCAAACAGTGCCAGAGTAACCATTAGAGGTACGAAGGGTGGGCCTTATAAGAGCTGGGAGAGGAAGGCTGTGGCCAGGAACGCCCTCAGGCAGGGCTTGGGAGCTTGCCCTGGGAAGCTGTTGTGTGTTTAGGCAGGGTGAGGGCTCAAGGGCAGGGCGCTGGCGGCCTCTGCTGCAGTAGAGGTGGTCGCTGCCCACCAGAAAGCTGCTCAACCCGAGGCTGGAGAAGAGCCCAGCCTCTTAGTCCAGACCCCCTCGCAGTCGGGTGCCCTCCTGCCATGAACTTCCACAGTGCTTCAGCTCCCTCAGTGGGCAAGCACCTGATGCTTTGAAAGAGAGATGGGATTTTCCATGCAAGTGAAGTGAAAGCCGCTCAGTCGTGTCCAACTCTTTGCGACCCCATGGATTACACAGTCCATGGAATTCTCTAGGCCAGGATAATAGAATACTGGAGTGGGTGGCCGTTCCCTTCTCCAGGGGTCTCCCCAACCCAGGGATCAAACCCAGGTCCCCCTCATTGCAGGCGGATTCTTTACGAGCTGAGCCACCAGGGAAGCCCTACCATGCAAGGAAAATGATAAATACTGAAGTCAGGAAAAGACCGCAGATACACTTATCCACAAGCCGGCAAATACGGGCTAACTTCTCAGGCCTTTCCACCCAGTCTGCTCCTCCCCGGCCTCTGGGCCTCCACTGGGCCCTGCAGGCTGCACCGCCAGCTCCAAGTTGGCACAAGCGAGCGCTCCTCTCCGCCTCCCAGCCCTGGTTCCCAGAAGCTCACCCACCAGGCTGCATTCAAGCGATGGGCTTTGGCAACTGTGGTGAGACGGCATCTACATTTCCGAGACGGAAAAGGCTAAAATGATATGTTTTGGCCCCGTCTCTAACCTTTGGAAGGGTGCCCAGCTTCCGACAGTCTCTGACGCTGTTTTGGGGGAGGAAACCTTATGTTGAGGAAAAACACATTGCTTTCCTTCAAGGCTGTTATTTGCTGTTTTTGAAACTCTTGTTGCAGGGGCCACAGACACTGTGTCCCATCGTGTGCCTCGCCACCTCCAAGCGGGGCATCCCCTGGACTCCCAGGTGGGCACAGCCTGGATATTAGTTTCCAGAAAGGCTTAAGGAAGAAAAAGTCTTCTAAGAAAGAATTACTCCTCTGCCCCAAAAACTCACGGTTCCTTCCAAGAAAATGTGCTCCCACCAAGACTGGAAAAAAAATTACCCAGTAAAGTCCTCTTATCAGGAAGGGATTTATCCCTCAGTGACCAACCCAGAGAAAACAGATATGCTCCGTGGTTCACAGGACGAGCCCTGGCTTCCATCTCTTGGCTCTTACAGACGTTGTCATCAACGCCCCCTTTAAAGTCCTACCAAGAATCTATGCATCTGAATTAGATGCAAAATATATGCCTTAACTTGGGAATGGAAGTGTGAAAGTGTTAGTTGAGTGGTGTCTGACTCTTGGCGACCCAATGGACTGTGGCCAGCCAGGCTCCTCTGTCCATGAAATTCTCCAGGCAAGAACACTGGAGTGGGTTGCCATGCCCTCCTCCAGGGGATCTTCCCTACCCAGGGATGGAACCCATGTCTCCTGTGTTGGCAGGCGGATTCTTTACCACTGAGCCACCTGGGAATAATAATAATTAAAAGAAACCAAGCACTGTGCTATTTAAAAGGCAGGTGGTTGAATCCATTGAAAAATCAATTCTAATGGGTTATTTACAGGAATAACTACTTATTTGTTTTTCTTTTACCATTCTTAATGGTTCTTTGTTTGTGTGGGTTTTTAATGACTTAAAATTGTTTCCTAGACTAGTTTCGTACTTGACATGAAAATAAACATTTTTGATTTGGACTTACTAGATGACTCAAATGAGGGGAGGGAAGTGACACTTGGCCTCGTCGGGCCCTTGGCTAGTCTTGAATCACTATCTGAATCTGGGTTTCAGTTTCTGCACTTGTAACACAAGTGATTTGGGGACTTCCCTGGCGGCCCAGTGGTTAAGAATCCGCCTTGCGATGCGGGGCGCCTCAGTTTGATCCCTAGTCAGGGAACTAAGATCCCACAGCCATTTTGAGCCCAGACGCCTTAGAAGTCAATGCAGACAGGCAGCTTCCATCAGTTCTAGAGTAAACATTTAGCCAAGATGCAATAGTACTTCAAATCTCAAAAGATGTGAGAGTGACCTGAAACCCAGGGCGTGGGCACTGAGTCCATCTGGCAGAAAGGTGCCCTTCCTCTTGCAGGGACCCACCTCAGCTCCAGACCGGCCATTTCAGCTCAGGCATCACAGTGGTTCCGGGTAGAAAGGGCCTTTCTTGGGGTCCTCTGTCGCTGGAACAAGGTAGTTTGGGAAGATTTTGGTCATTCTGAGGTTGAGGTCATGGGTGGAAGGAGATCGTGGGAGTCAGGGCTCTGTCCAGGCGGGTTGGGGGGACAGGCCTGGGGGAGGCGTCAGTGATGGGCCAGAGTCAGGCCGAGCTCAGGCCATTTGCGGTGGTCAGCCCCCACTGGGGAATCAGTGGTATCGCCAGCCTGCTTTGCACGCCAGGCACAGAGACAGGGGCGGCTGGAGATGGAGACATGGGGAGAGACACTGGGACACACACTGACACGTGAAGAGGAAACGGCAGCTGCAGACCCGGAGCGCCTGCATGTCGTGAGTCCAACCAGGAAGCCAGTAAACGGTAAGACGCTCACTGCCCTCGAGGTGGAGGAATAGAGCGAGTGGCTGACTAATGCTCCTCCTAGATAGGACAGTGGGGCTGGGGCCCGGGGGCTCTCCTGCTAGCCCCCGTGGGATGGAGACCGAGCTTCCCCCGAGCCCACCACACACAGCCCTCCTCGCCCCACTCCCGCTCTGCACGGCCGCACCTCCCAGCTCACTGCCCTGACAGGAGCTGCACCTGTTCTCAGGCTCCCTGACACAGGCCGTCCAGGATAATGTTCTGCTCTGACGGAAGCTTCTAGAACCTCACTATCCCAGGTGGTGGCCACGTGTGGCTCCTAAGAGCATTGCCACGGGGCTGGAGTAACTGAGGAACTGAATCTTGAATGTCATCAGGTTTCAATGACTTAAATGTAAACAGCCACACGTGGCCGCTGTGGGGGTGGGGGCGCGCTGTGTCTGCTGCTTGGTGGGACCTTTGCCCACAAGCCCCTGCCTTGTTCATCTATCTCTCTATACCGAGGAGAGTGACTGGCGGATAACAAACCTGCATTGCACGAAGATCTTGTTTTGTTTTTCCCTCTTCTGCTACTTATTTTTGGTGGGGGGTGGGGATCTTGGAGATCCAAGAACTAAGTGGAAGTCACTCTCTCCTCAGCAGATAGACAAACAATTCATGAAGGAACTCGACTGGCCAGGCCTGGCCATGGGTCTGCTCTCTGGAGAGAACCATTTTCACACCTAAAAAAATGAGTAATTCTTCAATATAATCAAGTATCCAATTATGGCTCAAACTATCCCAATTGCCATATACACGTATGTCCATATAATCTGTTATCCCCATCTAGTTACCCTATTATCTATTATCTACCCATCATCTTTCTATCTATCCACTATCTATCTACTGTCTATCATCCATCCATCTGTACATCCATCATCCACCTCTGTCTCTGTGATCTGTTCATCCATTGTCTATCTGCATCCATGCATCCGAGTCAGGGTGCGTGAGGGCCCACACACACGTTTGGCATCTGGATGCCTGCTCTTCCCTGCCTGGCCGATTCTCTCATCACCTGGTTGGTGACATAGATAGAATCGGGGCCTCCCTGCAGGTCCAGTGCTGCTTCCTACTTGAGCTCACCTGGGAAGTGACGACTTCTCAGCCCCCAGCTGCGTCTGGCCAGCTCCAAGGCTGACGGCTGTCAGGCCCACCCTCCTATCTCCCCATCGGTCACCCACGATGTGCTCGTCGAGCGTGGAGCGTGGAGCTGGCAGCCGCACAATCTGATACAGCTCCGTCTCGGGCAGATTTCAGCACTCTGTCATCCTCCCAGTCCTGGCGCCAATGTGTGGCCCAGCCCACCGCCAAACGGAGCTGTCAGGCCCCATGGCGGAGTCTCGCATGCTCGGACACGGCCAGGCCATGTCTAGACAATCCCCAGCACCCAAGCAAACACCCTGGGTCTGGTCAGACTGGATTGAGCCTGGCTTCCCAGAGACCCGCAGCCGTCGGGGCTCTGACAACCCTGGGTGCTGTTTTCAGGGCCCATGGCTCCAGAAGGCGGCCCTTTCCTGCTGAGTCTGGAAGCCTGGGGGCGGTGCTGTCACAGCTGAAACAGATTTCCGTTGGCAGCATTTGGGTGTTATCTGAAATGTTGAAAATCGTTTTCTTTTTAATTTCTCCATTTTTCAACCTGACCCTGCAGTCCTCATTTCTTAACACCTATCACATTCAAGCTGGTACAATAAAAATAATATTTATCATGCACACATAACACCTGTTTCCATCCTTACAATGATCTTAGAGGGATCCTTATCATTCCTGTTTTACACAGATGAAGAAAGGAGCCCAGAGAGATTAAGTCATTTGCGCCAAGGCCACGCAGCAGGGACTGGGCTTCAGCCTACGTCTTTCCAAGGTTCCAAAGGTTGGAAGCAACTGATTGTCCAACAGACCTGTTTCTTCCTGGATGGCAAGGCCATGGGATACCGGGGGCAGGAGAAGGGCAGAGCTGAGGGCAGAGTCTGGTAGGACCCCCAAGGATGCTATGGGGACAAGGACCGTCTTCCACGAGGCCCATGGGCCCTGTCCCAGAGTGGTCCTCCTGTTTCACTGATTCCTCTCTCCCCCTCTCCAGAATGAACTCCAGCTACTGTAACAAAAGCACTTTTCCAGGATGCTTCCTCGTGCATGGCAGTCCAGGTGAATAAGAGCTGGGAGTCACGTGCCCACTAGACCACCTGGCCAAGTCTGAGTCCCATTCAAGGCCCCCAGGACACAACACCATCCCTATGTTACAGATACAGAAACTGAGGTTCGGAGAACAAAGGAATTCATCCCCGGCCCCACGGCCACAGGGTTCAGAGCCGGGAGTTTGCAGCCCTGGACCCAAGCACATTAGGATCAGGGGCAGAGCTTTCGGAAAATACAGGATGCCTCTGAGTCCCGGAAACTCACATTCAATCCATGTGAGCTGGGTCCAAAGCTCCTCAGGTGACGACTGTGTTCAACCAGGGTGTAAAACTTGATGTTCCAAGTGGGGTCCCCGGATAAGCAGTACCACCCGGGAGCTTATAAAATGCAGAGTCTCAGGCTCTACCCAGACTCCATTGTTTGGAAAACAGTATTTTTTCCTATCACCTTGGGCACTGGAATCACACCTAGCCAGGCCCACACTGCCCACATACAGCACCCCCAGTTCTGAGTTGGCTGCGACCTGTGCACTGGGGTGGTTAAAACCCTGCAGGCAGCTCCAAGGAGCTGAGAAGTCTAGTCCAGAATCTCTGCTGAGTTTGACTTCTGAGAATGGGCTGGTTCTTAGCATATCTCTTTGGGGTGAAGGACTCTTTCTTCAGTGTAAATAACATTTGTATTTATTGATGAACAAATGAAAAAAGTCACAACAAAAAGGCGACTCACCCTTCTCAGGGCTGTTGTCCTGAACTTGGCTTCATTAGCTACAGGACGTCCCTATATATCCTCTGCTCCTGGTCACCTTGACAAGAACAAGGGCTTGACCACAAGATTCAAATTTAAGGAAATGAGCGTTTAGCAGTAAGAAAATGTTAACTTTGGGGAACATGCCTTACATCTCAGCCTGGCATAGCCAGAACCATGTTCCTGCGACCCCCAATACAGTCTGCTGCAAATGGTATCATTCCATTCTTTTTTATGGCTAAGCAGTGTTCCCTTATATACGCCACATCTTCTATATCTATTCTTCTGCCAGTGGATATTTAGGTTGCTCCCATGTCTTGGCTATTGTGGATAGTGCTGCTGTGAGCGTAGAAATGCACGAATCTTTTTGAATTAGACTTTTGTCCAGATGTATGCCCAGGAGTGGGACTGCTGGATCGTACGGTAGTTGGGGTTTTAGTGTTTGAGGACCCTCCAGCCTGTTTTCCATAGTGGCTGCACCAGTTTACATGCCCACCAACAGTACACTTGTTTGTTCTATTCTACTTCATTAAAGAAATACTGCTTATGAGCCTCCCACTGATTTTTATAATTTATTGGCCCCAAGTGTTCCAAAAATATGTGTGTGTCTCTCTATATATAAAATGGAATATTACTTAGCCATAAAGAATGGAATAATGCCACTTGCAGCAACACAGATGGACCTAGAGATGATCATATTAAGTGAAGTAAGTCAGAAAGAGAAAGACCACTACCTCACGGTATCGCTTAACACGTGGAATCTAAACTATGGCACAAATGAACGTATCTACGGAGCAGAAACAGATGCACGGACAGAGAGAACAGGCCTGTACCAAGGGGGAGGCGTGGGAGAGGGGCGGACTGGGAGTCTGGGTTAGTCGATGCAAACTATTACATGCAGAATGGAAAGCAGCGAGGCCGAACTGCACAGTACAGGGACCTTCCACATCTATGATAAGCCATAGTGGAAAAGATACGAACAAGAACATGGCTGCATAACCGAATCAAATTGCTATAAGCAGAAATTAACACAACGCTGTAAATCAACTATCCTTCAATCAAAAAAAAAAAAAAAAAAGAATGGACAAGGCTAGAATAGCATAGAAAATTGCAGACCGTAGCAGGAACATGGCTCTGGCTATGCCAGGCTGAGCTGTAAATCATGTTTCTCATCGTGCCTGGGCTACAGACAGGTGATCCCGAGAGTGAGATGTGGTTCTGCCAAGCTGTGCTGGGGCCCTGGACTGGGAGAGCCATCAGGCTAAGTCCCCTGGAGGTGAAAGGTCAGCTAGCAGATTAATTAGTGGCTGGGGAGGGGGTGGTGAGCTGACTGCAGGTCTCCCCACCTCCACCACTACTGGGATCCCATGATTCTCCCCAAAGGGCAGTCTCCCCTCTTTGGAGGCCAGCCCATGGGTTATACGGGGGGCTGTGTGGTCCTCCGCTGGGGCATTTGTGTGACCACAGCCGTTGGTGACAGGGAATGCTATCCCAGGCCTCCGAAGGGTCCAGGGAGAGTCAGTTACGGAGCAGGAAAATTCCAGCCCCCAGGCTGCCCTCCAAAGCCTGGGGCCGAGAGGCTGGTCTGGGCAGGAGAAGCCAGAGAGCAAGCCTGCGTTCCCAGGCCGAGGTCCCCAGGGTGTCCGAGGCTTCTTTGATCTGAAACAGATCCCTCTGTGTCCCCAGCGGCACCCTGCTGAGCGTCTGTCCGCTCTGGGTTGGAAGCCGGACGTCTCGGCCTCATTTAAAGGCGTGGGGCCCTACTCCCCACGTCTGCTGCTCACTTCTGTAGAGGCTGTGCAGCTGGGGTTGGTGGCTGAGCGGGAGCCCCGTCCTGTGGTCCCGGGGACAGGCGCCTTCCCAGGGCCCCCGGGTCCTCTTGCCAGGGGATGTCAGCTTGCTGTGACCTTGCACAAAGCATCACTACATGTGGATAATATGTGCCTCTGGTGACATCTGAATTACTGCCTCCGGTCCAGGAGAAGCTCTGAGCGTCCTCGGGGCCTGATGGGCCCCCTTGTCTCCACTCATCCACGCCCTCCCGACTGCCTGTGCCCCCATGCCTTTCTGCCCTGACAAATGTCTTCGAGCACGCCGAGCTCAGGTGTTGTGACCTCTCTGTGATGCTGATGTGTAACAGGGCCTGGCCTGACAGGCAGGTGCGGGACAGGCAGACACCAGGCACCCGTGGGTCTGTGACCCTTGCAGCTGATGGGGGTGTTCCCCAGAAGCCGACTCTGGGAGAAGCATCTGAGTACACCCTTTCTTTGGTCATCACTGCCTCGTAAAAAATAGCCCCAAACTTAGCAGCTTCAGACAACGGCTGGCAGGTGTCCCTGTAGTCAGCAGTCACCCCTACCTGGCGGGGACCCGGGGACACACAACAAGGCCTCTGCAGCTCTTTAGTCTTCCTGCAACTCTGGCAAGCTGTGCTCTCACGGATTTGGAAAACACCTCTCCAATGAAGATTAGAGACTCTCGAGACAATAATTGTCAACAGACTGGGAGTCCGGGTCTTCACTTCACTGCTGACAGCTTTAACGGTGGCGCTTCTGCAAGATGAACTTCCATCGAGATAGACTGCTGATCTGTGTCTTCAGTGTCAGGGGGAGGGGGCTAGCCAGTTGTGCCTGGGGGTCAGAGCCCTGTTTGAAAAGTGAAGGGTGTTTTCCTTGATAGGAACTTTCGAGAGCAGAAGCCTTTTGCCCCTCCCTCTTCGGGCACACATCGGCCTCCAGCGGGCCTTCTGAGAGAAATGCACACTCAGGTTCTAGCGGGGAGAGGAGTCCACGGCCTCTGGGCGGGGTAGGGTTGACCGCGAGCTCAGTGTTTTCAAGGTGCATCACGGTGCCACCATACGACCCTCCACCTCTTCCCTTATCCAGGCTTCCCAGTGATTTCTGGGATCCACTTGTGAGGACAGAACCCTGGGGGATCTTGAGGAAGGAGTGGGTCCATCCCCCTCTATACGGGTGCCTTGGAACCATGTGGAATCACAGGGTGAGATTGAGCCCCAGGGGTGTCTCTTCCCGCTAAGCATTTCCCAACTGACCCTCAGCACATGTTATAAGAAGCCTGGCCTTTGGAGGAGGTGGTTTTCATCCTTAAGATGAAAATGCTGGTGTTTAACCCAAACAACTCTGGATCAATTATTTTTTCTTGTTTCTTACTCTCCTTTTCTCTCTTTTTGGGTACAGGAAAGTTATTGATTGGATACACAGATGTGTTTAATGTTTTAAGTCAGTTCACAGTACATGTGGAGTCGACTAAATATCTCTGGGCAGTAACTAGCCCAGAGGTTGTTCATTACAGCTGTGAATGGGAGGCTGCCAGTGAGAAAGATTTTTAACATTGGGATGATGGAGTGGAGTGGTGCGGGATGTTTGCTGACTGTTTCCACATGATGCTTTAATATCAGCGAGAGTGCAGGGTTGGCTTCTAAGCTCTCTGGTGAAAACCCAGAGACGAGCTCCATCACCAGCCCCAAACTACTGTTAGATTCCTAGTTGTGAGTTATTAACTAGGCTTCTTCCTGCTCCTTCTCACTTCAGTCCTTTATTTGCAAGTACATAAACACCCACAACACAACGGTTGTTCCAGGTTTCACTGCCCAGGATTTCTGCACCAGTCCACCGCAGCCCTGCTCTTTGTATGCTGGGACACTGACCCCCTCCGTCTTCTGCCCAGACCGATGACTGTGGTGTGAGTCACGCTGTGCACCAGCAGAGGCTCAGACACGAAAGGTGATGCTGGGTCCACCTGGACCTCCGGAGACGCTCAGGCTTGGCGCCCAGCCACCATAAGCTGCCTGGAAGGACCGCATGTGGGCGTCCTATTCCCAGCTCATCTGGGGTCCCCACCAGCATGGACTACTAGCTGGTGAGCCAGAGGACCTCCAGACGATTCTAACCTTCACCTGAGCAATCCTGGTGAGAACCACAATGCTGAGCGGAGGCAAGCCAACCCTCCTAAAGCCTGCATGGTGCAGAGATTTGCAAGCAAGATAAATGTCATCACTGGGGACTTCCCTAGTGGTCTGATGGTTCAGATTTTGAGGTTCTACTGCAGGTAGCATGGCCTCAATCCCTAATTGGGGGATGAAGATCCTGCCTGCCATGCAGTTTGACCAAAAAATAATAAAAATTATATTTAAAAATATGTTGTTGTTTTCAGTTCAGTTCAGTTGATCAGTCGTGTCCTTCTCTTTGTGACCCCATGAACCGCAGCATGCCAGGCCTTCCTGTCCATCACCAACTCCCAGAGTCCACCCAAACCCATGTCTATTGAGTCGGTGATGCCATCCAACCATCTCATCCTCTGTCGTCCCCTTCTCCTCCTGCCCTCAATCTTTCCCAGCATCAGGGTCTTTTTAAATGAGTCAGCTCTTTGCATCAGGTGGCCAAAGTATTGGAGTTTCAGCTTCAACATCAGTCCTTCCAATGAACACCCAGGACTGATCTCCTTTAGGATGGACTGGTTGGATCTCCTTGCAGTCCAAGGAACTCTCAAGAGTCTTCTCCAACACCACAGTTCAAAAGCATCAATTCTTCGGCGCTCAGCTTTCTTCACAGTCCAACTCTCACATGCATACATGACCACTGGAAAAACCATAGCCTTGACTAGACAGACCTTTGTTGGCAAAGTAACATCTCTGTTTTAAGCCATCACATCTTGGAGTGGTTCACACTCAGCAAGAGACCACGGGCACACTGGAGGAGCAAACTTGTGCACGGAGAGCTTCCTGCCCTCGGCTGGCTTGGTCTTATCTTCTTTTATCTCCGTTTGAAGTCATTTTGTTGTATTATCATTCTGGTTCTATCATGTATTTAAACACCTTGAAGAAAAATGTTTGTTTTTAGATCAAGGGTGGGATTCACGGAACATAAAATTAATCATTTTAAGGTGCTCAATCAGTGCCATTTAGTACTTTCACAATATCGTGCAACCACCAATTCAATCAAGTTCCAGAACATTTTCATCACCCCAAAGGGACACTCTGTATTCACGGAGCAGTTGCCTCACGCTCTGCCCCTTCAGTCCCTGGAATCAGCAACCTGCACTGTGTCTCTTGATTTATCTGTTCTGGACATTTCATACAAATGGAATCATCCAGGGTCTCCTGTGTCTGGCTTCTTCCACTGAGCATAATGTTTTCAGGGTTCATCTGTGCTGTAGCCTGCCTGCACCACAATTTCATTCTTTTCTCTGACTGCATAATATTCCATTGTATGATGGACCACATTTGGCTTATCCATTCTTTGGTTTCTGGATGATTTTTGACTATTCTGAATTGTGAACATTCAAGTATCTGCTTGAGTCTTTGGTCTTCCGTTCTTTGGGAGCGTATTTCTCAGAGTGAAATGGCTGGGAAGATAAGCATCTTTTTAAAACACCGACAGTGCCATCTAATGCATGCAGCAGTGAGAGGCTGCGTCTCTCACTGAGTCATCTGAAGCATCAAGGAGTGACGGCATCCCAGGGAAAGCACCGCATCTCAGGCCTATTCTTATGGTTCTTAAGAAGCCAAATGCTTGCTCCAGAAGAAAATGGAGAGCGGCAGTTTGCCACTGCTTATTATTTAGATTTATAGTTGATGAAGATGTTTTAATGACATTTGGGGAAAAAATTACCCATGGCAGGTCACACTTTGTAAAACTGCCATTTTTTGCAAGTCCTCAAATCAACTATTGGCCCCTTCCTATGGTTCCACCTAATGTCAATCAGAGTGGTCTCTGCACATCATAGAGACTTAATCAGTGTTTCACTAGGCTAAGAAGCTTGATTTTCCGGGTAACGAGGATTCCAATGATGCACAGTCCAGCACATTGCAAGTGGCTGAGGGGCTTGTTAAGGACAGGATCTCCTCCCAGGCTGACTGCTCTGGGTCCTACATACAGGCACTAAGCCTGCACTTCAGGCACTGAGGAGGTGAGAAGAGAAGAGGAGAGTAGAGGAAGGGGAGGGAGGGGAGGGAGGGGAGGGGAGGGGAGGGGAGGGAGGTGTGTGCCACGATTTTATTTAAGATAAAAATGCACACACATAGTTTTCCTAGAAACCCACCTCTATGGACGGACATGTGTTCCCATCTCATTGTCCAGAATGGGGTCAGGTGCCACCACTAACTGCAAAGGACGCTGGGTACTTCTTTATTTTGATGATGTTTTACTTGGGAGCAATTTTAGATGTTTAGAAAAGCTGTTGCGGGTTCCCACATACACTATATCCAATTTCCCCTTCTGTTACTGTCTTCCATCATGAGGGCACATTTTCAGAAGTGCGAAGCAGCACTGATACATTCCTGTTGGCTAAACCCCAGGCTCTATTTGGATTTCACCAGTCCTTCCACGGAGGTCCTTTTATGTTCCAGGATCCCATTCAGGGTCCCACACTGCACTTAGTCACCATGTCTCCTTAGCCTCTGCTGGGCTGTGACCATTTCTGAGGTTTTCCTTGTTTTCATGACCTTGACAGTTTCAGAGAGGAATGGTCGGATGTTTTACAGAATGTCCCCAGAGCTGAGCTAGTCTGTCAGCTGGGCTTTTCTCATGCCTGGACTGCAGTCCCAGCACAGAGACCCTGAGGCAGGGGCAGCGTAGCCCATGACTCACCACTGTGACGCGACCTTGGCCACCTGATTAACACGGTGTCGGCCAGGCTTCTCCACTCCAAGGCCGCTGCCAGTCTCTGTCCTTGGGAAGCAAGGCACCAATTTAGCTCATTCAAGGGCGGGTGAGGCTCCACCTCCTGCAGCACAGAGCATCCACGTAGATTACTTAGATTTTCCTGGAAGGAAGAGTGATGGCCTTATGGTCGCCCTGGATAAAATCAGGGTCCTCTTGGTACGGAAGTAGGGGAACATGGATGTTACCAACATTTGCCTAATCTATGCAGATAACAGGATCTTAACCCTTTTTTTTTTTTTTTAATGCTGGAATGATGGTTGGGGTTCTTATCAGAGGTTGGCAACCTTTGACAGGTGTGTTTATTTATTTAAGACTTAAATGCCGGAGATGGGATGGTCGCTGGGGACACAATGGTGACCAGACTGTGGCAGACACAGCTACTGTCACCTTCCCTTGGAAACAGAATCCCAGGACTTCAGCTGGGGATGTGGCTGTCCAGGCAAGGACGACATTTCCAGCCTCCACATGAGTAGCTTATGGGCAGTGGGACCCAAATGCAAATCAGGTAGCCAACATCTAAATTAAGCCATGGACCAGGTCTCCAGGATGGATACGAGAGAAGAAGGCAGTGGCTTCTTTATATCTCTTACTCTTTACTGGACTAGAAGCTTTTGGTGTGGTGGTTCCTTGGGTCAAAGCTGTGGCATCAGTGATTATAAGATTCTCATGAATTCTTCACCTGTGAACGACTCAGACAGCAGTGAATTCACCAGGGAACTTTATCCTGGGGTCTCCCCTTACTGTCTGTGTCAACTTGAGCAAGCCTCAGCGCTTCTGTGCCCATCTGAGAACTTGCTCGTGAGTGTCAGTGCCTCTCACACAGACCATTAGGAGAACCCAGGGCGCTGCATACGTAAGACACTCAGGGCTGTGCCTGCCCGGTAGTGTATCACAAATGTTTACTTCTGTTTTTGCTATTGTTACGATTATTACTGGGGCTTCCCAGGTGGCGACCATGGTAGAGAACCCACCTGCCACTGCAGGAAACATAAGAGACTCAGGTTCAATCCGTGGGTCAGGGAGATCCCCTAGAGGAGGGCGTGGCCACCTCCTCCAGTATTCCTGCCTGGAGAATTCCATGGACAGAGGAGCCTGGCGGGCTACAGTCCATGGGTCACACACAGAGTTGGACATGACTGAGTGACTTTGCACTCATGCACGTATGATTATTACCACAATGTTTGTAGAATTAAAAATAAAAACATTTAGAATAATAGGATCAGAGATCATAACCTTCCACTGTTTCGGGGGGAGTCTGTTTATTAAATACAACTCTAAACTACAGCCCTAACAAGGCTGGTCTCAAATGTATGAAACGATTTCCAAATTTGGGACCCATGAGCCGACTTGGGGCACAGGAATGAGTCTGCATTCCAGATCAATTAGGGAAATAGTCTGCAGCAACTACGGTATTTTGGAACACATCAAAAAAGAAGAGAGATCACTGTTGTATGTCAGAGTCAGGAAGGAAAAGTAAGGCATTTATTTCTGTGTGATTTCCAGAGCGGTTCACTCACAGAGTCCGCGCTGGAGACGCAAGAAATAGCAGGCCCGTGTCAAAACCACAGTGAACTTCTCACTGACTCAAAGACCTCCCACCCAATCCCGGGGGATAGGGTAATTCAACGGAGATTAAAGGCTCACACAGTCCTGGTAACCAGAGGAACGCACGCTCTGATAGGTTACCATTCCCATTCTCCTGCCAAGCAAAAGGGCACCGTTTGCCTAGAGGAGACAGAATACTTGCTCTCAGCCAGAAAACCGCCAAGGACCAGAGCTGTTCAACCGAGATTACAAAAATGAGAAGCTGAACTGCACACCCTTGCCTGGATGTTACCGCCAGCCCCCACGGCGTGAGCTAAAGCCCCTGGCATTTGAGTCAAAGAGAAATGAATAATGCACTTAGTTAGACATTTCCTCCCACCATGAAAGTCCTTGGTCACCCTCATTTCTTTTCTACTTGACAGTCTCACTTCTTCCTCTGGCCAGGTATCGGTGATGAAACTGGCACTCCGAGGACAAGTGCTTTCTCTGCGAGCTTTTGCCAGCGTCCTGTTAGCAGCCTTTGAAACTCAACCCCCTCTTTTTTATCCTGTATCACTTCCTTCCCTGGAACCGTTCAGTCTTTACTCAGCAATCCCATTAGACGTTTAACTTCCATTTTTTAAAAAGCTGATAAAAATGTATAGACGTTGGAGCCCCATCCGGGGAGGTCAGCTTCCAAGCTTGGCAGAGACGGGGGAGGGCGGTATTGGATGCTCAGGGTGACGGGCCCTCTCCCTGGGTGCCCGCCCCGCCTCTGGGTTGGGGAGGGGGCCCGTTTGGGTGCCCGTGTGGCCTTAGTGGCACGCTCTGGGGGTGGGGGGATTACTGCACAGATTTTTATTTGGCTGAAAGTCCTTGTTTTCATCTTCCCGGGAACTGGCTGAACTTCCTAAGAGAAGGGAGTGACTTAGCAGGAAGTGGTGGGACGAATCTCGTGGAAATTTGATAAGGTATTTTAATCCCGTGGAGCCTCCCAATGTCTCCATGCTTTCCCCTTCTATTTCATGGAGGGGAGTTGCCAGCTTTGCTGTAGGGGCGGGGCGGGGTGGGGTGTGCAGAGGAACCTGGAAGAGGCAGGGCAACCCTCCCCAGAGACGGAGAGGAAGGGAGGATGTCCCCGGAGACCTCTGCCCCCCTGGGAGAAGGAGTCTCTGTTTCTGCGGTAGGTAGTGGGCTGCCCCCAGAGCCCATCCCTGCTCCTCTCTGCAGACACAGCCTGGGGCCCTGCATCCCGGCTCTGGTGTGGCTCTGCCCCGCAGGGAGCCCCGGTCGCGCCCCGAGGGTGCAGCACACTTTCCACCTCAGCGCCCTCTGTCTGAGGCTCCCCGGTGCTTCCAGCCCTGTCCTCCCTGGTTCTCAGATCAGAGTCAGCCCCTGCCTTGCTCGTGCCTAGCTGGAGGTGAGTGACTCCACCTCTCTGGGCCTCAGTTTCCACATCTGTGCAGTCATCTGCTCACACCCATCTGGCACCAGGCCAGGACTCACCGAGCCCGTGTCAGCGGAGTGCTGCTCAGCGTCTGGCCCACGTGGGGCTGTTCTCCTCCGTGTTGGGAGCAGCGGCCCAGGGGCTGCGCCATCCGAGTGCTGCCTGTCCTTCGGCCCTGTCGAAGGACAAAGCAAACGGGTAAATTGAAGATGAATATTTTGAACTCTAGCCGTTGGATGTTATTTTAGTGATTTTTGTCAGAGTGTCGCCCCCTCCTTTCTGTCACCTGATGAGGAGCTGCGGCGGGGGATGCTCGTGGCTGTGGGGTCATTGAGTCTGCGCCCCACACTCGCCTCCGCAGCAGCTCCCCTAGACGCCAGCCCCTCCTCGCTGTCACTCAGCCAGCATCCTGGGCCCTGCTGGGTCCGGTCGGTCATGGAAGGTGATCCTTGTCAATAGTGTTCTTACAGCAGCTCAGGTTTATTGAGTCCCCTCTGGCAGGTTCTCAGTAAGCCTGGTGTTGGTTTCCGTCATGGATTACTCTCCGAGGTCACAGATGTGCAAGCTGAAACTGCGCTAAGGGCCCTGCGTGTGCTGCGTGCCCCCCGGACACACAGGCTTCCGGCCGGACTGGGTCAGTCCTGAGGCCGATGCCAGGAGGGAGGTACCGTCACTACACCCGTGTTGTGAAGGAAGAAGTGTGAGTAAAGACCTCGCTGCTGGGGCCGCTGATGAGGACAGAGAGGAACTTTGCAATCAGAGCTGGATGCAGAGACCATACTCGCAGAGGCCACGGGTCGGCCTGAGTCCAGGCCTCCCTGGAGTAGAGCCTGGAGAGCGGCTTGTGCGCTGCTCTGCTGGGGGTGATGGAAGGAAGGGACAGAGGCAGTAAGCGCCCCTTTGCCATGGTTTCCCGCTGTGGGCATGCGGGCAGGGGCAGAGTCCTCTGAGGGCCCAGAAAGGGGGCATACGTCCACAGCTCCCAGTCCCTGGGGTGCTCCAGGGGGCACTGGCCCATGGCCTGTCTGACCTCTCCTGAATAGAGGTCGAGAAAATCCTCAGGAAGCCGGTGGCACGTGTGATGATGCCTGCCGACAACTCTGGGCGGGCTCAGGCAAGTTCTGTGTGGCTAAGCCCCTTCCACACTTATGGTGCCCTGGGCTCATCCTAAGGAGCTGGAGGACACAACAGCAATGGACGGGACCTGTCCTGGGAGGGTCCCCCGCTGCCAGTGAGAACCTGCCCGCACCCACAGGGAAGCAGGGCTGGAGCCCAGGTCCACTGAGGTCCCAGAGGGCCACGCTGTGTCCTGACTTCTCAGACCTTGTGCGGACGGCGGGACATCTGGAGGAAAGGTAGGCCCGTCTCTTCCTGCTGCTCCAAGTTCCCTGGATGAGCCTCGGGGGCTTTTGTCTGAGGACTAGCTGCTCGCTCAGCAGCTACTCAGGGGCCAAGTACCCGGCTCGTCCAAGGCCTCAGCTCTGATGCCGAGTGTGCTGGGGGCAAGTCCTCTGCTGACAGGCACAGCCAGGGTCCCAGGACCCTTGGGGAAAGTTCTCTGTTAGGGCTGAGCCTCCCCTGGGTGCCTGCTCGCAGGCCGGCGTGGGGCTGGGAGCCGGGCACAGAGACGCAGGTGGCGTGGGACCTCAGAGAAGGTCATAGCCTGTCTCGAACCAGGTTGGTTTGGCTCAGAAATCCATATGAGAACTGCCGCCTTCACCCCCAGGCCACGCAGCCTCAGCTTCATTCTGAGTCTCAGAAAAATCTAATGGAGAAAAATCATCTGGAATAGCTGATATTCAGAGAGTGCTTCATTAAGTCCAGGCGCCAGACTAAGTGCTTTCTGTGGCTTCTCCACTGAATCCCGATGGCACGCGTGAAAGCAGCACTACCAGGGTCTCGTCTTGCTGAAAAGGAGAGGGAAGCCCAGAGAGGTTGAGGGACTGTGCCAAGGTCACTCAGGCTGGATCTGGAGCTGGATCTGAGCTCAGGCAATCGGGCTCCAAGCTCACTCTCTTGGGGAAGTGTTGACTTCTAATTACAAAACCCAAAGGACGAGCCACATCCCCTTTTCCCATTAAAATGGAAAGTCTCGGGGTTTCCGGGCCTGTCCTTGTCTTCATCCCAGGTCTGAACGCTCACAGAGTGTGCCTGCGTTCCGGGGTCAGTGCTGACCCCCAGGGTGTGAGCTCGGCTCCTGATTGGCCCCCTGGGAGACACCGGCTCCTCAGGTCAGAGCCGTGGAACATTTTCTGAGATGCCTCCAAGTTTAGCTCATCCTCCAAAGCGTGCCTGATGGAGTAATCCCTCCAAGAGATGCTCCAGAAAAGTTCAGTTCCAGGGCCAAGCACATTTGCAGAAACACTGAGTGTTACACTCCCTTCTAGAGACTCCAAATTCTCCTCAGCCCGAGAGAGACTCGGAGAGGCAGTCAGGGCATGGAACCTGGGCCATGAAACACATAAATCCGGGGAGCTAAGGTACAGCGTGGGGATTATAGCTAATGACACCGTATCGAATGTTGCTGAGAGCTGTTGTTGTTCAGTTGCTAAGTCATGTTCGATCCTCTGTGCCCCCATGGATGGCGGCACACCAGGCTCCTCTGTCCTCCACTGGAGTTTGCTCACACTCACGTCTGCTGAGTCGGTGATGCTGTCTAAGCATCTCATCCTCTGCCATCCGTTCTCCTTCTGCCTTCAGTCTTTCCCAGCATCAGGGTCTTTTCCAATGAGTGGGCTCTTCACATCAGGTGGCCACAGTATTGGAGCTTCAGCTTCAGCATCAGTCCTCCCAGGGTCGCTGAGAGGGTAGACTGCAAATTCTCCCGCCACGAGAAAGAAGCGGCGACTGTGTGCTGGGCTGGGGGCACTGTTAGCTGCTGCTGAGCTGGCGATCATCTCAATACGTGAAAAGGTCTGGGCATGCTGCATACCTTAAGCTTACACAGTGTTACGCGTCAATTGTTTCTAAATAAAGCTGGGAGGAGACTGAGGCATACTTCTCCAAGAAAAATAAATAAATAAGTTGTTTCTCAAACCGATTCTTTTCCCAAATGCAAGTTCGTGTGCCCCACGCACAGTGAGGGCTGAACAAACCTTGGAGTTTAGTCCGGGGCGGGGGCTGGGGGAGGGATGGTGAGGGTGCCTCTCAAGATGGGGTCTCACGGCTGTCAGGATGCCTTTGCCCATTTTACATCTCAGGGCAAATGTCATTTCAGGCTTCCCAGGTGGCTCAGCTGGCAAAGAATCCGCCTGCAATGCAGGAGACCTGGGTTCAATCCCTGGGTCGGGAAGATCCCCTGGAGAAGGGATAGATTACCCACCCCAGGATTCTTGGGCTTCCCTAGTGGCTCAGCTGGCAAAGAATCTGCCTGCAATGCGGGAGACCTGGGATCCATCCTTGGGTTGGGAAGATCCCCTAGAGAAGAGAAAGGCTACCCACTCCAGTACTCTGGCCTGGAGAATTCCATGGACTGTATAGTCCATGGGCTCGCAAAGAATCGGACACGACTGAGCGACTTTCCACTTCAGGGTAAAAGCTGTATTTGACGTAACTCTGGTCTCTGCCTCTCTTTGTAACGTCACACCCCTGGGGTGGCAGAGTCCCTGGGGTGTCGTGGGGGCCAGGAGAGGTGTGGGGAAGGCGGGGCCCCCACGTTGGGTTGCACAAGCCATCTGTGAGTGGGTTCAGCTCGCTGGTGTAGGAGCAGAGGTTCCTTGGGAACACGTGTGGAAATAGGGGCCCCGTATGACTGCTTGTCACGGGGCCAGCATCGGGGAGGGAGCTGGTGGGGAAGCCGAGCTGGTCAGCCCTGCTGCTTTGGGGGCCTCTCCAGGTCTCAGTGGTGTGCGAACGCCCATCCCCTGGTGCCTTTCTGTCCCCAAAGAACCCTGGCTTCTTTTGAGAGGAGCTCTTCGTCACCTTGGGGTTTGAGTCTTCATGGCTTTGGGTTTCCATGCCCCTTGGGATGTCTAACATGAGCACTTAAACTAATCAGGCAATTTCACGTGAAGGGAGCACTGTCCGGCCCATGCGGATTTGGGTAGGAGAAGGCTTCTAGGGTCAGGGAGCCGGGCCCTGCCTGCTGCCCCGTGTGCAGCAGCGCCCTCTGCTGACGCCTCGTGCGGGGTTTATCCTTGTCCACGTTTCTGAGACAGTCTGCGGTTGGTCCAGCCCATCTGCTGGTGTCAAGTCATTAGCTTCTGGGAAGCCTGGATGGGCTGCTCTGGATCTGAGGGCAGCCACAAACCAGCAGAGGGGCCAGGGAGCCCTGGGGCACAGAACGTGGCACGGTCCCGCCCATCGCTGCTGCCCTTAGGGACTCAGGTGTGCAGGGTCCAGGTCGCTAATGCTGCCTGAGCCTAGGAACAGTACCCCCTCTCCCTGGGACTTGCTCTTCTTATAGGTCTTAAGTTATTTGCTGCCTTCAAACAAAGACAATGAGAAATTATGACTCCGTAACGGTTCTTCCAATGAATCCGCAATAGAGAACATTCTCAGGAGAAACGGAAAAGTCATCGAGTGCTCACTGGTTGGAGATTTTTGAGTACCCTGTTTTAGACCCTGAGAGCTCAGACAGACAAAAACAATACATATGTGGTCAGTAACACGTAACTGAATTTGCTCTAGTAGAAGCACGTAAAACTTTATGCCCGACAAACAGTACAGGGGCTTTTCAACCCCGACTCCTAACACGTCTTCTTCCCTCTCACACCTTCCTTTAGATCACCCTTCTGAACCCCATTCCATTCCTTTTCTCAGACAGTGCACTCTATGATTCTCAAATGGTTTGTGCTAAGCAAGAAAAAGAATGGAGCTTTGAATGGCATTTGCAAATTACTTTCAGTTTGTGGCTTTGAAAGAAAGGTTGTGTAAAGTATTGATGGCTAAACCACTTTCTCAGGGGGTGGGTTTGAAAAAAATGGCAGATCAAAGGCTCCTTGAGACTGTGTATGGGTATGTGTTGGGAGTCTGTTCTGGCCAAAGGAAATCTCTGGCAGGTATTAATTTGAGGGAGAAAAAGGGAAGTTTTTTAAAGCAAGTCATCATTAGGAAGGGAAAAAAGGGAAAACGGAGAAAAATTACAGCATGTTTTAATTGTGACTCGGAAACTTTATAAACACAATTTACACACATATCACTTATAATCACGGTCCTGGCCAGAGCGATAATTATGATAAATCCTTTGTCAACCCTACTTAGGAGCCCTTATGAAGTAGTCGGAAATTAGTTCACATACTAGAGAATACTTCAATAAAAATCCGACCCAACCCAGACTCTCTGCACATGGAATCCCACACGGCTTGTAATCAGATGTTCACCAAATCACACTTTTTCATTGCCAAACGCCTTGGCAGCTTAGCATAAACACGTCTTGAATTCATTAAATTGCATTTTTAGCCTTCTAATTAGCTGAAAGTTGCATTTCAAGCACAGCATGTCAAGAACTTGGTTTCAAGGTACAATGATACGGCATAGGAACCGAAGTCCAGCCTTCTGTTGAAAACGTTGGTTGATGATGACTCTTTGCTTAAGTGGCTTTGGGCTGGTTTCAGGAGATGTGTATAGAGGGGTTGCCAAGGAAGAGTTCTTAACATGTGATCTTCCTTTCTAAAAAGTCACCCTACTTCCATCTCTACCCTTTCCATCTGAGGTTGCAGGGCTAAAAATTAGTTCCTCCCACACATTCACCTAATGAACAATTAAAAAAAAAATGTTGCAGTTTTTTTCCCTCAGTGATTCACATCAGTAAACTCAGCCACAATCCATGTCTTATCACGATCATGTTGAAACATAAACATTTCTCTCAATAACATTTCACACTGTCATCTGCATTCATGCAAAAATGTCAGCATTTTGATAATACTGTAGCTCATCTGTTTGAACTTACAGTTAAACGGCTTTGGACCACATACAGAAGACATGGCCTGCCAATGGGAAAAGCAGATTCTGCCATCAGTTCAGTTCAGTCGCTCAGTCGTGTCTAACTCTTTGCGACCCCATGAATCTCAGCACGCCAGGCCTCCTTGTCTGGCACCAACTCCTGGAGTTCACCCAAACTCATGTCCATCGAGTTGGTGGTGGCATCCAGCCATCTCATCCTCTGTCATCCCCTTCTCCTCCTACCTCCAATCCCTCCCAGCATCAGAGTCTTTCCCAATGAGTCAACTCTTCTCATGAGGTGGCCAAAGTACTGGAGTTTCAGCTTTAGCGTCATTCCTTCCAAAGAACACCCAGGACTGATCTCCTTTAGAGTGGACTGGTTGGATCTCCTTGCAGTCCAAGGGACTCTCAAGAGTCTTCAACACCACAGTTCAAAAGCATCAATTCTTCAGCGCTCAGCATTCTTCACAGTCCAACTCTCACATCCATACATGACTACTGGAAAAACCATAGCCTTGACTAGATGGACCTTTGTTGGCAAAGTAATGTCTCTGCTTTTGAATATGCTGTCTAGGTTGCTCATAACTTTCTTTCCAAGGAGTAAGCGTCTTTTAATTTCACGGCTGCAATCACAATCTGCAGTGATTTTGGAGCCCTAAAATCACTGTTTCTCCATCTATTTCCCATGAAGTGATGGGACCAGATGCCACGATCTTCGTTTTCTGAATGTTGAGCTTTAAGCCAACTTTTTCATTCTCCTCTTTCATTTTCATCAAGAGGCTTTTTAGTTCCTCTTCACTTTCTGCCATAAGGGTGGTGTCATCTGCATATCTGAGGTTATTGATATTTCTCCCAGCAATCTTGATTCCAGCTTGTGCTTCTTCCAGCCCAGCATTTCTCATGATGTACTCTGCATAGAAGTTAAATAAGCAGGGTGACAATATACAGCCTTGACGTACTCCTTTTCCTATTTGGAACCAGTCTGTTGTTCCATGTCCAGTTCTAACTGTTGCTTCCTGACCTGCATACAGGTTTCTCAAGAGGCAGGTCAGGTGGTCTGGTATTTCCATCTCTTTCAGACTTTTCCACAGTTTATTGTGATCCACACAGTCAAAGGCTTTGGCATAGTCAATAAAGCAGAAATAGATGTTTTTCTGGAACTCTCTTCCTTTTTCGATGATCCAGCAGATGTTGGTAATTTGATCTCTGGTTCCTCTGCCTTTTCTAAAACCAGCTTGAACATCTGGAAGTTCGTGGTTCACGTATTGCTGAAGGTATTGCTGAAGCCTGGCTTGGAGAATTTTGAGCATTACTTTACTAGCGTGTGAGATGACTGCAATTGTGTGGTAGTTTGAGCATTCTTTGGCATTGCCTTTCTTTGGGATTGGAATGAAAACTGACCTTTTCCAGGCCTGTGGTCACTGCTGAGTTTTCAAAATTTGCTGGCATGTTGAGTGCAGCACTTTCACAGCATCATCTTTCAGGATTTGAAATAGCTCAAGTGGAATTCCATCACCTCCACTAGCTTTGTTCATAGTGATGCTTTCTAAGGCCCACTTGACTTCACATTCCAGGATGTCTGGCTCTAGGTGAGTGATCACACCATCGTGATTATCTTGGTCGTGAAGATCTTTTTTGTACAGTTCTTCTGTGTATTCCTGCTACCTCTTAATATCTTCTGCTTCTGTTAGGCCCATACCATTTCTGTCCTTTATTGAGCCCATCTTTGCATGAAATGTTCCCTTGGTATCTCTAATTTTCTTGAAGAGATGTCTAGTCTTTCCCATTCTGTTGTTTTCCTCTATTTCTTTGCATTGATCGCTGAGGAAGGCTTTCTTATCTCTCCTTGCTATTCTTTGGAACTCTGCATTCAGATGCTTACATCTTTCCTTTTCTCCTTTGCTTTCGCGTCTCTTCTTTTCACAGCTATTTGTAAGGCCTCCCCAGACAGCCATTTTGCTTGCCATATCAGACGGTAAAGACCACCAAATCTGATTCTCTCCTGTGTTACAAGTGAAAGCTGAAAAAAAAAAATCAGGTTCAAAAACAAGAAAACAAAACAAAACAAAAGTGAAAGCTGAGACCCAGAGGGGAGGAAAGTCACTCAAGTGTACGCGGTCGACGAGCAAGCGGACTGGGAATCTAAGAGGGCCATCGCATCCTTCACTGTGCTGAGATGCTTCGCATTCCTGATCTCACATCACGCTCCCGGAAGCCCATGAATCAGGGGGCAGGGTCCCACGCCCCCATCTCACTGGCAAACTACTGAGGAGCAAGGAGGCTGAGGGTCTTATGTAAGTGCAGGTAAGCAGTGAGCGCTCACCTCGACTGAGTCCAGCTCTCCTGAAGCTCAGGTCTTGCCCTTTTCACTCGATCAGGGGGTCCTGGGGGTTTTCATAAGGGACCAGGAGTGCCCATGAGGCACTGGCTTTCAAACATCTTTCAGCACTTCCCTAGGTACCAATCATTCTCCCTGGGTCTCTAGGGCAGTGGGGGGTGCTCCCTGGCCCCCGGGGCTCCCTCTCCTGCGTTTAGTACTAGAAGGCCCAAGTCTGGGTGGGCTCCAGTGGCTTGGCTGGAAGGCTGCACTTCCCGTCAGCCTCTCCCAGCAGTGGGTGTGGCCCAAGTCTAAGTTCTGGCCAGCAGGGTGTGGGAGGAAGTGTGTGTCCTGCTCAGGTCAGGTCCTTAGGAGAGGAGAGCACCTGCCTTCTGCTGCCTCTCCACCCTCTCTGGTGGGCGGTGTGGCACTCTGAGGGCAGGAGCCAGCCTAGGCCAGGCTACTGAGGGTCACGCCTGGGAGGTGAGCACCCAGGGAGGATCCAGGCACAGACCCTCCCACAGAGCAGCGCCCACTGCTGACCTGGCCCCTGCCCAGCTCTGACTGGGTGCAGGACAGGGAAGCAGACTTCCCCCTTGCGGAGGCAGGGCATCGTGTGTGCCGTTATTACAGCACCACACTATAGCCTTGACGACGCACTCACACACAGGCACAATCACGCAAACACAGGCGCACAGCAACACAAATGCTCCAGAAACAATGTCTCTTTTTACCACTTGAAATGAGCGCTGGTCCTTTCTGTTCTGTTCTTCTTTGTTCTACTTTGTAGTTAGGGATCTGGGGGAGGTGTGTACACACCGCTATATTTAAAATGGATACCCAGCAAGGACCCATTGTACAGGACATGGAACTCTGCTCAATATTATGGGGCAGCCTGGATGGGAGGGAGGTTTGGGGGAGAATGGACACATTATGACTGAGTCCCTTTGCTTTTCACCTGATTATCACAACACTGTTAACTGGCTGTACCCCAAATACAAAATACAAAATTTAAATTTGGAAAAAAATGGATATCACTCTTCCCTCTGAGCTCATGACCCACTAACACCCAGGGAGGATCCAGGCGCAGATCCGGCAAGACTAGGACTACACCCGGCAAGACGAGGGCACCTGGAGCCAAGGCAAGACCTTTGCCCAGGGGCCCTTGAGCAAGGCACTTTGCGAGAAAAGGTGGCAGGAAGCACCCTCCCTGGCAGTTGGGACAGATATGCACTAAGGCAAAGAGCTGGGAGGCCAGGGGAGCTGTGGGCTGGTGGCTGGAGTCAGTGGACGCTGGTCCGCAGGGGTGTGCAGAGGGGAGTTCACAACAGGACAGGCATGAACTTTGCAGCCGGTAGCGTCAAAGCATCCGAGCGTCCGGGTGTGCACCTGTCCACTCTCCAGCCACGCTGGCACCTCTGTAGGCTCAAGCTCACGTGTGTTGGGAATAATGAGGCCCTTCCCTTCTGGGTTCTTTGCGTTCCCTTTTCTGGGGGGATTTTCATCTTCTTTGAGTGTGCTCCCACCTTTCCTTTGCTCTTGGTTAACTTTACAGGCAACAGTGGCGTCAAAGGAAAGAGTCCTTTGGATTTAAATACTGGCTGCATGGCCCTGAGGAGGTTAGGGGGCTCTCTTGTCCTCAGTCTGCTCACCTGTAGAATGGGCGTGTCGTCACTTGTCCAGAGAGAGCAGCGAGGAGAGTTAGGTGGCTCTACTATGCGACAGGTATCAAGTCAGCCTCAGGGCCAGAGAGCCTGAAAGCGGTGCCATCTGTAGGGTGCTCATGAGGGCCTGGCTGGTTTTGGGATTGTGATGTTACCAGTCACGGTATGGCTTTTATCATCATCATGGGGTCACAGGCTCCTTGAAGACCTGGAGAGTAAATGATAGAATATTGGACATTGTCCTACTTAACACAAGGGGTGGAAATATAAGCACTTTTTGCAGTGAAAGTAGTTACTATCTTGCAAAGGATTCTCATTGGTGGTTCCTTTTTATTACAAACATTTAACTTAAAAGAAAAACATCACAGTGATTGCTCCCAATTTCTGATACTATCACATGATGTCGAAAGGATATTAGGTTCAGATATTACAAGGACGCAAGGAAACACAGCGAGGGTTTTGAAATGGGTGCTGAGACCCCAGGACATGCACCCAAGCCGTGGCTGGGTGAGAGCCGGGCAGGCTTACACACAAGCAGCTCCTGGTGGCCTGTCTCTATCGCAGGGTGGCTGCGGATGACAGGGTCACTCCTGTTAAATAACATCTTGGCACAGAGTCATCCTCCAGGAATGCAGCTCTGGGTGGTGGGAAAGCAGGTTGGGCGGGAGCTGGGGCTGTCTACAGGGTTTTCAGGATGGGGGGAGGCCCCCGGTTCTCTGAGCAAGCTCACCTACAGCGGCTTTGCTTTCTGAGCAGAGCAGGCTCAGTTTAAGAGGCACATTTCTCAAACTGGGCTAAATGGAAGCCGAGACAGCCCCTCACAAGGGACCGAGGGCACCTGGCCATGGGCGGGGGCACTCAGCAGGGGCTCTGGCCCTCTCGCCGGGAGCACCCCTGGGCTCCAGGCACTGCCACCTCTTCCGTCTCACCTGTGGCCACAGGAACACCTTGAGGTGCACCCGTGGGCTTTGGTCCTCGGGGGACGAGGCAGAGGCCTGGGGAGAGGAAGCGGCCTCTCCAGCCCTGAACCCCGCTGTGGGCGCCCTGGGGGTGTCCCTCACAGCTCAGGTGAAGTGAAAGCTGCTCAGTCATGTCTGACTCTGTGACCCCATGGACTATACAGTCCACGGAATTCTCCAGGCCAGAATACTGGAGTGGGTAGCCTTTCCCTTCTCCAAGGGATCTTCCCAAGCTAGGGATCAAACCCAGGTCTCCTGCATTGCAGGCAGATTCTTTACCAGCTGAGCCACCAGGGAAGCCCAAGAATACTGGAGTGGGTTAGGTGAGATGAGACAGGGCTAAGAAGGCAGGTAGCATCCCCTCCCCGTCTCCGTGGTGGGGTGGGAGGGAAGGCTACTTTCTTTTCTAAGGGGAAAGGGCTCTCCTAGGCACTTGGCTTAGGCATGTCTCTCTCCCCTACCCCACTTCTGAGAGGAGTCTGGCAGCACAGAGCCCGCAGGCGGAGGGGGGCGCGAGTCCCTTTGCTCAGCCCACGGAGGAAGGCAACAGGATTCCAGAAACGCTGGCTAACAAGGCCAAGAAGTGTAGCTGGTGGGAGGCAGAGGGTGGCCAGAGGATTTTCCCCTGTAGAGCTGACAACAGAATGAAACTTCCATGGAGGTCAGGGCAGCCTCAGAGGGGAAATTTCCAACTCAGCAAGAAAAGGCATTCATTTCTGCCTATTTGGGTTGATGGATTTGTCCATTGAAATCCATGCGAATATACATATATATATATATTTTTTTAAATGACATTTAGTCTATTTTGAGTTAAAATAAAACTTGGTAAATATTTTTGTGATCTCTCCTTACCCTGCCACAAATAAAATATAATGAGCTCGACGTTTAGATTATCCTCTGATTTTTCTCAGTAGACATTTTAGATAAAAGACAAAGAGTTTCTTATTTGGGGGTTCATAAAACATTCTGCATTTATGGCTTCATTTTTCTGAAATCCAGATCAAAGCCTGGCTGTGAAATTTTACTGTCCCACTGCTCACGGGTCTGTTGACTTACTGCATACTTCAAAAATCCCTTCTTCCCTCTAGACTCTCTGACCACCTCGTGTTTTTTTTTTTAAAAAAAAGAGGCATATTTGCATTTGGTACTATTCAGGACCTTGGAGATGCAGATTGGCAGAGTAGGGGGGTGGTGGTGGAGCTGAAACAACATTTTTCCCGGGTTCTAATTAGAAGAATCCACTGTATTCATGGCCAGGTCCTCTCCTAGGGCCCCTACTTCCCCAAAAGCAAGATGCTCCTGCGTTGAATGCAAGTGAAGCTGGTCATTCACAGCCTGTGATCTATACCCCCCCACCAGCCCTGTTCACTGGATGTCTTTATGATCTTTGTTTATATTAATCCCCAAAGAACTAAGCTTCATTTCATTTTATTTGGTAGAGAAACCCAGCAGCGAAAAGTTCAGGAGACCCAAATGTTTCCATAATTGCTTTGAGTTCTGAATGTATTTCAGGCTGACAGCTAAGATAAAAAGCCCCTTGCGGTCTGGTGTTCGGAATCATTTTTCAGGGCCGTGTGTGGGAAATTGAGCCGAGGCTGTAACCGGGTCGGTTCAGGCAGGCTGGAGACTGCAGACCGCAGTGAAATGGGCCCCGACTGTCACTTTAAATCAGCACGGGGTTTGGGGGCCTGGGTAGCAATCACTCAGATTTGGAAAGAGGCAAACAGGAGGGCGGCCAGGCTCTGGTCTGTCGTCGTGCTACTTAGATTGTTCACATTTTCTTTTTCCACCCACTTGGATAATTCCTGTTTTCAGTGGTGACCGAAGTGAACAGGGGCCAGGATACTACAGGCTATTCCCATGGTGACTGCAGCTGAGACCACAGGCCAAACCAGGGGTGTGTCATGAGAAAGCCAGGCCCTGTGCGATTTCCTGAGCTGTGGGGGCTCCTGGGGAGCTGGAGAGCTGGGGTCTTCCTTGCCTATAACCGGGTGCATCCACCCAGGATCTGCTCTTCAGCATCATCTCAACTTTTTACCTTTATTTTTCCCATCTGAATAATGGGCCCATTTTATCTTGCCACTTCATATAACTGTAAAAATCTCTGCAAATGATTTCAATATGACTGTGAAACACACAGGAAATTGAGATCCTTATAGCATGAGAAGGGACCTGTAGTTGCTTTTCCCCTAGAAAATCAAGTGGATCATGCCTCTAAACTTCTCTAGTATCGTGGGAGCCAGTCCTGCGTGGAGTTCAATTCGGGGCAGGGTTGGGGGGGGATGCTTTCAGGAAGTACTTAGTTTGAAGAGTGATTCTCAAGTTTTTGGTCTCAGAATCCTTCTACAATCTTAAAAAATATCGAGAGTCTCAAAGGGTTTGATGTCTGTGGGTTATATATATTATTCTTCACTGTATTAGAAGAAGTATTTAGAACATTTAATATATTTTAAAATAGCCATAATAAAGCCATAACCTAAATAGTTTACTTTTAATGAAAAATAACAATATGTTGCCAAACCAAAAAAAAAAAAAAATCAGTCAGAAGAGTAGCACTGTTTTAGCATTTTTGCAAATCTCTTCAATATCTGTTATAAGAGAAGACAAGTCAATTTTTAGTCTGCTTCTGACTTGTCTGTTGTAATATGTTTTGACTGAAATATAAGAAGAAAATTCACCTCATGCAGATGGTTGGAGATGGTAGGAGCATTTTGATAAGCTTTTGCACATCACTGCCTACTCTTCTTCCTTGATGCTGCTGCTGCTGCTGCTGCTGCGTCGCTTCAGTCGTGTCCGACTCTGTGCGACCCCATAGACAGCAGCCCACCAGGCTCCCCTGTCCCTGGGATTCTCCAGGCAAGAACACTGGAGTGTGTTGCCATTTCCTTCTCCAATGCATGAAAGTGAAAAGTGAAAGTGAAGTTGCTCAGCCGTGTCCGACTCTTAGCAACCCATGGACTGTAGTCCTCCAGGCTCCTCCGGCCATGACATTTTCCAGGCAAGAGTATTGGAGTAGGGTGCCATTGCCTTCTCCGTTCTTCCTTGATATTACACCAAAATTCGACAACTGGCAGTTTCATAAAGGCTAGTTGCAGTGTTGAATTTGAAGTCCTGTGAATGGACTTTTAATTCTCTGGCGCAATAAAATCCCTTGGTATGGGTTTGTTTTTCTATTCCCTCTGTGAACACTGCTTAACACTGAACCTGCCCCATCTACAGGCTTAATGCGAAATTTCCCAGCTGCAACTGTGCAGAAGACACGGCCCAGACACCCTGCTATTGTCCGGTCCACTGGGAAGGGAAGCCGAGCTCCTAGCTCACTCGGGTGCAGAGTGGATCTGAGCCATTAGATGGGCAGCTCCATGGACAGGATGCCTGAGAAAAGGGACAGTTTCTTGCTCAACTTCTGAAGAACATGTTTGAAAGTGTGATTTTATTAATTTGCTCACACATATTCATTGGGTCTCTACCATGTTCTTAGCACCCTGACTTATTCTAGAGAAGTTTAAGACCCCAGTCCTTGAATCCCACCCTGAATTTATTTAGTCAGAGTTTCTTTGCTGTCAGGGTTTCCATAGATTTTTTTTTTATTTAAAGAAAGCCAGAGAGCTGATTCATTACCATGAATATTTCACCTGAGCCTGCTTTCTATCAAATCATCTGTGTTTCCTAATCCACAAAAAGATGTGTGTTAATTCTTTTCTTTCTCAGAAAGTGTTTGTGAACTTTCAAGGGAAAAATAAAAAAGAACGAACATGGAAAAATGAAGAGCAATTTCAGGAATTTCCAGTGTAAATGAGGCTTTGAGTAGAGCCTATGATCAGTGTGCATAATTCATTAAAAACAAATCACTCTGCACAATTGGGTAAACCGACATCCGAAGACCGTTTCTGAGTGCCATGTGGCCACCATTTAGTCCACAGTTGTAGCTAATGAAGCTTGTCATATAAATTTGAGAGTAAACAGATTTGGACAAATGTTATTTGCTAGGAAAGCAACAGCTAGCACCCCTGCCTGAATCACACAGGCCCTGAAAATGTGGTTTGGAGAAAATTACCTTCCTAGAGGCACACGTGTGCATCTGCGTTGCGCATGCCCTTGTGTGCATCAAGTGGGATTATTCGCATTATTATAAAGCTATGGAGACAGAGACTATGTTTTAAATAACCAATCTCTTTCAATAGGGGATAAATGAAGAAGACAAGAGTAGTTGCGGAATTGAGCTTGTGCTGTAAGAAGAGATGTTAACATGGTGACCACTTCCCTATGCCTCATGTCTTAACACCTCCCCAGCAACCTTGAGAGATGCTACAGCCCCGGCAGAGTGAGGGGAAGGGATTTGCAGTTTATACACAATGCACCTATAAGTAGCCAGCTGAAGACTGAAGAAACTCAAGGTTTTGGGGTCCAAAGTATATGTTCTTCATCACTGCCCTTTATTCATAAATCTGGAAGGCTCTTTGGAAGAAAATGAAACTGAGAATGCATCTCCTATTTACCAATTTGAATGTAAGAGGCTAGTTGGGACCCACGTGTTCCAGATTACACGTGGACCATGCTCAGAGTTGCCACCAAATCTCGGGTCCTCCATTCCGTCTTTTGTAGACAGGCAAGGTATTTGACATTTCTTGCTGTTTCTGTTTCTGGTTTCATTTCACTTATAAATTATCCTAATAGGAGACAATCAATTTAAATTAAGAATTATAACTCAAAATATCCTGATGAACCTAGTTCTGGGTTGCTAATGGAGTTCTGAAGGAAGGAAAACCCCAATGTTTTATCGGCACAATGGTGCTTGTCTGTCGTTGGACGGAGTTCTGGAATGGTTTCACGACTGACGTGAAAATGTCCTTTAGTGCTGGACATTTAAAATATCTTATGGTGAGCTCTGCGGAAAGCAACAGCAACAATGGAGTTTCACCCTAAGAGCACGTTCCTCTGCCTGTAGGTTAATTCGAGAAGCAACCCTGAGCTAAATGTTTCTGGAGGCAAAGCAAAGGATCTGTGTCATGCGGTCACCAAGACAGCACTTGGAAAAGTGTTTCCAACTTGTTTTGCAACCTGGGATCCTGTTGTTCCTTTGTTGACTTAGCTGCTTTCACTAGATTTCAAAGTGGCCGTTTTTTTGGCAGCTCCTCTGGTTCTACTCAGTGTGGCAGCCAAGCTCAGATACGAAGGTGTCCCTTCCTCTGTAGGCACTGGTGTTACGCTGGGTTCGTGGAGAGACTCGTGGCTCGCAAGGGTGAGCCATGACAACTTGTCATTTTTCTCCCCGTGGTCTGGATTCCTGAGGAAAACTTTGACTTTTCTGATGCTTTCCCACCTTATTTACTTGGGGGAAAAGTACAGAACGCACGAGTATTCTGAATGCTTTCCAGAGGGATTACACTTGCTGGCGAGCGGCTCTCTCGCCTTTCTGCCACATGGAGCGCCATGCTGCCTCCCCGCCAAGGCCTTCTTGGGGGAAGTGAGGAAGGAAACTCAGAGACTACGTATGTTTCAACACAGCGAATTCGAGTCCAACGAGAGAAGAGCCAAGGACCTCCTGACCTGCCACGTTTGCCTCTTTATTTTTCTGAACCGTCTTGGAGTCTGCCTGGCGGAGTTGCTGTTCTCTGCTGCTTGTGGGCTGGTTGGCGTTGGCCCTGGTGAGGAAGAGAACAGAAAAATCCTCAGGGAAAGTACAGGATGTGACAGAAAACTGAGCTGGTGAATCAGGGGTGGGCTGGTCTCCATTGTGTCAAAAGTGCAAGAGCTCTAGAAGGTTGTGGGCAGGAAATGGCACTGCTGAGTCAGAGGAGAAGTCCTTGCCCCGTGAGTCAGGACCGAGACAGACACACCTTGGGGCACAGACGCGGAGGAAGCCCCAGAGAAGGCTGCAGCGGGGTTCGTGCAAAAGAGGAGGGCTTGTGAGTTTGTAGAGTATTGTTGAGTCCCAAACCTCAGTGACTTCTGGGGAAAAGGTATCTTGAGATATGGTCTGGAGCGGGTTCCTGAGAAGCAGGCCCTGGGGCAAGAGTGTGTGTGAAAAGAGTTGATTAGGGAAGTTCTCAGGAAAGACAGGTAAAGGAGGAGGGAGGAAGTGGGAGTGGGAAAGGAAGGAAGCCAGGCCGGGCTGAGCTTCGGGCAAGGCCTCACCCACCAGGGTCAGCTGCTGGGCAGGCAGCGCTGCTCACAGGCGGTCAGGAGGTCGGAGGGCACATGGGGGAGATGCTGGGACAGCTGGCACTGCATCAGAAGAGCCAACTGTGTGCTTCCCCATGCCAAGCTGAGTGACAACCACGTGGGAGTATTTACACCGTGGAGATTGGCAGATGCTACGGTTCAGGACATCCTTCGGTAACCATTTACCAGTCCTGAGGGACCTCTGACAATGTCTCGTACGGACACACCCTGAGGACGGGTCTGAGGGTCTCCTATGTGGCAGGTGCAATTCTAAGCATCTCTGTGCACACCAGCTCAGGCAGTCCTCACAAGAATCCCATGGAGAGAACAGTATGTGTAATATCATCCCTGTTTACGAAAGAGGAGACTGCAGGTGGTCTGTTAAGGACAAGTCAGCCTGCTCATGAGAGAGGAGCCGCAGCCAAAGCAGAGAAGCCTCAGAGTCCATGCTCCGCCACAGGCAACGTTCAACTATGCAAAAACACGCAGGCTTGCACTGCATGGAAAATACTTCCCTTGACGATGAGAAGGCATACATGTGGAGGTCACTGCAACATGATTTGCCATTGCAAAATATTGGAAATACCAACATGCCGACACCTAGGAGATTCGGTTGAATAAACTGGCCCGTCTACACAGTGGAGGCCGACACACTGGTAAAAAGAAGTGGGAAGGTCTGGCCGGGAGTGACGTGGGTGATATTCAGAGAGCGACGCTGAGGGAGGAAGCGAGTGAAAACCGGATGTACAGTGCGCCTTATTTTGCATATAATGTATATTTATTTCTTATGTGTCTCTCTTATATATATCAGGTATGTGTGAAACATTTTCCCTCTCAAAGACATGCAGGATGGACAGGCCAACAATTATCAAGGAAAGTGATTAACGATAGAGTGAGAACAGGTGAAGGGAGCGGAACTTCCAAGTTTGAAGAGTTTTGATTTTTCAGTTCAATTTAGTTCAGTCGCTCAGTCGTGTCCGACTCTTTGCGACCCCATGAATTGCAGCACTCCAGGCCTCCGTGTCCATCACCAACTCCCGGAGTTCACTCAGACTCACATCCTTCGAGTCAGTGATGCCATCCAGCCATCTCATCCTCTGTCGTCCCCTTCTCCTCCTGCCCCCAATCCCTCCCAGCCTCAGAGTCTTTCCCAATGAGTCAACTCTTTGCATGAGGTGGCCAAAGTACCGGAGTTTCAGCTTTAGCATCAGTCCTTCCAAAGAACACCCAGGACTGATCTCCTTTAGAATGGACTGGTTGGATCTCCTTGCAGTCCAAGGGACTCTCAAGAGTCTTCTCCAATACCACAGTTCAAAAGCATCAATTCTTCGGCGCTCAGCTTTCTTCACAGTCCAACTCTCACATCCATACACAACCACAGGAAAAACCATAGCCTTGACTAGACGAACCTTTGTTGGCAAAGTAATGTTTCTGCTTTTGAATATGCTGTCTAGGTTGGTTATAACTTTCCTTTCATGGAGTAAGCGTCTTAATTTCATGGCTTAAGTCACCATCTGCAGTGATTTTGGAGCCCCCCAAAATAAAGTCTGACACTGTTTCCCCATCTACTTCCCATGAAGTGATGGGACTGGATGCCATGATCTTCGTTTTCTGAATGTTGAGCTTTAAGCCAACTTTTTCCCTCTCTACTTTCACTTTCATCAAGAGGCTCTTTAGTTCCTCTTCACTTTCTGCCATAAGGGTGGTGTCATCTGCATCTCTGAGGTTATTGATATTTCTCCCGGCAATCTTGATTCCAGCTTGTGCTTCTTCCAGCCCAGCGTTTCTCATGATGTACTCTGCATACAATTTAACGCTAATATTTTCCCTATTTAAAAAGTCAAATCCGTGAGGATGGGGGAGATGAGGATGGGGAAGGCAGTGTACACGCTTGGTCGTGTGGGCCGCATGGCAGTGGCCGCTTTGGCACAAGAAAGTGAAAGTCGCTCAGTCATGTCCGACTCTTTGCGACCCCCATGGACCCATGGAATTTTCCAGGCCAGAATACTGAAGTGGGTAGCCTTTCCCTTCTCCAGGGGATCTTCCCAAGCCAGGGATCAAACCCAGGGTTCCCACATTGCATGAGGGATCATCACAACTCATGCATGTGTGGCTGGCATTGCTCTGAGGGAAGCCCCAGCACAGAGTTTCCAACATGGTCTCTGGTTGCTAAGGGTGTGTGGGTTGCTGCAGCAGAGGCCAGCGGTGTGCTCCTGGGGTGGCCACGTGCCTTGAAAGATGCCCAGCACTCAGACGTGAGGGTGCTTGGGAACAACGGGAAACCATCCGGGGCCTGGCAGCTTCACCACTCTCCCTGGGCTGCAGGAGATGGCTCCTTGGGGACCCCGGCAGCTATGTTCCTCAGCAAAAAGTCTGGTCATGGCCCCCAGAAGACAGGTCAGGAGGTCATGGTGATGGGCTCCCTGTAAAGACCCTGGAGCTCAGGTTTTGTTCAGTCCCGGGTGCGCGGTTTCCCTTTTCCCGCCAGATCCTCTCTCATGGGGCTGAAGGCTCTCCGGAGACGGGGCTGAGCGAGTCAAGAGATAAGAGAGCGTGAGCCTCCCTTCCCACTCTGAGCAGCCCGACCAGACTGTGGATTCCCTGAGAACGGCACTCTCTTGAGGTTTGTGCTAGTTCCTTTTCCCAGCTGGGCTGGGAATGCCATGAGACAGCTGCACTCGTGTGGCCCAAGGTGTCTGTGTCCGTCCTGATGGCCTCTGGAGAGCGTGTGAGTCCAAGGACCCAGGGAGGACATGTCAGGAACCTGCAGCTGCGTGAACTTAGAAGGGGCACGTTGCTGGGTGTTCTGGCTCATTCTCGAGACTCGTTCTGATTTCATGTCCCTGGTCACAGGGGATAAGAGTTACCTTCTCATCTGACGTAGAGGAAAGAGCATCGGTCAGAGCAGACTAGCCCTGTATACATGTCTAGGTTTCTTCTCTTCCAAGCTGTGTGAGCTTGGAGGGGTCCCTTTCCTTCTCTGAACCCCGGATGATACAACGGAAATACTACTATCCGCCTGCATCCAAGGTGAGACCAGGCTGTCTTCTGAGAGCCCACTTACCCCTCTGATAAACAGCAGCTCTGAGAAATGAACCCAGTCTTGTCCATTCAGAGCCATCAGCCTGTCCTCCCCTCCCAGAGGTCCAGGAGGTAAGGGGTTAAAGGTACAGGATCCACCTTATTTTGCCTTTTACTGAGCACAGGACTCAGTCTCTCCTCCCCTCAGTCCTTTCCATAAAACATGGGCTGTATCTCAAGGCCGGCTGATAAAAGACAAAATGTGCTGAAGTCTTGGAACGCTCGCTATTGTGGCCAAGGTGCCTCCAGACACACACACGTGTGTGTTGAGATCTTCCCTCCTTCAGCCCAAGCTCCAGGTCGGGCATGGTGTATCCAGGCACACACTCCACCACGCCCGCAGCAGACATCACCTGTCGATGGCCTCAGCCTTCTCCATGGCCTGGGTGGAGCCTCAGAAACCCCAGGCAGGCACAGCAAGTTGATGGCAGCTGACGCATGCACATCGCTGTTGCCCATTAGTGGAGGCACGCTGTAGGACGACCTGCCTTGCATGGAAACTGAGGCCTCCTCTGCAATCTGGAAAATACCCAGGTGCCTCCCCAAATGCGGGGCGCCTCTGTGCCATCCGGAAGGAATAGGGTCAGATGCGCTCCTGCTGTCTGGGGTCAGGGAGAGGCCCCTGCAGGGAAGGCAGGTGTGTCGGTGCACACAGGGACGAGAGGATTTAGGGAGGCAAGCCTGCTGTGTGTGTTGCACAGCCGGTTAGCGCAGGGGCCAGGTGCCTCCCCCATCCGCCCCAATGCCGGTCTCCTTACCCTGGGCAGCTGCGGCACTTCCCCTGGCTCTTACAGCTGTTTAGAGTCTGTAAACCCGCTAATCCCTGGCCATGTGTCATTCCCAGCCAGTTAATGGGCCTTGCTTCAGCTCACAGCGGAGAGGCCGGGCTCCCCTCTCTGCACACTTAGTGTCCAGATTTCTGATTTAGTGGGAGAAGCCCAGCACAGCCCCCTCGAGGTCTTCCTGGCCAGAGCCAAAGCAGAAGGCCCCCGAGGCAGTGAGCCTCAGAACGCGATTTCAGATGGGAGGAGAGGAAATCTCTCCAGCTTGTCTGGGGAAGATCTCAGAGAGGGTTCATCTCTGCTCTCCCGCTAGCTCCCGGGGCAGTGCTGACCGTCATCAGGTAAACCTGGAATCCCAAAGACAAGACACAGCCCAGAACAGGCACTCCAGCTGGCCAGAAGGTTGTTGTTTAGTCACTAAGTCATGTTCGACTCTTTGCGACCCCATGGACTGCAGCATGCCAGGCCTCCCTGTCCTTCATCATCTCCCAGAGTTTGCTCAAATTCATGTCCATTGAGTCAGTGATGCCATCCAACCATCTCATCCTCTGTCGTCCCCTTTTCTTCCTGCCCTCAATCTTTCCCAGCATCAGGGTCTTTTCCAATGAGTCGGCTCTTCGCATCAGGTGACCGAAGTATTAGAGCTTCAGTTTCAGCATTAGTCCTTCCAATGACTATTCAGGGTTCATTTCCTTTAGGATTGACTGGTTTGATCTCCTTTCAGTCCAAGGGACCCTGAAGAATCTTCTCTAGCTCCACAGTTCGAAAGCATCAATTACTTGGCATTCAGCCCTCTTTATGGTCCAACTCTCACATCCATACGTGACTACTGGAAAAACCACAGCTTTGACTAGACGGATCTTTGTTGGCCAGAAGTTGCTGATAGGAAAACACTTTGGGCCTCTTCAAGTTAAGCAAGTGGCTTATCTTTGGGTCTTCAACTCTGCAGAAAGTTCAGGATAGAAATGAGGTCCTTCCCAAAGAAAGTCTGGTTTATGTGACCACAGTGGACGCTGGGAACGTGAGCCGAGTGGCCATGTCTGTGCTTTGCTGGCGCTCACACAGGATCTCTGAACTGCCTTCCATGTAAGGGGGTGACTGGGATGAAGAGCTCCTGGGCCGGAATCCCAGCTGGGCCCATATCAGGACTTGAGCCACCTCTGTCACGCTCTGAGCCTCAGTTTCCCCATCTGGGAGGCAGACTCAGATCCCCAACGTCACTCAGTCATCCGAACCAGAATCTTCCAAAGGTGAGGGGTTCCATCAGAGGCATCGGACATGAGTGAGGACCCTCTCCCAGCAAACGAGGGCTGTTTGGGAATCGGCTCCTGGGATGCACTCCAAGAATGTCACCCCGGGTTCTGCACTCCCACCCCAGTCCTGGTCCTTTCGGACACCCACTCACAACTCTGAAGTTTGTTTCTGTGACAAACGGCGCAGAAAGGTGTGCCGGGGGGAGTTTGCTATAATTTCTGAAAACACAGGTGAGTCACCCTGGGGTAGAGACACATCCCACTTACTGTCCGCGTTGCAGACGTGATGCTGGGTGCTCCCTCTGGTGATGCTGAAGGGGAGACGCTGCTGTCAGAGGCATCTGTAGGGGGGTGTTTCCAGGACACCCCCGCCTTCGGCCCTGCCCTCCGCTCTCACCTGCGGGCCCGGGGCCCAGGAACTGCTGCTGAGCGGAACGGCTCGCAGACGGCTGTCTCCCTTCAGGCTCCTTCCTGACGTTTCTCCAATCGACATCTCTGAAGCCACCCGTCCTTTTCAGGAAAAAGAAAAAAACGCAGTAGTCTGACGTTCCAAGAAACCCCAGAATGAGGAATGCAGAAAATCAAACAGGCTGGTCCGCGTCCAGCGGCTCCTCCGGGGAGAGGAGTGATTTCGCACGCTAATGGCCCGGCCTCCGACGCTGACATTTTCTTACAATGTACTTAAGTCCGGTTTGTTTTGCTTTCTGTCTCCACAACAATTACCAAGATTTATTTTTTATTGCTTCGGTTCACTCTGCCAGGACCACACTTCCTTTTTCTCTTTAAAGGAACAGCCACACCGAGCCGAGGGGCCTAGGAAGTGAGCATTTTCAGTCGCAAAAATAAAAATAAACAAGGCTGCACGCCTCTCCTGGCGCGAGCGTCCGCCCCCCCGCGCCCGGTGTCAGAGGGGCTCTGGCTCTTCTCTGCTTGACACTTGGGCTCACCCCGATGCTAGGCCGAGCCCCCGCCAGCCGGCTTGTCACAGAGAGACCGTCCTCCCCAGGGACTCCTCAGAGGAACCCCGGGAGCTCGAAAGGCACTTGGTTCTCAAGAGTGGGTGCCTGGCTTTCTTGCAGGGCAACAGGGGTGAGGTTGGGGTGTGTCTTTCTCGGAGGTGAGGTGGTTTTCCAAGGTGACCTCTGTGAAAGTCCAGGGTTTCTTTGAGGGGCTTGTCTGTGTCTCTCCTGGGAGGCCCTTTGCTATGAAGGTGAGGGCCCTGGGGATTCCACATGGTGAAGGGAGGCCATCAGCAACAGGGCAGGTGGATGGGGTGACCAATGCCAGGACTGCGTCTAGGACCCAGGGGTGTGACCTGGGAAAGTCACCCTCTCTGAGCCCGTTTCATCACTGGAAGCAGCTCCTCCCTGGGTGACTGTGAGGGCCTGGAGACCAAAGATGGTAAGGGGCTTGCACAGCCTGGCAGAGGCTCCTAGGGGGGCTGGAAAACGGCCCCACCTTAAGATGGGAGAGGATACTGGATTATCCAGCTAGGTCCCAGGTAGCAACAGGAAGGGCCTTAGAAGAGGGAGGCAGGAGTCTGAGTCAGAGGAGGAGATGCGATGACGGAAAGGGAGACGGGAGGGGTGCGTGGCTCCGAGCCACGGGACGCAGGCGCTTCTAGGAGCTGGAAACAGCGAAGGAAGGACTCTCCCCTGGGGCCTCCAGAGGGGCCCAGCGGCCCTGAGACGCCTGGACTTGGGCCCGTGAGACCCACATCAGGCTTCCGACCTCCAGACTCTGGGAGAACCATGTGTGCTGTGTGAAGCCACCGAGTTTGTGGTCATTTGAAGCAGCAGCCCCAGAAGCAGACACAGTGCCGGACGCTGCAGTTACATTACTAGTGGGGGTGATGAGCCTCCTCCCTGGGCTGTGTCTCAGGTTCCACGTGGGCCTCCAGAGCCCAGAGGCTGCACCGTCCGTCTGTCCATCCATCCATCCAATCATTCCTGAGCCACCAGAACCTGCTAAGACTCTGCTGGGGCCATCAGCTCAGGCGTCCCTGCCCTTGCTCACTCCCCACCTAGGACCTGCTCCTAACCTGGAGCCAGAGTTATCCCTCAAATCCAGCTCGGGCCAACACCCCACCTAACCCCGTGAGCTGGTGTCCTCGTGCTTCCTCGGCCTTGTGGCACTCAGGAGCCCCCCACCCCCACCACACTACCCTCCCCCTGGCTCTGTCTCCTGTCCCAGGTCCAAGGTGCTGGGCACCACCCCTCGGTGCAGTGTCTTCCCCAGGGGGCCACCTACCCCACTGGCCCCCTTCTTTGGGTCTTCTTGGCGAGAGCCTCCCTGACCACCCTCTCCCCTCTCCTGCCCTACCTCCATCACCTTTCTCCCTCGTACATGGACGTTTCCTGTCTCCTCTGCAGGAAATAAACTCCCTCAAGGCAGAGGTTTCCACTGTCTTGTTCCCTGTCATGTCTACAGCGCCTGCACACAGCAGGGGCTCAATAAAAAGTTGTGGAATAAACGGGTGAATATCGGAGTCTTTAAAGCCATGGTCCCTGCAGCTCCACAGCTTCGTCTGGAGCCTCACAACCTCAGCTTCTCCTCGCACGGACCGCCAGAAACACAGCTCTCACACATGCCTCTGTGCTTTTGCACAGGTGAACCTTCTCTTTCCCTGGTGAGCTCCTGTTCTTCCTTCAAAACCCATCTCCTTTGCAGACGTTCCTCTAAATCTTCCATCCCAGGCTGTTTGTCTCTCACTCTTGTGTGTTTCTAAAGCACTCAGTGCCTCCTTTTATTGGAGAACTTGTCGTATTGTTTAGAGTTTTTTTTTTTAAACACACCTGTTTTCCTGATCAGACTGTTACGGTGACTCTTCCTTTTTCGTTTCCCACACTGTCTGGCAGACTCCCTGACAGCAGATGAGCAGAAACAGGGAGTGGATGAATGAATGGATGGACCAAGGAAAGGGTGGAAGGGGACAGGGACCTTGTCTCATTTGACTCTGGGTCTCAATCACCCAGCGCGATCTCTGAGCATACTAGGTGTTCAGGGAAATCTCTGGTCTATAAGGACAGGGATCTGTGTCTGGTCCTAGGGTAGCGTCTGGCTCGTAGCAGCTCAGTGATACTCGATGAGTGAACCAACACGGGGCCCTGCTTCCCTCAGCTTTCTCCCAAAGGCCACTGGTGGGCTCCAGAAAGGGAAGGGGCCTCTAGGTGCCCTGAGGTCTCCCCCTCCAGCCTCACACACGTGTCCATGTGAATCAGAACGTGTTTGACATAGAGAGAGCAGGACAGCTCTGTGTCCAAACCCCTCCATTTAACAAGGTATCAGTCCCATGGGATTAGAGCCCACCCTAAAGACTGTGTCAACTAATTACATCTGCAACAAGCTCATTTCCAAATACCGTCACCTCCAAGGCACTTACTTCACCATACAAATTTGGGGGAGACACAATTCAACCCATAACACCCTCCCTCACATGGACACCCCCCACCTCCCATCACTACCATCACTGATGACCCCTTCCTCTGAATTTCCTGAGCGAGTTTTACATTCCCCTTTGTCTACATTTGCCATGAATTTAAACGCCATGAAAACAGGGGAGTTCGTCTTGTTCGTGGACTGCCGCGTCCCAGCACCCCATAAACAGCACCCAGCACACAGCAGCGGCTCATACGTGTTTGCCAATTGAAGGAACAAGAGACGGGTCTCCAGCAGTCTCTGTTAGACTGTGCGCCCGCCCAGGGCAGGAACGCAGCGGCTTTATCAGGGCAAACACTCAGTGGATGCTTGGGAAATGGGATCACTTTTTGGGCCAGCAGCAAAATTTCCTGTGACTCAGTAAATCACTTTAACTAATGAAGGAATAACAATCCCAGAGGAACAGAAGTTTCAACTATGCAGATTATTTCTGAGTTTTTAAAAAGTGTCTCTTCAAAGAAATAAGTCCCCAGGGGCTGCTGGCTCTCCATAAAGCCTGACTTTCCACTCTCTTAAGTAGCTCATTTTGGCCCTGTGACAAGATCCAGTTGGTGGTTTTTAATAAATAATGTTTTTTTGTGTTACAAAAGTAAAATTGAGAAAATTTATAGAAGTAGCAGGAATTAGAAAAAAAATAATAATAACCCATCAGCCCTAGACAACCAGACTGTTAATATGTCATTGTATTTCTCTCTGGTCTCTTTTTATATGCCTATCTTTATGTGGTGATAAACACATTTCAGTGAAATTGGGTTGCTGTTTCAATTAAACAAAAATCCATCTTGAAGATATCCTCCAGTTTTCATACAATTTGAAAACCCCAGGGGCGCGGGTCTGAATGGGGCTGGAGGGAGGGGGCAGGAGGGACAGGGCGCAGCTGTCCTGCGCAAGGCTGTTCCCGGAATCCCAGGACGCGAATGCCCACGTGGCCCGCACTACTGGGGTGGGTGTGAGACAAGCACAAGCACAGCGCCATGAAAGCCCGTTTCCTGGCCCGGGCTCCCGGTTCATCTGCAACTTGCACTTTTCCAATTATAAGGCCCTTCTGGAGCATGGGTGGGAAAGCGAGGCCGCTTCCCACCGAGGGAGCGGCTCCAAGTCGGCTGGGATCCGGACAACGCCGATGGTATTTTGGAGGGGAAATGATACATCCCCACGGCCGAGAGCAACGGGGCCGACTCGGGCTTTGTGGTGGCCGCTGATGTCATTTCAGAGAAAGAGCTAAAAAGCTGTTTTGTTTTTCAGACTGTGTCTCTGAAATTGTCTTCTTTAAAAAAAAAAAAAATTCTGATTTTATCCCAATGTGGATGTTCCAAACCCCAAACCTCTAATCCAAGCCTGTTGAAGGCCCCTGCCCTGGGCTGGTGCTGGCGCCGCCGGGGGCATGCGGAGGTCGCCCGGTTCAGTCATTTGCTGCTGGCCCTGCTGGGGGGGCCTGGGAGTGGGTAGAGGGCAGGGAGGCCGTAGAGGGGGGCCAGTCAGGAGGCAGACATTGGGGGCATCTGTGCTCTGGCGAACCGCTGTGGGTATCCAAGATGCCAGTGAGCGCCTTCCAGAGTCCCATCTTCCGGGAGTGCGGGGGAGGCTCGCCCTTGGCTGACTCCCTGGGAACGTGGTCCGGGGCTGGTGCTCAAATCCAGGCAAACAGAGAGCAAGACAGGGAGGGCCCAGGGAAAGGCCCCGCCCGCCTGGCTGGGGGCCGGGAAGGGTGAGAGTGGGCCTCCTGTCCGTCTAGAGCCCCTCCTTGACCCGCTCTGGTCTGCCCCGTCTCCCACGCAGGAAAGGCCAGCACGGCCCCTTCTCACAGGCCCGGACCAGGACGTTGCTGTCTGGCGGGTGGAGTATGGTTGACCACTAACTGCTGGGTCAGAACTGTGCTGGGCTGCCCAGTACCAAGGCCACACTGTGTGGTCAAGGGCAGCGCCAAGGGCTGGCCTATGTGCCATCTGAGGCAGTCCTCATGGCAATGCTGTGGGTGATACAGATGGAGAGCCAGAGGCTCAGAGAGGCGTGGGCCACCCCGTCAGAAACGGCAGAGCCGAGACGCACACTGGGGCCGATGGTGTCTGTCTCCTGCACCACACTGCCCTGAGGTGAAGCATGCCATGGGGGCTGACGTGCCCCAATTCATGCCCACATCCTGTCTCTGGTACCAGTGGACGGGACCTTACTTGGAATACGGGTCTTTGCAGATGTAATCAGGGATCTTGAGATGGCAGGTGTCCTTATAAGAGACTGAAGGGGAGGTGACACGGGCCGTGGGAAGGCGGCCGTGCGGAGACGCGGACAGGGCTCTGGTTCTCCCAGGAAGAAGGCTCAGAGGCCGCCTCTCACTCTCTGGATGGAAAACCCTGAGGCCCTCAGAAACTCAGGGGCTCATGTCAGCTGTGACCTGTAAGCCACTGCGGATGCTAGCTGTGTGCCAAGCTGCCTCCAGCAGCAATAGAATAGCTCAGCGCCTGTTCCCTCACAGACCTTGGCCAGCAGCTCAGGCAGGGTCTCTCACACGGGTGCACGTGGACAGGGGCTGGCTGGGGGCTCCCACCTCCCAGTGCTCCTCCCCTTGCCCTGGCTGCCCCCGACCCTCTGCCATCTACAGGTTGGCCATGGGGTGACTAGACATCTGAGTGGCTTATGTGTCCATCAAAGATCCCTGGAGACAGACCAGGACAGACCAGCGGAGCCTGTCTGGCCAGAGTGGGGCGGGGGTGGTGGGTCACACAGAGCCACGTCTGTCACATGCTATTCAGGACGTGGCCCCCTCGACACAGACCATCGGGGAGGCCTGCAGGTTTCACATCCTCCCTGACCTGACCACCCTCCCGGCCCCTCTGGCTCTCCCACACAGAAACCTCTCCCCCCGGGGTCTCCCTCCCTCCGCTCGCTCTCCAGCCGTCCGGCCACAGGGCTCACATCCTGCCCTGAGGATGCCAGCGACGACATTCCCACCAGGGAGCGGGGCAGCTGGTTTGGCTTTGGAGGCCCTGGCTGCACAGTGGTCTGGCGCCCCCCACCCCTGCCCCTCAGTTCTCCTCGGCCACGTGAGCACAACTGCACCCCAGAGAAAGACCTGAGACGGTTTTCAGACACACACCGTAACCTGAGCTCTTCTTGGATGCAGCCACAGAGCTGTCAAGCTCCCAAAGCGAGGCTTTTATAGCTGAAGTGTATTTTGGGTGCTGGGAATGTAAACTCCAGTGCTTCACCAGGTGTGGCCATGGACGCTTCCCTAATGGGACAAACTGCACCGTCTGTGGACTTGTACCACAGGTTTATATTTGTAGCATTTATAACCAATAAACATTAGGTCCAACATCAACATAAGAAAAGGAAGACCATAAATCCTTCCTTTCCAGGAGTAAAGGGAACAGAGCCCCAGACCATAATGCTCGCTGTCATATTCTAACAGCAACCGCTCACGGACGCTTGCCTGGTACCAGTCTGTGCTGAGCTCTTTGCATTCATCGTCTCACTGGGCTCGTAAACAACCCTATTATTATTATTCCCATTTTAGAGAGAGGGAAACTGAGGCCTAGAGACGGTTAGTCACTTGTGGCCATGAGTTAGCAAAGGGCAGAGTCAGGGAATAAACACCCCCCGTCACTGAAGGGACACTGCATTCACATCCCTGTCATTCAGGCTGTGTGAGTGGCCAGAGTATTTCAAAATCCACACATGGGTTTTTACTGAAGTATCTGACTGGAGTGCTCCACCGCTGAACAAATTTTCCCGTGAAACTTGGAGGCACTGGGGCTGAGGGGGCTGAGAAAATAGGGAGCTGGTAGATGACTCAGCCCTGGAGCCCAGCCCCAGACCAGGAACAGGTGAGGTGCTGTCTGAGGGGCTACTGAGGCACAGGGAAAGCAGGAAAGGAAGGGCTCCTCTAGTGGGGGGAGATTCTAGACAGGGAATGACAGAGAAGACCAACGACCCCCAAAGCTGGTTCCTTGAGAAGATCAATAAAGATGATAAACAGCGGATAAACAGCAAGGTCCTACTGTAAAGCACAGGGATCTGTATTCAACATCCTGTGATAAGCCATAGTGGAAAACAATATGAAAAAGAATATATATATATATATAAAACAGAGTCACTTTGCTGTACAGCAGAAATGAACACAACATTGTAAATCAACCATGCTTGAATAAAAATTTAAAAAGTAGCGTTAAACTAAAAACACAGAACTCAAATACAAAAAAAAAAGATAAACGTCTGGATCAGGAAAAGGAGAAAGACGAGAATTACCAATATCAGAAATGAGAATGCTGACACCACTACAGATCTTACAGGCAACTTGGAAAAGTGGATAAGCTGCCTGAGAGACACAAACTCACCAAAGCTGATTCTGAAAGAAACAGACAATTAGATAGGCAAGGGTACTCTCTATTATCAATAATAAAATTATATTTGTAGTTAGAAACCTTCCACAAAGAATACTCTAGGCCCATATGGCTTCACTAGTGAATTCTTTTCAAACATTTAAGGAGAATAATTATTCCAATTTTACCCAAATTTTGTGACTTCCCTGGTGACTCAGATGGTAAAGAATTTGCCTGGAATGCAGGAGACCCAGGTTTGATCCCTGGGTCAGGAAGATCCCCTGGAGAAGGAAATGGCAACCCACTCCTGTATTCTTGTCTGGGAAATCCCATGGTCAGAGGAGCCTGGCGGGCTACAGTCCGTGGGGTCGCAAAGAGTTGGACACGACTGAGCAATTAACACTTTCACTTTTCTAAAACACTGAAAAGGACTCATTTAATGAATCAGCATTACCTTTATGCCAAATCCAGACAAATAAATTTTAAGAAAAGAGAACTACAGACCACCATTCCTGAGGAACACAGAAGCAAAAAAGCTAAGCAAAGTCTCTGGCATCAGATCTAATGATATATTGAAAGGAGAATGCATCATAGTCAATGTAATTTGTCACATGAACAAACTAAAAAAGAAAATCATATAATCATTTCAATAAAGGTAGGAAAAATGTTTGAGAAAATCTAATACCTATTTCTGATTTTAAAAAAAAAAAACTCAGAAAACAATGAATAGAGGGAAACTTCCTTCCCTTGAAAAATACAAATTGTCACCACCTCATCACGTATTTAGTTAACTCAAAATGGATCATAGATCTAAATATAAAACCAAAAACTATAAAAGGATCAAACATTTGTGACCACGTGTTAGGCAAAGATTTCTTAGGTTTGTCAGAATCTGTATCTTTTACATATGCATGATCTACACATCAACAGTTTGAAATTTTGAATTGCATCAAAATTCAAAACTTCTGCTTTCAAAAGACAGTTAAGAGAATTAAAAGACAAGCTTTATAATGAGAGAAAATATTTGAAAATCATATATCTGATAACTTTGACTCGGAATATACAAAGAACTCTCAACACTCATTCATAGGGACTTCACTGGTGATCCAGTGGTTAAGACTCCACACTCCCCACACAGGGGCCCACCTTCAGTCCCTGGGCAGGGAACTTAGACCCACGTGCCATGTCTAAGAGTTCCCGTACCTCAACTAAATATCCTGTACAAGGAAACGAAGATCCTGTGTGCTGCAGCTAAGACTTTATGCAGCCAAAAACCACAGAAACATAACAAAACACTCAATATAAGAAAATGAACAACCTGGAAGAAACAGGGGCAAAAGACTGGGACAGGAACGTCACCCAGGGAGATGCTGTGGGTGGCGAGCAGCTACAGGAGAAGATGTTTCACATCATCAGTCATTTGGGAAATGCACATACAAACCACAGTGCCAGCACACACCGAGGAGGGCAGTCAGAAACGAGAGATGAACCGCACCTGTGTGGGGGTCCTTCTCAGCCACTTGCTGTCAAAACCTGGTGAGCTATGAGCCTGCAGACGTGCCCTGAGCCGGCAGGCCTGGGCATTTCTCATGCTCACGTCAGCCTACACTCAGCCTCCAGCAAGCTGGCATTTAAGGAAAATGCTCCAGATTATGGCTCTAGCAGCTCCTGCTCCAAGGAAGTAGATCTTACTTGTGACCTTCCAATGGTTTGCCCTTAGATCCCAGTTCTCTGACCTGTCGAGGGAGAGTAATCAGTCTTCGGGTTGTTCAGCACTTTTCTTGTGGTAAGAATGAGTGTGATCCCAAGCTTTTTACATGTCAGAGCTGAACCTGAAAGTCAGGACAAGCACTTTGGAAAACAGTTTGGTAATGTCTTAAAGAGTTAAACATCTAATTGTCGTATGATCTGGCCAGTCCATTCCCAGGTATTTACCCAAGAAAAATGGAAGGCAAACATCGGTAGCAGTTTTGTTTATAATAACCCCAAACAGGGAACAACTGAAATGTCTATTAGCACATGAATGGATGGGCAAAACTGTGCTATATCAATATAATGGAATTTTAGTCATAAAACAGAACAGACTACTGACCCGTGCTGCTGTATATCAACTGTACCTCGACAGCTTTTAAAAAATGATTGAAACATGCTATAACATAGATGAATCTTGAAAGAACTGCCAAATGAAAGAAGCTACACAAGAAAGAGTACAAAGTTTATGACCATATATGTGAAATTTGACATTCACATACGTGAAATTTCCATATACGCGAAATATACAAAACAGACAGGAAGCAGATGGATCCCTGCCAGAGGCCAAGGGCCATGCTGGGTGGGAGGAGGGAGGGATCGTATGGGAACATGGGGAACATCTCAGGGGATGAGATGCACATTCCTTGATTATGGTGAGGGCTGCACATGCCATGTGCATATGCCAGGACTTCTCCAGTGGAACACTGTTCAGTCACTAGTTTAGTTCAGTTGAGTTGCTTAGTCGTGCCTGACTTTGCGACCCCATGGACTGCAGCACACCAAGCCTCCCTGTCCATCACCAACTCCTGGAGTTTACTCAAACTCATGTCCATTGAGTCAGGGATACCATCCAGCCATCTCATTCTCTGTCGTCCCCTTCTCCTCCCGCCTTCAATCTTTCCCAGCATCAGGGTCTTTTCCAATGAGTCAGTGCTTTGCATCAGGTGGCCAAAGTACTGGAGTTTCAGCTTCAGCATCAGTCCTTCCAATGAACACTCAGGACTGATCTCCTTTAGGATGGACTGGTTGGATCTTCTTGCAGTCCAAGGAGCTCTCAAGAGTCTTCTCCAACACCACAGTTCAAAAGCATCAATACTTCAGTGCTCAGCTTTCCTTTTAGTCCAACTCTCACAACCATATATGACTACTGGAAAAACCATAGCCTTGACTAGATGGACCTTTGTTGGCAAAGTAATGTCTCTGTTTTTTAATATGCTGTCTAGGCTGGTCATAATTTTTCTTTCAAGGAGTAAGTGTCTTTTAATTTCATGGCTGCAGTCACCATCTGCAGTGATTCTGGAAGCCCCAAAAATAAAGTCAGCCACTGTTTCTCCATCTATTTGCCATGAAGTGATGGGACCGGATGCCATGATCTTCGTTTTCTGAATGTTGAACTTCAAGCCAACTTTTTCACTCTCCTCTTTCACTTTCATCAAGAGGCTCTTTAGTTCTTCTTCACTTTCTGTCATAAGTGAAGCATGAAGAATATGCATTATTCTGCATATCTGAGGTTATTGATATTTCTCACAGCAATCTTGATTCCAGTTTGTGCTTCATCCAGCCCCGCGTTTCTCATGATGTACTCTGCATATAAGTTAAATAAGCAGGGTGACAATATACAGCCTTGACGTACTCCTTTTCCTGTTTGGAACCAGTCTGTTGTTCCATGTCCAGTTCTAACTGTTGCTTCCTGACCTGCATACAGATTTATCAAGAGGCAGGTCAGGTGGTCTGGTATTCCCATCTCTTTCAGAATTTTCTAGTTTATTGTGATCCACAAAGTCAAAGGCTTTGGTATAGTCAATAAAGCAGAAATAGATGTTTTTCTGGAACTCTTTTGCTTTTTCGATGTTCAACGGATGTTGGCAATTTGATTTCTGGTTCCTCTGCCTTTTCTAAAACCAGCTTGACCATCTGGAAGTTCACAGTTCACACATTGTGGAAGCCTGGCTTGGAGAATTTTGAGCATTACTTCACTAGCGTGTGAGATGACTGCAATTGTGCAGTAAGTCATGTCCAACTCTGCACTGATGAATTTTCAAAGCTGATTTGAGTGGTCTACTTTTAATACAGATTAACCCCACATGAGCACTGTGTGTGACTGTAACTTTGTTTTGAATATGACCAGAAGAAGCAGGTCTTTAAGAATGCTGTAGAAAGAACACAGCACTCTCAGCCATATATGTCCTTTCAGTTTGCACCCGTCCAGTCCTGGCAGCTCCTATGAGCATCTCCTGAGTTACCTGTTCCCTTCTTCCCCTGTGACTCCCGGGATCTCAGCGGGGACCTCAGTGGGCCAGTAAGCCACAGCCAGGAAGGCATTCAGAGACCATTAGTACAGGAAGCACGGCAAAATCCAAAGAAACCATGAACTGGTGAGTTGGAAAACACTCCATGAAAGGCCTTTTCAGCCTGCTTCTTTCAGGAGGAGTTTGTTTTTGGATTAAAGGAGTTTATTCAGGTATTCACAAATACCCAGGCTCCGCACCAGCTGGAGAGTGGAAGCCCGTCCGTCAGGATCAATTGCCGTGCAGGGGACTGGCATGTTCCGACTGGGGAATACACAGATGAAAGCGGCGTAATTAGGTGACACGCCTTCAAAGGAGATGAAAGACCCAAAACATCCTCAAAAACGTAGGCAAAAATATACCCAGAAATCACTACTTTCTTTATTTTGGAAGTAGCAGTTCCAATAAAAGGCTAGGTGTCAACGGCATGGAATGTAGCAGTCTTGCACTGGGGCTCTTTCTTTCTTTCTCTTTTTTTCCTTCCTCACTTGGGGAAGAAAAATGATGGAAATGTCATTCCTGTGTTTCCTCCGCTCCTCTGGCAAGTGGTGTAAATGCCTCTCCGTAAAGGGACTGTAGACTAAGCTGCCGCTTACACGGCTGTCCCCCCGGGGTGGAGAGGGGACAAGAGGATGGGGGGGACGTTGGCTAACGGCACAAGTGCTTGATGCCCCCACCCCATCAGATTTTTCTCTGAGTTTTCTGAATGGCTTATTTGTATTCTCAACTCCTTTGGTTAAAAAACAGGGCCTTTTCTCTGCTTACACTGCTAAGAAAACACACAAAGTTCCATAATCTTCTTGCAAGCTCCATTTCCCTGGACAATTCTTATTCTCCAATTTCGTTAAATTCAGGAGATTGACAGGTCTGAGGATGGGGAGTTCTGTAGCTGGGGATTCATCCATCTATTCCCCTATGCCGTCCATTTTCAGATGAGAAAACGGAGCCCCAGTGAGGCTGTGTGACCTTACTCTAAGCAGTAGGACTGGAGCCAAAACTGATTTTGATCCCTACCTGACTGTGTTCCCCACTGTTGAAACTATTGCTTCCCCATTTTCCTTTATCTGTAATCCTTTAATGGACATACTCGGACTCTGTTCGCAGCACTCATTAACACATATTTAAATAATTATGGAAAAATCCGCATTTTATGCATCCTTAAGCACTCTGACCTCTGGGTTTCTGCAGCCAGATGTGAGGGAGTGCCTGCTATTTGGCACATTTTAATTGGGGCCCTGATGGCGGCCTCCTTCGCCCCTGTGGTCTTGCAGCAGCCCGCAGCACACCTGCCTCATTGAGCTCAGAGGCTTCAAGACGCTGACACACTCAGCGTTTTCTTTTTCTCTCCCTCCCTCCTGCCCTTTCCTGGCTGAACTCTCCGGTGCAGAGTGAATGTGCTATTGAAAGACCACTTTGACGGCACCACTGAGTAAGGATTCCTCGTGGTTGGCAGGGTTTTTCCAGTTTAGATCAGGGCTGCACAGAAGGGGATGGGTGGGTATTCATTGCCAAGACAGTGGTTATAGCTTGAAGTAGAAAGCATATATATATATGTACATCTTGAGGTAGAAGACATAAGTATATAGATATATATATAGATACATAAATACATGTTTTCCTTGTCTCTGTATGTATGGGTGTCTGTGCATTATATATATATATTATATATATAAAATATACATACATATATATTTATCCAAACTAAGGGTCACACTGTCATGCACTTTTGTAGCAGAACATTACTTTATGCTCATTTTCCCTCAGTACACCTAAATTTAACAGCATAATATTTCATCATATGTCACATGCATAGATCATCAGTTTTAAAAAACCAAGTGTCTGCTGCTGCACAAACAGACATTTAGTTTGTTTATTTAATTTTCCTGTTATTGACAGCGTTTGATAAGACACCTTTGCACACCACACCTTTTCAGTCTAGTCTGAATCCTTACTTGGGACAAATTCCAACGATGTTGTCCTATCTGCACATCTTAAATGCTGACATGTATTATTCTTACAAGAAAGGTGGGCTGCTGCTATTGCTGTTCAGTAGCTCAGTCGTGATTGACTCTTTGCAACCCCATGGACTATAGCCTCCCTGGCTCCTCTGTCCATGGGACTCTCCAGGCAAGAATACCAGAGTGGGTTGTCATTTCCTCCTCCAGGGGATCTTCCCGAGCCAAAGATAGGACTTGTGTCTCCTGAATGGCAGGTGGATTCTTTACCACTGCGACGCCTGGGAAGCCTTAAGAAAGGTGGAGACAATTGAGAATTCCATTGCCTGTGTTACAGAAGCCCCCTCCCCCGGCCCCTACCATCACCAGCACTGTGTATGTCATTAAAAGCAGTCTCTGCCCATGATATTTTGAAATGTCCCATTGACTGAGGAGGTTTGATGGGAAGGGTGAGCAGGTACTGGGCTAGAAGGGTGGGCAGGGGCGCTTGTGGACAAACTGGGGCTCTTGTGCACAAACTGGGGAGGGTGCAGCCACTGTGGAAAGCAGCAATCCTCAAACAATTAACAAAATTACCATATGAACCAGCAATCCCACTTCTGGAATACACCCAGAGGAACGAAAGCAGGGACTCAGATACTTACGCACCCCCATTCATAGCAGCATTATCACAGCAGCCAAAAGGTGGAAGTAAGCCAAGTGTCCATCGACAGATGGTGGATAAACACCACCTCTGGTCTCCATCCACACAGTGGAATATTACTCAGCCTAAACAAGGGATGGGGCACTGACACCTGAGGACACTGTGCTCCATGATATAAGCCCGTCACAGAACGTAAACACCGCATGATTTCACTGATAGAAGGTACTAGACTAGTTAGATTCATAAAGACAGATGGTCGAACAGTGGTACTAGGGGCCAGGGAAGAGCTTACAGGGAGTTAGTGTGTAATGGGGACAGAGACTCTCTTTGGGAAGATGGAAAAGTTCTTAAGACGGATGGTGGTGAAGGTTGCAAAATAATGTGAACAACACTGAACTGTACACATAAAAAGGGTTAAACGATAAATCTGATGTTTGTTTTACCATAATTGGGCTTCCCTGGTGGCTCAGATGGTAAAGAATCCGCCTGTAATGGAGGAGACGCAGGTTTGATCCCTGGGTTGGGAGGATGCCCTGGAGAAGGGAATGGCTACCCACTCTAGTATTGCCTGGTGAAGTCCATGGACAGAGGGGCCTGGTGGGCTACAGCCCATGGGGTCACAGAGTCGGACTGTGCAGTTTACCACAATTAAAGGCAACATCTGGTAGCAGTAGCACCCATGAGGGGTGCCTTCTTCACCGCTTGGGGGCCCCAGAATGAGAAGATTTGGAGCCCCCCTGCAGGACAAGTGATGAAAGGGGCCCCTAGAGTCGACCAGGGGTGCGGGGGGCTGTGCCTGGGGCACCCAGCACAGGGGAGGCCCCGCCCAGCTCCCATCCATCGAGGCCCAGGTGCCAAGAGGTCACCCAGGGGACATGCTCCTGCAGAGAGGCCACCGAGCTGCCAATGTGTCAACGCGTCTCCACTCAGAGGCGCTGATGGAGATAAGAATGCAGAAGAGGTGTAACCCAAGTGTCATCTGAAAGCTACCAGGGGCTCAGCTGCACTTCAAAGCAGACACGGGGCGGGGCCCAGAGCCAGGCGTGCAGACAACACACTGGGGCCAGTGATTGCCACTTATCATATTCCACCTGGCTGGCGTGTGAAAAGGCGGCGGGACCTCCCCGGGGACGGTGACTGGTAACTGGTAAATCCCAGGAAAGTCGAGAGGGCTCAGATGGGAAGGCACGCCTCGTCCCCAGCAGGGGCCAAAGCGCTGGGCCCCGGTTAACCGACTAACCAGCTAGACGCTGCAGGAACAGCCTGGCCAGGAACACGAGGGCCTGGTGGCAGCCCAGGCAGCCCCAGGCAGGAGGTGCACAGTGTGCCCACGGAACCTGACTCTTGTTCCAGGAAGACAAATGAAGATGGAGAATCAACTCCCCCAAGTCTGGGGTGCTTGAGTCCAAAGAAGGAAAAAAAAACCCAAGTGTCTGAAAGCCCCCTGTGTGAGCAAAACTTGATGCCTTCTCTGCAAACGCGGTGGCCTCTTCCTTTAAGGAGGGGTGGGCAGAAAAGAGCGCCTTCTGCTGGCTTCTGTCAGGGGTTGGTGTCAGGAGAGGGGGCAGCAGGGGCCGGAGGTGAGGGGACCCGGGTGTGGAAGGGATGCGCGCCCTCTCCGTGAAGCGTGAGCGCAGGGAGAGAGGTGGAGAGGGAGGGGAAGGGAGCTCTAGCAGCCTTGAAGGCTCTGCAGTCACCCCGGGGTTTGTCTGGGTCTCTGCTCGAGGACCATGAGAAGCCCTGGGACGGCTAAGAAGAGGCGCTGGTTCCACAGCTCAGGGGCGTGTCTCAGGTGGGTCAGTAGGTGTGGACTGGGTGGGGCAGGGAGGTGGACGCTGGGGCGTCTGGGCGAGGCGGTGTGGCTCAGGCCGGGGACTGGATGTGAGGGTGCAGAGGCAGACGGAGCTGTGCGAGGCTGAATGAGGCTCTTAATGAGCGCTCCCTAGAGTGCTTCATCAGAATGTGTGCGGGGGTGGGACAGCCTCTGCATTCTGTCTGAGAGAAGAGGTGATATAATTTGTTGTGGCGGGGAGTGTGGGTCACGGTTTGTGGAAGGAGAGGGTGGCTTCGCGCAGAAGCAGGAAAACCAAAGTCATGGCTGGAGTCGTCTCTTCCGCCAGAGCCATCCGGGGCTGGAGGGGACTCTCAGTGACCACATCACCTCCCCTCTAGGGCAGAGAAGAGCAGAGAGCTGGACTGCAGAGGCACTGAGCCCACTTTGAAGCTGGCAAGCCTGGCCTGCCCCTCCCGGATGTGGCCTGCCAGCTGCAGACACTGACCCCGCACCCCCGATGGACACTCCCGCTGCTCACGTGATAATGCAGAACTCCGGCCCTTAGCCAGTGCAGTCCGCAGATGCTCAGCCAGCCAACCGGATGAGGTCCGGACGGCAGAAGGCCAGCGTGTGCCGCCTGGTCTGCTCAACTGATTGGCGGAGTAAGTGGACATCCCAACATGGAAATGTGGGGATGGAGAGGCAGGGGTCCCCGGGGTGGGGGCGTGCCTCACCTTGGTGACTCTGATCAGCAGGGGTTTGAAAGTGGCTGTGCGTTGGGATGGGTCACAGGCTCCAGGAGGCATTCCAGGAACACAGCTCAGGAATGGTTGGGGTCTCGGATGAAGCCCGTCACCCGTCTGATCTCAGTGCCCCTGGAGTGGGACAAGTGGGTGGTCCTTCCGCGGTGCAGGTCAGGCTCAGTTTGAAACCCGCCAAGTCTGCAGGAACGGGGGCATTTAAGGAGGCCTGTCAGAGGTCCAGAGGGAGGATGGGGCAAGAGCGAGCTGCGCTGGAGTTGCGGGTGCAGACCCATCGTGAGTGCCGGTTGGAGGACGGGTGGCTGCTGGGGCCACAGCCTGGCTCCAGAACCCACCTCCGCCCCTGCTGCTATGAGGCCGGCGGCCACTGGCTTCCCCTCCTGTGCCTCAGTTTCCCCACTTGTGCGGGAAGGACAGTTAATGACCACCCACTCCCGAGTTCTGGGAGGTCAGGGAGCTGCACGTGGACCCAGCGCTGCCGGTTCATGGTCTCCCCTCCCCGCTCAGCATTTCGCTGTGTACTCTGGAATCAAGAGACACCCGAGTGTAGAATAAATTATGAGATCTGCACGGCCCAGGTCAAACCTGCCTAGACTGCTTAAAAACGCCTCTGATTTAACTCTGCAGAACGCTGAGTGGTTTAACCTTTCGGGTTCTTTAAATAAACTCTCTTTGCTCTGAATGCCATTCTAGCTTGGACTGGAACCAGCAGAGCGGCTGGCTCCTCCCCATTTCCCCGTGCTCAATGGATGCGCCTTCTTACCAGGCGGGTGCGGTGCTGCCTGCAGTCACACGGCCCGTGTCTGCCACGCGCGCACGTCAGCTGTGCGTGAGGACCTTGGAGAGTCAGCTGCAAACGTCCTCGGCTTGAGGCAGACATTGCCTTTTGGGTTACTCTGCTACCAGAATGTTCTGCCTCCTGCCAAAGACAGTCAAGTCAGGGCACATCTCCCCAGTGCAGAGAAAACATCAGTTTTATAGGAAACCCCAACACAACCTTTCATATGTGCGCACAAGGGCTCCCATCCCTCCAGCACATCTGGGGACCTGGGAGATGCATGGAAAGATTTGTAATTAAAATGCTCCCTCTTCATGTACAGGAGCATCCTGGAAAAAAAGTGGACCTGAAAGAACCCAATTCCAGAGGGAAGGCTCCCGATGGCAGGTCACTCCCGCCAAGTCTGGGACTGAAGCCCCCACAAGATTATGGGGCTGATTCTAGTCAGACTAGGTGAGACCCCGCTCCAACCTCCGTGACCTTGGGCATCTTGTTACTCATCTCTGTCTGTCTGTGATACTGTTGTGAACATTACATCAAACCATGCCTTCAAAAAGCAGGCGCGTGGTGAATGCCGGGTAAATCACTACAATTTACTGACTGTACCGTAACAGCTTTTTATGCTATTGGTTCTTTTAAAGCCAAAAAACAAAAACCCTGTGAGATGTTTATCATTGTCATCAGCCCACAGACGAAGAGTCTGAAGCCCAGGAAGTCTGAGTAATGTGCGAAAGCTCACCCAGCTGGGCAGTTCTGTCGCCCACTGCTTGCAGCACGTTGCCATTCATTTCAGCTTTCCTTCTTCTTCTAGGACTCTTCTTCCTATTTCCGATCCCCTCCCTTCACCACACCCCTGCCACCTGACAGCCCAGCTCATTGATGACCACCTCCTGGTTTCTTTTCCTTCCTGGCACTTGCTGCATGAATGACATGCCTGAATTTGACTCTCCCAGATGAACTTGAGTTCATCTTTCAGGTCCGGGCTCAAGCATAAACTCCTCTCTGAAATCTCCCATGGTCCCTGCAGTCAAGGTCACGGCTACCTCAGAGTGTCTGTTCTTTCCACTGCGTCTGAGAAGTGGTCACTCGTTCTTCCCTCCCACTGAGACTGCAATTTGTTTTTCCGCCCTGGAACCTGGGCTTGGCCATGAGACATGCTGTGGCCATGGGGACATTAGCAGACATTCTTGGAGTGGTTGGGCATGAGGCTCCACCCCTGGCTGCTCTTGGGATGCTGAGAACTCATGTGAACGAGCCTGGGCCAGCCGCTGGAGACAGGGCCACAGGAGACGGAGACGAGGATGAAGACTTGTTGCTTCATCTAGCTCCCAGCTGACCACAAAGCAGGAGACAGCCAGCAGATACAACTGCCCATCCCAAGCCAGGGAACCCACCCAGCCTCCTTGCAGCACTGTGAACTAAGCAAGTTTTCAGGTGGATTGTTACGCAGCACTAGCCAGCTGATACATTCATGTGGCTCCACTGCCTCGATCAGTGCAGGTCCTGACATAGGCTCAGTTCAGAGTTGGACGAATGGATGGGAAGAAACGAAGTGTGACTTGGAGGGAACTTCAGCTAAGTTGGTCCTGGGAATATTCCCTTTCCTTCCTCTCCCACCTTTAGATGGATCTCCCATCTTCAGCTGCTGTAATGAGCTCCATTAACACCCGTCACCTGAACCACCAGTCTGCACCCAGCAGTCACTTCTTGTCCACTGTTTTGATTGGCAGTCGACACTTAGAGCTTCCTCAGCTGCAGGACAAACACCCCAGAGTCCAGTGCTCCCCAGCGTTTTTGAAGAGCATGGGTCATGTATTTCGTCAAACGCTCCTCCACCTGTGTCCTTCTGAGGTGTGCTCACAGTTACCTTCCTGCCCTGCAGTCTTGGCAAGTGAACCCTGGAAGTGGCGTCCCGTCCTTCTCAGAGTAGCCTGTCGAGAGGGGGGTCAGGTACATGACGTACACGTGTCTTATTACTGGTGATGACAGCGACAGGATCTTGTGGTTAAGGTGGCATTGCCAGGCCTCTCTAAAGATGCTTTTTTCCTGGTCATGCTCTGTGTCACTGGTCATGTGCTTGTCCAGCTGCATCCCTGGATGGACACTGCTGGAGGGCAGGGTCCATGTCTTTTTCCTCATTGCTGTATCCCCAGCACCTGGGACCACATCTCATCGTTTTTTTGTGTGTGCTCAACAACATCTTATTAAATAAATGAATGTCATGAAAGATACAACCCATCTTCAGGGAGCTGACATAATGGGTTTCAGACCGATTATCTGGAACAGAAAGGGCAAATGCCTCCATCCGTGCCTCCTGCACGTCCCACGTCTTTTAGTTAATCTCATACTTCACTTCGCTATTCTCTTACTCTTAACCCACAGCTGAATGAAACACACTGAGGACCCGTGATCTGGGTCCTGTGAAATTTCAGAAGGCCAGGCAGGAAGCAAACAACCTTTAATTAGCAATAGAAAATCAGTATTTCTTATTGACCCGTCTTCACGAAGCCCGCCTTCCCCCACGAGCCCTCCTGATTTCCGAGCCTCTGTGAAGGCCGTGACTGCCAGCATCGCTGCCATATCCACAGGGAGGTTCAGCGTGACGTCTGGGCTGCAGGTGACCAGGTATCTGACTAACAGCCATATAAACAAACTGGGTAATTACCCCTGTCTGGAGAAGCACACATTGAGCTGCAGGTTGGTTCAGCGGCTTACTGATGTTATCAAGGCCCAGGCGTGGCCGTCCTCAGCCTACAAGACGGCAGCCCCAGACGCAGGCATCACCTCCTGTCTCATGACGGCGTCCTAAGCAGATTCGGGGAAGTGGGGCTCTTCTTGCATCTCCCAGGAGGCAGACTCTCTCTCATGTCTTCTTGGTGGGAACTGGGCCAAAATACCCTCCCTAAGTACAGGAGAGCCTGGAAAAGAACACCTAGTATAATAGCCTCCACCGTGGGAGGTGGACTCGCCCGCACACAAGGCGGAACGTCTGACTTTGCTTAGACGACTCGTACCACCTGCTATGAGAGGCTTCCAGGTGGGGGACTGGCTGGACCCCAGGGCGTTCCAAGGAAGTGGAAAAGTAGGGCTGGTCTGAGGCAGACTTTCTGCTCTTCTGACAGTGTTTTATCAGGTCAAGATCAGAACTGGAATCCAGGTTTCCCATTTGCTATTTTTTTCCATAAAACTTACAAATATAACCACAGGGAAGCATGCGTGAAGAGCAATTGAGGAAAAAGTCCACCCGTCCATCCTTCTGCCATCCATCCACGCTCTCATCCTCCCATCCTTCCACTTGCCCATCCATCACTTTACCCTTCCTTCCTTCCACGCTTTCATCAGTTCTTCTTACCCCCACCTCCCACTTCTCCCTCCTTCTGCCCACCCTTTCCATGTTAAGGTAGCTATTTGACCCAGTTATGGCCAATGAGACACAAGAAGTCTGCTCCTGGGGAATATTTTCACCCCTTATGTAAGGGAGAGACATTTAAAGAGAGGGCTCTTTCTCCCCTTCTTTCTCAGGACACCATCAGGAGAGGGTAAGATGCTCGGAGCGTCCACAGCCATCTTGCAGCCACGAGAAAAGACACACGAGGATGAGATGTCCCGAGTGTCACATTGAGGGCCGCAGTAAGGAAGGGACATCTCGCAGTTTCTGGGCCCACAGGCCAGTGCAAGAGACAGAGAAATGGGTGATCATGATCGGGTGTGAACTAGCTCTGTGGAATAAATGCTGGGAGGGAAAACAGGGGTCGGAATTGGGGAGGGGTGGTGAGGTCCACACAGAGGCTCAAGGAGGACCGGAAGGGCTGGAGAAGGGGGTTCTGGCCCGAGGGCAGGGCCCGGACAGGCCAGCACGGAGCTGCAATGCCGTCAGGATGGAAGGTCAGGGGGTCGTCTGGGGGAGAATGCTGGGGACTCAGGTGGAAGCGAGCAGCCTTGACGAGAAAGGGTGGGAGCGCCGGCTCTGGCTCAGCCGCTCCCCCGCAGCCTGTTCCTGAGATGCCGACCACTGCCTCCTTTCTGCCCGGTTCACCCGGCGGGCACGCTGGAGGGCCAGTTTGGGCCTTGCTTCTCTCCTGATGTTGAGAACCCTGTGGCCTTTGATATCTGCTCTGGATTCCTGTTTCCTGCTCTCCATGGTCTGGGGGGTGGACAGAGGAAGACAAACCCCTCCCTGGCCGCCCCCTCCTCGCCCCTTCCCCGATAAGGTCAGTATCAAAGGCCCGAGGAGGAAGGCGGCAGAACTCAGGGCCCCATGCTAGGCTGCCAGACTCCTCACACATGGAAACAGCTGATGACCTGGCCCTGAGCCGTCACCTCGGAATGCCCGGCTCACCCTGGGCCCTTGGCAGGCTCGGCTCCTGGGAGAAAACCTCCCAGGAGTGCACTATTGACAACCTGCAACAGCGGGGGGGGATCCCGAAAGATGGTTGGAGAGCAAAGGGAGTGGAAATGGCCGGCTCACAAGAGCTCTTCCTGTGCGAGGTGGGCTGGGGAGCGGTGGGGAGGCACTCCCCAGGAGATGGAGGCCAGAGCAGCACAGGGGCTGCCCTGCTCGGGGAAGCTCCTGCCCCAGCACGTCAGCTGCCTCCCCTGACCTTCCAGAGGGGCAGGAAGATGCAAGCAAAGGAAATGGGAAACACAAGCTACACACCAATTTAGCTTTCTGCTGCTTGGAGCTCAGTTTTTGCTAACTTTGGAAATCCCAGAAGAGAGAGGTGCTTCTGTTGAGGCATTTTAAAAAATATTTTTGAAGGGAAACAAGACGGGCTATTCATTGCCAGTGAGGAAGCACGGCTCTCTGGACGCCTAGTACCCCCACTGCGCCTGGGAATTTGATTTAATGAGATGACAGGATGCTGAGAGCATCCTCTCTCAGCCCCAGCCCTGGGCCACGAAGGCCTCGACACAACACAGCCAGGCTGTGAAGCTTTATTTCATTTTCCCCCACCCCTGCCCCCCGACCCCCTGCCCACTACCACTGAGGAGAAAGCAGAGCAGGTGCTGGTCCTGCCTTCCTGTCCCCAGGGCCACAGGGTGCCAGGCAGGTCTCCAAGCCCAGCACCTGCATCGGAGCTGGGAAGTGGGGGCTGGTGCTCATGGAAGGCCCTGCCTCTAGAGCCCAAGGTGGCTGCTTTCTCCCTGCTGGTCAGGTCTGGGCCTGGGCAGCACCTACTTCTGGAGGGAGGCCTTACCTGACCCCCTAAGTCTAAAAACAGAGCCTCCTCAAACGGATCGCCCTACGTCTCCTTATCTGGATTTGTTATGGTTATTCTTCTCTGCAGTGCTTGCCACTACTGAAAATACACTGCTCATCTCTTTACTTGTTTACTTTACTTGTTTGCCTGCTTCCTGTCTCTTGCAGTTGACTGTCACCTACATGAGGGCAGGTGACATTTCTGTATCAGCAGGGGGACTCCATGCACAGAGCAGGAGCTTAATGAACATCCAGAGTGTGTGCGTCTGTGTGCTTGAGGGTGTGTGATCTCCCAACACGGAGCCTGGTGTGCAGCACACACAGGTGCGACCGGCATCGTTTCTACATTGATTTGCTAACCAGGCATTTGCTCATCCAACGCTCACAACAGCTCTTTAAAGTAAGCAGCAGAAATCCCGGTTTGCAGTTGGGACACTTGAAGCTCAGAGAGGTTATGTGAATGGTCAGTGGCCCACAGCCATGTAGTCGTGTCTGAGGCCCAGGGATTCCTGACGCCAGTGGACCCTCCCCAGCTGCTTTCACTGGGGTAACTGGACCCTACTCCCTGCCTGCCCTGGGTGCTTCTGAGTCTGGGACACCAGGGTGCCACACGGGCACTACCTGTGCTTCTGCCATGTCGCCCGGCAGGGTTCCCACCGTGGAGACGGGTCTCAGGGGTCATGGGGTGCCCATCAGCTAGCCTCTCGCTGTGGTAATGATGTCCTTCACTCGGCCTGTTTGCTGGTGGTCTGTGATGGGTGGTCAGGCTGCACGGCCCTGGCGTCCATGGGTAAGGGAATGCGGGAGAGGAGCTGCTGTGGAGCCCACGTAGGTCAGATTTCATCTCTGCAGCAACACCCTTGCCCATTTCTCACACACACACACACACACACACACACACGCACCTGCCCATTCACACACATACACACACACACACTCACTCCTGCCCATTCACACACACACACCCCTACCTGTTTCACACATACACACACCTGCCCATTTCACACTCACCTGTCCATTTCACATACATACACACCTTCCCATTTCACACATACACACACACCCCTGCCCATTTCACACACATACACACCTGCTTGTTTCTCCCACACACACACCTGCCCTTTCACACACACACATACCTGCCCATTCACACACACACACACCTGCTCATTGTACACTCACCTGCCCATTTCACACACATACACACCTGCCCGTTTCTCACACACACGCACACACACACTCCCCGCCAGGTCACTGAGGTGGGAACCTTCTTGCGTCCACTGTGGTTGTTAGCTCTTGGCATTGGCGGCTGGACCAGCAGCCACAGGCCAAGAGAAAGATCCCAGGGCCGAGGATGCTGGCACCCTCCAGCCCCCAGGAGGATGGGCTGCAGCCCTGGCCAGGATCTCCTTGACTTGGACAGATGACCTTCCAATGGACAGTGACAGGTCCTGAAGCCAGGAGGAACCACTCTTGTGTTCTGTGTCCAATGGGATAATTCAGTGCTGATTAGAATGTTGTGGACAGAATGATTGCTGAGCAGGGATGGAACATGCCAGTGCCCAGGGGGAGACCAGAGAGAGGAACCCCGAGGCTGGAGCGGCTGGGGCCTTAGTGGTCACTCCAGGTTTCACAGTGTGAGGAACTTCTGGGCTATTTTCCAAAGGTGGCCCCATTTTACACTCCCAAGAGGTTCTCTTTGGTGATGATTTCCCTCATCTGTTTATTCCTGGCTTATAAGTTGTTGGCAGTGCTCATCTGCTGTGAAAAAAAAGGGGAAGTGTCAGCCACTCAGTTGCATCTGACTCTTTGTGACCTCATGGACTGTAGCCTGCTAGACTCCTCTATCCATGTAATTCTCCAGGCAAGAATACCAGAGTGGGTTGCCATTTCCTACTCCAGGGGATCTTCCCAATTGGACCCATGTCTCCTGCATTGCAACTGGATTCTTCACTATCTGCGCCACCAGGGAAGCCCTACTTTCAGTTTTTTTTCCCCTGAAGATAAATAATGTTACCTAGGGTTTCCTAGGTGGTGCAGTGATAAAGAATCCATCTATCAATGCAAGAGATGTAAGAGGCTTGGGTTTGATCCTTGGGTTGTGAAGATTCCTTGGAGAAGGAAATAGCAACCCACTCTAGTATTCTCGCCTGGGAAATCCCATGCACAGAGGAGCTGGGTGAGCTACAGTCCATGGGGTCGCAAAGAGTTGGACACATTTGAGCACACCCCACATTCCCTAGCACTGCCTAGCACTGGAAAGTGGCATGAACATGGGCCACAGTCGACTGTACCATCTGGGATGCTCCTGGACTCCAGAAGTGGCTACATACTCGGAGATGGTTGGGACATCTTGGGGGAGGGACATTGCAAAGGACAGAGGTTCTATGAAGAAATGGGGGTGGGGTGTGAAGGCCCACTCTGGAGGTCGGCTCACAGGGCTCATGGGGGTTTGTGTAGGCTGCAAGGCCCCAACTCCAGCAGAGGCTCAGCAGTCAGCTGGCATCACCACTGTGGGAGTGAGGTACACTCCATTTAACAGTGAGAAGGGGTCCCTCTCCCCCTCATCTCTGCCTCTGGAGTCCTACCTCCTGGCCCTTGGGAGCCTGGAAGGGAGGTTGTTCCAGGCCACATGGGATGTTGCCACTAACCATATCAACATCTCTAAAATTAATAACATAAACTCCATAGAGAAGGGGCCTGAGCCGGAAATCGAGGGCTGCTGGCTGCTTCCTGGGTCCTACGCTGCAGTAGGGGGCAGGACACCCGGAGACAGGGGGGAACCCTGGGTGGACACCATCCTGTTGGAACATAAGACCTTAAGGACTTGGCCGTGACTGGAGCCAGATCCATCCAGGCGGACCAGGAGAGGAGGTGCAGAGTTCTCATTTAGACACACACACTGTCATATGCTTATGACTTACATAGAAAATAGGCTCTTTCTGCTTGGAGAAGGAAATGGCAACCCACTCCAGTATTCTTGCCTGGGAAACCCATGGACAGAGGAGCAAGGTGGGCTACAGTCCATGGGGTCGCAGAGAGTCAGACACAACCGAGGACTGAACAGCAGCTCCCCAGCGCACCTCTCCCGTGGGTGTGGCCTAAAAGGGTCCAGCGCTTTTACTGAAGGGACGGTCTACGATTCAGGTTTTGCAGAAGTCAGAATTCTCGCACTCCACAGCCTTCGGAAGGTCATCCAGTTCAGACCAGCCCCTCCCTCTCACCAAATGGATGGTTCCACCCACCTTAAGGTCAGGAAAGGTCCTCTGGGTGAGCCCTGAAAGCTCTTTCTCTAAGCTTCCTTACCAGCAAATTGGGCAGAACAATGGGTCCATCTCAGAAGGCTGTTGGGAGGACTGAATAAGATAGCCGTGTAATGTTCTTAGTGCTGTGCCCGGCGCACTGCGAACGTCCCAGAAAGGACTGTATTGCTATCATCAGCATCGTCACCAGCACAAAGTATCTCTTTGTGTCCATGCCTCGCCTTCTGCATCGATCCAGCCAGCAGCTGGCTCTTGAGTGAAAGCTCCCTTCCCGGCTCGCTTATGGTTGCGACACAGCGGGCAGAGCACTTAAGACCTGCAGGCACCAGCTCTTACCTTCTCCAGGGCTGAGGCCGGAACACACGCGACAGCCCAGGTGGCGTAGCAGGCGTCTACGATGCCCGCCCTCTAGTGGAGGGACATGGCTCCTGAACTCAGGTGTGCATGGAGGCAGGTGCCCAGGAATACGGCAAAACCAGGTTAATTTTCACGTCCTCTGAATCCAGTTCTCCTGAAACACAGACCGCAAAAGAGGCGATCAGAGTCACAGGCAATGCAGACAGAAAGGTATATAGAGGCATTTACACATGTGATGCCTCTCTCGGGCTCTGGGTTTTAAATCTGTACTCAGAGCCAGAGAGCAGGATAAAGGGAGGGGCTGTGAAAGGGGAGGGGGCTTCCTTTTGAGCCAATAAGACATGTTCTAAAATCAACTGTGCTGATGATTGCTCAACTCTGTGAAGACACCAAACACCACTGAAATTCACACCTGAAGTGGGCGAACTGGTGTGTTAGGCAAATTATATCCCTATAAAGTGATTTTTTAAGTTGACTTTTTAAAAAGGTTTTATTGTTTTTAGATATTTCCCCCGAAATTCATTTACTATGAAAACAGAAAACACACATAAAAATGCATTTTTCTCAAAGTATTTATTTGCATTCTTTGAGTTCCAGATGTGTTTGCCGTCAGAGGAGAGGTCTTGCTGAGGTGGCCAGTGAGATCCCCGTGCGTGCCAGTTGCTGTGGAGATGGGACATGTCCAAGCCCGGACGTGAACTTAAGTCTCTTGTCCAGTTGTGGAGACTAGACCTTAGGAGCAACTGGACAACAAGAGAGAAGATGGCTCAAAATCAGGGGCTATGCTATTTGCTGAGTGAGTTGAAATAAGGATATTATTGAAGGTTCAAGTAATCCAGGAGGGCTTCATGAAGGAGAGACTTGAGTTAGAAGGTGACAGATTTAATAGAAAGAGCAAGTAAAATATCATACGAGCAAGTAAACTCAACTAACACAGAGTTAGGACAGCCCTCTGCTCTTCCTCCTGGTGCCCTCCTGAGGACTGGCACTCTGCTCTCCACACACCATGGACACACTCCAGAAGACGAGCGCGTCACCCAGGAGGAGAGGTCTCACCGACTCCCCCTCCGGTCTCCAGCTGTTGCTTCCACTGGCCGACCCCAGCCAGAAGCCAGAGGGCGGGGGTCCCTGACACAGACCACGAGACCGGTGCCCAGGGTAAGAGGGAGGAAAAGACAGAAAGGAGGGGAGGGCTGCGTGGAGGTGTCCAGCACCTCAACGCGGGCTGCAGGGGGTTAGGCAAGACCCAGCAGCATCACCCAGGAGGGGGTTTTCCCCGGCAGGCTGACGGAGGAGGTGATGGGGCCCTGAGTCGCCCCAGCTGTCAGTAGCGAGGGGGCGATGGTCACACTTTTATCATTAGAAGGTGATGGGCTCTGAGTCAGGGTCTCTTCATTCATTTACTGTAGATCCTCTCTACCCCACGTGGTTGGCAGACACCACCTCGGAGCTGGTTGGAAACCCAGGATCTCGGCCCCACCCACACACTGCACCAGCACCTGCATGCCAGCCACACACCCAGTGACCCAGTGACTTGGGTGCAGGCTGCTCTCAGAGAGACTCAGCTACCCCAGGGAGGCTGGGCCGGGGAGGGGGTGGGTAGGAGCAAGCCTGGGGGAGCTCCCTCTGCTGCAGGTGTCAGGTGTCGGGAGTAGGAAACCATGGCTGTTGGCCTGTCTGGACCCCAGGGTGGACCCTGCTGGTCCACCACCTCACTCTTCCTGCAGACGCCAGGGCCGGCCCCATGTTTCTCTCCACACAACCTACCTGCATCCACTTCCTGTCCATCAGCACTGATGAGCGAGATGAAATTTAGTTGCCGACTATCTATATATCATATCGCCCGTTCACAACTCTTGGCAGATGCATAAAATCCATTGATTATCAGAAAACAAACATCACGTCTGGCGTGCACATTCTTTATCCCTGTAGACCCACCCGGCCCACGGCCAGCAAGCGAGAAGCTCCGAGTCCAGCGAGGAGGCGGGGAGATGCCGTGGTGTACAGTGCTGGGGAGAAGGGGATGACAAAGGATGAAATGGTTGGGTGGCATCGCTGACACGATGGACGTGAGTCTGAGTGAGCTCCGGGAGTTGGTGATGGACAGGAAGCCCTGGCGTGCTGCAGTCTGTGGGGTTGCAAAGATTCAGACACGACTGAGCAACTGAACTAAACTGAACAGTGCGGGGGGCAGTGCTGCAGCTGTATCATATAATGTGCTTCATGTTAATAAAACACGGGGTGGGGCGGCCAGTCTCGGAAGTGTTTCACCCATGACAAGTGTGTATAATCCATGAAGCACTGGGATCTGCATGCTCTAGAGTGTGCACCATCCACCTCTGTGTGTATCGTATCATCAGCACAAAAAACGCTCCGCACTTGGACGCTTTCCAATCCATCACCATGTGTGGGGGCTGGGGGCTGCTCCCGGGCTGTTGCTGATGCTGCAGAGGTGGGAGAGGTGGCTTTGATGATTCCAACCACGACACTTCCAGCAGGTCCAGGAGAACCTGGTCACAGGGTCAGGGTCCAGCTGCCACCTCTCCAAGACTTCAGGCTGCAGCGGCGGCTTGTCCCCCCGCCGCCTCCAGCAAGCCTCTCCTCGATCCCTGCTCTTGAATTGGCTGTCTGCTTTCTCCACAGGGGTCCTCTGGAGACCACGAAGCCTCTTTTTCCCCTGACATGATTTCTAACAAATGGAAGAAGAGCACAGGATTCTCAAGACACCTGTGCCTGAGATTCTACAAATGTGAACGTTCACCTTACTTGCTGTGACCTTGCTCTGTCACACACACACACACAGAGGAAGCTGTGGATAGGACTTGCCTTTCCACCAAATACTATCGCGTACGTCTCCTAAAAGCGAGGGATCCTCTTCTAAAACCACAGGACAATGATCAAAATTAGGGAACTAAAATTGACGCAACTCTCAGCCAATCTACAGATCTTATTCAGACTCTCTAGATGTTACAAGAATGCTCCTGCTTTGCTGAAAGTGACGGAGCTACAGGCTGCAGAAGACATGTGCCATCTCCAGCCGGCTCCAGCCCTCCTCTGCCTCTCTGTCCCCACTACCCCTGCCTGCATCATTTTTCATTTTCGCTTGCTTCTAATGATGTCTTACGTCAGAACCAGTAGTCATGCTGACGACAGGAACGGTTTTGCACGGGCTTCTCTTTCTGTAATAAATCTCTGCATTCAAACAACACTGCAATGAGTAGCCAGCAGGCCACAAGTTTCAGAGCCATGAATTATCACTGAGGGCTGCTTCGGTTTAGTGACAACTTATGAAACTAATTGTGTGTGTGTGTTTTGTGGGAAGCATGTGTACACATGTGTGTGAACAGAGAATAATACGGAGGCAGTTGAGTTAGGGTATTTGGGTGGCAGTCTTGAATTTATACAGGCCTCCTGGTTGACTCTGGGCAAGTCAATTAAGTCCTCTGGAGCCTCACCCATCACCTGTCGACTTTGAGCAAGACTGCCTTGTTATTTAAAGGGGTGCGTTTTAACATTCTGAGTCCACTGATATACTGAGTGTGCCACGTGTCTGAGAGCCTGTGCACGTGTGTGTCTGTGCGCATGTGTACGCGTGTGCTAGGGAGGGGTGTACGGACCTAGTTCCACCTCTCTGCCTTCCCCTGGCCTGGGCTCTGTCCTCATGCTGGCTCCCGGTGGAGGCAGGAGGGTTGTCAGTGGTGACTTGGACAGCCAGCTTCCCTGCTGGATCCTGGGGGCAGCAGCACCCCCTCTACCTGCAGTCAGTCCTCCCCCTGACTGGACCACTCTGGTAGGAGCCCGCCCCAACCCTAGCAACAGTTGCCAGGGGACTGCCAGGAGCTGATTGCCAGAAGCTTGGGTCTCAAATCACTCACTGGCTGGGGGAGGGGCTTGCTGTGCCCACCTACCTAATCCTGAGCCTCCCTGAGATGCAGTATGTGCTGGTCACCTGGGAGGAGAAAAATGCTGAAAATATTCAAGACTTCTTCAGGAGCCAGGAAGGTAGTGTGGATGCTGGACAAGCAGTGGTGTCCACCACAAGTCCTGTTTTACAGACGGACAAAGTGAGGCTTGGGAGGATTAAATTGCCCAAAGCTGCAGGCACTTAAAATTCAGTATATTTTGGCTTCAAAGCCCGTGAATTTTCCATTATACCTTGGGATCAAGGTATAATTCAGGTTGAGGTCAGTTGTGCCAAGCAATTTAGTGAATAATTGGTAAATTATTCAGCCAGCCTAGAGATACCTATTTTAAAGGTTGTTTATAGCAAGGATGGGCTTCCCTTGTAGCTCAGTTGGTAAAGAATCTGTCTGCAATGCAGGAGACCCGGGTTTGATCCCTGGGTCGGGAAGATCCCCTGGAGTTCTTGCCTGGAGAATCCCATGGACAGAGGAGCCTGGCAGGCCACAGTCCATGGGGTTGCAAGAGTCAGACACGACTTAGCGACTAAACCACCACCATTATAGCAAGGATGGCCATGGCAGCACTACTCATAACAGCCAAGAGGTGGAAGCAACCCAAGTGTCCATCAGTGTCCGACTGCACAAACAAAATGTGACCCGTCCACACAGCACAATATTATTCAGCCTTAAAGAGGAATCATGTCCTACTGACATGTACGGTGTGGATAAACCTTGAAGACAGTAAGTGAAGTCCAACATGCCAAGACATGTTTGACTACAAAATGACAAGTCCTGTAGGCGTCCAGGTCTATGAAGTACAAGAGGAGTCCAATTCATAGAGACAGAAAGCAGGATGGTGGGGGCCAGGGACTGAGGGACGGGGTGGGTCGGTGTTCAGTTAGGAAGATGAAACAGCTCTAGAGAAGTTCTGGGTGGTGACAACAATGTGAATGTACTTAATGCCACAGAACTGTACACTTAAAATGGTTAAACCAGTAAGTTTTATGTCAGGTCTATTTTACCACAATATTAGGAAAATAAACCATTTTTTAAAAACTTGCATTTTAGGGAAGTCAGCATTTTAATCCCTTGTATGGAGCAGCTTTGCAGCAGTGCTTACTTCTGTCATTACTCTGGTCTCTCTGAAGCCTTCCTAAACTCATTAGTCACCCCAGTGTGGCTGTCTCCCATTCTCTTGAGTGTCACCCAGAAGACTGAGCAGCAATACAGGGACACACTTGTAAACACTCCTCCTAACAGCATCCGCTGGCCTGACCCTAGAAATGAGTGACTTTCCGTTATGAGTTGAATCATGTCTACGCTTTGAGTGAAGCCTGGCCTATGTGCCCTGTGCCATCGCCTGGCATCAGCACAGCCCCTGTGGTACATGGAGCCAAGGACCCCTCTACCCAGCGTGGTCTTGCATCTTTCCCCAGCCAGAAAGCACGCGTGGGCAGGATGCATGGGGCCAGGGCAAAGGTGGGTTTTGTCAGCTCCACGAGTCACCATGAAGTGGGCTGTACTCTGTAAACATGTGTTTGGCAAGTGGTCCCCGCTGTGGGCGGCAGAAATCCAGATGGAGGAAGTCTGCTGAGCACAATGTCGGATTTTACATCTCCTGACCCCACAAGCACGTGGGGCCATGGAGAAGTAGGCTGTTGGTCCACCGAACCTTAGCACACCAATGTGTTTCTGGGGCCTTGTTCAGATCTAGAAGACAAAGGCACAGGGTCCACAACCCTTGCCGGGCCTGGGCGTGGTTAGAGCTGGGAGAAGCCTTAGCATCATCACCCAGGTGGGCTCTCGGCTTCACAGACAAGAAGCCCAGGAAGGTGGGCAACACTGCCCAAGGTTGGAGCCTGAATCTTGGGCTCTGTGAGCTCAGTGCAGTGTCCTCTGGCCTCCTCACACTGGACAAGGCTTTGACAAGTAGCCTCTGCCGTGCACCACTGTGCCCTTATACCCTAAGGCTGGTGCCCTGCCTCTCTGACTTCTGGTTCCCTGTGACACACAGGAGGCTCACCCGACACAGTGCTCGGTCTATAAGGGACTGACGGTGGTGAGTCACGGTGCAGGAGAGGCCAACAGAGCATGGCCTGGGTGTACATGGGGTGTCAGAGGGAGGGTGGGAGAGACTGCCAGCAGAAGAGGGCTGCTTCCCCATCCTTGTTGGTCCTGGAACCCCACCCTTGCTCTGTAAATACCCCCCCCCCCCCCAATACACACCTTCTTCAGTTACCTCTGGGAGAGGCTGCTTTCCTGGTGGGGCTGTGATGGACACGGGTCGATCATCAGACCACAGGAATGCTGACATCAAGATTCAAGCTGAGGACAACATGTAGTCTGTACAGCTTGGGAATCCTCTGGAAATCTCACACCAAAGGCACGAAGCATCCGGGAAAAGTGACCGGAGGCCTGGGTACTCCTGCCGGTGTGGATGTCTGCAGACAGCAGAGCTCATTTGATGGGCTCCCCTCAGATAGAAGGGCGTCTGAGGTCTCAGGGCTGCTCTGAGAGTCCAACTGGAGTCCAGACTATTGTGTCACTAACACCCTCCCTTCTCACCCATCCCTCCCTCCCTCCTTTCTTCCCTCCCTCCCCCACTTCCTTTCTTCAGGAAGCACAGAGCCCAAGAAGACAGAGGTAAACCCCATTCCAGAGCTTTTAACCCAGTCCAGCAGTTATACAGTGTGGTCTTAGACCCTGACGTCTTTCCGGGTGGTCAAGATGGTCTGGAATGTTACAGGATCACGCATGGGTAGAAGACCCGTTCCACTTTCAGGACCGATCAATGCAATTGAATACAATAGGTACAAAAAGTTCACTGATTTGGTTTTAGATTCCACATTGCAGCTAACCTTTAAGGAACTCCCTCTCGCCGAGTTTTGGTATAGTATTAAAGAATAAAACCCACAATTATCCAAAAGAGTATTAAGTTACCTCTGAATTTCCAAATGCCTAATTGTGTGTGGCCAGGCTTTTTTTCACAGGCACCAGATTGAAGGCAGAGGCAGATAAGAGAACCCAGCTGTTTCCTATTAAGCCAGACCTCAAACAGGTTTGCAAAAATGTAAAACAATGAATCTTCTCACTACTATTTTGCAAAACATGATTTTTTTTCTAAAACACATTATTTGTGTTAACATGCAATGGGTTGTTCTCATTTATAAGACTTAATGGATAAAATATTTTTAAATGTTATCAATTTACATCAAATTCTATAAATACCAGTAGATGTGAGCCACAAAACCAAGGCTCTTTGGGATTTTCAACAAGTTTTAAGAATGTAAAGCAGTCCTGAGATTTAAAAGTTTGGGAGCCCTCTGTTCTAGGAACAATATTGTCAACACTAATCTCTGTTGATGACTGAGGAAGGGCCAGATGGTGCTCAACACCCTTGCTTTCAACAAATCCCCACGGAGCTGATACCACTACTGAATTATGTGCCAGAGATTGAGGGTCTGGCCATACGGAGTCAAAGCATATATCAAAGCTCTGGTTTTTCCAGTGGTCATGTATGGATGTGAGAGTTGCATCATAAAGAAGGCTGAGCATGGAAGGATTGATGCTTTTGAACTGTGGTGCTGGAGAAGACTCTTGAGAGTCCCTTGGACAGCAAGATCAAACCAGTCAATCCTAAAGGAAATGAACCCTGAATAGCCATTGGAAGGACTGATGCTGAAGCTGAAGCTCCAATACTTAGGCCACCTGATGCGAAGAGCTGACTCATTGGAAAGGACCCTGATGCTGAGAAAGATTGAGGGCAGGGCGGTGGCGGGAGAGGCGGGGGGAACAGAGGATGAGATGGTTGGATGGCGTCACTGACTCAACGGACAGGAGTTTGAGCAAATTCTGGGACAGAGTGAAGGACAGGGAATCCTGGAGTGTGGCAGGAAACGGGGTTGCAAAGAATCAGACACGACTTAGCAACTCAACAACATACAGTGTCAGAGTACCCTGGAGGTTAGGGTTTGTTTCCACCAGCTGGAGAGCTGTGCAACCCTGGGCACCTTTGTTTCCTTCTCTGAGCCTCATCTGGAAATGGGACAGGAGTGTGGTAGGGACTGAGTGGTGGCAGAGATGAGGAGGGTGGGTGTGCACAGCTGGGTGTGAGTGCTGGCACTGTGCTCTGCGTCTCAGGGCCAAGCCCTCACCTCACGTCCTCGTGCAGCCGTCCCTTCAGGTCGCTTGGAGGGTGAGACTGCGCTGTCCATCAGAGCCCAGAAGCCGCAAGTCTCCTCAGTGCTTTTCTGTTGCTAAGGGGAGACTTGCAAAGGTCCTTTTCTGAAGGTTAAGGGTGCCCGATGGGCAGCAGGGAGGCTCACACCCAGAGGAGGACAGCACACATCTGGGGAAGGACGCCACTAATCTCCGTAAAAAAGCCTTCCCGGCCTCGGGCCAGTGGGCTGTTTAGAAACCCACAGGAGGCAAGGGGACCAGCCCTTCCTGGATCCTTGAGAAACAGGTATTTCATGCTGGGCTGGCACACGGGGCGGCCAACACCCCCTGTGCTTGTCTGCCTGGCTGCTGGGTAATTTTACACATTGGCTTTTACTGGCAAAGGAGGCGGGCGGATGTGGGCAGTGGAATATTCCGCTAGGTCAGGGGTTCAGGTCTGGCCTGGCTGGTGGAGACTTCTGGGGTGATCTGCTCTCTGAGAAGCTGTCTGTCTGTTCTGGGGACCGGGGTTGATGCCCACAGCCAGCAAGTAGCTATGAGCGCCTACCAGGCTCTAGGCTCTGTGCTGAGGGCTGAAGCCACAGTCGGGGGCAAGGCTGATAGAGCTCACGTCCCCTGGAAGGTCATGTTCCCAGGTTCTGGGGATCAGGATGGGAGCTTATTCTGCCTGCCTCACGAGGGGCAGGGCTGCGTCTCCGGGCCGCCCCCATCAAGGTGTGGATGTGGGGCTGATGATTCAGTCGGTGGCTGAGCTCACCCTGCTGCCCCACATGCAGCCACAGAGTGGGTCTCCCCTCTTCCAGGGCCACATGGGGTTTCCCACCAGTGTCTGCCTTCTGTTTTCCAGCGCAGAGTCCTCGACTCGATCGTGCACCCAGTGGCCCAGGGCCTTATTGACGGGCTGGGGGCGGGGGCAGTCTGCATTTCTAGCCTGTTCCTGGGGGACTCTACTGCTGCTGGTGTGAACCAGGCATGGGAGGGCACGGCTCGGGTTTCTCTCAGTGCTAACCTCCATGGCCTAGGATGTGAGTCAGCACACAGTAGGTGCTTAATAACTACCCAGAGAATGGATGGATTCCCCATGGTCCCTCCCCTGCCTCTCTCTCACCCTCAGACCCTCTGCAAGCTCCAGGCACCTCGTGGAGGGACAGAGCTCGGAAGGCACCAGCTGGCGTGACGAGTAACAGCCCGGACAGGCAGACACCGGCCCCTTCCCTCCATAATGCTCCTCCTCTATCATCTGTATTCGGTTTCCCTTGCTACGAGTAACCTGGCACCAACCCCACCATACCTCCAGAATGAGGGCTGGTCGAGCTGCAGCGGCCTCTGCCCCCTCCCCAGCACACGCACGTACTCGCCAGCTACTGTTATGTCCCCCCGAGCTTAGCTCCCCTCCTGCCCAGAACCAAGGGCCAGCCCACAACTCAGTGTGGGTTCTGTTTATTATTCTAAAGAGGTCATTTTCAAGGGGCTGAAATACTTGTTAAAATTAAGGCAAAGAATGTAAACCACAGCCAGGCCCGCTCACCTTGTGCTTCAAAGGCCTCTTGTTTCTCCAGGCACCGTTTCCTGTAAGCTGCCTGTAGGCCTCCAGCAGCTCCGATGAAAAGGAAGGCCGGCTGCCCAGCGGACGGGCAGAGCAGGCCAGGGGGTGCGGCCAGTCTCCAGGCCTGCATAGCTGTCCCAGGGCTGGAGGCACCTGCTGGGCCTGGTTGGACGATGGCTTGGAAGGTTGGAGACAACCAGTCAAATGGACCTGACAAGTGATGGGCAGAGAGAGGAGCCTGCAGAGCCCCTGCACTTCTGAGGGACCAGCCGTGCCTGTGGAGCCAACTGTCTCCCAGTGGTGCACGTCCCTCCAGGCCAAGTCCTGGCATCCCGGAGCAGGGCTTCCATGGAAGGTGAGGGTGAAGGGCACTGACCACGTGAATGCCAAAGGCTTGGCCCTTCAGGGAAAACCACCTTGGGCAGCTTCCCGCACAGATTGCTGCCTTTTGTTCCAAGAACTGCCGCTTCCAAGTGGTTTTTATTTTCTGTAGACATTTCCCTTAAAGAATAACAACATGGGAAGGAGGGTTATTTGGGGAACTTCAGCCTTTGAAAGCCCCTCCTGCAGTTGGAGGGGGGCCTCAAGGAGGAGGGGCCCGGAAGGCTGGGTGTGTGTGTGGCTCCTACACTGAGCTCGAGGAAGTCTCGCCCTCTCAGTGGGTCCAGATTGGATGGTCGAGGTCCTCTGGAGATTAGATAGGCATATAGGGAGAATGGTTAAAATGAAACAGATGGATCTGAGCTTTTCCCCTGAACAGCTACATCTCCGAGGCTCTTGGCGCCTGCATGGCAACCTTGGCTCACGTCTGAGATGATTCACTGCTTCTGGATGAGGGATTTCAGGACCTGGGTTCAAACCCAGCTCCTCCACCATTTGGGAGTGGAGTGATGCCATGCATGCCCGCCCACTGTTAGAGTGTCTTCTTCTTCGTCATTCATGGCGGTGCGAGGACCCTGCAGACCCTGACGTGCAGGTGCCCTGCGGCAGTGGGTGAGATGGTCAGAGCCTCAGGCTGGGCCTCTGCAGCCAGGCAGGGGGAACTGAGCCCCTTGCCCATTGACTGCGGATGGGCCCCGGCCATGTGTGGAACCCTTTTGCCCCCAAGTCCCCCTTGTATCGGCATGAATATAAGAGCACCTGTGAGGAATGTGGACCTTAGGCGCTGCTTCTGTTCATGTCTCTGGCATCGCCATTGACCTCAAATTAGAAACAAGACAACACATTCAACAAGTGACAACTTAGGACTATGAAAGGCACCCATTCGGCCTTGTCAGTGGCCAGACACGTGCTCCGTGAAGGCCAGGGAGAGTGGGCTGTGGTGTCAGCCCCCATCTGAATCCGAAAGCCCAAGAAGCAGAGACTCTGACATCGGGAAGCAGGAGGGCGTGGGTGTCCTGACTCAGCAGAGAGGGCAGACTCGCCCTCCACTGACCTGTTCTAGCTGGACCCTCAGTGGACTGGTGATGCCTGCGTGTGGGGAGCCACCTGCTCTGAGAGGGTCACATCTCAGCGCTCATCTCACCCAGGGACACCCTCCTGGACGGGGACCCCCCCCACTTCCCGGACGGAGACAACCTCCGGGACAGAAATACCCTCCTGGACAGAAAGAGTGCTTCCCCACTGTCTGGGCACCCCTGAGCACAGTCAAGTTGACCATCAACGCCTGTATACCAGCCAGCAGCTGCCTGTTGACCTGCAGAGTCCCTAGCAGCAGTGGTGTGCCATGTCCAGGTGTAGAACGCTGATTCAGGCATCTGCGGGTTTGGGGCTGTTGCATGCGAGGCTTCAGGGGACCCCCTGGCACCTTTCTCTGGGACAGCGATGCCTACTTTGCCGCAAGAACTTGAGTAAGATTCCTGGGGCAGAGGGCGTGGCATCAGTCATTCACCATGTGACCAGAGCCCTGCAGGTCGGCTTTGAGTATGTGTCCAGGGTGGACCAGAGACCTACCTGCTAATACATAATACGTTAAGTTCCTCATGGGAGGGCTGGACGACGGGCTCAGCAAGTGGAGGGTAATTTAAGACGGTGGGTGGTCCTGTCATCACCAGGCAATTAGATATGAGGAAGGCCCCTGCCCCTCCGAGGACAGCCTGCATCTACTCAGCTGCCATGTGAGCTTCGCACCCTGCCCACCCAGCCCTCCCGATGGCGGTGCGGGGCTCAGGAAAGCATCCCAGGCAGGCCATAGTCCATAGTGTCACAGAGTCAGACACGACTGGGAGCAACTCACAACATTCATGTATTCAACAAAATCCCTGAGTAGCCAACTCTGTGCCCGGCAGAGTCTCTTTTGTGTCTCTTCTATTTGAGGACAGCCCCCTAGGCTCCTATGGACACATGACAATGTTACAGTTAGACCAAGGAGAAATGAGACCACCATCACTGGAGGTTCATCAGGTCTCTTTAGCCCACAAGGAAGCTTTAGAAAGCCTCGTGGCTCAGCTGGTAAAGAATCTGCCTGCAATGCAGGAGGCCTGGGTTCAATCTCTGGGTTGGGAAGATCCCTTGGAGAAGGAAAATGCTATCCACTCCAGTATTCTGGCCTCCAGAACTCCATGGACTACAGTTCATGGGGTTGCAAAGAGTCGGACACGAATGAGTGACTTTCACTTTCACTTCACTTTCCTGGAAGAAGTTACGGTGACTGCCATAAACATTTATGCCTTCCACCACACCTTACTCTTCTTCTAAGACGTAAATCTGTCAAGAGGACAAAGAGGAGCCAGAAACACAGTTGTAAGAGGGTCTGTCACCTTTTTAGAAGACCAGGTGACAGAAAAGCGCTGGTAGTTGGACTTACTGGATATAGTTGTATTCAATACAACAGAAGTTGTATTGAAAAGGGAAACCCCAGGCTGGAGTCAGCCCAGACACTGCTTCTTCCTCCTCCATCTCAGGGGCTGGACCTTCATGGAACCTTGGCCTCCTTGGAGACTAATTCCAGCCCAGCGCTGGGTCCTGCCAGCTTGCAGGGACCCCGCAGCCCCGCTCTCAGCCCCCTGCTGCCAGCCCCAGGGCTGCCCTCCCCCAGGGGGTCCTGCCAACACTGCATGGGCCCTCGCAGACTGGGGACCCTAAGCCAGCTCCAGCCTCGCCCCCACTGTCATCACCCTGCTGGGTGTGCCTTAGATTCTCCCCTGCCACTTCCTGCCGAGATGCTAGGAAGAGGCAGGACGCTAAGCTCTGGACTGCTCTGTAAGGAGCTGCAGCCAGTCGACTAGCCTTGACCCACAAGTCTAAGAACTCACGCCTTGAGCATCTTAAGGAGAAAATGAGAAGGGCCTTTCCTGAGCCTGCTGTCTTCAGAACACGCCTCTGGATTCTGGCTCTAGCCTCCTTGAGACTGTAAATATCTCGGGGCAGGGGGAGTGTGAGGAGACAAGTGCTACACTTGACCCTGACGTGCCTGCAGGCCCCTGTGGGTACCTGGACAAGGGGTAAAGAGCGGCCAGCCGTCCTAGTCTGATAAGGTGCCCAAAACCCCAAATCAGGGGGCAGATTTAGCCTTCCCAATCCACGCCACATCCCAGCATCTGTGACAAATGGTACAAATAAAACAGGCTTGGTCGTATGTCAGAAGGATGTCATTAGAGGCAGTTGACATGGGAAACCTCCCGGCAAAGACTGAGAAGGCTTCCCGTCTGGCTGTACACGCTCTGTGGGGCAATGCTGGCTGCACGTCCAGCTTCAGAAGACTTGCTCCTTTAATGAAGGCTAAATTTGTCCCTGAGTGCCCACTGCCCTGTGGAAAACCTGGGCTAAGACTTCAAATATGACTTAAGTCTTGGTGAAAATACAGACACGCATTCATGTGAGTAACAGATGTGTCAGTGTGTGCCTGCTGCACGCACAACCCACGGAGAGGAGGAGTCCAGGGCTTTGCTGCTCTTGTAGGACCTGCCTCAGGTCCCACTGCCCAGAACAGGCCTCAGAGGGTCTGTCCTCCACCCTTCGCTCTGCCCCCGGCACCCCGGGTGTGCATCTCCTGTGCATCAGAACCAGAGGCCACTCCTTGATTCCATAAGCTCAGGCCTGAATGCGCCAGAGGCCGCTCCCCTCCTGGACAAATGCAAGAAAAGGGCCCTGAACTTCCTGCCTGGCAAGAGCCAGGATGTGAGGCGGCCATGTAACACGCACAGCGACAGGGCCGTGGGGATGGGGACTGTCTGCCGTTTTCAGGAAATGCTTTAGCTCCCTTTTCACCTCCCCCTTTCTCAGTTCAGGTTAGGGATCCAGGATACGCTCTGGGACTGACGAGAGCCCGGCCTTCCGTCCTCACAGTCCTCACAGACCGTGAGATCCAGCTGCGCCAACCCTGGGGAAGCCCGCTGAGGGATCCTTGTTTTGTTTGGGTTGAGCTGGTTAATTGCATGGCTGCTTTTGAGGCTTATTTAAGGAGTGGTTTAACGCATTCCTTCCTGGTCTCCTGGCCACGCCCCAGACATCAGGTCCTGGAGAAGAAGGGGCCTGAGCTGTCATTCTCACGGAAGCGTCTTGGCGCCTGGACTCCAGTAAGCGGTGGCTGACGTGGAGAGAGATGCCCACGAGACTGTGGGGAGCAGCCACGGTGAGGACTCGGGCTTTAACACTGTGGCTTTTGCCCATGAGATGTTCCCTCCCTCTGCGTTCTATTCTGAGAGAAGCAGCAGCAGGTGATGAGGAGCCCGCCTCTCCTGTCACCTTGGAAGCCGAAGCCACAGCATCTTCTGTGGGGGTGGGGCCTGAGCTCAGCCTTCCAGCCTCAGATGGGTAGGGGGCTGCTGGGAACCCCCCGCTGGCTGCCCTGAGGACGTCACTGTCGCCATGAGCAGGGTGAGCTGACAAACGCGGCGTTCTCTTATACAGCTGCCTGCTGCGAACTTCGCCAAAGTGTGAGGCAAGCCGCAGGTCAGCACCGCTGCCGCAACACAAAATGACACGACAGAAAAAACCACGCTGCCCAGGTCAGCTGTTGAGGCTCTCTCCGTGTAAAATACAGTGAAAGGCAGTACAGTAAAAGCAGCTGTGGGGGGCGGAGAGAGGGCAGGTCAAGCCCAGGACTGAGAGAAGTATGCTTGGAGCTGCCGCCCGGGGTGTGCGCTGCGGGCTGCGCCGTGGAGCTGCTGCCGGACGTGAGGAGGCCGAAGTCCGTTTCCCGTGAGTTCCGGAGCTTTGTCTGTGCCGGCTCAGGGCCTGAAGGCCTGGGAATGGACCCGGCGCCCAGGCCCACGGGACGCGCGTCCACCCCCACAGCGCGTCCCGATGCAGGGTGGCTCCATCTTGATGGAAGGCCCCGGTGTACTGCCTATGAATCCCGCAGCAGCCCTTCTATTCACAACGGCCACAGAGTGGCCGCCGGAAGTGGTTTTGAACTGCTTCCTGTGGTTCCCCCACTGCGCGGGGCGGGGGGCTTCTATTTTTAGACACTGGCGGTAGACGCCACGTGGAGACTTGTGGGTGACCGGGGCAGGCCGGGGGGCTCTCCATTCAGATAGTGTAAGAGTTCCTTCCGAGTCACACCCAGTGGAGAAGGCTACCACTTCCTCCTGAGGGTGAGAGTGTGTTGTGTGTCAGGCCGACAGACGCTAGGACGGTTGGCTGTATGATGCATCATCATGTTCGGTGACCTCCCCGTATGAGGCTGTGTGGCTAGTGTCCACGAGACACCAGAGGGGTTTACGTGCTCCTTTGCCTGTATCCTGGACCTTTTCTATGATCCTAAGTTGTGGATTTCTGTTCGGAATGGCTCAGTTTCAAATATTCCATTCTCTCGTGGTCAGTCTTCCTGTCTTAGTTTTGGCTTCCCAGGGTTAGCAAATCCCCACAGGAGGACTCAAGTGCATTGTTCATGTGGGAGATGGGTCCAGCCAGCACCCCTGGGTGGGGGCAAGTGAGGCAGGGACGGGACAGAGCTAAGACCACCAGTGAGTAGAAGATTCTGAGAGTGTGCTGTGAGCCCAACCAGTCCATATCTGCGGATCTCCGATGCTGCAGGTTCTTCTGAAGATGAGGGACTGCTTCGTGACCAAGACATGGCTAGAACTGAAAAGTAAGCCTCCACACCGGGGCCAGGATGAGAGAGAGCAGAGCGGGGAAAGGGTTCACAGGGGATGCTGGTGGTGAGGGCCCTGGGCCTTGTTGTTTCTCTTGCCCCCTTGGCTGTGTCTTCTCACAGCTCTTGCTTAATCACAGAGACTGTCAGGACTCAGTATTTGCACAGCACGCCTCCTGGCTATGAAGCTTGGCCTCAGTGTTTCAGATTTCTGTTTCTTTTTCTCTCTCTGGTTACTCTGCATCTTATTTTTGTACACTCATTTTATGCAAATCACACCCACAGTGAAATAGCCCCGTGCAGCCACAAGGACAGCTAAGGTGGAGAAGAGAGATGATTATTCCAAATCCTGGCAAAACACATGAGCAGCAAGAACTGTCACACGTTGTGAGGAAAACAGGATGGCCTATCTTATAAAGTTAGATACAGGATTTCCCTGGTCGGGGGTTAAGACTCCACCTTGCAATGCAGGGGACTCAAGTTTGCTCCCTGGTTGGGGAAACTAAGACCCCACATGCCTCCGATCATCTGAGCTCTCGTGCCCTGGAGCCCTCACCCTGCAGCGAAAGATCCTTGGGCCTTAACTAAAACCTGACGCAGCCAAATAATTATATAGATATGTTTTTTTAAAAAGTTAAATACAGACTCACCATATGGCCCAGGACTACCCATCTGTAGAGGTTACCCCAAGAGAACATGTATCCATACAAAGTCCTGTGTATGGATGAGCACAGCAGCACTTATCTTAACAGCCCCAAGCTATCTGGAGCAAGCTGCCGGGGTTCAAGTCCCACCTCTGCGTGTTAGCATGCTGTGTGATCTTGGGTTAGGTAGGAACTTAACCTTTCTGAGCCTCTCTTCCTCAGCCATCTAACAGAAGTAACAGCAGCAACCACCTCATCAGGCTGCTGTGAGTACTGACTGAATATCTATGAGAGCTCCATAGTGTCCTTCAAAAAGATGTGTTCAAGCCCCAGGACCTGGGACTTTATTTTAGGAACAGAGTCTCTGCAGACCTCCCCACCTAGGGCTGAGGTGAAACGCTGCTGGGACTGCTTCCTACCAGAGGCAGATGACAAGAGTGTGGCTCGGCTCACCTGTACCTGACCTGGGCCATCTTAACAGGTAGCTCATCCCTTAGGGCTGCCCCCCAGAACTCCTCTCCTCCCTCCAAGCACGTGTTTGGGCACCAGTTGGCGGCCGGGCACGCTCACACACACAGGCTTGAACAGAGATGTGTATCAGAGCCCCTGAGACATCAGTTTTCTTCCAGATCAGATACAGCCAAGCCTCGTGGCTCCAGCAGAAGGGAGGAGAGGCACTGCATCTGAGTTACATTAGCTAAACCAGCCCACTTTATTTTTCCATGCCTGAGAGTCATGATACGTTTTTAGCCTTGAGAGATGCTGCACTTCGGGGAAAAGACACGGAGACTTGAGTAACCCTGACTGCGGTTGTGGCAGGACCCTCCTGTGGGGTCCTCCTCACCTTCCCAGGACTCCCACCCCCATGTCCTACATCTGGTCTGTCCCATCCCATCTTGCTCTTGCCCCCAACATCCCTTTGCTGCTTCAACACGCTACTTCAAAGACAAAGGTTTGGGTTGGTTGCTGGCAAAGCAATGTCTAGATGGGGATGAAAATTTCATGCAAAGATGGGCACAATAAAGGACAGAAATGATATGGACCTAACAGAAGCAGAAGATATTTAGAAAAGGTGGTGAGAATACACAGAAGAACTATACAAAGAAGATCTTCATGACCCAGATAACCACAATGGTGTGATCACTCACCTCGAGCCAGACATCCTGTAATGCAAAGTCAAATGGGTCTTAGAAAGCATCACTATGAACAAAGCTAGTGGAGGTGATGGAATTCCAGTTGAGCAATTTCAAATCCTAAAAGCTGATGCTGTGAAAGTGCTGCACTCAATATGTTAGCAAATTTGGAAAACTCGGCAGTGACCACGGGACTGGAAAAGGTCAGTTTTCGTTCCAATCCCAAAGAGCCAAAGAATGTTCAAACTGTCTCATAATTGCTCTCATCTAACACGCTAGCAAGTTCAGTTCAGTTGTTCAGTCGTGTCCGACTCTGCGACCCCATGAATCACAGCACGCCAGGCCTCCCTGTCCATCACCAACTCCCGGAGTTCACTCAAACTCACGTCCATCGATTCTGTGATGCCATCTAGCCATCTCATCCTCTGTTGTCCCCTTCTTCTCCTTCCCCCAATGCCTCCCAGCATCAGAGTCTTTTCCAATGAGTCAGCTCTTCGCATGAGGTGGCCAGAGTACTGGAATTTCAGCTTTCAAAGAACACCCAGGGCTGATCTCCTTTAGAATGGACTGGTTGGATCTCCTTGCAGTCCAAGGGACTCTCAAGAGTCTTCTCCAACACCACAGTTCAAAAGCATCAATTCTTCAGCGCCCAGCTTTCTTCACAGTCCAACTCTCACATCCATACACAACCACAGGAAAAACCATAGCCTTGACTAGGTGGACCTTTGTTGGCAAAGTAATGTCTCTGCTTTTGAATATGCTATCTAGGTTGGTCATAACTTTTCTTCCAAGGAGTAAGCGTCTTTTAATTTCATGGCTGCAGTCACCATCTGCAGTGATTTTGGAGCCCCCCCCCAAAAAATAAAGTCTGACACTGTTTCCATTGTTTCCCCATCTATTTCCCATGAAGTGATGGGACCAGATGCCATGATCTTAGTTTTCTGAATGTTGAGCTTTAAGCCAATTTTTTCACTCTCCTCTTTCACTTTCATCAAGAGACTTTTTAGTTCCTCTTCACTTTCTGCCATAAGGGTGGTGTCATCTGCATCTCTGAGGTTATTGATATTTCTCCCGGCAATCTTGATTCCAGCTTGTGCTTCCTCCAGCCCAGCGTTTCTCATGATGTACTCTGCATATAAGTTAAATAAGCAGGGTGACAGTATACAGCCTTGACATACTCCTTTTCCTATTTGGAACCAGTCTGTTGTTCCATGTCCAGTTCTAACTGTTGCTTCCTGACTTGCATATAGGTTTCTCAAGAGGCAGGTCAGGTGGTCTGGTATGCCCATCTCTTTCAGAATTTTCCACAGTTTATTGTGATCCACACAGTCAAAGGCTTTGGCATAGTCAATAAAGCAAAAATAGATGTTTTTCTGGAACTCTCTTGCTTTTTTGATGATCCAGTGGATGTTGGCAATTTGATCTCTGGTTCCTCTGCCTTTTCTAAAACTAGCTTGAACATCTGGAAGTTCACGGTTCACGTATTGCTGAAGCCTGGCTTGGAGAATTTTGAGCATTACTTTACTAGCATGTGAGATGACTGCAATTGTGCAGTAGTTTGAGCATTCTTTGGCATTGCCTTTCTTTGGGATTGGAATGAGAACTGACCTTTTCCAGTCCTGTGGCCACTGCTGAGTTTTCCACATTTGCTGACATATTGAGTGCAGCACTTTCACAGCATCATCTTTCAGGATTTGAAATAGCTCAACTGGAATTCCATCACCTCCACTAGCTTTTTTCGTAATGATGCTTTCTAAGGCCCACTGGACTTCACATTCCAGGATGTCTGCCTCTAGGTGCGTGATCATACCATCGTGATTATCTTGGTCATGATGATCTTTTTTGTACAGTTCTTCTGTGTATTCTTTCCACCTCTTCTTAATATCTTCTGCTTCTGTTGGGTCCATACCATTTCTGTCCCTTATCGTGCCCATCTTTACATGAAATGTTCCCTTGGTATCTCTAATTTTCTTGAAGAGATGTCTAGTATTTCCCATTCTGTTGTTTTCCTCTATTTCTTTGCATTGATCGCTGAGGAAAGCTTTCTTCTCTCTTCTTGCTGTTCTTTGGAACTCTGCATTCAGGTGCTTATATATTTCCTTTTTCCTTTGCTTTTCGCTTCTCTTCTTTTCACAGCTATTTGTAAGGCCTCCTCAGACAGCCATTTTGCTTTTTTGCATTTCTTTTCCATGGGGATGGTCTTGATCCCTGCCTCCTGTACAATGTCACGAACCTCAGTCCATCATTCATCAGGCACTCTATCTATCAGATCTAGTCCCTTAAATCTATTTCTCACTTCCACTGTATAATCATAAGGGATTTGATTTAGGTCATACCTGAATGGTCTAGTGGTTTTCTCTACTTTCTTCAATTTAAGTCTGAATTTGGCAATAAGGAGTTCATGATCTGAGCCATAGTCAGCTCCCGGTCTTGTTTTTGCTGACTGTATAGAGCTTCTCCATCTTTGGCTGCAAAGAACATAATCAATCTGATTTCAGTGTTGACCATCTGGTGATGTCCATGTGTAGAGTCTTCGCTTGTGTTGTTGGAAGAGGGTGTTTGCTATGACCAGTGCATTCTCTTGGCAAAACACTATTAGCTTTTGCCCTGCTTCATTCCATACTCCAAGGCCAAATTTGCATGTTACTCCAGGTGTTTCTTGACTTCCTACTTTTGCATTCCAGTCCCCTATAATGAAAAGGACATCTTTTTTGGGTGCTAGTTCTAAAAGGTCTTGTAGGTCTTCATAGAACCGTTCAACTTCAGCTTCTTCAGTGTTACTGGTTGGGGCATAGCCTTGGATTACTGTGATATTGAATGGTTTGCCTTGGAAATGAACAGAGATCATTCTGTCATTTTTGAGATTGCCTCCAAGTACTGCATTTCAGACTCTTTTGTTGACCATGATGGCTACTCCATTTCTTCTAAGGGATTCTTGCCCACACTATTAGATATAATGGTCAGCTGAGTTAAATTCACCCATTCCAGTCCATTTTAGTTCACTGATTCCTAGAATGTTGATGTTCACTCTTGCCTTCTCCTGTTTGACCACTTCCAATTTGCCTTGATTCATGGACCTAACATTCCAGGTCCCTATGCAATATTGCTCTTTACAGCATCGGACCTTGCTTCCATCACCAGTCACACCCACAACTGGGTATTGTTTTTGCTTTGGCTCCGTCCCTTCATTCTTTCTGGAGTTATTTCTCCACTGATCTCCAGTAGCATATTGGGCACCTACTGACCTGGGGAGTTCCTCTTTCAGTATCCTGTCATTTTGCCTTTTCATACAGTTCATGGTGTTCTCAAGGCAAGAATACTGAAGTGATTTGCCATTCCCTTCTCCAGTGGACCACATTCTGTCACGCTACCAAAAGTGAAAGTGAAGTCGCCGGTCATGTCCGACTCTTTGCGACCCCATGGACTGTAGCCTACCAAGCTCCTCTGTCCATGGGATTTTCCAGGCAATAGCACTGGAGTGGACTGCCATATCCAAAGTGATGCTCAAAATTCTACAAGCCATGCTTCAACAGTACGTGAACCAGGAGTTTCCAGATGTTCAAGCTGGATTTAGAAAAGGCAGAGGAACCAGAGATCAAATTGCCAACATCCACTGGATCATCAAAAGAGCAAGAGAGTCCCAGAAAAAACATCTACTTCTGCTTTATTGACCACACCAAAGCCTTTGACTGTGTGGATCACAACAAACTGTGGAAAATTCTTCAAGAGATGGGAATACCAGACCACTTTACCTGCCTCCTGAGAAATCTGTATGCAGGTCAAGGAGCAACAATTAGAATTGGACATGGGAAAACAGATTGGTTCCAAATCAGTAAAAGCGTACGTCAAGCTGTATATTGTCACCCTGCTTATTTAACTTGAGCTCCCCTGGTGGCTCAGATGGTAAAAGCATCTACTTGCAATGCAAGAGACCCAGGTCCAATCCCTGGGTTGGGAAGATCCCCTGGAGAAGGAAATGGCAACCGACTCCAGTACTCTTGCCTGGAAAATTCCATAGATGGAGGAACCTCATAGGGTACAATCCAAGGGATTGCAAAGAGTCAGACACGATTGAGCAATTTCATTTTCACTTTTTCTATTTAACTTATATGCAGAGTACGTCATGCAAAATGCTGGGCTGGATGAAGCACAAGCTGGAATTAAGATTGCCAGGAGAAATATTAATAATCTCAGATATGCAGATTACACCACCCTTATGGCGGAAAGTGAAGAAGAACTAAAGAGCCTCTTGATGAAAGTGAAAGAGGAGAGTGAAAAAGTTGGCTTAAAGCTCAACATTCAGAAACTAAGATCATGACATCTGGTCCCATCACACCATGGCAAATAGATGGGGGAACAGTGGAAACAGTAAGAGACCTTATTCTGGGGGACTCCAAAATCACTGCAGATGGTGACTGGAGCCATGAAATTAAAAAATGCTTGCTCCTTAAAAGAAAAGCTATGACCAACCTAGGCAGCATATAGCAGAGACATTACTTTTCCAACAAAGGTCCATCTAGTCAAAGCTATGGTTTGTCCAGTAGTCATGTATAGATGTGAGAGTTAGACCATAAAGAAAGCTGAGCATCAAAAAATTGATGCTTTTGAACTTGGTGTTGGAGAAGACTCTTGAGAGTCTCTTGGACTGCAAGGAGATCCAACCTGTCCATCCTAAAGGAAATCAGTCCTGAATATTCAATGGATGGACTGATGCTGAAGCTGAAGCTCCAATACTTTGGCCACCTGATGCAAAGAACTGACTCATTGGAAAAGACCCTGATGCTGGGAAAGATTGAAAGCAGGAGGAGAAGGGGACAACAGAGGATGAGAGGGGTGGATGGCATCACTGACTTGATGGATATGAGTTTGAGTAGGCTTCAGGAGTTGGTGATGGACCAGGAAGCCTGGCCTGCTACAGTCCATGGGGTTGCAGAGTCGGACTCGACTGAGTGACTGATGTGAACTGAGATGGGGAGATGCAGGTGTGGTTTCCGGCTGTCTGAGAAACAGAGAAACCTGAGAACAACATGGAGGCCCAAGCCCATGAACCAGTTCAGCCCCAAACTGGCCACTTTGCAGCCGAGGAATCATGGAGAGCAGAGGAGACACTGGGCAGGTTTCAGCTCAGATCACAGTTGTGATGAGCTCCATGCTGGTTATCAGCAAATGTCTGATAGGAGGAAAGTTTATGCTTCAGTCCTACACCACCTTCTGTTTATGCTTTTTCTCCCTTGTTTTAATGCAACTCCCCCTTCTCTTTGATACACCTTTAACCTTCTATGACCTCAGCAACCCCACCCTACCAAGACTTGTTCCAAAACACCAGTGTCAGTCATTTACAAACGAGTATGAATAAGCCAAGGAAGGGCTCCTTTTCTGGGCTGGAAGTGGCATTTAAGCCCCTGTTGCTCAGCGCTAGATCTGGCAGGTAGGCTGGGGCTGGCTCTGTAGCTGAAGCTGCTCCTGCCTGAGGTGGATGCAAACGTGTTTCTAGCAACATACTCATCACTTGGGCACACGTGCGTGGGCATGCATGTGTATAGGTGCACACATACACTCTTCCAGGATTCCAGGGTGGAATTTAAGTCACATTTTCCACAGGTCTTTATGGGCATTCCACCACTGAGAAATGTTGTCATGGTTGCCCTCAGAGAAGGAAGGAGTGAGTGTTCCCATGCTGGAACAAGCCAGCCATGTCTGCCCCCAACAGGGGAGGGAGTCAGGCCCCTAGGGACGCTGACGACTCTGGGTACGGGGTGTATGGGGCTCTGCGCTTATTACATGCTTACTCTATAAACAGGGCTTTTTTTTCTCTAATGGTAGTGGGCACAAGCTCAAAGATGTCTGCTGAAAAAACTCTGTGTTCTTCTCTCTGCTGACTCATTTGGTGGGAATTACAAACCCAAATGCCAGTGTGTGGCTGACCCACACGACCCTCCACTGAAAAATAAAGACAGGGTAGTTTCGGTTCTTGTGAACAAACAGTGGAGACTTGGCCAGATCTTCTTCCTCTGTTTTTTTCACTTATATCAACAGCTCTACGCCCAACAGTCAATGTGACCCGCACCCCCCACCAACCAACCCCGGTCAGTGGCTCCAGATTTGAGAAGAGAGGGGAATGGGTCACAAACTGACACTGCTTTTTAACTTTTTAACAAGTGAAAAGAAACCTTGGTAGGTTTTAGAGGAAGGAGGGGTCTGATTTTTTGGCCAAGTCCTAGAAGTAGTGGCCTGGTATATAACCTGAAGCAGGGCTGCTCTAGGAGGAACAGGCCCTGACTCCACTGGCCCTGCCCCTAGCCAGCTCTGTCACCCAGGACTGCTGCTTTCTCTCTGGGACCCCAGGTTTTTCACTGGCAAGGTGAGGGTGCTGGTCTTGGCCAGAGTGGCAGTTCCCTGGAACACACCTCAGGCCAGCACCCAGGCCAGGCATGGCTTACTGGTCACTTTGTGCTGCCTGGCAGACCTCTGAACCCTTCTTAACCCCGCTGACTGTGAGCCATCAGCCACCGGTCAGAAGTCCAGTCGCTGCGTGTAGTTGTCACACCCACATGTGCTGTGTTTGCCAGTTATTCCAGGAGTTTCCTGTCAAGGATGCTGGTAGGATTGCTCTGCCTGCCCCTTTGGGTGACGAGTTCAGGCCAGTGAGTCATGAGCCAGTGAGAAATGGGTCACTTCTGGGCTGGGGTGGCTCACTGCTACCATGAGACCCTCACAGGGCAACTGGAATGATCAAGATGGCACGACTTCCTGAGTCTGAGTCACCAAGCAGAGGCCCCTGCCAACTTACAATGGACCTCCCACATGAAGAGAAATAAGCCTTGATTTAAAACAAAATAAAAAATAAAAGCACAAACCTCAGATTTTGGGGGTTGTTTGTTACTTCAGCCCGGCTTGGCCCTTCCTGACTGCTACATCATCCATGGCCCCTCTGACCCTGCGGTTTTACAAGTCTGGGTCTGGTGTCTTGGCTATTCCGCCTGATTCAGAGTGGTCCCTTGGGACACTGACACCAGCCCAAAAAGCTCACGGCAAGGACTCCCATGATGTTAGCGCTCAGACCTGTTTATGGTTCCTCAGGGACAGTTTTCCCAGCTAGTCAAGACGAAGCACAGCCTACGTCCAAACACTCACCACACCCTTCCGGTGTCGGGATGTCCCGGGAAGCGATACGACAACCAGTAGTTCTGCGTTCACCTCTCTTTATTTGTACGGCATTTTCTAGTTTGAAAAACAAGTTCTCGCACCAGTTTTTCTTTAAAAAATGGTGGGTCTGGGGCTACTCCAGGTTCTGTGTTTTACTTCTAAACTTTTTCTCTAGACCAGCAGGAACCACGACACTAAAGCATATGTGAATGCAAAGGGCAGGAACGCCCCACGTGATGCCAACCAACTGGAATCTTATCTTACTCACCAAAGAGGCAGCTTCCTCAAGGGGGACGTGGGAATCACGGGCCCCACGTGTGGGTGGGGTGAGTAAGCACAGACATGCAGAGCGACGGTCCCTTCCCTCAGGGCATCGCCGACCAGGGTGGGAGTGCAGGATGGCAGGAGGTGCATCTGTCAGGCTTAAGCCTCCCTGTGAGAAAGCCAGAGTCCCAAGGTGAGTCTTTCAGACACAGCCCGAGTCACGTGTTGCTCAGGCCTCTGGAGCCTGCAGACCTGTCTTCAAAACCAGCTTGCCCCCTTCACCACTAATTCACTGCAGACTTGGGCCAGTTATTGAGCTGGACAAGCTGAAACATCACCTGTGAACCAGGCAGCAACATCCGTCATCACGAACTTTCGTGGCCCAGCCTGTTGCCTTATGTCTGCTGGGGACTCCCTGACCGCCGGCTGCTGTCACCCACCTCCCGCAGGAAAGGTGCACACCCCGACACCCCAGGGCACCCACATGTTTTGTCCCTGCCTCCCTGTGCTCAAGAAATCTCAAGACTCACTCCCTGCAAGAAACAGTGGGCAAATGAGGAGGCTCCCAGGAGCCCGACAAGCCTTCGGAGGCACCGGCAGCCCCATCCCTGAAACCTGAAGTCCCGAGAATCATTCACTATAGGAACAGGAAGCTTGTGTGAAATGTGCTCAGAGTTGTCTAAGAGAATAAGAATAGAGAATACCTGCTCTCTCTCTCTTTTTTGCTATTTACAAAAATTTTTATTCAAAATCAACAGACTATAAGACTAATTTTCAAAATTTGTTTGTAATATGAACTTATTCAACTATACAGAAGAGCTCAATGAGTCCTCACTTTGTACGACAGTGTGTTAACCCAGCTCACACATAAACCCACAGGCACATGTGTCTGAGAACGTGGGGCCACTGAAGCCAGGAGTCCTAATGGAGTGATGTGTAAACACGTCTCCTCCTCTTCACAGGTCTGACAAGATTTTTAACACGGGAATGGGATTTCTGGCAATTTCAGTTCCATCCTTTGTATTTCCCTGTGTTTTTGCCCCTGGAGTCTGTATGTGGAACATGCATTCCCTCGGGAATCATATTTTACAGTTAAAATCATATTTTACAGTTCAACTCTGCTCTTGAGACATCTACATTCGATAGCTTGTTTCATTTCCATCCCTGGCTTGTGAGACACTTGAGGTTGGTGCTATTTTACAGCTCAGGACACAGGCTCAGAGAGGTGATGTGAGCTGCCCAGGGTCACACAACTCCTAAGGGGACCAGCTAGAGAGTGAACAGGTGTTTTTTTCATGTAGAACAGGGCTTATCATTGAAATAGAGCCGCCTCCTCAGATGGTGAAAAGTTCTTGGGAAAAATATTATTGCTGAGATGATACATCTTTGAAATGAAGGCACACAGCCCAGGTTGAAAGAAGCATTCCTCTTGAGGAGCCCAGGGGTAGGAATTTGCTCTCCTGAGAGAGGACCCTGAAAACCAGCCAGCAGCCCTTTCTCCTTTTTCCCCCAGCTAAAGAGTAAATGTATTGGGGCTGTGTTTAAGTTATAAGAATGTAAAGAGAGAAGTTTACCAGTGGTGGGTAATCTATACAATCTGTAACTCCAAAATCATTTCTATTTATTTATTCTGAAGGGTCTAACCTGGTATTCTTTTTAAAACAACCCATGTGTTGGCTGCAGAGAGGAAAAACGAGCCCTAGCAACAGTGGTGGGGGAAAACAGAGAGCTCACAGCAGACGGCAGGCATCGAGCTTGGTCTTCACGTGGGCGGGGCTCAGGGACCATCTGAAGCAGCGCCTCCTGAACTACACTTGGGAGCAGTCTTCCTGGGGCTCTTGTTCGAAGGCAGACACTCATCTGAAGGTCTGGGGTGGGGCTCAGGACTCTGCATTTCCAACCTGAAGTCTTGTCTCAAGTGCCCTGGGTCTGGTCTCTCAGCTGGGAAGCCCTTGAGAAGTACCTGACGCTTTGAAGATTCTGTTGCCTGACCTCAACAGCAGACCCACTGAATCAGACACCCTGGGGCAGGACCCAGGTGACTCCAGCGTGTGCGAACCAGACTTCAGGATCCATGCTCAGAGCAAGCAGTTCTCAAACCGTTCATCCTAGGAGCGCTTGACACACTTGACATGATTCAGGGTCTTTTTCTACTATTTGAGGTTTTGTTGGGGTGGAGTTGATTTACAGCATTGGGTTAGTTTCAGGTATACAGCACAGCAAAGTGATTCAGTTACACACATACACATATTCATTCTTTTTTAGATCCTTCTCCCATACAGGCCATCACGGAGCACTCACTAGAGTCCCCTGAGCTATACAGCAGGTCTTTTGAGTCAGGACCTTGAAGAGCTTTTCCTATCATAGATATCACACTGGCTTCCCTGGTGGCTCAGAGGGTAAAGCATCTGCCTGCAGTGCGGGAGACCCAGGTTCACTATCTGGGTTGGGTAGATCCCCTGGAGAAGGCAATGGCAACCCACTCCAGTACTCTTGCCTGGAAAATCCCATGGATGGAGAAGCCTGGTAGGCTACAGTCCATGGGATTGAAGAGAGTCGGACACAACTGAGTGACTTCATTATATCACATTGCAAAAAACAACCAGGTAATATAAAAATCATTTATTGATTCATTTAAAAATTATACATCTATTTCATGTTAACATGAAAACATGTTTTATGAAAAACAGCCTTTTCATGAAACACTGTTCCATGTCTGCACCTCGAGCATCTGTGTGACAAGGATGTGGTGGGGCCTCCCCGTTGCCCCTGTATCTGACCAGTGCTCATCATCTCGTTTCATCCTCAGCGACGCTGACCAGACATTGAACTCAGAGAAGAGGAAGTGGAGGTCCGAGGGTGGAAAGGTGGGCACCAGGGCCTCAGCTGATTGACTCTAAAAGCCAGCACTCTCAACCTCTAGGCTAGACTCCCATGTGGATGGGTGAGCTAGTGCCTGGGCCGCATGCTCCTTAAGCTGTCCTGTGAACGCTTCCTAGAAGGTGCTTGGTGAGCCCCCAGTGTCCCTCCATCTGATGCCCGCAGCCTGGGTGATCATGTGTCCTGTCTCTCACTGTGTGGTCTTCAGTGATCCATGTGTTTTTAACTGATTCTGTGAGGCCCCACAAATTCATGCAGCACTTCCTGGGGCAGGCACTCGTCTGGGCATCCCATAAATGCCCACCCCTTTAATCTTCACAAGAATGCTCTGCTGTTGGTGCAGTGTTGCTCCCATTTTACAGATGAGGAAACTGAGGCCACACAAGGCTGCCATGTGGACCTCTGCTCTGGCTCCAGCTGAAGCTTGGTACTCTGCTGCCTCCAGTGACAAAGGGACCTGCTCTGGTCTAGGAGGAGGCCACCCTGAGGTGGTGAGGGCCTCCGCCTGGATTACTGGAGTAGCTCTCCCTCCAGTTCAGTGTAAACCCTGGCACTGGTCTCTGGAGCCATCCACTGGCCCTGCCACTGCTCAACAGGGGTTACCTCTGTCAGCTGCAGCTCCTCCTCCTAAGATGGCCATAAATGACAGCACCTGCCCACTCACAACAGCCTCTCCTCTGTATCTTGCTGGGCATCACTGTGGTTGGGGTGTACTTCTCTGCCTCCTTAGTGGTGGCTCTGTCCCAGGAAATGTGGGCAGGGGTGACGGTGTATGATTTCTGAACCAAGACCTGGAGAGCCACAGAGGATTCCACTTCACACTCTAGTGTTTCTGCCAGTGTCACGGGAAAAGCATGTCCATGCAGCTGCTGGTCACAGAACAGGACACATGTGCAGCAGATCTAAGCCTGGCCCACAGCAGAGCCACCAGCTTATAGATCTGAGAGAGGGAAACACATACTTGTTATTGGAAGCCTCTGTGACCCTGGGGCTGGGGCTGTTTGTTATGCAGCATTACCACAGCATTAACTGACTCACACATCATTGCAGTAACAGGGGTAGAGGTAGTGTGTGGAATGCTCTTAGTGTGGTGTCTGGCTCAGGGCACCCCCCATGAACATAAGCACTCTGACACCTATTTCAGATGTAGTTTCTATGCAGCCCCTCCTCTTTCTCCCTTCCTTCCTCCCCTGGGGCTCTGCAGCCTACTCACCCTCCCCGCCCAACTGCACAAGGTGCTCACACTACAGCTTAGCAACAGGTTTGAGAGTCTGGGCCAGGGATGTGGAAAACGGCAAAAAGTCCGTGGCTCAGTGAATGGGCTTTTTCAACCTTATCTCAAATCCTCTTGGTACGGCTGGTGGGTTTGTGCCTGACAGGGCTTTCTGAAAGGGTCTTTGTGGTATAAGCGTGGAAGAAAAATGAGGACTGGGAAGGAAACAGGCTTGACTTTGTTACGGAGTGTTCCAGGTTTCAAAGGAAACTCGAGGGTGAGTCCAGGGCACGGGCCTGGCTGTGGGTTTAACAGCAGGTCCCAGGACTCTGGGAGAGAACCTGCCGCTCTGAAGGTGTCCTGGACGCCTTCCTGAGCCCGCTGGTGCTGTGCCTGCTTTCTCACATTGACCTTGCACACGGACACATGACTTCAGCTATTTCCTGGCCCAGGAGAGCAGCTCACAATTCTCTTCTGGAGCAGGATCTGCTGCCAGGGGCCTGTTCCTCCCTGAGTTGTACGACCCAAGCTCTCTGAGCCTTGGTGACTCAAGCTCTCTGAGCTTTGGTTTCCACATCTGTGACATGTCAGTGCTGTAATAATGCCAACCTCACAAGGTTGCGGTGAACACACTGCAAGAGCAAGCGTGTTGTCCAAGCCGCCAGCCCCTTGACTGGGCACAGTGCTGGCTGTTAGGACTGTGGTCCTCACCTTTCGGTTTCAGTGGACACCAGGCTCCCCACTTGTCTCTCAGCTCTGACTCACAGTGGCCACTGCTAAACTGAAATGCCCTCTGTTTGTTGACATTTCTCATCTGGAATTAACATGTAATGAGTGCCCTGGATGGATGAACAAAGAAGAACCTTTTCCTTCCAAGGAAAGTGGGAGCTTACTTACTCTGTGGTACCGGGCAGCATAGTGAAGACGAATGGAATGAATGAGGCAAAGGAAATTCAAGCTGGGTATCAAGAAGTTCTGCACATAACAGCTATTAGAGGAAATGGTGACAGGGACATGTGGCAAGCCAGGCGGAACAAGGCGGAGAAAATACTGGCAATCGGTAATTCCACAGCCAGACAGTGGGAGACGCTGTGTTCGGACGTGGGCAGAGAAGGGAGCATGGGACAGGACACAGCCTGCAGAGTGGCAGGTGTTGGTCAGAGAGGGGCCACTGTTACAACCACTGTGGGTCATTGGGACCAAGCTGGCCGTCTCAGCCTGCTATATCTCAGAACAATGATGAAGATAGTCTACCTTGGAAGAGACCCTGATGTGGGAAAGATTGAGGGCAGGAGGAGAAGGCAGCAAGAGAGGATGAGATGGTTGGATGGCATCACCGACTCAATGGACATGAATCTGAGCAAACTCTGGGAGATGGTGATGACAGAGAAGCCTGGTGTGCTGCAGTTAATGGGGTCCCAAAAAGTCAGACACGACTGAGCAACTGAACAAGAACAACAAGATAACCTGGAATCAGGCACTGTGAAAGGATGCATTCACTTAAAGGAGGAGCTTAAAAATAAGTAATCTACCCTGAAGGAGGGCATGGCAACACACTCCAGTATTCTTGCCTGGAGAATCCCCGTAGACAGAGGAGCCTGGTGGACTTCATGGGGTCACAAAGAGTCAGACACGACTGAGCGACTAAGCACAGCACAATAAATAATCTATTATAAGTAAAATAATGTGCAATATTTATAAATAGTACATAATAAGCTATAACAATAGAAGGTTCCCCACCTTTTTTACTTCTCACAACCACTAAGCATGGATTTTCCAGATCATCCTCCAATCCCTAATTCTCTTTTCCCAGACAAAATCAGATGCAAAACCCTAGTGGTGCTGAAACCATGCCTCTGTCCAAGGCTTGCATGAGGACCCCCTCCTTTCTTCTTTGACTTGTTTTCCTCCTCATTCATCATTACTTGAATGTTCTGGAGGTTTTGCATTCTGGAATCTTCTTTGGCCTTCTCGTTTCTTCTCAATGAGATAAGACATTTGGAGTCTGTTTTGGGAGTAGTGAGGGGTGAGTGTCAGTAAAAAAGAAAAGCCAAAATAAAAAAAGGGCAAAAGTGTCTTCCTTTCAACACTCGCGGACTCTTAGTCCATAAATGGCTTCTTTACTCCACTCCTGCTTTGGAGATGATCATAGCAAATCCCCACTGCTGCCTTCTACTGACCTGCAGGGTTTCTCTGCAGCTTGGAGTTGCTGTTTTAGGGCAAGGACATGGGGAGAGAAGGGCCACTTGGCTGACACAGCAGCTTAAAGGCAGCACCAGCACGCCCCCACCCGTGGAGACAATGCTGGAAGGGAGACTAGGTGGATTCACTCATGACAGCAAATGGGACCTGTGTTTCCTGAGGGAACACTCTGCAGACAAAGGGAAACTGAGTCAAGGAATGTTAATTGCTTCTGGTATGTCCCGTTTAGCCATGGATTAGCCCTTATCAGCAAGTGGCTTCTTAAATCTAATTCTGCCCCAGAAAGGAGGCTTGGCTGTGCCGAGCTGAAGTCGGCCCTCATTTCCCAGGATTACCCGGTCAGTGGGGTCCTGCGGTAATCCCCACCTCATTTTAGTTAATTTCAACCTCCTGTACAGACCCTTTCCCTAAAGCTACCAGCAAGAGACAAAAAAAAAAAAAAGTCGGGCTTTGTTTCATCCTCCTGTCCTTGCCCAGATTTTCAGAGACAAAGAGCAGCCCTCAGAGGCCCCCGCTAGACCCCAAGCCTCAGGGAGGGGACAGAGTTCCCCTGGGAAAGACCCACGTCCTCCCCAGGGGCCGTCCATGCCTGTTGCTGGGCCTCTGACACAAGCACCTGGGTGGGCAAGCAACGGGACGCGGGGCAGGGGCCTCGCCCTTCCCTGGGTCAGCTGTTTTCTGAGCCTGGCTGGTTTGGGGAGACCAGGGCCACGCTGTGGGCCCGAGGACCTCGCAGCCCCACCCGGTGTCCTGTGTGGGGCAGACGCCGGTCGTGTTTACTCCTCAGGGAGGCGGGTTGTTCCAGGCCTTTTTCGGGTGTCCCACTCGAGACTGCACCTTTTTTTCTCTCCCAAACTTGCATGGGGACCAGATTCTGCAGAAACAACCTGGACAGGTCTGTGAGCCTGTGCCCCGCCTTGCCGGGTATCAGCCCCGCGGTGGGGCAGTCACACTGAGTCTACCCTCAGTGGGGATTAATGGGGAGGGGGGCGGCGCCGGGGCCTCGTGAGCTCACAGAGGACTGGGAGCCTGAAGGAGCAGGGCGCCTGGGGAAAGAGATTATGCCCCCCAAGATCGACTCCTAGTGGCTGAGCCGGGGAACTTCAGCCAGGACTGGGGGACCAGCAGGGAGAGCAGAGGGCCCTCCCCATGGGTGAGAGGCTGCACTTTTCTCCCGCTGGGTTTTTATTAATACAGTGCTCTCTATTTGGATTTCCTCCTGTAAGCAAGTGAACAAGACAAAAATTCAAAACACCTGGTAGTTCGAAACTTGCTCATTAAAAAAAAAAAAAAACCCTGCTAATAAAGATGATAGCAGAAAAGATGAAGTCCAGATGAACCACAGCTGCCGGTTCAAGTGACAAATTCGCATCCCTTTCTTCTCTGCGAGTGGGGAAAGGGGCAGGTATCGGGGTTTAAAGCCGTTTAATGCAGATTTCCATCACTGTTATCCTAAGTGGAATCACTGTTATCGTTGTAATAACATTTATCCTGCGTCCCTGTGCTGGGTGCCCTGCATATGGCGACCACATTGTCTCACAGAAGTCTGCAGCTTCCCAGCCTGAGGTGGGGGGCTCGGGGGGTGGGGCGGGGCGGGGCTTCCCGGGCCTGGGGAGGGGCCAGCAGGACAGGCAGGTCTCCGGATTCCGTTTGGTGGCGTTTCTCAGAAGCTCTCAGACTGTTTGAGCGGAATCCTAAACGCCTGTCACATCGAATGCAAGGGACTCCGCGTTTGTTTAAACAAATGCTGCAGATTACTCTTAAGCACATGAAAATCTGAGTTTCCCCATCTATAAAAACAGATGGACGCTATTGCCTCCCTCACAGAGCTATTGATGGGATGTTCAAAGAAGATGATGCGGGCAAGTGCTGGGACAAGGGCACTGATTGCTAATATTATAAAATTCAGCAATTATTATTATTGGGGTTGTTGCTATTATGACTATTATTGACAAGCAAACCCAGGCCCAGAGAGGGAAAGCGACTTGCCCAGGTTGACCGATGACAAGGGGACAGTGTCCACTGTGAGCTGCTTTGGGGCTCTCCCCAGGCTCCCAGTGCCCCGTTGTCACTTCCTCATCCTGTGGACCGACTCCACGGCTAAGGCAACGGGTGCTGATCGCTGAGTCCCTTCCCTGCCTGGGTCCCCTGCTGACCCTCCCCCAGAAGAGACCGTTTCAGGGTCCTCTCTGTTCCAGGCATGATGATCCTCTAGATGTCTTAGTTGCCATCAGCTGGACTCCGAACCGGGCTGACATGGGCCACCTCAAGTCAGGAGGCTCTGCCAGAATGTCCTTGTGGCCATTTTCTTAGGAAAATCAAGCTTTGATTCTTCATTCCCACGCGCTCCAGTGGGACAGGATGCCAGCTCGTCTGCACAATTTTGTCAGCATTGAGTTTTTCTCGCTCATCCCATAACCCTTCAGGATTCTGAGCCCATATGTGTTGGGCTGTAGCTGGAGGCCCAGGGCTGTCATCGTAGCCTTCAGGCCTGTCTCTGTGATGCAGGCAATTTGGGGGTTGGCTGAACAGAAGTGTGCTGCAAGTTCACAAGAAGGCCAAGCTGTGTGAACACAAAGCCTGTGAGACTTCTGAGTTCACATCTCGCCTTGAGATGGCCCCACAAGTATCCCCCTCCCCGCCAGCAGCAGCCGGCTGGGCGGCACCTCTGTCACTGGGAAAGATGAGGAAGGCCGGCCAGCCGGCGTGTGAGGCCGGCACGGAGCACATATGTATCATCAACAGATTATAGGATCAAATGGTTCAAAAATGTGACACGTCGTGTTCTGCACCAGCAGTGGGCGGAAAGACGTGGGTAAGATGAGAAGCAGCTTGAATCCGTTCCACGGAAGATTCCAGGAGGTGTTGGCGATCTCTAATTCCCACTGCGTTTCTGCCCTGCAGATTTGATCAGCACTGGAGGCCTACCGCCACACTACCTCCCCCATTCACGGGTTTTCCGTCCCGGATAAACTAGGAAACAATGGGAAACTGGCAAGAAACCCCTGAGCATGTGTTTCAGACCAACAGAGCCTGTGTGGCTTCCCTGTCTGGAACCTCCGAATAGCTGAGGTCGAAGCCTCCATCGGATGAAGAGTTTAGAGGCTAATACCTGCTCTCTGGCCAGCTGCACCCAAGGGCTCGTCCAGGAAAGGCTGGTTACAGTGGACTCCCTCTGGTCGCCTCTGCTTGACTCTGGGCAGTTACTGTCTCCGCAGTCATGGTCCATTTGGCATTGGCATCTCAGGAGTGTGAGCTCTGGAGCCAGGCTGCTCCTCCCAACCCTGCTGTGTGTCCTTCCCCCAGAGTACCTTGACCTCTTCCTCTGGTTTTATTCCTTAGGTATTTATTTCCCAGTGCTTAAGTTCTGCTGCTCCGCAGTTGTATTTTCGGCTTGTTTTACTGGGCATACCTCGTGCCCTGTGTAGGTGCTAAATTCTCTTGAAGGCTTCCAAATACTCAGGAAACAGGACACAAATTCCAAACACAGACATGTTCTTGGGTTTCTTCTGACCCTTAGGGTCACAGCAGAATATTCTAAAATTGCCCAATCCCACCTTTCTCTTCCCAAAGGAAAGTCTCCGATGTATGAGCAGCTGGGTCTCTAGCACAATACTGGGGGGAGGAGCTGGAGGGAAGGGGAAGTGGCTGAGGGCTCAGAAGGGAGTTTGGAAAGGGGTTTTGGGTGTGAGCAGCTTTGAAGCAGGGTCTGGCCTCACAGGGAAAAGATGATGGGGAGGGTCTCCCCAGGAGTGCTGTTAGGGATGGTAGGCCCAGTCCCTGTGTGGTTTTGGAGAAACGTAAGTAAAGGACTGGAGTTATGCTGAAGTTCTTTGATTGGTAAACTGTATTTTGATTGCAGTGGATTTCTGAGACTGAATTACATAGATTCTGGGCTTATAAGGACTCAATTGTGTTTTCCAGGGGGCAAGAAAATGCACATGCTGAGGTAGCCAGTAAATCTTGTTGAATGAGTTAGAGGAAAGAAGTATTTATGAACCTTCACAGCTGGAATACAGCTTAGAGACTCTGGTCTAGGTGTCTGAAGCTCAAATGCCTCCATAAGATTTCTAGATAAGATACAAGATGCTCAGTGAAATCTGAATGTCAGACTCAAAAAAAAAGAGTACTTGTTAAAGTACAAATGTTAGGGGAAACTGACTGAAACTGCTCACCTTGGCCAGGCAAGAAAGCAGCCACTCCCAGGAGTTATCTTACAGCAGGAGGCCCGCATAAGGAAGAACCAACAAGCTACCACCCGTGGGAAGAATTCGGGAAAGGACAGGAGAGAGGAGACGCCAGTCCATATGTCCTACCGACCTCCCTGAATCCTCCTCACTGGCATCCCTCTTGGCTGAGAGATGCACACGCCACCAGGAAGGGCCCTGAGTCAGAATGACTGGTCAGAGACAACCCGGAAACCAACCCCATCACCATAAAACCTGAGACTGCGATCCACCCAGGCACCCCTTCGCAATAAAGTCTCTTGCTTTGTCAGCATATGTGTCTCCTACGATAATTCATTTCTGAGAGTTAGATAAGAGTCCACTCTCGAACCCTGGGAGGGGGTCCCCATTCCAGCAACAGAATCAGCGTTCTAGTTCTTCCATGACTGACCCATGAAAATGTCCAGCTAAGCCAGGGTCTGTCCTGGTCCTCAGTGGTTATAACGCTGTGAAAGCAGAGTCCGCTGGCTGTGGGTGTGCTTTTCAAATTTTGTCCACCAGCTTTGTGTGTCCACCCAGTTACTGTGGAACTGCCATGCTGAAAGCCCCAGAGGATCTCTGGGAAAGAACAGCTGCAGTTGGTTGCTCCTGGTCCCCCTGGTTGCCCCTTGGTTGGGTGACTGGTTCACTGAGGCTCATCTGAATAAGCGCATATAAAATGCAGCCCTTCCCGTGCAGGGAGGGGGCGAGGGCAGCCTGAGATGGGGAGTTTCTTCCCCACCCTGCACTTGGGAAGGAGCTGGACCTGGCTCCTAGACACTTAGAGCGCTGCACCTCACGGTTCAGCTTTGCTCATCTACAAAATGGGTAGGTTAGGTGTCTACAGTTCAGGGGTTTTGAAACTGAAGCGAGGTGATGCCTGCAAGACACACGTGGGATGGAACAGGTCACACCTGTGGTGCTGGACCCACACCATGTGATACAGGAAGTTTGCTGTTATTAATCAGATCAGATCAGATCAGTCGCTCAGTCGTGTCCGACTCTTTGTGACCCCATGAATCGCAGCACGCCAGGCCTCCCTGTCCATCACCAACTCCAGGAGTTCACTCAGACTCACGTGCATCGAGTCAGTGATGCCATCCAGCCATCTCATCCTCTGTCGTCCCCTTCTCCTCCTGCCCCCAATGCCTCCCAGCATCAGAGTCTTTTCCAATGAGTCAACTCTTCGCATCAGGTGGCCAAAGTGCTGGAGTTTCAGCTTTAGCATCATTCCTTCCAAAGAAATCCCAGGGCTGATCTCCCTCAGAATGGACTGGTTGGATCTCCTTGCAGTCCAAGGGACTCTCAAGAGTCTTCTCCAACACCACAGTTCAAAAGCATCAATTCTTCGGCGCTCAGCCTTCTTCACAGTCCAACTCTCACATCCATACATGACCACAGGAAAAACCATAGCCTTGACTAGACGAACCTTTGTTGGCAAAGTAATGTCTCTGCTTTTCAATATGCTATCTAGGTTGGTCATAACTTTCCTTCCAAGGAGTAAGCGTCTTTTAATTTCATGGCTGCAGTCACCATCGGCAGTGATTTTGGAGCCCCCCAAAAAATAAAGTCTGACCCTGTTTCCACTGTTTCCCCATCTATTTCCCATGAAGTGATGGGACCGGATGCCATGATCTTAGTTTTCTGAATGTTGAGCTTTAAGCCAACTTTTTCACTCTCCTCTTTCACTTTCATCAAGGGGCTTTTTAATTCCTGTTATTAGTTATTTAGTTGCTGTTATTAATAGTGTGCTTTTTTTTTTTTTTGCAGTGGCTGTAATTCACTGCTTCTCAGAGTCTGTGGTCTCTCTTCCTTCTTGCCTGCCTGCCTGTGAGGAACCTGAACCTCCTAGTCAGGTGTTCGTGCAGGCCCCAGGTGGGACAATCGCGGACTCCACCTGCTTTGACACTGCTATGGATTCAAGGAGGGGCTGAAACATAAACCAGTCCGATCAGAGCAAGTTTCAGGACTTGAGTTAGGTGAGGTGGGGAAGACACCTGACTCTTCTGTAGGTGGAGAAGGAAGTATCCACCTGGTGCATTTGGCAGCCACCCAACCACCTCGAGAGAAGTCATTCTGAAACACAGCTCTGGCGACCCTGTCCACTGCTGGAACAAACTGAGCCTGAAGCTCACCCTATCTCAGGCTTTTCCAGCTTCATGGGTGCGGAAATTCACATTAATGCTCAGGTCAGTTTGGATCTGTGCTACCTGCACTCTAATCCGTTGAAATGGCTTTCTGAGGTGAGGCGGTGTCAGAGTGAAAGAACGTGAAAGTGTTAGTCACTCAGTTGTGTTCCACTTTTTGTGACCCCGTGGACTGTAGATCACCAGGCTCCTCTGACCATGAATACTGGCAAGGATACTGGAGGGTGCAGACATTCCCTTCTCCAGGGGATCTTCCCGACCCAGGGATGGAACCCTGGTCTCCTGCATTGCAGGCAGATTCTTTACCTTCTGAACCACCCGGGAAGTTAAACAAGACGGTGTACAGTGAGTCAGTGACCGTGGAAAGCATCTCATACAGCACTGAACACTCATGGCGCTCCACTGAAAATTCACAGTTTTCCCTTCCTGCGTCCCTTTTGTATTCATAGCAATGTCAACTGCACTATCTAAAGTTAGATTTCCAGACTGCTCACAGAGAAACAGGCTCATTAGCCTGGTCTGTTTGGGGCTTTTTCAAGTAATTGCATGCCTTGGGAAATATTAATACAATGCCTTTATTTCTCCCTTGAGACGGAGTCTGTGACACACTAACCCATCTGGAATGCAGCGGAGCACTCAAGCCCTGGCTGCAGGGCTGAGTGTAAACTGGGAACTGATTGTATTGAGACGTTCAGAGCTGCTCCCCCATTCCGCTGCAGCTTGGGACTCAGAAGCTAAGCCTGGTAGTCCAGCGGGAGGGCCCCTCCCCCCACCCCCTCCAAGGCGTGACTCATGGACCCAGGCCCCTCCCTTGCTAGGGCCTCACCTCCTGCCGCAGGAACCACAGGGGACCTAGGAGGTCCGTGAGCTGGGATGGGAAAGCAGTCTACCCCTCTTTGCACTAACCTCTTGCTAAGTCGCAGCTTTTGCTTCTGCAGCACGAGACAGCAATGCCACAGCACCTGGGAACCTTCTGCCCTGCAGAAATCAGGTGTTTTCATGTCACACTGCAGTCGTCGAGGACACCTTGAAATTCTATCTATCCTCGTTCCGAACGACGGCTGACACCTTGTTATTGAATGTGTCTGTCAAGAAATGCTCCATCACTATATCACTGTTGCAGCGCTCTTCGGTGACCCGAATATGCTGGCTGTTACTACATTAGTAGGTAATCATTGCTACCTCATTAGTAGATAATCATTATGTCCCCAAATATTAAATGTCCCTGTCATTCTCCCCAGGGAGACTGCGAGCTCCTGGAAGAAAAGGGCCGTGTCTGACCCGTTTTGTTTCTAGCGCTGAGCACAGGGTTGAGAATCCAGTAGGAGATGAGCAAATGTCGGATTGAGGGAATAAGAACCGTGCATTTACTTTGTGACACTGTCATAAGCAAGGTGAGAGGACTTCTTAAGGGACATGCTGGCCATGCTCTTAAATGAGGACCCCGTCCAAAACCCTGCTTCCGAGTGAGGTTTGCCTGCTTGGTAACACTTGTTGAAAACAACCCCACAGACATACACACAGGTACTTGCACACACATGTACACACACACACACACGTCAGTCAGAAGCTGCCTCCTTCCTTCTCCGACTCCACCCTGCCTCCAACAAGAATATTTATGATTTTTAATAAATCGGGAGCATGGCTCATTAGGCTCCTCACCCACGCCCCTGAGGCCTCGAGGCGCTGTGACGGTTGACTTTTCACATCTCTGAGCCCAGGGGGGCTGTGCATGCCGCACCGATGAACTCACGGGGGACCAGCTCTGTCCCCGCCGCCCAGGAGAGGGCTCGTCTTTCAAATCAGATTAAAAGAAAACAAGAGTGAGGGCCATCCCCAGCCTGAGGAGCATGGGCTGTGCACTTAAGCAAAGGAGGAATGTGGCCCATTAATTACTATTTGTAGCCAATTAATTACTATTTGAAATATGGCCCCAGCTGTGATGAGTAGGGGGAGTGACAGTCGTGTGCTAATGAGCTGGTGTAACTCGTCCTGGGTGAGGGCAGAGGGGAGTGCAGAGAGGCCCACGGAGGTTGGGGCGCTCCTGTTGGGAGAGGAAAGATCCAGCAACACGTTTTCTGAACTCCTGAGAGACACTCACAAGTGAGGGGCTTGGGCCTTTCGGGGGGCCCAGGCCAGTGAGTCCCACACAGTTTAGGGGCAGAGAGTTGGCACGGTTTTCTGAGGGTGGTAAGTGAACACTCTTGGCCATTGATGCCAAGGGTGCCCTTGATATGGGGTCAGTGAGGGCCAGGGGCCTCAGTCAAGAGACATCCACAGGCTAGATGCTCACTCACACAAAAGAGGAAGAAGCCAGGTGAGGGCAGGGGGCGGAGAAAGAAAGAGCAGTCACTCAGTCGTGTCCAACTATTTGTGACCCAATGGACTGTAGCCTACCAGACTCCTCCATCCATGGGATTTTCCAGGCAAGAGTACTAGAGTGGGTTGCCATTTCCTTCTCCAGGAGATCTTCCCAACTCAGGGATTGAACCCAGGTCTCCCACATTGCAGGCAGACACTTTACCGTCTGAGCCACCAGGGAATCCTAAGTCGGGAGGGCTGGGCATGACTTTATTCCCGGATCGCCCCCCAACCTACCCCTGCCACTCACACCAGCCCAAGGGCCTGGCCAGGGACTTAGGTTAGTCAGTGGACTCAGGGGCAGCTGGTCCCGAAGCTCAGTGTGGGGCTAACTGTCCAGAAGCACCACTGTTCCAACTCTGAGGGACCCTTTGAGTGAAGGAGAACAGACGCAGGGCCAAGGGCACAAATCTTAAGTCTGACAAATTCTGCAAACCAGACATGCCAGACCCCCACCAGACCGCAAGGCTGTCCTGTGCGCCCCCCTGGGTGTCCCCCCACCCACTGAGGAGGCCCCCTGTTCTGAGCGCTCCCACAGGAGACGGCCTGGCTGTGTCTGAGCTTCTGAACGGGCTCCAACGGCATCTCTCTCAGCAACATGGCTGTGATGCCGTCCAACCCACAGAGCGCAGCCCAGACGTTCCCACTGTAAACAGCACTTCTCAAAGTCTTTGGCCTCCGCACGCCTTCACTGTCTTTATGTCTATGAATATTTACTGAAATTTAACAAACAGAGAAATTTAGAAACGTTTATTTATGAGCTTGGGCTTCTCTGGTGGCTCAGACAATAAAGAATCCTCCTGCCAATGCAAGAGACCTCGGTTTGATCCCTGGTTTGGGAAGATTTCCCTGGAGGAGGAAATGACAACCCACTCCAGTATTCTGGCCTGGAGAATCCCATGGACAGAGGAGCCTGGCGGGCTACAGTCTACTGGGTCACAGAGTCAGATAGAACAGAGGGACCAGCACCATTTATGAGCTCATTTGGAAAAGTAATAAATTCATTACATGTTATTATAAATAACATGTTTTAATAAAAAGACTGTATTTTCAAAACATGCAGTGAGTGGAGTGCCTTGCGTTGCCTTTTTGATGAATCTCTCTGTGTCTCACTCGACAAGGACAGCTGGGCTCTCACGTTGCCCCTGCATCTTGCCTGCCGCAATGTCTCGTCAGCTGCTTCTGGAGTTCTCCTCCACACGGTCTTGCAATGGGAGTAAAAAAGCAGATGAGTGCTTGGTGATGTGAAAAAGCTCTCTCAGCTCTCCTGATGAAAGGGGTCTCGGGGATTCCCAGGGTCCCTGGACCCCACTCTGAGACCCTCTGTTGGACACTGTTTCAGGGTGTGAGCGTGTCACGACTTATTTCTCCATCCTTGTGTTGATTGACGTTTACTGTTTCCAGTTTGGGGCCACTGTGGATGAATCTACTATGGACATTTTGCACGTGTCTTTTGATAGAAACCGTGTCCCTCCTCCCCCTGAAGACACTGGGCACATAGTTAGGAGTGGGATTATGGCATCCTAGGGCAGCTCATGTTAGGTCCAGCATGCATGCATGCACGCTGAGTCGCTTCAGTCGTGTCCGACTCTGTGCGACCCTCTGGACAGCAGCCCACCAGGCTCCGCTGTCCATGGGTTTCTCTAGGCATGAATACTGGAGTGGGTTGCCATTTCCTTCTCCATTAGGTCCAGCAGCTCTACCCAAACTGTTCCTCAAACTGGTTGTTGCAGGTGGTAGCCCCGAACTGGCAGCGTCTGAGGGTGCCAGCTCACTTTCCTTTAATGAAAGTAACTGATCTCATCAGAGCATTGTGATCGTTGATGCAGGGGAAGAAGACTTGTGAACTGGGTACATTTTTAAAACCTGCCATTTGGAAGTAATTTTAGGTTTTCAGAGTCACAAGATTAGTACAAAGTTTCTGAATACAGTCCACTCTCTAAAGTCAGCCTCTCACCCGACCTGAGGACCTTGGTCAGGACAGAGAAACCAGCACCACTATAGCACTAAGGCACAACCTCACTGGGATCCCCACTTCCCTCTGAGGCCCTCTTCCTGCTCCAGGATCCCATCTGGGGACCATGTCACATCCAGCTGTCACGTCTCCTTAGGCTACCCCATCTGTGACAGTTTCCCAGACGTCCCTTCCCTTTAGTGACCATGGTGCTCTGAAGAGTCTGGGTCAGATCTTCTGCAGAACGTTCCTTAAATTGGGTGTGTCCAATGTTTGCTCATGAGTAGACTCGAAGTGATGGATTTAGGGGAAGAATATCACAGAACGGATGTGCCCTTCTCACCCTGCCCATCAGGAGGCATGTGCTGTCTGCACAGCTTATCATGGGCGATGTTGACCTTAATCACTCTGGGGGATGCCTGCCAGCTTCCTCCACCGAAACTACCCCCCAACCCATTCGCCCCTCCCATACTCTATCTGGTTAGGTCACCAAGTCCAGCCCACATTTAGCCGTACCTTGTAGAGGGCAGAGTATCAGAGAATTCATGGACGTATGGTACAACCATAACAGTGATCAATAAGTCTTTGAGGGGAGACACTACGGGACTCTGCAGCTATTCTGCTTCTTCTTAAAGTTCTACCGACTAAGTTCGGCACCATCAGTGGGTCTTGCCACAGCACTTCTTACTGACAACGGTCTCTCATCCCCCGTCTTGTATGTCTACTATTTGGAGTTCTTCTGAGTCCCTTCTCTTCCACTTGTTCATTTATCCAAGGATCTGCTTATACCAGGACGGGCTCCTGGACATTTGTTCTTTTGTTTGGTTAACAACCCAATACTCTGCTATTTATCTTATTATTCAAATTGTCCCCCTTTGGCCATTGGAGGATCTTTTGGACTGACTCCTGAGTCCTTCTGACGTTGCCCATTTTTTTTTTTTTAAACACATACACACACATACTTAATTTCTGGCACTACAAGATGCTCCACGCTCATCTTGTGTTTTCCCAGCCCAGCCTTTGAATCAGATCTTTAGGGAGCTTTGAACCAGGTTCCTTTCAACCTTCTCTGAAGTTCTGCTGATTCCTCACACATGGAGAGTATTGTATAGGATATTTTTATTTCCAAAGGGTAAAAATGAAATGTTTCATGTCATCACTGGTTGAATGCATATTTTATGCTCTATCTTTAAAATGCAATCCAGTTTCTGTTTCCCTGGTAACTTTCTTTCACAGGAATAATGCTCATTTATAAAGCAGGTAAGGACAGCTGTGTGGTGGGGGCACCCTGTGGTTGTGGGCATGTAGTGCTGGAGTCAGCAGGTGGCTAGTGGGGCTGTGGGCGGCCGTGGCTGAGTGCACGGACACTTCAGGTCTCTCCATGATTGATGCGCCGTGTGTTGACCAGGTCACTTCACCCAGTGTTTGGCCATTAGCACGTCAGAAAGCAACGCAATCACCCAGGGTGACTGCGCGGGCAGATGGAACTCCCGAATACAACCCCCAGGAATTCTGCCCATTGGACCGTTCTTCATACCATCTCAACACGGGTGATGCACTGAGCGGATAATTACACAACTTAGTGATGGTGATTTAGAGCCACGACGCTACTCTAAACACATGGGAAAATGCAGCTGGTGTTGATAACGCTGAGAACTCACAGCGTGGCCATGGCTCTTTGCTGTGGGAGTGTTAAGACTTCTTATCTCACTCTTGACCAGTGGTCACTGAATTCAGGTGGCCATAATTGTGGTTCCCTCCTGAGTCCCCAAATGTCAATGCTGTCTGATACTCCTCCCTCGAAGTGAGCGGTGTGACCTGGGCGTGTGGGCCACCTCTTCATTCGGGTAGGAGGCCGCAACCTGCACACACATCTGCTCTCACCACCCCCAACCCCATCCCACCTCCGGAGGAAGGCGCTGACATCTGAGGGACAGGATGGCATTTCCATGTTGGTTGCTATGGTGTTTTGGCAGGAAAGGGACTAGAAAGGGTCCCCCTCTGGGGGAGGGTATCTGCCTTCTGATATAATTAGCCCATGTGAATCTCACCTCCTGTGGTTCCCTGGCCCACGAGCTGAGCATCTGTCAAAGGGCTGGGATAGGACCCCCCACCTTGCAAGGGCAACACAGGGCTGAGGAATTCGAATCACCAGGGGCCCACCCTAGGGGCTCTTCGTTCCTGATTCATGACCTAAGCTGCCCACCAGACGCCTGCTCTGAGCAGCTTCATTCAACCAGAGCTGAAGCTGTTGGAAACGAGAGCTTACAGAGACTCAAAAATCACCATCAAAATTTTCTTTCTTTCAAAGGCTGGGTCCCAGTGAAAGCCTTTCAGTTATTTTAGTGAGTCCTACTGAAGAATAATTTGGGGCAAAAGGGTCCGTCAAAGCACTTAAGGAAAATGAATATGGTGATGCAGAGTCTTCTAGGCAGAAAGGGCTCTTGTATTTTAGCTTTTCTCAAGCTAAACGTAAAAAAATAAGCCTATTATTTATTGAGTGCTTTCCAAGTGCTGGCATTCGGCTAAGCTCTTTATATATTTGAACCATATGAAACTGCCAGTTTTGTGAATCAAAACAGGTTGAAAGTCACTGCTCTTTTACAATTCAGACTATGTCCTTGTACGTCTGTGAGACAGTTGGTAACATCCCCACTTTATGGATGAATAAAGCAGAGGCTCAGAGAGGTCACATAACTGATAACAATGGCAGAATCAGTATTTAAGTCCACATCTACACGACTTGAAATCCCTGACTGCAGTGCTCACATTACCCAGATCAATTCTTGTGATGTGCTCAGACGCAAGGTAACTCGACACAAGGTAATTGTGACATAAGCAAGGCTCCCTAAGAATAAATTACGAACGCATTTTGCATTCATTCTATTAATTACTATGTTAAATCCTAGTCAGCTATTTTGCATAAAATCCTCTGAACGTGGCCCCAGACGTCACCACCTCATCCACTGGGGCATGTGGTCTGCCAGATGTTTGCAGTAGAATTTGCCCACAGGCCCTACTCAGATTATAAATTTGTTTTTCTTTCTGGAAGTATGGAAGCGATTGCACGGGTTACTTTTTTTCTCTAGAGGATTCTAGAAACTTAGAAATGGAAAAATCCGTGGAGAGCATCTAGCCTGTTGAAGCATCTTCCAGGAACAGAGGTTGCTGACAAAAGGCCTGGATGTTAATCCCATTTGTGCTCCAAACCAGCTGTGTGGCCTCAGAAGCACCTCCAGCTTCTCTGAATCCCTGTGATGTGGGGGTTGGGCCAGATCTTTAACATTCTTTTCTAGACCCAAGGCTCTATATGATTATAGATCTCACCATGAAACAGTAAGTCCTTGTGAAATGCCATGTTTCCATAGAGTAGGACCTCATGAGAGGCTGTCATTGGCTTCTGCCTAAAAATATTTTGTTGTCTACACCTTAGTACCAAAACTGGAGAGAGATACCACCAAAAAAGAAAATTACAGGCCAATATCTTTGATGAACGTAGATGCAAAAGTTCTCAACAAAATATTAGCAAACACATAAAAAAGATCACACCATGACCAAATGGGATTCATACCAAGTTCACAAAGATGGTTCAACATATGCAAGTCAAGGCACACACCACATCAATATATACACCACAAAAACAAAAATCCAAAGCCAAATAACCATCTTCAATAGATGCAGAAAGAGCATTTGATAACATTCAACATCCATTCATGATAAAAACGGTTACTGAAGTGGGTATAGAGGGAGTGTATCTCAACCTAGTAAGATCCATCTATGACAAACCCACAGCCAACATAATACTCAACAGTGAAAAGCAGAAAGCCTTCCAGCTAAGATCTGGAATAAGACAAAGATTCCCACCCTCATTACTTCCTTTCAACACAGTACTGGAAGTCCAAGCCACAGCAATCAGACAAGAAAAAGAAATAAAATTCCAAATTGGAAGGGAAGAGGTAAAATTGTCATTATATGCAGATGATATGATAATATATATAGAAAACCCTAAAGACTCCACATAAAAACTACCAGAACAATGAAATGAATTCAGCAAGGTAGCAGGATACATGATCAATATACAGAAATTGTTGTCTGTTTACATGTATTCCAAATGGCTACTGCACGCACGCAAATACAAGGGTTTTCAGAGCAGGTACAAAAGGGTTTTCGGTGAAAACAACTCCACAGCCACCACTTTCTCCAGTCACCAAGCCTGCTCTGGAGGAGGTGAGCACGGCTACCACTCCCTCGAGGGTCTTTCTAGAGGGAGTCCCATGTATGAAACCAAGCCCGCTCAGTGCACAGGGTGTGTTCAGCCCACTTCATGTTCACCCGCCCATCTGCATCTCTCCTGACCCCTGGGGCTCCTGCCTGTGCTGAGACAGACATCTCTGCCATCGTCTCTATTTCTTTCCTTGCTTTCCAACATGAGTCCAGCTCCTGGGACCCAGACTGATGGAGGACCCAGACCCTATTTGACCTCCCTACATCCAGAGGAGAAGCTGGGGCTGTTTACGTCTAACTAGATGCTTCAAAACCTCAGAGCTTGAAATGAATGGATTTCAGGTGTGATGAAGGATTAGCAAGAGAAGATATTCTGGAGTTAACACAACACTGACACCTAAGGACAGGGGGGCTCTGGCTGGGGTCTCCGACAAAGTGGATGTCTTAGAGCAGCAGGCTTGGCCAATAGGAGAGAGTCTACCTCATGGGGAAGGACTTCCAGAGGAGAAGGGACTCACCCGGTGCAAGACCCTGTGAGCTGGTCCAGGGAGCAGGTTCACCTGGGATGTCAGGGCCCCACGGGGCCGTGTGGTTGACCCCCGAGAACGGAGTCTGTCCACGCAGCCCTGCCTCCTCTCCAAGCCCTTTTGCCCCAAATGGGACAATAGATCTTCCCACCTGCCATGGCCCCTGCCTCCCCTCCTGCCTCCTGGAGACAGGGACTAGGCAGCCCAGGTCTGGAAGCAGCAGATTCCTCAGAAACGGCCTCACACTTTCCCTATCCAGGCAGAGGAGAAGGACGCGCTGAGTCACAGCTCTGCCTGCCTTGACCAGGCTGGCCAGAGGCCCTCCCCTGTGCCAAGAGCCAAGGAGGCAGCCTCAGACGTTCCTGCCACATCACCAGCCCCCGTGTCTGTCCTGTGTCCGCAACTGCTGGAGGCTGCCAGCTGGTGAGGGCGCAGTCCGCGTTTCCCCATCCACTCCTCGGGGCAGCCCCGTGAGACGTGGCCGCTGCCCTGATCCCATTTTACAGATGAGGAAACTGTAAATAGATGTGGAAAATAAACCTTCCTGGAGACCTCGACTAGGGAGCCGTGGAGCCAGACCTCAGCCCTGCACTCAAGCATTGACCAGGCCACCCTCTTCGGGCTCAGCCAGCATCAGTTCCACCTCTGGGGACAGCGCATTCAGGAAGGGCTCAGCTGGGTTGCTCTCGACTGGATGTCGCGTGGACATCCGAGATGGTGTGCACCTGGGGCATGCTGGCAGCTGGTGCTGGGAGTCCCTGGCACTTGCATGCGGCCCCATCCCATGGCCCGGACTTATCACTGCAGGGCATTGGGGGGTCACCAGAGGGAGCCTCGCAAGCAGGAGTAACCAGAGAGACCCAGGAGGAAGGAAGCCCCAGTCCTGTGGCTCACTCCTGTGAGTCCCAGTTCACTTCTGCAGCCTTCCGCTGGTCATGTGGGTCACCAGGGCCAGCCTGGCTCAGAAAGAGGGGTCTGGAGCCTGGCTCCTGGTGGAGAAGAAGCAAAGTTACCTTGTGGGGGTTGGGGAGGCAGACATATCCTGGCTGAATAAGGAGAGATATGTCCGCATGTCCACCTCTCAGGGGACTTTGCATCTTCAGCCTGATCTCTCGGTTAAAACTAGTTTCTTCCAAGATAATGCCTGGTCCCCCATTCCCCTACTTCATGCTGTGGTTTCCCAACTATTCCTTCCTTCTGGTCATGTGAGGGGAGGTGGCGATGGAGCGGTTACCGTCAGCACAGTCCCTCCGTCTCCTTTTCTCACCAGAGCAACAGTATCCTTCAGAAACTAGCGTGATGAACAACAATCATGATGATAATACCTAACATTTATTGAGAACCATTTTATGGCAATGGCCAGGGGCGGTGAACTTTACACCCTTCTTCGCACTTAGTTCTCCCTGAAGTGACTATTCCCGTTCAGGAGGGGAAAGGATGGGCCCAAAGTGATCTGATTAATAAGCACATGAACCAGTATGAAGATGTGGGCTTGCAAGGGGTTACTACAAGGAACTGGGAACTGGCTTACACAACTGTGGGGCTGGCTGACGGGTCTGAAGTTCATGGGGCAGGTGGGTGGGAAGGGAAGGGCCTGAGCTGGGACTCCACCGGCCAGCTGTGTTACCCACTGATGGGATGGTCTCTCTTTCTCTGCCTAAGCCCTCTTTGGAATCATACATACCACACAGCGGGCACTCAGTGAAGGTCTGTTTAAAAGTAAGTCAATCTGGGGACCTCCTTGGTGGTCCAGTGGATAAGACTCTGTGCTCCCAATGCAGGGGACATGGGTTCAACCCCTGGTCAGGGAACTAAGGTCCCACCTGCCACGGGGCAACTGAGCCCACAAGCCACAACAAGAGAGCCCATGCACCACAGTGAAGATCCCGTGAGCCACAACTAAAATGTGACACAGCTAAATAAATAATAAATATTAGAAAATAAAATAAAGGTCAGTCCATTTCTTAACAAGCTCTGCTGCTCCGTGGAAGGTGCTCCATGGGCCCCTCCCTGCACCAGGTTGGCACGGCCCAGCTGCATGCAGGGTTGTTCAACAGCCTCACCTGGTGGGTCTATGATTCGCATTTACCCAAAAACACAGACTCTGAGAAGTCAAGAGGGAATGGAATGTACACAACTTCCACTTGCAAGATGCTTCCAAACTCCCCCTCCAGGAGGTGCCGTGGTCAGTGTGGTTTCCACTCACAATCAGCCTCCGTGTAACGTCCACCCACTGGTTCGCTGTGTCCTCTGAGACCCAGAAGGGTCTCCTTCCTGCCTCCTTCCTTCAGGCAGCAGGGTGCCCGGTGGCAGAATAGATGCTCATGCGTCAGCTAAACTGGAGAGTGGTGTGTCTACCCTCCTTTTGTCTTTCACGGTCACATCCTTTCACCCAGGCGATGCTCGCCTGTAAGGCATCTTTGTGTGAATTAGGTCAGGACACCCACCCTGGGCGGGCAAACTGCAAAACATCACCGCTCTGCTAGAAGCCGTGCCAGGGCTCACGGCATGGCCAGCCTCACCCGAGCTGGCTCCAGAGCCCATGGCTTGCTGCTTTGGTGACACCCACAGCAGGGCACAGCCCTGTGGGGCAGCCTGGCATCCACCTGCCTCCCCCGTGACAGCCACACTTGTCCCTGCTGGTCAATGTTCTTCCTCAGCGGCAGCACTCAGAAGGTCACGTGACTCCCCAAATCTTTCTAGTTCCCAAGAAAGTAGACTCTCTAAGCCACAAATATGGATATAAGGAATTGAAAAATAATACAAGACTTCTGTTTATCCATGAATTTCAAGGAAATGACAGCCGTGGACGAATTCAGCCAGGGACGTCCCCAACCCCACTTTTAAGCCTTAGCCTAGTTCTAACCCTGGAGTCTCCATTCAGCTGGCTCTCTGGAGCCTCGGGCTGCTTTGCCCAGGCAGGCGGCACAGTGACATGCTGGCTCCAGCCCACACCTCCCCACCGCGCAAGGTTGCCGGTAATTTCAGTGCACGATTTCCAGAAAAGAACTTGACTCAGACACAGCGGTTTGGAATTAACCTGCTCAGTTCACCCAGCTCGGGAACAAATCAGATTCCACACTCGCGGGCAGTGTCTGGGCCGGAGGCGCCCCAGAGAGTGGATGAGCCTGGGTGGAACTTCTTAGTAAACAAAGGACAGCGCTGGGCAGCCTGAGCCCTGCCAGTGTTCTCTAAAACGCCGTTTTATTGCTACATAATGCAATTTCATGACAAATCCCCGGCTGCCCTCCCACGCCTCTTATTAAGTTATTTCCTTTTATTTTGCTGGTTTTATTGATGATGTCATGACATGGCCCATCAACCTTTAATTAAAACCATGGCCGCAATGTTAGGCTTCCTTTAAACCGTGAAAGCCAGGGCTTTGCAGAGGTCCCTGTGGAGAGCCATGATGCTCGGCAGCAAAGGGTTGCAGTGGATTTTGGGAGGCACCCAGAGGTCCCCAGAGGGGCTGGGGTGAGGAGGGACTGCTGGGTGTCGTGGGCCGAATTGTGTCCTAACACCCGGGACTTCAGAATGTGACCTCCTTGGAAAGAGTCATCACAGATGTAATTAGAGATGAGGTCACGCTGGAGTAGGGCGGGCCCTAACCGAATACGGCTGGTGTCCTTATGAGAAGACAGAGGCACAAAGGGTCAAGGAAGGACCCCTACAGGCTGCAGAGGGAGCGGGGCCAGCCAACACCTTGATTCCGGAATTCCAGGACAGCCAGACAAGAGTTTAAGTCACACAGTTTGCAGTTCTTTGTTGCGATGCCCCGCAAACAAATACATAGAGTTTGGCTGGATCTCCTTGGGTTCCACTGTGCCAAGGAAACGGCGGACGGGCAGCATTTCCCCATTCCCTACATCTGAACCCTGGTCCGATCTTCCCCAGCAGCAGCCCTGCCTGCACATCAAAGGCATCCCGTGCATGGCTCTGCTCTGTGGCAGGCTGGGTTGGACCCAGCCCTGGACTCAGTTATGGTCATAGATTGCGTATTTGGAGGAATCAATACACTGGGTAATTAATGACAGGAAGGCGGCTAGGGTGCTCTGAGAGTTCCTGGGGTTTGATCTGGTCTGGGGTTCCTCTGGAAAACCAAGACGGCTCCAACATGACAGCTCCCTTTTCCTTCAAGCAGCACAAAGTTTGGGATCCCTGGACCAGATCCGAGGGAACCTTGGTCTCCGTTTGCAGGAGAAGAAACTGTCGGGCCCAGGTCACCCTGGGATGTCGGCACCACGATGAGTGTGCTGATTACAGATGTGGTGTGGGGGTGAGTACACATGTGTGCCTGTGTGTAAGACAGGTGCATATAATTACATCCCACAAGGAAGGTGAGAGACCCACGCTCTTGCTCCTCTGATGTGATGCTTTCTCTGATCTCCCTGAGGTTATCTATGGTAGTTTGTCATTTAAAAATCTCTTCTCAGTGAATAGCCTCCCTTTTCTTCCCACTGCCTTTTGTGTTATTGTGGTAAAATACACAGAACAAAGCTAGCCTTCTAACCACTGAAGGGTGGACAGTTCAGACATGTCTAGTATGTTCACAATGACGAGCACCCTTCACAATGGTCCAGTGCCCGAGCAATTTCATCACCTAAAGGACCCTGGGCTGGTGGGCTGTCACTGCTCACCTCCAGCCCTGACACAATTCTGTTGATCCCAGTGCACAGCTCATGTCCCTCCGCTGAGAGGCTGGGTGTGGGGGGAGACGGAGGGGAGAAGGGGCTTTCTTCCATGCCACCCTCCACCGTGGCTCATCGTATACGCAGCCTAGTGTATCCGAGCAGATCAGGGCCAGGTTCGCACCAAGGTGTCCAGCACCTGCTCTGGAAAAAGTCATGCTTCAGATGCTTACTCTAGTTCAGGCCGCACGGCAGTCCGGGGTGGGGGGATGGCGAATCCACCCCGGCCCACAGTTTGTTCATCGTGTTGGAGGCCAGAGGGCACAGCGTGGGATTTCAACCAATCACCAGCTCACAATTCTACAGACAATTATCCATGACGCGGGTTAAAAGGCCAGCAAGGACAGAACCTTGTCAACACATGTGTCCTCCTGCCAGGGCTCACTTCTTACAAATGCACAAACAAATAAAATAAAAAGCCTGTGTCAGGACTTGGGTAAAATTAGGATGACTTTGCTTAGCAATATGGACGCGGTAAGAACAGCTTTCGAAAGTATGGGGACACCAGGTGATTTTAAAATAAATGGATCCGGGTTAGGGAAGAAAGAAAATAGGATGTTTCAAACACCAAAACCCCTAAATTCTTATCCCAGGAAGTCAGTGACCCCGTGGATGGGCAGTTGGAATAAGAGGTCGCTCTGAAGGAGAACCCGAGACCGTCTCTGTTACAAAGAAAGCATGGGCGTAAGGGAATACCAATTGGTAACAATTAGAGCTGGATCAGATAGGTGGGGGGAAGTTCAGACCCTCTCTGGAGCGTATTTATATATCCTCTCCGGAGCACAGGGCTCGTTAACCTGTGACGGGCTATCAGCTTCCCCCATCGGTGACCTGATCCAGTCTCCCGGCAAAGAATTCCGACTGGAGATGACTTGCTTCCACACAATGTGTGAACACGTCACAGAGGATGTGATTCTCCTGCTATCTGAAACATAGCAAACCCAATGGCCTACAGAGACTAGGCAGGCAGTGCGTCCCAGTAAAGCGGATGGGGCAGGCAATGAGGGACAGTGGGGACTTGGGCGAACGGAGAGCCCAGAACTTGCCCAAAGTGGATGCCCCAGCGGGGCTCTGGGCTCCTGTTCTGGAGGGGAACACCGGCCTGGTGTGGCTCGGTCTTCTGAGTTCACTGGGAGCATGAGGCGATATGGATTTAACATGTGGGATGTCCCACAGCAGTTGAAGACTCCCGGACTAAAGTCACAGGGAATGACAGTGACTTCTCTGTATGCTGTGACCATGAAGGGGCAGCCTCTGGTGTCAGGCAAAATGCAGGCCTATGGTCCATCCGCTGCCTTCTGGCTGGGCCAGGGAGCACCTTGTTCCTGACCTTTCCCAGTCCAGGCCTCATGCCGGGAGGCCCTTCTTGCCCCTCTCTAAGCACAACTGCACTCATCTCACATGCTAGTCAAGTAATGCTCAAAATTCTCCAAGCCAGGCTTCAGCAATATGTGAACTGTGAACTTCCCCATGTTCAAGCTGCTTTTAGAAAAGGCAGAGGAACCAGAGATCAAATTGCCAACATCCGCTGGATCATGGAAAAATCAAGAGTTCCAGAAAAACATCTGTTTCTGCTTTATTGACTATGCCAAAGCCTTTGACTGTGTGGATCACAATAAACTGTGGAAAATTCTGAAAGACATGGGAATACCAGACCACCTGACCTGCCTCTTGAGAAATTTGTATGCAGGTCAGGAAGCAACACTTAGAACTGGACATGGAACAACGGACTGGTTCCAAATAGGAAAAGGAGTATGTCAAGGCTATATATTGTCACCTGCTTATTTAACTTATATGCAGAGTACATCATGAGAAACGCTGGACTGGAAGAAACACAAGCTGGAATCAAGATTGCCGGGAGAAATATCAATAACCTCAGATATGCAGATGACACCACCCTTATGGCAGAAAGTGAAGAGGAACTAAAAAGCCTCTTGATGAAGGTGAAAGAGGAGAGTGAAAAAGTTAGCTTAAAGCTCAACATTCAGAAAACGAAGATCATGGCATCTGGTCCCATCACTTCATGGGAAATAGATGGGGAAACAGTGGAAACAGGGTCAGACTTTATTTTTCTGGGCTCCAAAATCACTGCAGATGGTGACTGCAGCCATGAAATTAATAGATGCTTACTCCTTGGAAGGAAAGTTATGACCAACCTAGATAGCATATTGAAAAGCAGAGACATTACTTTGCCAACAAAGGTTCGTCTAGTCAAGGCTATGGTTTTTCCTGTGGTCATGTATGGATGTGAGAGTTGGACTGTGAAGAAGGCTGAGTGCCAAAGAATTGATGCTTTTGAACTGTGGTGTTGGAGAAGACTCTTGAGAGTCCCTTGGACTGCAAGGAGATCCAACCAGTCCATTCTGAGGGAGACCAGCCCTGGGATTTCTTTGGAAGGAATGATGCTAAAGCTGAAACTCCAGTACTTTGGCCACCTGATGCGAAGAGTTGACTCATTGGAAAAGACTCTGATGCTGGGAGGGATTGGGGGCAGGAGGAGAAGGGGACGACAGAGGATGAGAGGCTGGATGGCATCACTGACTCGATGGATGTGTCTCAGTGAACTCCGGGAGTTGGTGATGGACAGGGAGGCCTGGCATGCTGCGATTCATGGGGTCGCAAAGAGTTGGACTCGACTGAGCGGCTGATCTGATCTGATCTGAAGCACAAATGGATATGAAAGCCCAAGGTGGGGTTTTTAAGAGTGTGGAGAGTCTTCTCCTGACCATGTGGATGTTTTCAGCTCTACGGTTGGGTGGTCCATCCACCCTGGACCAGTACTTGGTCCCTCTCCAAGGCAGCTTTTATTCATTCCCACCCATCAGAATTTACTAGATGCTTTCCTTCGTGGTCTGGACACTGTGCTCTATGGTGGCCTTGACTGAAAACATGATTCTCAGCGCTGGCTCTGCCTCCAGTTCACCCAGCGAAGCTGATGCAAGTCTGATGCATGAATGGGTGGGTGCATGCAAATCTCTGGTGGGGTCTCAGCACCTGGATATTTATAAAGCTCCCAGTGATATCGATGGTCCTTTAAGCCTTAGCAGTTCTGTGAAAACTTCTTATTCAATGAGCATCTCTCCCTCAAAATGTCCCAAACTTGTTTCTGCTCATTTGATACTCAGGACCAAAAAAAAAAAAAAAGAGTAACTTAGAGATGACCCCTTAAGGTCAGGGACCACATTTCAGCACCTCTGACAGCATGTTGTCCAAGGAGGGGCTATGGCCGATGTCCCCACTTCCAAACTGACCATGTTTATCAGAGTGAAGCTCTCCTTAGGAGAAAATCATCAGTCACCTGGTTTAAAAAGCTAACAGCATATACCTTTAGAGAGGCTCAAACTTTGAAACTCATATGAACTTAAAAGACGCAGAACCATGGCAGGGTCCGATTGCCCTGGAAGATGGGGCAAGCTCCCTGGAGCCATCATCTCTGCCCTAGGAGGGAAGCACGTCCCCCTGGGTTGGGTACTACAACTCCTCATGCTGCAGGGGGTGTGCTACAGTTCACATGAGCAGACAAAGCAGCCCGGGTAACAGGACCGGGTGCAGCCGCAAGTTCAGATGTTAATCCACCTAAGCCCCCACGGCTGATAACCATGACGTTCTGGAAACCAGACACCGGGGCTCATTACAGAGCAGTGGCTTGTGCCCTGAACTTTCCCCAGTCCCAAGGTTCAAATCCCAGAGGCTGACTTTTGTTCTAGATTTTTTTCTCTTTATGGTAGGACACAGCTTAACCTCCACTTCACCTTGGGCCAGGGTCACTTTTCAGCAAAATCGAGGCCCAGCTGCATGTGGCCAGTGTTTATTTCTCAGTTGTCACCTCCAGTTTACCTTGCAGAACTTGATCTTTAAGTGAGTAACACACAGCTACTGAAATCTGTCCAGGACTTTTTTGTTTTGCAGGCAGAACATCTGTAAACCAACGCCAGTAAGAAAGACCAGGGAGTCCACTGAAGAGTAACAAGCTTTTAAAGACAAATCACCCTCCCCCTTGGGCATACAACTTGAAAACATGCACCGACTGGCAAACAAACGAAACTGGAACAACACTTCACCATCTCTTTGGCTGCAGAAGTAGCGTGTCTGTGTGGATGGTGGTCCAGGAGTCCCTCACAGTTCCTTTGCTGGTCTCTTTGGCCTTATCTTTTCTCTGCCAACTTCAAAAGCTGGAGCGAACCCTCTCCCAGAAGGTAATGTTTCCAAGGTGACAGATGTGAAGAGCAAATCGACTTGAGGTCAAAGGCAAGAAGAAAACAGTCTCTCATCTGATTAATGGTTTGAATTTAATTAGTGGGGAAAAGCTCAAATCAGACAGTTTGTGACTTGGTCAAGTCACAAACTTGACCCCAGGTCCCTTCTTGCAAAATTGCTACAAAGAAAAGGGTCAGTGGAGCTGAAGGCTGACATTTTGGAGATATCTGCTGGCTGGTTTAATACGGGTTAAAGGTGAGTAGGTGGGTTGGTCATGTTCTAAGCCAATGGTGAAACGGTAGTTTTGAGGGGTTGTAAATATTCAGGTTTTTGCAAATGAAATAAAAATTTAAAAATACAGCTGCAGCACAGTCCCATGTTCTAACCCTACCACCCTGTGAAACGTGAGTTCCTAAGAAGTCTAGAGCCACAAAGGATTAAAGCAGGTGGAGACTGAGTTTGGTTGTATGAAATGACCCTTGCATCTGCTCACGTGTTCACTCCATAAGTGCCTGTTGCTACTGGGCTGGCAGTGGGCAGCGGGCAGTGGGCAGCAGACCAGGGGTGGGGATTTAGACAGTCCTCCCGAGAAGGAACTGTGGGCCACAGAGCCAAAGGACTCGGCTAGGACCACACAGCAAACCCAGGTGGTGTCTCCAGGACCCAGACACCAGCTTCACCATCACACGGGGGCTCCCCAGTGGCACCCCACTTATGAGGACCAAAGAACTCAGCACTCCTAGGAAATGTGCAAATGCATAATCAGATTTAAAAAGAGCTTGGACAGCACTTCCACCCTGGATGCACCTTAGATTTAACCTGGAGATGTGTACAGGATGTAAAGAAGGAAAGAGTCTCAGGCCCCTCCCAGACGGGCCCAATCAGCATGGCTTAGAGAGGGCATTTGGGCACCAGGCCTCTCCAAGCCCCCACGGAGCCTGGGTGAACAGCCCACCTGTGGCTCAGGGAGCTTCAAAAGGGGGCTGTCCCGGGCCTCCTGCAGACACCCTGGGAGTCTATCCGTGGTCCCCAGGCACTGTGTTCAGGGCCTCTTCCCTGGGGAGAGTGTGGACTCTCTCGTGGCCCAGGTCTGCAAGTAGAGACCCGAGTCGCCCCCACCCCCAGTCCTGTCCTTCAGACCTCCTGGTCCTGTCTTCACTCTTTTCTTGCCCTCCTCACCAGCCCCCACCCAAAGCTGAGGGTCCCTGCATCCGGGACAGTGCCTCTCCCTCACCTCCCCAAACTTCTTTCTGACCTGCGCCCACCCCCCTACCTGGGCTTCCGGGCTTGAGCGACAATGATTCTTCTGAGATCAGTCTTGTTGTATTTCCGCTTGTCTTACTTCTAACTGATCCCAATGTCCCCTTGGGTCCCTCCAGTTTGGGTTTCCATTTCCTGATTGTTTTTATTCCTAGGACTTTTCCTCCACTGTAAAATGGTTAGCATGAGGCATAACAGCTCCAGCTCGGGGATTCCACGTCTGACACTGGAGAAACGGAGTTTCGTCCTTTATCCTTGTGAAGTACTCACAGAGGGATCAACACCTTCCTGTGCACGCTAGATGTGATTCTATGTGCACACTTAGAAAGCCTTAATCATGCTTTCAAACAAAATGGTGAAGCAAAATGCTAAAAAAGGCCTCAGTCCTTACATTTTCAAACAAAATGGTACAGCAAAGGCTCAAAAAAACAAAACAAAACAAAAAAAAAACCCTCAATAAGTATCTGATAAGTGGATGAATGACTGAATTGCAGAATCCAGATTTTAAGGGCAGATGGACCTGGATTCCAATCCTGGTTAAGCCACTTATTAACTGGGGACCTCAAGCAAGTTACTTAATAACCCTGAGTCTCATAGAAGGAAGTACAGCCACAGAGGTGGTGTGGGTGTGTGTGGTCAGTTGAGTCCAACTCTTTGAGACCTCATGGACTGTAGCCCATCAGGCTCCTCTGCCCATGGGATTTCCCAGGCAAGAATACCAGAGTGGGTTGCCATTCCTTCCCCAGGGGATCTTTCCGACCAAGGGATCTAACCTGCATCTCCTGCATTGGCAGGCGGATTCTTTACCACTAAGCCACCAGGGAAGCCCCCTGAGGGTGGTAGTGAAGATTAAATTAGAGAATCTTTGTAAAGACCCAAAAGAGTGTGTGCAATGAGGAAACAACTAGATGAACTGAAAAGAACGGTAAGGAATAATGCTGTACAGTCAGACAGAGGTGAAGACACCAAGCAGTGCTTGTTCAACTGGTGGGTTAAACAAGGCTTTTTATTTTTTAAAAAAGTTAAAAGACCCTCCCTAACTGCCGGGGTCCAGCCCCGGCTGATCCAGGGTATTCGAAGGGGAGACGGCTTCGGCGAGGATCAGGATACAATAGCTTCAATTAGACATTAATTAGAGATGTAAAGAGTAATAGAATGAGGATAGCTCAGTAGGAAAATTCAGTGGAGAAAAGAGGCTGAGTAGCTTGGTTTACGCCGGAGACCAATAAAACTTCAAGACAAGAAGCTTGCACCACTTCCGCAGGCGTCCTTCCATTCTCCCGAAGGACAGGAGACACTGAGGCCTCCCCGGTCGGATCTTAGAAGCCCAGGCATAATTAGTAAGCATGGCGGGTTCCTCACTCCAGATGGAGACTCAGCCAGAGTTTGAGAGAGAGAGAGACATGGGGAGACCAGTATTTCGAGGAACTGATCCCAATTCTTTATTTTCCAGAGTCTGTTTTTATACACTGAGATGTTATACAAAAGTCACACGGGGACAGCAGTCCTGACTTTTATTAAAGTCAGGTGCTTCATACAAATGTATACAGAGGTCTTAGGGGTGTTACATCATCTTCTGGCCAGGGGGGCCTGATGACAATTTATGACCCTCTCCTTGTGACAGTGGTCAGTCAACCAGAACACTTTTTTCTCCAAGGGTGATTATTCTTAAAACAGAGGCCACCCAAATAAAGTTACATTCCTATAGGGTGAGGGTGTAGTGGGTTTTAGTTAAGGAAAGAATTTACTTAGCCTAAGGTCTAATGTGATTTATATCAAAGGTTAATACTTATTTCTTCTATATATTCATTAATGTGTGTAAGGGCAGGGGATGTGGAGTCTTAGCAACAAACATTGACTCAACAAATGAAAAACCCTTCACCAATACAATTTCTAATCAGCCCACTATACTCATACTAATGGTTTTCTAACTTTTCTAAGGAACCTGTTTTTAGAAGGTTTAAAGCATCTCGTGCCTCTTATGGTTGGGAGGCTGTGAGCAATCACATGTGGCCGGACAAGCCTGTCAGGCAGGCTAGAGAACCTTCAGAGGAGTTTGTAGGTTGAAACACTCCTATCACGCCCAGGAATTATTATTAACTGGAGCTCTAAGTTAACTCCTTCTCCAAAAGAGGTGGTGGGGGACAGCCCCCCGTAAAGTCAGAGATGTAGGGGAGAGCACAAAGTAGTAAAGTAGGCAGGCTCTGGTTATGGGGGTAGACGCTCGAGAATTTCCAGGGGGACTCCTGAGGCTCGATCCCGCCTTTGCGTATGTCGAGCCTCCTTTCTTATGACCTTTGCCACGGGCGGAGTGCCTCACTCTGGCCCCCAACACCTAACCTGGCTTTGTTTCTGCAGTGAAAACTGCTTTTTAAGAACTGAGAGTCGCTTCACGGTTTGGTATGAATGTGGTTTAAATAATAATACCATCATCTTTATGCCTTAAAAGGATCATATTTCACATTAAATACTACAACTTCCTTTTCTCTTTAACTGGATATTTCATTCACAATATATTATTCACAGCACATCAATTTACAAAGATATAACACTTCACCACATGAACATTCCATAATGTTTTCTCATCCCCTATTAATGCACTTCAGACTATTTTTTTTTTTTTTTTATAATTCTAAGTTCAATGAATATCCTTGGACATAGATCTTCATTCTCTTTCTTAAGGGGTCAGTTGCTGGGAATGGAATTTCTAGATAAATTTGACAAATGGATAAGTAACAGTTTGATACAAAGGGCTTAACTGCCTTCTCCAAAATGCATACCAGCCATGTTTGAGAGGACTTTCTTCCTGGCATTCTGACCAACTTGGAACATTTTGGTTCTTTTAAAGTCTTGGACAATCCAACAGACAAAAATAAGGTCTCGTTTTAAAAATGTGTGCTTGTACTTGATGGCTAATAATGTTGGGCATATTTTACATGTAAATTGGCCAAAGACAACATATGGTACTTTTGAGAAATGTCTATTTCTGTCCTGCCCTTTGCCCATTTTTCTATTTCAGTGGTTTATATGTTATATACCAGTACATAGATATGGTTTTATAGTATGAATCTTAATCATATGTCTGCCCTATGTATTGCAAACTTCCAGGTAATTGTCTACCTTTCAATCTTTTATTACAAATTTCTGTAAGACATATTGTATATCATCCTGTCTTATTTCACAGAAACCACTGCACATAATTTAACTTCTTCTTGGTGACCATAACCTGGCCCTTCTTCAAATGCTCCTCAAGTTTGTACAACTCTTTGCCCTCTCATTAAATGGCCTCAAATTGCCACACTTCGAGTACTTTTCTCTATTTTGTTATTTTGGTTTCCCCCTTAGTGATCTACTGTCCACATGTACTCCTTGTTATTAATGTGTTAAAAATTATAATATTCTTCCCCAATTTCCTTAATGTACTTTTCTCTAGCAGCTCCAGCAGGGGGATCATGCAAGCAAGTCTGTTAGAACTGTGTCTGAAGTAGGAGCTGTGAGGTCATAAACGAGAACCCTGGGTGCTCTCCTGCTTAGAAAATCCATGAACTCTACAGCATCACTTCAGGGTTCTCAGAGCCACTTTGTATCTTCTTTTCACCTTTGGTTCTTTTTCAGAAACAAGTTAAGAGTGCCTGACCCTCGAAACCCCGGGTAACTGAGGTGTTCCGTATGCCAGAAGCCAGTAACGGCACCATCCTTTCTGCCTGATTGAGTCTCAGACCTGAGATTTAGTCTAGTCAGCCTCTACCCTCCCCAGAGTTTTAAAATCTTCAACATCCTAGACCAAGTGGTCCTCTAAACTTGCTGAGCAATTCCTCTGGTGGACAGACTGGTTTCTTTAACCAGGGTATTCCACTCTGGATGGCTCTTATCATTACAAACTGTATCACCATATGAAACCTAATTCCCCAGGACTTCCTCTCTATAGTCCGACGTTGGCCTCTGGTCAGCCGAACTCTACCACGCATCTTTTCACAGTTTAAGACCGACGGTTGCTCTGTGGTTTGCATAGCTCTCCCTGGGTGGGCCAGGACCCCCATACCAAAACCAACCTTTTCCTTCCCGGGATGGGCACTGGGCTTTCCAAGTCCCACAGCGGGTGTGGAGTCATACAGATGGAGCTGCTCTGAGCTCAGTGATGGCGCCAGATCCTAACAGTGCCAACGCCGATGAGGTCAGCGCTATTCCAATCCACTTAGCCTTCCCCAAACACTGCAAGAAACCTGCCCACCAGGCAAGTCGCATGTTAAATGTCAGCCGAGAAGGGCTCTAAATCAAGGCGGGTGAGGTATTTGAGCTTCCTAAATCTTGGCTGCTGCTTTGGACGCTGGCATTGGCTCTCGCTTCCTTCAGAGGGCTTCTGATTGTTTTGGCAGCATCTCTGACTGTGTCTCCGACATCAATTCTTCCTGAACACCGCCCCCAAAAAAAAGGAAAGAAATACACACAAAGCAAGCATTTGTATTTGTTCAATGATCTGGTTGCTCAGAAATGAGAACTCGGGCCTATAAGCCCAGAGGTTCCCCTTGAGGAGGGGCGCACTCCACCCCCCCACAGCAACTCCCCAGTGGCCAGAGGGGTGCCACTGGAGCTGGGTCCTTGATCGAAGAGGAGGCAGAAGGTCTGGCCCATGAAATGCTCTGGCAAAGCACAGCTCTGTGTAGGTGTGTTGAGCTCCAATGCTGTGCAGGACAGAATAGCTCAGAGGAGGATGAAGACCACATCACTAAAGAGCGTATTTGTTTGGCCAGACCTAAGGACCACCCTTCTGATAGTTTTTTAAAAAGTGCTAAGTACCTATAGCCTTGGGTAGGAATGCAAATATTAACACATGGAGCTTTCCTTCTGGGCTTTGGGTATTTTCTCCTCTGTAAAAGGTGTGGATTGGACCAGAAGATCCTAACAGTTCCTATTAAATCTAATCTCTCAGCAGCAAGTTGGTGACTTGGAGGAAGGGTCACCAAACCATGCCCACTGCCCCCACTTCCAGGACAGTCTGCAGAGCACGGTGCACACAGTCAGCATTGATGATGCTGGGGTGTCCAGCGGACCGCCAGGTGGCCGCTGCGCTCATCGTGGTTGTAGTCATCGTCACCGTCACCACCACCTAGCGTTCTTGGGCCCTTAGCTGGAACTAACATTCAGGAGTTGGTGGTCTTCCTAGAGACAGCACGCTGTCTCTCACCCAGTGAATGTAAAGTTGTGTTTTATGTTGCCTGAAATAAGGATGTTTCATCTTGACAACATCCCTTTGCATCAAATTCCTGTCCCTTCTCCATTAGCACATGAGTGCATGCATAGGGTTTACAGATGATGTGGGAAGTGTGATAGTCAAAGTGACAATCCGATCCTGGAATGGGGTGCTTCTGTAAGCAAGATGCAGTCAATGAGCAGCAAAATGCAGCCAAGGAGGCAGACAAGCTGCGGTGAGGCGCAGAGGCACTGGAGACTTGCCTGCACTGGCGGTCGGGTAGGGGCTGGGAAGACTGGGACTTCTCCCTCTATTTTCCAAGCCAACATGATACACTTTGACAGAATCACATACATAATGTCTTTGATCTCGCTTCACTTCTTGCTCCTCTACCCAAAGACATTTCAGACCATCATGTAGCACAAGGAAAGGATGAAGGAAGAACCTTCATCACATATGCATATACCAAACATCAAGTTATGTATTCCCCTCGAATACACACAATTTTGACATGTCAGTGATCTCTCAATAAAGCTATTAAGAGTGGGGTATAAGAGAGAAGCTTGGTGCAAAGGTAGAGCCATCTCAAAGCATCACATGCCCACTTCCTTCTACTGAAGTCAGAACAAAAGCATTTTTGAAAGAGCACTAAAAATACGTCCGCAGGGTCATGGAGTAAAATCAAAGTCTTGGGCCCTGGCTGCACTAGAGGTGCCCCAGTGCTCAGGGGACCACATAACTGATGGTCTAAACCGGGGCCTATTTGAATGAAAGGAGCTATTAGAACACATTCGTGGACATTAATTAATTAACAGTTGCCTCAATTTAACTGTCCCAGCCCAACAGGGACTTATGGTCACCCTACAAATGTCAGACCTTGAGCTTGGCTGATCTAGAACTGACTTTTTTACCAAGGGATAAGTGAGAAAAATCAGGACAACGTAAGTGTGTAGAAATGCAGCTACCAACACCCACTACCCTTTCATGAGAATGCCCACCCTTCATCTGTGATGCTGTTCTCCCCACTTTGGGTGTGTGTTTAAAATAATCTTTTTAAAATAAATTGATTTATTTAAAATCTTTTTAAAGTAAAATAATTGGTTGTAAGGGCAGCTAATATGACTGTTATTTTTATCGATCCATTTGTTTGCTTGTTATTTTTCAAGTACTTAATTGGCACAGTAAAAGTGGGTGAGCCTACGTCATTCACCGGATATTTTTAAATTTCCCAAATTGTCTAAATCCCCCAATTTGGCCCTACTTATGTGGCCCTCTCCAGCTCACTAGGGAAAGAAAGACTTCAGCTTGCTGGCTGCCTCACACCCAAACCATCACAGACACACCCACTTCTCCAGTTGTGTGGCCTGATTATTTCCTAAACATTATTGCCTATTATTCGTTTTTGGGCTTCCCTTGTGGCTCGGCTGGTAAAGAATCCACATGCAATGCGAGAGACCTGGGTTTGATTTCTGCGTTTGATCCCTGGGTTGGGGAGATCCCCTGGAGAAGGGAAAGGCTACCCACTCCAGTATTCTGGCCTGGAGAATTCTGTGGACTGTCTAGTACATGGGGTCGCAAAGAGTCTGACACAACTGAGTCACTTTCATTATCCGTTTTTTAAGTTGGATCCTGCATATCATTAGAGAAAGTCAGTTCCCTTGAGTCCCACAAGGGCAACACCCCCCACCGCAACCTTCGCCCACCCTCTTCCCCTCCCCTGCCCCAGGCAGCCCAGCTCCCCCATCATCACAGATACTGGAATTTGTCTCAGAACCATCTGGCCTGCTTGCTATGCAAACGACATTCCCACCGAGGGAGCCCGAGGCCAGATTGCTATCTCAAGACCCCTCGTTGGTTTGTTGTTATTTTTAAAGACAGCTCATTCAGCCACGGCAGGGAACTAATTTCTTTTCAACAGGGCTACAGCCCTGTGGCTGCAGCACCCATCCTGAAGTCCAGGGCGGAGGGGGTTGAGGGGTCTGGGGGCTGTGGGGGAGTGTAGGGAGTGTTGTAGGGGAGTCGGGGGAGGGGGGCGGCGGGGAGGTGCAACAGACAGAGATGGAGGAGCTGGGGGTGGGAGAAAGCATATTAGCACAATTTCTAGGATCAAAGCCCTTTCTGACCTGAAAGATCTCAGGCTGTTAGATTATAAATTGGGGTTTAATTAGAGCCTTGTCAGTCAACCTTTATCCCTGCCTTGGTCTGGGCAAATGGTTCGTACTTTGGCAAGTCATTAATTAAGAGTTTTGGAGACACAAGCTCATGTTTTCATGTCAAGCAGAGAAGCAGATGTGGGTGGTTTTTCACTCTTACGGGACTTTTCCCCCTCCTTTTGGAGAGTAGTGATGCAGTCCATTTGCTTCAGAAAAATAACCAGAGGTGTGGAGGTTTAAAAGTCTTGAAGCATCTGTAGCTTGTTAACTCAGGAGCAAAGACGAAGGCACAGCTTTGTCTAGAGGCTGAAGTCTGAGATTGGTGTTAACCACCTCACTCTGAGTCCTGAATCTGGGACCAAAAGCCTCGGGCAAGCTATTGCTATTTAGCTCCTGAGCTTCACTCCTCCCATCTCCAAGGTGAGAGCAGTGAAAGTATCTAATTTGTCATTAATAATACTCTTTCATTCAACTATTTAATACTATTTGTCAGTCACCTACTAGGTCACTCACGGGCACTGTTCTAGGTCCTGGGAATGCCAGTGTCAATACAGCTGATAAAGCCCTTGTGGAGTTTCCATTCCGAGCAGGGGAAGGAGGGAAAAAGGAAACAGCATACCCACAGATACGATGCAATGCCCCTTAGAGCTAAGTGCCAAGAAGAAAAATGGAACCGAGCGTAGAGAGGAAAATAACAGGGAGGTGTGCATTGAGGGCTTAGCATGGTGCCTGCACATAGTAGGTGGTCAAATTAAGTTAGTGACGTGATGACAACGATGAGGACAGTCATGATGGTGGAGACGATGGTGGTGGTGGTGATGATGACGGTCATGATGACGACGGTGATGGTGGTGATGGAGGTGTGACGGTGACGATGATGATGGTGGTGATGATGGTGGTGGTGGTGGGAAAACTGGTGACAGCGATGATGAAGATGGTGATAGTGGCGTCAGGGATGATGGTGGTGATTTCTGAAACCCTGTTGCCACACCAGCTCCCTGCCTTCATCTGCTTCCGTCCTTGGAAATAACACTTGAGCCATCCTAACTGGAGTGAAGGGATGCCTAAGCCATGCCCACTTTTTCTTTTTTCAAGTTCAACACTTCTCCTTAGATCTGGCTAAAGGTTTTGGAGCCAGTGTTCAGCTTGACCTTCGTTAAAAAAAACAACACACACGCACAGCCCAAAAAAAGCATCCAGACTGGGAAAGAAAAGAGTTCCTTGTATTTTCTACTTGGCAACCAGCTCGTCTTAAATCAGAACAGGACTGATTCTGCGTAGATAGGAACTCTTGGAAACCACTCTCCCGCTGCCCTAAGCCATACGTGGCTGAGTGCCCCTCAGCCACACCTGTGCCTTTCATTAACTGCTGGGAGGAAAGACTCTTTGGCCAGGCTCTTTCATTACTAATTTAGCACTGCAAAAGCAAGACAGCACAAGGAATGACCTTCACATGGCCCCTACCCTTCGTGGTTAGTGACCGTCCCCCAGCAAAATTAAAACAACAGTCATTTCCCTGGGAGCCTGTGACAGCGACAGAATAGCCCTGTTCCAAGGGCGTTGCTGGCTTCATCCCAAATATGAGGCCATCGTGTTCATCTAGTTTTGGACAAAATCCACATACTTGCCATTGAGGCTGGAGCCAGGCTAAGCTGGAGAATGAATCATTCCCATCCATCTCCCTCTCCCTGTCTCCCTGAGTGAAGGCAAGAAGATAGAAGGAGATGAAAAATCACACCAAGGGAATGCCAAGCATTGCTGTCCCTGCTCATCCAGACATATTAAGAGGGAAAGGATTTTGTTGTATTTGGGGCCATTCAAACAATCCTGTTAACTAGCGTTATACTACCAGGAAGGAAGAAAACCAAGCTCCATCACACGGAGATTTGTCACTGCCGTGAGAACATTTCTAACTCAAGAAAAAAAAGGAATCCTGGGATTGAACAGGAGAGTCCCAGAACTGGGTCTCGGGGTGGTTGGGAAGCTGGACAGCTCTAGGGCCCTGGGGGCAGTCTGTCAGAATGAGCGAATGCCACCCATTCTAGCCCCTGGGTCAGCGGGCACCAGCCCAGGTGGCGGATGGGTGGGTGTTTAAGGTGGATTTGCTGATGGACTGGGAGGGGGTCAGGTGGGCAGGGGATCCAGAGTTCAGGCTCAAACATGAGAAATCTCCAAATCCAAGGATCTGAAGGAGGAAGTCAGCTGGCGCAGTGAGCACGCTGAGTGTGGTGCCTGGCACCTGGGGAATACTCAGGAATAGTAACCGTTTGGCAGCTTCCTGCACACCTCACAGTGGGCAGGGCCCCCGTATCTCTGAGCCATTGTTGGCCTCCTTGCACTCATCTCCCCCTGAAGGTCCAGGAAATATGAGCTGCGGCTCAACGTGGGCCATCCGGGGTGACAGGGGGGAAGATCAATGTCCTGTTTGAAGGGTGAGCTCCCCAGGGTTCATGCGCCCACGCATCCTGAAACCTGATCGCTGCCGTGTCCTTCATGAAGATGGAATCCTTGACAAGTGATTATTTTTGCTGCCTATTCCATATCAAACGCACTGAAGATTAGTCACTTGTTAAGGGCCAGCTGATGACAAGGAAGGTGGAAGGCGGCAGGCAGAGAGAGAAGCCTGCGGCTTTGGGCAGAATCTGATTATGTGATCTGGGGCCTGGGATTCTGGAATTCGGGCAAAGACCCTGCGGTCAGCTGGCCCTCTTGGCTTGAGGAGCCCCTACTGACCTTTGAGGTCTCAACCGAGATGCCCCTTCCTCCAGGAAGCCTTCCTGCTCCAGCCCTAGGAGCCCCCTCTCTGCTCTTATGGAACACCTACCCTTCTCCCTCCAATACTCGGCATCTGAGTTGATTTTATGAAGCCTCTCTTGTGACATGTTCAGCATTCATCTCTCACATGACTGAGTGTCCTGGGGAGGCTGGCCCCAAACTTTGGATTCATTAACTCCATCCCAGAGCCTTGTGCCTCGAGGGAGATGAACAGTATTTATTGACTGGCTGTGGGCAGTATCCGCGCAGAACGGAATGGGAAAAACCTGGGTTTATAAGTAAACAAGGACACACATCACTCTGTGACATTTTGACCCAAGAGATTAAAAACAGGAACAGAAACCCTAGATGATACATATTCGTCTGTAAATCTAAAACTGCTGGCTCCAGTCTGCGGGCTACAGGTGTTAGAAAGCTGAGGGGATAACATTGCTCTAAGGGACAACAATGTGAATTCATACTGGGCCAAGTCAGTCAGTCAGTTAGTTCAGTCACTCAGTCGTGTCCTACTCTTTGTGACCCCATGGACTACAGCCACACCAGTCTTCCCTGTCCATCACCAACTACTCCCAGGGTTGGCTCAAACTCACGTCCATCAAGTTGCTGATGCCATCCAACCACCTCATCCTCTCTTATCCCCTTCTCCCCCTGCTTTCAATCTTTCCCAGCATCAGGGTCTTTTCCAATGAGTCAGTTTTTCCCATCAGGTGGCCAAAGTATTGGAGTTTCAGCTTCAACATCAGTCCTTCCAATGAATATTCAGGACTGATTTCCTTTAGGATGGACTGATTTGATCTCCTTGCAGTCCAAGGGACTCTCAAGAGTCTTCTCCAATACCACAGTTCAAAAGCATCAATTCTTCAGTGCTCAGCTTTCTTTATGGTCCAACTCTCACATCCACACATGACTACTGGAAAAACTGTAGCTTTGACTAGATGGACCTTTGTTGGCAAAGCAATGTCTCTGCTTTTTAATATACTGTCTAGGTTAGTCATAGCTTTTATTCCAAGGAGCAAGAATCTTTTAATTTCATGGCTGCAGTCACCATCTGCAGTGATTTTGAAGCTCCCCAAAATAAAGTCTGTCACTGTTTCCATTGTTTCCCCATCTACTTGCCATGAAGTGATGGGACCAGATGCCATGATCTTAGTTTTTTGAATGTTGAGTTTTAAGCCAGCTTTTTCACTCTCCTCTTTTGCCTTCATCAAGAGGCTCTTCAGTTCCTCTTCACTTTCTGCCATAAGGGTGTATCACCTGTGTATCTGAGGTTATTGATATTTCTCCTGCAATCTTGATTCCAGCTTGTGCTTCATTCAGCCTGACATTTCACATGATGTACTCTCCATAGAAGTTAAATAAGCAGGGTAACAATATACAGCCTTGACATACTCCTTTCCCAATTTGGAATCAGTCTGTTGTTCCACATCCAGTTCTCACTATTGATTCTTGACCTGCATACAGATTTCTCAGGAGGCAGGTAAGGTGGTCTGGTATCCCATCTCTTTAAGAATTTTTCAGTTTGTTTGAACCACACAGTCAAAGGCTTTGGCATAGTCAATAAAGCAGAAGTAGATTTTTTTTTTCTGGAATTCACTTGCTTTTTCTATGATCCAACATGAACAATGAACAGTATGAAAAGGCAAAATGATCTGACACTGAAAGATTAACTTCCAAGGTTGGTAGGTGCTCAATATGCTACTAGAGAAGAGTGGAGAGATAAATTCAGAAAGAATGAAGAGATGGAGCCAAAGCAAAAACAACACCCAATTGTGGATGTGACTGGTGATGGAAATAAAGTCTGATGCTGTAAAGAATAATATTGCCTAGGAACCTGGAATGTAGGTCCATGAATCAAAGTAAACTGGAAGTGGTCAAACAGGAGTTGGCAAGAGTGAACATCAACATTTTAGGAATCAGTGAACTAAAATGAACTGGAATGGGTGAATTTAATTCAGATGACCATTATATCTACTACTGTGGGCAACAAACCCTTAGAAGAAGTAGAGTAGTCCTCATGGTCAACAAAAGAGTCCAAAATGCAGTACTTGGGTGCAATCTCAAAAATGACAGAATGATCTCTGTTTGTTTCCAAGGCAAACCATTCAATATCACAGTAATCCAAGTTTATGCCGCAACCACTAACGCCAAAGAAGCTAAAGTTGAACAGTTCTATGGTGACCTACAAGACCTTCGAGAACTAATACCAAAAAAGATGTCCTTTTCATCATAGGGGACTGGAAGGCAAAAGTAGCAAGTCAAGAGATAGCTGGAGTAACAGTCAAGTTTGGCCTTGGAGTACGAAATGAAGCAGGGCAAAGGCTAAAAGAGTTTTGGCAAGAGAACGCACTGGTCATAGTAAACACCCTCTTCCAACAACACAAGAGAAGACTCTACACATGGACATCACCAGATGGTCAATACTGAAATCAGATGAGTTATATTCTTTGCAGCCAAAGATGGAGAAGCTCTATACAGTCAGCAAAAACAAGACCAAGAGCTAACTTTGGCTCAGATCATGAACTCCTTATTGCAAAATTCAGACTTAAATTGAAGAAAGAAGGGGAAACCACTAGACCATTTAGGTATGACCTAAATAAAATCCCTTATGATTATACAGTGGAAGTGACAAATAGATTCAAAGGATTAGATCTGATAGACAGAGTGCCTGAAGAACTATGGACAGAGGTTCATGACATTGTACAAGAAGCAGTGATCAAGACCATCCCCAAGAAAAAGAAATGCAAAAAGGCAAAATGGTTGTCTGAGGAGGCCTTACAAATAGCTATGAAAAGAAGACAAGCAAAAGGCAAAGGAGGAAAGGAAAGATATACCCATCTGAATACAGAGTTCAGCAAGGAGAGACAAGAAAGCCTTCCTTGGTGATCAGTGCAAAGAAACAGAGGAAAACAATAACATGGGAAAGACTAGAGATCTCTTCAAGAAAATTAGAGATACAAAGGGAACACTTCATGCAAAGATGGGCTCGATAAAGGACAGAAATGGTAGGGACCTAAGAGAAGCAGAAGATATTAAGAAGAGGTGGCAAGAATACACAGAAGAACTCTACAAAAAAGATCTTCATGACCCTGCTAACTGAGATGGTGTGATCACTCACCTAGAGCCAGACATCCTGGAGTCCAAAGTCAAGTGGGCCTTAGAAAGCATCACTACGAACAAAGCTAGTGGAGGTGATGGAATTCCAGCTGAACCATTTCAAGTCTTAAAAGATGATGCTGTGAAAACGCTGCACTCAATATGCCAGAAAATTTGGAAAACTCAGCAGTGCCCACAGGACTGGAAAAGGTCAGTTTTCATTCCAATCCCAAAGAAAAGCAATGCCAAAGAATCTTCAAACTACCACACAATTGCACTCATCTCACATGTTAGCAAAATAATGCTCAAAATTCTCCAAGCAAGGCTTTGACAGTACATGAACTGAGAACTTCCAGATGTTCAAGCTGGATTTAGAAAAGGCAGAGGAATCAGAGATCAAATTGAGAGATCAAACCAGACATTCTGGCCTAGAGAATTCATTGGACTGTATAGTCCAAGAGGTAGCAAAGAGTCTGACTGAGCAACTTTCACTTTCACTGTTCATGGAGTTCTCAAGGCAAGAATATTGAAGTGGTTTGCCATTCCCTTCTCCAGTGGGACCACGTTTTGTCAGACCACTGGTTGAAGTCTATGGGCTACAGGTGATTAGAAAGTGGAGGGGACAACATTACTCTAAGGGACAACAATGTGAATTCATACTGGACCAAGTAGTATCTTTATTTAAAGGTTTTATCATGAAGATTTAAATATGTAAATAGGTAAAAGTCTAACAAGCTCCCCCACACCCACCAGCTATCTTATCAGTGTACGGCTTTGCCATATTCCCCAGAGTTCATGCCATTTCTTTCTTTTCTTTCCCTACTTAAAATGCATCTTTTAAAAGATACAGCCTTTTTTCTAATAATAGCAAAAGCATCTTGAGAGAAAATATTGTCTGCCCATATGAATTGGATTGTAATTTTTAAAGTGCATGTTATCTCAATGATCTATTTTCTAAAATTGAGTGTTGATGCTTTCAAACTGTGGTGCTGGAGGAGACTCTTGAGAGTCTCTTGGACAGCAAAGAGATCAAACCAGTCAATCCTAAAGGAAATCAACCCTGAATCATCATTAGAAGGACTGTTGCTGAAGCTGAAGATCCAATACTATGGTCACCTGATATGAAGAGCTGACCCATTGGAAAAGACCCTGATGTTGGGAAAGATTGAAGGCAAGAGGAGAAGGGGACAACAAAGGATGAGATGGTTGGATGGCATCACCAACTTGATGGACATGAGTTTGAGCAAACTCTGGGAGGTAGTGAAGGACAAGGAAGCCTGGCGTTCATGGGGTTGCAGAGTCGGACACAACTTAGTGACTGAACAACAACAAAAAGTGTTACAAATTCACAGAAGGCATTGCTGTTAGGATATATATTTTCTTAACTCACAGATATTACAAGTAACAACGGCTATCCCAAGGAGTCTGACTTCAAATGTGAAAAGGATGAGAAACTCTGATTTAAAACTTCACTGTAGCCATGACCAGGATTTCTCCCCAGGCCCTCTCCTGATGGAAATGGCAACGGAAACAGCTCAGCGAGCCGAAGGGGTCTTTTTCTTTGTGTGGTTTCTGTTCTTCCCGCACTGAGCTGCTCTAGGAGAGGTGGCCCGAGGTGAGGCCGTGCCCAGAGCGCACCCGGGGTGTGGCCAGTCTGGGGGGAACTCTGGTTTCTAAGTCGCTTAGGGAGATGGATTCAAACGTCCTGTGTGCCGGACATTTAACAGACAGCTTTGTTCTTGGCCTCATCCGCTGTTTGCTGACCGTGTGACATTGCTGGACCCTCTTCACACTGAGGTTCGGTTCTGCTCCTTTGAAAAATAAGTGTAAGAATTCTGACCTCCCTGTCCCTGTCCCCAGGGTGAAAGACCCAAATGAGAGTCTAGAGAAGTGCTTGCAAGCTGTTGAGTGCTGCACACATTTCCAAGGGCATGAAGTCCCCCTTTGCTCTGGCCTCTGTGAGGGCTCCTGTTTTTCGGGGGTGGGGGGCATCTGCAGAGCTTCGCGACACATCCCAGCTGCTCCGCCCTCTCCCTCTTTGTCTTCATCCCAGTGGAGGCTGCCCCCACCAGAGGAGGCCAGGACATCTGGACCCAACGCAAAGACACCCAATCAATCTTTGCCTATGACACTCCGGACAACTGAGCAGCGGGCCCTTTCCTTTCCCAAAAGGCCAAATGGCCACCACACGGTCGGCCAGCCCCTGGCCCAGTGCACACCCCAGAGCTCCAAGGTGGCACGCGGCAACACCATCTTGCACAGGGAGCAGGTAGTCATGGGGTCTGTGCAGTCTCGACCCTGGCCCCTCTCATCCCAGAACCCCTGGGTGGTTTCAGAAAGGACTCACTCAGGCCTCAGCACAGAGTCACCGGGCTGGACCCTCCAGGGTTGGGGTGTGGGCATTGGCATGTGCTGACAGCACCCAGTCATGCTAACATGCAGCTGGGGTGGAGAACCAGCCGGCTGACCCATCGCTCGGGTCACCAACTTGCCAGTTCCAGCTGCTGAGAAATAAATCAACCAAATCACTTGTTTGACGAAAACCATCTTCAAATCAAACAAAATAATAAAAAAGTTTCTCCAGAGCCACGTGGAGATGGACCTACAAACAGAGCCACCTTTGGCTTCCAAGCCTCAGTGGAGAGGGTCCCATGGGCGCTTGCCTGGGCAGGAGGTGAGCTTGTCCCTGGGCCACTGCAGGCCATCCCCCACCTTAGAGGATTGGCTGTTTCTCCAACGTGTTCTGCCAGGACCAGCTCCATTCATTCCCTCGTCTTTCTGACTGTCGCTGAGGCTTTCTTACACACCAGCTGTGCCAGGTCACCAGAACTGGATGGTCCAAACCAGGCTGTGCATTTCTCTGTCCCCAAACCTGCCCCTCCCAGTGCTTCCCATGCCAGGAAAAGTCAGTTCCAAGCCTCTGGATAAGAGTGCAGAGTTGGGTTTGACTCCTTTCACCTCCACATCCAGCAAACAGCAAATTCCATCAACCCCACCTTCGAAATAAGTCACCAGATCGTTTACAAAAATCATTTCTAGACAGTTAAAGACCTACAAAAGGATAAAACAAAGTTTAAAAACCTCTAGAAGAAAATGTAGACAACTATCTTGATGATATTAAGATAGAGAAGGACTTTCCTAAACAGGATGGAAAATTCACAAATCATGAAGAACTATATTGTTAAATACCATGCTGGTAAACATTCAGTTCAGTTCAGTCACTCAGATGTGTCCGACTCTTTGGGACCCCATGAATCACAGCACACCAGGCTTCCCTGTCCATCACCAACTCCTGGACTTCACCCAGACTCACATCCATCGAGTCAGTGATGCCATCCAGCCATCTCATCTTCTGTCATCCCCTTCTCCTCCTGCCCCCAATCCCTCCCAGCATCAGAGTCTTTTCCAATGAGTCAACTCTTCGCATGAGGTGGCCAAAGTACTGGAGTTTCAGCTTTAGCATCATTCCTTCCAAAGAAATCCCAGGGCTGATCTTCAGAATGGACTGGTTGGATCTCCTTGCAGTCCAAGGGACTCTCAGGAGTCTTCTCCAACACCACAGTTCAAAAGCATCAATTCTTTGGTGCTCAGCCTTCTTCACAGTCCAACTCTCACATCCATACATGACCACAGGAAAAACCATAGCCTTGACTAGACAAACCTTTGTTGGCAAAGTAATGTCTCTGTTTTTCAATATGCTATCTAGGTTGGTCATAACTTTTTCATGGCTGCAGTCACCATCTGCAGTGATTTTGGAGCCCAGAAAAATAAAGTCTGACCCTGTTTCCACTGTTTCCCCATCTATTTCCCATGAAGTGATGGGACCGGATGCCATGATCTTCGTTTTCTGAATGTTGAGCTTTAAGCCAACTTTTTCACTCTCCTCTTTCACTTTCATCAAGAGGCTTTTTAGTTCCTCTTCACTTTCTGCCATAAGGGTGGCGTCATCTGCATATCTGAGGTTATTGATATTTCTCCCGGCAATCTTGATTCCAGCTTGTGTTTCTTCCAGTCCAGCGTTTCTCATGATGTACTCTGCATATAAGTTAAATAAGCAGGTGACAATATATAGCCTTGACATACTCCTTTTCCTATTTGGAACCAGTCTGTTGCTCCATGTCCAGTTCTAAGTGTTGCTTCCTGACCTGCATACAAATTTCTCAAGAGGCAGGTCAGGTGGTCTGGTATTCCCATCTCTTTCAGAATTTTCCACAGTTTATTGTGATCCACACAGTCAAAGGCTTTGGCATAGTCAATAAAGCAGAAATAGATGTTTTTCTGGAACTCTCTTGCTTTTTCGATGATCCAGCGGATGTTGGCAATTTGATCTCTGGTTCCTCTGCCTTTTCTAAAAGCAGCTTGAACATGGGGAAGTTCACAGTTCACATATTGCTGAAGCCTGGCTTGGAGAATTTTGAGCATTACTTTACTAGCGTGTGAGATGAGTGAAATTGTGCGGTAGTTTGAGCATTCTTTGGCGTTGCCCTTCTTTGGGATTGGAATGAAAACTGACCTTTTCCAGTCCTGTGGCCACTGCTGAGTTTTCCAGATTTGCTGACATATTGAGTGCAGCACTTTCACAGCATCATCTTTCAGGATTTGAAATAGCTGCCATGAGCTAAATAAAGTGAAGAGATAATCCATATTTTGGAAATATATTTGCAACACATACATGTGGCAAAGAATTGGTATCCAAACTATATTTATAAAGAATACCTATGAATCAATAAGAAATGTAAAACTATATAATAGAGAATAAAGGAGCGAGGTTATGAGCAAGTGATGCATGAAAGAGGAAACCGTACTGACCAGTAATAGGGAAATGCCAGTTAAAGCCAAATTGAGGTACCATTTGTTCCCCACTTATGGGTTTGGAGGAAGGAAACTGTGGAGGTGTTGACACTGTGAGACTGAGAAGCAGCAGCACCACTGACTACTCTCAGCACAACACTGTCTCTACCGAAATCTGGGCGGTGCAGCCCTCCACCAGCATGCCACGTCTGTGCGTGCAACCGAGAGGAACGTCCATCTATACAGGGGACAGCCCTTTGCTGCTAAGTTGCAGCCAAAACTCTGAAATAACACAGAAATTCATCCACAGTAGACCTGATAACAAAATTGGGGGAGATGCATTCAATAGCATGGCCTTCCCAAGTGGTGGAGTGGTAAAGAATTCGCCTGCCTGTGCAGGAGATGCAAGAGATGTAGATTTGATCTCTGGGTTGGGAAGATCTCCAGGAGGAGGAAATGGCAACCCACTCCAGTATTCTTGCCTGGGAAATCCCATGGCCAGAGCAGCCTGGGGCTACAGTCCATGAGGTCACAAAGAGCCGGATATGAGTGAGCCACTGACCACACACACACACACACACACACACACACACACACACACTCAATAGCACACTCTCAAGCGGCAGAACAGAGGGACAGAGCCATGGTGTCACCACAGGTCAACCTGCAAAACACCCTGCAAAGTCAGCAAAGCTATCTGCAGGATGAAATGTGCAATAGGAAACCATTTATAGGAAACCATTTTGACGTAAAAACACGCTAACCAACTCTTCATATTGATTATGGATGAACCTACATGGGGCCAGAATATAAAAACATGCACAGGAATGATGGACATTGAGATCAGGATAGTGGTCCACCCTGGACAAGGAAGGAGGGACGGCGGGGCCAGGGAGGGTGCAGGGCAGGTTCCCAACACCTTTGTAGGGTTTCCTTTCAAAAGATGACACCAAATAAACAGGGGAAATGTTAACACTGCTAAGTCCGGTGGAAGTGTATGGTTACTGGTTAGTTTATCCTCTGTACTGTATGCTTGACACATTTCCAATTTTTAAAGGGACAGACATTTCTTTCTTACTGAGCTGGACTTTAGATTCTAGATCACTTGGATTGTAAATCTAAGCTAAGGATTTTACGTATTGGTGAATGTCATCACTTTGAGCCCTTCATTTCAACTTGCTAAAGTTCACTTAGTTCATAAACATTTACAAAAGTACCTTCTAAATGGCAGGGCCTAAGTCGCGGGGTTTAAGTTGTTTAGAGAGGCAGTGGGCATAACTGTCTACAGTCTTGAATCACTACTTTCTCACTTGTCTCACGACAATTACTTCAGAGCTCTGGGAATTCTGCTGTTGGATGGAATGGCTTTTCTTTCAGCCAATTATTTATAAAAAGAGTGTTTACATCTGCTCCCAAACAAGGTGCATATACTTAACACGACTATACTGTACACTTAAAAAGAGTGCAAATGGCACACTTTACAGTATGTACTTTTTACAACCCCTACCCCCCAAAAAACCCCCAAATAGTAAGTAGGACAATGTTAAATGCAGAGCCCTGTGGCAGGTTCCTATAGACTTCTCTGAGATTAACTTTACATCCTTATCAACCCCGTGCATATGCGTGCACCTGTGCACACTACTTTTCACGCTACATTTCTGTTCACGACTTTTCACCTACAGAAACGCAGCCCAAGTTTTCCACGGTCAATTCAGGAAGAGAAGTTTCCTGAAGCATTTGTAAATTATTTACTCATTTAGTAGACAGAAAAGATTTCATTGGGCATGGATCTTTTCCTGTCTGTTTATGAAAGCTACGTGACACTGCTTTGGGAGAAAGAGGAACCCTGTGATGGCCTGCTGTTGGGGAGAGTCTCCCCGCTTTACTTTTCACTCCTTGCAGGGGAGACCCCACAGTGGGCTTCGCCTCTCTTCCCACCCGACGAGCAGACCTCCCCACTACTACCCTTTCCTGAGCTGTCTCCTCCCGCCTCTTCCGGATTTTCGTTTCCTTTTACCACTTTTCTCTTCCCGTGTGCCGATTTTTTCTTCCTTGTTATGCTGCTCCATCAATATTTAGTTTCTAAATATTTAGTTTCTAAATTGCTGTTCTTGTTCTGTTTAGCCAGAATCGCTTGTCAATTCACTTGTTTGGCACAGAGCTGCCAGAAGAACCACCTGGGGACCTTCCAAGAGACGTCCTGGCCCTCCCCGCCACAGGCCAGTAAGGTTGGAATTTCAGGGTGCAGAAGTTTGAGAAAGCTTCAGATGACACTGCTGCGTAGCCAGGGTTGAGAGATGCCGACTCCACAGCTATCAGCTAAATCCTTCTGTGCACCAAGATGGGGGGTAAGGAGGCCTTCCTGGAAGAGGTGACAGGTAAGTGTGGTCGGTTGTATTTCCCAGGGCACAACAGTCTTCCTCTCTCTCGAGACGCGCCAGCTACCACAATGAGGGAAGCTCAGGCCACACGAGAGGCCAAGGGTGGACACTGACCCCCTGGGGCCAGCACAGCTGAGCCTTCAGTCGGGCAGCTCCAGTTGAGTTCTGAGTTCTGACTGCGATTGCCGCGGTCAGCATGCAGGCCACCCTGGACAGGTCCTGCTCCACGCCACCGAGCTAAGCCGTGAGCGGTGAGCAGCGGATAACTGGACTGTCAGTGGGGACACCAGGACAGGTGAAGGGCGTCCTGACCAAGGGGAAAGGAGGCAGTCCCAGGTTCAGGAGAGGGCTGGCTCCTCCGTGGGCTGTGGAACTCCAGCTGCTTCCCAGGCGTCCAGCCCTCACTAGCACCACCCACAGGCCTCTGGCCATGACCCTGGCTGCTGCTAGCGGCTCAGGTGGGAGCTTTGTGGTCATCTTCTACCCTTTGTGACATGTAGACACGCTTGGCTCAGGCACTTGGGGGACCATGTGGGTTGCTGGGAGCTTCTTCTGTGCTTCCGCTGCTTCCATTCCCATCTTCCAACCAGAGCCCAGGTTCTTTTGGGGACCATTTTCCACCCTAAATGAAAGAGGGATGACTCCACCCTGGATCCTAGTCCCAGCAACTCGGGTCTGCCCCATCAAAGTGTTACCCACTCCTGCCCGAGTGATGGTTCATGGCATATGGCCCAGTGAGGCCAATTGGTGCCACTGACTCGGTTCCAGGACTTCTGTGGATGGGTCCTGGTATCCGGCCCAGCTTCTGCTCCCGGGTATGTGTCCTGAGATAGGAGGTTCCTGATGATACAAGGGCAGAAGGGGTAGCTTGGTCTAGAAGGTTCTCGCCTGGCGCATCCTCATGGTTAAGTGATCCCTGCCCTCCGTCTCTGCATTTTGGCTGTAAAAAGAGAGGGGTCGGCTTTGCTTCCCTCCAACCAGAAGGCTCTGGGAATCCAGGAAATCCCAATTTAGATACGCGGCTCTGGAAACTGGCAGCAGACAGAGAATGGAATCCGGAAGGCCCTGGTCATTGTGAGCGCCGCGTCTAGACACGGGATAGGTGGCCACTGAGGCAGGAAGAAGTGAAAGTCCCCTTCTGGGTGCTGCACCTTCCAGGAAGCAATAGCCCCACAGGTCTCAGCAGAGCTCCCGAGGCTGCGGTCTGGTCACCCTGGGGCTCGGCCAAGGCCGCTGTTATTGTCTTCTCTTGGGTCACGTCCAAACACTCACACCCAACCTAGTGCTTCCTCCGTGATAACACCAGTAGCGGGAGCTGCCCCCGTGTCATCCTGGACAAACAGGTGATGTTTATTTACAGCATGTAAAAGAGACCATCTGAACAGCCGATGCCAGCTGAGAGCCACGGAGGCTGATAAAGGCAGCTTATCACAAAGGATTAGCAAATGTTATTTTCTCTTTGTTTGTTTGAAGTCCGGTGTTTGGACAATCGTTGAGAGGCCCGGTGTGGTCGGGGCCAAGTTGAACAGTGACCACAGAGATGGCAGTGATTGCTCAGTGAAGATGAAACCAAGTGAAATGAGGCAGCCAGCTGGCATTGTGTGCCAGGGAGAGACACGGCAGGGGCTGGGAGGCTGGTCTGATGGCGAGAGACAGTGAGACTTGGTGAATCGGCTCAGCTCTAGATAGACTAACCACGCGAAGCAAAACTTCTAGGTGCAGAGGACCTGGGCTTCTCAACCGTGATGTACGTCATAAATCCTCAGGGTACCTGCTCATACCCAGCTGCACCCAAGCAAGGGAATCCGACTCTGGGGGTGCAACTCAGGCATCAGTGATGCAGCCAAGCATGAGAATTGTGCTCTAGGTTAATGCTTCTCCAACTCTCACATGCGATACGACCATGGGGATCTGGTTAAAGTGCAGATTCCAACTGAGTAAGTCTTGGACGGGACCTGAGGCTCTGCATTTCTGACATATTCCCGAGGATGCCAATGAGGCTGGTCTGCAGACCACACAGAGGGTAATGAGTCGGGCAGACTGTTGTTCAAATGCTTCCAGCATTGCCCCCAGTGCTGTTCGATGCTGACAGAAGTGGGGTGGGGAGGGCTTCTCCTCTGTGGACAAGGCGTGCTCAAGCTGCTGCTGACCCAGGAGAGAAGAGCTCGGAGCCTGGGGCCCTGCTGCAGCTGGGGTGGGGCAGCTGTGTGCCCTCCCAGGCAGGTGTCCCTGGCACACACTTGCTATACCCCACTGCCATCTGGCTCAGGGCCAGGCATGGCTGCAGAGGTGGAAAGCACAGGCCTTACCCCCAGGGGTTCCCCAGCCCGGTTGGGGAGGTTCATACGTGTGGAAGGCTTAGAGGGCTTCCTGGAGTCGGTGATAATCAACGTCTTCGACCTTGTCACCTGACGGATGGGCTAATGCTCCATACTTTCAACCAAGGGTTAACTCCCTCTAGTATTTGCACACAGTCTTCAGGACCGGATCTTCCTGCAGGTGGTCCTCGCCTTGGCATGAAGGTGGACTGAAACAGCAGCCTCCGGGGTGATGAACTGTTCTTGCCGCAGGTAGCAGTGATGCCTGCAGACTCTTGGAAGGTGCTAAAAGCCATTGGTGGTGCACAGTAAGTGGGTGAATGTTATACTATGTGAATTGTATCTCAATAAAGATGTTTCAGAAAGAATCTCATCATGACATTTTATCCATTTTCAGTGGTGCCAGTGTCTGGGGAATGGGAGGGGTGTGGTTTTGAACTTGTCCTCTAAGATTTCAGTAGAACGAACACTGAGTTACCAGCCAGACGGCTTCATCTCAGGTTCGCAGCTGTCACCTCAGGGTCCTCCTGTGTAAGACAGAGAGGGGCCCCTCCCAGGCCCAGAGCTGCCCCAGGGGTCTGCAACCTGGGAGCTCTGAGGGCAACAGTGGGAGCAGCAAGTGAGTCAAAGGCAGGAGAACTCTAGTTGAATATAAAGCGACAGGGGCGTCCCTGAGGCTGGAGACGCCTTCAGGGAGGGAGCCCCCATCCCTGGACATATTTTAGGCAAATGCTTTCCCAAGACGGCATATGGGAGGCACAGGTGACCTTGAAGGTCCTCTGTGAAAGGGTGCCTTCCAGCAAAAGACAGAGTCTTACTAAGTGTTGAGCACATGCTCATTTGTGACTTCTGTCCTCCTATCAGCCAGTACGGATGAGCTCGGCTGCAGTAACAAAGCTCGCAGGTTCAGACACAAAGCCTTGTTGCTGTCACGTGATATTCTGATCACCTGCATGCTGGCTGGGGGCTCTCTTATGCTGACTTCACCACCACCCATGTGTGACCTTGATAAGGCTCAGGCAAGGGATTCAGGAAACGAGGTATGTCACCTCTGCATGCCTTTAATTGGCCTCACCCCGAGGGCACAGCGAGATGCAGGTCCACACAGGCTGGAAGCTGGGACTCAGCCCCACTGGTCACCCCACAGTTATTCTCATTCTGGGGGCTGTCCACGTGCACAAGGGCAGTGGGTATTCTCCAGGCTGCACTGTTATTATTTTATAATAACGGTCATGATTATGGTAACACATTCAGTCCTTAGGTGCAGAATACTGCTCACACCACATGCTTCCATAAACTCATTCCTTCATTAATGCCAGTTGCAGATGGAGCACCTAATATGTGCTAGGCATTGTGCAAAGCAATCTGAAGTTATTATCTCATTTAATCTTTAGGACAACCTCGTGCAACAGCACGTGAGTCAGGGCATATCGAGCTTACACAGAAAGGGAACGTTTAGGAATTTCTGTGCCAGACTCTCTGGGCCAGAGTAAGGCCAGGAAAGAGGCACTGCAACCAGGAGTGACACTCAGCCCACAGCCAAGGCCCCTGGGAGGGAATGCCACGGCCACCACTTTGCAGGGCCTTCCTACCACCGGCCTTCCTGCAAGGAGGGTGGGAAATGGCCTCAGGAGGCAGGACAAAGGGGAGCCCGGTCTCAGCGTTGCTGAGAAGACTCAACCTGCAAAGGCTCATGACAGGTGGTGCGTCCCGTGGACGACTAAACTGAACCCTGGAAGGTTCAAAATGAGCCCCCACCACCCAAGCCCCAGCTGGACGGCCACACAGCCTGGCCAGGCCTGTCTAGTTACTTCCCCCTGATGAGCTGCAGGGCCCAGGGTCTCATGCGGGAGCACGTTCCAGGGGGACCTTCACAGCCGGGGAAGCTGACGTGTGTCCAGACACACCACTTCCACCCCTGTCACTGGCCATTCTGGGCTCTCACGGCCATGAGGTGGGGAGCAGACAGCCTGTGCCTTCCCACCTTCTTCTTAACCTGCTGGCCCTGGGCACTGGCCACAGGGCAGTGGTGAGGCAAGGAGGAGCGACGGGGAGGGGGAGAGGCAGGACTCGATTGGATTTATGCCATCAGGCCAGCCTCTCTGCTCTGCGAGTGTCTGGCGCAGACCCTTCACCCGCGAGTCTCAACGTCACCCTGAGAATGGGAACAAGGAAACCCGGTCGCAGGGCTCTGACTGTTGTGAAGCAGGGATGCTGAGCACGGCAGCTAGTTCCAAGCTGAGAAGGCTTTTCTGCCAATCCGCTGGTTTTGGTCCCTGCTCCCCCTCCACCAGCTGAATGAATGTGTTTTCGTTTTGCCGTAGACGTTCATGGATCATCTCCTGGCCGGACAGTTACATCTTCATTAGTGATGCCATGGCCTGAAGACTCTAAGCTAGCTTTTTCCCGACAAAGCCGCATGCAGGAGCCGAGACCTGCTCACCCCAAGCGCCCCGCCTGGTTCCCGGGCCCCCGGCTCTGGGCAGTGGGTGTGGGAACGCGGCGGCGGTGGGGTTCACACAGCAAGGCGGTCTGGTGGCTGGTTTGGTCCTTTCCTGTGTCTTCCATGGAAGAAGAAGGGAAAAAAAAATCCTCCTTCGAAACAAACCCCGCTACAAATAGCACTCCAGGACGCATTTTTACAGGATCAGAACCAGACGTTCTTTTGGCTGTGAGAGCATTCTCTGCATTGGACACAAGGCTGCTGACAAAACAGGGCAGGGTGGCGTCTGCCCCGTGCCCCTTCCCCGGTCTCCTCCTCCACCACCGCGGGGGACGTGGCCCACCCAGAAGAAGGTCCACCTGAGAGGACTCCAGGGCCACTGGAAAGCCCCTGGCGATGCTCCTCTACCCTGACGGCGTGGGGAGGAAGACCCCGGCCGTGGAGCCGTCTCCCTGCCTCTCACGCCCAGCAGATCCCCCCAACTCCCCACCGCCTTCAACAGCCTGCGACGGGCTGTAGCTTGAAGCCTTTGGCACACCTCGGCATCCAGCTAGATGGCTGGTGGCCCTTTCCACCAATGGCCACAGTGCAAACTTCTTGCAAAACAGAATCAAGTGAAAACAAAACGAGACCTGATTTAAAGAAGAACTGTGAGGTGTATGATAACGGTACAAGTGGAAGAGAACTCGGTCGAAGTTTCACAGACGCGGTTTTCATTCAACCAGGCTGGACGAAGGGGGATAAGATGGTGTGCACAGGGTGAGGTCCGATGTTTTCACCAAATAGCAAGACTTTAATTTCCGTTTTCAGTACTCTCCTACTGCGTGAGTTTCAAACCATCACAGTGGCCGTACTGGGGACGAGAGCAGGATCTTGTGGTCCAAGCAAACTGTTACCCTTCAATAGCAAAGTAGAGCCGGGGCGGCGTTTGGAAAGCGCACATTCTTACCCGGTGATGCCGGGGTCACCGTGCCCTGGGGGTGCCGTCCTCTACCGGAAGCAGCTCAGAACTACAGCCACCCCCGCCCCCAGTCTCTCCTCTGCCGGCTGCTTTGGCACTTCATCTTGGCCTGGGTTGTTTAAAAGAACTAACACGAAAACAAGCCTCTTTTTCTTTTTTTAAGGAAACGTTAGAAACCATAGTCACAGCTACCGAGCACGGCACGTTCTCGTAAATGTTCTCCCAGCGCTGCTACCTCCTCATCACACGCTCTGACAGGACGGCTCGACTCGCCTTTCCCGGACGTGCAGGGGCGCCCCTGACATTGCGGAGCAGATGGCAGAGCCTGGGTTTAGACCAGGTCTGCCCAGCCTCCCCCGTGTGGCTCAGCTGGTAAAGGATCCGCCTGCAATGAGGGAGACCTGGGTTCAATCCCTGGGTTGGGAAGACCCCTGGAGAAGGGAATGACTACCCACTCCAGTAATCTATTATTCTGGCCTGGAGAATTCCATGGACTGTATAGCCCATGGGGTCACAAAGAGTCGGACACGACTGAGCAACTTTCACTCACTGCCCAGTCTCAGGGAGCCTGAGTCATTAACCTTTCAGAGAAAAATAAAAAAATTTAAAACAGAAAACAACGGATGCAAAGAATATCCAAAAAGCCAGAGAGAACAAGGAGAAAGTATAGAACAGCAAGAGAAGGATGGAAATTAGGAGAAACAAAGGGTGGGGGAAAAGATGAAACCATAAAAACTGATGAAATGTGTGGGAGGAGCCATTCTGTTGAACTTGGGCTTTTGCAGTCTCGGGGGGGGCGGGCTCAGGTCCCCTTTCTTTTTGCTAATGAGATTCCTCTATGCTCAGCGTGTGACAAATCGGTTTGGAATTACAATATTTTGACAGCCTACTAATTGGCCCTCCAGCCTCCACTTCCACCCGCTCCGGACCACGTTCCACTGCCAGGGACATCTTTCCAACATGCACATATGACCTGCCACCTCCCCACTTGGCTGTGCATTTTTCAGGGGCACCCTTTGGGCTGGGTCTTGTCCAGCTGACCCAGGTGACCTTTGCAGCCTCCCGCCTCCCTGCCTCCCTACCGGGAGCCCCTACCACCTCTGCTGGCGTGGGATCTATTCCCCCACGCCCCACTGCAGATCCGCCTGCCCTGGCTCCTCTCTCCACCCAGCATGCTCTGGGGCTCCTTGGAGGGGTCCCTGCAATGTGGACACTGTGCCTACAGCTGTGTCCCCCTCGTGGCTGGTTGTGTATAAATCTGACTTCTCATTACCTCCAGAGCCCCATGAGGGCAGGGCCCATGTTCTGTTCACCTGTTTCCAGAGCCTCGCTAGGAAGGGAATGGCTGAGGCCAAAAGAGATGAAATGACAGGTCAGTTTGGCCAGCTGTCTCTCAGAGCAGTCCAGATGCAGAGGAAGCAAACAAAAGGGGTTGTCAACCAAGTGTGGGGGATGGGCGAGTTGGGCAAGGTCTCCCGGAGGAGGTGACGGGCTGCAGGATGAGCTGGAATCTGTCAGAACAGGCAGGGGGTGAGGGTCTGCAGGGGCCTCTTTGAGTAGCGTTGGGAGGATGGTGAGAGATGAGACTTGTTAGCAGGTCAGGGCCTGGATTTCTCCGAACGAAGTTTAGGCTTCAGGGTAAGAGCAGTGTGGATGTCTACTGGCCTTTTGTAAGCAGGAAGTAGTGTGACTGGTTTCTATCTCCGAAAGGTCACTCCAACCACAAAAGGGAGGACAGGTTGGGAAGACAGCGGCAAGAGTGCCGTGTCTGGTTGTACAGGTCGGGCACTGCACAACTCCAGGACTGCTACTGTTCCCTCTATGGTGGCTGTGGCACTTGAAAAAGGCTGACCTCATCTGACGACAGGGAACAGGGGTTCCTGTTAGACAGTGGTCAGGGCAAGTTAGTAACAGGAGTTGAGATGTGAACCGGTGATCTGGCTGTGACTGCAAAAGGCAGGGATGAAGCGGGTCCAAGAGACTCAGATGTGGATCAAGCAGGGCTTTGACCCCGTGACTTGGAATCGGGCCCGGGGCACAACCCATTTGCCAGTTGGGTCCCTGAATGTGCACCTCATGGGATCCAGGGCCACACAGAAGTAGATTCATCATGACATTGCTGCAGTTGAAGCTTCGGGGCCTGAACGTGCATTGGTCTCTGCGGATGAATTCCCAAGGCTATGGGTTTGGGGAAAATTTGTAGAAGCAAGATATTCTCATTGCAATTGGCGAGGACTTCTGTCTCCCTCCCTCTGGCTTGCCCTCTCGCTCTCGCCGCTGCTGGGTGGCGTCCTCAGTCTCGGAGTGGCTGAGGGCAGCTGGCTCATGGAGGATGGACAGCTGTGGAGCAGTTGCTCTGGCACAGCCAGGACGCTCAGCTGTCCTGGCGGGGGCACTGCTCTGGTGCTGACTGCCCCGTGTCACGATGTGAAGGCACAGAAGGATGAACATGGCCATGAGGCCTGCGGGAGAACCGTGAGGTCGGGAGGCGCAGAGCCAGCTGCTGGTCTGTGGAAATTCCTCCAAACTGCATGCAGCTGTACAAGGCAGATTCGATTCTCTCAATGTCAAAATGGAAATCCACTTCTGTGGGGAGCAGTGCGTGCAGTGACATACACGCTGTCACCTTTTAAACCATTTTAAAACCATTTTTGGTGGCAATGGTATATTTTATAGAGTTTGACTATGCCATCATAATTGGAATTTAGAAAGGCGCTTTGGAATACTCCAAGGAAACAAGTGAGAAATTATGGATGTATCTGAAAGGTATCTTCTTTGGTCAGCTTTAAATTTCATTATTAAAGAATTAAGAGACAAATTGTGAGAAGATACTAACAGAATGTGCAACAAAAGAGATAAGCATTCTGACTTGGGAAGTGAATTGTAACTGGAAATGTCCAGATCATAATAAAATACTAATTAATTAAGAAGGGGTCAATTTCAGATACAAGCAATGAAGAAGCACTTGGATGGTTCGAAAGTCTAACAAACGTGGAGAAGTGAATCATGTAAACACATTGGAAAAAGATTTAAATTTCTGGCTAGTTTGACACAAAACAATTGACATTGAGGAAGACAGCATGAAATTCACAAATAAAAGCATTGCTAATTTTCCAAGAAAACTTGAAATGGTGAAAATGTACAGGTCCTATCTGAAAGAAATGAAATAGAATTTTCCCCCAAATTTGACCACAGGCTGAAAAATTTTCCACACACAACTGTTGCAATTGGTATCTGTGGGCCAGGTAGAAGCATAATTATGTATTGTGAAACTGAAAGACTTTTTTTTCCTGAGCTACCAACAAGCACACGCACACAAAAGCAAATTACAATCAAAGAAGTCAAAGGAATACTAAGCTATCTTTCTGTTCTCTATAGAAATTGAGGCAGCCAAATTCATATCATTCGAAAAGGAGATCAAAGTATATGCAGCCCCCTCGCCCCCACAAAAAAAGGAAGGGAAAGAAAGTGTTATAGATGTGGTTCAGGCAGCTAATTAGTAAAAGTATTATGTTAATTTGTATATTTAGTGGTGTCTGTCTATTTTCCAGGTTTTTTAAATCTGCCGTTTCTTTTCTGAATACTATTGTAACTGTCTTTGTGTTCAGATTTTGAAGTAATTTTCTTAGAGAAGGACCCCTAAACCGTATACTGTTGGAGCCCAGAAAACCTGTAACTTCAGACCAACCAGAGGTCACCGGGGGTCAGACTGAGATGTGATGCTCCAGCCGCCAAGCTCAGGCTCAGAGCCTGTCAGGGACTCCAGCTGAACTAACAAGGCTCTGACGGTGGGATGGCAGTTCTGGGGGCCTCTGCAGCCCGTCCGCTCATTAATATTCCCCGGCTCAAATCTATGAAGTCGACGCCTCCCACCCGGAGCTCTGTCCTGGAGCCAAAATAACATGCTCTAAGCTCGGATACAGTTGAAAGTGAAACCGCATGTTTTCTAAAGGTTTAAAGGCTCTTTTGAAGAAGGGCATAGGGTCAGGAAAGAAGGAGCTGCATTTACGGAGACTTGGCAACCCTTTCGCGAGGAAGGGCTTTTGCCCTTTGCGCTGCACTGGGCAGGATGGACAGGCCGGCTCGCCTTGGTGACCACGGTGGTGACAAGTGCTCGGCCTCGCAGGTCAGTTCCTGGGAGCGAGGCATTCCCAGGTGCTTCAGGGATGGGGTGAGGGCTCAGCAAGGGGGCAGGGGTACAGTGGGGGAGAGCTCGGGGCTGCAGGCCCAGCTATCACAGATACCACAGCTGGCATGGCGCTCAAGAATGATCTACTCCAAATACTTCTCAAGTGCCCAGGGGGAAGCACCAAAGCCCAGGAGCTTAAGCATCTTGCCCGATATCACTATGGAATCTGGGGGCAACAAGCTGATTAGAAACCTGCTTTTCCACAGGAGCCTTGAGAATCTGATTCATCAGATGGACACATAGCTGGCATTCAGATTTTCCCATCTGAACTCATAGCCGGGGTACCTGAAGGCTGTCTGGAGATGTCCCCAGTCACCATTACATTCATGTTTTAAGGAGCCACTTTGGGGGCACTTTTACCATCATTAACGATGGCAACGACATTAGTAATACCAATGGGTCCTTCCATCCATGCCTTGCAGCTTGGGAATGCCTTTCCTGGGCATCCTTTCACACAGTTCTCACAAGAACACCCTCAGGTAGGCGAGGACAGGGCTACCACCCAGCGGTCTTACCTGGGGACATCGAGCCACACTGATGTCACCTCCTTGAGCATTACTGTTCTGCTTCACACTGGGCAAGGGCAGTCACAGGTGGTGGTTTGGAGTCTACTTTCTGTCTTTTCTGGCTGCAGAAGCTGGGACAAGAGATGAGACATCACGGAGCCTCAGCTCCCCAGTCTGTAAATCGGGTCCCCTAGCTGTGCCCCACCCCCTGGGTGCTCTGGATACTACATGCGAACCTGAAGATACAACCCAGGGCCGGCCCCAGAGAAAGTGCTCGGGAAATGAAGCTAAGGGACAGATCAGATGCCAAGTGCTACAGAGCCCTTAGATGCCCCGGGGTCCCACCCCCTGGGCTGGCTGCTTCTATGTGGGCTCAGGCGTGCCCAGGGGGCTATAACACATTGTGTCAGGACGTGTCTGGGAGGAGAGTCCAGGTGAGACCAGCACTTGACTCATGGACTGAATGAAGAGGCCAGCTTCGCCAAGGCGGGGGTGCCTTTCACCTGGTGAGGCCGGAGCAGGACACAAACAAGGAGGAGCGCAAATTCCATCTCTCTGTTCAACCTGCGATGTCCACTTCTCCTGCCCTCAGAGGTCTGACACTCCCTGTCCCCGGGCTTTTGGACTCTGGTGGTGTAATACACCATCAGCCTCCACCCTACAAACCCCCAATTCTCAGGCCTTCAGGCTCAGACTGAATCACACCCCTGGATTTCCTGGGTCCCCAGCTGGCAGGCAGCAGTAGACCAGAGGACCTCTCAGCCTCCATAACCAATTCTTAGGATTAACATACATAGGTGTACACATATATATTTTACATAAACTCTCCTACCAGTTCTGTTTCTCTGGAGAATGTACCACTTCACTGCAACTGTTACCTGATCCACGAGGTGAGCAAGCGTGGCCCCACCACTGCCTGTTGAATGAGTGAGTGTGTGGATGGGTGGGTGTGGGGCCGGCAATCCAGGGAGCCTGGCTTGGTTGTTCCTGCTCTTCCTACAAGCACTTTCAAGGGTGGTGATTTGGCAGGTTGTCAGCACGAATGCCTTTGGAATCAGGCAGGGGGCCCAGAGGAAAGAAACAGGAGGGACTCAGATGTCACTTTGTTCCCCACCGAGGACACAGGGAAGACTGGATGTTTGAAGTCACTGAGTAAAATACACCAGCAGGTCTTCCCAGAGGCCACCGGCCTGTGGCCTCCTGGGGACACCAGCCTGTTGGTGACAATTCTAAATGAGATCACTTCAGGTCCCCAGCCCCTGATTTGGAACCCTGGGGAAGATGCATGTAGAACTCAGCACCCTTATGGGTCTTAGGAAGGTTAATAGGGTGACTGTGCTCTACACCCTGTTATCTTCCCACAGGTTTGGGGCTGCCCTGTATCTTCAAACGGTTCTGCAGTGACTGACTAAGCTTTCACTTAAGGGCAGATTTTGTTGCCAGTGGAGGTTTTTCAAATTCAGGCTGTTGGGTTTTGGCATTGAATTGCAGGGGAGGCGTCCACGCAGAGGATCTGTGTGGCAGGGTTTTCAGTTTCTCAGGGGGTCCCAGGAAGCGTGCTACCACAAGTCGGTCTCCCTTGCCCAGCTGTGGCAGAGCCCCCGGCATCTCTCCAGGACCAGGCGCCTCCTCCGGTCTCCTCTCATCTCTGACCTTTCCCTCCAGGCTTCTGAGAGCTGTGGACAGCTTTTCCTGTCTGCATATCTCACAGCATCCAGAGCGCGAAGGCCATGCGGTTTTTGACTCGGAGTACCAGCGTCAGCTGAGCAAACTGGCTGCTGCTGCTGCTGCTGCTAAGTCGCTTCAGTCGTGTCTGACTCTGTGCATCCCCATAGATGGCAGCCCATCAGGCTCCCCCGTCCCTGGGATTCTCTAGGCAAGAACACTGGAGTGGGTTGCCATTTCCTTCTACAATGCATGAAAGTGAAAAGTGAAAGTGAAGTTGCTCAGTCGTGTCCGACTCTTAATGACCTCATGGACTGCAGCCTACCAGGCTCCTCCGTCCATGGGATTTTCCAGGCAAGAGTACTGGAGTGGGTTGCCATTGCCAGGTGGGCAAAGGCGGCCCATGGGCTCACCCAGCCAGCTGGGGAGAGCTGCGGCTAGAATCCCACCCTCCACCTCCTGCCTCTCTGTGCTCCCGTCCAAGGAAGGGAACAGCCCTGGGTGTCAGGCCGATGATAGGACAGGAGGCCGGTGGCCCTGGGCCACATCCATCTAAAAGCCTCTTGCCCTTGGCAATCGTTCCTCCTGAAAGTGAAAATCCCTTTTGTCTGTGGGAAAAAACCTCATAAAAAAAAAAGAAAGAAAGAAAAGCCCAACTGAAAGCACGTTGGTTTCTATTTATAATTGTGGGGAAGGAATTTCACACAGATTCAGCTCATATATGAAAAAAGAACCAATTACTCAGAGGCGGATGTGTTTCCCATTTCCTATGAGTGCTAATTTTTTAGGTCACCGCTCAGCTATTTGGAGATTGCTTCATTGGAAGATGATTTCCTTATCAAGGACGTTGGAAGGAGCTCTGCCCGCTAGACTTGGAGCATGCCTGTTCTCGGGGCCCCCTCTGCTCACATGTACAAGAACAGGCGCACACTCACCACCCACAGCCAAACAGCCACCTGCCAAGTCCACTCCCAGGAAACCTGTGTCCCCTCACAGGCAGCGCCCAACCTCAGAGTGGAGGGGACGGCTGGAAGCAGTGACTGTTTTCATCTCTTGCTCACAGATAGGAGGAGAGGAGAGAAAGAAGACGAGGGACCCATTTCCAGAGAGGCAGGAGTGGGAGGGCGGAGCTGGAATTTCCAGCCACTCTTTCTGCCTTGCCTCTCTGCAGCTGGCAAGTTATATGGAAAATGAAGATGCCTTTGAATGGATTTCACTCTGTGGTAAAATCCAATCTCAAGGCTGGAGGAATTCAGAGAGATTTGAAACTTTTGGCCCCTTGGCTAGGTCTCCTATCTGTCCAGCTATGTCTCCTATCTGTCCATGAGGAGGTCAGCCCAGGCTCCCAGTCTGCCAGTTGAAATCCAAGGATGGCCTGAGCACATCAATGGGGCTTGCATCCATCATCCATTGAGACCCCCAGAGCTGAATTAGCAGGATGGGTCAGCCTTTCTGCTCTAGTCTCTGTAGACCAGGGGGACCTGGTCTGTGCTTCATGAAACAGAAAGACAGTTTCTTTCTACAAAACCCAACCCAGCAACAGTGAGCATGCAAATGGTGAGCCTTTGCAGAGGCTGCAGGAAAGGACTTTTCTTTACATGAATTTTCTCAGTCAACTCATGGTTGAACTGAGTCTGTAAATATGTTGGGAGTCTTTGCCCTTTGCACCGATGACTGTGACCTTATTTGGAAAGGCATTTTTGCATATGATCAAGTTCAGATGGGGTTGCTAGGTGGGCCCCAGTTCAACCTGGCAGGGGTCCTTGTAAAAAGGAGAAATTTGGACTCATAGACAGGCATGGAGGAGATGCTGTATAGACAGGTTGAATACCACCACAAGACAGGACAGAGGCCTGGAACACACTCTCCCTCTCGAACCCAAAAGGACCTGCCCTGCTGACACCTGGGTCTCAGACTGTGGTCTCCAGAGCTGGGTGGGTGCCAGGGCTGGGCACCTCCACTATTTCTGTTTTACAAATGCTGGGCTGGAGAGAAGCTTTGGCGGTTGCAGAAACTAAAGAAGTTAAGTGGCTTCCCCATGTTCAAATAACAAGTGAATGACACAGTCACGATGTGACCTCAACTTTCTCTGACTGTGAAGCCTCAAGGGTGACAAGGAGGCCCAAAGAGGTCCCAAAACAGGTGCAAGGTCACTTGGTCCAATAGCAGCCAAGGGCATGTGAGGACCAGGTCGCTGCCAGGGCTTAGTCTCCAAGCCAGGCTGAATGCCACTCTGAACAAGGTGACAGGCACATTGGGGTCTGGAGTTGGAGTCATGCCAACAGAAGGTAGAGCGGGGTGTGGGGGCTTCACAGAGGACGTGTGTGCCCATGTGCCTGCCACACCCACCACTCTCACTTTGGCCCACATGGACAGATGGGGGGCAGGAGCTGTTGCAGATATTATTTTTATACTAAGGTAATAGTCATAAATGATCTTCTCAGTTAGAATTGTGTGCAGCTGCTGGTAATAAAGCCCTGAAATGAAAGTGACTTAAGTAGACAGAGGTTCTTCTTTCTTCACAAGAAGGAAGCCCAGGAGGTGTCCGGTGGCTCTGTGATACCGACATCCAGGCTTCTGAGCAGAAAGGAAAAGCTGGAAAGTGTGCACGCTTGTGCTGGTGGAGGGGGGTGGGGATGGAAGGAGGGCACTGGGGTGTGGGAACCTGTGGGCAAGTGTGGGGACTTGGGAGTGTCCTGCTGGGCTGGAGACAAGAGACCAAGGGGGTCACACAGGATGTTAGACTGAAGGGCGGGTTGAGGGTCCACCCTGGATGATGGCTGCCTAGAGGGGTGTCCCTGGGGAATGGAGCACAGGCAGGTGCTCTGCACACCCACACCCTCTTTTACAACTGGTGACAGAGAGAATCCAGGGTGGTCATTGCCCTCACCTGAGAGCTGCCCCCCAACACCCATCCCAAGAAGAGGGCTTCTGCACTCAGCTGGCCTCACCCCCAAAGAGGACCCTGACTTCCCAGACTGCCTCTTCAGTAATAAGAGCAAAGAGTGGCTGGCGGTTCTTGTCTCTGTTTTAGGAGAGAATCAGGGAGCGGTAGTGACATAGAGGGGACAGGAGGGAACAGCAAAAGGAGGTATAGGAATTGATTGAATAGGTCCAGGGATGCCCTTCTTGTGGTTGATAAGTGAGAGTTAGAACTTTGGGTTACTTGTGAATTTGTTCTAGTTGCTGGACTCAGCTTCTCTGATGACCGCCTGGCCTGAGACTGGACCATGTAGGTGACGGCTTTGTAGACAGCGTGCCCATGGGTCAACACGTAGCACGGGCTCACGTCTAAATCCAGTGATTTAGGTGAAACCGCAGTGGTCAGCAGGGCCCTCCAGGGTCATTTACCTCCCACTGGAATGGCAGGACCCAAGCCTTTGGGAGCTCAAAAATCTCAGCAGTAACTTCGTTGGTTTGTCTGGGTTTTGGCCACTGACTCCCTCTCCCTGGGGCTCATCTAGTTAAAACAGGAGGGAAGGAATTTAAAACAGGATTTCTTTTCAAGCACATCTAATCAAATTCTGGTCCGAAACCTGTCTGCCCGTGTGTGCACATGTGACTTCCCTGGACGTCCTTCATGGAGGAGGGTCACTCCTCCCTGCAGGGGGCGGCCCCCTCCCTATTCCAGACCCTCCGTCCAGGAGCCAAGGGCGACTTTTTCTTGTCTGCTCCATCAGACAGATGCACTGTTAAGAAGCCAGACCCTCCAAGCATTCCAGCCTTGGGGCCTGGCGACTACTCCACGCCATTCGTCTTTCTAAAGCGGGAACATCAAGGAGGCAAGAAAAGGAAAAGCCAGCGAGCAGCCAGCCAGGAGCGGGCTGCCAGAGGAGGCTGGGCCCCGATGGCAGGACTGCTGCTTGGAGGCTGGGCGGGGACCAGGCGGCAGGCACCCTCCGAGGGGTGGACGCGAACCTCACAAACGGCCCTTTGTCGCCCCGCCGGGATATGGGGCGTCCCGTGAGCTGCAGTGCACACACGCCCACTGGATTAAGAGCCGTCAGACTGGTTCCCAAAGCAAACACTGAGTTAATTTTTCCAGCATATTCCTTTCATGTCTGGGCTGCTTCAGGCTTCGCTGGGTCACTGGGCTCTTTGTTGCTGGCTTTGCTGAAGCCCCCCGGCCCCTCCGCCTCGCTGGCTCCTGGAGTCCTTGCCCCTCTACGCCCAAGCCCTCATACAGTATTCCATTTCACTTGGGCAAGAGGAGCCCCCGAAGAGATCAGCCTTTGAAATGTGCGGGCAGGGAGCAGCAGCTCCTGGAAGTCCCAGATCGCATTTCTCTGGGCCCCTGGCACGTGCTGGCCTGCAGAAGCCATGTCCTCATTTCAGGATGTGGCCTAGAGTCCACAGGGGCGTGCGAGTCCCATGCCTCCCCTCCTGGAGATGGTCTCCGCACACCACACCACCCTAATCCTTCCTATAGAGCACCAGAGGCCCCTGCTGCCCCGGTCACAGCCACGCCCCTCCATGTGGTTCTTGGGGCCCTGTGGATCCAGCCCAGCCTCACCCCTCACCCCCGGTAGCTCTGAACTTATTCCAGTTCCTTGGGTGTCCCCATCCTCTCTACTGCCAGGACACAAGAGGAAATAGATCTGCCATCAGCGTCACTTAGGGTCCAAGCAGGAGAGAAGCAGCAGCTCTGAATACCAAAGACAGAGAGAATTTAATACAGGGGATTGTCTGCACAAGTGAAGGGACTGGTACGAAGTCAACCAGGGAACGCTGAGGCCACCACAGATGAACAAGAGCAGGAGCCTCCAGTGTCACAAGGCTAGGGACGGAGGGATGGGGTGCCCAGCAGAAGCGGGGACAGTGAAGGAGGGACAGGAGCTGCTACCAGAGGCAGGGAGGGAGGAGGCAACACCCCCTGGCTTCCGCCTCCCTGTCTCTGATTGTCCCCCAGGGCCGTTGTTGGCTGAGCCAGCTGGGAGTCAGCCGGCAGATGCCGGCCAGCCCATAAGACAAGGCAGCAGAGACAGAGGTGGGCAGGGCATGAGCCCAAGGGCCACCAGACGGAAGATGGATGACGCATTCTACTCAGGAACCCTTCCCTCTGTTTCTGTACGTCTCTGCTTCTCATCAGCTGCATCTAGTTTTCAAAGTCCTATCGATCGCAAGTGGCAGAAACTTACCTAAAAAGGAAAGGAGCGTCGGTTTGCCTAACGGCAAACTCCAGATCTGAGATTCAGGTAGGGCTGGATCCAGGGACACAAACACAGGAAGTAGGCTCCCACTCAGAGCTTATCAGCTCTCAGCTCTGCTTTCCTCTGCGTGGGTTCCATTTTCAGGGTGAGCTGGGTGGTGGCTGCAGGCCCTAGACCCTTCTCAGACACTGTGGTGGACGAGGGACCTCTGTCAACAGCTCTAACTGCAGCCCTGGAACTGGGTCTCACTGGTCTGCTTGGACCTCTGGCCAGTATTTGCACCAATAACTACACCCCAAGTGGCAGAATGTTTTGATCGACCAGGCCTGGAGCCAGGAGGTGGGGATCAACCCACCCAAAGTCACAGACTGAAAGGGGAAGCAGAGTCAACGCCAGGACGGGAGGTAATCATTGCTGGGGGCACAGAGGGTCCTTTGCTTGCTTATGGCATGGCCACCCGACCAAAAGAATGGGGCAACTGGTTGTTTATCTCTCTGGTTACATCATCTGCATCTCCCTTCAGAGGTGAAGTTTATCTTCGAGAGGCCACACGTCCTAGGAGCATTTTATTCTGGTTCCCTTCTCGTGGGTCTGCTCCTCACACAGTTTTCCAAGCCTTCCACATCAGTTATCCCATTTGTTCATCCCAGTTACCCTGAGGACTAACCAGGAGGGAAGTTTACATCACCCCGCAGCAGGGGAGACTGAGGACTAGTGGGGTTGGGAGAGGTGCCCAGGGCCACTGCCTACTGAGCACCAAGCCTACGAGCAGCGCAGAAACACCAGGCTTCTTGCATCCTAACTCCCCTGGCCAGCAGCCCAGAGGGGCAGGCACCATTACCCACTGTCCTAGTGAAGAAATCAAGGCTCAGAGAAGTTATGGCACTTGTCTGAGGTCACATAGGTGGTTAGTGATGGTGCCAGGATTTCATATCAGGAACTCAGGCTCCGTAAAATGCAGGCTTTATGCCTCCCCCAGTTCATCTTTTCTTTGCCTAAGCATCCCCAGTTCCTTCAGCTCCGTCTGGTGGGTCCTGCTCGCCCTGGACAGCTCTGGTTCACACCCACGTCCCAGTGGAGTCATCACAAGCTCCTCTTCAGTCTGGACAATACATCACAGGGTCATTCCAGCCACAGTCAAAACCACAACTCCCTTCATTGTGCCGGTCCCCGCCCACTCCTGTACCTCCGCCCAGAGGATGGGGGCGCTGCCCTGGGCACCACCCAGCACCCCAGCTCCAGGATTCAGGGTCCAGGAGCGGAGGAGACCGGCAAGGCTCGGCTCAGCTGTTCCATCCCCAGCCACTCCTGAGAGCTCCACACCCAAGATGCTCCCGTTCTTTCTTTCATGTCTGACTTTTCCCATTAGACGTGCCAAACACAAGAGTGAGGCCCCAGTTTTAATTTCCGAAACACGGTTGAATAAACCATTTCTCTTCAGGGACTGGTGACCTGGGGTGCTCTCTCTCTTGGCTGGAGGCTGGGGAGGTGACTGATGGAATGCGCCCTGGTGGGCAGGGCCAGCACCTTGCTCTGCAGACATGCGGGGACTGGGCTCGGCGAGAGCGCAATGCAGGCAGGGGGGCCAGGCATCAGAGGGAGCCAAGGGGGTCCGCAGGCGTCCTTCCTGTCCTTCTCCGCGGGCTCACTGGCTCAGCAGGAGACAACTTTCTAAAGTCAGGGCGAGACTGGTCTTCGGATTTTCTGCCCAACTTCACTTTGTAGGCGCAGCAGGGCTGACCAGCAGAGGCTGGTCCAGGGGCCCCTCTCCCAGCAAGCAGCCCATCTCCCACCCTGCCTTCCTGCTCCTGGAAGAAGATGGATGCTGGGGCTCTGGCAGGAATCCTGGCACCAACAGCACATGGGAAGCAGTGAGAATCCATGCTTTTTTAAAGGAGCGTAGACTCAGAGGGCTGTGCTTCCCACTGGGATGCGAGAGAACACCTCCCACCGCGTGGCAGCACGGGGCTGATGGCCAACCTCCTTCTCTCACTGGGGGACAAAGAATTACAGCCCGATGCTCCAAAGGCAGCTCACTTCTAATTTCCGCGCTCCTCAGCTGACCTCGTTTCTTGTTCTCTGTCCTCCCTCCACTCGGCTCTGCTCAGGCTTCCCTGACGGCTCCGTGCGGCCTCAGGAGCTGACATTGAAGCCTGTTCCGTCCGCCAGAGCGAGCATGCTGGCCTTCTCCCTCACCATGTATCAGGACCCAGCTTAGAGTCTACCCTCTTTGGAAGTTTCCATGCCTGGCTCCAACTCCAGCGAGAAGGATCCTCTGCCTTCTGGTCTGTAGTGCCTGCATGTCCTCCGTTGTAGTCCCTGCCTGTGACCCACGCCTGTGACGCACGTCTGTCCACTCCAGTGGACTGCAAGTTGCTTGAGACCAGACAGATACACCTTTTTCTTTCGTTCCCACTGCCTCTGACACAGCATTTGGAAGAGAACAGGCACTTGGTAATTGTTGACTTAAAGCACGCTATGGACGCTCAGCAGACACTAATGTGGAGATGGAAACTGGTTGCCTGCTCTGTGCTAAGGAGCAGGGGCGAGGGTCCTAAGCCCTGGCTGCACCCGGAGGAGGGCAGCTTGCCAGGACCCCACCCAAGATTGCAGTATGGTCAGGGTTCCTCCAAAAACTAAAAATAGAACTACCACGTGACCCAGCAATTCCACTCCTAGGTAATTTATCTGAAGAAAAAAAAAACTAACTCAAAAAGATATGTGCACCCCAATGCATGTATTCACAGCATTGCTGTTTACAATAAAAATAAAAGGAAACTTCAGTGTGGCCCTATGGACAGATGAATGGATAAATAAGATGTGCTACATACACACAACCAAGTAGCACTCAGCCACAAAACAGAAGGAAAAGATGCCATTTGCAGCAACATGGATGCAACTAGCGATGATCACAGCAAGTCAGAAAGAGAACAACACATACCATTTGCTACCACTTGTATGTGAAATCTCAAAAAATAAAACAAACTAGTGAATATAACAAAAAAGAAACAAACTTGCATGTGGAGTCCGGCCCCAAGCCACAGTCGCGGAGCCCAGAACCAAGGTCACCAAAGCTGACTGAGCCCCTTCGTAACCATTGCCAACGCCCCCTTGATCATCACCAGCAGATTTCTTGAACCTAAATTAGGCAAAAAAAGCTCATTCCAGTAATCACCCTATAGTGCCCGAACCAATCACCTAATGCCAGCCTTGCAGCAGGACTTTTCTTTGTCTTGAGGCTATGAAAACTGGCTGCTAACCCACAAAAAGCACTGACTCTCCCTGGTCTGTCAGGAGGTCGGCCCACTGCTCTTAATAAACTCACTCCTCTCTGAAACGCACTGTGTCTGGAAATTCTTTCCCATCTCAGACTTGGATGGCCACGACATCGTGGATATAGAGAACAAACAAGGGATCACAAGCGGGGAGAGGTAAAGGAGAGGGGCAAGCTAGGGGGTGTGGACCAAGAGATAGACATGCCTACGTACAAAATAAATAAGCTAGAAGGACATGTTGTACAGGGAATACCATCAAGTTTTATAACTGTAAGTGGAGTATATTCGTAAGTATGGTGAATCACTATGTTGTACAATCTGAAACTCTAATATGGTATATCAAACGCATCTCAGTAAAGAGAAAAAGAACATCACTGGAATTTTCTAAAAGATCTCCAGGTGCATTTAATTAGCCAAGCGCGAGCCTGCTGTGCTGGGGAATAAAAGATGAGCAAGGCTTGGTTTCCTCTCCTTGGACCACTGACGTGACCAAGCTGAGTTTTTTTTCCCCCAAGACAGGAAAAGACTAGTTTTCAAAGTGGAGTCCCAGGAGCAGCAGCAGGGCCTCGCCAGGGAACTTGTTAGAGGAGGGGATTCTGGCGCTCCAGCCATGAACCGCACATCAGAAGCTGCAGGGAGGGTCTGGCAGCCTGGGCTCTAACACGACCTCCCTCAGGGATCCTGAGGGACGGGGGTCTGAGAACTACTGCTCTGGAACTTGTCTCCCACACGGTGACTCACTCACGGTCACATCAGAAAGGCCAGGTGTTGTGAATGGACTCCCGATCCCTTTCAGCGCAAATGACTCAGAGTCTTGGTGGGAGGTGCTCGTCTGTATAGAGAGCTGGGAGATGGGCACGCGCTCTATAAACTGTTTCCCAGGCGCTTCTCAAGCTCATGGAGGTGTGGTCACTGGTGCCTTGATACGACGGCAATTCAGATAAATGCCATCTGTCCCACCACACTGCCCTCTCAAAGCACGGGCTTGAGGAGTCAGGGGACATCAGTTCAGATAAATGCCATCTGTCCTACCTCCCTCCCCTCTCAAAGCTTGGGCTTGGAGAGTCAGGAAGTTGGGTCTGGCTGCTTTCTGTGTGTGCATCTTCCCATCTTCTCCTGGAACTCCAGGACTTAGGGCGACCCGGACCTAAGGGCGACCTTAGGACCTACACTTGGGTGTAGGGGGAGCTCAAGTGCCATCCCCACTGGCTCCTGGCCAATGTCTCCTCTGCACCCTCCTGCCTTGGGAGGGGCCTCTTCCTCCAGGCAGACGGGCAACACCACTGACAGACGAGGACAAGCGTGGAGCCACCACTTGGGACTCTGAGTCAACTTCTAGCTCCACGCCTGAGACCAAAGAGCTGCCAAACCTTCCGCCAACGCACATTTAATAATCATAAAACCCCTGCTCGTGAGCCGAGATTTCATTTTGTGCACATGTAAGCAAACCCATGAGCTTCTCAGCTGCTAGCGTGGCCAGTGTAATTATATCCCGCGTTCCATTTTGATTCCACTGGTGAAGCCCAGCCAGACCTGGAGGGAAGCGGGGACCTGTCCCACCCAGGACAGCAGGGGCTCCGGCTCCGTTTCCTGTTGATGCTCTCACGGTGAACACCGAGCCAAGCTGCCCTTCTGGACGCACCAGCAGAAAGCGCTCATCAGGCTCCGAGCAGCTGCCCACTCCGCTGTGCACAGCGCCTGCAGGGGCTTGTTAATAGGGAGAATTTTAGGCCTCAGCCTTCGTGGGTGGGCAAGAATGTGCCTGTTGGGGAGACCAGCCATTTCCAGATTTAAGAAAGAAAACATCTTGCTGTCAAAGCACCTGGTGAGCCCCACTGGGTACAGCGCATGCTGAATTCCATCCACTTCTCACCACCTCAGGACCACAAAGGATGACCAAAGTTGTATAAATAACCACACGGCTCACTGGAAGGACCCACAAGAGAGTGGCCAGGAAAACGGTTTTCAAACTGGGATCCAGGGAACCCTGAGGTGTCTCCAGGAGCCCATGAGAAGAAGCTGCAGTGTCTACCAATGGTTGGTTGGACACCCTTGAGCAAAGAATCCCCTTCTCTGACCTTTATTTTCCTCATCTATAAAACGGAGGTAACAGTGCCCACTTTGCTGCTTTGTAGAGTTATTTTGAGGATTGAATAAAGCACTGTCTAGGCATGATGACAGCTAGATGCCCTTGTTCTTCCTTTAACCCTGGAGTGTGATTCAGCAGAGAGGGTAAAGGACATTTCAGGAGAAAGGACGGCCAGGTGGCAGGTGTGTGCACGTTATGTGCTGGGAAAGATGCATCAACCTGATTGGATGGGGGGGCCCCACAGCTTCCAAGCCCTGGCATCTCCCATAGTTCCTGGGGCCCCAACTCCTTTCTGAAACAACCAGACTACTCTTTTCATTTGCTTCCTGGACTGCACTGATCGGGGTCAGGCAATAGGTTTCTCTTTAGCATCTTCCTCGATTTAAGGTGAGGACATACTCTTATCTGACTTGTAGAAACATTCAGACAGCAGATGAAGTTGCTTTGTTATCCATAATAGTGATAATAAGTCATGGTGATAAAAAGATATCATCACCACCGTCACCATCCGATCGTTGGATCTGCCCAGCACACCTGTGCTAGGAACTTCTACTCGGCAGACAGGAATCTCTGAAGCCCTGAGAGTAACCTGTCCTGAGTTCTGCCTCCTGGCTGCACTGGGATTGGAAGCAGACTTCACAGCCGACACCCTCAGCTGTGGGTGTGTCTACACTGGTTTCAGAGCCACATTAGCACCACCCACACTCCAGCCCTGAAGACTCAATGTTAGTGGAGGGGGTGGTGAAGGGAAGCTGGTCTTTTAGCTGGGCATCTTAAGTCCTCTTAAGAAGAAAGCAGGGAGGTAGTTGGGAGTTAGAACTCCTTGGATATTCAGAACATGACTTTGGTTTGCACTATCGTCATTATGACCCTACCTTCCCCACGGAAGGCCTTCATGAGCTGGGACACAGCCCCACAGTCCCTCTGGGGACCATGATATTAAAGCATGTATCTGGAGGGAAGCACAGGCATAAGGGAAGAGAGGTTGGGCCTTTTATGAAGGCAAGAAAAATCTCAGTCTTGTAATTCATTCCAAAACTGTGGCCTGAGTTCTTTTTCATGATTCACGTGATGCCTCCTGAAGCTCAGGTAGGGCTAGGGGTGTGGGAAAGACAGTTTCCATTCATTAGAACTCCTGGGGGGACCCATTCTCTCTCTAAACTCCCCCAGTGACATGGGTCCTCTAAGATATTTCCTCCAAGGAAATTCTCCAGCATGTCCTTGCCGAGGGAATACAGTCCACGTCACTTGAAAGATTTAACGAGCCAAGTTCAGTTTTGGAACCCACCAGACACACCAAGGAGACTGTTCTCAGGCCCCCTGGAGAGTCTTTCCGAGTAGATTGTAGAGCAGGGCCAGTGTGGTTCATCAGCTGGAGATGTGGCTGCAGCCAACTGTGTTCTTCCCTCCGCGCATCCCAGACCCCAAGTTCCTGTCATGTCACCTCCAGGACACACAGCACTCCATGCCTACCTTTCCAGGTTGCCATGGAGTCGGGTCCAGAGACTGCGCCAAAGGTGGAGCCCGAAAAGACAGGAGTTCCAGCCTAGTCATCGCTGAGCCCGGCAGGGAGGAAAATGCCACGAGAGCAACTCAGACCCCAGGCACATGTTCATCACCCCCTTCCCGCCCCTGGTCTCCTCAACATGGATGCAGACTGCAAACGCGACAGGAAAGGCTTCCCATGGTCCCTCGGAGCCCTGGTGTCCGTGGCTGTGCCTCCATTAGCAGGCAGCTCATCAGAAGGGGCTCCCACGGTCACAAGAGTGAATGCGAGAAAAACCACTCATCTCTTCCTAGAAATACAGGCTGGCTTCTCCACCTGGCTGTTCTCTCCACATGCAGGCCGGGGGAAGCTGCAGGTGGACCATTCCCTGAGGGAATACCACCCTTTGGCTGAGGTCATTCATCCACTGATTCTATAAATATACTGAGCATCTTCTACATACCACGCACTATCCAGGCAAGGCAGTGTGGCAGGGAACCAGGCAGACTAAGGCCCTGCCCTCACGAAGCTCACATCCAACAGCAAAGTGGAGTGTCGCCATGACAAGGAGGGGCAGTGCTCTGGGGAGGGCATTCCCTCAGCTAGGCGCTGTGAGCAGGGCACACATAGGGACTTCAAGGCCTGTCCGTGCATACAACGTCACCGTCTTTACCACCAGAGAGAAGTGAGTCTGTTGTATGATTCCAAACAGTAGTTCTCCTAGACAGATTTAATGAGCAGGGTTCAGAGTGCTGACCACCAAAACGGTTAAATCCTCCTATGTTCATGATGCAGAAATGTGGTGCGTTCTAATCAGCCCCTGACTTTCACTACGGGGCCAGTGGGAGCCAAGGGATTAAGTATGAAATGAAAAGACCTGGTGTTATTTTTATTACAACATCTCTAGGGATGACAGATCAATTTCATCTCACCAGCTTCCAGCAATTGGTACTGAATCCCAGACATCCTGTGTCAAGAAGAAATGAGCTGCAGATTTTTTGTGAGAGTGTCACTGAGGCCTGCCCTTGGCCCAGGAGGAAGGGTAGCCCTATGTATGGTGTGTGCCCTGGCCCAGGTCTAGACGGACAGTCCCAACCCTGACGCTGCAGATCTGACCTGCAGATCTCAAAGTATTAGCAGACTTGTCAAAAAAAAGTCTGTCTGTACAATTAACTAAAGTGTGTTGATTAAACAGCACACATCACACAGGCCTGCAGGGAGAGGAAGAGATAGGCTGGTGTCAGGTGCTAAAAATATCCGACAGACCCTCCTAATGCATCACCATTTTCCAAAGGGTGGAGCCCTGAGCTGATTAGCAACAGGAAGCGGAGTTGGGGTCGCGCGTGTGCATGCTCCATTTCTAGAATCCAGAAGTCAGTTTCCTTGTTTGGGGGAAAGAGTGTTTAAAATAGATAAATCACAAGGAAAAAAGGAAAGAGTTCGATTAATGCTATCAAGGTTACGAGGCCCATGGAATTAACACTGTAGCGCTTTGATGTGGACACGTTCCACATGCTTTGGGCAGCCTATCTGCTGTTTCTGACTGGTGCCACCATCACCACCACCACCATCATCATCGCCATCATCACCATTAACAGCATCATCCCACCCTAGTCACCACCACCATGGTCATCCACCACCGCCATCATCATTATCATCACCACCATCATGAGCACCATCGTTACCACTATGGTGACCACTGTCAACAAGCAGCCCAGAGTAACTGTGAGACACCAGAGCTGCCTGAGCCAGGTCGGTGGGGTCAGACACGAGCGGGGAGCGGGGAGCCTCCTAAGCGGCGCCATCCTCTCTGGCTCCTCTATACACAGTTACAGGTAACCAGGAGTCCAGCATTTTATGCACCAGCTGTAGCATCACCTCTGTCCCCGAGTTCTACCCAGGGCCTGACCCCAAGAGTCAATTACAGCTGTTTTCATTGTGCTCATCGGCTTCCAGCATCCACCCGGCCCTGCTTTCAACAAAGGGTGGATTCCCATGAACTCGCGTCTTTATTGCCAGCTGGTTCCGATTAGAGATGAACCAGTAAGACGAGGGGTAATACAGTCGCAGCGTGTTCCTAAATGTAGCACTTTTCCATGTGTTTTGATTTACCGGGTGACCAATAAAACCCAGCCCTTCAACAAGGTGGATTCCATACCTCACATGTTTTGCTTATTTTGGTAAATGCAGCTTTTCAGAGATTGAAAAAAGATGGGGGGGTGACTTAGGCTGATAATATCTCTTGGAGTGTGTGTGTATAACAGCTTGGATAAGTGTGGGAGTGTGGGAGTGTGCATGATGGAGTAGTCAGAAGCTGGGTCTGTCTGGCAGGGTATTAGGCGTTGATTTCAGAACATCTAATATTTCTATGCAATATTGTCAGCACCCTTGGTGAAATGGACTACGAATCTAAGAAATCAATAACAGGGATGTTTCCTCCCTCGTTTTGTGAACAGGGCTCTTTCTTCCAAAACGTCTATCTTTTGTCTGCTTGTCGGCCCCCTCTGAAGGCAGTTGTGACTTAGCAATTTTCCTCCCCCTCGTGCTGGATGGAATTGTGGACGGTAGAGGCAGCGTGATTTTATCTGAAGCAGAGAAAGCCCCACCTAGTAGTTTCTGGCCTGGGAGATATTCTGTAGGGCTCCCGTTGAAGTGAAGGACAGTGTCTTAAACACAGAGATGGCCTGGGGAGATGAGTACCAGGATGGTTTGGGTCCCACTCACAAGACAGTCCCTCGGTCTAGAATAGGAGCCGGTGACGGGAGGGCAGTCCTAACCCACACTGCTCCGAGGGGCCCTCCCTCCCTGCACCTGGGCTCTGTCCCACAGGGGCGGCCTGTGTGTCGAGAGGACGCTGTTCACGCAGATCCTGCAGCCCAGCGTGGCACGCAGTGGCACTCCATGTATGTTGAGCATCACATGCAGGATCAGAGAGGGTGAGGGAGAGGTTATCTGAGGGAGGTGGATTTGAGTCTAGTACTATGGATTCTGTTCAGAAGGAGGGAAAAAAGAGGTTTTAAATGAGACACCTTAAATGGGACCTGAATGTTGGGATCACAAAACCAGAAGGGGACTTAGAGACTACCCAGCCTGGTCTCCTGTGATGCATGGAGCACTGTGCCTTTAAGAACGGGAGCATTTTACACTGTAACCTACCATGTCATTTATTCAGAAACAAAACTACAATGACAAATCCCTGCCCTCATGGGGTCTACACTCCAGGTGGGAAAACAGAAAATCAACAGGCAAACAAGCAGGAACAGCAGGTGACAAAACAGAGCGCCACACGGGCGATCAGGGAAGGTGTCTCCAGCAGTTCCTGACGAAGTCAAACCTCAGGGAAGAGACAGCACGAGCGTTCCTGCAACAGCGAGGGGAGTCGTGATGCAGATGCACCCAGGCGGGTGCCACTACCCAGGGAATGGGGGGCATTCAGCGTGTCAGCCCCAAGAGTCGGCGTATCTGAGACCTGTACCCCAAAGTGTGCTCAGGCCTCTAGGTGTGAAGACAGTCGTGGCCATGGCAGACGTGGGTCTTTGGTTGGTTTGACCAAAGACCCACCATTATCCATTAAAACTTAATAATACAGTTTTTTTCCCCCTCTATTTCCCTTAAACTTAGCAAGTTTTTCTGGCATTCAAAGAAGGAAAAACAATCCAGGACAGATATTCCTTACTTGTATCTTTGCAAAAGACAATGTGCAGAGGAAATGTCCAGTTGCTTCCTCTTCCGGGGGTCACCGCAGAGGCTGAAGTCCATCTCTCATTTGATCACAGTGTCCCTGGCTTGTGGGGCCGCATCATCACTCTCAGGAGGAGAGTGGAAATAAGGTCAGTCTTCCCATTGGGCCAACCTGTGTGAAGAGGGCACTTTATTGTTTTCAAGTAGTTCAAAGGTGGTGGAAAAAAATCCCTATAAAAACAGGCAGGAGTTTATTAAAACTCTAATGAGCGTAAAGTTGCAGACACAGCGATTCACTAATGGGCATGGGTTCCTGAGTTAATATTTTTCTGTTCCCACATGGAGAGATGTTGCTGGGTGGAAGCACCAAGCTGACGGAGCCAGCCCAAGTTCTCCTGTGCCAGCCCTGCCTTACGCTCCCCACCAAAGGGGACCACACTCTGGAGGAGGTCTCTGTGTTATGTCTACCGTAGGCGTGGTTCAGTTTCCACCATCACTAGTAGGATCAGCTTTACACAAAGAGCTGGGGGTGGGGCTGATCAGCTTCCTGCTTGGTAGCCAATATTTAACACCAGCCTGCTATGGACAGGCTGGAGAAGATTCTGCCTGGAGAGATTCATGCTAGGGGAGCAGGAAACCATATCTGGGGAATGTGGCACCTGAGTTGGTGCCTTGTCACTGGTACTGTTCTACTTTTCATTACAAAAGTTGAGCTATTTCAAATCCTAAAAGATGATGCTGTGAAAGTGCTACACTCAATATATCAGCAAATTTGGAAAACTCAGCAGTGGTCACAGGACTAGAAAAGGTCAGTTTTTATTCCAACCCCAAAGAAAGGCAATACCAAAGAATGCTAAGACTACCCTACAATTGCACTCATCTCACATGTTAGCAAAGTAATGTTCAAGATTCTCCAAGCTAGGCTTCAACAGTATGTGAACTAAGAACTTCCAGATGTTCAAGCTGGATTTAGAAAAGGCAGAGGAACCAGAGACCAAATTGCCAACATCCACTGGATCACAGAAAAAGCAAGAAAATTCCAGAAAAAAAACATTTTCTTCTGCTTCACTGACTACACTAAAGCCTTTGACGGTGTGGATTACAACAAACTGTGGAAAATTCTTAAAGAGATGGGAATACCAGACCACCTTACCTGCCTCCTGAAAAACCTCTATGCAAGTCAAGAAGCAAGTTAGAAACAGACATGGAACAATGGACTGGTTCTAAATTGGGAAAGGAGTATGTCAAGGCTGTATATTTCCACCCTGTTTATTTAACTTATAAGAAAAGTACATCATATGAAATACCAGGCTGGATGAAGCACAAGCTGGAATCAAGATTGCTGGAAGAAAACAAAAGCCCAGGTCCAGACGGCTTCACAGCTGAATTCTACCAAAAATTTAGAGAAGAGCTAACACCTATCCTGCTCAAACTCTTCCAGAAAATTGCAGAGGAAGGTAAACTTCCAAACTCATTCTATGAGGCCACCATCACCCTAATACCAAAACCTGACAAAGACCCCACAAAAAAAGAAAACTACAGGCCAATATCACTGATGAACATAGATGCAAAAATCCTAAACAAAATTCTAGCAATCAGAATCCAACAACACATTAAAAAGATCATACACCATGACCAAGTGGGCTTTATCCCAGGGATGCAAGGATTCTTCAATATCTGCAAATCAATCAATGTAATACACCACATTAACAAATTGAAAAATAAAAACCATATGATTATCTCAATAGATGCAGAGAAAGCCTTTGACAAAATTCAACACCCATTTATGATAAAAACTCTCCAGAAAGCAGGAACAGAAGGAACATACCTCAACATAATAAAAGCTATATATGACAAACCCACAGCAAACATTATCCTCAATGGTGAAAAATTGAAAGCATTTCCTCTAAAGTCAGGAACAAGACAAGGGTGCCCACTTTCACCATTACTATTCAACATAGTTTTGGAAGTTTTGGCCACAGCAATCAGAGCAGAAAAAGAAATAAAAGGAATCCAAATTGGAAAAGAAGAAGTAAAACTCTCACTATTTGCAGATGACATGATCCTCTACATAGAAAACCCTAAAGACTACACCAGAAAATCACTAGAACTAATCAATGACTATAGTAAAGTTGCAGGATATAAAATCAACACACAGAAATCCCTTGCATTCCTATACACTAATAATGAGAAAACAGAAAGAGAAATTAAGGAAACAATTCCATTCACCATTGCAACGGAAAGAATAAAATACTTAGGAATATATCTACCTAAAGAAACTAAAGACCTATATATAGAAAACTATAAAACACTGGTGAAAGAAATCAAAGAGGACACTAATAGATGGAGAAATATACCACGTTCATGGATTGGAAGAATCAATATAGTGAAAATGAGTATACTACCCAAAGCAATTTATAGATTCAATGCAATCCCTATCAAGCTACCAACAGTATTCTTCACAGAGCTAGAATAAATAATTTCACAATTTGTATGGAAATACAAAAAACCTCGAATAGCCAAAGCGATCTTGAGAAAGAAGAATGGAACTGGAAGAATCAACCTACCTGACTTCAGGCTCTACTACAAAGCCACAGTTATCAAGACAGTATGGTACTGGCACAAAGACAGAAATATAGATCAATGGAACAAAATAGAAAGCCCAGAGATAAATCCACGCACATATGGACACCTTATCTTTGACAAAGGAGGCAAGAATATACAATGGATTAAAGACAATCTCTTTAACAAGTGGTGCTGGGAAATCTGGTCAACCACTTGTAAAAGAATGAAACTAGAACACTTTCTAACACCATACACAAAAATAAACTCAAAATGGATTAAAGATCTAAACGTAAGACCAGAAACTATAAAACTCCTAGAGGAGAACATAGGCAAAACACTCTCTGACATTCATCAGCAGGATCCTCTATGACCCACCTCCCAGAATATTGGAAATAAAAGCAAAAATAAACAAATGGGACCTAATTAACCTTAAAAGCTTCTGCACATCAAAGGAAACTATCAGCAAGGTGAAAAGACAGCCTTCAGAATGGGAGAAAATAATATCAAATGAAGCAACAGACAAACAACTAATCTCAAAAATATACAAGCAACTCCTACAGCTCAACTCCAGAAAAATAAATGACCCAATCAAAAAATGGGCCAGAGAACTAAATAGACATTTCTCCAAAGAAGACATACAGATGGCTAACAAACACATGAAAAGATGCTCAACATCACTCATTATCAGAGAAATGCAAATCAAAACCACTATGAGGTACCATTTTACACCAGTCAGAATGGCTGCGATCCAAAAGTCTACAAATAATAAATGCTGGAGAGGGTGTGGAGAAAAGGGAACCCTCTTACACTGTTGGTGGGAATGCAAACTAGTACAGCCACTATGGAGAACAGTGTGGAGATTCCTTAAAAAACTGGAAATAGAACTGCCTTATGATCCAGCAATCCCACTGCTGGGCATACACACTGAGGAAACCAGAAGGGAAAGAGACACGTGTACCCCAATGTTCATCACAGCACTGTTGATAATAGCCAGGACATGGAAGCAACCTGGATGTCCATCAGCAGATGAATGGATAAGAAAGCTATGGTACATATACACAATGGAGTATTACTCAGCCATTAAAAAGAATACATTTGAATCAGTTCTAATGAGGTGGATGAAACTGGAGCCTATTATACAGAGTGAAGTAAGCCAGAAGGAAAAACACCAATACAGTATACTAACGCATATATATGGAATTTAGAAAGATGGTAACAATAACCCTGTGTACGAGACAGCAAAAGAGACACTGATGTATAGAACAGTCTTATGGACTCTGTGGGAGAGGGAGAGGGTGGGAAGATTTGGGAGAAAGGCATTGAAACATGTAAAATATCATGTATGAAACGAGTTGCCAGTCCAGGTTCGATGCACGATACTGGATGCTTGGGGCTGGTGCACTGGGACGACCCAGAGGGATGGTATGGGGAGGAAGGAGGGAGGAGGGTTCAGGATGGGGAACACATATATACCTGTGGTGGATTCATTTTGATATTTGGCAAAACTAATACAATTATGTAAAGTTTAAAAATAAAATAAAATTAATAAAAAAAAAAAGATTGCTGGAAGACACATCAATAATCTCACCTATGCAGATGATACCACCCTTATGGAAGAAAGCAAAGAACAACTAAAGAGTCTCTTGATGAAAGTGAAAGAGGAGAGTGAAAAAGCTGGCTTAAAACTAAACATTCAAAAAATGAACACAAGGGCATCTGGTCCCATCACTTCATGGCAAATAGGGAAACAATGGAAACAGTGACAGACTTTATTTTCTTGGGCTCCAAAATCACTGCAGATGGTGACTGTAGCCATGAAATTAAAAGATGCTTGCTTCTTGGAAGAAAAGCTATGACAAACCTAGTTAGTATATTAAAAAGCAGAGACATTACTTTGCTAACAAAGGTCCATCTAGTCAAAGCTATGGTTTTTCCAGTGGTCATGTATGAATGTGAGAGTTGGACCATAAAGAAAGCTGAGTGCCAAAGGATTGATGCTTTTGAACTGTGGTGCTGGAGAAGACTCTTGAGAGTACCTTAGACTGCAAGGAGATTAAACCAGTTAATCCTTAAGGAACTCAATCCTGAACTGGAAGGACTGATGCTGAAACTGAAGTTCCTATATTTTGGCCACCTGATGCAAAGAGCTGACTCGTTAGAAAAGCTCCTGATGCTGGGAAAGACTGAAGGCAGGAGGAGAAGGGGCCAACAGAAGATGAGATCTTTGAGTGGTATCACTGATTCAACAGACATGAGTTTGAGCAAGCTTCAGGAGATAGTGAAGGACAGGGAAGTCTGGCGTGCTGCAGTCCATGGGGTTGCAAAGAGTTGTACATGACAGAGCGACTGAACAATGACAACAAAAGTTTCCTTTTGAAAGCTTAGAAAATAAAGATGAGCAAGAAGAAGATCAGAAACCACTAAAATGACAAAGATCATATACTTCATAACTGGGGCATCATGAATAATGACACTGGGGGGAAACCAGGCACAAGCTAGGGACCTGCAGGCAGCCTACTTCTAACGCTGCTCCCAAGGGTGACCCTGCCAACATTCTGGAGTATGTGCTTCTGCAGCCCTGGCAATGGTGGGTCAAGAAGACACATTCTGCCAATTCGTGAATTCTTGAGAACTACACAGTCAAGCAACTGCCTTTATGTCGCCTTCCTCACAGTAGTACTAGTACGGAGAATATTCAGAAAGGAGTCAAGCGCAGGGGTGTATGAAGTGTGTGGACATGTATGCCTGTGCCTCACTGGGGTGATAGAGAAACCGCAATATACTCATATTTCGGGTCTATGCTCAGCAGTCGAGCTGGCATCTCACTGGATGACCACTGTCTAACACCAATCAGAGGATGCTTTCCTGACACTTGTTTTCATTGCTTTCATCATATGAGGTTTGTAAGTGCCAATAACGATGATGGTGATGGTGGTGATGGTGATAATGTTTTGCTGGTGATGATGGTGATGTTTTGATGGTGATGATGGTGAAGATGGTGATAGTGATGAGGATTATGGTGTGATGATGGTTACGCTGATAGTGAATGCTGATTGTGGTGATGATGGTAACGACCTGATAGTGAGGGTGATGATAATAATATGGTGGTGGTGGTGGTGATGACTAACACTTATATGGATGTCACAGGTGCCACGCCCTGGTCTAAGCCCTCTGCATACATTAACCTCCTTAGTTCTCATAATTGTGCTGTGAATGAGGACTTATAATTTCCTCCATTCCACAGACGAGGAAACTAAGACCTAAGAGTAAAGTCCCTTGTTCAATCTCAAGAGTGACATTTTGGAAAAACTCACTGAGAGCAGTGGTACAGAGGAGTTAAAAGAGTTTTGTTTCTTTGGATGCAGTAACTATAACTATAAAAGCTTGTTTTTTAGCTCATTTGGAAACTGAAGGTTAGCAGGGTCTCTTTGCTCTTTCTTTTCTTTCTTCCCTTTTTAGGTATTTATTTTTAAACATATGAGCCTCTGTTTCACTGACAGTCTGTGAAAAATATTTGTCCCTTTTGAGGTGTTTATTCACCCTGGAAAACTGGCTGCCATCCAAACACTTTGTTTTCCAGCTATCAGTGTAAACTGAGGATTCGCATTCTCAGGACAGTTAGGTATTGTTCACTTGTTGAAAACACTTTAAACCTCACGCTGTTTACTTCATTGCTTTTACCTTGTTTATTGTATTAAAACACAGCACAAACACAAAATGGAAAACAGACAGGACAGACGGAGTGTGTTTAGGGTATTTCATGGGTCCTGACAGCTTCCCCTGATGTGGAAGCAAAGGGGAGATGGTGAAGAAAAGAGCCATTGCAGTCAGCGCACAGCACAGGGCACCTGAGAAACCGGGGTGTCCCCGGGGGAAGCAGGCGTCCACTTGGAGCAGCGGCCATCAGTCTTGACTAGGTCCTTCTCAAACTTTCACGCTCCTTCTGGGTCGGTGGGGGCGGGGGGCATGCTAGGTGTCCAAGGTAAAACTAGGGGAAAGCTGAAAGCCAGGGACCAGACGAACTTCAGTCTCGGGCAGGGAATGAGCAGACAATAACTCAGCAGTTACACATCGTGGGGAACATTCTATGATGGGCAACGGCAGAGGCCATTCTGTTGTATTAATATTTTCCTTTTCCTGAGCAACAAGAGGGGTTTGGATGATTCTCTCCGCCCCCACCCCCCCGCCAGGTAGGCTGAGCCCAGGTGGTTAGTTCTGGCCAGTGGACCATGAGCAGTGATCTCTGGCACTCTGGGTCAGGACTGAGTTCCTGACACTCTCCTGGCTGAGCCCAGGGTGCAGCCACCATCCTCCCGGGGCCCTAACTGGCTATCTAGACAGGGCCCCAAGGAAACAGAGGTAAACCTTTATTGTGTGACATCACCAAGGTTCTTGGGTTAAGCTGTCACTGACCCATCTTGCTGATACAGAGGGGAGACCCCGCAGTGCCCTGGGGCATTGGGGAGGGTGGTGGGCAGAGACGGGGGTCAGTAGGCCATCCTCAGGCGCCTGAGGGGTAAACTGAGCCCAGAAGGAGCTGGGTGGCAAATGGAGGGAGAGCGTCCTGGCAGAGGGAGCAGCCTGCGGAAACGCCGACAGGAGAGAACTTGGTGCATCCAGGGAAACGCGCACGGTCCAGCAGGAAGGGAGAGGAGGCGCAGGTGTGGCTCATGGCGGGGGCCCTGAGGCCTGCAGACCATCCTGAGGTCATGGTCTTAGCTCAGGCTGCCATGACCAAAGACTGCAGACTGAGGGCTGCTCACGGTCTGGAGGTCGGGTCCTGGGGAGGTCTCTCGTCCTGGTTGACAGACAGTGGCCTCCCCTCTGTGTCCTCTTCCTCTTCTCCTGGGTCACTGATCCCATCGTGAGGGCCTCACCTGCTTACCTTGGAATTACTGGCAAATCCCACCACCGTGGGGGCAAGGCTTCAGCAGATGGAGGTGCGTGGGGTAGGGTGGGGGACACAATCTTAGGGCGCTGTGAAGACGGCAAGGATTACGAGGACGCTCTGGGCAGGGGGTACACGGCCACCCCACACAGCAGCCTGTGTGGCCTGGGCCCTAGGGAGGGAAAGGCTGGAGGGAAGGGAGGCCCTGTGAGCGCCTTCTCTCACCCACTCACACATCGCTCCGCAAATACACACTGAGGACCCACTGCATGCCAGGCACCATTCAGGCATGGAGGACACTGCAGGGAGCACACAGACCCAGAGCCCTGTCCTCATGGAGCTCTCATGCAGAGACACACGCGGGGCAGGGACACGGTGGGGAGTCTGGGTTCTCTTCTGCGCGAGTGTTGTGTGTCCACAAAGTGCTCAGCACACTCAAGCAGTCTGTATTCCAGACGAAGGTCTGGCAGTGCCCCCAGGGTGGATGGGGGGCGGAAGAGGACCACCTCCCTTGCCACCAGCCCTCTGACGGATTAACTGGTTTGTCCTTGTAATAATGCATTTTAAGAAAAAAATTACATAACCAACACAATTGTATTGTTTACGATGAAGGCGAGTAAAAAGGTAATGAGGAAGGTGTCAATTCAAAGTCGATTCCAAGAAATGTTCATCAAAAGAGTGATGGAAGGGACTTCCCTGGTGGTCAAGTGGTTAAGAATCCACCTGCCAATGCAGGGGATACACGGGTTTGAACCCTGGTCTGGCAAGATCCCACATGCCGTGGAATGGCTGAGCCCGCACACCCCAGAGCCCGTGCTTCGTAACAAGAGAAGCCACCACAAGAAGCCCACACACCACAGCAGCCCCCGCTCACCGCAACTGGAGAAAAGCCCGTGCAGCAGAAAAGAGCCAGCATGGCCAAAAAATAAATAAATGAAATTATTAAAAATAGAGATAAATTAGCTGATTTCTGCTCTGCATTTCCAGCCATCAGTTTCATGAATATAAAGCACGATTTAATTTTTTTTTTTTTTAAAGAAAGGAATCCTGGAAGACGTGACAGGAGGGTTAGTCCCTATGCAGTCGGGAGGGAGGTGGCGCCCGGCGTGCAGGAGGGAAGGGCCACTGCCGGCTCCCTGGTGCCAACCTTCCTAGGTCCCTTGAAGTGAAGTCACTCAGTTGTGTCTGACTCTTTGCGACCCAATGGACTTTAGCTTACCAGGCTCCTCAGTCCATGGGATTTTCCAGGCAAGAGTACTGGAGTAGGTTGCCATTTCCTTCTCCAGGGGATCTTCCTGACCCAGGGATCGAACCCGGGTCTCCCACATTGTAGGCAGACGCTTTACCGTCTGAGCTACCAGGTCCCTTGAAACTAGGACAAAGCTTCTCAACCACCAGGTGACCCTATGCATTCAGTGGCGCGGTGACTGCTTATCATCCAGACCGAAGTCAATTTCAAAACTCATCCTGCAGAGCGTCTGGGTGAGGAAAAAAGAAAAGAAAAAGAAAATGGGGAGATGCAGGCTGCCCCATGGGCTGGTTCTCAGACAAACAGACAGAAGCAGGTAATGGGCATCCCCCGGGAACTTGGAAGCCTTGGTGACAGGCGTGTAGTCTGCCCTGGGCCCAAGATCCAAGGTGCCCAGGGAGGGCAGTTTCTGGAAGCCACTTCTCGCTGCTGCAGGGACCCGCCAGTGCCCTGTTTGTGGGGTGTGGACACGGACCCTTCCCCCGATCGCACCCCATCCGGGCACCATGCCTGCAGATGGCATGGAGGTCATCAACTCTCAGCATTTGTTTTTGGCTTTTTCCACTGCACATGCAGTCAGCTATCGGGCCAGACATGTTTTGCTTTGTTAATTTGTCCTGGTCTGTGACTGCAGCCTTGAGATGGGATCTAAGGGCGGGCTCTATCTGCATTGACACAGGAGTGCCAACTGTGTCTCTTTGATGACAAGATAAAAGCAGTTTGCAAAAAAGGGGGAGAGCAAAGTGCATGCAAAGCAGAAGGCCCCGGGGAGGCGGCCACTGAGCCACATCTGCAGGAGATGGATGGACATCTCGTCTTCCCTCTCTCCATGAGACGCGTGGTGGGTGGCGGATGGCCGAGTCTCCGCTGTGTGAGCTGAAGAAGCGCAGCTCCCTGGAGGCCCACAGCACACTCGGCAGCCCACAGTCCTGGAGGGCTCCTGCCTCATCAGCCACGTCGGCCCAGTGAAACTACTCAGCAGAAACTGCTGCCACCTTGCATGTCCTCGTGTGTTCTGGGGACATAACGGAGGACAAGGTGAACCCACCCTGTCCCCACAGGGCGGCCCACAGATGGGAGCTCTCAGAACAAGAGTGGTCTTTTCTGTCCCCAGTGCTATCCTGGTTCCCTTCCTGCCCTCCAGCTTCCCTCCTGGGCTGCCGTGTCCACGCCTGACCCTGAAATAGCAGGGGCCCCCAGGGCCCGGCTGGCCCACTTCCTGCTCCATGGCTGGACCAGACTTCCTCATCCATCCCAGGATCCCCGAAAGCATCTGTCTGAGCCCAGCAGGGATCAGCCCTCTCCCGGACCACCCTCCAGCCGTGTCCCCTGGGATCCACCCTGCTCACCTGTCCACCACTGGGCAGCCTTGCATGGGGTGGGGGACACGGTCTCCACCTGAAAATCCAAGCTGACCCTCAGCCCAGGCCATGGTCACTGCAGGGCTGGACCCACCTGGCCCACTGGGCCCCCTGTGCCCCCTCCCTCTATCTGAGTCCAGTAACAGGAGTGGTCCTAAAAAACCCAAGGAGATCTGGACGCAAGAATTCCAGCCTTCTTGACCTATGAGCTTCCAGAGGCGCTGCCTCCCCTGCACGCCTGGCCTGCACTCGCACTTTCCTGGGCTCCTAAATCACTGTAGACGGTGACTGCACCATGAAATGAAAAGACGCTCGCTCCTTGGAAGGAAAGCTGTGACCAACCTAGACGGCATATTCAAAAGCAGAGACATCACTTTGCCAACAAAGGTCCGTCTGGTCAAGGCTATGGTTTTTCCAATAGTCATGTATGGATGTGAGAGTTGGACTGTGAAGAAAGCTGAGTGCCGAAGAATTGATGCTTTTGACCTGTGGTGCTGGAGAAGACTCTTGAGAGTCCCTTGGACTGCAAGGAGATCCAATCAGTCCATCCTAAAGGAGATCAGTCCTGGGTGTTCATTGGAAGGACTGATGTTGAAGCTGAAACTCCAATACTTTGGCCACCTGATGCAAAGAACAGACTCATTTGAAAAGACCCTGATGCTGGGAAAGATTAAGGTGGAAGGAGAAGGGGACAACAGAGGATGAGATGGTTGGATGGCATCACCAACTCAATGGACATGAGTTTGAGTAAACTCCAGGAGTTGGTGATGGACAGGGAAGCCTGGTGTGCTGCAGTCCATGGGGGCAAAGATTTGGACACGACTGAGCGACTGAACTGAACTGAAAGAGAACAAGGCTCTGCTCATGTCAGGCAGCGTGAACTCCAGGAGAGATGGCTGAGCGACAGAAGAAGAATGTGGGACTTGGGGAGAGCAGACCACCATCTGTATGAGAGGAAAGCAGGACGCCCCCCACCCCATCACGTCCCGTGTCCCTTGGATCTGGGGGCCATGCTGCCTCCTGAAGGGACTGCCGAGCTGGGAGTGGGCTCCATCCTAACAGCGAGGTGGACTTGCAATCCTGTTTTACTCAGAGGCCTCTCTGCTCTGAAACTGCTTCCGTCTCCCAGTTGCAGGTCTCATGGCTTCTCCTTACGGTAATGAATAAGTGGCTGGCCGTGAGCAACTGGACACAAGGCCTCCCATTCCCAGAGGGTATGCTCTGGTTTTCAAGATGCTCTGAAGCAGAGAGAAGCCATTTCACACGGAGGCCCAGCTAGGGTCCACGTTAGCCTCCGAGCCTTTCTTCCCACCCCTCCTCAAAGATTTGCAAATCGTATGGAAGAAATGAGGGAGGGTACTCATGACGCACGGTCATCTGTTTGTTCCTCACGTCCTCATGGTTTAACCGGCATTTACACTTGCTTGCTATGCTCTGCTTACTCCCCCATCTAAATGCCTGATGAGAGGTAAACTGTTTATTCAAAGCTGAGAACTTCAAAGAATGAATTGTTGTCATGAGTGAGGTTCTGAACACCCCCGAAGAGACTAACCTTCTCAAAATGGCATGGCCTCAAGGCCCAGCACACGAATCCTGGAGGTGAGGCCTTGCTCTTACACACACACACCCTTACACACACTAACCCCCTTGCACACGCTCACCCCCTTACAGCCAGACTCTCACACACTCACACTCTTACACTTGCATGCTCACAAACGCAGACAACAAAGGCTACTGTCTCTCCCTGTGATGGGTTTTCCCCTAATTCCCTAGAACATTCCCATTTATTTCCTGTCCTTGGGAAAGGGAAATTTCTAAATCCTTTTGGGGTTTCTCGTTAAGTCCTGACAAATGAGGGCGCGAGAAGAACTTGAAGCCCACCATATCACCAAATATGGGATAAAAATGTGCCCCTTCCCCTCCCTAGGCTCCCCAAGGCATGACCACAGGCTACCTTCACCCGGGAGGGCTGTTCCTCCCTCCTGTCTTCCCCAGCTCCCAGCAAATGCTAAACTGGCCGGGTGGCCACACAGCCGGTGAAACCCAGGATGCAAAAGGTTGCCCTTCAAAAACAATGTGGGGCTTTCTCTAAAGCCGCCTGACCCGTCCCTGTGCCCCGGCCTCTGTCCTGATTGACGGGGCCCCTGGGACCCGTGGGGTGAGGCCCCTGTTGGGCTGCGGCCTTTTCTGGGGGTTAGAGGCCCCCAGCAGATTGTCAGCATGGTCCCATGGGGACTCATCTTTCAGGTTCTCCTGTCAAAGTTTCCTGCCTCCTACTTGGATGCAGCAGAGGGGCCGACGGACGAAGGGGCTTGTCCATCGTGTGGCCCCCTCTGTCCTTCCGTCGAGCACGTGGACCACCCCCAGGAGTGCCCTTGTCTTCATCCCCAGGTTCCCAGTGGTGGAGACAGGTTGCGAGCCGTGGGTGGGACGTTGGCTGTGGCGCCCGACACTGAGCCATGACTGTCATCACAGATCTCCGTGAAAAATGAGCCCACAATTGTAGCCTCAAATTTCCCCGCAGCTGCTCCCCTTTCTGGACGGGTGCCCCCTGAGTGGCCTGAAGGCACGGGCCCAGCGCACGGCAGGGGAGTCGCTGTGGAGCTCCCTCCGGGCACCACAGTCAGGCTGGGAGGGGCGCCTAGCGCCATCCTACACGTGGGGACACCGAGGCCCCTGAGGAGCCCCGTTTCCCATAGAGACACTTAATCACGGCTACAGAGGAACTAAAGAGCCTCTGGATGAGGGTGAAAGAGGAGTGAAAAAGCTGGCTTAAAACTCAGCTTTAAAAAAACTAAGATCATGGCATCCGGTCCCATCACTTCATGGCAAAGAGATGGGGAAACAATGGAAATAGTGACAGACTTTATTCTCTTGGGCTCCAAAATCACTGCGGACAGTGACTGCAGCCATGAAATTAAAAGATGCCCGTTCCTTGGAAGAAAAGCTATGACAAACCTAGGCAACATATTTAAAAGCAGAGACATCACTTTGCCGACAAAGATCCATATACTCAGAGCTATAGTTTTTCCAGTAGTCATATACAGATGTGAGAGTTAGACCATAAAGAAGGCTGAGCATTGAAGAATTGATGCCTTTGACCTGTGGTGCTTGAGAAGACTCTTGAGAGTCCCCTGGACAGCAAGCAGATCAAGCCAGTCAATCCTAAAGGAAACCAACTCTGAATATTCTTTGGAATGACTGATGCTGTTGAAGCTCCAATACTTTGTCCACCTGGTGTGAAGAGCTGACTCCTTGGAAAAGATCCCGATACTGGGAAAGATTGAGGGCAGAAGGAGAAGGAGGCGAACAGGATGAGATGGTGGGATGGTATCACCAACTCAATGGACATGAGTTTGAGCAAACTCCGGGAGTTGGTGATGGACAGGGAAGCCTGGTATGCTGCAATCCATGGGGTCACAGAGTCGGACGCGACTGAGCAACTGAACAGCAACAATAACAGAGTTGGACACACCCATGAAAAGGTCGGAAAGCTGCAAATTCAGAGGCACTCACTCTTCCGGCCCCACTCCAGGCCCACTGGCCTTCTTCTTGTCCTCAGACACATGAGGCCTGCCTGCCACAGCGCCTCTGCACGTGCTGGGCCACCTCTTAAGAGTGTGGGTGGCACATCCCATTCGCCCAGGTCTCTGCCAAGTGTCACTGCTCAGAGAGGCCTTCCCTGTCCACCCTGCCCACTGCCCTGCCCTGTCTCCTCACTCGCTGGATCTCCCTAGAGTGCTTGCCCCACCAACATTAATGAAAAGGCCTGTTAACGGGTCTATGGAGCCTTCCCTGTGCTAGGTTGCAGGCTTATGGGAGGTAGGAATGTCCGTATATTTTGTCCAGGCCCTAGAGCAGTGCCCTGCACATGGCAGGAACTCAGTAAGAATCGGACCAAAGAGTGGACCAAGGAAGGGGACGAGTGACCTGAGGGTGAGCTTCTCCCACTCATGGGCTGCTCCCTGTGACTGCCCTGTCACCCCGGTGCCCCCACCCCTGCCTCTGAAACATCTATACAGCGTGCCAACCCCCAAGTCAATGGGCCTGAATTTGAGCAAACTGGGAGATAGTGGAGGACAGGGAAGCCTGGCGTGCTGCAGGCCATGGGGTCGCAGAGTCCACAAATTAGCAACTGAACAACAGTATGTACACTGTCGTGAAAATGTCCCCAAGAAGCAGGGGAGATGGTCACTGAAGCAAACACACAGGAGAAGCGGGGGCCTCTGTGTTGGGTGTGCTTTACCACAACAGGAGCAGCATCCAGGCCTGCCCAGGCTCCGGGGAGGCTTCCTGGGGGTGACTGCGCCTTCTCCTGAAGCTCCTTTGTTCTGTCTTTTGGCAAACCTTTTATGAGCCAGCCTGAACCCTGAGCAATGCTTTCAGGACTTTACCTAAAGGAAAATGTCTAAGGAAGGCCCCCAGGGGCTTCCCTCATGTGTCCCGGTCAGCTGTCAAGGCCAAAGGGGACACTCTGCCAAGCGACTGTAGGCTTCGGGCTAAACCAGATCCCGAGGTGCCTGGGAAGCACCCCTCAGGTCACCCCAATGTGACCGGAACCCCTAGATCCGTGCCCAAAGCGGAAGCTTGAAGTACAAGAACTAGCTAACAACAAACAGCTATTTGGTTACTCTCTACGGACATTTGGACTGCGTTTTAGGCAGTTTTATGGGCAAATGCTACTCCGAGCGATCCCAAATTCCCAAACTGCTCAGGAAACATCTGCAGGGCGGACACCTGGAGTTTTACATGCAGCCCTTTGGCCTGTTCTCAGACATAAACCTGAACCTGAACAGAATCTGGATCTGAACCTGACAGTCCACAAGATGGGGCCTATGGAAGGGGTGGCCGGTGGCACAGAGGTGGAGGTCGTGGGTCTCCTGTGCTCATCGGAGACTCCAGCCTTCTGTGGGGCAGGCGAAGACCATGCCCGGCTCTCTCCTCCTTAATTTGGACCCGTTTGTCCCAGGTGGGCCCAGGTGGACAGACCACCATCACCTCCCTCCATGTCTGCGGCCTCTGCAAGGCACAGCAGGAAGGTTGTTATCAGACCCGCCTATGGCTTCTCAGGGACTGCAGCTGTGGAGTGGGGTGATCGGGCTCGTCAGCAGGACTCCCCAGGCTGACCTCTGCCCACCTACGCTCATCACATGTTCCCGGGTCAGAAACTCTCAATAGTAGACAGTTCACTGTTGGTGAGTAGACGGTTTTACATAAATTCACAAACAGCTGAGTGAATGAATGATGGTATCTGTCTGAGGCAGTAGATGAATGTGCGAAAGGCCGGCTGGCCATAGGCCAGCACCCTGGCCTTCTGTCCTGGTAGCTCAGGACACGTCTGCAGACACCGACTGAGACAGGTCCCCATCACCCCCATCTATACTCCCTTTTCATTGACGCATCTCCTTTCAGCCTTCTCCCTTCTGTACACACACTATTTATGATTGCAGCTGAACATGTGTTTTCTGCCTTTTTACATTAATATTCCATCATTTACATGTTCCCAAGTTTCTACAGGCTCTTCATTTAGCTGTTAAATAGCCTATTGTATTCTATTGTTTCAGAATCGGATAACCATGATCTTTACCACAGAAGCTGCTACCTGATTTTGTAAATCAAGTTTCCTTGGAACGCAGTCAGGCTCGCTTGTCTATGTGTGGCCTGTGGCCACTTTTGTGCCACCCTGGCAGAATCGAGGAGCCGTGACAGACACCATAAGCGTGTGGCCTGGAGAGCCAAAAATATTCACTATCTGGCCTTTAAGAAAAAGCCCCTCCCCCCCGAACCCCTGTTCTAGGACATTCAGATATTTTCCAGATATTGGTACTTAGATAACCATGCAGACAACATCCTTGAACATTTGAGTTTAAAATTCTGATGCTACTTCCCTGTGGTATACAATCTTACTGATGGAATTAGTAGACTAGAGGAAACAAACAATCCTTGCAATGCTTGGTATTTCCCTGCATTTACCGTCATGTTGTGCAAAAGTCAGTGAATGCCCTAGTTTCAGGGCAATCAAATGAGCACTGAATGTCAGTGTGTAGAATGTCAGGGGTTAATGTGGGAAGCACAGAGCTGATACTTGAGGGCTTCTTTAATTTCGTTACGGTGAATATTTAGTGACCAGATTTATATTTTGGTGATGTTTTTACTTTCCCACAAGTCCAATGATGAAGTTATGCTTTAACGAGATCCCTGAACACCTTGGCTTATTGTGAAAATCTTCTTTTAGGGAAAAGGGATTCCTGGGAAGAGGAAAGGGGTTATTGTTCTAAGGGAACTGAATTTCCGTGGGGATCTCAATGTCAGAGGGGAGCTTCTCCCTGGCGTGGGTTAGCTTGTGGGGGGAAACTGCCGAGATTAGCATCTAGGAGCCAGCTGCTTTGGAAGTGTGGGGTTTCCCCCTCGCCTGTTTATTGTAACCCCCAGGGAAACTCATAAAGAAATTAACACAGCTCTGACCAAACCCCACCCCTGCCCCGCTGCAGCCTTCAGGTTGGGGCCCAAGGTTCCCAGAGAGCCCCGCTGGTCGACCAGGTGGCCGAGGGGTGGGCTGCTCTGTGCTGCTGGCTCCGGTGGGAGAAGGCTCTGGGCTGGAGCTCTGTGTGCCTTCTGTGTTCCCATGGCCTCTGAGAGCAGATAGACACTTTCTAAGAGGCTGACAATTCCGTGGCAGCCGACCAAGAGTCCTGAGGCGGAGGAGAAGCTAAGTTTCATGGTTTGTTTATGCTGCTTCTCAAGTTGACCAGGAGGACATTGTCGGATGTCACTCAGCCCTCAGCCCTCCACTCTGCCTGGACCCTGTGTGGCAGCCCCCTGCTTCCAGCCTGGATATGGGACAAAGGAAATTCCCTGGGAGTAGAGTTGTAAACAAAAGTGTATCTCAGGACAGACTAAGTCAGGAACCCTCATAACCATGGCCAGTGCAGCCCTTCATGATCTATCCTGGTGGATCTTCCCCTAGCCACACGTTAGAACCCCCTTGGGGACTTTTGAAAAAACACCGACATTTATTTGGGAGTCCTACCCCCACATGTTATAAGTTAATTGATCTGGGGTGGGACTGCATTACCTATTTTTCTCAAGGCTCCCCACAGACTTGATGAGCAGAGTAGAGACCATGGCCTCTGTGTAATTTTCCACCTCCTCCCCTCGGCCCCTCCACACCCACTGTATCCCCTCTTCCAGCCACATTGGTGTTCTCACCACCCCTTCCCACCTGACCCCCTCTTACTCACTCATGAGGACACACATCCAGTCAGATAACAGAAGTGAGTGTGGATTGAATGTGGCCTGGATTTCAGAGCCTGACATACCTGCATTCAGATCCTGACCCTAGCATTCAATGATCACCTGATTTGGGGCAAACTTCTGCATGCTTTCAACCTGTTTCCTTATCTGTATGCTGTTGTGAGCACTGTGGGTGATCTGTATAAGTCATGTTGGACTAAATATGAAGAATGTACTCTCAATAAATCATGGTTTTAAAAATATCTTTGATTATTATTACTAAAGTGTTGGGCCTTAAGAGGGAATCTAACCATTCGGACGGCTCTTTGAGTCCTCAGTGTACTTCTACAAAGAGTCTTTGAGCACTGCCAGCTTGTTGCCTCTTTAAAAATATTTATATGTGAACTCTATCCTTGATCATCTTTAGGGATATCAAATCTTTATTTTTAGAAGTTGGTTTGAATGTTAGAATAGCCAAAAATCTTTCAGAATCAGTTCTAAAAGAACTGAATCAGTGATTCACTGATTTAACAAGCATGAGTTGCATTCCAAGTGAAGAAACAAAACCAATTTCACAATTGGATTCTGCAATACCTGGGTGGATCTGAGTCTCAGATGTCAAGGACTAATCTAATGTTGATGGCGCCTTTGCAGACTGGGGATGTGCACCTATTGATTTGTTTAGTTAACAAGTGTCTCCCAATTTTTTGCAGAAGAAGGCTGGGGAGAGAGGGAAAGAGAGAGGGAGGAGGTGGGGATAGACACATACATAACAGAAAAAAACCTGATCTTATAAGGAACACATAGGACAATCAAAGGCATCACGAGAAGACTAACGACAATTAGCCTTAGGAATCAAAATGTGTTACGAGCCACTGTTTGGGACAGCAACCCTCAGTTAAATAAGCAAAGCTTTGAGCAGAGACTAGAGGTGATAGCTGACAACTGGCCCTCTCAGGTAAACCAAATAGTGACTCATCAGTGGGTGGACAGACTTAAGTTAGGACACAAACATGTAGATAGACCTGGTCACCCCAGAGCCAATGTTAACCACCAGCATCTAACAATCATAGGTCATAAGACCATTTTATGTGTATTTCCTGGACTTTCTGCCTCAAGCCATGGGTCTCCTTCAAAGTTAGAGCATTAACCTTGCCATCAGATGAGCCTGTGATGAGTCTGACTCATCACAGTCTGGCTGTGTGGTCTGGGGCAAGACCCTTGAGCTCAGTATGTGACCTGATGGAAGAATCCCTGGCTTCAGTCCCAGCTCCCCATCCAGCATTCTTTTTTTTACACAGTAACTGCCCCTCTGTTTCTGCTATAGTCTGGTCTCTGCCCCATTTCAAACAACTGCTAACTATGCTTGCATAAAGGCCACGCAAGTGGGCCAGTTGTCCAGCTGTCATCTTAACTCAGCCAGGCGTGGCAGCCATTCCAGCTCTGTATGCCTGGGTCATTGTGATTGTCCTGCTGAGCAGGGCTTGTGCAGCTCCCCCAGGTCGGGGGAGGAAGAAACATGGCTCCATGGACAGCATTAGCCAGAACATCAAAGTCGGGAGGCCCTCTCAGGTCCAGTTGTGTGACCTTGAATGATCCACATAACCTCTCTGAGTATCAATTTATCCTTAACCATACGGATGTGACAATGTCTGCCCCAACCAGGGGACAGGTGCCTCTGAGGGTCAGATGACACCTGCTGTTCTCCGATGTCAGTGCTAGAACAGTGTACTCTTCTGCCTGTCAGATGCTTAGTAGGAGGGATGGGCCCCTTGAGGCAGAAAACATGTCCTGTCCATCTTCACAACCCCATTCATTTGGGACGCCTGGGTCCAGAGTCTCTCCTGTTTCTTAACTTTCCTAAACCTCTTCTATTTTCATCAGAAAAGAGGGACAATAATGGTTCTAGGAGAATTAACCAAATATGTATGTATTATACTAGTATGGCACTCAGAGGTGTCAAGTATTCAGTGTACATTAATGGAATCATCACCACCATTATAACCATCATAATCACCATCATCATTACCCTTATCATCACCACCATCATCACCATCATCATCACCATTATCACTACCGTCATCACGATCAGCATCACCACTATCAGCATCATCTTCACTTTCACCACCATCACCATGATCATCACCATTATCAACATCACCACCATCACCACCATCAGCACCATTGTCTTCACCATCATCTTCACCACCATCATCATCTCCATTATCATCACCACCATCACCATGATCATCACCATTATCAGCATCACCACCATCGCCACCGTCACCTTCCCTAACTTCCACTATATATTCCCCATGTGCCAAGAACTGAACTAAGATTTTGTAAATAAGTGTAAAAACCACTTAGCCTCCCAACCCATACTGTGGGTACTGTGATCATTATTCCCTTTGTTCAGGGGAGCAAACTAGGGCACAGACAGAGTAACACTTGAGGCTGATCCAGGCAGAAAGTGGCAGAGGCAAGATTTGAACCAAGCATCTGGCCCCAGAGTCTGCATTCCAAACTCTCTTAACTAGGTTGAAAAGCTATTTAAAGCTAGTTGAAAACATGCCGTTGAATGCACTTAGGCATAAAAACTTTATTTACATGCCTGAATAAAATTAGAAGATTTCACACTTAATTTAGCACATTGGACCATTATGTTGGATAATCCAAATCAGCTCTTCTATTTGATCTTGCTTAAAACTCGTTGATGCTGTTATTACTATGACTAAAAATGAAGAGGAAACACTTCCTGTGTTGTCTTGTAGCCAGATCAGCTGACAGTTTTCTAATACCTATAATTATTAACTGGAAAATTAGTCCTAATCTCTGCAAAAGAAAGTTTCCAAGTAAGATCTTTATCAGCAAACACATTGTGGATAGGGTGATAAACAGCCTGGCTCACCCCAAATGCCTTTTGTGTTGTTTGCTTCTTAGGAACACTCACGATTTCCTCTGAAGTTGGGCATATTTGGTGGCTGGCACTCTTGGTTTTGTTTTCCCTTTCCACGGGTCAGCATTGCTTCCCTGGGCGAGAACGTGGGATTCAGAGCCACCGGGACATCTGGGGCCATGCCCTACCTATGAGGAGGCTGGTTTCTTCAGGCCCCGTGACCAGGCTCCCAGTGAAGATTCCAGAACAGTGACCACCATGCTGACTCATCTGCGGCCAGGTGCTTCCCCAGTAGGGTGTCCATCCTAAAGCCTTAAGTTGGAGATGGTCTGGGGAGAGGTGTCTTTTGCCCCCCTGTTGGGGGGTGGCAACCACAAATGCCAATGGCAGCGATATAGAATAGAAAGGATCTCTCCATCTTGCAATATTAAAAAATTATGAGTGGAAAGTTATTTACACAGAACTTGAAAATGCAGAGTGAGAAGACACTTTAGGCCCATGGAGTTTCAGATGGGATTGTGATCATTAATGAGAACACAGTCTCACAGGCCTCTGGGGGAGTGGGAACAGGAATCAGCCCATGAGTGGGGCATGTTTCTCCAAAGGTGACAGTCATCTAAGAAGGTGGAGAAACACTGCTGTGGGGACAAAGTCAGAGAGTTAGCGGAGAAGAAGAAAAACAGTTACTTTGCATTTATTCAATAAGTTATGTATTTTTGCCAAGTATACGAACATCACACCATGATGGTGTGATCACTCACCTAGAGTCAGACATCCTGGAGTGTGAAGTCAAGTAGGCTTTAGGAAGCAACAGGAAGAACAAAGCTAGTGGAAGTGATGGAATTCCAGCGGAGCTATTTCAAATCCTGAAAGATGATGCTATTAAAGTGCTGCACTCAATATGCCAGCAAATTTAGAAAACTCAGTAATAGCCACAGGACTAGAAAAGGTCAGCTTTCATTCCAATCCCAAAGAAGGGCAACGCCAAAGAATATTCAAACTACTGCACGATTGCACTCATTTCACATGCTAGCAAGGTAATGCTCAAAATCCTTCACACCAGGCTTCAAGAGTATGTGAACCGAGAACTTCCAGATATACAAGCCAGATTTAGAAAAGGCAGAGAGGAACCAGAGACCAAATTGCCAACATCTGCTGGATCATAGAAAAATCAAGAAAATTCCAAAAGAACATCTGCCTCATTGACTATGCTAAAGCCTTTGATTGTGTGGATCACAACAAATTGTGGAAAATTCTGAAAGAGACGGAAATACCAGACCACTTTACCTGCCTCCTGCGAAACCTGTATGCAGGTCAAGAAGCAACTGTTAGAACCAGACATGGAACAAAGGACTGGTTCAAAATTGGGAAAGAAGTATGTCAAGGCTGTATATTGTCACCCTGTTTATTTAACTTATATGCAGAATATATCACACAAAATGCCAGACTGAATGAAGCACAAGCTGGAATCAAGATTTCTGGGAGAAAAATCAATAACCTCAGCTATGCAGATGATACCAACCTTATGGCAGAAGGTGAAGAGGAACTAAAGATCTTCTTGCTGAAGGTGAAAGAGAAGAGTGAAAAAGCTGGCTTTAAACTCATTTCAAAAAACTAAGGTCATAGCATCTGGTCCCATCACTTCATGGCAAATAGATGGGGAAACAATGGAAACAGTGACAGACTTTGTTCTCTTGGGCTCCAAAATCACAGCAGATGGTGACTGCAGCCATGAAATTAAAAGATGCTTACCCCTTGGAAGGAAAGCTATGACAAACCTAGATAGCATATTAAAAAGCAGAGACATTGCTGACAAAGGTCCATATAGTCAAAGCTATGGTTTTCCCAGTAGTCATGCATGGATGTGAGAGCTAGACAATAAAAACTGCTGAGTGCCAAAGAATTGATGCTTTCAAACTGTGATGCTGGAGAAGACTCTTGAGAGTCCCTTGGACAGCAAGGAGATTAAACTAGTCCATCCTAAAGGAAAATTAACCCTGAATATTCACTGGAAGGACTGATGCTGAAGCTGAAGCTCCAGTACTTTGCCACCTGATGCGAAGATCTGACTCATTGGCAAGGACCTTGATGCTGGGAAAGAATGAAGGCAGGAGGAGAAGGGGACAACAGAGAACGAGATGGTTGACTGGCATCACCAACTTAACGGACACAAGTTTGAGCAAAGTCCGGGAAACAGTGAAGGACAGGGAAGCCTGGCATGCTGCAGTCCATGGGGTCGCAAAGAGTCAGACACGACTGAGAGAACAGCAATAACAAATACAAACATTGCACCCGCTGGTTGCTCAGCGCTGAGCATGAACTCGTCTGAACTCAGGGAACAACAGCTCTGATTTAGGAGGTGAGTTAGGATACTAGAAAGACATGGCTGGGGTGGGGGCCCATCTTAGCCAAGACCCACAGCTGCCCACGGAGGCCTGATCTTCCTTGAGACCGATGGTCCCATCACAAAGAGCTGTCAGCATCTGATTTCCTGAGAAAGATCATAGCTGCTGATGAACCCCTGATGGACAAGATACTTCTCAGAAGCAGCATTGCATCGCCTATCTCCTCTGCTGTTGCGCACATTCCCGCAGCATGCCAGCCACCCTTGCTTTTGGTGTGTCCTCTGCAAGGCTTTCCCCTCCAGCGATGGTGCATCTATTTATAGCTTTCCGTGGAGTAAGAGGGAAAGGAGCAATCTCCCGGGTTCTACCACTTGGGAGACATTTCCTCCGTTACTGTTCTCTGAGGTACATGGCAGTGAGGGGCACACCCACACGGTAGGGTCACACACACACAGCTTCTGCAACTAGACACTGTGGATGGACACCATGCCCTAGCATGCCATGTGGAATTTGGGCCCGGGGTTGCCAAATGTACTCATTTTTTAAAAGGTGAAGTATTTTTTGATAATGGAAAACTCTCCCATTTCTAAAACCCTTGTGTGTGCTTAGTCACTCAGCTGTGTCCATTGCCTTGTGGCTCCATGGGTTTGACTGTAGCCCGCCAGGCTCCTCTGTCCATGGGATTTTCCAGGCGAGAGCACTGGAGTGGGTTGTCATGCCCTCCTCCAGGGGATCTTCTCAACCCAGGGATCAAACCCAGGTCTCCCGCATTGCAGGCAGATTCTTTACCATCTGAGCCACCAGGGAAGCCCTCCTAAAACCCTTCAGTTTCCCAAAATGCATAAGCTCGGTTGAATTCTGTCTAAAAAAACGTGAGTAGAGGAGTAGCATACCAAAGGGCAGGTCTGCACAATGGTGAAGAAATGAAAGGCAAAGGCCGAGGCACACGCCAGATGAAAGGAGACTCAGGAGACCTCACCCTGAACGCACTGCGTGGTCCCAGGAGATCTGAACATGAAAGTTTCCTAAGGCTCTGTGACCACGTGGGTGTGTAGGATAATGTCCCTGTTCCTAAAGGACCAGTGTTGTGGCACTCAGGGGCAAAAAGGGACACAGCCACCACAAGTTACTTCCAAAGAGTTCAGCAAAAATAAACGAGTAACGATCATGATGTTGACCGTAAGAGAAGCGGTGAAACACCAAATTTGCTAAATATTGACAATGGGTGACAGGCATATGGAAGTTCACTGTAATATCTGGCAATTTTTCTATGGCTGGCCCCAACAATTTTTTTCAAAATAAAGACTTCAGTGGAAATAAACAGAAGAGGAAACACAAGGCTGAGTGAGCCACACCAAGCTCTCTCATGGTCTGCTTTTCATCATGGACCCCCAGACAGAGGCTCCCCCCCAGCAATAAAACACCCACTGTGATGAGGGGCTCAGGTCATTCAAGGCTGCGGAGGGCCAGCTGCACCATGGGAGGAGCAAGGTCCCTGCCCTCATGGGGTTTGTCCTGGATGCATTCAGGTAGCAACCTGCATAAAATGACAGACTGCGCTAACGCTGTGAAGAAAGCAAAGTGGCAGCCACATGATGAGAGGCTGTGCCTGAGCTTGACCCCCGAGGGCATGCCAGCTTTGGATGGGGAGGTCAGGGAGCTGGGGAGAAGCCCAGCCCTGAGGGAGCTTGGGAAGGGTGTTTCAGGCAGCAGGATGGACGATGGATGCGAGACAGTCCCGAGGTGGTGGCCAGCACAACATGGGGAGGAAGCCACGGCCCACACGCCCGGGCCAGTGAGCAGGATGAGGCCTGGGGGCCATGGGGACTGTATTCTGAGAGTGACTCCAGACCACTGAAGCGTGCGACGTGCCTGACTCTGACCCTCTCTCCTTCCACGGTGGTTTTGGGAGTCCATGGCTGATGATCAGAGTAGGAACAGGATGCTTTACATCTCATTGCCGTGTCAACACCGCGCTTGGCACTCTGCATCTCTCTATCTCATCAACTGAATCCTCACATGGGCCCAATTAAGAAGGTGGGACTATTATCCCCATTTTACAGATGAGAAAACTGAGACATCAAAGCAAAAAGGGCCCCTGTGGAGACAAGCTCTGTTCTGCGTTGAACTGTGTCCCCTGGAAAGGTACATTCATGTCCTGACCCCCAGAAGCTGTGAGCGTGACTTTATCTGGAAATTGGACCAATGGCTGGTGTCCTGAAAAACGGGGCCATTTGGACGCAGACTTACGCATGGGGAAGATGCACACGTGAAGCAGAGGCAGAGAGAGACTGGAGCGATACAGTCACGAGCTGAGGAGTCCGAGGGTGCCAGTTGCACAGGAAGGCAGAGAGAGGGTCCACCTCTGGAGCCCTCAGAGGGGTTGCAGCCTGCCGACACCTTGACCCTGGGCTTCTGGCCTCCAGACTGAGAGACTAAACCTCTGTGAAGCCGGAGGTGTGGGGCACTTATTTAGGACAGCAACCTTACACCAGCTCGTAGGAAGAGTTAGACTCTGCATGGATGCACACCAGACAGGAGGCTGGTGGCATTGAAGGGGCGCCTGACCTCATTTCGGAAGCGATTGCACATTATCTGTGAGGCTTCCCAGTAGTCATCATCCCCCCCAGCCCCCAGAGCTGTCAGACGGATGTCCTCCGGACCCTCCTGTCCCACAGTGAGAAGGAACAGAGGCCTTGCGGTCACCAGGCCCTCCCTTCCTTCCTCTCCTTGGAGGCACAACTGCATGAATTCCAAGCTGGGGGCCACATCTGAGTTCCTCCAGCTGGACCTGTTCTGATAGACAGTCAGCCACAGCAGGGCTGCTTTGCAGACCCTGTGCCTGTGGGTTGGGGGTCGGGGGCAGCACCAGCCTCCCTAAGGTGAGGGCTGCAGCCCTGCCCCCATGCCAGAACAGATCAGCACTTCAGCGGTCCAAATCTTGGTCCTGAAACCCGATAACCCACCGGGGCAGCCAGAGGCCAGGAGAACTCCCGGCCTCATGAAATATGCATGGGAGAAACAAAGGAGACTCTCTGTGAAGGCCCGGCGCCTCCCTGGAGGAAGGGGCAAAGGGACAGAGGAGAAGGGCGGCCTCTGAGGCTGCATGGGAGACTGCGGACCCATGCCTTCGTTCCTGTCCCCTGATGGAGGACCCCGCTTCCAGAATCTGGGACTTCCAATGGGGAGCGTGTCTCTGTAAACAGGCCTGTGAACCCTCGAGCTTCTCTGCACGACCAGCCGGCCCCATGGGACCCTGAGCTTGGTGGTTTCCACTTGGGAGTAAATGAGCCCTTTGATTTCCCTCACGAGGTGTGCCAGGAGGAGAGATTTCAGTCCAACATCCAAGCCAGGGGATGGCCTGCTTTTTGTATAACAGTAGTGGCTGTTTAGAGAACGGAGCGGTAGTTCAACTTTCAAGTCTCAGCCAGAAATTACACATAAACAAACTGTCGTGACGGCACCAATGAGTCCCAGATGCAGCCAGGTAGAGGGTGGGGGTTCCTCCAGGCTGCCTGGGAACGGGGAACGGTGGACCAAGCCGTGGAGCAAGCAGTGGGCGCTCTGTCAACACAGGCCTGTGCGTGGACATCGCAGTCTTGGGACCTGAACCCAGGCCAGAACCCCGCTCTGGTGGGCATGTGGGGTCGCGGAGGGCCTCTGCAGCGAGTACGGAAGTCTTGTTGCTCGTGGACTAAGCATTAGACTAAATACGCTGTGGTCTGAGGTCTGCGGCCATCACCGGTGTGAAGGATGCATCCAGCCTGGATTCCGAGTCAGACAGAGACACAGAGAGCAACGCCGGTTACGATCAGAGGACAAGACAGTGCGGATCTGGCAGAAGGACGCGTCCCTTGCCCCTCAGCCCAGCGTCAGCCTATGGAGTGGTTGTAACACCCGTCAGCATCGGCAGCATGTCCCACGTGCCAGGAGCTAACCAATCTGCATCCAGTTTTCTAGTTACTTCTCCCAGCATCTCACCAGGTGGCCCTGTTGTTCCCGTTCTACCTCTGTGCTAGCTAAGGCGGATCGAGGTTCAGTAACTGGCAGAGTCCCACGGACGGAAGCAGAGGGACAGGGAGCAGGCCGCCCGGTGGCCTGACTCTCAGGCAGCTTGTCCTCTGTGCTGAACACTGATCTCTCTTAGTGGCCCTGTGCTTCCAATAACCAGTCTGCTCAGAGATTTCACTAAACATCGCAAAGTTATGCCTTGATCCGGTGGAGCACTTATTGAGTAGCTACTATCTGTAGGGTCTTCCCTTGTAGCTCAGTGATTAAGAACCTGCCTGCCAATGCAGAGGACACAGGTTTGGTCCTTCGTGCTGTGGGGCAACTAAACCCATGAGCCACAGCAAGAGAAGCCCCTGCAGTGAGAAGCCCGTGCACTGCAAGGAAGAGCAGACCCTGCCCCCGACAACTAGAGGAAGCCCACAGAAGGAAGACTCGGCACAGACAAAAATAAATAAATTTTAAAAAATAAATCTTAGCACGCTAGGAAAATAGCAACAGGATGGGGGTTCAGAGGGCTGGGGAGGGCATGCCTGTGGATCTATCCTGTGCCTGCTCTTTGCCTGAAGTTGAGGGCTAACGTGAACAGTGTGAGGGTCGTGCAGATAAGAAGTCACGGCTCTGCACAGGACCAGCATGGCACGCACAGCCATGGGGAGAGCTGCGAGGGAGGTGAGAACAGGGATGTGGCAGCAGGGGGTGTCCAGTCAGCTCCCAGGCAGTCTCGGGGGCTCAGCGTGGGACAGCCAGGCACACAGCTCCTGCTGCCATTGCCACGCCTCTGCTGTCTCCATGGCTTACCCTGGGTCAGCCCCTGCTCAAGGCCTCATGGGCTTAGTTCCTTGGATCATCAGGGCACCTCCAAGCTGAAGAAACAGAGGCTCAGAGAGGTCCAACCCCCTGCCTCGGGTCCCACGGGGAGTAAACGCCTGATGCCAGGTTCCTGCCCCATCCAATCCCCTGTTCTGAGACACTCCTGAGGGAAGAAACCACTGCTTTTCTGCTATCTGCTGTAGACCTAGCGTAGCTCTGTACACAGATCAGATGCTCACGAAACATGTGATGAGTGACTGGATGGGTTAGTGCATTTTACAGCTGTACGCTCTGTGCTTGTGTTCCACATCCATTTTCTCTCTGTGTTTTCTCTGCCCTGTGTCTCCCCCTCCTCTATCTACATGCTGGGAGACTGAGACGTTCAGAGACGCGCCCAGGTGGCAGATGTATGGCCGGCTCGACTTCCGCTGAAGGACAAGCTGCCTTTCCTCCCAGCTGCGTCCCTCGCCCTGCCTGACACGAGGGTGTTTGCAGCAACATGGCACCTGGGCTTCCTTCTTCTCTAGCCCCAAGCCACCCGCCCTCGGGACGCAAGCAGCTGGATCACCCACAGGCCCAAAGCCTTGGCTAGGCGGACGGTCAGGTCTCTTGCCAGCCCCAGGCTAGGTGGCCTCACCGTGCAATTCTTAGAGGCCGCAGAAAGACACCCAAACTCAAATCCAACTAGCGGCAGATTGCAAGTCCCTTCAGACTGGGAAGGCATGGAAAGGTGCGACCTTCACCAGAGGCTCTGAGGCCTGAGGCCTCGCCTGCCCTGGGGGCAGTCCTCCAGGCTGAGCCAGCTCTGAGTCCAGGGTGTCAGCGGGCTATCTGACACTTCTCCAGACCCCTCAAAGGGGAGGAGGCGCACTCCCTCCCCCAGTTTTCCAGAGAGACTCTGGCACCCTTCCCTCCATCCTGCCCAGAACCGCCGGAGCCAGCATCTTCACCTCCACAGCCTGGGCCTTCTCAGCTACACGCAGAGCTCCATTGACTTCAAGGCCAGAGCAGAGAGGACATGGCGCCCACTGACGTGGAAGCTGTCTGGGTGTGAGGCCGGCACTTGCAGCCCAACCCTGACAACAGGGCCAAGCATCCATCTCAGCTGGAGGTGGGGGAGGTGGAGTGGAGGGGACCCCTTGAAAATGAAAACCTGGTCGGGCTACCCTCGTGTGAAGGTGGGCTCCCAAAGTTCAGGGGAGCCCCAAGCAGGACCTCTTGGGTTCAGGAATTGTCTTCAGAGCGAGGATGCCCTGAGGGCTGAGGGTAGCAGGACCACCCAGGCCCGTCGAAGTCTAAGGAAACTGGGAGGACATCGCACGCCCCTGTGAGGACGAGTTCCTCTGCGGCAGCTGCTGCGGGGCCGGAAGTGCAGCTGGAGTGGACCGGACCCCAGAACTTGGGCCAGGGCTGCAAAGGGCTGGTTCCCTGCCTGGTGGCCTGAATATGGCGGAACCAGGGCTAGAAGGGGCAGCTTCTCTCCTTCTCCTTTTGTGAGCCACTTCCCCGGTAGGACCTAGCCATAGAGTCTCTCACTCACTCACACACTCAGCAAACGTGCCACGGCCTCCTTGTGGGCCAGCCCCGAGTCCACCCACAAGACAGAGGATTTACAGGATTTAGTCTGATGGGGGATACGGACCCGCAAACCAACAATCATGACATAAGGACAGCGAGTACTAACAACCCAAGGCACACGCCTGCGTTTAAAAAGCTCCTCAGACGATCTAAAGTAAAGGCAGGTGTGAGACCACATGACCCTGGCGAATCGTACTCCCACTCTGGCTCCCCAGTAAACGTCATCTCTGTGAATGCAGAAGATGTCACCTCTCTTCTGACCCTCATCTCCACTTAAAGTCCCCACACTTGGGATGGCTTTATCGAGACATGCTTCTGGAACCTGAATCTGCCTTCTGCCCTTGCACCCAGCACTACGGTTGTGGCCACGCCTATGCTAGTTCTCCAGTCCCCACCCCCTGCACCCCACCGCACTGAGGGGCTGATGCGCTGACGTCACCACTCTGGCCCGGCCGTGGGTCAGCGTGCTCCACCAGGTCCATCTTGACTCACCACAGAGCAGATCCTTGAGAGCGCCCACTTTGAATTAAGCGGTGACCGCACGCCACCCGAAGAGGGTGAGGTCTTTTTGTGTAAATTCAACTGAGGTTTCCAAAGGAAGCCCGATGGGGTGCTCAAGCTGGATCTTGGCCAGCACCCCGAGCTTCTCACACCCCTCACCCCTCTCCAGCCAGAGCTCACTGCCACCTGCGCTGCTTAATGTGAGCACCAGGATTCCCCTCCTGCACAGAAGCTCTGAGCGTCACTTAGGACTCCTTAGCCTGCCTTTCCAAACCAACACAGCTCAGCAAACGGTCGCAGCCTCTAGACGGCTTCCTTTCAGCCCCACGGTACATGTACTTCACATCCATCTCCACATGCCCTTTCTCTCGGCAGACTGGCTAGTCTCCTCCTTCACGGAGGAGATCCCAGGGAGCTAACCTGCCCACTTGGCCACCTCTTCTCCCTCCCTCCCGCCCTCTCGCCTCCTTCCTTCCCTTTTCTTTCTCTTTTAGTCTTCTTTCTCCCTTTATTCTCAGCACAAGAAGCCAGATGGCTCCCCAGAATAAGGGTTCATTTTTGGAAGACTGTGGTCCTTGCAGGCTCCTCTGAGCACTCAGTGCCGGCTCACACTGGGCTGCACGCAACGCCTGGGGACTGGACGTGAAATGCCAGGTGGTTGAGTCCAAGGCTGGGGTGTGTGTGAGCAAGGGTTCTTTCCCATCAGCCACCTGTAACTCATAGGGTCTGTGTGGGGGTTTCCTGGTCAGGCTATTTATCATACAACCACCCAGCACACTCCAGTCTCAGGGATGGGACTGGAATTTTGCCACATCAAGGAACCTCCTATTTACTGTGGTGCTGACTGCTATTTTATCCGGGTCAATGCTGGGCCATGAGTCCTTTACATCCTTCAGCAAGAAGTCTTCCAGGATTAGTGCCATCATCCCCACTTGACAGATAGAGACTGGACACCAGAGAAGGCTGCTCAGGGACCACCTGCCCCCAACGCTCTTGCTTTGCAAACTGAGACCAGAAAGGCGTGGTGACTTGTCCTGAGTCCTAGGCGCCAGCAGACCTGGAAGCCGTTGAGTCAGACCTCCTTCCATCATCTTGCATCAGTTTCAACCTCCCCATCCTGGGATGGAGGCAGGGGACATGAAACTCCAAACTCCGGGGTTCAGAGGAGGGACTGAGTACCAGATGGACCAAGTACTGGTAGGGCTCCCGCGGTGGCTCTGCCAGCCCTCCCACAGCACGAGCATCAGATAGACCTGCAACCCCGAGCTGGGCCAGCAGAGCCCAGGCACAAACCACAATGCCTGACTGCCGGTCAGGAGTCCTTTCTTCATTTCTTGTACCCTCACAACCCATCTCTTTTCGCCTTTCAAGGATGCGTAAAGGATAAAATGAGAGACCCTGACACAGGATCACAGGTTCAAATGCCTACAGCAGCCAGGCATGTGCTTTAAATGACCAGAGTTTGGGCTGGGCACAAGACACCAGGGGGTGGTGGGGGCTGGGGCACGTAGACAAGCACAGACTCGTCCACAGGGCACGCATAGTCCCCCCAAACCCAGGCAATCGCTGCCACATCCAACTAGAGCTGGGTTTTCCAAATTGTCAAGAAAAGCCAGAGAGTTAGGTTTTCAAAAAAGATATTCTGTTTCTAAGCATTTATGAAGCAGTTTTCAAAGATTTAAATATGTCTACTAACAGATTCAGCCCTCAAGCTACTGCTTACACCCTCTGCTTCAGAGTATTAAAATCCCTCTGCACAGGTGTCACTGTGTCCCTGAGCCGTGTGCCAGGCCCAAGAGGCCTGCTCTATCATGGCCAAGAACAGCAGAAGGAGCCTCTGACCGAAACGACAACCAACATCAACTGCTAGAAACGAGGCATGTCTGTGCAACCTGCCGCCCGCCTTCACGTCTGCGCTCTGCAGGGCTATTAGCAGCTGGGCTTCAAAGCGTGATGAGGGCAGCAGGCAGAGGCCTGCACAGTGTCGCCGTTTTCATCCTGTCATTAATGAGAGTCGGTTTACATGAGCACCAAGTGCTGATAAGGGTGTCTGAGGCCCATCACTGTAACTGCTCCATAGAGCAGACAATTTATTGGACAGCCCAGGCCAGCCCATTAGTCATGGACTATTAGAAGATGTTTCAGATGTTTTCAAACCATCTTCTGAGCCCCGTCAGACATGAACTTCACACAGGTAATATCAGGGCGAGTGGGACCCGAGGGTCGCCCGGCAGCCACTGCAACCATTTCCATCCACCCACCTGCATGGGTTTTTCGAGGCTTGGTGCCTGGGGTCCGGAGACCTGTGGGTGCGTTCAGGACAATGTCTAACCAGCTGTGGAAGCGTGAGGAATTCCAGGGCCCCTCCAGGCTTCAGCACGTTTCTCTGTAGACAGGCGCATCATACAGGGGACTGTGGCAGCGAGGCTGAGGTGACCTGCATCTGGGCATGCTTGGGACTCTCCTGGTCTCATCACTGAAAGGCCCACGTCTCCGGAAACGTCGAGGTCCCAGGCACACCCACCTGGGTGTGAGGCTCAGCCGCCTCACCTGCAGCTCTGACTGTTAAACGCCCACCAGACCAAGGAACATGAGGGTCCCTCTCATTCTCACAGCTCAGCAGTAAACACACTTCAGGAGCAGCCTGGTCCTAACAGGTTAATGATGCTGGGTGTGGGGCCAGTATTTTGTCTTCCAATCTGTCCTTCGGCAACATGGTCAACTGAACGCAGATTTCTGGGTTCAAATCCCAGCTCCACCGCCAACTAGTTCTATGGCCCTGAGGAAGGGCTGAGCCCCACCCCCACCCCCCGCACCCCGGGCCTGTTTCCCCTCTGTGATATGGGGGCGGCACCACCCACCCTAGGGTTGGAGGGAGGGTCTGGGGAAGGGCTGCAGGACCTAAGGGGCCTAGGAACTAGAGGGGGAGCTGCAAGGACCCATGGCCAGAACAAACGTGGGGGGCTCAGACCCGTCCTTAACACCTGCTCAGGTACAGCAGGCACCCCCCCAACAACACACACACTATAACAAGCTCAACTGGGCCCCAGTCCTGTCTGAGAGGTGGGTGCCATCGCAGGGCTTTGCCCCTCCTTGCTTCTGTCTGTCCCTCCACCACCTCCCCAGCCAGAGGGAGCAGGTGGTGCAGGAGCTGTAAAAGAAGGGGTGGTAGGGGGAAGCAACTTCTTGGTGAGCCCAAGCTCCAGCTACCAGCCTCCTCCTATGCAGGTCAGCCCCAGGCTCGGGCTCCATGGCAGCGTCCCCGGACCCAGACGGGCAGGGCGGGCCGCAGGTGAGCCCGAGGGGTCACCCCCACGACTGAGTGGTTTCTTACGACACCCCTGTGGGCCCCTCCCTGTAACATCACAGCGAGCCTTTGTGCAGAAGGAAAAACAAAACCAGGGGCTTGATTCAGCTCTGGGTATGCACACAGGTTGAGATTTTCTAAATGACAGCACCTGTTAATTGTCTGGTTAGGTATGACCTATTAAACATTTACCGCCCATTTCCTGTACACGTCTGGTGAGGCCGGCAGGAAATTTAGAACAAATTAAACAGCAGCTGCGATCCCTCATGCTTTAATGATCCGTCCATGACTCTGTGCGGTATTGTAAAATATTAGGGGCAGGTCTATTAGGGACAGGAGGGTTTCATCAAGGAAGCCTCCACCTCCTCATCCTCCTGCCAGCCAGGCCCCATAAAGTTAAATTGGCCAGGGCGCATCTCCACCTCCGCCCCCCCGCACCGCCAAACACGTTTCAGGGGAGGCTTTTTCATCTGCACGCCCCACTCGCCCGCCTCTCGGTCCCCCACCCCCTCCCAACCGTTCCCACACGGTTTCACATGTGGTCCGAGAGGGGCACTTCCTGCCGTTATAAAAAGCAAAACCAAGACCCCAGCAAAACAGGCTGTGCACAGAACACCCAAGTTGACAGTGTGAGAGAGAAGGCCTAATCCATTCCATATGACAAACAGCAGTGGCCCGCAGGGGAGGCCCAGCCCTGCGGAGAATTCACAACAGCCCCTCCTCCGCCCCTGCCTGCCTTCCCAACCCCAGTCCCCGACTCCTTCCTCAAGTGGACCCTTCAAACAGGAGAAAAATATTCGTCGGAGCACGCCCCTAACTTTAAACTGATCGTGTTTGGGTTTAATAGCCTACTATGCATTGTTCTTTCTTCACTTTGAAAATAAACTTTAGGAAGCATTAATGCAAATACAATATAAACACGCTCATTCCTAAATTTTCGCATCTCCCCAGTGTGTTTGGGCTTGCGCTTTAAGATCAAGGCTTAGCCTGATGTAAGAACCAGATGGATCTTTAAAGTGGAAGCTTTGCAACTCTCTCCATGTAAATAGACAGCTGTCCAGAGGATGTGAGGGGTGAAAGTGTCCCCAAGAATACGGGCATTAGCGACCACTTCCATTGTCCTTCTGGGAACAGTGGAACGGAAAGGGTCTGTCCAAGTTCTCTCTGGTCATTCTGCTGAAAAAGGACAGACATGGCTTCAGTTGTGGGAGAAGGTGTCGTTACAGAGGTTTGGGTTTTAAGCCTTAATTTAAAGAACAGGTTTCTGTGCCAGCTGAACTTTTCTCGATGCCTTCACATTTCTGCAGACAACCTTTGATGCTGGGTGGCGGACAAACTCGCTCAGTCCCACACCAGCAGCTCACCCAGTGTACCAAGCCTTAACCTGCTTATCAGCAGCCAAATAGAACATGTCTACTTCCTGTTTCCTACTTCCTGCTTCCTGCCCCTCAGTTCCATAAACGACTCTCCTTCAGAGGCGGTAAAAATGGAAAGGATGAGATGAAAGGGTCCGTCAAAAGATTTACGCCAGCCCATAAAAGTCTCCTCCGTGTTCCGTAGACTAAACTGTCAGTCCCGCTTTCACGGAAACTTTTATTGAGTAGTCAATCTGAATTTTGTCTATAATTCCATTAAAACCTACAAGGCCGTTTGTGGCTTGGTTGTTCTGGATGACTTGACAAATTAGTCTAGTAAATTTTGGGTGTCTTAAGTACTAAATTAGGTCATTTGTTTAATGAGCCAATCCACTGCCCAGAGTTTGACCCCGGCCCACGAGGGGGAGTTCACGTGGAGTTCCAAGGCGGGAGCGCAGGTCCCTCATTTGTCTTCTGCTTCTAGAGAAAGTGCTCCCAAGTCAGGGCTGGACAAGGAATTCCAATGATTAGTGAAGAAAACTCCTTTGCCCTGGCCCTTCTCCCTCCCACCCTCCTCCTCCAGGATTGCTGTCACCGCTGCCGTCACCACCTGCATCATCTCACCTGGCCCTCCCGATGACCCCACAATGGAGAGGGGGTGCCATTGCTGTCTCCTCTTTCAAATGAGAAAGGAAATCTCGGAAATGCTCCTTTCCCCAAGGGCGCATTCAATGTCTCACCCTCGATCAGCCCTTGAGTCTTTCAATAAGCACTAAGCACCCACGAGGTGGGGCTTCCCCACCGGCTCAGCAATGAAGAACCCACTTGCAATACAGGAGTTGCAGGAGATGCAGGTTCGACCCCTGGGTTGGGAAGATTCCCCTGCAGAAGGGCATGGCAACCCACTCCAGTATTTTTGTGGAGAATCCCATGGACAGAGGAGCCTGGTGGGCTATAGTCCTTGGGGTCGCAAAGAATTGGACACGACTAAAGTGACTTAGCGCACACACACATCTACCAGGTGACAAGCCTGGGCTTCCAGAACTGATTAAGTGATGGTCATGGCTTTCAAGAGCTTCATCATTTGGTTGAATAGTATGCATATCAATAAATGTAATATAATTCTAGAACTTATGGTTACCAGGGGAGAAGGACGGCAGGAAGGGATAGATTGGGAGTTTGGTACTGACGTGTACACACTGTTATATTCTAAATGGATAGCCAAAAAGGACTTACGGGATAGCATGGGAAACTCTGCTCAATGTTATGTGGCAGCCTGGGTAGGAAGGGAGTTCGGGGGAGAATGGATGCATGTACACGTATGGCTGAGTCCCTTTGCTGTGTCCACCTGAAACTATGACAACATTGTCAACAGCTATATTCCAATATAAAATAAAAAGTTTAAAAAATAAAATACATAAGTGCAATATAATTCTATAGTTTCCACAATTCAGGTGGACCGAAGGTGCCCATGGGGCACAAAGATGTTAGCCACTGCCTTTGTCTCTAAGACGTTTCCTGAATTATGCACACGGATTCCAGCCTCTTCAGTGGCATCCACCCACCAGCATGGCATCTGCTCACGAGTTCACGTGTGTGAACTTGTCACCTTCCAGCCACCAGGAGCTCCCTTAGCTGGTTCTGTGTGTATACCGTATGAAGAGACTAGTGTCCACAGTCATGACTCAGAAGGACATCCAAGCCCCAACTGCTGCGTCAGCTGGCCACCACGTCTTGCTGGGTAGGGGGACTGCGTCGCTGAGACATTTTAATACAACCGAGAGCTCCTTCAGGGCACAACTGGGACATTTTCATTCCTGACCAACAATGCTAAACATAGGACACAGAATGTAGCAGGTTCTCACTAAATGTGGATTTGAAAAGCTTTGATTTATCCGAGTTATCTCAACATTAGTTATCAATGTGGGTTCTATGCAGTAACTCTGACAACCAAACCATTTGATTTAGTGGAGTCATTTTTTCTTGTAGCCCAAATGGGATGACACAAGCTTGCTGTAGAGTTCTCCAGTGATGACCATCTTCCCTCAAGAATCAACCTTAGGTTTAGACACACATAGAACTTTCATTTAGCAAGACAAGAGTGTGGAGGCCACCTTCTGTTTTATTTTATCCAATATTCTCCCACACTTGACAGCTTTCCATTTCTTGTCTGCCTTGCTCTGAGCAGTTAAGGACTGGTCATCATGGGTCTGCCAAGTAATCAACCCACCACCCACACTTCTCTGTGGCAATATTTTATTATTTTGCAAAGGGCTTTTGAGATAGCTAACTGGGAAGAGGGGCTTCTGGGGGGGGAGTGGCATGCTCAGGACCCTTAGGAAGGGTTGTCACGTGTGTGTGACAACTGCAGTGTGACTGTCAAAGTGACAGCACCCAGTGTCTGCCTTCACAAACCCTCACCCCAGGACAGGTGGGAGTTCCCTCTTCTGCCCTCTGCCTAAATATACATGGACAGGGTCAGAGGCCAAACTGGAGGTTTAGGTGTTTAGGAGAAACAAGAACTGATGAATAATTGCCTCTCATCCTTAGATCATGGGTGGTAACAATGCCAATGAAATTGTTGGCTTCAACTTTTTGCATTTGGTGCAAGTATATAAAAGTTCAAATCAGACACACACATAAAGAGATGTTCACATGTGTGTGCATACACATGGACATGTACCTTGAAAATAACACCCGAAGGAGAGACAACCCTCAACCAGGGTCTAAAAGAGACTCTGAAGTTGTCTAACTCTGTCTTCGATGTCACCATTCTGCCCCAGCCCCGTCTCTACAGAGGCATCTCTTCTCTGCACTCCCTGGGGAGAACCGTCGCCCAAACCGGGCTGTAAGTGGGCTGAGGAAAAGGCCTGTGCTTTTTCCTGAATTTTAACTCAAGTGTTAAAAATATACAGTAAAGTGTGCAAACGCTGAATGAATTTTTAAGTAGGTAAACCCTCGTGTAGCTACCATCCAGATCAAGATACGGAGTATTGCCACAGCAGAAGGCTCTCCTGTGCTGCTTCCCCACCAACATCTCCAAAGGCGCCCCATGCACCATGGAGACTGTCAGTGCTGCCTGATCTGCAGGCTCAGGGGAGCGGAGCCCCACAGGGCGTATTCTTGTGTACTTCCTTCCCTGGTTGCTGGCTTGTGAGACCGCTCACATGTGTGCAGACTTCTGTTCTTTCCTACTGCTGTGGAATCATTTCTGTGGATGAGCTTTAGTTTATTAATCCGCAACTGAGGCACACTTGGTTTTTTCTCACTCACAGTTTTTCTGAATAAAGCTGCTGTAAGCATTCTTGTCCTGCGTGTGTCTTTGGTGGGTGCACAGATTCATTTCTCCTGGGAGTACGTGTCAGGTCATAGAATAGGCGGATGCTTAGTTTTAAAGGTACTGCCACCCAGTTTTCCAAGGTATCTGATGACAATGCATCCACAGCTGGTTTTAACCCTTTAGTCCCTTGGGTTTAAAGCCACATCTTTCTTTTCAAAGGCTCCTTGATGCCTATTTGTAAACATCTGCTGAACATCCCAGGTGACCTCCATATGAGCCTCCCTCATCTCTGCCAGCCGCCCACTGAAATGAGCAGAACACAACGCTCTGGGAAAGTGGCTCCCTTCACAGCAGGGTGATATTTCAGATGCTCTGCTTCCCCTCAACCCTGCCTCTGCAGAGGGCAGCAGCCATCATGTCCTCTGCCCTCCAAGGTTGTCTTGGGATAAAACGTGGTGATGTCTGTACGGCAAGCAGCACAGTAAATGCCCCATACAAGCCAGTGTTGGTGTTGGCATGAAAACACCAGTAAAGCAGGTATTGCCAGCTTGATCGCTATCTGGCATGGCAAGTGCTCCGTAATGCTTACTACCCACCCCCTGAATTCTGGGCTCCATGTCGCTGCCCGGAGTCTCTTATTCTTGTCCAGCTCCGTGGATGCCGAGAGTTAGTGAGAACACTGCTCCTGTCCACGGCTGGGAGGAGCCATCGTGGGCCCCGTCACTCTTCTCCAAAGCCCAAGAGGAGCCCTGGGGAGCAGCCCAGGCCCAGAGCCCCCCACCCCCACCCCGATGCTGCCGGCTCAAATCTCAAGCCTGATTCTGAGGGCCAAGTTGAGTGCATAGAGGAGGATGTTTTCCTTCGGCAGGGGAAGGCCCCTCGCCATCACCTCTTCCCACCCCCTGAACAAAAGCACCGTTCTCCACACTGCACTCTGCCCCTGTGCAGGGGGGGCCTGGCTTCCTTTGCCACGAAGCCTGTCAGGTTTCCATTAGGCCAGGGAAACACCACAGGAAATGAGTCAAAGAAAGGAAGGCTGTGATTTTTTTTTTTTTAATTTCAAATACCAGATTTTTTTTTTTTTTTAAATGACGGTGTCCTGGCTGTGCCAGGTCGAGGAGGAATGTGGAAAATGTGCAGCTTGAAGTGTCTGAAGGGCAGCTGGATCCTCCAATTGTTTCTAATAAAAACCCATGGGAAGCTTTCCGCGGCCCCTGGGAAGACAGTGCACCCGCTGGAGGCCTTGGGCGCCAGGGGCCTGGGCAAGGTTTGGGCTTCTCCAACCTCCATCTCCTGGCCAGACCACGAGGTGCCAGCCACCCTCCCTGCCTCTGAAGGGCTGTCGTGGCTACTTAAATGCACTGACTTTTGCGAGCCTGTTTCCTCTTTCTGCAGAAAGCGCAGAATATACAGGTCGTTCAGACCCTTCCATGCACAACTGCCATCAGAACCACCTGCAAGTGGAGGCCGTGTGCACAGGGCTGGGGCCACAGATGCCGCGTCCCACACTGGCCCGGCCTTTCTGCGCTGCGGTGCCCCGGGTGGGTAATAGAACTTTTCCGGCTCCATTTCTTCCTCGGCACAGCACGCGTTGCCAGTTACACCTGCTCTGTGCCAGCCAGTGTCACTGCCACCCATCAGGTGACTTAGCGCCTGTCTGAGGAGGCGGGCGCTCTTATCAGCCCCATGTTACAGATAAGGAAACTGAGGCAGAGAGCTTAGACAACATGCCCTAGACATCGCAGCCTTGCTGGGACTATATCTGTCTGCACTACACCAGAGGGAGACAGAGAAGAAGACACTTAGCTCAAGAACTGGCACAGCGATGGTTGGGCTGGCTGGACAAGTCCAGAAGCCCAGGGATGATCCCCAGGAAGGGCATCCGGAAGCTGGAATCATACAGGACGTATCCTTTTCAGATGGGCTCCTGTCCCTTAGCAGTATGCTAAGCGCTGTTCTATGCCTCAGCCCTTACAGCCCCTCCATGTCATTTCAGGCCCGGACAGCTCATTTCCATTCAGTGCTGAGTAACATTCCATCGTCTGGACGTGCCACTGTTTTACCCACTCACCTACGTGAGGGCATCTTGGCTGCTTCCAAGCTTTTTGGCGATTATCAAGAAAGCTGCTGCCAACATCTACGTGCAGGTTTTTGTGTGAACACAAGTTTTCGATCCTTTGGAGAAATACCAAGGAGAATGATTGCTGGATCACGTGGTAAGAGTATACTCAGCCTTGGAAGGAACTGCCAGGCTGTCCTCTGAACATCTCCACCATTTGCCTCCCCTCCCCACCGTCATTACTGTCAGTAATACCTCCTTCCAGGAAGGGCACAGCATGGGGTGGGTATACAGGTGGCACTCCACGCAGGTGAGCTACGATCATCCCCGCCCTACACAGGGGCCCCTCTGTGGGCATCTGTCTGCACGTCATTCCTGCCTGGGCATGGGCGTAGGGGGAGAAGTCAACCCCACCCCGATCTCTGCTCTCTCCGGCTGCACAGGCTGGCTGAGACACTCCTGGGGTAGATGGCGCTCTATGCCTCTGGGCAGCCGCCCCAGCAGACCCTCTTGCGACTGCAGCCCAGGTCACGGCCAATTCAGTGATTTGAGCCACTTCAGGCATCCGTGTCCTGCCGGCCTCCCAACGGGGGCAGGGGGTGGGGGTAGGGGCGGGAGGAGGCACTGAGGAAGAAATCATGCTGCTCTGGCTTGGGCGAGTGTTTCTTATTTTTCATTTGCAAATGAAAACAATCGGGCCATCCGAGGCCAGCAGACGGGGCCGCCTCCGGGCTGCTTGGATGGGCTGGCCCCTCCTGCACTGTACACTGTGACCCCTAGTGTAAGCAGGCCCCCTGGGGCCCAGGACACAGGGGCACCTGCCAATCCCAGGGTTCAGGCAGCCAGGTCCAGGGGAGGCCTGCCCCTGAGGGCTCAGGAGGTACTCTCCCGGTGGGGACAGACCTACAGAAGAGCAGCAGTGACAGCGGTCCTCACCCCCACTGGGCAAGCGTGTACTGAGTGTTCACGGCGTGCCTCACCTGGCCTGACCTGGCCTCACCTGGCCTCCGAGCTGCCGTGTGACGCGTGTGCTGTCACAGACGCGCAGCCTGAGGCTGGGAGGGCTCCTGTGACCGGCCTGGGATCATGGGCTGCGAAGGCCGGTTTAGACCTAGGTTTCTTTGACACTAGGGCTCACAACACACTGAAGCCCATGAACAACTGTTGAGTTCCTACTGCATACAGTACATTTATTCACCTTCTCGCATTTAGACTTAAAATCTTATAAGGCAGATGTCATTAACCCGATGTAAGTAGGTGGCAAATGAAGCCAGGGCACTTGAATTGTTGTTTAGTCACTCAGTTGTGTCCAACTCTTTTGCGACCCCATGGACTGTAGCCCACAAGGCTCCTCTGTCCGTGGGATTCTCCAGGCAAGAATACTGGAGTGGGTTGCCATTTCTTCCTCCAGGGGATCTTCCTGACGCAGGGATCGAACCTGTGTATCCTGCATTGACAGGTGGATTCTTTATGGCTGAGTCACCTGGGAAGTGGGGCACTTGAATAAGACCTGGTTATTAGCAGCCAGAATTGTTTCTACCTAGGAACGTGCATTTGGCACCAGTCAAGCTCCTACTCCAGGACCCCCTCGCCCGCCCCCATCTTCATTTTGCTGGTGAGTTAGTGACTTAGTGGTCTCATCAGTAGGCCAGCCCCAGGCCCGGGCACAAAGAGCCCAGAATATTAGAGTGGACAGAGGCCAGTTCCTCTGGCGGGACCCTCCTCAGTGGGAAGTGAGCTTTGTGAAGGCTGCCCTTTGCATTCCCCCCATGAGAAGCCCTTTTGCCCTCCCCTGCTGAACATCAAACACCTGTCAGCTGCCCAGTCCCAGAGCCAGGAGCCAGCTACCAGCCGAGGAAGAGTGAGCAGCACCAGAAGAATCCACGCTTATCCTCTGTCTGGACGGAACCCGTGGGACGTGCTGGGCAAGGAAGATGCTCAGCACATCGCAAGCTTCCGGCTCCCTGGGGGGTTCCATTTCTCATGAACATGGCTTAACTTTTAACCAGGTCATTAAAAGCGCTGGCCCAGTGTCTTGGGCCCGGACTCCCTCCCACCTCGCTGGACGACAATTTGCCCGTGTCCCCAGGAGGTGCTGAGCTCCTTTTTAAAGAGGTTCCAAACGGTCCCCTCATTGCGTCTTTCTTCCCTGAGACTTGGGCAATTTGGGTGTCATGGGGGCCTTTGTAGAGACGTCAATGGATTACTTCACGGGAAGAACACACCCCCCCTTTACACGAAAAGAACACCCCCACCTTTACACCCCAACGTGGCTTCTGCTGTGGAGATGAAAGAGCCAGGGAGGCAGGTTGGAAAACAGATAATTCATGGGACTGTCAGAACACGATTTGAATTTCATTCACACCAGGCCTGGGGCGGGGTGGGGGCGCGGATCCTGCCCGCCTGGGGGGTTCTCGCTCCAGGGGGAAGCAGGCTGAGCTCTCAAGTGCTGAAGTGATAATCCAGCCCGCGGGGCCTGGACAAAGCTGGACATTTTGTCCTCACTGTCAGAACGCCACAAGCTCAGGAGCAGATGGAGTGGTGTCGGCAGTCGTAAAACGCCCCCGCCCCAACCGGGGACAGGCAGGTTAACAGAAGGGATTGGCGCCATGCGCGTCATAAAAGCCCTGCAGGCCTGTCATGTTCCGATAAATCTTGACTGTGTAGCGGAATAGCTCTGCGGTTCCCAGCCTTGGGTTTCACAGGTGAGCCGTGGGCTGATGGATGGTTTGGGAGCCAGTGGGGGAAGGGGGCAGAGGGAGCCTTACCCGCCCACCCCTTCTCGGCTCCCCAGCGCCAGGCAGGAAATCCAGCCCAGGAGGGGCCAGGGCGGCGTTTGTTCCCCCTCTCCACGCTGGAATGCTGGAAGGCAACCAGCTCCATCCTCATCCCCTGGCCCTCGTGCTGGTATCACACTGTAGGAGCTTAATAAGTGCTGTTGTCTTTTCTCAGCTAGGCTCCTGGGCTCGCCTACCCATTAGAGAGGAGCTGCTGGGGTGGGGGGTGCTACTCCGCACACACAAGCTCTGCTTGCCCTGCCCTGCACCCTGCGTCTGGCCCCCAGGGAGGGCGCACTTTTTCAGAATCCATCTACCCAGAGGGGACACCTTGGAACCATCTGTCCATTTATCACAAAGGTACTATCGGGCTGGCAGGTTCTCTAACACGTTTCAGTGTTGTAAAAGTGTTAGTTACTCAGTTGTATCTGACTCTTTGCAACCCCATGGATTGTCCACCCACCAGGCTCCTCTGTCCATGGGATTCTTCAGACAAGACTACTGGAGCGGGTAGCCATTCCCTTCTCCAGGGGATCTTCCCAACTCAGGGATCAAACCCAGGTCTCCTCCACTGGAGGCAGATTCTTTACCATCTGAGCCACCAGGGAAGCCCTAACACATTTAACCAGGTGTTAAATGTCTGCTCTAAACACTTTCAAATGAAGGACAGAGCTCTGGAGTTCTGAGCTCTCTGAGCCCAGAGTGACACAGCTGAGTGGGGCAGGCCAGGGGGAGAAAAGGCACCCTTGGCCTGGAGTCAGGGGCAAAAGGGAGTGTTGTGGGGACATGCCCACCAAGGGCACACACTCCAGTGGTTGCCAGGAGGGACTCAGCTCATTGAGAAGGAAGACAAATCTGGACTTCTCCTGATTTAGTAAGTATCAAGAAGTCATTGGAATGGATAAAAACTCATAGGATTTATCGAGAGGAGCAGGCAGGCCGCTCTGCCCTGACAGCTCTTCAGTAGGACCTAAGAGCACAGAGAAGCATGTTCTGTAACTGAGGGGCTCACAGGAAGCCCCTTCCCCTCTGAGCCCCAGGCCTCCCATTTCTGGTCCTGCCTCCAGGCCGCCTGCCTGCTTTCCTGACCTCCTCCCACCCTATCCCCAGTCCTGCTGGGCTTCACGCTGAGTTCCCTGCAGTTACCAAAGGGACTCTGTTCTCTGACCTCAGCCACTCCCCCTCCTGACCCTCTGCCCCCTCCACCGCTCTTGTGGACCCCAACTCCCACTTAACCTCAGGTTCCAGCTCAAACGTATGGTGTGTGCCTGTGGTCTGCCTGCTTCCTCACTGCCCACGGGCCCACGTCGCTCCTGTCCTCCCCACCTGCACTGGGCCGTAAGCCCCTGAGGGCCTCGGCCCCTTCCATCAGTTATCCCAGGGTCCCATCTGCCCTGCCACTAGTACCAGCCAGAATGCCAGCAAGAGTGGCCCCCAGGGCTCAGACACACACTCCACCTGGGCTAGCCAAGCACCCCAAGGGACTTTGGAAAGAGTGGTGACTCAGAACCAGGACCCGGAGGGCACACGAGGGTGGCAGCTGGGGTCTAGTCCACGGCTGTCTATTAACTGGAAGGAAACAAGGAGCAACTTGAGGGTTGTAGGTCTCAGGAAGGAGGGGCCTGGGGTTAAGGGTAGAGGGATGATTTTAGGTGATGAAATTGTCCTGAAATTTACTGGGGGAGGCTGCACACATCTGCAGATATTTGAAAAACCACTGAATTATACACTTCACACAGGTGACTTGTAATGCTGTGAATTATACCCCCATGAAGCTGTTTTTTAAAAAAAAGTCTTGAAAACAGAAACCCATGACCTGTCAGGATGGACGGCAGAAAAGAGCAGGACAGTCAGGTGCCCTGCTCGCTGACGGGGACCTGTTCCTCTCACCTCCCTGGACCCCCATTTCCTCGTGCAGGAAGGGTGATGAGCTGTACACTCCTTAGAGCATGCTGAGACAATCAAAACGCGAGGGAATGGAGGGAAGTACTTGACACAGGACCCTGGGGAATTCTCAAGCTTGAATAAGAAAACCAACAAGAAGAGAGTGACTGTCGTTGTCCCGGCATGCATCTGGACCAGCTGCCCCGCACATCAGCACTTGCTCCTGCGCCGATCGAGCGTGCTGAGCCACTCCATCAGCACCTGGCTCCCGGGGAGGGGTGGGCTTCCTTCCTGGAGGGGTGGTGATGGGGGAGCCGAGGGCACAGGCACTGCCCTTCCGTCGAGGCAGCTCTGGGCTCTCTCCCAGAGATAAGCGCCGCCTGCCCGGCAGCGTCCTAATCGGCAGGACTCGGGGCTCACAGGCTGCTGCTCCTGGCTGTCAGGAGGACTGAGGGCCGGGGGATGATTAATGAAAGAGAAGGAAGTGTAATAATGCACGGCTGGCCCGCCAGGAGCATAAATCTCTCTGGGGACTACAGAAAGCATGGATTCCTCCCTTTCTGGGCCTTGAGAAAGGGCATCCTCCAGGTTCACCAGAGTCTGAGAAACCACCGCAGGCGTTAAATCAAAGCTTACCTGCACTCGAACCACACAGGAACCCGCTGGCTCAAACGTGGGCCTGAAACAAGGGCAAAAGGGCCCTGGGTTAGGGACATGCTGGGCGAGAGGCCTGGCTGCAGTCGGCGATGGGTGAAGACCAGCCAGCGTGGGCTTGGGCTTGGGCTTGGGCTGGAATCCAGCTCTGAGACATTGGGTGAGGCCCTCAGTTTCTCTGCTTCAGTTGCTTTATCTGGACTGCCCCGCCCCCTGCAACCCCATCCCCAGCATGGTATTCTTGTGGGGATTGCCTGGGCCACCTGGACAAAGCGCTTTGTGGGGAGCCGGCTGCTACAAATGCATGTGGCCATGCATTTGACCAGCAGCATCTCAGATGGTCACTGTATACTCTCAAGAAAGAGGAATTATTATACGCCCATTTTACAGATGTGAAAACAGAGGCCCAGAGCACAGCCTCACTCCTCCAATGCTCCCCAGTGGGGATCACCCGCCCCTCACCACACTGCCTTCTGGTAGCCTGAACAGGAAATTAGAAATCCCGTGGCCTGTCTCTGCCTTCTCGAGGGCGGGTCCTAGGACCTCCCCCTCGGACTTCATGCTACCATTTGTTAGGAATGACTCCAGCCCTCAGTGGCAGGAACAAAGGTCCCCTCACACTCCCATGGCCCCCACAGCCTCACGTTCCAGGGGCCTCGCGTTTATCTCCGCAGGGGACTGTCCTCCCTTGTTCCTCTCCCCATCTGTCCCTCTGGACCACTGTCCCTCTTCATTTTACTCTTGAAAAGTCCATTTCGCCCCACTGAGGTCTGCACAGTGTATGGGCTGCTCCGAGGTCAGAAACCCGAGCCAGGCATAAGAAGGGACGGACCCCTTGATGGTTCTAGCAGCTGCTGAGGGAGGGAGGGGGCCCCAGGCAGCCCCCAGCTGCCCACCCGGAGATAACCCCTGACCCCTTGCCTGTCTCAGGGGCCATCAGAAAGTCTGAGCCCTGGGAAGGCCCATAAATCCTCAGTATCGCCCTCTCAGGATTCTGTCCCCTGCCTGAGAGAAGGCATTTTCTATGCCTGTGGGAGGCCACCTGGGCACTCGTGGAGCTGAGGGCACTGGCTTCTTTGCAGGTTCTGGGACCCCCGCGCTACAGAATTCCATCCTGTACCACAGCTGGGCAGTGCCACCCATGGGCGGGGTGGGAATGGGCATGCACTAGCACCCCTCACCAGAGCTCACTCTCACGGGCCAAAAATGCACCCCTCCTGTACCTCTGTAACACCCAGGTGAGAGATCAAGAGCCCTTGGGCACAAAGGGGAGTCGCTTATTATTCAAGAGACCACCTGAGTTTAGAGGACAGGATGGGGCTATTTTTTCTTTCTTTCTTTTTAAGGTCAGATAGTCACCTGATCAAAAATTCAAGATATAAGCAAGTATCTCCCTCCCAACATTTCCCACAGTCACCTTTCCAGGGCTACTAGTATCTAGAGATCTTTCAGAAATATAAATATATAATTATGTACATGTAAGACAATGGCACCCCACTCCAGTACTCTTGCCTGGAAAATCCCATGGATGGAGGAGCCTAGTAGGCTGCAGTCCATGGGGTCGCTGAGGGTAGGACACGACTGAGCGACTTCACTTTCACTTTTCATTTTCATGCATTGGAGAAGGAAATGGCAACCCACTCCAGTGTTCTTGCCTGGAGAATCCCAGGGACGGGGGAGCCTGGTGAGCTGCCGTCTGTGGGGTCGCACAGAGTCGGACACGACTGAAGCAACTTAGCAGCAGCAGCAGCAAGCATATGAATACATACACTTACACACGTAAGTACACACACACTCACGTAAAATCGAGCAGCTTTTCATTCAACTACTTTGGTGATCATTCCACATCGTTACATAAAGAGCCTTGCATTCCTTTTGATGGCTGCATACTATTCCACCAGGTGCCCCATTCATTGTCTGTTTATTTAACTAGCCCCCTACTGATAGCGCCTTAATGACAAACGTCACACTTCCCATGGACTCAGGTATTAGGCAGCTCCTCCGCTGTGGCCAGCTGGGACTCCTGGGCACTCTCAGTCTGGTCTTCCTTTTTCTTCCTCACAATCTCTGCAGCCGCCTTAGTGGGGTCCGCCTCCAGCTTGAGGCTATGTTCATGGCTGGGTGAGACTCAAGGGCCTTCTGCATCTTTAGACGCACTCTTCTTGCTGACTTTGACCTCCTTTCACACAGCATAGCTTTCTCTTACATCTGTAACAGGAGCATGGTAGGTGCGGGATCGTCCTCATGTAAAGGAGCACAGGAAAGCTAAGTCCCAGTGGAGTGACTCCCTCTCCACCTGCCCCACGGGTCATAAAAGAGCAACTGGTTTTGTAAGAAGGCACTGCACGTGGTGGGAAGGGGGTGTCCAGGGGAGCCATAGAGGATTTGGGATCTAAAGGCTGTGGGTGGCCCCCCAGTCACCCCATTTATTAACCTGGGCCACCCTCAGCTGCCCGCACCTGCTCAGTGGAACAGGACACACGTGGTACATTCACATGAGGAGCAGCTGTTCAGTCCTGGGCTCTGAAGTCGCTCCAACTGAGCCAAACTCTACCTCTGCTTCTTACAGACTAGGGGACCTTGGGCAGGCACCTTCCATCTCTGAGCCTCATTTTGGACAATTACAACAGGACCCCCCCGTGGGCTTAGAGGCTTATATGATGATTCAAGAGATGACGTGCAAGCATTTAGCCACTCCACATAACCCTGCGAATGGCAACTGCTCAAGACATTTTCGCTTCTGTTGTTGTCATTGATGTTCTGTGGTTGTTGCCCCAGCGGTGGCGGCTGATCTCTGGACACACTGCGCTCTTCCCCACCAATGTCCCCCAACAGGTCCCAGTGCAGTTCTCCAAACCTCAAGGCACTGGCGGGGCTCGCAGACTTGGACAGCTGGCGGGGATTACCACGTCATCATTGCTCACAGGTGCTCACAGGCCTGTTTCCTCCCCAAGCCCCCACTTGCGGCCTTGCTTGCTAGAACACACACGACGACTCTTTGCTGGGAGAATCCTGCCTAGAGGCAGGGGAGTGAACCAGATGACCTTTTGACCTCACTCCCCACCCTGACTTCAGGGTTCAGGATCACCCAGCATGCTCTGGGGCCAATGAAACGAGCCATTCTTTCCGGAAATGGGAGGTTATGCAGCTTGAGCAGCGTTCCACAGCTCCCAGGGGTTTTCAGATAAGCCTTGCTCCGGGCTCTTTTCTCTCCAGGACTTGTGGAAATCTCTGGGTCTGTTTGACATCAACTTGTGTCCTCCTGATCCCACCAATGACCTTCCATTGACCTTTGGATGCTGGCGAGAAAACGTCATTTTTCCCCTAACCCGTTGAACTCTCAGAAATGACAGGGTGGCGGAGGCTGGCCTGGCTGTCCCCGCCGTCGCCGTGGCATAGAGAAGGCGCCCACACCCAGCCCCTCACACCGAAAATGAAGTGAGGTCTTCCTGAGAGGGTTTCTCCTGCGGGGCACGGGAAGAGCGAGCAGGAAGGCCGCGGGGCGGCCGATAGGACACCTAGAGGAAGGGGAGGAAATGGCCAGCGGAGTCTAGACGCGTTATCTTGCCCCCCGTGCGGGCACCGGCCCACGCTCGTCCATCGTTCCTGGAGCCGACTTCCTGCTGCAGGATTTACGCCAATGACTTCACCCTCTTGCTATCTCGGCAGTCCCGCTGCTGCCCGCTCCGGGCTCTCAGGAATTAGGGGCCAGATAACAAGTCTAGACAGCTCAGAAGTTTTAAATGGATTATTCTCCAGGGGGCGGAGGATGGCCAGTGACCGCTCTGGGGACCGGACCACTTTCCGACTCCCTCTGCCTGCTCCCCCACCCCCACTGCCCGGAGGTTGAAAGCAGGCACCGAAGAGTCACAGGCCGCAGGGTCCGCTCCTCCCGGCTGTCAGTGGGAGCTCCACACCCCGCCCCGGGTCCCGGTTCAGGGAGGATCCTAGGGGCTGCCTCGGCAGAGCTGGATGAAGCCCAAAGGGCACTCGAGTTCAAAAACCAAGGGCCCTGGTGAGGCCACACGATGCATGGAGCCCGTTCATTCCGACCTCAAGTGTCTCAGAAGAAGCGCTTGTGCCCTGCCCGGAGGGTGACCTCGGCACACACCTCCACCTGCCTGGGGGCTCCGCTGATCTAAATCAGATCCTCTCACACGCCGTGTGGCAGCCCCTTTGCCGTCTTCTCCCACCCTTTGCGTGCTGAACCGTGCCCTCCCCAAATCCCCATGTGGGAGTCCCAAAACCCAGCACCTCAGAATGTGCCCTTATTTGGAAATATGGTGTTAGTCAAGATGAGGTCACACTGGCGAGGGTGGGCCTCCCACTGATAAAAGGGGGGGCTGTGGGCACAGAGGGCACATGGGCGGAGATGGTGGGGACATGTCTACAGGGAGCACGGGGTGGCCAGGGAACCCCGAGCAGGTCCTGCTCCCAGCCCAGGTGCAGCAGCCCCACTCGCACCTTGGTCTCAGACGTGGGGCCTCCTGACTGCGGGAGACGACCTTGCGGCTGTCCAAGCCCCCAGATAGCGAACTAATACACAGCCGCCTTCCTGAAGGACAGGGCTGGGCGCAGGAGTGCCTGGGAACCTTAGGAAAGAGGTCACCCCTAAATTGTAAGTGGCTCCTCAGGCTCCCAGCAGCAGAGCGTCCGTGGAGTCGTCCAAGCCACGAAGCTGCCACGTCAGCAGCTCACAGCTGGTGGGGAGGTGAGGGGAGTGACTCCGTGGAGACCGGGGGTTCGTCAGCTCAGGACACGGCTGTAGCATCGCTGCTGGTGCCCGGCCTTGGCAGGCATCATCCTGGACACAGCCGTGGCTTCCTCTGGCGCCTGCAGCCTCTCGCGGGAGTGTTTTCTGCTGGGGGCACAAGCATGGCCTGAGCGCAGACAGGCAGGCCAGAACTGCCAGGAACCACTGTCCTTGGGAGCAGTTCTCAACCAGGGAGAGTTGAGAACCAGAGTTGAGAACCAGTTGAGAACCAGGGCAACGTCCTGGCGCCCTGGCTGAGCAGCTGAGAAACTCCAAGGGGTGATCCACGGTCTCCTCGAGCTCCCACCACGGTCACAGGGCCAAGAAGGCACTGGGCACTGGCCCTTTCTCTTCCCGCTCTCCTTTCCTGATGTCCCCTGAGGTCGCCTCTCAAACAGACCCCTCGCACCCAACCTTGACCCTGGTCTGCCTGGGGTAGGGGGTTGCGGATCCAAACCAAGACAATAGGAGGGTACAACCCACAGCACAGAGAGATGGGAGGAGGAGACACATCTTAGCAGAACACTGAAGGGCTGACCCTGGTAGGAGCTGACTTCTCTGGGCGCCTCAGATAGAACCTCGGTCTCCAGATTAAAACCAGCCTGACGGGCAGGTGTGAAGGCAGAAGTGGCTATTAATAGTGCTCACCAATATCCATTCTCCTCTCAGCTGATAATACTAACTGTAACTCCACCACCCTGGAGCCTGTTCTTACTAAAGGTGCAGAGTCTCAGGCAGGTGTGAGCCCACGGCTAGGTTCCGGCCAGCGGGGTGGGGGCCCAGTGACGTCCCGCCCCAGACAGGTGCCCGTGGGTGCCCTCCCCCCACCGTGTGGGTGAAGATGGGAGCAAGTCTCTTCCCATCATCACCTCCCCATCCTCCTCATCTCATACCAACACGGGGTGAAGGTTAAAAAACACTGCAGAGATTCTTTTATCAGTTTTCTTCCATCAAAACCCACTTTGAAGCTTCTGACCTGAGCAAACCTTTCATCCATTCTAGCAAGCCAAACACAGACTTCATTTACATTAATCCAAAAATAATAAAGTGAGATAAATAAATAAAGGTTGAGAAAGAATACTGGTGAATTCGGGAACCTGCAAATCCAGGAAGTGTTGGGAGAGCCCAGATCCTTCCAGGAAAGACCAGCTTGTTCTGATGACTTCTGGAAAGTGTGCCTCCCCAGGAGGTGAGGGGTGACCGGACACATGGCATGAGGGTCACCATGAGGCCCCTCTGCCCAAACCCACAGGAGCCCCCTTGGGAAGAATTTCCTAAAAGGACAATGAACAGGGACAATGGGTGAGTCAGGTCTTGGCCAGAATTGATCCTGATTTTCATAGCAATGCTGACGTGTTTAAAGGATCTGTGCTACATGGAGATAAACCGTGAGGCCCGGAGGCTGAGGAGCAGCCCAGACCAGTCAGGATGGGTGTCCTGCACCGTCCCTCCCAGAGGAGTGAGCAGGTGGATTCCTATCTAAGATTGCTGTGGGCCCAGCCCTGCCCTGCTTGGGGGGCACAACAGCCAGTTTGGGGGTCCTGGCTGGTCCACCTGCATCTCTGGGGCTAGAGGGAGGAGCTTGGGGTCTGCTGGGACCACTGTGCTGACCATGCCCCTCTTCCTAGGGACGAGAGCCTGGTTCTGCTGCTTCCCTCTGTATGCCCTTAGACAAGACACTCAGCCTCTCTGAGCTGCACTCAACACCTCTCTCAAGTGACGTCCGCACAGCACACCTCTCTTACTGGGTACCTGGGAAGGCTGGGTGAAGTCTTGTGATTGTCGGGCTACTGTCTGAGTCCCTCGGGATGCTATCACAAATGCCACAGACTGAGCAGCTGATAGACAACAGAAGTCCCTTTCTCACAGACCTGGAGGCCGGAAGTTCGGTTGAGTGAGAGCCTCCTTCCAGGTCACAGACTCTTGCAGGGAGGAGGGCTGTAGGGTCTCTTTTATGAGGGCACTAACCCCTTCACGAGTCTCCAGCCCTGTGACCTCTCACCTCCCAGAGGCCCCACCTCCCAACACCACCATCTTGGACATTTGGATTTCAGCATGTGACTCTTAGGGGGACACAGCAGGTAATGTCTAAATTTATCATGGATTTCCTGTGCAATCTCCTCCTTTATCATTTCCCTCCGAGAGACATGGACAGAGAACATGGGCTGATGTGGGCTTGGGGCAGAGGGAGGCCCATGTGGAGACAACAGGCTGTGCTGTGCGGCTGAGGCTGGGGTGCACGGGGTGCCCTGTGGTGTGTGAGGTGTGAGTGCCAGGAGAGCCCAGAGCCCCAGGCCGGGGGGTGGGGGTGCTGGTTGAGTTTTACAGTCGGCTCCATTGCTGTGGAGCAGGAGTGCACATTTCCTGTGGGAGCGGTGTGGGTACGCAGTGGACACGGGATGAGGAACCCCACTTCCTATGGGAGTGCTGCAGGACAGAGTGGACACATGAGGAGGGACCCTACTTCCTGCAGGAGGGGATGAGTACACAGTGGACACATGAGGAACCCACTTCCTGTAGGAGTGGAGCAGGTACAGAGTGGACACGGGAGGAGGAACCCACTTCCCACAGGGGAGGGATGGGGCGGGGGTGGCCTTTGGCTGCTTTTAAATGCACAACATGGACACGAGGACTGACCCTGAGAGGTGGTTTACCCAAAAGCCAGTAAGTGTCCAGAGAGAAGTCCGTCATGACTAACCACCCCTGCACCACTCCACACCGCCAGGTGCATGGACGCGGAGCTGGCAGAGAGGGTCAGGTGGCACCCCCACGCAGAGAGCTGCTTGGCAGCCTCCGGTACAGCGATCCCAGCCTGGGAGCTTGTGCACAGACACAGGCTCTGGGAAGGGCAGAGCAAGGTTAACCCGGGCAGCCTGCAAAGGCGACAGGGAGGTTAAGTTGTAACCTGAGGACTTTGGGGAGCTGAGGGTCATCACAGGTGGATTTGCTCTGGGTCACAGGTTATCAGAGACTGTGCTTAGAGTCAGGGGAGCAAGGAAGCAGGGTTTTATGCGGTGTCTATAAGCAAAGACAGGAAACGGCAGAGACTTTCTCAGACCAGGGAGGAGGGTGCGGGAACCACCCCCAAAGAGATGTGAACTTGGCAAATGTGTGAGTTCAGCTCCACACATGCCTGAGGGCCATTTCCGCACAAAAACTCAGAGAGAGAAGCTGTCGGCCAGTCCCCTGGTTTACCAAAGGTGTACCAAAGTGTGAGCCTCAGAACATCAGGCCCAGGCTATGTCCCTGCACCACACACATATGCACAAGCATGTGCTTATATACACACAAATGTCCACACACACACGCACAGACACATGCACTCACACACACATGTATACATATACACATACATGTACATATACACATACATATACATATACACATGTGTATGTATACCATGCATACACATGCTGATATACACATGTGTACACACATGTGCAGCTGCACACATGCCAACACACACACATCCATGCACAAACATAAGCATATTTATGTGTTTACACACATTCATGTGCTTGCATACACACATGCACACATACACACATGCACAGACACATGCACAACATGCCGATGCACACACATGTACAGGTGTATGCACACAAACACACATACATCCATGCACAAACATAGGTACATGTATGTGTTTATACGCATACATGTGTTTGCATACACACATGCACAGAAACGTGCGTGCACACATGTGCACACACATGCGGATATACACACGTGTACACACGTGCAGGCACACAATGCATCCATGTAAACACGGGCATATACGTGCGTTTATGCACATACATGTGTGCACACACATATCCACACACATGTGCACACGTACACAGCAGACGCACATGTGGACACACACACACATATCCATGCACACACATGTGGGCACACAGGCCATAGGCTGAGAGTGCGGGGAAGGCTGCTGACACCATCCTCTTGGGAAGTCTCACTGGACAAAAGTACTTGGTCTCAGGAACATCCACCCCTCCATCTTTTCAACACTTTTGTTGAGAAGTCATTCATACATCAGACCATCCACCCATTTAAAGTATACAATTCAATGGGTTTTAATCTATTCACAGAATTGGGCAACCATCACCACAATTGATTTTATAACATTTTTGTCACCCCCAAAGAAACTGAGTACCCGTTAGCCCCCACCCCTGAACCCCCATCTCCCCAAGCTGCTGGCCACCACTAGTCTGCTTTCTGCTCTGCAGATGGGCCTGCTAGTGGATTCGTCCAACACGTGGTCTTTGGCATCTGCCTTTCTTCACTCAGCATAGTGTTTCCAAGGTCCGTCCATGTGGTAATGGCTGTGTCAGCACTTCACTCCCTTCTTGGTGAGGAATATTGCACTGTGTGGATGGACCCTGTTTTATTCATCGTGTGCTGTTTCTCACTGGTGCACCGACTCTAGTCTTGAAGTGAGGGTATGGTCCTGAGTTTCAGGTATTCTGAGTGTTTTCACTGGGTGCGCTGTCCAGTCGGGTTCCAGAAGTTGACTTGTCTGAGAACTAGTGAAGGGACACAAGGCCTGCCTACGCTAATGATATTTTCCACACGGAGGCCCCAGCTGCCAACAGGTAGGCAGAGGAAGGTGCCCGCCCCCCAGTGTCCAGATGACAAGGGCCCTGCCTGATGGTGCTGCAGTGCTGGCCTCTCTCCCTCCGTGGACCCTGACAGCTCCCCTGTCAGTTCAGAGGTCATCCCTCTGTAGCACCCCAGGTGTCTGGCCATTTCCTCACTGCAATGTCGCAGGCACAGAGTCCAGGCTTGTGGTTCTGATGGACCCAACCTGAGCTCAGGTCCATTCCACAGCCTTCCTCTCCTGACACAGAGCTTCCCACCCCCCACCTTCAGCACCCCAGGGCATCACAGACACCAGAGTGGCTTCCACATTCCAGTTTCCCTGGGCTAAATGGTGTGGCTATGGCAGACTCTGACTTCACTCAATTCCCGGGCTCAAGTCAGTGCTCCAGCCTCGGTGTGCCCAGCACGGGCATGGAAGGGCCTTGTCACTTTGGGGACACAGTCATCCTCTTATCACTTATGCCTTCAAAGCAACCATATTTGGGAGCTAGATATTTTTCATAAATAAATAGGGTCAAAAGCTGATAAAAATCAATACATCTGAATCAACGCACGGTTCCTGGTACGGCGTTCCAGCGGATATCTTGTGGCCCGGCGGGTCCCTTTGAAATGTTCACAACAACAGAAAGGCTTGTTTTTCCATCCAAAGCAAATGGAAATACTCGCAGGAGGGCAAAAACAAATACTGTGCAGGGGCTGGAGCATTTCAGACAGCCCAACGGAACTTTGGGACCCAGGAGATTCACAGCGCTCTGCAGTGTCCATTTTCCCAAGGGGTGCGGGGGGGTGTCCCCTCTGTTCATGCAAAGACACGAGACTGTCTCGGGGCTGGAAGAATGTGTGAGAAAGAACTCAGAGCATGCAGAGAGGGGTTTCTGAGCCAGGCAAACCTGGGTCCCATTCCTGCTGCCCCCACTTATCTGGATTCCTTCCCTCTCAGAGCCTCAGTTTACCTGTCAGCCAAACGGGACAACAAGGGCTACCTTAGAGGGGTTACATGCACGGTTAAGTCAGTCCTCCAGTTGCCCATGTGATAAATGCATCTGCACCACAAACTAAAGAGCTACAGTTCAGTTCAGTCGCTCAGTCGTGTCCGACTCTTTGCGACCCCATGAATCGCAGCACGCCAGGCCTCCCTGTCCATCACCAACTCCCAGAGTTCACTCAAACTCATGTCCATCGAGTTGGTGATGCCATCCAGCCATCTCATCCTCTGTCATCCCCTTCTCCTCCTGCCCCCAATCCCTCCCAGCATCACAGTCTTTTCCAATGAGTCAACTCTTCGCGTGAGGTGGCCAAAGTACTGGAGTTTCAGCTTTAGCATCAGTCCTTCCAAAGAACACCCAGGACTGAGCTCCTTTAGAATGGACTGGCTGGATCTCCTTGCAGTCCAAGGGACTCTCAAGAGTCTTCTCCAACACCACAGTTCAAAACCATCAATTCTTTGGTGCTCAGCTTTCTTCACAGTCCAACTCTCACATCCATACATGACCACTGGAAAAACCATAGCCTTGACTAGACAAACCTTTGTTGGCAAAGTAATGTCTCTGCTTTTGAATATCCTATCTAGGTTGGTCATTACTTTCCTTCTAAGGAGTAAGCATCTTTTAATTTCATGGCTGCAATCACCATCTGTAATGATTTTGGAGCCCAAAAAAATAAAGTCTGACACTGTTTCCATTGTTTCCCCATCTATTTCCCATGAAGTGATGGGACCAGATGCCATGATCTTCATTTTCTGAATGTTGAGCTTTAAGTCCTTCTCAAATAGCTCATTTTCCATCTGCACCATAAAATCCAGCATGGATCCATTATACTGCTGTTTCATGTCATTTTCAGAACCAGTAAGTGGTAACCAAGTACCTTCCAAGGGTTAGGAAGGCTTTCCCTGTGGGAAAGCCTTGTCTCTCCAACTGCTTATAAGGCCCGGGACAGGGGCCATGCTGGGCTCTCCTCCTGGGGGATTGCATGAAGGAGGGACAGCTCATGGTCACAGTTACGATGAGCAGTCCCGCTGCCAGCACTGCCTGTGTCACAGCTCACTTCATCCTTGTGACAACTCTATCAGCCCTGCTTTATCAGCTGAGACAGAGGCTCGGGACGGCTCTGACTGCCCCAGTAGCATCCAGCTTGCATGCAGTGGGCCAGGATTCCAACCAAGACAAGCAGCGCCTCGGTGTCCACGTGGGCAGGGAAGCAGGGGCGGGGCAGGGAGGCCGGCCGGAGGACAGCTGGGGCCACGGGCCGGGGGCAATATCCGGAGTGGACACGCTTCGGAGAAACCAGGAGAGAAACACACACCAAAGGCGTGTAGCACAGGGCAGCCACAGTGGACAATGGGCTGCCAGCTCCTCAGAAGGTTCACACAGAATTAGCATGTGACCCGGCATGCCCACTCCGAGGTATGGCCCCTGCAGCGGAGAGCAGGTGGTCAACGACACGTACACAAATGTTCTTGCCTGCACCATTCACCGAACCCACGAAGGTATAAATGACCCCAATGCCCATCGACGGTGGATAAACACAGGTGTGGCCGCTCCATACAACGGAACACCGCTGAACCCCTGGAAGGGGTGAAGTCCTGACACACGTTACAACACGGAAGGACCTCAAGGGCACCACACTGAGTGAACAAAGCCCGTCAGAGAAGACCACATACTGATGAGTCCGTCTGTGAACTGTCCAGAACCTGCACATCCACAGAGACAGAGAGCAGACGGTGGTTTCCAGGGGTGGAGGAAGGCAGGAAGAGGTGATGTCACCATGGGTACCAAGGCTTCTTTCGGCTGACTAGAACATTCGGCCCAGTTAGAGGTGGTGATTGTAGAGCACACTAAATGCACTAAACGCAATCGTCTGCTTTACAGTTAATTTTATATTATGTGAACTTCATATCAACAAACAGAAAGAAAGAAAAGGGAAGAGGCAGCTACACAGAAAATGCTACAGAGATGCCAAGATCTATGTGCCACGGCACAGAGAAGGGCCCCAAGTAGGAATAGGCAGTGTCCACCCTGAGCAGGGACGTCCACCCAGGCCAGCCTAGAGGCAGAGTCAAGATGCTGCTGAGGCGCAAAGGGGAGGGTCCAGGCTTGTTCTTGCCAGTGTGCCCGGCGTGTGGGTGTGGACCACACAGCCCTGCTCCAAGGGGCAGGCACTGAAAGGCAGTGGTGTGAGAGTGCTGCCTGCTTCGCCAACAATGAGAGTCTTTCATTCCCTCATTCGTGAGACAGCACTAACTGAGCACCCGTTATATCCACGTGGCACCATTTAGTAGACACGGAAGACCCAATTCTTTCCCTTGTAGAAGTTGCGTTCTAAAAAGACACACAGATGATTAGCAATTGTGATGAGTGACCTGAAAATGGAGTAGGTGCCCCAGTGACTTTCAAAGACCCTTGACCTGGCTGGTGAGTCAGGGAAGGCTTCCTGGAGGAAGTGATATTAACCAAGGAAAGAGAGGAAAGGAAGAGTGTCCCATGAAGAGAGGGTGCCGTGAACCAGAGCCTGAGAGGGAGCACATCGAGCCTGAGGCATGAAAGGAGAGCAGATCTGACAGGAGCTCATAGAGGGAGGGGGCCCAGCAGGTGGTGACAGCAACAGCCAACGCTTACTGGATGTTTACCATGTGCTAGGCAGGAGGAGAAGGGACGACAGAGGACGAGACGGCTGGATGGCATCACCCACTCAATGGACCTGAGTTTCAGTGAACTCCGGGAGCTGGTGATGGACAGGGAGGCCTGGCGTGCTACAGTCCATGAAGTGGCGGAGTCGGACATGACTCAGTGACTGAGCTGAGCTGAACTGAGGCGTGGAGCTCAGACCACTACACACATGCAATCGTGTCATGCCCATGGCAGTCTGGGAGGTGGGCACTATTCTTGTTTGTATTTTCCAGGTGGGGATGCTCAAGCAGAGAGAGAGAAAGGAATTCACAGCCCTCGGCCTGGGAGAGAGGAGCAGGCTTGCACCCAGCCAAGGGGCTCTGAATGGCACACCCAACCCTCTCAAGGGTGGTGGCAGGGTCAGGCTTGCGTCGTGAGGGGAACACGAGAAGCTCATTCTCGTGAGCTGCCAGGCACGAGCGGCTGAGCAGGAAGACCAACAAGATGTGTTCCCATAAATTTTCACTGAAAGTCATGAAATTTTTCATGTTTAATGAAGGTTTATGTTCACATAAAAACTTGTGAGTGTGGCTTTATTCAAAGCAGAGAAGAGCTGACACAAGCCCAGTGTCTTTCCCAAGGTGAGCATCACACAGAGAGTGGTGCAAGGCTGGGGGGAAAACTACACAGCAGTGGAGAGCCGCAGACACGTCAGACGGCACGGATAAAGCACGAGAAAATGGCACTGAGCGAAAAAATCCTGTCCCAAAAGGTCACACACAGCAAGATTCTATCTGTATAACCCTGCGGATGTGACAAGCTGACAGAGGAGGAGAGCGGGCCAGTGTCTGCTGAGGAGTGGAGGGGAGAGATGGAGGCTACAGAATGGGGCACGAGGGACCCTTGGGGTGCGACGGAGCTGTCCTGCGTGCTGACTGGATGGGTGGACCTGTGTCACAAAACTGCACAGGACAAAGCACGCACACATACACGCACGAATGAGTGAACGCTGGTGAAGTCTGAACAGGCGGAGGGGTCGTGGCATGCTGGGTTTCCTGTCAGGGTTGCCACACCGTGGGGACGCAGGGGCTGCTATGGGGGACCTGGATGAGGGTACTGGGGGATCGTGCTGTATTACTTCTTACAACTGCATGTGAATCTACAGTTACCTCAATGTTAAAAGTTTTTTTTTTTTAAATAAAACTTAATTGAATATCATAAAAAATAAAAATAAATAAAATAAGAAAAGGGTGTCACCAAGTGAGAGATGGGGCGCCCTGGGTGGGGCAGCAGCAGGAAGACTGGGAGCCCGGGCAGTCATCACGCAGACGCACCCCTGATCACACACGGCTCTGAGCCACTACGACCTCCTCGTTCTCCCACCCAAGGGCGGGGCTGGCTGACGCAGGGCTTCTCAAACTGGCCGCCCATCAGCGCCATTGGGGATGAAGACTGAATGGGCCTCAGGTGAGTCTCCGGCACTGGCATTTTTTTTAAGCCTCCCCAAGTGTTGGGAGTGTGGGCAGCCGAGGTGAGAGGAGCCCACATCGCTAGGAGGCCCCCGCTCTTTAGGGTGGAAAAGGGGCTCTTTCTCAAACCAAAGGAATTCAAGGCCTGGGAAAACTCCCCACCCTCAGAGACGTGGTGAGGGTTGGTGCGGGCCGTTCTGGAAATTCTTTTTATTCTGCCTGTTCCCCCATCATTTTCTCAAGGGAAAAATAAATATCAACATCCCTTTTCGTGTCAAAGTGATGGGTGTGTATGCCATCAGCGTGAAAAGTTATGCCCTGAAGCCCAGCTAGACGACCAAACGAAACCTCCCTGTCAGTGAGTGGATGTGTCCAATATTTCAAGCAAGACGGTTGAAAGCTATTTTTGTAACGTGACTCTAAGTGGATAATGTAAGGCTATGGTGAAGCCCGGGGAATGAATACATTCTTGTTTGCAGTTTAAAAATCAACAGCAGACTCTAGGGCCTTCGAATGTTCCTGCACAAGACACTCGGTGTCCCCGGAGCCGGGCGGGGCGGTGGCTTGTGGTGGCTTGAGGCAGCCAGAGCAGGGACAGACCCCAAGCTCCCCCCGCCCAGTGCCAGCCTGGGGAGCAGAGGCCTGGCCTGGCCACCCAGTGTCACTGATGACCACTCGCGTGAGTGTCAGTGTCGTCCCCAGCTTCCAAAGCTCTTTCCAAATCTAAGCTGCAACCTGCAGTGAAGGTCCTGCCTGTGTCCCTGCTCCCCCAGCCTCCATGGGCCCCGTGTCCTGAGAAAGGCCTCTGCTCTCTCAGGCTCTTCCTGGAGCGAGTGGAAGCCCATCCCCAGCATCAAGGCTCAAGCACTCAGCTCCAACGTCCTCAGAATGTCCTGCCTGAGTTGTTATAAAACTCATCCAAGCTGAGTGATCACTGGGCCCACATCTGCTCTGTGGTTCTGTGAGCCTGCCTGCACCAGGTGCAGAATCCCACGCGGGAGTACACTCTCCTGCCGCCAAAATCTATCAGCTTCACCAGATTCTACAGGAATCCTGAAGCCTGACCTCACTGCCTTAAGCTGGCATGACTTCACGGCTCCCATCCACTGGCACAAGGCTCCGTGTCACGCCACTCTTAGGGCTTCCAAATATCTTTTTTCTTTATTGCAAAAGCCATGTGTCCACCTTCCAGAAAGATGAGGAAGTCCAGATAACATCGTGATGTCTGGATTCCAGACTCTGAAGCTAAAACTCGGATGTGAGGGTGTCTACTGCCTCCCACCCCAAACACCCATGGCGCCCAGCATTCCAGGGTGGAGCCCAAGTCTGGTGCTGCTGTGGGCCTACAGGCCCCTTGCTCCCCATCTAGCTCTAGACACCTCTGAGCTGCTGTAAGAAAGTCTGCACGACAAGTACATGGGCATTTCTAGACCAGCATCCAGCACTGTTGATACCAGTGCTGTCTTTGTCCAGTCCCCCCCACTAGCACACGTGGGGACAATGAGCTGTTTTGGAGGTACAAGCAGGAAGTGCCTGGAGGGGGTTGGGGGATGGGAACGAGAGGGAGAAACCAGCCTGGGGGCATAATGAGAAGGAGGGGTGGTGCTGGCCTGCTGGGGACACTTGGGCAGCCATGGAAGACACCTTGGAATCATTGCCCTGACGGACAGAAGGGCTGGGCGTTTGCCCACCTACTCCCACTTCTTAAACAAGAGGGGTGCACTCAGGGCACTGACCCCCTGCACGGCCCCACTCCAACTCCATGCCAAGAGAGCACACGGAGAAGAGAAGCAGGTGCTTACAGAGGGGAGGTCGGGACGATGCACTAGGGTGTAAGGCGACCTCTGGAGGGGACAACGGAAGGAACTAGTCACTAACCGAGCGGCCACTCTGTGCCAAACTCCTTGAGAGGGACCTGCATGCATTTCCCATTTTCTCACTAATCCTGAACACGGCACGCGGTGAGGAGCCCCCACGCTTACCCTCACTGTCAATAAGAGATGCCGGAGTCCAGGGAAGCAGAGGCGCTTGCCCGTGGTCGTCTGAGCAGCTGGTAAAGGCACATTTAAACCTGTTCTGCGGACGCCAAGTCCCATGACCTTGAGCTCCACGCTGGGCGCCTCCCTCCCTGAGGCAGAGAGCTGTATTCCTCCTCCTCGGGGGCAGGCGGGGAAGGTAGTAGCCATAGAGGAAACGCTGAGTCACAGCACCTGAAATTCTGCTGATCTGATGTGTCCCAACACTTTTAGGAAAAACAATGCACCCTCTTTGATCTGTGTCCAGGTCCACGACGGGCTCAGGTTCAAAATCAACACGTTCCCGAAGTGTGGAAGCCCTTGGGTTCTGGGAAAGCAGGGAGAACGGGGTTTCTTCTTCCTGGAGTTTGCTCAAGGTCTCCCCTCCCCGTGCCACACGAGCACCCACGATGGGTGGCACTGCCACTGACACCCGGGCACTGATGCTGCAGTATCACTCAGCCGGGGCCAGGCGGAGCCTCGAAAAGAAGCCTCGACAAGACGCGAGCCTGTCTCCCTGGACGTCAGCACCAAGTCCGGCTGCAGTCACGGGCCAGCGAGAGGGAGAAAGCACCCCGAGGCCCCCAGCGCCATCTCACCTCTGCTATCAACATGTGGGAAGACGTGTCATGGTCTGTGAAGCGCTGAGTCTCACGGGACCCAGACGTGGAATATGCATCTGAGTGTGACCAGGAGGACCTCGAAGCATGAGATAGAGAGGAGACACATACAGGGACATGTGTCCCATCCTTGCTGAGGCTTGTTGGTGACATCTGATCACAGCGATGTCCCCTGATCAGCACTCAGAGCCTCAGAGCCAACGGCCTCACTCTAGAGCCTGCTTCCTGCCACGAGCCAACTCTGCCCTCTCTGTTTTCTTCTCAGGAGGAGGAGTCTGGGGTTCCAGAGAGGACCTTGGAGGCCCACCATGCAACACCCTCCTCTGTTCTCAGGCCACCTGCCAACAGGGAAACTGAAGCACAGAACAAGGTAGGCGAAGTTTCTGAATCCAGTGGGTCATGTGAAGTGAAAGCCATTCAGTCATGTCTGACTCTTTGCGACCCCATGGACTATACAGTCCATGGAATTCTCCAGGCCAGAATACTGGAGTAGGTAGCCTTTCCCTTCTCCAGGGGATCTTCCCAACACAGGGATCGAACCCAGGTCTCCCACATTGTAGGTGGATTCTTTACCAGCTAAGCTACCAGGGAAGCCCAAGAATACTGGAGTGGATAGCCTCCCTTCTCCAGCGGACCTTCCCAACCCAGGAATCAAACCGGGGTCTCCTGAATTGCAGGCAGATTCTTTACCAACTGAGCTACAATGAGAACACCCTAAACCAGGGGTGTCTATGTCCTCTCCTTGGGAGCTGAAAGCCTCTCAGATTCTCTTCGGACCTGCAGAAGAAAGAAAGGCCCATGCAGGGGAGCAACCGCGATTTTTGGCTCCATTCTCGATGAAGAGGATGTCATGTAGGCGGTGGGGAGGTGAGGGCGGGCTCGATCAGCATGCCGGCACTCTCTCTCGGGAGGCGAGGGGCCAGCTCTAATGAGAATACATTTCCTGAGAACGTTCCACTCCCTCCGAAGCACTTCTAATTATGTCTGGAGTCTTTCCTTCCTATCCCACAGGATGAGCTGGGCTTTGCACTCAGGACTCTTATCTCTCGAGCGGCAGCCTGGAGTCGAGCCAGGAGCCTCAGAGTCGGAGCAGGAGGGGAATCCCGGCCCATCAGCAGTGACCCTGGAGCATGGCCCACCTGAGCTGCCCTTTCTCACCTGTGGTGTGCAGGTGTCATAGGATGGGCTCTACAGCAGGACGGTGGAAGCCCTCCGGCTTGCCGGTGGCCCTCTGCCCCGAGCACTGACTCTTCCTGCCACAGTTTTGAGGGTGGAAGGCAAACGGCAGCTCCCCCGCCATTTTCTCTACTGCCTTCTCGTTCTTAAAACCAAATGCTTCTTTGAGAACAGATGGGCAGCTGGGCCAGCACATCCCTACTCAGTGTCACAACCCACCGGGGGGTCCCCAACCATCTAACAAGGCATTATGCAGTTCCCACATCAAAAAATAACTCAATTCTCTTTACATCAGTGATATTGTAATAAATCATAACCCTATAATGCCGGCGGGCTTCCCCGGTGGCTCTAGTGGTAAAGAACCCGCCTGCCAATGCAGGAGACGCAAGAGACATGGGTTCGATCCCTGGGTTGGGAAGATCCCAGGACGATGGCATGGCAGCCCACTCCAGTATTCTTGCCTGGAGAATCCCATGGGCAGAAGAGCCTAATGGGCTACAGTCCACGGGGTCACAGCGAACCAGACACGACTGAGCGACTTGGCGTGCACACCCGCATGACGCCTGTGTTTTCCATAAAATGAGGAGGTGGTGCTGGAGCAGGGACAACAGGTGCCCATGCACAAGGACCCAGGGGCAGCAAAGGCCCTGAGCCTTGTGCCCAGGCTGCGGGACAGGCCTCGGGGTCCTGGAATTACTGCCTTGGCCCTACCTCCTAGACCTGACCTTTCTGAGCATGTTTCTGGACCTGTCAGACGAGGGAAGGCCACCACCCGGATGCAGCTGACTTGTTCTGAAGCTTCCCGGGCACTGGTTCACTCTCACCTCTGATGACTCTAGGAGCAGTTATCTGTCAGTACCTGGGTACAGATGAAAGCGAGGAAACCGAGGCTAGGAGAGTGCAGTCTCCTGTCCAAAGTCCCGGGAGAGAAGGTTCTGGAATCCTGAGTCCCTAGAGCCCACATCACACAGGTCTATGCACACGCCTCCCAGGCTGGCAGTCAGGACTCTGTTTCTCTGTCTACAACTTCCAGTCCAGCAAACGCATCTCCCAACACACCCATGCTGGTGTCTCTTCCTCCCCTCTTCCCTGTGGGCCCCTGGCTCCCGTCATCTCCCAGCCACCCTCTGATATGGTGTGAGGAGACGCTGGGGGAAGGGCTGCCTCCGCCCTCTCCTCTCCACCCAAGATGCCGGTGTGTGCTCTCCGTCCTGGGGGTTGGTGCCCGGGATCTGACGGCCTTGGTGGCTTCGATAGAGCAGTAGTCTGCCCCTTAGCCAGTCTCATTTCACCTCACCGGGACCACATGTTCCAGGTCTCACTTGCCTGCACCTTGCTGACCACAGCATCCGCAGGCTTTAGCAGTGCACTTGCCGTGGGGCCAGCACGTAGGACAGATGCATGTGGACTTTGGCATCAGACAGACCTGCTACTTCTGGACCTGGTCACCTGTCAGTGGGTGACCACAGGCAGCTTACTTCACTCCTCTGAGCCTCAGTTTCTTCATCTGGGTCACTGGGCTCTGAGGAGGATTAAATGGAATGTATATGGCACTTAGCATGGTGCTGGGCTGACAGCAAACACTCCAAAAATGACAGTTATCACCACCACCAATACCAACACCACCACCACCATCACCACCATCATCTCTATAATCACCATCAACACCATCATCACTTTCTCTGTGGACACTTTGCTGAGACAGATGTTTATCTCACGTCAGATTCTGCAGCTCAGCTTAGAGCCAGCTGGGAACCAACATGAAACACATCTGAAATTTGGCTTTCCCCAGTTTCCCAGCATGTTCGACTTAGCTAGTCCACTTTGTCAGTAGCATGACCAAGGCAGGAGGCCCAGAGAAGGGCCAGCACCTCACAGGCTCTGATTCCTGGGGGTCCTGCCATGCAATCTGGAGCAGGTGGGCAGATTTCCGTGACACCATTGCCCCATCTCTGCAACAGAGATCCCTACTGGCTGGTCGGCCAGGGTGTGGTGAGAATTACTCACTCTGTGGCCTCCCTCGGGATCTGCCCAGGAAGTGAAGAAGTCACTTTGGAGGCCCCCATCCAGAAATGGAACATTTTCTTCCCACTTGTGAGCTCAGTGTGTACTCAAGGAGCATGAGAAGTCACACCAACAGGCTGTGCCAAGGTGTCAGGAACGCTCGGATCCCTGGGTGGGGAAATGAGAAGCAGGGCTATGCCCGCGTTTCCGGTGACCAGCGGCCTTTGGGGAATGTCTCCATTAGCTAATGGTTTTCTAATCCCTGAGGAATGTGGGTGATGGGGGAGATGTTCTCAACCTGTTTCCCTCCCTCCAAAAGCCACCTTCAGCACAGAGCTTATGTCATTCCTGGCAGAGGACGTGGCGCGATTTTACGAGCGATTCCTTCCCAAGAAAGTGGTTGTCATACCTGCTTCTTTGAAAAGGAATCCAAGCCCAGATGCGCCAAGGCCATGCTGAGAGTTGGACAATGTTTCCAGGCCTCGATCCGATCTCTGTTCTGAAATATGTGCTGATGGCTTCATATATGTTACCATGTTTGCTCTCCATAACACCTCAACACATTAAAAACCGTCAGCACCTCCCGTTTGTGGATGAGGAGATCAAGGCCAAAAGATGTTATATAACTTACTCAAGGTCACTCAGGTTCGATGCCTGGGTTGGGAAGATCCCCTGACGTAGGGCATGGCAACCCATTCCAGTATTCTTGCCTGGAGAATCCCATGGACAGAGGACCCTGGAGGGCTACAGTCCATGGGATCATGAAGAGTCAGACAAGACTGAAGCCACTTAGCATAGCAAGGCCACTCAGCTAAGAAGTGGGAAGCTGGGGTTCAAGGCCAGGAAATCTCTTCCCAGAACCCCATCACCAGTTACCTGACCTTTGGTCTGGACTGGTTGGGATGGCCCCCTCCCACTTCTCCCTGCTCTGCAACTCAGAACTACATTTCCCAGGCTCCCTTGCTCTCAGACTCCTGGGTAAGCTCGGTCAGTGGGAGGCAACAGGTATAGCCGTGCAGGTAAAAAGCTGGAGTATTTCTCCTTCTTTCTCCCTCTGCTCCTCCCCTGTGGGAATGTCCCTCCTTCCGAGGTCCCTGTTCCCACCAACCTTCACCAGGTGGCCCTGGCTCCTGGGTTCCGTGACACCATCCCCTCCTCCAGCCCAGGAAGTGCTGGTGGCTTTCTGCTCTTGCTAATCCAGGTAAGCACCTCACTGTCCCTCCTTGAAGTCTCCACTCAACCACCACCTACTAACCCATGCCACTGGGTTAAATCCTATCTGTAAAACACCTGGAGAGGCTGCTGTTTGTGGAGGGGACGTGGTACTCACAAGAAGAACAGGCGGGAGGGAGGGTGGACGAGCGGTGTGTACAGACCATCTCCGTGGCATCTCCCTACATGCCTAGTGGGTGCCAGCTCACTTCACCCTCACAGGAAAACTCCAAAAGTGGGTGCCTTTATTAGCCCCATTTTACGAGGAGGGAAGTCGAGCACGTAAGGCTAAGCAGCTTGCTGGTCGGACGGAACAGAGATGTGATCCACACTAGACTCCAGAGCTGCCCCCAGTCCCGGCCCCACCCACCTCCCATTCATGCCCTGCAGGAAGAGCTCGGGCACCTGATGAAGGCCAGCCCCAACCACCCCCCACCCCCCGTGGGGAACGTCGCTCATGCCACCTTCTGTCCCTTGGACTCTGACCACTTCTGAGTCCCTGGGCCTCCTGTGGCCACACTGTGTGGCCTGGGCTGGTCGCCCTGGGCCTGGAGCCACTGTGGCAGGCCCAGATTTATGGCTTTGTTATTACCGTGTTTTGGAGTTTTTACAGCCCCGTGCTCCCTGGAGAACCCCAGTGCTTTCTCTAGGACGTATCAGTCAGACGGCAGAGGAAACATCCAAAATGCTGGGAACATCCTGTGTCACGGTGTCTCCCCGGCCCCCAGGTACCGGCGGCCTTTTGTTTGCAGCCAGGGGGAGGAGGAGACTGCTAAAGGGCAGGGGTTGGGGGGGGGCGCAGCCGGCACCTCTGTGCCCTGGCTTGTCCTCCCCTACGACAATGTCCCCAGCTTCCTGACCAAAACAGTCATCACCCTGGGCCCTCTGATGTGCGGCCAGCGCTCATGCAGGAGCGAGCCCTCTTAATTAGCCTCTCACTCACTCCTGGGGGCAGAATGCTGACTCCGCAAGGAGCCAATGCGCTCGCCAGTGGGGTCCGGCGGGGTTTTGGGCCCAGCACGGGAAACAAGGCACCATTGTCCTGCGGCCACCCCTCCCCCACTGCTGCCTCCCTCTCCCAGCATCCTCTGGGCCAAAGGCTCGCTCAGGGAAATTCGGTGAAATTCTGAGGAGGGGTCAGGGCAGGAGACGGGAGACAGGCCTGGGAATAGGCAGAAGGACGAGAAAGGGAGAGCACCAATCAGGGTTACAGTTTGTACCTGTTTAAGAAACACACATGACTAGTGAAAGAAATAATAATCAAAATACATAAAGGTCTGCAACCATAAATACTAAATGGTGAAAGAGCGGTGTTTTCAGATTGATGGCAACAGTTTGGTTTTTTTTTTCCTGTTCAGACTGTTCTGTACGATTTAAAAAATGTTTAATGAGCATCTACCACTTTTTTACGGCAAAACTGCTCTGATCTAAGAGGTGTAACACTCTCTGAAAAGTCTCCTGCCAGTGAAGCCAGGAGCAGAGGGGCCTTAGGGAGGAGTGGGTGTGCAGACCCAGCCGACCTGTCTCCCTGGCGTGTGGGTGGGACGGCTTCTGAGTCACTCCCTGTCTATGGGTTCTAGATGCTTCCTCACCTACTGGGAGGAGGAATAGCTCTTACGGGCCCCCTGCCATGGGGCAGTTACAGCCCTCATGGAGCCCCCAGACCAGGGGTGGCAAACATGAGACCAGAGAGGCCCCCGGTGCCCAGTAAGGGGCCAGGTGCTCTCAGGACGCCAGGGCCAGGCCTCAGGGAGAGCCCGAGCCTCGTCCACCAGCAGCCGCATCCACAGGTTGACCTCCCGGGTTTCGCAGTCACCGAGCAGGCCCTGGGTGGGCAGTGGTTGAACGAGGACAGACACCAGGACAACGGTTCAGCCTCCCACCTCCAAAAGACGGGCCACCCAGAGACTGGGCCTGGTGTACCGCCCTGAAACAAACGTGGCCAGTCCTCTGACCTCCAGCTCACTCTGATCTGCCCCAAATCCAGGCTCCCACGTCCCTGTCCAGGCAGCTGCAAGGCCTTGCTGTGCTTTCAAGCTCAGGCTTTCGGTTTCCCCAGCGCAGGCTGCCACTAAAAATACAACATTATTGACCGGCACCATGTGGAGGGCTGTTTTCGGTGTCAGCAAAGCACACTAGAGCCATTCATAATGCTGGTGTGAGGGGCAGAAGAAATGCCCAGTCTGGTGACAGATGTCCCCACATCCAGACTGCAGTCCGAGCAGGCCTCTGAGTCGGCACATGGCATGCCTGGTGATGAGCTGCGTGCAGAGCGGGATCCCTCGCAGCCTCTCAGAGCCCTGGGAGGGTGTGACATTTATGGTGGGGGAGCCCCCCAGTCCTTGTGTGGGGCCCTGCCTACACTTCACCTGCTTCATCTCCCATGCTCACCCAACAGCATCACCCATGAGGAATTACCATTTCCATTTCAGAGAAGGAAACGGAAGTGACACTTCCCAGCTTAGAGGTTTTGCAGCTGCTGTTCCTTCTGCCCAGAATCCTTTTCCACGTGATCATCACACAGTGGACCAGTGAGTCAGGCATGTGAAGCACTTAGGAGTCTGGCTGCCCTCAGGGACCACCCTGGAGGGACCGTGTAGGGAGAGGGGTGGCCAGGTAGCTCCAGCTACTGGGAGGAGAAAAGCCTTCAAGATGAGCCCAGGCCCAGCTCCCTGCAGTCGCGAGAGAAAGCCTGAGTGAGAACTTCAGAGAGAGCCCAGGTACCCCCAGACTCATGAGCCACGGCTTTGGAACAGTTTGTTACTCAGCATCAGCTCACTGCAGCAGACCTGCAAGGCCGACCCCACTGTGCCTTCTGGGCAGAGGGCATCTGATGCCAACAAGCTACCGTGAGGAGCTTCCACCCCAGCTGAGTCTCTTAGCAAAAGCCCGGGGACCGACCCACCTGGGCTGCGTCTCAGGAAAGCGCCGAGGCCAGGGCTGTGGGGAGGGTGATCACACTGACTGGGGGTCATGTGACTTTGCAGACAGAGACAACAAGGGAGGGAAATGGCAGCCCATGTCTCCACCCAAATCCACAAAAGCTTCTAAGAAGGAAACCAAGCAAGGAGGCCAGGAAGTCATGCCTGAGTTCTGCGGGTGTCGGGAATTTTCACATGGGTTTCCCTTCCATCCTCCCCACCGCCTCGTGATTTAGGTGACATCAACGGCCCTCTAGAGAGGAGATCAGAGACACAGAGCAAGGTGTCCATGGGCACAGCCACAGAGCTCGGATTCGGACCCGATTTGTCTGATTCCAACTTTCTCCATCAGTAAGCAAAGCACGTGAGAGGAAGGAGAGGGGAGATTGTCCTCCGTGCTGGGACCCACAACCACAGAACTACACAAGGCAAACACAACAGAGATTAGAATGCTGGGGTTTGTTCTCATGGGCCTCAATATCCGTTCTTCCACTGAAGAGAGGACCTCGTTCACAGCTGTGTCCCCGACATCTGGAACAAGACCTGGCCCCGAGCGGATGTGCAACCAGTATCTGCCCAAATGAAGGAATGCACAGGCCACAGGCCCAGCAGTTGATCTTGAGTTCTAAAGGAAGGGGCTGGGCCAGACAATGCCCGTCCCCGCCTCCACACTGAGGGGCTTCCTGACCAGTGACATCACCCTGCCTTCCCCCGCTGCCTCTGCCTCCTCAGCACTGTCTTAGGAAGGTCTGCTGCAGAACGCCGTTGAGATCAGGGTGCTGTCTGCATGCGATGCAAGGCCCTGCATCCAGGAATGCTAATCCCAGGTCCCGGATAAGAAGCCGCACCTGGACGTGAGGTGTGACAAGCAGACGGACTTTCCCCAGGGGAGTGGGTGTCCATCTTTAAACACTTAATGTACCTTATATTCATTGTAAAACAGCAAACACAGACTGAATGGACAAGGTCGGGAGACCATGGTGGTGGGGGAGCACGTGAATTCCATGGAATCCCAACACCCAGAAATGACACACGTTTTCAACATGCCAGTGTGATTTCAGATGTTTTGAGCAACAAACGCTTTTTGAACTTTTTACTGAATATGAACACAGGGGAAAACTCACCCTCATAAGTGTACACCGACTCAAGGGACATGAGTCTGAGAAAACTCCAGGAGGTGGTGAAGGACAGGGAAGCCTGGCGTGCCACAGTCCATGCGGTCACAGTCAGACACGACTGAGAGACTGAACAACAACACCACCAAAAGTGTAGAGTTCAGTGACCTTTGCCACGTCCAGGGGAGTATGAACACACAAGGTGGAGTGAGCTAATCCTGTTCTCTTTGTCCCACGTTCTCATGAACGTACTTTCCTTCTGTCCCCCCACAACAAGCCTGCTCCTGGTCACATCAGCCCACCTCCTTCACAGGGCAACCCCCCAACCAGAAGAGCCCAGGGGCATCGCAGGGGCTCCCACAGGCAGTCAAGGTTCTCCACAGTGTGCAAGACCAGTGTGTGTCTCCCAGCCGCGCTGCACGCCCCCCCAGAGCAGCACCCCCAGAACAGATCCTCCCCACATCCAGCTCCGCTCTGCAGCCCCAGCCCCAGCCCTGGGGTCCCACCCTGGAACATTGAGGCTCCTCCCGAGAGATTCTAGACAGGTAACATGGCTCTCCTGAGACCATGGGGGCCCCAGCACAGCGCCTGTCAGTTCCCCCATGGGCTCTGGGAGAAAACAGGAGCTTCCCCCAGCCCACTCGCTCCCACCAAGACTTCCCTGAGGCCCAGCAGCCAGGACGCGGAGAAGATTTCTCAGCCTCTTGGCTGATAAAGGTAAATGTAAATTTACAGAACGTAAAAAGCATTCTGTCTAAGAATTTAAAAAGCACGTCTCATACCGAGTGTTTAGAGAAGGAGCAGGGACATAGAACATGTCGGTCCCTCAGTGGTGTCTAGAAGCTGGGCATCGGGTCCTGATGGACAATTAGGGAGGCCTGCAGAGGCCCAGGGACTGGGCAGAGAGAAGCTCCTGCCTGCCCAGCATGGAGTGCCTGGACGGGAGGCCACAGGGCCTGGAGGGAAGCGGGGATGAATAGGGAGGAGAGGGAGAACCCAAGAGGAGCGGGTCTGAGACTGTCGCCGACAGAGCACCTGGCCAGATGGTCACACGCAGAGGTCACTGTGACTGGGGGCAGGGCACCACCGTAACGACGGACAACAGGTACGGGCCATCGCCTGGTGCTGAGCACTGTGCTAGGCCGAAATCTCACTTTATCCTTCACGAGATGGGTCCTCTAATGGTCATTTTTCAGAAAAGGAAAGTGGAAAACCAGACAGGGTAAGTGAACTAGCCAAGGTCACACAGCTGCTAGCTGTAACGACTATTCCGAACTCAAATCATTCCACACCCAGACTCCTGTGATATGAGGGACAAAATCTTTCCTTTTTGCCTGGGAGAGGGCTACACTGAAATGCTAAAAGCTGGACACACATTTTCTCTGGGAACCTCACAGCAGCCCCATCGGCAGGCCCTACGATGGGCTCCTTCTTACAGCAAGGTAACTGAGGCTTGGAGGAGTTGGTGACATACTCAGCGCCACTCGGAGTCAGTGTGGGGCAGAGCCCGGTTCAAACCCAGTCCTCACCCCAGGCTCTTGTTCTCTCAGCTGTGGCCTGCTCTGTCCGCTTCCCCCAGCACAGATGGAGAAACTGGGACTCAGAGGACACAGGACACGTCCAAGCCCCTGAGACACCAGTGGGGAGCTGTCAGGACTCAACCAGGCCCTGTTCCCACGCCCATCTGCTCTGCCCAGCACAGAACGTGGGGTTCTGCCCCAGGGCTTCATGGGACACTCCCCCCGGTCTGTCATAGTCACAGCTGGGAAGAGACTGGGGGTCACCCTCCCTTTTCTGATATCCCCCAGAGGGTTAACGAGGAGCGGCTCCCAGCCCTTCTGTCAGAGCCCACGGCCCACTCTTTACAAAGGGGCCCCAGCGCGGAGAATGACCACAGCCCACCAATCGCTCTGGCCCCAGGGAGAAGACGCTGCTTCAGTGACACGCCTGGAATCCTCCCTGCTGTCCTCGGCCGGAATCACCGGATGGCCGGTCCCCAGGAATCTGCCTGCTTGAACAAATCAAACCCACCGCTGTGCTGCCCACGCGCAGGACCCGGAGGGTCTCTGGGAATGAGGTTTACGAGGCAGCTTCTGGATTTGATTACAAGGCAATCTGCTCCCCGTCTCGACCCCTCCACTGCCCTCCACTGCAGGAAGGTGACGCTGGCTGATTTCTCAGCAACTCCCTCACCTCTTGCAGACACAGGCTGGGAGCCAACATCCCCCCTAGCCAGTGCACCTCATGGATTACAGCACGCCTGACGCACATGCGGACTTCTGAGCATCTGCTGGGGGAGGTATGAGTTTCCCGGGGCTGCTGCAAGAAGTTGTCTCAACAGAAATTGATTGCTTCACAGTCCTGGAGGCCAGAAGTCTGAAGTCAGGGTGTGGGCAGGGTCACAGTCTCTCTGGAGGGCCTCTGGGAGGATCCTTCCTGCCCCTTCCAGCTCCTGTGGCTCCAGGCACCCTTGGCTTGTGGCCTCGTCCCTCCAACCTCTGCCCCCATCTTTACACGGCCTTTCTCTGTGTGCTTCTCTCTTCTGTTATCTCGCATAAGAAATCTGTCATTGGATTCCACACCTGACCAGGCAATCTGGGCTGACCTCATGAGGCTCAGTCTAATCATGTCTGCAGAGATGCCATTTCTAAATAAGGTCACAGCCACAGGCTCTGAGGATTAGGACATGGCTGTATCTTCTGGGGGAGCAGGGGCCACTGTTCACCCCACTACAGTGAGTTTTCTTCTTTCTTCGGAGCAAGTGCACAAAGGCCCATCACCTCCTAGGGCTGTTCCTGAGAAGAACCGAGCTGGCGGGGGGCGGGGGGCCCATGCTGTGGCCTCGGGTCTGAGCCCTCGGGAGATCCTGGTGCGCCACCCTCCCTGTGCTCAGATCTGAGCACGCAGTACAGACCACAACCAACCAACACCTGGCCTCCTTCGAGCTTCAGGCCGGTGGAGGAGATAGACTGTGAACAAGCATGAGAATAAATGGATAAATAAACACATCATATGGTGATTAAAAACTACCAAAAAAAAAAAAAAATACACCAGGGTGAAGACGGAGAACGAAGAAACAAGAGGGCTTCTTTAGACAGAGGCTCACTGGAGGCCTTGATGACTGACAGCCGAGCTACAGAGGTGAGAAGGGAGTCCTGAGGATGTCCGGGGGCTTTGTAGGCAGAGGGCAGCGCCGTGCAAGGGCCCTGCAGGAGACCTGGAGTTGGTAGAGCAGCAGGGAGGCCCAGGGGTCAGGGGTCGACCAGGCAGGGGCTGAGGAGCCCTGGGAGGGCTTGTTAAATTTTCCCTAACTGCGCACAGAGGCTGCTGGAAGGTTTCCAGCAACAAGTGATAGAGGCAGATTTGCCTTCAACGGGGTCACTCTGGATGGTGATCAGATGGTAGTCCAAGGAGGAATAAGCAGGCGCTCAGGCGGGAGGCTCTGAGCAGGTAGGAGGAGTGGCTTGTGATTCCGCTCTGGCCAAAGCTCGCATCCTGCTTCTGGCCCTGGCACCCCATCTGGGCAGTGCGGATGGGGAGAGCCCACAGACCACACTCAGCTATTTGGGAATCACACAGAATCGTACACCCCCGTCCCTTCATCCACGAGGAGCAGCACAGCCCCTGAAGCAACCAGTGAACAGCCCCGTCTCAGAGCATCTTATGGGGAAGTCGGGCCAAGAACAGGGCTTCCCCACCTCGGCACCGCTGGCATTTGGGGCCGGATGATTCTTTGTGGGGGGCTGTCCTGTGCACTGAGGGATGCTGAGCAGTGCCGCTGGCCCCCACACTAAGCGCCAGGAGCACCCCTCCCCCAGTTATAACAATCATACTGTCTGCGGGGATTGCCGGGTCCCCCATGGGGTACAGTCACCCGTGGGAACCCCTGTCCTGGAGGATGGCCAGCACAGCCCAGCATAGCACAGGGAGCTGCTGTGTGGACAGGCACCTCCCACCCTGGACTCTCCACCCCGGAGCCCCACACACCCCCAGGTCCATCCCCAACATCCCCTCAGAGTCTGCAGCTGCTCTCTCAGAATGCTCAACACCCCTTCTGTGTCCAGCAGCCGAGGACGGTGGGTGCTAGGAGGCAGGAGGACTGTGTCTGGGCCATGTGACCAGCTGCACACCAGGATGGGTTCCCGGAACACCCGCTCCCTGGTGGGTGACAGGCTTTGATGGCCTGCCAGGGATGACAGCCAGGCCCTGTTTGCATCTCTTATCTGAGAGCTTTGCACCAATATTGCCTCCTGTCCCCTGTGCCCTACAGTGGTTATCAGCAGGCGGCCACAGCATCTGTTGTGAGGTGAGGCCCACGGTGACCTTTCCCACGCCCACCTGTCTGCACCCAAGATCAAGGCCCATCCCTTCACCCGGACCTTCCAGAGCGTCACCCCAAAAAGACGTGTCCTCTGTTAGAATTTAGCGCTGTCCCCAGAGTGCTCCAGAACCCTGTCACTTCCAAGAAAGAGCCCCAGGGATGTGAACGTTCATGAGTGAGGAGGAACCCTGCTGTTTTCTGTTTCCAAAAGGCAGCACATTGGAACCACCTGGTGAGTGTGTCCCTGGGCGGCTCAGACAAAGGACCACACGCCGGGCGGCCTGAACAACAGAAACGTCCTCTCCCGCAGCCTGGAGGCCCAGAGTCTGAGATCAGGGCCACTTCCTTCTGGGTCTTTGAGGACGCCCTGCCAGGCCTGTCCCCAGCATCACCCCGATCTGGCCTCCTTCTTACACAGCAGTGTCTCCCTGTGAGTGTCCCTTTCATAAGGACAGCTTCCTTGGTGGCTCAGAGGGTAAAGCGTCTGCCTGCAATGCAGGAGACACCGGTTTGATTCCTGGGTCAGGAAGATCCTCTGGAGAAGGAAATGGCAACCCACTCCAGTACCCTTGCCTGGAAAATCCCATGGATAGAGAAGCCTGGTAGGCTACAATCCATGGGATCACAAAGAGTCGGACACGACTGAGCGACTTCACTTCACTTCAAGCCTTAGAGGATTCAGCCCACTCTGATCTTAACTCAGTCTTAACTTGATCTTCATCTGCTGATGAAGATTCTGTTTGCGTTAAGGTCACGTTCACAGGTACTGACGGGGTGGATATTCAACACTGTTTGCAGGGACACAATTCAACCCCTAATTTAAACTAACACGTTAAAGCCCTGCCACACCTGGATCAAGGAAAACAGGATGTGTAAGGGGAGGCGGGGGATGGCAGGGCCGTCACACATGGGGAAGCTGAGGCTCCAAAGCAGGAGAGGGAGGCTCATGGTCACCTGCGGCCGCAGGCAGCCCGCGGCTGAGGTCTGCTCCTCCTGGTTCGTGCCCTGCCCTCAGCAACAGACTGTCTCTGCAAAGCTGGGTCGGGACCACCACGCTCAGTCTGCACCGTGGAGGATGGGCACCCAGGGCAGGGCCCAGAGCTGAGCTCTGAGGACGCGTTTTCCACTCTAGTACTCTGTGCTCTCTGGGCTTTCACCTCACGACCCCAAATGGTGTGTGGGCATATGGTCTAAGATTCAGAGAAGCAGCTTCACTTTCTCAGTGCCGCCCAGCCAAGCAGGGGAGGGGGGTGGGGGAAGATTCAAACCTAGGCTTGGTCAGCTCCACAGAGGCTCTGGTTCCCCAGACGACGCTGCCCGGGAAAGCCAGAGCTGCCAGTGCTGGTCTGTTACAGGCAGTTATGGGACATGCTTGACTGAATGAGAGCAACATTCCTGCAGTAGACTCGAGAATAGCTCAGGATGAGACAGACCCATGCTCTCAGCCCAGCTCTGCCACTCACAGCTAGGAAGTACCTTAGCCTCTCTGGGCCACAGTTCCTCCACGTGTAAAACAGGCACGAGAGCAGCACCTACCGCTGAGGATGCAGGGGCATGAAACACATGAACACGAACAACACGCTTCTCGCAGCGCCCAGAGCCGCGTTGGGTCTTGTCATTTCCGAGGGCAGCTCGAGGCTCCGCAGACCTGGGCCAGCTGTCCCCCAGCAGCTTCCCCCAAATTTATGTTTCAGATCAGCTCCCGCCCCGTCCCCACTTGCATCCCCCATGGACCATGACATCTCACTCCAAGGCCTGTCAGAGCCACTATTAAGGAAATAAATCTCCCGCCGGCCCTTGCCCGCCCTCCCTCCACCCTCCACGTGGAGACTGTGCTGTTATAAATGTGTCCAGCCTGTGAAACCTGACCTGCTGTGCCCCATGAAGGGGGTGCCTTATCTGATTGGAAGCCAATGCCCGTGCCACCATCCCCGCCAACCCTGGGCTCCAGGAGATGGTCTGACAATGAGGGACTTTGCTGCTGATTCTAACCTAGGTGCCCCACCCCCAGGGTGGGCAAGATTCCACAGAGGGTGGGCAGGTGCAAGCTACGTTAACCACAGGAGTTAGCAAAGTCGGGGGCAGAGGTCAGTGAACCCCAGCCCCACACCTGGGCCCCGACCCATGCTCTGAGATCTGTCGCCATGTGTTTTGAGCAATGACAACATTCTTATCTGTTCTTCCGCAAAAGAAACTTACTGGCTTATATATCAGAGCAGCCCAAGAGTAGTTTAGGAGTTTCAGGCAAGGCTTGCTCCAGGATTCAAACAACATCTCCAGAAATGAATCTCCTCTCTGTTTTGAGACTGCACTGCAGGTTCTAGGGACTTGGTGCAATGTCTTTTTTCAGGGCGAGGGGCATTTTTTCTGTATGTTACATGCACTCATGCAGAGTGCAAAACGTGCTTTGCCAGTGGCCCAAATAAAGTGGCTACCATTGCTAAGGACAAAAATTAATATTTGACTTTGGCCCTCTGGTTTATGAAGCCCTGTGCCTGGAAACTTTATTTAACAAATAAGTACTATATATGAAGTACTTACTATATGTGATCTACTTTAAGGCTCTCACCTCCTCTCCAAGGGGAAAAGCATCTACAAAACCATTTTTTTTGATGAGAAAAATTAAGCGAGTTATTTAATTTTGCCAAAGGTGGAGTAGAGATTAAGCCGAATGCCATCTGACTCCAGAACCTGTTTCCTTTTCAATACACTCTCCTGTTTCCTTTGTCTGAAAATCCGTCACTGGAAGATGAAGTAATTTCAGTGTGCATTAATAATCTGCGAACATGCCACACTGGGCTAGTCCTTTCCTGCGTTCACGGACTCAACAAATATTAAGGCATCTTTCCAGGTAGGCAGACACGGTAGTCATATAGAAAAGGAAAGACATTTTTCTCTGCCCTCAAGAAACATAAAACCTGATGATAAAATATGACTGCTGCAACCCATATAATCCACATGAAAACCTACAGGGCACAGAGAATAAGGTCTGCTCTGCTTGTGATGAGGACAGTAAAGGTCAAAGAGGCGCCTGGGCGTGAACAGCCGAGCCAGGGTTTGCCAGTCCCATACCTTCAGTTCAGGTCAGTTCAGTCGCTCAGTCGTGTCCAACTCTTTGTGAGCCCATGGACTGCAGCATGCCAGGCTTCCCTGTCCATCACCAGCTCCCAGAGCTTGCTCCAACTCATGTCCATCAAGTCAGATGGACAAGTCCCATATCTTGTCCCCTTTCAAGGACTGGTAGCTGTGTTCTTTTGCTAAAATGCTATGAATTTTTAAAATAATTTTATTCATTTATTTATTTTGGTTCTGGGCCTTTGTTGCTGCGTGGGCTTTTCTCAGGTACATCAGAGCCTTCGTAAGGGGCCTAGATGCTCTGCTCTACCAGCTCCTCTGCTGATGGCTGGGCAGTGAGACTGAGAGCAGCAGCTCACAAACCCAACTGAGTTTATTTGAAAGAATGACATCTTACGCAGACATGGAGAACAGATTTATGGACATGGGAGGGGGTGGGGGGCTGAAGGCAAGGGTAGGATGACTGGAGAGAGTAGTGTGGAAACATATACACGTGCAAACGTGGAACACATACATGTGCAAAACAGAGAGCCCGTGAGAATCTGCTGTATGATTCAGGGAACTCAGTCCGCTGCTCTGCGACAACCTGGAGGTGTGGGAAGGGGTGGGAGGTGGAGGGAGGTTCAAGAGGGAGGGGACATCTGCATAGGGTGCTTACTCACTCAGCCGGCTCCGACTCTTTGCGACCCCATGGACTGTAGCCTGCCAGGCTCCTCTCTCCATGGGACTTCCCAGGCAAGAATACTGGAGTGGGTTGCCATGGCCTCTTCCAGGGGATCTTCCCGACCCAGGGATTGAACCTGCATCTCCTGCATTGCAGGCAAATTCATGTTGATGTATGGCAGAAACCAACACAATATGTTATTGTAAAGCAATTATCCTTCCATTAAAAACAATTAAAAAAAAAAACACAGCGTCTTAGTCTGCTTGGGCTGATGCAGCAAAACACCAGAGACCCGCACTTTAAACAACAGACGTCACTTTATGATTCCAGAGGGAAGGCCGTGATCAGGGTGGCTCTTCTAGTGAGAGCCCTGCTCCTGGCTCGTGAATGGCTAGCTTCTCACCAGGTCTCTTCCTCTTCCTACAAGGACACACTAATCCCAGCAAGAGAGCCCTACCCTCGTGACCTTTCTAAGTCCTTCCCAAAGGCCCCGTCCCCAAACACCACCATGTTGGAGGTGACGGCTTCAGTATAAGAGTCTGGGAGGAGACATCAGAAACTGTGCTAGAACAAGGGGTGAGAAGTTAATATTCTGCTGTTTAACAGAATAAACTCTATAATGATGATGATGGTACACGGGTAGCACACTGAAGCACACCTCAGGATGCCTTCTCTGTTAGAGGGACTTGCTCAGATGTCCTCTGAGGAGCCTGTTACATGGCTGACCCCACTGCAAATTGCTTTTCCACTTGGTACTCAACAGAGGAGACAACCAGACCTGGTAAATTACTTGGAGCCTCAAGACGGCCCAGTTGCAGTTGCCCTGTGTGAGCCCACAGGCAGCCTGGTGATTGACGGCTGGACACGTGGTGCGATCCATCACGAGGGCCTGACTCGGGAAAGACAGATCAGTGGTGGAGCTAAAACAGATGTCGGGGAGGGAGGGGCACCTAAGGAGCCTGGACAGTCAGCCCAGGGGCCTGGCTTTCTGGCTGCGCCAGGAGCTGGTCACCGTGTGCTTGGTGGCTCAGCAGAAGCAATTCTTCTCCATGGCCACATTCTTAGACGTTGCTCTCTTTAGAATAAGTAATTAAAAACTTAAATATTTAAGTATAACTTTCTGACATCCAGAGGGCTATAATAAACAAACTCTGTCCTTTTCATCATGGGGGACTGGAATGCAAAAATAGGAAGTCAAGAGACACCTGGAGTAACAGGCAAGTTTGGCGTTGGAGTTCAAAATGAAGCACGGCAAACGCTAACAGAGTTTTGCCAAGAGAACACCCTGGTCATAACAAACACCCTCTTTCAGCAATGCAAGAGACGACTCTACACATGGACATCACCAGATGGTCAATACCGAAATCAAATGGATTATATTCTTTGCAGCCAAAGATGGAGAAGCTCTATACAGCAAAAAAAAAAAAAAAAAAAAAAAAGACCAGGAGCTGACTGTTGCTCAAATCATGAACTCCTTATTGCCAAATTCAGACTTAAACTGAAGAAAGTAGGGAGAATCACTAGACCATTCAGGTACGACCTAAATCAAATCCCTTACAATTATATGGGGGAAGTGACAAATAGATTCAAGGGATTAGATCTGACAGACAGAGAGCCTGAAGAACTATGGACAGAGAGGTTCATGACATTGTACGAAAGGCAGCGATCGAGATCATTCCCAAGAAAAAGAAATGCAAAAAGGCAAAATGGTTGTCTGAGGAGGCCTTACAAATAGCTGAAAAAAGAAGAGGAGCTAAAGGCAAAAGAAAAAGGAAAGATATATCCATCTGAATGCAGAGTTCCAAAGAACAGCAAGGAGAGATAAGAAAGCCTTCCTCAGTGATCAGTGCAAAGAAATAGAGGAAAACAATAGAATGGGAAAGACTAGAGATCTCTTCAAGAAAATTAGAGTTACCAAGGGAATATTTCACGCAAGTTCAGTTCAGTCGCTCAGTTGTGTTCAACCCTTTGTGACCCCATTGACTGCAGAGATGGGCACAATAAAGGACAAAAATGGCATGGATCTAACAGAAGTAGAAGATATTAAGAGGCGGTGTCAAGAATACACAGAAGAACTATACAAAAAAGATCATCATGACCCAGATAACCACGATGGTGTAATCACTCACCTAGAGTCAGACTTCCTGGAATGAGAAGTCAAGTGGGCCTTAGGAAGCATCACTATGAACAAAGCTAGTTGAGGTGATGGAATTCCAGTTGAGCTATTTCAAATTCTATTTGAATTAAAATCCTATTGAATCATAATTCAAATCCTATTGAATAGTTGAGCTATTTCAAATTCTAAAAGATGAGGCTGTTAATATGCCACTCATATCACCAGCAAATTTGGAAAACTCGGCAGTGGCCACAGGCCTGGAAAAGGTCTGTTTTCATTCCAGTCCCAAAGAAAGGCAATGCCAAAGAATGTTCAAACTACCGCACAATTGCATTCATCTCACACGCTAGCAAAGGAATGCTCAAAATTCTCCAAGCCAGGCTTCAACAGTATGTGAACCGTGGACTTCCAGATGTTCAAGCTGGATTTAGAAAGGGCAGAGGAGCCAGAGATCAAATTGCCAACATCCATTGGATCATAGAAAAAGCAAGAGAGTTTCAGAAAAAATCTACTTCTGCTTTATTAACTACACCAAAGCCTTTGACTGTGTGGATCACAACAAACTGTGGAAAATTCTTCAAGAGATGGGAATACCAGACCACCTTACCTGCCTCCTGAGAAACCTGCATGCAGGTCAAGAAGCAACAGTTAGAACCAGACATGGAACAATGGACTGGTTCCAAATTGGGAAAGGAGTATGTCAAAGCTGTATATTGTCACCCTGCTTATTTAACTTATATTCAGAGTATATCATGTGAAATGCCAGGCTGCATGAAGCACAAGCTGGAATCAAGATTGCCAGGAGACATATCAATAACCTCAGATACGTAGATGACACCACCCTTATGGCAGAAAGGAAAGAAGAACTAAAGAGCCTTTGAATCAAAGTGAAAGAGGAGAGTGAAAAAGTTGGGTTAAAACTCAACATTCAAAAACTAAGATCACGGCATCTGGTCCCATCACTTCATGGCAAATAGATGGGGAAACAATGGAAACAGTGACAGACTTTGTTTTCTTGGGGTCCAAAATCACTGCAGATGGTGACTGCAGCCATGAAATTAAAAGACACCTGCTCCTTGGAAGAAAAACTATGACCAACCTAGAGAGCATATTAAAAAGCAGAGACATTACTTTGCCGACAAAGGTCTGTCTAGTCAAGTTGTGGTTTTTCCAGTAGTCATGTATGGATGTGAGAGTTGGACTATAAAGAAAGCTGAGAGCCAAAAATTGATGCTTTTGAACTGTGGTGATGGATAATACTCTTGAGAGTCCCTTGGACTGCAAGGAGATCAAACCAGTCAATCCTAAAGGAAATTAGTCCTGAATATCCATTGGAAGGACTGATGCTGAAGCTGAAACTCCAAAACTTTGGCCACCTGATGTGAAAAACGGACTCATTGGAAAAGACCTTGATGCTGGGAAAGATTGAAGGCAAGAGGAGAAGGAGATGACAGAGAATGAGATGGTTGGATAGCATCACCGTCTCAATGGACATGAGTTTGAGCAGGCTCCGGGAGTTGGTGATGGACAGGGAAGCCTGGCATGCTGCAGTCCATGGGGTTGCAAAGAGTTGGACAGGACTGAGCAACTGAACTGACTGACGGAATTTGTAGAAAAAATTAAAAATATACTTTTTCATTATTAGTATATTTGGGGCCAATTGCTGTCATCTTGCTGTAGGGCCCAATGCTATTCATACTTTGCGTAGCCATAGTGACATCACTTGCACACCCTATGAAGGATCTTTTGCCACAGAGAAGACCTCAGCCAAAGACTCTGCATAAATATCAGCACAGTAGTCACACTGTTTTAAGAAACATGTCTAATGTCTTGCCAATGGTTTCCATCTCAAACTGACTGAAATTTAAAGCAAATTTTGACTTTTTGGTTACATTAAAATTTCTTTGACATTGTGCTGGATGTGTGTGTTTCCTACTGAAATTCCAGCGTTTCTCTAAAGATTCTGGATTCAGGATACTGGACGGTCTGGATCCAGTTTCCAGGCTTGGGACTTATACCAACTGCTTGGTCTGTGTGAGAGAGATGCATGCCATGGAGTTCCAGGGTCTGAGCTTGAAAAGATTCCTGGGGGAGACCTGTATCGGAAGTTCTCCAACAGTGGTCCTCACACTGGATTCTCTGTAGTCGACTGGGAGACTCTCGCTCTTCCGGGGTGTACGATCAGCCCCACTCCTCCTGGAGCGCCAGAACTTCCTGACTTGGTAGATCTGGAGTGTGAGGGGCCAGGCATTTGTATTTTTCAAATGCTCTCAGAGGACTGGGATGGACATCCAGGGACATAGCCCTGAACCTGACCCAACGTCCTCATCTTAGAGACAGGGAGTGTGAGCGTCCACGAAGGGGGAGCCGATGGTCACAGTGGATCAGGATGACCTGTAAACTGGTTATGACAGGTGTCCCCTGAGGGCACCCAGAGCTGGGGGAGGCAGGGAGTTCCTCCGTGAGACCCTCCAGCAGGACACGGCCCTGACGCCTTGATTCCAGGCTCCAGCCTCCAGGACTGTGAGACAGTAAGTGTGTGTGGCTTCAAGCCCCCAGTGCGTGCAGCCCAGGACACCGCAGAACAAGTGACTCAGGGTCATCTGCACAGACAGACCCACCCAGCCCAGAGGAGAGGGACGTGTCAACGTGGTGACTGGAGCCTGGCATGCAGCTGCCTCTTTAGAAACGTCTGTTAGACGTCCTTCCCCCAGACACAAAACTGTAAGCAGAGATGATGGCAGGGGAGGCCGCTGACTTGCCAGGGACGAGGCTAATTTGTGCCGGAGGCCTGGCTCTGAGGGAGCCCTTTTCCGGGAGGGCCGGGCAGGCACAGAACACTCCTGCCAAGCGCAGGCCTCTCTGCACCAACCTTCCCATCTCCATAGCCCCCGTGGGCTGGACAGTAACATACTTTCTCTGTAGCCAGGAGCCGACAGTGAGGGGCAGCAGGAGGAGGCCTGTCCCATCCAGCAGCACCGCAGGCACCCCCACCCCCCACCCACCGCCCCCCGTTGCCACACATCCACTCCCAGCGCCGGTTGTGCCGAGGAGCCTGGCTCCAGGAGGACTTGCTGCCTTCAGCAGGAGGCAAGGATTCATCAGGACCTGGCACCCATGAGACACGAGCCGTGGTGGGCTGGGCCCAAGGCCCCACCAAGGGGAGGAGCCAATATGGCACAATGGCCAAGGGCACATCAGGATGGCCCCGCCGCACTGGAGTGTGACCTCTGCCACTGACCAGGGGTGAGCTTGGGAAACTTACCTAACTCCTCGGAGCGAAACCTGTCTGTCTTCAAGAAGGGGGAAGTAATCTCATTTATCGCTAGCGGACAGTGCTGGGAATAACAGCCACAATCTTAGCACAGGAGACGCGCTTGGTGAATACGGCCATGGCTCCCAGCTTGATCCTGGCTCTGGCTGTCAGCAGCCACAGCCCAGCTGTTTGGCAGCCTCTGGGCAGTTTGGACTGAGGACAGAAGGCCTTTGGAAGCCCAGCGGAAGCAGGAAGCAGGCAAAAACCAGAGGCCTCGGAAGGGGGCCCTGGGCATGTGCGCTGCGTGGACAAGCCCAGCCAAGGAGGCAGGAACACCTGGAGCAACATCTGCTTCTGAGACGGAGGTGGGGGCAGGCAGGGAGCCGAGGTCAGGGAGCTCCACCGGAGCAGGCCCTGCTCACAGCACCCGCTGCTGCCTTCTCTGTGTGTTTCTGTCCTGTTTGTAAGAATAGCCAGGGTCAGTCTGGGCCCCATTCAGTGCTCTAGGTCTGGCCTCCACTTACTCAACATCACTAGTCATCAGAGAAATACAAATCAAAACCACAATGAGACCACCTCATGCCTGTCAGAACGGCTATCGTCAGAAAGACAAGAAGCAATAAGTGTTGGTGGAGAAGAGAGAGCCCTGTGCACTGCTGGTGGGAGTGTAACTTGGTGCAGTCACTATGGAAAAAGAGTGGAATTTCCTCAAAAAGCTAAAAACAGAACTACTGTACGATCCAACAATTCTACTTCTGGGTATTTATCTGAAGAATATAAAAACAGATAATACCACTCTAATGGCAGAAAGCGAAGAGGAGCTAAAGAGCTTTTGATGATAGTGAAAGAAGAGAGTGAAAATGCTGGCTTAAAACTCAACATTCAAAAAACCAAGATCATGGCATCTGGTCCCATCACTTCATGGGAACTGGTAAGGGAAAAAGTGGGAACAGTGACAGATTTCATTTTCTTGTGTTCCAGAATCACTGTGGTGGTGACTGTAGCCATGAAATTAAAAGATACCTGCTCCATGGAAGGAAGGCTATGACAAACCTAGACAGTGTATTAAAAAGAGAAGATATCAGTTTGCTGACAAAGGTCCATATAGTCAAAGCTATGGTTTTTCCAGTAGTCACGTATGGATGTGAGAGTTGGACCATAAAGAAGGCTGAGCTTTGAAGAATCGATGCTTTTGAATTGTATGCTGCAGAAGACTCTTGAGAGTCCCTTGGAAAGCAAGGAAATCAACCCAGTTGATCCTAAAGGAAATCAGTCCTGAATATTCTTTGGAAGGATTGAGGCTGAAGCTGAAGCTCTAGTACTTTGGCCACATGATGTGAAAAGCTGACTCACTGGGAAAGACCCTGATGGTAGGAAAGATTGAAGGCAAAAGGAGAAGAGGGTGACAGGGGATGAGATAGCTGGATGGCATCACCGACTCAGTGGACGTGAGTTTGAGCAAACTCCCGGAGATGGTGAAGGACAGGGAAGCATGGTGAGCTGCAATTCATGGGGTGGCCAAGAATCAGGCACAACTCAGTGACCGAACAACAATGAACAACAACAATTCAAAGAGATACCAGCACGTCAGTGTTCATTTCAGCATCCTTTACAATAGCCAAGATATGGAAAGAAGCTACGTGTGCACTGAAAATGAATGGATAAGAACATGTGATATAGATAGATAGACTGCTGCTGTTGTATAAAGAGACAAACAGTGAAATCGTATGCAGCCGTAAAAAAGAACGAAACCTTGCCTTTTGCAACAACATGGATGGGCCTGGAGGTTATTATGAGAAGTGAAATAAGTCAGATAGTGAAAGGCAAATACTGTATGTTTTCACTTGTATATGAAATCTAAAAACATAAGATAAATGAGCAAATATAAAAAAAATAGAAACAGACTCACAGATAAAGAGAAGAAACTACTGGCTGCCAGACAGGAGGGAAGTAGGGGGATGAGCGAAATAGGTGAAGGGAGTTAAGAGGTACCAACTACAAGCTATAAGACAAGTAAGTCACAGGGATGTAATGTATCACGGGGGATATATAATCAATAATACTGTAATAACATTTTATGGTGTATAATATACAAAAACATAGACACAACAGTGTACACATGAAGCTAAAGTAATATTTTAAGTCAAGTATGCTTCAACCTAAAAAGGAAGAAAATAGAAAGCTGAGGAGGAACACATGAAATTTGGGGGCCAGGAGAGTTGAAAATTCTATAGAGTGGACTGAGAAGGGCTTTCTGAGAAGATGATCTTTGTGTATAAACCTAAAAGCAGTGAGGGGGTGAGTCACATAGATGATTGGGTGGGAAACAGGAAGGATGGATGAATGGATGATGGGGGGAGGAAAGGGAGGGAGGGAGGGAAGGGAGGGAGAGGGAGGCTGGATGATGGAAGGATGGATGGATGGACTGAGTGAATGAACGAGTGAACACATGAATAGTCCTGATATATGCAGATGATTTAATTTATCTCCATCACTACTGCTGCTCTTTCTCATGCCTGGCTATCTGTATTCCACCTGTCCTTCAGTGTTAAAGTCAGAAGCCTCCTGTGGCTAGACTGCACCCATATTTTCCTGCACAGGATCCTTAAGAGTCTGTGCCCCCAGTTCGGGTGGACTCTGCACCCCTCTTTCCTGGTGTGAAATCAAGCAAGAGAGCCTCAAGGCTCACTCGTGAAAAAGTTACCTGCAAAACTAATTTTTCTACAGTGAATTCCATTTTGCCTTGTTCATTTTCATCAGTTTCAATACTAACTCTTGTGAGGGAGAAGGGAGATAGTTTCAGGGTATTAAAGGTTAAGAACACCAAAAACATTAGGCAGATCAGTTAGTACCACATTCTATTACATTCATGCTGCTTGGCTGTTAATTGCAGTCTTACAGGAACAATTTTCCCAAATAAATCCCCCCCCCAAAAAAAAGAGAAAGAAAGATGGCAAGCCTTGACTTGCTCCCAGTGGTTCAGGAGCTTTCCCTTAATCATGAGGAGGTTCTCTTTATGTGGGATCTGAGGAGAATATCAAAAGGAGCCCTGCGCACAGCCTCCCAGCGTGTGGTTTATCTCTTTATCTGCTCACTCTAGGCTGCTCAGGGTCACACAGCTACTGGCTCGCTGAGCCAAAATCTGATCCCGGGTGTGTGTGCTAAAAATATTTTTTTCTCCTACAAAAGGGCTGTGTCCTTAGAGAGTGACCCCTTCATGAGAGGAAGTTGTGAGTTTAAGATACGATCAAGGCTTTCAGAGTAAGAGTGACCCGGGTCTCCCCTTTGAGTGGGGCCAGTGAGTCTGTCCCAGCGAATCGAGGTGGTTAAAAGTTCAGCCCTGGAGTCTGGGATCTGACGGCCTGAGATGGAACCCTGCTCCTTGACTTATGAGAGTGAACCTGGGCCATGGCTTTCACCCGCCTGCGCCCCGGGGTCCTTGCGTGTAAACGACACCCAGTGACACATGAAACCCTTCTCGGGGTTGGCAGGAGGATTCAGAGCAGTACCAAGTTCTAGTGACGCAGACCGTGTGCCCTGTGCCACAGTTCTACTCTGGGGTGCACCCCCACCAGACACGGCCCACATGTCCCAGATGTGCCCTGGCTGGGCCCCTCGATGCGCCTCCATGGTGGAGGCGGCAAGTCAGTCCTGTGGGGCTCACATAACAGACTCTACGGCAAGAATGTTCACAGCATTAGTCACAATAGCCAAGACCTAGAAGCAACCTAAATGTCCATCAACAGAGGAATGGATAAAGGTGTGATGCATATAGACAATGGAACACCACTCAGTCTAAGGAAGATGGAAATAATGCTGTTTGCAGCAACCTGGAAGGACCTAGAGGTTATTATACTAAGTGAAGTAAGTCGGAGAAAGATAAATACTATATGTTATCACGTGTATGTGGAGTCTTCTTTCAAAGACAAAAATGAACTTATTTCTAAAACAGAAATAGACCTACAGACATAGAAAATAAATTTATGGTTACCAAATAACCAACGAGGACCTACTGTACAGCACAGAGAATTAAACTCAGTGTTTTGTAATAACCCACAAGGGGAAAGAGCCTGGAAATATGTGTGTGTGTTTAACGGAATCATTGTGCTGTATACTTGAAACTAACACAACATCATAAATCAACTACACTTCAATAAAATATATATTGAAGAGAGTGGGGGAGAAGGGAGTGGGGGGGAGAAAGGGAAGGGAGAGGAAAGAACCAACACGGCTCGCACAGAGTGTGGAATCAGACGGTTTCCTCTCTGTGGAAGGGGGCTATATCGGCTGGAGCGGGCGTGGGGGGCGGGGGGCGCCTGCTGGGGGCTGGAAAAGTTCCGGACGTTGGTCTGGGTGGTGATTACGTGGTGTGCGTGTGCCAAAGAAAAATGCACTGAGGGGTACACTTAAATGTGTTCCCGTTACTGAATACACGTCGACCCCAACAAGAAGTAAGACAGCTCTATCCTACGATGCATGCTGGAGGACGATGGCTTTAGAGGACAGTTATAACTTCTAGAGGAAATTCATTTACGTAGCCCCGAATATACAAGATGGACGTTGGGAAGCTTCAACCCATCCTTACTTGCAGCCACATCCCTCCCTCGCTCCCTGCGAGGCCTGCCAGGTTCCAAATGCCTCCAGCGTGCATGGACCCTGCATGTTCTACACACCGTCTCCATCTAACAGATAACAAGGAAGAATGACTGAGAGCCTGCATCACCCCCTCTCACAGACACTGTGTCTCTCATCTCCCTTCTGCTCGCCGGGGCACTGAGACCCAGACGCAGTAAGTTTGCTCCAGGCCACGGAGCTGCCGGTGAGCTGTGCCCTCACCCCTAGGTCGCACGGTGCTGGACGAACAGCCGGGGACCTTGACCATAAAAGCAGCCGTGAATTATCTGGCGGCAGACCGATGGGGATACAGTTGGGAAGCAAAATCCATCTCTTTTACAACTGTCCTCCTGACATGTTTATGGATCCACGTATCCGATGGGTGGGGGCGGCGGGGAGGGGAGAGGCAGCTCGTAGCATTCTGGGCTCCCCACACCCCTGCTCTGTGCAAACCACTGCAGGAAAATGAGGGAAACCACCCATTCCGAACGATTTCTACAAAAGCAGGCTCCAGAGTTGATGTCTGCCACATGTACCACCCAGGTCCTGGCTGCCTTCAAAACATGGCCAGAAAACAGAGCAGGGCTGGCCGGGGGTAAGGCGGCTTCATCCCCACATGAAGCCAGACCTGGCTCAGGCCTCCTTGCTGCTGCTTCCAACGGCCCTCCTCCCACTCAGCACACAGGCAGTCAGAGAACGTGCCAGAAGGCTGACCGCCACCCCGAGTCACCTCCAGAGACAGGGGAGGTGTGGGGGACACTAGCTGTCCCTGCTTTTTCCTCTGGGGGATAATTCTCCAACAGGACTTCTTTGTGGGGTCGGCTGTGGACCCAGGGACGCTGTCCAGAGCCAGGCACCATGGTTTCTGCCCTTCTCCTAGCTCCAGAGAAAACACCCCGGAGGCAGCTGGAAAGGCAAACTGCTGATGCTGGGGAGCCAGAATTCAGGTGTGCCCTGTGCAGGGAGGAGGGGGAGGAGAAGACGGCACCGGCGTGTGGCCCCTGGTGCGGGCCCCGGGGAACGGCAGAGCTGTCCATCTCTGCGTCGGCGCCCAGACTGGGCGAGCTATTTATAGAACTGGAGGCCGGCTGGGTGGCTGCATCTGGAACCAATTGAGGAGGGCTGGAGTCGCTGTCAGAGCCTGGCACCCACTCGATGATCCCCCAGGCAGGACTTCACCCGAAAGTGTCAGAGAGACTGGGGACGGAGCCGCTTGCTCCCTCCCTCCAAGGGCCTCCGGAGTAGTTGAGCTAATTGGAAAAGACATTCTGAGCTGGTCAGTGGATGCTCGCGGTGTCAAGAGGCAATTACCTGCAATTATTATGCAAGCGTCTAATCACTGCACACTGGCTAATTAGTTACAAATTGCTCAGCAATAAATGCCTTGGGCAGAAAGACCTCCTTCCTTTGGAATGTAAGCGGGTTCCTGAGGGGTGAGCCTGGGAGGCAGCCTGGCTGGCCCATGGAGGCGATTGGTCACTCCAAGCCCTGAAGGCTTTCTGGAAAATCTCTGAAACCTCGGCCCACAGGACACACAGGCACCTCAGAGGGGCACACACGCTGCTTCAGGGTGTGGAGAAACAGGGTCTCCATGCTCTCAGGTCCTATGCTCAGACCAGACTTCAGGAAGCCTCCTCGAGGCCAGCGTGCCCTTGCCACCCTGGGGAGGACCTCCCCATGGACCAAGGTCAGGGGCGGGGGTGCTGTAGGTGTGGTCTGCGCACCAGCGGCACTGACAGCAAGGGGAAATGCAGACTCCCCACCCCGGCCACAGAAGGACGACCTGCGTCTTAATTAGACGAGCCCTGGGGATGCACATAAAGGACTGGACCCCCTCTAAGAACACCTCCCAGTGCTCTGCATGGGGCACCCCCACAACGAGGTCTCTGCACCCTGTGGAAGCAACAGGACCGGTCATTAAATCACAAGCTCCACAGGGCAGGGACCACTGGCTGTTGACTGCTATATCCCCAGGTTCTAGAACCGTGTCAGTGCACAGTAGGTGCCCAGCCGATGGTGACCAAGCATGAGCACTGACAGAGCTGCCTTGTGTTTCATTCTAAAGGCCTGAAGTGCGGCCCTGGTAAGTGTGCTCAGGGGGAACGGCAGACAGACGTGGCGAGCCAAGGTTACTTTCGGAATTTCACAGACAGAAAAGATCCTCGCGCCGTTTCAGTAGCTAACGTTTTGTGGAATGGCAGGAGGAGAATCGTCCTGATAGCCACCCCTGCTCCAGCCCTCTCTGAAAAGAGGCAGCGTCTGCAATTGTCAGAATCGGGGGCAGGGAGGGGGTCGGCCACAGCGGCTGCAGGGTCTGTGGCCTCTGTTTTGCCTTCTGGAGAGTGGCAGGCTTGAACTTTTGAACCTGAACTTTGCTGAGAAAGGCTCATGTTCCCAGGTTTTGGCCTGAGACACCCCCACCCCCAGGCTGGCTGGGCCTTCCCTTCTCTTTCTTGCCCTTCCTCCTGCTCACCCAGGGCCTTACCATTTTGTTGGCTGCTGAGGCCTCCAGGAACTCCGGTTCCAGGGGTCAAACCACCAGAAAGCTCCACTGTGGGGCCCGTGGGACATGTGCAGGCTGAGAGCAGGGCCCGGGAACCTGGAGGGTTTAAAGCATCACTTTGGCCTGATGATTGCTTTACCAGTCTAAACCTCAGTTTCCTCCTCTGGGAAGTGGGAATAAAGTAGTATAGAAGAAAGGCATGTGGGGGTAGAACGGTGCACCCCCAAATTCACGTGCTTCTGGAACCTCATGCTGCTGCTGCTAAGTCACTTCAGTCATGTCTGACTCTGTGCAACCCCATAGACGGCAGCCCACCAGGCTCCCCCGTCCCTGGGATTCTCCAGGCAAGAACACTGGAGTGGGTCTGGAACCTCATAGCATGACCTTATTTGGAACTAGGGTCTGTGAGCTGTAAGTAGTTAGAATGAGGTCACACTGGATGAGGGTGGCTCTAAACACAGAGACTGTGTCCTTACAGGACAAGGGGACACAGAAAGACACGGGGAAGCAGGCCATGGGAAGACAGGGGCCGAGCTTGGAGTGATGTGGCCGCAGGTCAAGGGATACCTAGAACCACCGGAAGCTGGAAGGCCAGGAAGGACCCTCCCCAGAGCCTCTGGAGGGCATGCAACCCCGACCTCCCCTTGGCCTCTGGACCTGGGAGAGGACACCTCTGCTGTTGCGAGTGTCTGGCATGTACACTGGCTGCCTCGGCCCCAGGACCCTGCACCGCACCTGAGCAGACCACCAGGGAGGGCTCTGACTTATGCCATCTCGACCCGTCAGCACACTGTGCCTGTCACCTCCCTGGCGGCATTCCCCCACCATCAGGAGAGGCAGCAACAGAGGTGGGCTTGTACCACCTTGGTGAGACACCCACAGTGCCAGGCGGAAGGACAGGGAGAGAGCCCCATGGTATGGGGCCGTCTTCCCTGCCCCTCACCCCCGGGCTTCCAGGCAGGGGCTCTGGGCAGAGTGCCCCGGCCAGCAGAGCAGACTGCGGTGCCAGGTCAACCGCTGCATTTGTCTGGCTATTCGGGAGCAGAACCTCGCTCACCCCCGTGGACCCAAATCCAGGTGTGTAGCAGTCAGAGGCCGGGCTAAATAGCTTAGGAACGCCTCGTACCCCCGACCAGACCCCTGATGGTCCTTGGGACCAAGATGCCCCCTGCTACTTTGAGCTCTGAGGGCCACGTGACTGGACCACAGCTTCAGCGTAGTGCAGGATGGCTGTGGGCAAAGCAGACAGCGGAGAAGGAGGGAGCTCGTGGGTGGGTGTCCAGAGAATGCCCACCCAGGCCTGCCTGAGGGCTGCAGGGCCAAGCAACAGCTGTGATCTTGTACTCGTCCTCTCCCGCTTACTCCTCACTGAAGCCCTGTGGGTGGGGCCTTGCTGGCCCACCTCAGAACCGGGGAAACCGAAGTAGAATGTGAAGAGGAGGCTCTATGCAAGGAGCTTCCAGACCCCTGGGCCATTGGAGACTTATGTCTGAGAATATCTGGGGGCTCAATGCCTGTAGAGTGGAAAAATACACATTTTGATGCACGGTTATAGAATGCACTACAGCAGCAGAGAGAGTTGGCTTCTCCAAAGAGGAGCTTCCAGGGCAGGTGGTTGAGGGGCAAAGAGGGGCCCCAGGTCCAAACCCCACTCCATCACTTCCACTGTGGTCCCAAGACAGGTGGCTTACTCACACCCAGCTGTCCGGGCTGTGAAATGGAGATTCCGTCCCCAGCAGTGGGGAGAATGCGGGCCACGGTGGCGGACCTAGCACAGCTCCTGGAGCCGCCACGCTCCACAGGGTGCGCTTGACACCCTGTGCCCCAGCCTGGCGCTGGAGCACCCAGTGACAGAGGCAGAAGGCTGGCCTGCCGCCCAGAGATGGGCAGCCCACAAGGCCACAGCCGGGCAGCGAGGGGGACGGGCAGGCGTAGGCAGGGCCAGCCAGGTCAGCTCCAAGGCTGCCTCACCTCCACGCGGGGCCTGCAGCGGGGCTGTCAGCCGGGCCGCTGAGTGCAGGAAGACGGGCGTTTAATGGAGCTCTGATTACAAGGAGATAGGGCTCCGATGGCTTCCAGGGGCCCCTTTTGTGGGATTAGTATTTATTACGCCCTGAATTAGCTGGCAAGAGGGTCGGCTTCTGTGGAGACGTTCAGCAGTGCCTCGGAGCATAACGTTCCTTTTATTGCTCCATAAACACAGCCCTGCTCTCTCCCTCTTCTTCCTCCCGCTGCCCCCCTCACGCCTGTCTTTTTAAACCTTCTAAACCTTTAATTAGAGGACTCATTGGGCAGAATAATCACAAATCCCTTTCAGCTCTGCTCTTCCAGAGCCCTGGCCTGGAGGTAACCGAGATGGGGAGACCCAGAGAAGCCCTGTGGCGCCGAGTAGCCCTACAACCTCTCGCACACGCGATGAAATACAGAATTGCTCACAGCTCAGGTGAGCAAGTGGGACGAGGCTGTTAGCACTGCTGCTTATGTGTTGTACGCCTCCAGGGCGAGCCACTTCAACCTCACCTCTCTGAACCGAGCCGTGCAGTGCACACCCTGTGCAACCACACGAAGCATCCTATCACTACAGGTACCAGGTAAAACATAACGCAGACACACACTCAGTGTCAGCAGCGGCATATCAAGAAAAGTGACTTTTCTTGTGTGCTTCCTCTGCATTTTCTAATTGCTCTTCTGTAGTGGTAAGGCTGGCAGAAAACACGCCAGGCCCACTTCCAAAGGCTTGGTGTGTCCATTAATTCTGAACTGGCCACTCCTGACTTGGGGCTCCCCTTCACCAATGCTGAACTGCCTCCTGCTTTTCCATCCCCAAATGAATAAACTACACTTACTCTAACTGACTCAAGCAGACCCCACCTGCAGCCCTCGGTGGCAGGCCCGCCCCCCCACCCAGCCCCCTGCCATTGCCCCACTCGAACCCTCAGCTCCCCATCGCATGGCCTTCTGGCCAGATTTTTCTTTTCTTGGGCATTTATACTCCAGCAAGAATTTTCAACAATGCATTTTCTCTCCTGGGGACTGAATTCCTCATTGAACAGTGAGATTCTTGAGAGATTTCAGTGAGTAAGCAGAGAGAATCTGGAATGGAAACAAGGAAGTATGCTAATAACTCAGAAATCAAACTGGTTAGGGACTGCTGAACATAGTCAGGACATCGTAACTTTTAGGAATAGGAAGAATGTTAGAGGTCAAGCCCACAACTTCAGATATGGAGAAAATGAGCCCCAGAAAGGAAAGTGGTTTATGCAAGACACACAGCAAGCCAATCTATGACCAAAACCTCCAGTGTAATTCAAATGTGATCGTCTACGAGAGAAGAGAAAATACAAGCACTCAAGCAAGAAATCCCTGCCCCAGAACGACTCAAGCCCCAAGACGTGAAAGCACACGCATGTGCTGCGGTATCAGAGGGGAAGAATCACAGGGCACACGTCTAACTCTCCCACGCCACAGGTGGGAAAGCTGAGGCCAGGGGAGAACTCGTGGTGCTGCTCTCATCCACTGAAGACTTGTGAGTTGCCCGGCACAGTGCTAACTGTGCACTTCATCACGGTCCCCAGCGTTACGACCTCACAAGGCTGGCAGAGGTTTGGGAAGTGCTGGCTTAAGGAAATTGATACAGGTTTCCATACTGTTTAACTGCAGGACTTTTCAGAGCCTTGAATATGCTTATGTGCATTGTGCATCTCCAAGAAAATAGAGGAGAGCTGGGTTTCCCCAGTTATTTGGGCATGGAAACATCTTTTTGTGAAGCATCTCCTGGGACACATTTCGGTTCTAGATTTGAACCACACACGGCATTCCAAGGGCTCTGCCAAGACAACATGTGTTTAAATGCCCGGTAAGTGGTTCCAGCTGTGTGGGCCCTGAATTCCAGAGACAGGGAGAGGTCACCTTGCAGTTACGCACCCCTGCATAAGTGGGTTGAGGGCGCCTTCTAGTGCAGGGCCGCGAGCTTTCTGCTGGAGCGGGGTGCAGGCAAGGGACAGGAGGTGGGTGTGCTAGACACCATAGGTTTTCATAGGAAAACTGCACTCCTCGGCCCCCCCGCCCCTGGGGAGGGCAGCCTGTGGGTTCTGGCAGGTCCATGAGCTGCAGTGACGTGGGTGACTCTCAGACCACATCAGTAAAGAGCAGGGTGAGAGGGGGTCCTTACCCAGCTGCTGTGTCCCCACTTCCCCTCCGCGGCAGATGGAAAGCCCCCGTTGGAAGGATGGGGCAATAAAATGGAATCAGCCTGGATCACTGAGTCACCGCGTGGAGGGCAGTTGCCCAGGAAGGTGCACTGGGTTCGGCAGGAGTGAGATCTGCTGAGCTATGTCACCAAGAGCCGGGAGCTACTTGTTACTGTGGCGTGGCAGAGCAGGTAGAGGACTGACCGAGGACTGACAAAGCAGACATGAGCGCTTCCCGGAGCACACGCGGCTTAGCAGGGAGACCAGACATGTGTGCGAGTAAGCAGAATGGGCAAGCTGAGCACCTTAAGGGCTGCAAATATCATTCTGTGGCAGCTCTGTGCTTTGCCAGATCTCAGTCGGCCTCAGAGAGGCCATGGTAGCCGAGTGGAGACTGGAAGGAAAACTTGAGCTGGGAGATTAAATGCTATTCCAGGTAGAAGGAACAGCATAAACAAAGGATCTGAGGCAAGAAATTAAGGAGAATGAAGCAGAGCCAGTTTTGTCAGAGTTAAGGACATGGGAAGGAGCTGATGAGACATTCAGACTAGAAGAGATCACTGCCCCATGAACATGAAGGGTTTTGGATTTGGTTCATCTAACAGCACTTCTCCCAGGAAACTGCCCGTCCCCTGAGCTGCAGCTGTAAGGTGAGAGTTCTGCAATCAGGAAACTGTGGGAGAGCTTAATCACCTGCCTCCATCTTAACAAATCCCAGGCTCATGAATATGACCAAGGCTCTGAGAATTCCTTCAGTAGAGAATCCAGTCTACATTTGCTTAACACAGCATTTCTCAGCCTTGTTGGGTCAAGCGCTGCTATGAATGGGGGACCAGCAGATTTACGAGCAGGAGGGGACCCGACCAGAGCCCCGAGGCGATCGGCCCACAGAAGGGATGCCGCGCCTGTGCTGCTCAGCCCCTCCTCTGACAGCCCACGCCGGGTGGAGCATCCACACAGCCCCTTCCTGCTGACCCTTCCTGCTGACCACCTCGTGCCTCAGAGGCTGTAGGGCCTCACTCTGACATGGAGGCTGCAGAGGGGATCCGTCCAACCTCCTGGGGCTCTGTCTGGGAGTTAGGAGTTGACCAACGAGGGAAGGGGACCAATGAATATATACCCCTGCCCCCACTTGGGGGACAGACAGCTCTGGGAGGTGTTCTGTGAGCACCTTGGGATGTCCTAATGTCTTAGGAGCCCCCGCTGCCCCCAGGGACCTCAACCTGACACCCTCCCCTCCCCCACTCCATCACTCCTGCACCCTATTCCACCTCCCAAATCAATCACCAGATCCCAAGGGTGCAGCTTGGGGGACACCCAAGATAAGGCCAGGAATGTATGAGGGGCAAAAGGTTAGAGAGATTCGGGAAAAGATCTCTGAAGGGTTTTGCAATTGACCCAGGAAATAAAACTTCTGAGCGAATGTTGCTCCACAGAGAAGCAGCAGCCATAGCAGCTCACTATGAAAGCCAAGTGTCACCAGGCTTTCTCAGGGCCACAACCTACCTAAGCCTCTTCCCTGCTGTTTCCAAGCCCTGCAGAGACTTTTACTACTGCCTGACTTCATGGTTTTGGAAACCGAGGCTCGAAGAGGCACACTTTCTCCAAACTGGGCGACTTCCCACCCTCACAATGTTCTGGTGGAAGAAGCTACAGGACTGGACGACCATTGGATATTGGGCAAAGAGGAGAGGAAAGCTGACTTTGAGGTCAGCATGCACCAAGAAGGCTTCCTGGAGGAGGTGGGTCCATCTCCAAACACGGACCCTTTATCAGAATCCAATGTAAATAGGCAACATCGTTATTATTATTACTAGTATGACTACCCACCGCCCCAGCGGAAAGCCTTGTGTCTGGTAGGTGTCTGTGAGCCCTAGTCAATTTCTGGCTCATCTGGAGTCTTTAAGTGCTCGTTTACTGAGGCGGGAGGATCCACAAGCCAGGTGCGTTGTCAAGTAGCCACCTTGCAGACCACAGCTCAGGCACCAGCTAGAAGAAGGTGAGCAGCCCGCACCACAGACATCTAGCGTGGACAAGCGTGTTCCCCCTGGGGCGTTTTCACACAGCAACTCCTGAGTCTCTCACAGAACAAGCCGGTGAGCAGCAGTGTCACTCAAGCCTTGTTGGGGGAGTAGGGGGTACTGGGGGGAGAACCACGTCCTGGCCCAGGTTCCAGCCGCTGGTCTGCCCCCAGCAGGGCTATGTAGACAAGGCAGGCTGGTCTGTCAGCTTTGAGCTGTCAGGCTCCACGTGCCCCTGCCCTGCTCATCCCGCAGCCCTCACAAGCCCCAGGGATGGATCATCAGAGATCGTTTTACTCCCAAGAGGACTTATAAATCAGTCCTTTTATGGGGATGGTTCCCACAGAATGTCTGCTTCACTGTCAGAGTAAAAAGGGAAAGAAACAAGGAGGGGAGACAGAGGCCTGGGCTCCAAGTGGGGAAGCAAGATGACAATATTTGTTCAGTGGGGCTGGAACGGAGGCCCCAAAAGAGCCCCACGTCTGGAGAGCCAGGCCTTTGAACTGTCCCACCTTTGTTATCCTAAGAGGCTTGACGATAAGCCCACCCAGCACAAAGATACTCTCAGTTCCAGGCATATGGACCCCATTAATCTGCCCTCGCACCTTTTAAGAACTTTGCAGCTCCTGCCGCCCCCGAGCTGAAAGCAGGGCGAGAGCCGAGGGTTAATTTTCTTAAATGGATTTTAGTCAGGCCCGGCCTGGCCTCTCTGGAGTGCACGAGGCTGACAGCTGGACCGCCGGCTGCGATTTGTCCTGGGGTAATGACCGCCCCGCGCTGACGTCTGTGGCGGATGCAGTGAGCACGGAACTTGCCTGTCATCCAGCCGAGATGTCCTGCTAGGCCCAGGTCCAAATCCCAGCGGCCAGCTGTGTGACCCTGGGCACCCTCCTCAGCATTGCTGGCCCTCAGTGTCCCCCTCGGCAAAGTGGCCGAGATAGTGACTGCCCGAGGCGCTGTCAGCTGGGCGACAGGAGCTCAAACACGGAAGCCACGTGACAAACGCTGCACAAACAGCAGCTCGCGGAGGGAGGCAAGGGACACAGCAAGGCTGAAAGCACAGTCGGCACGGCACTGAGGGCCTCAGAGGCAGGGTCTCCAGTGCCCCCACCCGGCCTCGGGGCCTCAGACTGTCCTTCAGGTAAGTGGCCCCGTCCAGAGGCTTGCGTCTACACTGGCCTCCACCTGCACTTCATCTGCACGCAGCTCTCATGGGAGATGCTGGATTCCAGACCTCTAAGTGGGGTGTGCCGTTGGCTTGCCTGCAGGACTCTTCAGAGCCTTGAGTGCACTCATGGACAGCTCTCTAAGCTGCATGGGCCTGATCAGGTCACTGAGTGCTCTGACCTCAGTTTGCCCATCTCTGTGGGAGGAGGATCAAACCACCTCCTCCTTGGGCTGCGCGCTTGTTGAGAGGGTCCCGTGAGATGGGGAGGGCCTGGGGGAAACACTCACAGAAAGCAGTTGTGCACCTTCGGCTCCATGGAGAAGACACGGGTGCCCAACTCGGAGACAAACTGCACGGATCAGAGCAATGGCCAGCTTCCACCCTGTCCCCCCTCCACAGCCTCAGGCTGGCCTGTCCCGAGTCTGTACCATCAGCGGTTCCAGGCTGACCGCTCCTCATACTCCAGGTGAACCCTCGGATTCTGTTCGTGAGCTGCTCACTCATCGGCCTCTCTGGACACGGCCCTCTCACTCCTGGAATTTAAGGGGGCAGCTCAGGCCACACGCTTCTAATTCGCCTTATTCTTATTTTCATCTGCTTGCTCATGTTCATTTTGAAAAAAAAATTATATAACCCTTAAAATACATGTAAGGAGTCCAGTCCTGATGCCACAAGTCTGCAGTGAATTGCACAGAAAGTATCGATACCTCCCCTGGACAGCAAATGCAACTGATCAAAGCAATTCTCCACGAGCACACACCCCGAACAGAACCCACTACACGCAGAGTGATGAACCTCCAGGGGAAGTCAGAAGGGAGAGGTTCCAGGTCTGGCCAGAATCACCCACTGTCTGTTCTCTGGAGAGAACCAGCAGGGCAGACCAGAGTCCATAGGAGAATGGCTTCATATCTGACACTGAATTACTGACCTGGAATTCACTAGGCATTTCTGAATTCTGTTTTTCAATCCTTCCCTTTCCTTTTTTAAAATAAAAGCATATAAGAAACATGTAGGCAATTTCCCTAGGCAGACTGTTGCTTGACAAAGAACATGCTTAAGACTTAGCAGCACTTAAGTCTCTTTTTTCATTTAATTTATAAATGTGACTCTGAGATGGCTTGTGTATAACAACCGGCCTAGATGAATTTTATCCAGTTGTTCCCTGGGGGTTGGAAAAGCATTAACACGTAAAATGAACCCAGCATATACGTGCAAAGGAAATGAAATCAGGATCCTAGTCTGATACTGCACCCCATGTTCATAGCAGCCCAGTTCACAACAGGCAAGACGTGGAAACAGCCTGAGTCCATGGGTGGAGGGATGGATAAAGAAGATGTGGTAAGTATATACACAATGAAACACTACTAAGCCACAAAAAGAATGACATGATGTCCTTTGCAGCGACATGGATGGACTTGGAGGGTATTCTGCTAAGTGAAATAACAACGACAAATGCCGTATGATATCACACGTACATGGAATCTGAAAAAGCCAAATTCAGAGACATAAACAATGGAATGTGGTGTTCAGGGCTGGGGGGTGGGGGCATGGGGAGATGCTGGTCAAAGGGCACAAACTTCAGTTGGAAGGAGGTGAGTTCCGGGGTCCGACGCACAGCATGGTGCCTACAGTTGACATCACTGCATGATATACTCGAAAGTTGCTGAGACCGTACATCTTAAACGTTCCTGCCACAGGAAGGAAGCGGTAACCATGTAAGGAGACGGAGATGCTAACTAACCCTTATTGTGGTGATCACTGTGCAGTACACACGCGCACCAAATCACCACATCGTACACCTGGAGCTCACACAATGTTACGCGCCTATCAAGTGTGCAAAGCCAGAGAACGTGTAACAGACGTACCCGCTGATGAGGCCATCAGCACAGGGGCACCGAAGGAGGGGTCCAAACACACTCTGTACTCTCCACCAACTTTCTATAAACCTAAACTTCTCAAAAAAATAAATAAAGTCCACTCAAAACAAATGTAGTTTTTAAAAAGAAAAGATGAACCCCAGGTGTCTGGGTCTTACAATTACGGCTGACGTGGGGCATGGGTGAGAGGAGGCGGGTGTCCTGGTCTGACACTCTGCATGTCCAGAGAAGGCCTCCATGCCGTAACCACCCACCCCGACAGTGTGACGGCCCTGCTGCTGGAGGCCACAGTCCTGTGAGGTGGGGTCCCAGTTAGGTCACCAGGGGCTGTGGCCTTAACTCTGGACCTGTCCAGAAGTATCTAGAGGACCCAAATCCACACCTTCTGACCGAGCCTGGACTCGAGGGGCAGGGGGTGTCCTTCCACCTGACAGGGAATCGGCATCTGTTGTCAGCCCTCGCACAAAAACCACTTTATTTCTTGGACACCAAAGGAGTCCTTTTCCATGGCACCATCCCCTCCCCAAAGTGACATGTCGTCAGCGCCAGCGGTCTCCTTCCCGGCCCAGCCCTGTAACCACCTGAACACCCCCACCCAGGCTGCCAGGCCCTGACCCAGCAGGAGGGCGTTTGGCACCGGCCTTGCCCACACTGAGGGCCTGTGTGCCTGACGAGTCTGCTTCTCACCGCCCAGCTGCACTGGCTCTGGTTTCAGCCAGCCACCAGCTTCCTCTCCCCACAAATGGGCCTCAGAAAGTGCCCAGGCCAAGAATACTCCACCTTAGCGAGTGCATACGCTTTCCTGGCAGCTCCTCCCAGCGGCCAATGGGGTCCAGGGCTCAGCTGAGCTGAGCCAAGCCAGGCACTGACTTGCAGGCCCAGGAGAGACAAAAAAGAGACCTCTGGTGGGTCAGAAATCAGCTTCTCTTCCTCTCGGGGCAACGCAACCACCAAATGAGAGGGTGGTGATGCACAGGTGAGGGCTCCCACGCTAGGATAGGAACTGCACCCCCTCTTCTGGGCAGCGACTGAGCACCGGCAGGTGCCGGGCACGCATCATGGGCCCCACTCGGGGCTTCCAGCAGGCCTGGCTGTGAACTCTCCCGCCGGCTCAGGGTGGAGCTCAGCCTGCACACGGCTCTCCCTCCCTGGAGGCCTCTCATGCCCCTTCAGCGGCTGCCTAGAGAGGGACCCCTACACGCCTGGCCCCAGCTGGGCATCCATAAGGCAAGGGCAGGCCAGGCCTTGGGTGTCACAGATGTGCACACCCTTATCACGTTATTAGAAACTGCCGGCTCCACTTTCTCTGCCTCTGGAGAGAAGCCAGACCAGGCCCGAGCTTGCCCACGTCCTCTCTCGATTCCTGATGCTTGAGGCCCCCTGAGAAGCACCTGAGTGGGCACTGCTGTTCTTCACACGAGACCCCTGGCAGAGCCCTCTGGGGTCCTGCTCCATCTACCCTTGCCCAGAACAACTGCCTTGAGAGGCTCTGGGGGTGAAGCCTCTCACTTTTGGTTAGCTGAGGGTCCCGGTGTGGGGACTCATCCTAAAAGGCCTCTCCCTATCACCTCCCCCAGAAACCTATGTTGCTCCCTCCGTCACCCTCTTCACATCCTACCTTAAGGTGCGTCGTCTCTGGAGGCCTTCCTGACTACCCTACTTGAAATTGCAATTTCAGGGAAGTAAAGGTCTAAAAATAATTTGTTTCCCTTCCATTAACAAATGTTTGTTTAACATCCACCACAGGCCAAACCCTGCCTGAGGCCCAGGGATATGAGCGGAGGGCGACTCTTCACCTGCTGGCAAGAGTGGGCCCTGAGCGAGGCTCTGGGCATGAATCGACTCTCCTGAGGCCACTGGGGTTCTGCGTGAGAGTCAGGACCCTGCGCAGGGCTGAAGGAGGCCTGTGGCCAGGGCAGGAGGAGGCTGCAAGCCTTCCTTTAGGGAAAAAGGCCAAGCTAGTGATTTATCGCGGAGCAGTATCTCAGGAGACGTGAGCCAGAACGCAGTCAGGCAGGCGGTGATGGCTTTCGCAGCAGACAACGAGCCCCTGTTTGGACGGAAAGGTACCCAGACGGCTATAATTTAATTGTGTTTATGTGTTGCCACGTAATCCATTTTAAATATGGGCGGACGGGGGTGCTGGACAGAAGATCAGGAGTGAAATACGAAATGAAAAGTACTCAGGGAAGAGTGGGCCACCCTGCAGTCACCGGGGTGGGCTCATGACGGTCAGGAAGGCAGGGGCCTCGGACACGTCCTCTCTGTTTCTTCACGTACAGAGTGAGACATAGCGAGGTGACAAGATTCTAAATCAGCAGTGATCTCGACCTGCGCTAAGTCCACCTTGGAGCCCACAGGGCAGTGAGAACAGCCCACATGCGCCAAGGGGCGGTTGTGCGCTAGGCACCACTGTGCCTGGCGGCGGGAGGCTGGAACACAGAGAGGTTAGCAGCTTTCCCGAGGTCACACAGCCAGCAAATGATCGTGCCAGGATGCACACCCAGTCACTCCACCCGCCTCCTGAGGGTGGCAGGGGGTACAGCCGGCAACCTCAGCGTGAATATTAGGCTGCAGGAGGAGAAGCCAATGACCAGGGGGAGACTGAGTGGTCACACCTCTCTCGGGTTCAACGGCAAAGGCCCAGGGGTGCACCATCAACAGGAAAGGAAATAGAAAGCATCCTGATTGGAAGGAAGAAGTAAAATTCACTTACTAATAGATGACAAGAATAAAACACTGAGGAATCATTTTTTTTTAAGTACAAGACTCGGAGAGTGAAAACTATAAAACTACAGCAGGAGGTGAGAGACGGTCCAGGTTCACAGGTTAGGAGACTCACCACTATTCAAAAGAGTGTTCTCTCAAACTGCCTATCGAGTCAATGCAATTCCATCAAAATGCTAGGTTTTTTGTTCTGTTTTGTTTTTTAACAGACATTGACAAGCAGATTCTAAAATGTTTATGAAGGTACAGAAATATCTAAATGTTGTAAATTCACTATTTACTGTTCTAAATGTTCACCATTGGTGATGGCTGCGCCACATTTTTTAGTGAAGTTGCTAAAATCACTGAATCATACATCAGAAATGGTTGAACGGTATGTAAAATGGGTAACTGTAAAGTTGTGTTAAAGATTCTCAGGATGCCTGAGTTTAATAAGAAAGACTCAGGGTCTCATCCTCAACCCCATGGGCAACAAGAAACACTCTTCACGACCTTTCCTGCAGGGTCAGACCCAGAGAAGCTGAGCAACTCTGTTCTCTCTGGAAAGGAGGTTACGGGGTGGTCAGAGGTCAGAGACCCTGATAAGGGATCTTTTGAGTGTCATTTAATCCCAAGAGCCCATCTTACATTCAGATCCCCCTTGCCACCCTATAAGTTCTGTGACCTTAAGCAAGACACTTGCCCTCTCTGAGCCTCAATTATTTCAGCAACTAATTGGAAGTAACTGGCGCGTGGAATTCAGTGCCAGAGTGTGGCCTCGGAGCTTCTGACTTCCAGTCGAGTGTCTTTTCCATTGTGACCTGCACTCTGCACCCCTTTGGTCATCACAGAGTCTGTGAGTGTCTATAGCTATGCTAACCTGAGTCAGCAAATGAAATGCTGGTTCCACCAGAGAAAGAAGAACTTGGCTGCCTGCTGAGGCTGCCGATTCCTGCTGTCCTCATGCCCAGGGAATCCCAGCCTCCACTCCTGGGTGGATGCAACCACCCCAGCTCTGTCAACATGCCCCCAACCCCTCAGCCACCCCATATCTCCATGACGTCACGTCCTACCATCTCCTCACTCCCTCACATTCCCCCCATCCCAGTGACCCACCTCCAGGGCCTCACTGCCCAGCCTGGCCCTGCGGCCTCCCCTCCCAGAGCACCTAAAGCTGTCAGACTGTGAGACTCCAGCTGGAAATGCTGTTGGCTCTTGTTTCCTGGACTGTGGGCTTTCTCTCCCCATCTCCTCGGGAGAAAGGGTCACCGTGGCTTATATTTCTTATTTTACATGACACGTCCGAGCTCCTGTGTGTCGGGATCGTGGTGGGTGGCTCGGCAGAGACAGCAGTCTGTGAACTGGCCAGCCAGAGGAGAAGCTGACCCTGCAGCCGGCCAGAAGCAGCATTCCTCTTGGCAGGGGAGGCACAGCGCAGAAGACTTCCAGAAAAGAGAGCATGAGAGAGGAAAATCCAGGAGGGCGCCAGGAACCCAGCCACTCCCCCACCCCCCGCCCCCCAGTGGCAGGTAAACCAAGGCACCAGCTCTGGGCAGCTGGCAGAGACCCTGGGAGGGCTGGGGTGAGCACATCCCTGAGCCAGGCTGTCTTCTCCCCCAGTGACAGCAATCACAGCCTCCTTCCCTAATATTTCATCCAAAGCAGGGAGAGAGGAGGAGTCCTCAGCCTGCTGAGCTGGAGCTGGAGGCCCAGAGCTCACAGGGCCTGGGAGAGGCTGGGATGAGCCCGTCCATTCCCCCACTGGTGGGTGGCCGACCTGCCCACACAGGCCAGTCTCCTGGGCCCTGCAGGCCAGTGGAGAGCAGAGGTGCTCAGGGTGGAACAAAATAGGGACAGCTCTCCTGGCGTTTCCCCCATGTTTCTTCCAGACAAAGCTGCACACATCACATATGAGAACAACTGAATGGAGCTGAGAGAACCTTCCAGGCAGCTCTTCAGGGCCCTCAGCAGGCGGAGGGGGCATGAATCCCGCTCCGGGTGCGCTCCTCTGGCCCTCTCCTCCTGCTCCTCCCCACCAACCTGCTCTCCGTCACTCCTCCTCCAGCCGGCCCTTGGGGCTAACACTGTCTCAGCAAGACAGGACCAGAGAGGCTGGAGAAAGGAGGCTGCCCCTCCTGGCCACGGGCCCTAGACCAGGGCCAGGAGGCATTTTCTGGAAAGCACCAGAGAGTAAACAGCTTAGACTCTGAGGGCCGTGGTCTCCACCGTTGCAGTGCAAAACCAATCATGGACACCAGATGAATGAATGGGTGCAGTTTTTATGGTTCCAATAAAGCTTTATTCACAAAAGCAAGTGGGGGCTTGCCTGCGGCCCACAGGCACTGGCTTGCCAGCCCTCCACTGGAGAGCGCCAAGTGGCTTCATGGATTTGAAAGGTGTCTGAGGTTCTCCCTAGAGAAGGAAATGGCAACCCACTCCAGTATTCTTGCCTGGAGAATCCCAAGGACAGAGAAGCATGGTGGGCTACAGTCCATGGCGTCACAAGATTGGACACAACTGAGCGACTAAACCACCACCACCTGAGGTCCTCAGTGAACAGGAAAGAGAGAGTAATAACTGCAGTATGATGAGGCTGATGATAAATGCCGAGGGCCAGTGCCCTGTTACAGCAGCCTCCTGACTACTGAACACTTACTGAGCTGGGAGAACAGTGACGGGCGAGACAGAGTGGTGCCTGCCCCGCAGAGCGGGAAGTCTGACGGGGAGTCCCGCACACCACATAAGGCAGGGGCCGTGCGTATCTGCATCTGACAGATGAGGGACCTGAGGTTTGGGGAGGTGACGTGATGCACCCACAGGGGCACACGTGATGAATCCCAGTGGTTCCTGACTCCTGTTTGACACACAGGTGGCCTCACAAGCTGTGTGGCCCAAGGGAGGGACAGTCCCCTGCCCTGAGCTCCCTCCAGGGTATGCCTCGAGGGGAGGCGAAGAGTATGGCACGGGGGCCACCTCCCTGGGCCACCACGTGGGGCGGTGAGCTTGCATTTCTCAAACGACACACGATGCTGCACAACACCAGCTCCAATGTTCCTTTTAAACAAAGACTCTATTCTCTTGCCAGTGTCCTCAGCTCAGGTGGGAAGAAGCTTTGATCTATCACTTACATTCCTGGGCTGTCAGGTGACAAGCGACCCCATCCCGACACCATGGGTGACGGACGTGCCTTTGACTACCAGAGTGTAAGAAACGAGGCCCCGCGGGCCAGCCGGCGCCCAGCGGGGGACAGGCTGCGGGCTGCACAGTGAGGCAGCGAGTCCCGGCCTGCCCAACGTGGGACCCTGCAGCAGCCCACCCGGAGGAGTCCCGGGCACGACCGTGGTGAGGTCCTGCAAAGTCTAATCCACTGAATGCATCCCATCAGTGACCCTGACATACCACGTGGGCCGCAGAACCACTGGGCACGCACAAAATAGTGAGAAACACAAGGTAGTTGTTCAAAGCCACTAAGCTGGGATGGCTTGTTAGGCAGCAGTGGGCAATCAACTGACGCCCACTACTCCCTGCAGCCTGGGGCACCTGCCTCTTCATCCACCTCTGCATCGGGAATCGTGACAGCCTGGCTACAAATGCCATTGGCTCCGCTCCGGGCTGATTGCTTCAGAAAGGAATGCAGGAGTGAGGACAGCCAGACTCCAGCCACCTTCCACAGGAGCAGCCACCAAGAACCGACACCGTTGATGCTATTTGAGCTGCTAGAGCTCAACAGCCCCGTTATAGTCCTTATTTTCTATACCCCTGTCATCGGTGGTGGATCTCTGCCTGAGCTGCCCAGCCTGGGAGCGGCGATGTCGGGACCCAGTGGGACAGTTAATGACCAACCCAAAGTCAAGAACCCACACCAGCCACCCTTTCATGGGAGGAGTCACAGCGTCCGCTCCCCAGTGGCATCTGAACAGTAAGATCGCCGTTTTGCATGGTCCTTTCCTGCTGACAAGGCCCAGGTAGGGGACAGAGTAATCCAGCGGACAGAGTGGGTCTTGGGTGGGTCAAGAACCTGGGAGGGATCATCCCCATTAGGAAGGGGCTGCTGGACGTCCGTGAGTGTCTGCTGAATGCCAGGCGCTGTGCTAGGATGTTTACGGAAAGATAGCATGTTTTAAAAGGTCCTCCCACCTTTCTAAAGGGGGTGTTTAGGGAGGTGAAGCTGTCTGTATGACACTGGAAGTGGATAACCCGCAGAACACCCAGCACCAACAGTGAACCCTACAGACTTCTGTTAGTCATAACCTATCAGCGTTACTTTATCACCCGTTACAAATCGTCACGCAAATGCAAGATGTTAATGGCAGGGAAAACTGTGTATGAGAACTCCCTGTACTACTCAACTTTTTGCAGACTTAAAACTACACTAAAAATAAACTCTATTAATTTAAAAGGAAGAAATGGGTCCTGGGTGGGAAGGAGGAAGGGAGAGAGACAGAGACAGCTACACCACTGGAGAAGGCTGGGAACTTTGCAGGGTGGAGCAGACCCATCTGGTCACTGTTGGCGTCTCCCAGGTGTGAGGACTACAGGGTCTGATCCGGCAGGACCCGGCTGCTGGGGAAAGGGCAGGGCTGGGCGGTGGAGGGGCAGGTAGGAGGCCAGGAGGCTGTGACCAGGAGCGGGGTGTGAGGTGTCAGTGCACACCAGGGGAGCACACACCAGGGGCAGCCCTGGGGGTAAAGCCAGCATTCCTGGGGACTGCGGCAGGAACGTGAGGGGAGAGGAGGTACCCCCATCCTGTCCTGTCCTAACTGTGAGCTCTGGGGCGAGTCGTTCTTGCAAATTACATAAATATCAGTAAGTTTATATGTGTTCAAGTCGCATGAGTGGTGTTCCAAGAAATAACAATTTATGGAAGCAAAATAAGGCCTTAACTTGGTAACTCTGACATGATTCTGTGCAGAGCTGCTAATGTTTCTAGACGAGCTGGATTTGGCAGTATTTCTGGTGCATGGGTTTTCGCAGTAGGGCACCTATCTTTGTAAACACTTCAACAGAAGAAATGCAAGCAGAAGTGGGGGATGTCACTGCAGACACTCTAAGTGAAATCAGAAACTGACCTTCTATGACTGCGCTAAAGCCCATTGCAACAGCAAACCACATTCGGGCCAGAGGATAAGGTTTTCTCAATGTTAAAAAAGGGAATTTAATTTGTATAAAGCAGCATGTCCTTAAGGCCCAGGCTGCAAGTGCTTTTGGATGCAGTCTCAGCCATTCAACGAACGCAGACACCAGATCAAGGAAAGCTTTCCAAGTCTGGATTATCTGTTTAAAAACGAACATCAAGATCTTCAAATAGGGCCATTAGTAGACTGTGTTTTTAAGATTTCAACATCAAGACCAATAAGTTTTAATTACTAAATATGTGTGGCACCACAATTGTTAAATGATTTTATTTGACATTTTATTGTGTGTTAATATGTCTTTCTTTTAATATTTTCTATTATCAGACATCTGAGTCAGGTGCAAATTAATCTGAAATTCAATTATTGAATACATAATATTGGCAAAATATATTGATTTAAAACAGTAATAAGCTATGATTTACCATTGCATTTTTTAATTTAAAAAAGCTTTGAATGAAACTTCTCATATAATCCAATTCCGGAAAATGATTTATTGTTTACTATTATGGTCTTTCATTGTTATTCAAGATGCTATAAGCGCCATAAAATGTAAAGTAATTTACAATTTCAGAAATTCTTGTATTTTCCCAGGAACTTTGACATGTTGTTCCTGAGTCCCAAAGATTAATATCTGCTGAGGATCTGGAAGTCCTAGCCTAACCTGAGGAGCAGGAGCCGATATGCGTGATAGAAGTGGACAGGATGAAGACACAGAGCAAAGTGGAGATGCACCTTGGAGACAGTGGCCAGCGCCAGCGGCCGAGGCATCTGGTGTTTGCACAGGGAATCGGGGCATTTAAGAGAATGGAGACAGAGCAGATATTTGGGCTGGAAGATGCACACTCTCCCTCAATCTGCCCTCCACTGCAAGTTCATATGTCCCTGTGGGAGGCAGCACCACAAGCTCCTGACCAGCCGCTGAGCAGGGACACGGTCTGGCGGGACCACTCAGGCCTCACAAGCGGCCGCTCCTCCACACGGACACGTGGGCTGCACCGGCACACTCCCCCACACAGGCAGGCCACAGGGGTTGGGGAGTGGGTGGGCTGATGCTCCACCCCCCGCAACACCCCGGTCCAATTTGGCCCCAGTCAGTTGGGCAGCAGGTTCCCAAGCCTTGTGGGCAGGGCCTCTGACCAGGCTGGATGTGAGGCTCTGGGTACACACACAGTGTTTTTCTTTGAGGCTTATGAGTGCTTATCCGTGTCATAAATTGTCACCTACTTCCCCTGAGGGATTCCAGGCTGGCGATCCAGGGAGGTCTCAACTTCACCAGGAGTAGGGAAGTGAGGCTTCCTGATTAGCCCACGGAGAGGTAAGAGTGACTCCCACCATGAGGATCCACAGCGATAACTCCTGGCCCTGGTTCATTCACGCCTTCACCCGCTCACCCTTCGACAACACTTGGCAAGTGCGCTCTGGACCAAGCCTGTGCTCCAGGTCTCAGATGAGAAAAGAACACAGTGCAGAGGGGCAGACAAACACTCAGAGATGCAGTCACCTTTCAGAGACACTGGAATATTTACCAATGATACGATAGGGTGTCTGGGCTTTGCTTCAAACGGAACCAAGAGAGAAGGAAGTGGTTGGACATGTGTGAGGGGCAGGACGGGCATGGGAGGAGGGTTTCTGGGGCTTGGGGAGGGCTTGATAAACACATTTATTATCCTGTTCTGTCTACCTTTGAGTAGACGTTTCATAAGGAATCATGACGCCAAATGATAATAGCCCCAGTGAAGAGGCACAGCCTGAGAATCAGGAGGATGAGGGCTCAGAGCCCGGCTCTGCCACTTTCCAAGGGGTGTGGCCCTGGGCGGGTGTCCTAACCTTTCTGCTGCTCGGCATGCTCATCCGTAAGGTGTGGACAACACCAGCACGGCCTCCCCATGCCATGGGATTAATGAGCCATCGTTGTCTGCAAGAGCTCAGGCGGGTCCCTGCTAGGCAAGCTCTCCCTACCTGGTGTGACTCTCTTCTTTTTTCAGATGAAGACACTGAGGGTCAGAGTGGCAGAGACACTTGCTTGAGGCCACACAGCTCAGGAAATGGCAGAGCCGTGGCTGAAAACCAAACCTGTGGTGCTCGAGTCCCTCCCAGTCCAGCGTGGGACTGGGTGGGTGGGCATGGTGCAGCAGGGCGGGAACCCTCATCTGCCAGCAGCAGGGAATGCCCGAAGACCTGATGCCCTGCCAGGGGGAGACCTCCCTCCATGGGGATGCCAAGACCTCCCCGGAGTGGGTCCTGCAGGGGGCCAAAAGTGGTCAGACTCCGGTGCCCTTGGCACTGGAGGGAGAGGCTTGGGCAGCCTCTAGGTCAGGGACAAACCTCTAGGGCTGGACGCTGTTGCCACCACCCCTGAGCTTCGTGGCCCACCCACACCACCTCCGGCCATGCCTGCTCTTCCCTCAGTCCTTAGACCTCACCTCCCCCAGGAAGCCCTCCCAGCCTCCACAGCCTAGACGTTCCTCAAAAAATCCAACACAGACTCAGCATATGACCCTTCAATTCCACTCCCAGGTACAGATCCAAGAGAGGTAAAAACAGGTTCTCAAGCAAAAGATTTGTACATGAATGTTCTTAGCAGCACTTTCCATAATAATCAAAAAGACAGAAATGGCACAAATGTCCACCAATAGATGAACGAATAAGCAAACTGTGGTCACAATACCGTGGAATACTATTCAGCCATAAAAAATAATTGAGACCAGATACATAGTACACGGCAGAGAACCCCAAAAACAGGCTAAATGAAAGACGCCAGACACCAAAGGCCACGAATTGCAGGATCCCACTTACAGGAAGTTGGGAGGGGGGGCGGGGAGTGACAGCTGATGGGCACAGGGTCTCCTTTTGGGGTGATGGAAATATTTTAGAACGAGACAGAGGTGCTGATTGCGCTAAACACACTAAATTGCCACTGAACTGTTCACTTCAGAGGAGTTCATTCCATGTTATGGGAATTAACCTCCATTTTTTTTCAAGAAAGGGAGGATGCAATTTGGGACGACCCGAAGCCCTGGAAAGTCCATTATCCTACTCCTGACATTATATAAGTGCGAGGCTGGCGATGCAAGGGAGGCGGCGGGAGGCAGCTGCGCTGGCCAGGAACACAGGGTGCGGCTTGAAACGCTCGCGGTTTAGAGTAACAGGAAGCCTGACCGGCACCGTAAATCAGGATTTTTTGACTGGGCTGCTTGTACTGAGCAGAACAAAGTGGATTGAATGTCCTGAGTAGGTGCGAGTCCCCATTGCCAGGCCCTGCCGGGGGTGGGGGGGAGGCCTCTAATTTGACACTGGCCTGAAACTGAAAATCGCTCAGCGAAAGTGAGGTTTCAACATTTTAAGGAAAATCGAGCTGGAACCGGCATTAAACATGAGCCAGAGGATTTCAGTAACTGCAAGGAAAACAGACGGACAAATGTCTTGCGTGGCTGAAGCAGCTGGGGGAATGTTTCCTCTTCGGGGGCCCTTTAGGAGCTCAGCGCTGTGGCTGCCGGTGACGAGGCTGCGCCTGGGCTGGGCAGTGTCTGCCTGCTCATACCAGCTCCTCAAGCCTTGTTATCCATGCCTCCCCCCACATCGTCCCCTGCTGGACTCTGTGGCTTTGGGGTGATGGCACTCAAAGACTGGACCCCAATACTTCTGGATCTGGGCTGGCTGGAAACAGATACATGGGATTCATGTAAAGCCCCAGAGTATCCTTCCTGCGCCTCTGAGGGTGTACAGTGCTGCCTGGGCCCGTGGGCAGCCTCTCTCGGAGACAGTCTTCCCCTCTGCATAATGCAGAACTGACACCACCACACTGTCTGTTCTGAGAATCAGACTGAGGTTTGCGCTCTGGTCTGTCTACCTGGCATGCTCCTTCTTCCCTTCTCTCACAGGCCAACTCCATCATCCTGTGAATCTTACCTTGAACCTGACTCTCAGGGCTGCCTGTCTGAGCCCTAGACTGGGATAAGCTCCTTGTTAGACCCTCTCCCCATGTCCCCTGCTGTCAATCCTGTGCTCCCTGGAATTATTTATCCACGCCCCCCCCCTCCCGGATAATCCAGGGTGCTCTGCCATCTCAAGGTCCTTAACTTAATCACATCTGCAAAGGCCCTTCTGCCAGGTCAGGTCGCAGATCCACAGGTGCAGGGATTAGCACACGGACATCATGGGGGCCATTATTCTGTCCACCACCAGCAGGAAAGCTGCTCTTTCATCTTCGTCCAAAACAGACACAATTTATGGCCCAATGGAACTGGCAGCTTGGTAGGGGAGAAAGATAATAAAACAATTGCATGAATAATTGCTCTAAGGGTGCCTAACCTTTCTATCTCAGTGATGACAATGACAAAAATATATACAGCATTTACTGTATGCCAGGCTTTCTGTTAAATGCCCATAGACACTGCCACATTTCAAACAATTATGTTAGAGGGTGAGTCTTATTAGTCCCACATCACAGAAGTGAAAACTGAGGCTTGGGGAGGTTATGATAGGCCCGTGGATTCATAAGCTTATGTAGACCCAAAGCTGGGTCCAGAGTCATTGAATTGCAGTGCGTTGAAATTCACTACTTATATTTAACTCTGCAAGTTCATAATCATTTTTTAAAAATTCAAATTGATTACCTTTTGAGAATTGCAAGCAATCCTATTTATCAACTTGAGAACCAGGTAAACAAAATGAAAGACTAAATCATGTGTCCTCTCTCCTGTGTGAACCACATCGCTGGGTAACCAAATGGTAGACAAGGGGAAGCATCTCTGTATAAACCTACTCCAGCTAATAAATGAAAACAAAATAACAGAATCAGAACATCATTCTTGTGCAGCCCCTCACGAATTACTGGAACGGCATTAGGCACCAATGGTTGCTAAGATCAAAACAGAGTGGCAACAGAGAGAGAATCCAAGGAGAAAAAATCAAAAGTCCCTCCAGTGGCCAGGGAAAGGCCAGTTGTGGAAATACACAACAGTAATTTTAGTCCCAACAAGTATACATATGTGTGTGTATGTGAACACGCACCTGGACAGGTGTAAACGATATGTGGATACTTGATTGAGATAAATTAATTTTTCTCATGCTTTGGAAGCAGAACATTTCAATAAGCAAAAAGGAAATGAAAACCCTAACATTAATCTAAAAATCTCTTCTTTTTTTTTCATAATAGACCCATCGAGCATGGATTGCCCAGTTGCATTTAATACAGGCATTTTGTTGCCAGGGCAATTCCATTGTCCTTTATATCTATTTTTGGTTTTGATCCTTGAGGCAACTAATATTCATTTTCAGGAAACAAACCTATGAAAATTATACCAGCTTTTGTGCAGCATGCAAAGTGAGTGCATGCAGGTTCTGCATTTCCAGGCAGCGAAGGGTACTCTGCACGGCTCTCCCTGAATTCCCAACATCTGTGGGTCGGCAGGAGAACTAATTCTTCAGGAAAGAGCCCCTACCCTAATTAGATTTCACTTGGCTTATTTGTAAATCTCATTCACTGACTTAATGAGAAACAAAAGTCATGTGATAAAAGAGTCACGAGCAATAAAATGTTAACTAAATTTATACAGCAGAGGGCCTGAAAATTTCCCCCCATATCAGCAAAACTGAAATCCACAGTGGAAACAGGAATTGCTATAAATGGCTCAGACCTAGGCATGGGGACCTTTTTATATTCAGGATGTAGCTTACTCCTGAGAAAGCACATACCATTTAGGCATTTAAAGTGCTAGACATGTCCAAATCTTTACTCATTGGGAGCAGTAATAAGAGCTAAGAGTTATCACTTACTTCCTACGTGCCAACCTATTCTAGTAGCTTTAAATGCATTAACTCATTTCATTTCATGAAGCCAGGCTATTAGTATTCGATTTTTACAGATGGGAAAACTGAGGCTCAAAAGGTAAAGGGAGTTATCCAAAGTTGCTCAGAAAATAATTGCCAATGATGAAGTCTAATCTCCAAGCCAAGAGAGTCAGATGCAAACACTTCCATTCCTCCTAACACTTAAAAGTCGAGGGAGGGTTCTCTGGTGGTCCAGAGGTTAAGAATCTGTCTGCCAGTGCAGGGGACATGGGGTCAGTCTCTGGTCTGGGAAGATCCCTCAGGCCACAAAGCGACTAAGCCCGTGCACCACAACTACCGAGTCCATGCTCTAGGGCCTGAGGGCCGTAACTACTGAGCCCACGTGCTGTGACCACTGAAGCCCAGTGCCCTGGAGGCTGAGCTCTGCAACGAGAGAAGCTACTGCAGCGTGAAAAGTAGCCCCTGCTCGCCACAACCAGAGAAAGCCCACATGCAGCAACAAAGGCTCAGCACAGCCAAAAATAGATAATTGTTTTTAATTGAGAGAAGTATGTTTTCTTTTAGTCAAAAATTAGCTTTTCGAATTATTATAGAACAATTCAAGAAGGTGACTGCATGTTGGGATTCCCTTGGATGTCAGTTGTAGCTTGACTACAAAGACTCCTTCAGCCATATTTTTGGTTGGTTTCATCAGAGTATCTGAATTTCAGTTAATGTCACAGGAGAGACAGGTCTTCATGTTTGTCATAGGGGAGCCTGGGCTTCAGCACATCCGAACAGATGTGCTGAATAGCAGCACATCTTCCCCGACATGGCCTTGCAGCCACTGTGGGGATGAGAGGAGGGATGTTCCCAAGGGGAATGCCTGCAGTTTGGGTGGAAACACGTACTTTCGAGGACAAGGCTTACCCCAAGTTAACAGCTTTACTGAGCCCTGATCTCACACAGTCACCCCAGGAGCCCTGAGAGGGTAGCACCATCATGGTCTCAGCTACTGGTTAGAAATATCCATTGTGGAAGGACACACAAGTCCATGATGGACCAGGAATGTCTGACCCCACTTTCCTTCTGCTGCAGGGTAGCCCCTCTGCTGGGCCTTTGAGCTAAAGCTTTCAAGGGTATTCAAGTCCAGACAGAGAGAAAATGGCCCTTGTGTTGTCTGCTGCTGTGTCCCGGGCTGCACGGGCACCTGGACGTGTGGTGCCCAGCCTCCTCTTCACCCTAGGACACCTCTCCCCTGGGGCCGGAGGTCCCTGGGGATCTGTCCATCCAGCTCCCCGGCTGCAGATTGGACCACTCAGGTGGTATCTTCCTGGAATTCTGTGTGCAAGTGGACATCACTGAAGCCAGCACACAGAAGCTTCCCGAGGCATCTGGAGTCCCTGGGTCCAGGTATGAAGATGCCCACTGCTGGCTGGTTCCTCCTTCCTAGAGTCTGAATGTTTAGTTCTTCTTCTGAGTCTCCAGCATCCTTCTGCTAAACCTTGCTCTTGTTTTTCACTCCTGTTTGGAAATTTAGCTGAACTCCTAGATGTCAATGCCGGAAATCCATCAACCAGCCTGACTCCAAAGGCCATTCACTGACCCGCCTAACTTTAGGAGGACTGACAGGGTGGGTCTGGCCTCAGTCACACCTGGACTGGAAGCTGCTGGGAGTCTGTCCCTTTCCTTCTTTGATACCAGTTATCTTGATCTTGTTCTTGAGTAAAAAGGAACCCCAGCAACATCAGGTCTTATTGGTCCATGAAATGGGGGTCCCTGAAAAGGGAGCCATGCCTCCCAACAGTGCTGGGAAAGGCCTGGGGAAGACGAGGGTTGGCTTGGGATGGCCCCATGTCCATCTCTGTAGCCCTTACTGTGGGAGAGGAGGGGCATAGAGTGCCCAGAGTGGTTGGGCCCAGGGCACACCCTGTCCAAGGGCCAGGAAGCAGGGCCAGGCTTACCTGAGATGCACAGATTACTGTGAAATAAAATGTCAACTCTGAAGGAAATGATGCCAGACATGCCCCCTCCCACATGCAAAAAACAAGATCACTCTCATTCCAACCAAAGGCCCCATGTGAGGCCACCGAATCCAGTGTGAATGGCAGAGGTTCTGAGATAAATCGGAGCCCAAGGATGGATGGAGTGCTCAAGGAGCTCCAGCAAAGACTGTCTGTGGGATCTGGAGGGCTTGCATGAGAAAGAGGACGACCTCCCAGGCACCATGAAGGATGGTGGGCCCCGCCGGGCATCTTGCAAAGGCCCACCTACCCTCCAGGCTGGAGGGCTTCCAGTGGGTGAGCAGCAGGAATACGGTCCAGAAAGAGCAGTGCGTCCAGGTGACAGTCACCCCAGAGGGACGGGAAGACAGCCCTGTAGAACCAAGGAGCCAGATCCACCTGCTAAGCCAGATCTTCCCTGGGGAGGGACTGACTCCACACCTTTCAGGCAGAAAGTAGACACTAGTGTCCCCAGGAAGGACAGCAGCCCAGCCTGGGGGGCCCAAGGAGGCTCCAGTTGGGAGCCTCTGGCCAAACGGGTGGACACTCATGGCATGAGTATGACTTCCCAGCATGGGGGCAGGTGTTCAAGGGCCCTGTACAGGGGTCCACTCTGCCCACCCACCCACCTGCTAGCCCCCGGCCTACCCTCCAGCACCTGAACTGGGACCTCTTCCTGTTGGGCAGTCTTTGCCATCTACACACCACAACCACACGCATAGGAACACGTCTCGTTTCCTTTGTTAAAACATTCACTTTTTAAACCTTAATGTGAGTTTGATCTGTGAGAAATGTTTTTACAATGCAAAAGCACGAGTCAGCCACATTAGAGCCTGAGGCAAAAAGGAAAAATCAGTAATACTGATCCTGCCTTCGTTTTGTTCACCATGCATTATTTTTTGCATTTTTATTTTTCAAGTGCTGCATTCAAGTCATATTTATCTTGATGACTGGCTTGTTTGGGGCCTCCTTAAATTTTGCACCCATGGCTCGTGCCTCCCCCACCTCCCCCAGCCCCTGCTCTCCATCATCATTTAAACAAAGCTTTAAGATCTGCAGGCATGTATCACCTAAGCTCCCCTCCATCCTGCATGGTTGGAAACACTCACTTCACCTGCCTAAAATAGAACCAGTGACACAGATGAGCTTTTGTGAGTCTGCTGGTCCAAATCCCTTGTGTCCAAGCCCAGGGCCCACAGCCATCTGAAAGCAATGCCAGCCAGGGCCCAGGTCTGCCGGGCACCACCCTCCACCCGGCCCCTCCATCGCCTGATGAATCGGGGATGAAAAAGGAAGTCAGGGCTGTGGTCTCAACTTTCTGCCAGCTTTGCTTCATTTCTGGAGGAGCCAACCATCTCTGGCCAAGGAGGGAATCATAAATTCCACTGGGAAGGAGCCTGGAGCTCCTGAGCCATGGCCAGGGCGGCCCCTGGGGAGCGCGAGCCTGGCGGGGAGAAGTCACAGCAAGTGCCCCTTCCGCCTCCCCACGCCTGCGCCCGGCATTTTTAGGCAGTGACATCACAGCATAGAGACCACCCCTGAAAGGAAAAACAAGTCACAAAGAGGGCAGGGGGTAGTGCGAGGGGAGGAGCCAGCCTTCCTTTGCCTTGGTGAACACAGTCAGCTCAAGAAGGAAGAATTCTCTAGGTTATAAGGGTGTTGCTTTAAGCTCAGGCCTGGGTGCCAGGCCCCAGCTGACCGTGAGACGCATCACCTCATTTAAGCCCTCCAAGGAAGGCGCTGTTTCATTCCCATTTTATACACATGGAGACTGAGGCTAAGAGAGGTTATGTAATTTGCCCAAAGTCTCTCCCTCAACAGAAAATGGAATCAGGATTCAGGCCCAGGTGGCCGCCTATACAGACACTCTGTGAACAGACTGGCAAGAACTCCAACCCTCTCTGCCTGTCGGAAGCCCCCAGCAATCTAGGCCAGAGGTCAGATGCATGTTCCCCAATCCCCTGACTCCAAGAGTCCCAACACCCCAAACCCCCATTCCTCCAAGCAGGGGCCCCTTCCCTCCATAGGCCTCCTGCTGCCCACTACCCACCTTCAGGCTCCCAGACCTCCCTCCTTCCCAGACTTTCTCTTTTACCAGATCACTTGAAATATCTGTGTGGCTGGGTCTGTGCCCCAAGCTTGCACCCCTCATGCCAGAAAGTAGTTGGCCCTGAGCGGATGAAACCCAAGATAGATCTGTCCACCCACGTGTGAGATTCCTGCAGAATTATGTGCATTTTTTGGTGGGGAGAGGGGGGCTTAAATATTTCTGATGGAACCGGACCAGGTCTGGCAGGAACCCTTCTCTGAATGGGCCCTCCACCCAGATGCTCCATCTCACAACTTATCAATTAACTGTCAATGAAGAACCCACATTCCTGCTCAGCCAAGAGATGTACCACCCCCAGAATGCATACAGTACTCCTTTCCAAAAGTAGGAAAAGAAGCTTTCCTACTGCAAAGCCCATTTCCTGCTCAGACCAGGTGGAAAATCTGCTAAACTCAAAAGGTCAAACCTAGTTTAATTTTATACCCTTTTGTTAAGAATGTTCCCTTAAAAAAAAAAAAACATGTTTCTTTCCAACTTTTCAAAAGTTAATTCATGTGGAAGAAAAAAAAAGATTAGGATAAAATTTCAAATATTAAATTCAAATGCAGGATTAATGACTTTTATTTCTAAGCCCAAGAGGTTGTCTGGAATTTAGGACATTTTTGGAGTAGTGGAGACCAGACATAACCAGATGCGGTTGTGTTTTGGACCAAGTCAGCACAAATTTCATACCTTGAAAGATTATATCCACGTCCATCTTAATACAAACAGTCCCCCCCTTTCACAAAACTCTCCATCCAAAATGAACCCAGAGCCATCGGCTTGAAGACAAAGACTAAACACTTTCTAAATGTAAGTGAAAGTAGCTGACGACTGCAAACCCGAATTAAATACCCACTACCCGCTGCAATTCAACCGTTCCTCCGCATCTCCCTTCATCCTCTCCTCAAATGCACAGGCACCTGAACACAGCCCAGTGGATGGGGGAAATGGCTAATCTGAATGAAGAAAAAGATAGCCTTTTCATAGTGTACAACTTCCCTGAGTTACTAAATACTGCAATAACATACCTGGTAAGGTATCTCAAGAGTCTGAAGGTATTGAACAGCCTCACATGTGGGCCCCTGGCTAATTTTCCAGCCAAAGCAGTTTGGATTACTTAGGATAAAGTCTACACTGAGGTTGAGATGATTTAGCCCAGTTCACAGATGAGCCTCATAAAACAATATCAGGACCTGAGTGCACAGAGTGGACAGGGAGCAGTGGGAAGGTGCTGGTTGGCTGAGGGTCCAGGGCTGGCTGCAGGAAGAGTGTGCTCTGAGGAACATGAACACTCCTTGAAAAAGAGCTCCGTGATCTAACGCGTTTGGAAAACACTTCACACTCTAAGACCAGAACCAGCAAACTACAGCTCAAGGGCCAAGTCTGGCCTGCCACTTGTTTTCATAAATAAAGTTTTATGGGCGCAGGGCCATGCCCATTCATTTCCATATCATCTATGGTGCTCTTAGGTGACAACAGCAGAGCTGAATAGGTACAACAGAGACCGTGTGACCTGCAAAGCCTGAAATATTTACCAGCTGGTACTTTAGAGCTATGATTTGCTGACCCTGCTCTAAAGCCATCTCAGAGATTCACAAATCACATCAGCACACTAGACACTCCAAGAAATTCAGCAGCAAGGAAATCTATTCCACTTTGCTTAGCATAATATTTCATAAGCATATTTGATTAAAATAAAAACATTTTCCCCCCATGAGATACGCATCAATTCCTCTCATAGAATGTGCTTCACACGCATTTTGGAAAATACTGAGGTGTGTGTGTGTGTGTGTGTGTGTGTGTGTGTGCCAGAAGGAGACATGTTAACACAATCTTCTCTTTACAGGGGAAATGCTACACGTTTTCAGACACTTGGTGGTCAAACAGGCAGTGGACACAAGAACATTGTCAAAGTGGTTCTACAACCAGCTCTGGAGATGGATTTAACCCCACCAAGCCACACACCCAAATCAGTTCAGTTCAGTTCAGTCGCTCAGTTGTGTCCGATTCTTTATGACCCCATGAATTGCAACACACCCAAATAGAATGGCTCAATTTGTTTGGAGGGAGAGAAAAGATTTGATGTCAAACGATTTGACTGTTTCCAAGACAGACATCTCCCTGTTATTAAAACATCAGGGGAGCAGCTTCATGACATGTCCCCGTGGGGAGGAACAAAGAGGAAGCAGACGCTGGACTGTGTGCTCCCCAGATTCCTGTGCAGAGTCCTAACGCCAGCACCTCCAAATGTGGCTGTATTTGGAGACAGGTCTTTAGAGAGGTGATGGAGTCAAAATGCAGTCACTGGGGTGGGGCCTGATTCAACAGGACTGGTGTCCTTGTAAGAAGTGGAGATCAGGGCACAGGCACGCACAGACCAGGTGAGGACACAGGGAGATGACCCTGACCGCCAAGGAGCGAGGCTGCAGGAGGTACCACCCTGCCGACATGTGATCTCGGTCTTCCCTGCTCCAGAATTCAGAAAAAGTTGGCTTAAAGGTCAACATTCAGAAAACGAAGATCATGGCATCCGGTCCCACCACTTCATGGCAAATAGATGGGGAAACAGTGGAAACAGTGTCAAACTTTATTTTTCTGGGCTCCAAAATCACTACAGATGGTGACTGCAGCCATGAAATTAAAAGATGCTTACTTCTTGGAAGGAAAGTTATGACCAACCTAGATAGCATCTTGAAAAGCAGAGACATTACTTTGCCAACAAAGGTTCGTCTAGTCAAGGCTATGGTTTTTCCTGTGGTCATGTATGGATGTGAGAGTTGGACTGTGAAGAAGGCTGAGCACCAAAGAATTGATGCTTTTGAACTGTGGTGTTGGAGAAGACTCTTGAGAGTCCCTTGGACTGCAAGGAGATCCAACCAGTCCATTCTGAAGGAGATCAGCCCTGGGATTTCTTTGGAAGGACTGATGCTAAAGCTGAAACTCCAGTACTTTGGCCACCTCATGCGAAGAGTTGACTCATTGGAAAAGACTGTGATGCTGGGAGGGATTGGGGGCAGGAGGAGAAGGGGACAACAGAGGATGAGATGGCTGGATGGCATCACTGACTCGATGGATGTGAGTCTCAGTGAACTCCAGGAGTTGGTGATGGACAGGGAGGCCTGGCGTGCTGCGATTCATGGGGTCGCAAAGAGTCGGACATGACTGAGCGACTGATATGATCTGATCTGAAATGTCCTTTGAGCCACCCAGACTGTGGCGCTTCGTTGCGGTTGCTCAATCAGACCCATACAGCCAACAGGGCTTTTGAGCAGAGAGCTTATGCAAGGCACCTGACATCTCACAGCCGCCTGTTATGAGCAGTGCCCCAGAGCTAATCTTCACACAGTCAGCCTGCAGTGAGAGCCGAGTTCCAGCCAACGGACTTACTAGCTGTGAGAGTTTAGGCAAGCTGCTTACCCACTCTGACTCTATGCCTCTTACTCGGTCACATGGGAGCAGCGTCTTCCTCACCTGTGCACCTTCCCCAGGTGCTTGAGAAGGTGAAGTGAGGCTGTGCACTGGGAATCAGCACAGAGGAAGCGCTGGGTGAGCAGCAGCTCTCATGAGCACCGTACTCCTTCCATCCTGAGGCCACCTTGATGGGGATCCAGCACCAACTTATGAAGGGCTTTCATGGGAGGAAAGAGACCCTAGAATATATATAGTCATCAGTGATGAGACGCACACTGACTAGAGAAACACTCCGACAGGAGGGAAAACAGACATGTGTTTCTGAGCTTTGAGAAAAGATATTCCTCTTAGTTGTGTATCTGTGAGAGGCGCCCACATCACTGACTGTGGAAGTGACAGTAACACATCTGTGCCAGGCTCTGCTGGATGGCCTTGGATGGTGCACCCCAAGTCTTGGTCTAAGACATTACCCGGAAGCAGGTAACTGATTCAGCAGTAATTCCTGTGTGACTGCACTGCTCCAGGATGGAATCCAACGGGAGGCAATTAAATTATTGCATTATGTAATTTAAATTATATTAATATAATTATTTTATATTTATATTTTATTATTTTATATTAATATAATTATTTTATATTTATATTTTATTATTTTATATTAATATAATTATTGTATATTATGATATATAATAATTAAAAGAGCTATAGACACAGAAACGCCACAGGCTTTACTCCAGGCACAAACTGGGGGCTCTTCTTAGGCCAAGACAGGCAAAAATCATGTCCTTATGCACTGATTTATTAACCATTAAACAACTATGAAGTACCCACATGTTAACAGGCAGTGAGTCGTCAGTTGGGCAGCCATGGTCCTTGCCTTCCAGGGGCTTACAACCCACACGTGTGCCCAGTATGGTGAAATACAAAACAGTGACCAGACCCCATTCTGCAGGTCAGGGAAGTTGTCCCCGAGGAAGGGGTGTTCAGAGGGGATCCAAAGGATGAGCTCCAGAGGCAGTGTGGGCGAGGGAGGAGGGTGTGCCGAGCAGATGGAAAGTGCAAAGAACCTGAGGTAGAACAGAGCAGTCATCTGGCCAGGGGTCTAAGAGGAAGGCCCTGCCATCAGAGAACGAGCTGGGAGAGGTGGGCTGAGATGCTGGAGGGTAACCCCTGCTCCCCTTTCTTGACTCTCCAATAGGATCCACAAAGCCAAACGACACAGCCTCTCCAGCTGGGGGAGGGTCTCCAGCTCCTCCTCGCTTTGGCCCAGGGGCTGGGCGGAGTCCTCCCTGGGACGGGCTAGGAGTCTTGGCTCAGCAGACCCACTCACTTGGCTCATATCTGAGCCCAGCGTGGCGGGAGGAGCGCTCTGCTCCCCAGTCACTGGGCGCTTCCCTCTGTCTGGGACCTCTTCAGTGCATCACTGGCGCTGCAGGTCAGTCCACGGCCACAGCCAATCAACTCCAAGGGAGGCTGGGCTGTGGAGGCTGGGCTGTGGTGGTGGTGGTGTCTCCAGGCAGAAGAGTGGGGCTCTCTTCGCCTCTGAGATGGGAGGTGGGGAGGGCCTGCAGCTCACCTCTCTGCTGCAGAGGAAGCTCTGGCCATAGAAGGGCCAGCTCTGGGGAAGAACTTTTTGGGCAGGGGTCTTCCTGCCAATCACACCACAGGGGTCACAGGGAGCCTCTTCCTGCTCACAGGGAGCCCGTCTCCAGGCTGGCCAACCCTCTATGGGGGGGCAAGGTGCTCAGAGACCTCTTGGGTTTGACTCCTGAACACATCAAAAGTACCTACGAAAACAGCTCTGCACAAGTGAGCTCACCTCCCATGAAACAGGCACCATAAAGTGCTGAGACCAGCACCCACACAGAACAGCGCTGGATAAGCCTCAGATACATCATGAGATGGTTGATGGCATCACCAGCTCAATGGACTGGATTTGGGCAAACTCCGGAGATAGTGAGAGACAGGGAGGAGGCCTGGCGTGCTGCAGTCCAAGGGGTCACAAAGAGTTGGACACAACTTAGCAACTGAACAGCAACACATTGTGTAGTAGAATATAAATCCATAAATGTCATCTGATGGTCTTACTAGGGGATTAGTCATTTTACTCCCTTTTTCTTAAACCTAGAAGTCAGTCTCTGTGGTTTTTACCGTTTCATCCGTTGGCTCCAGGAAACTCCCTGGAGAATCTGCTCCAGCCTCTAGCGATAAGATCCATGTATGTTCTTGCCCCAAACACTGCTTAAGTGCCATGGACATAGTAAAGGTTACTGGTTAAAAGCATGAACTCCAGAGGGAGATTGACAAAATAAAATTCGAGCTCTGGACACTAACCAGCTGTGTCACCTTAGGCAAGTCACTCAACCCCTCTGACCCTCATTTCCTCATGTACAAAACAGGGATGACTGCAGTACCTACTTCACGGCTGTCGTTAGGATTTAAAGACTCACTCTACTAGGTTACTGGAACAGGCACATAGCTTGCAGGGTATGCTTTCTAATACTATCACTGCATGGCGCTTCTAGGGACCCTGCTCAGATAACGCACGTCTTACATACTGTACACAGACTGAGGCCCAGGAGCGAGCACCAGTGTCACGTTCATTACCGTCACAAGGGCCCCATTACCTGAACTGATCAGTTTCTGAGTCTGGACAGTGAGAGTGCCGACAGTGGATGCGAGTGTAGCGACTAGTCTGTTTCATGGCCCCTCTGATGACAAAGCGGCAGCAGCCATCCTTCCAGCTGGATCCGGGAGGGGCCAGGAGCCAGGACACCCGCCCCTGAGGCCCTCTCCTGTCTTGGGTGCTACAGGGAGAGGTGGGCCCCCACGTGGCTCGGCCAGGCAGGGGCTAGGCAGCTCCCCCCTCATCTGGATGGTGTGCTCCCTGGGGGCCCACAAGGCCCCCCCCAGCAGGCCCTCAGGGCAAGAGGAACAGGCCTGGGCTCCAGCAGGCTTGACATTCCCACAGGCGCCGCTGCCAGGACAGCCGGTGAGCCAGAGCCAGGGGGCCTGGAGTCAGGCCTGGCCGAGGCAGGGGAAGTATGCGACATGCCCATTTGTTCCCCTGCCTCGGGGTCACAGGAGCTGAAACAGGCCAGCTTGCCTCGAGCCATACGCCCTCAATCTGTCATGACATCCCAGGAAAAAATACAGTGAAATACTGTTTTTTCATCTCGTTTATTACCCTAACAAGACTTAACCCGGAAGCACCACTGGCACTGAGTGGCGAGGTGCTGCCATGCCCATGGCACCCAGCGTGCCTGTGGCACAAGAGCGCTGACTGCAGGGCCCCTGGTCGTGGTAGCCTGGCCCGCTCCAATGAGATGGTGGGCACGGGAGGAGCCCGGCCACAGGGGGACAACTGCCCTGCAACGGCCCCGCCCCCGCCCCACAAAGGCTGCCATCACAGTGACGTCAAGGGACTCCCTGGCGTGGCGTCACCGTGCTGGGTGGGGCCACCCGCTCGGGAACCCAGAACCAGAAGTCAGCTGCTTCTGGGCCAGTCTTCGGACTGGATGGATTCAAGGGGGGGCCGTCTGAAAGCTGTGCCCCTCTCCCACCAAGAGCTGGTGTCTGCACACTGCTGCGGTGGGAGCCCTGGACTGAGGATGCAGTGAGCAAACAGTCCATGAAGTCAGCATTGCCCTCTGAGTGTCTGTAGGTCCTGCCACTTCCTGGGTCCTCCAGGATCAGGTTGGAAGTGTTCCAGAAAGCCCAGTAAGTGCACCCTGGGGCCCATGCCTGAAAGGTGCTCTTGTGCTCCTTTTTTCCCTGTCCGCGGGCCACGGCTCTTAGGAGAAACAGCACAGAGTGCATTCCCACCCAGAAGGCTGCATCACACGGGGTATTATTCCCCCATAGCTGAAGCTCCCTGGGCTGGAGTAGGGAAAAAAGGCAACTTAAGATAATGCATGGCTCACGTTATCTCCACCACTGGGGAGCAGGATGAGGGGCACAGTGGCCAGGAGTCATTCCCCAAATCACGCCGGGCAGTGGGGACGGGGGGGACCCCGGCAGCTGTGCCCCTCCATGAGAGCCTGCACCGCACTACAAGCTGGCTTCGTTGTACTGAACAGAAACCAGGACATCAGTATCTGAGATGAGCCATTTGTAGAATTTGGTTTTCTCCCACAAAGGGCTGAGTTCCGCCTCTCTGAAACCACCGGGCTCCCCTCTCTGCCATAAAGCGTGGGGTTCGTCCTTGTGAGTTGTGCTAGTGCATGCAGAGTGTCCAAGCCACGGGGATGACACAGAGAGGGTGGTGGACACGGCCCCTCCCCACAGGGACAGACACCGGGGGCTGTGTGTGCATCCTTCGGAGACTCCTGGACCCTGGGTGTCATGGTTTACAGGAGAACAGGAGTCAGCTGACACCATGCATGGAATTGGGGAACGCCCCGCCCCTCCCAAGAGCACTTCCCGAGGGCCCTCTGTCCTAAAGGGATACAGAGCAGCTCAGGCTGGTTTCTGTCTCTGATTCCTGCCCCCACCCCTCAGCGCTGTACTACCTAGGAGTAAATACACTAGGCAGTTCATTTGTCTCTAACATAAAGTTTTTCAAGCACTCTCCATGTGCTAGGCACTGTTCTAAGGACTCTACAAGCATTAACTGCATCAATAACAACCTTAGAGGTAAGTACTCTTACTCGTTGCCTCTTACAGATGAGAAATCTGAGGCCCAGAGATGTCAGGGACTTGCCTGAAGAAACCCAGTGACGTAATGGTAGAGCCTAGATTCCAACTCAGGCATCCGGGCTCCAGAGCCTTGGCTGGTAGTTGCATAAACACAGGCTGATTGATTAGCATGTGAGGACCACGTTGGAAACATGGGAAGGTGGAAAGTGACAATAGGTCACTAGCTCCTGCTAAGCCAGCAAATTTTTTAAAAGATTTCCAACAGGTTCCAATCCACTTGGCCTGGGGTGGGGCCCAGGAATCAGTACTCTTTAAGACTTCCCAGATGACCCCACCATGCCGCCAGTTTGGAGAGCCTCTGCTCTTGGAAAGAGGCTCACCGCACATGTGCTATGCAACCCTGGGCCATGCGCTTAGCCTCTCGGCCTCAGCCTCCACATCTGGGGAATGGGAACGCTGTGGCTTTGGTGACTGCAAGGAGCCTCACGTGTGCACAGCGGCAGGGGCCTGCCACACACTGCCAGCTCCTATCACCAAGCACAGGAGCTCTTGGCACCCAGGCAGAGACGGGCGCACCAGTCTGCTCGGGCAGCCGTAACAAAGCACCACAGACTGGGGCTTAACACTGGATTGAGCCTCTAACAGTTCAGAGGCTAGAAGACTGAGATCAAGGAGTTGCAAGGCTGGTGTCTCCCGAGGCCTCCCTGGCGTGTAGACGGCCATCTTCACCCTGTGTCCTCACACGGCTGTCCCTCTGTGTGTCTGCGTCCCCTCTCCTTCTGAGGACACGAGTCACAGTGGATCAGAGCTCATGTTAACTCGGTACCTGTGCAGAGGCCCAGTCTCCAGATACAGTCAATCCTGAGGTCCCAGGGCTAGGGCTCCAATACATGAACTTTGGGAGGTGGGGAGGGTGTTACAATTCAGCTCAGAACGTGGACAGAACCTGTCCTGAGGTGCTTTCTTGGGTACACAGCTGAGAATCCAGAATCTCACACTGCGAGGTGGGTGGTTCTCACTTAAGAGAGCATTTGACAATCTCTGAGCCTGGGTTCCCGATCTGGGCTTTGCCCCTGCCAGCCCTCCGAGGGTTAATCCAAAGGTCTCTGGAGTTGGGGGGATTTACTGCCCCCGGACCTTTATCATCTCACCCTGACGTTGAGGGCTCACATTTCCCACTTAATTACTTGTCCTGCAATCAGAAGAGATAGCTGGCTCTGTGCTGAGTTGGCTGCAGCTGTGAACTGTTTATTTACTTTTCCTCAGCCTGAGAATGGCTATAATTTAAAGGTTCAGATCTCAGCTACCCTGCCTGGTGCAAACCCCGCTTAAACACTTCCATATTGCTCGGGTGGAATGCGCTGGAAGCTGCCCCCACTCCCCTCCCCGGACAGAGAGCACTGACGAGGCAGGTGTTCCTGGTTATGGAGGCCGCAGGGCTGGGGAGGGGGGAGGCTGCCCACCATGACTGCCGATTCAACCGTCCACCCCAAGAGCTTGCAGGAAGCCTAGAAGCCAGAGTCGGTGTGAGGACTGCAAGACAGCAGAACGGACTGGCCCCAGACCACCCCACTCCCACCACAGTGGTCCCGGCCACAGTGGAAGCCACCGCTCTCACTAATTCCTGCGCCAAATGGTGTAATTACCACTGAAGTTGTCAAATGGTATCCAGATGGTCTCGCCTTTCACACCAGCGGTTTAATAAGCTTTTAGGCGTGACCTTGGCAGCTTGTGCTCCACCTGCACACCCCCTGGTTTGTGAAATCCGAGCGCACAATTAGATCAGATAATGAGTGCCCAGGCCACCAGCCTTGAACTCTGCAAGCCCTCTTCAAGGGGCGCCCAGAGAGTCACCCCATGCCACTGACAAATGGCATGTGTCCCACCACAAACGGAGGGCCCCTGTGCACGGCCCCCGGAGGCCTGCTGGGGAGATCACAGAGACCCTGAGGGGGCCAGCGGCACATGTTGGGGGCCAGGCAGCTCCCCAGCAAGCTGTTTCAAGAGCTGAGTTCTGGCAAACCAGAGGCTTGAGCCTGGCCATCTCCTCTGAAGACCCAGGCAGCCCATCAGGGAGGAAATGCTTCTAATGCTGCCACCCCATCAAGGGGGAACCCCAGCATGGGAGCCACCTGCTGCCACAGTGTTGCCCCTTCGAATACCTTGAGCCTGAGTAACTCCAGAGCGAAGCTTTCGGCGACCGTGCACTGAAGAGTCACATCTCACTGTCATTTTGAAAAGTCAGTTATTCTTCCCCAGTGTGGGGCACACTGCTCTGGTGTGCACACAGCTAACAGGCCTACAGCCAGCGCCAATCCCGGGGCTTCACACACAGTGACTCATCTAATCCTCAGACGACCTGGGTGCTGCCTTTATCCTCCATTTATAGATCAGAAAACTACAGGGAGGGAAAGTGACCTGCCCAAGGTCACACAGCTAGGGAGCAGCAGGAACCGGATTTGAACCCAGGTGAGGAAGCAGACATCACGAGTGCACACAACTATGATCCCATTTGCGTAAACAAATAATAGTTATCGTTTCATTGTTATGCCTGTAGGAAAACAAGCTACGTATTTTAAAGTTTCAGGATTTGTGCAGAGGTTTAGAAAATGACAAGCAGCCCAAGAAGAGCCCCCACACTGATCATCTCAGTGCTCTGCCAGACCCGAGAAAATGAGCAGATTGAAAGAAAAGAGCAAATCAGAAGTGTGTGCTGTGATGGGTTGGCGCAAAGGGCAACCGGAGAGGAGCCAGACACTTGAGCTCTTGGCCAGGGAGAGAGGTTTCTGTGGGACAATCTTGTCCCCAACCTTTGCCAGGTCTGGTTCCCGCAGACCTCAGAGAACTAGGGGAGGCCAAAGCACAAAGGGAAAATGCAAAATGTCTTTGTTCCGACTCCCTCATTGCATTTGACTCTTTCTAGGGCATCAGCATTCCCCTCACGGGCATCCTGGATTTTCATGGACCCATCTCAAGGTGGCATCGAAAACCTACTCTTAAGACTGTACTGTCATTCTAAGACGTGAATGACTGACATTTAGGAAAACGAGATTGCAGTTCAGGTTACCGCCTTAAGGTCAATTTGGCTTTTCAAATAAAGACACCTTGAGAAGACTCAAGACAAACATGATGCATGGAAAAGTCATCATTTTTGCTAAAATAATGGGAGGGACACAGTGGCTTCTTAAAATGCCTCTGCAAACAGCACGAAATGTAGAGCAAAGATGATGTGACTTGGGGTGAGCAGACACCCAAGGACCATGCCTGGCCAGGCTGGGTCCACACTGCTGGGAGGAGGAGTCTCTTCTGTTCAGGTTCTGGGACAGAAAATTCTAAGGAAGCCTACTTTATGTAAGTGGTTCATTCCAGGGGTGACATCACCTGGCAGGTCACAAACTTACTCCAGCGTGAGCTGGGGGACTCCTGGCCACAACATTAGGACTCTGAAACCACCGCTATGAGACACATGCAAAAAGCCAATCTGTCTCAGAACCCTCCTGGCCCAACTAGGTGTTCACAAATGGGACATCAGTGGTGGACCCACCTCACCACCCAGGGTGTGTCTGCATGTGTGTGTGCCCCTCTGTGTATGTGTGCTGGTATGCACAGGTGTGCATGTGCATGGGTATGTGTGTGTTATGTGTCCAAGTGTGTGGATGTGATTGAATACGTGTATGTGAGTGTGTGTGTTCCTCTTCAAGAGAAAAAAAGTCTCAGGAAGACAGCATGAGACCATTTGGTCAGCCACCATATTTCACGTTTTATTGCACCCCTGCTTTGGGAAAACATAAGCCAATAAACGTGAAACCAGCTCAGAGCCTGCAGCTTCCTGCTTTGGGCAACAGAAACCCTGGGATGAGAGAGGACTGCGAGATTCTGACAACAAAGCAGAAGTTCATAAAAGACAAGAACCCGAACTCTGAGGGCTCCACTGGGCTCCCCTTCCTGCTGACTTTCAGAAAAGGGCATAGGAGCTGGACAGACAGGGAGCGAGCCTGTCCGAGGTGCCCCCCCTCCCCCATCACCCAAGAACCTGCTGACTGCTAGACAATCAAGCCACCGGCTCCGGCCTCTTCCACCAGCTCCATGCCTGTCTTTTCACAGACTGGATGGCGGTGTGGATCTCCCAAAGGCCCAAATTCAAATCCCAGCCCCACGAGGCATCACGAGGTCCTGGTGCAAGTGAGGAATCCCTCCCGGCCCCTGCAGCTTCTCTATCTGCGGAAAAGCTGGACCACCACCACTGTCACCAGCCCTGGTTCCGCCTGCGGGCCTCTGCATCGGACTGCACTTGCTCCTCGGGGACCGGTGACGTCGGGACTAGTGCCTGGCCTCACGCAGGAAGACCCGGGCACCAGAGGAATGTGGTGGGACCGTGTGGGGCTCGCCCCGGCACTTCCTCTGCTGCCACCCCCATTCCCAGGAGGGGCTCACTGCCCCCATCTAACGGGTTGCCTCTGACGGGTCTTGCAGGATTTCGTCCTCACTGCTGTAAGGTTTCCTCGTGAGAAACACGAGCATTTGCCTAGTCTCTTCTGAGTTGGACACGACCAAGTGTGACACTTCTCTCACACTTCACTCACTTTGTTAACTCACTATGTCCTAAGAAGGGCCAGTCTCTCTCGGGCCCTGACACATCAGCTCTGAGAATCCCAGGCTCACTCCACGTTTCTCGATTCAGGGTGCCAGAGAACAGCAAGGACTTGAGTCCCTTGTATTACTGTCGACATTTGGAAACTCCCAATGCAAAGAGCTCTGGCTTCTAAAATGAGGCCTCAGAAGGTGCTCAAAACAGCCTGTCTCAGCTTTTGACTTCAGCCCTCTGAGCTCAGCGTGGTCTGCCCCGTGTTTACGATTATCAGAAGCTTTGTGAGGAAGGTTCTGTCACAGAACATCACTATGGGCAGTGGGAATTAATCCTTTCCTGAACCCACTGTCTGTGCTGGCTGTGTGCAAAGCACCCTAGGATGTCTCCCGACTGCCCTGTAAGACTGATAACATCATCCCCAGTCAGTGGAGGAGACTGAGGTTCTGAGAGGCTCCAAGACTCAGGATGACCAGGACGGGTAGCAGTGGGGAGGAATCTCAGCCTGTCTGACTCCAGAGCCTGCCCAAGCTGCCAGGCCAGCCTTTCCCCAACTGTTCCAGGTCAGAAGAATTGCCTGGTGTAAACTGCGTATGATGGATCCCAGCCCACTTGAATGAGTCTGATTCTGAAACCTGCGGCCTGAGGTTCTGCATCTTCAAACAAACAGTACTGCCCAACTCCATCACAAAAGTAGATTAATTACCGCTTCCATGCACATTCTGTGGCTTGATAAGAGCATCTTTCAGATGTTAGCACTGATGGGAGGTGGGAGGACAAAAACCTAGCCCAGGCCAGGCAGGCAGGCCCTCGCCCAGCCCTGCATAGCGCCCCCAAGGGCCGTACGGGGCACTGCGACCCCCAGCCCCCTCGGCAGGGAACCCACCCGCTGCCCCTACAGAAAGAATGGGCGGAAACTGCAGCAGGCAGGAACTCACCCCTGCCATTTCACAGAGCTCTGCTGGGGAGGGCCCGCAGAGGAGCTGAAAAGGCCAGGGACGTGAGCCGGCCGCGCGCGGGGACCTGGCAAACAAAACACAGCCCCCCCAAAGCAATCGCCCGCCAAAATCTGCAAGCTCATCACGGTGCCTGGAAACCTCGGTGGGGACACAATACAGGACGCATCCTGCTCGGCAGAGATAAGAGAATTCCCAGGTTCTCACTGCCCAGCCTCTCCCTGGGGACAAAAGAGCTGGCAGGGAGCTTGGAGGAACGTGAGAAAGATGCCCGAGGCTAACACTGCCGGAAGCTCCACACGGCACTCTGCACCCTGCACCTCTCACCTCTCACCCTGTTCTTCTCATCTCTAACCTGTCACCCTGCACCTCTCACCCCTCACCTCTCACCCTGTTCCTCGCACCTCTCACCTTGCATCTCTCACCCTTTGCTCATCCCTGAAGTCAGCCCTCTGACTGACTAATCTTCAAGCACACCCTACCTCTGGCTGGTCGTGGGGCGCTGGGCAAGTGGCCTTGCCTCTCTGCTCCTCAGTTTCCCCACCTGCAAAATGGGGCTACAGGTGGGACCTACTGCCATTCCCTCCTCCAGGTTTTGGGGTGATCAATGTTGCGTTTACATCCTCAGCACTTTCCCGTGTCACCTGGTCCAGCCCTCAGCCAATCACAGCTCAGTTTAATCCAAATGCTGAGTGTTTGTTTGCGCAGGTCACAAATGATTAAAAAATAAAAAAAAAACCCACAAGCCTGAAAGCCAGTACTTACAGCACACTTCCCATACGATGCCCTGGGAGGGTGGTGCTGTCGTCTGACCCCCAACAGTCGAGGCCACTGACATTCAGAGAAGTCAAGCCATCTGTGCAGCGTCACCCAGCAGTCACCAGGGAAGCACATGCCTCCCCAGTGCAGGGACCCAGCCCTCAGGACCTCTCCGGGAAGTCCCTTCCCCCGTTCCCCTGTGTCCCCAGAGGATGCCAGCAAGGCAACTAGTTGATGGGGGGTTAGAAAGCAAAAGTCTAATTGACTCAGATTTCATTTCCCAGGTGGTTCAGAGCATGTGGTATCCAGAACAGGCAGGATGCGGCTCCATGCTTGTCGAGGTCGAGCCTCCTGCCTCTTGAGGGACCCATGCTGCCCACAAGGTCTGCTTCCTTCCCGCCAGGTACACTGAATGAGCTGGGGGCAGAGCCAGTGTGTCTTGGGGGAACTCAACAATAAGGGGTGGGAGGCAGAGCCCAGCTAGGAACCCAGCACCTGTCCCTGCTCTCCAGGCAGAGTGGAGGTGCTGACACCCTCAGAACCCTAGTGGGGCCACCTGGTTCAAAGTGCACTGAGTCCTTTAGTCAGGACAGAGCTGACCCCGTGAAACAGAAGCCTGGGGTGGGCAGGGGGTGCAGGGGAGTCACACCTCCCTCTGCCAGGCTGATGCCCAAGAGTGCCTGCCTCTCTGACATGCTGCACATGCCCCAGGGCACTTGAGCTCTGAGAACCTCCAGGAGCCCCATGAGTTGCATATCCTCTCTTGTTCCCAAGTCTAGAAGGTTCTGGAACCCATGAAAACCAACTCCAAAGCCCAGAGCCTTCTCCACAATTTCAGGGGGAGATTTTAGGTCTCTGTTTAGAGCTCTGAGAGTTCCTGTGAACCACATCCCACTGGAAAGTTTAGAAGCCCTGCCCTGGAAGCCACCACTTCCTCCCTCCTGGTGCCCTCCCTGGGAGGAGCTGCTGAAATAAACAGGAGTGTGGGAAGGGGGCTGTGGCAGACCTTGTGGGTGTGCTTCCCACAGTCTCTGATGCCCACCTTCTCCCGACTGTGTACCTTACCAGCCTCCCTTGCAGCTAGACTCAGTCAGTGACCCACTTCTGACCCATGAGACGTCAAAAGAATCTGTTGGGACACTTCTGGGAAACCTTTTGCTTTTCTGATAAAAAGACTGAGACCCTGCTGGTGCAGTCCTGGAAACCTGTTCCACCCCTTCCCCTCAAATATAGATGTGATGTCTGGAGATACAGCAGTCATCTTCAGACTGTAACAGGACAGGCAATGGAAATGTGGCAGACAGAATGATACTGCCCCATCCCCCCACCCCCCGACAAGAAATGCTCACATCCTAATTCCCAGAACCTGCCAAAATGTCAGGCAATATGGCAGAAGGGAATTAAGGTTTCTAATCAGCTGACCTTGAAATGCAGAGGACATCCTGGACTTCCCCACATGAGCCCAGTGTAATAACAGGGTCCTTAACAGTGTGAAATGGAAGAAGAAGAAGTCAGAGAAGAGCTGTGATGAAGAAAGGGGGAGATGCAGAGCTGGTCTGGAGGTGCAGGCAGGAGCCAGGAGCCAAGGGGCACAGGAGTAGGCCAGGAAGTGGGCTCCAGGAGGAACAGAGCCCCGTGAGGTCCACGCCAGACTTCTGCCCCCTAGAACTCTGAGAGAAAACATCTGTGTTGGTTTAAGTGGCCAGGTCTACGGTCATTTGTCACAGCAGCCCCAGGACCCTGACACAAGCCATATGAGATGCTGGCTTGCCTTTGTCGAGCAAATGAACCAAGGCCAGCAGCTGCCTTCCTCCAGACGTCTTGTTGTGTGAGGAGAATGACTCCAGGCTGGCTTAAGGCACTTCAAGGTGGACTCTTTGTGATGTGGAGCTTAACACATTTCTAACTGGCATTTGTGTCAGCTAGGGAAGCTTTCATCTCAAAATTCCTTTTGTGAGAGGGAAACACCATTGCCAGCTAACAATATGACTTGAGCCCCAGGACAGCACCCCAAGGTCTGACAATGGACACTGGGCGGCCCGGGGACCTGTCCAGAGAAAGGAAGGCATAGTGAGGTCAGAGTTCCCTGAGCAACTCTCTTCAGAAAACTTTCCCTCCATATAACGCCCTAAAGCCTTCAACATTCTAAAATGAGAAATGGAACGTTAATTAAATGTTTGTTGAACCATAAAGTGGACCTAAGATGAAAAAGCTGACTGCAATAAACAGAAGAGTGACCTTGTCTGGGCAGTGTGGCCACACCATGGCAGGGTCCCCGTGTTCATAGTGGCCCCCCGAGAGGACTGCATGCCACTTCTCCAATTTAATGGCCGCTCGGGATAGGGCTCCTTGTGTCTTACTTCTATGGCAGACTGTTCATCATTGACGTGACCTCGCTGACAGCCCTTTTCAGAAATACAACTTTACTGTAATGTAATTTCTGAATTGCATTTTCCTAACCTATTTTATCACTCACTTTACAACTGGGTTTTGAGGAGTGGGCTGTGGGAAGATGCCATTGCTTATTTGTGACATGCAAAGAGCCTGCGAGTCAGGAAGGGGCATTTGTTGGGGACCCGCCCTCTCTGTGCTGGGTGCAGGGGAGCCAGGACTCAGGAGAGGGTCGCTCGGCGCCAGAGTGGGCAGACATTTGATACTCACTGCTCCCGCCCAGTGTGGCCTGACCCGGTTATGGATGAAAGAGACGTCCAGTGAAAGGTCTAGCAGAGGCCCGGCAGGTGACCAGCGCTCAGCAAACGTTAACTATTGAAATGCCTTTCTCTGCAGCACTCCTGGCAGCCCTTGAGGTAAGTCTAGAGAGCATTCCCACGCTCCAGGCCAGGAATCGGAGGCTGAGCAGGGTTCTGGGACAGCAGGAGAGTGACTGCTCTCCACCCCCACCAGATGCACCCGCCCACCGTGGTACCACCTTCCTCGTTGCCCCTCATGACAGCCCTGCAAAGGCCCTTGTGCTGCCCACCATTCTGAGATGCGTGGAGACAGGTGTGAACACAGACAGCCCGATGGCACTTTCTGGGCTCTGACCTGTGACCTCACAGCCCGCTGCCCGCAGCAGAGCCTTCCGTGGCCCCAGAGCGCAGCGAGGTCGAGGAGGCTGTCAGCCAGGAGCAGAGAGAAGCCCCTCCCAGGGCCCGGCTCTGAGCTCAGGGGCCCGACTCACAGACAATCCCAGATTGACCGGGAGCCCAAGAGAGGTGTGGAACAGAGAAAGGAAGCAGTGGGCAGCCCAAGACCCACCCCAAGGGCCTCCCAGGCTGTGACCACAGCGGCCAGGCTGCCCTCCCCCCAGGCTGGCCCACACACCACCTCTGCCCACCCTGGGGAGACCTTCCTGAAGCCCCAACAGCAGCCCTGAGCCACGGGGCTGGGGTCCTGGAGCCTGGGGAGAGTCTTGCAGGTTGGACCCCTGTCTGGTTCTGACACCGTATGACTCTGGGCAAACCCCCAACCTCTCTGTGCCTCAAATTCCTTCCCTGTGAATTGAAAGTCATAAAAGAAGCCCCTCGCTTTTAAGGGAAGCGTTGGCCCCAAACAACAATCCTTTATTTTCCCGACTGGTAGAGACATATTAATTCACTTTATTTTGAAAGAGGCCATGAGTGAGATATCCAGAATGTGAAGAGATAAACATCTCATCAGAAGGGTTTCTGTACAGAAAAGTATCTCTTTCCGCTTCGCATCAGGAGAGCGTCACGTAATCGTCAGATGTGACCCGCGCCACCTCGGCCCTCTGCTGGTCGCCCAACCGCATCTGTTCCCCACCCCATTCCTCCCTGTTGACAGGATTCTGGTTTTGTTTGGCTTGGCAAGCGACCCGACTAAAAATATGCAGTTTCCCAGACTCCTTTGCAGTGAGTGGTCAGGTGACATGGTCCCAGCCGGGCGACGGAGGTGAGCTGCCCCGAGGGGGCCCCTTCCAGAGGACAAGACAGAGCAGCGTCTCCCTGGCCCTTTATCCTTCTTGGAATGCCAGAGTCTCAGAGGCGTGCCACTCACCTCAGACCTGAGCCCACAGGTCCAGAGCCCCGAAGATGGAGAGAACCAGGGTCCCTGCCCGGTCCGCCACCCCTGCCTCCCCCGCCGGGGACAACACCCCTCTGTTATCTGCAGCTGACCCACATGCACCTGAATACTAGGGCCTCATCATTGAGAGTAAACACAATAGAGGTTAGACAGGCCGTCTCCATGGAAATAACTCCCACCTCCCTGCTGTCTAGCAGAGAGGATTGACATCAATACCACTCAATCACAGCATTCTCTGTCTTCTTTGGAGCACTGAAAAGTTGGTGCCTCTATTCACTGACGTAAGTATTTGATTTATTTGGGCTTGTTTATCTATTAATTTTCTTAGTGAAACCAGCCTTCAGGTTTCCCAACGCACAATGTGACACAGATCGTGGCGCCCCTGAGCTGTTGCCTCCACCCGGGGTGCTGACAGAGGGAGCTGGCCACTCAGGATAGGGGCTCGGTGTCTCTGTCCGTGCAGCTGGGATGCCCAGATGGCGCCTGCTCGGCTCTGGGAATGTGGAGCTGAGCTGAAAGCAGCTACCTGCCCCGACCTCGGTGATCTGGCCAAGGCTATGGTCTCTGATCACGTGCCCTCTCGTCCACCCTCCCTGTTTCCCGTTCCATCCTCATGCTCCCTTTGCCCAGGCCAGTGCTGGGGACGCCACTGCCCCGTCCCCACCACAGGCTGAGCCCCTCACATCTCCACTCAGAAGCTCATCTTAGGGCTTCCCCCAAACCCCTTACCTACACATCAGTGCCCCATGCAATGCTCCCCCAAAGCCCACAGCTGTCCAGCACATGTCTGGCCTCCCCGTGGACTGAGGGCCAAGACAGAAACCACCTTGTCTGTTGTTCACAGCTGTAAACCCAGAACCACCCAAGTGCTGGGCAGAGTCGGGCTCCACAGACACTTCCTCCCCTGGAATGACTGCCTGCTGACCAAGAGGGGGGACACAGTCATTTCACAGTGGCTGCGGTGGAGGGCCGAGGGGTACAGCAAAGCCTCGTCTTACCAGGTCTGTGTTTTCTCTCCCACACGCCACACCCTTACACCTCCCGAGCTTGAGGAAAGGCTGAGGAGCATCTCATCACGTGGGCCCAGGTGTCGTGCTGGGAGAGATGCTCACCCCAGGTCACCTGGAACAGCCCAAAAGGACAGGAAGGAGAAGCGAAATACCCAGAATCCCCTGCACATAAGCCCTGAGGCAAGGAGGTGAGCCCCTCGTTGGAGGACAGGGAACCACACTGGAGGAGAGGGAAGAGCTGGTGCAAAGGCACTGAGGCCTTGGAGGAATGAGAGTTGTGGGTGTGTCAGGGAGCACAGCGAGGAGGACTGAGGCTAGACGGTAGTGGTGGTTGGTTTTTATAGCATGAGATTATCATTAACTCTGTTTATAATAATGACAATGTTTGTCCAGCACCAACTATGTTCCAGGCACTTTGCATCCACCATCTCAGTCCCTCCAACCCCCAGGAGGCAGGCCTTACAATTATCCCCATCTTTAGAAGACAAACCTGAGGCCCAGAGAATCAAACTGACTTTCACAGGACACCTGACAAGAAGGAGCAGAGCTAGAATCTCAGTCTAGGCTCCTGGCTCCGCAAACATCATTCCAAGGCCCATTTACACCACAACCCCTGCCCTTGGGCAAAGTGAAGAGAGCTGCTCAGTGTCCGGTGACACGGATCAGTCAGCACATCCTGCTGTGTAACAAAGGCACACAACCTGGGGCATTTCCACCCCGCGGCTGAAGTGGTCAGCTAGGCGTCCCTGCTGACGCTGGCTGGGCTACTTACTCGTCTGAAGTTCTGCTGGGGTGAACGAGCATCTCCTCTCCGTCCTCAGTCCAGGAGCTCAGGCCCTGCTCACACAGATGGCAGAGGTGCCCAAGGACTAGTGGAGGCAGGTAAGTGTGCCTCCAAGCTTCTGCCTGAGTGACGTCTGCCAGCACCCTATCGGCCAGAGCAAGTCACAGAGTGAAACCCAGCTTCCAGGGACAGGGAAATCTACCCACCACTTAATAGAAGGAGCTACAAAGCCCTCAGCAAAGGCTGAAGCCCTGAGGCCACTTATGCATGCATTCCACCTGCACAGGTAAGAAAAGCCCAGAGCAGGGCCAGAGGAGGCACTGGGGTTAGGGGGAGACAGGGGTCTCTCTGAGCCTGGGTCCTCCCCCAGGCAAAGAAGGAGTGACTTGTCCAGGGTCCAGCAGGAGGCAGTGGGGGAGCTGGAGCCTTTGTCCAAGCCCTCTGACTCCAAGACCCCTTCCCCTTGAGGTGTGAGCCTGGGTGGATCACTAGGTCCAACCAAGAAAAACAGAAACTTCGCTGAGTATTTAAAACAGAGAATTCAATATGTGGAACTGGTTGCTCTGATGATGGAAAACGGAGAAGCCAACCAGGGGAGCTGGGAGATATGCATCACATGGGCAGGAAGCTGCTGGCACCCTGGGGCTGGAAGGACAGAGAGGGGCCCCAGCTGGCAAGAGCCTGCCTCTGCAGCAGCACACTGCTGAGATGGGAGCCCGGGCAGGGGGCGGTGGGAGGCGGGGAGGGGGCGAGGAGGAAGGGGGGCACCCGGCTTCTCCCTTCTGCAACCCTCCCTCCCAGCTCTCACCAGCACCTCTCACCAGCCAGACCCAGCAGGGAGCCTGGGGACCCAGCAGGCAGCCAGGGGAATAATGTAGCCCTCAGCCCGAGCACAGAGCCAGCCAGGAAGGGCTGAGGGCACAGAGGGAGCCTCCTGGGAACAAGTTGCCTCAGTCTCCCTGGTCCCAAGCCAGCGCACACAAGCAGAGCCCTGGTTCGGACCCAGGAGGGCTGGGTGGGGGAGACTCTGCACGCCCAAAGCAGGCTCCTGGGGAGGCCCAGGCTGTTCCCAAGGCAGCACCCACGAGGAGCAAACGCCTACAGGGAGATGCCCAGAGGACACTCAGTCAGTGCCTACTACAGCTGGGCTTTCCCTTCTTCCAGCCTCTGAGGCAGGAATGGCAGCCGGAGGGAAAATCAACGCCAGCAATTTGAGAGACTCACCGGAGTCACCCGTTTCCAGGCGGCCCCTCTCTCTGCCGGTGTGCTCCTGGGCTCCGGGAACCAGCCCACAGACGGCCGTGACCCAGTCCTCCATCTCACACATGCTAGGGGTCCAGCCTTCTTATTCACAGTCTCGGATCCTCAGGACCTGAAAAAGAAAGATCACCAGCTCCATTTTATGTAGGAGGAAACCTAGACTCTGGAAACTTAAACACCTCACCAAGAGTCCCCAGGGAAGGAGAGCAGAGCCCTGCGGGAACCCAAACCTGCCTGAACGCTCTGCTCAGGCCCCAGCCCTGCCTCTCAGACTCAGCTGCCATCACTCTATAGTACTGAACTGGCAGGGCCCCTGGGGTCCTGCTTTGGAAGGCGGGGACTGTGATCCCCCGCCTGGATTCAGACCTTACTTCTGCCAGCCCTGCACACACACTGGGCCTCCTGGGAACCCCACTCAGTTTCCTCGACTGTCAAGAAGGGACAAGGACATTCCCAATCGCATCATCACGTTGTGAGGCACCATCCAGTTATCCTGTGTGACCCCGGCATGTTCAAACTCCGGATAGATACGCAACGATCATGCCGTTTAGATTCCGGTGGGGAAACACAACTCGCAAATCATCAAAACTGGGAATCTGTCATCTGACTGCGTGTGCAAGGTTAGAACTCCAAGAACGTGTGTGTGATGAAATGAACAGCAGCACCGACCGCACTATCCGAGAAGTTGCCCAGCCCCGTGGGACTGGGTGCCCAGGAGGCCTCCCGCTTGTGGACTGGTCTCAGCTACCCCAGACGAGAGCGTGTCCCGTCTCCTCACCAAGCCAGCCTCCACCGCGGGCTGGGAACAGACCTGGGGAGAGCAGCCTGGAATGTCTGGGGCCTCCCGTCACTCCTGCCTGGACACCTCCGTGCAGAGGCGGCGATGCGAGGCCACTGAAGAGTGGCCTCCAACATCATTTCTCCAAACCACACAGAAGACGCTGGGCAAGTTTGTTTCTGAGAAGACAGGCAGGGATTTGAGTTTCTGGCGCTTGTTTGCACAAAGGATTTCAGCCGTCTTTCTCTTGACACGCAGCTTAAACACGTTAGCTGACCCTTAAATGGAATCCCCATGATGCCCCGGCTCCCTCCAAGAAAATTTCAGGGCAGGGGGTGGGAGTGGGGATAAAATGCATTGTGTCCTGTGGGCTTATTCCTGGCACTGCCAGTTTAGGGTTGATGACTCCATGTCAACTGTGTCTCCTGCTTTATTTGGGTGTCTTTTTCTCTTCTCCTTTACCTTTTAACTAAAACACAAAATAAGCATTTTGATTGCCTTCAGCTGTTAAGAGGGAAGTACATCTCACCCCTGCCCCCCAGCCCCTGGCTGTTTGCTGGCAGAGATCAAACGTGAATTTCTCAAAAAACAAAAAGTGGAAAGTTTACAAATACAGGACTCAGAATCTGCAACAGTGCACCATCACTCCAAGTCAGGGATGTGTAGCCCAACATGCTTGCCGGCAACCAGGCTTCCCGTGCTCTTTCTGTAAACCCACATGCAAAGATGGTACCAGGGCCACTTTCTGCCCGTCTACCAGAAAAAAAAACAAAAAAGAAAGCCCAGAAGAGGCAATAATCTTTGCATCAGCTGAGGCCCCATCAGCCTGGCTGGCAAACTGAAACATAATATTTTAGGCTGAAGTTGATCACATAGGTTTGCTGAATTCATTTTCTGAAAGTCTTGCCCCGAACAAGTTTATTCATTTTCATGAAGTCTGAAAGTGCTTTTTCTTGTTGGGTGTCTGAAACCTGAAATATTTTCAACTAAATGAGAAAATGTTCGCTGTTGAATGACCTATTAGAGCTGTCACAAACGTGATTTCTGGAAATAAACAAGATCGTAAGAAGGTTGGCCGGAGCAGAAACGTAAGTCAGCGTTAATAGGTGGTGTAATTAAATTATCCCTTAAGCCAAGGTGCCAAGTGACACAGCTTTGTGTGTGTGAATTCTAATACAGTCACCTCCCTGGGCCTGCACAAATCTGAATGGACTTCTCTCCAGAATCACTAATTTTACTTTCTTCGGTTTCTACGTATCAAATAGCTCTCTCTGTTCTGCTAGCTAACCAAAGTTCTTGAGACAGACAAGCCCATATTTTCTCGTATCATTTTACAGAGGTTCACTTGATACAAACCTGGCTCCATAAACAATGTTTATTTTTTATGGTTTAGTATCTTGCTCAAGAAAATTAGAACTAAGTTTCATGAAGATTTATTTTCATTTTAACTATATTGTTCACTGGCCACTGCCACTCAATACTTAAATGACTTTCTCCCCAAAGGGCAACATCTTTAAAGCGGAACAGAGTTTATTTAAACAGCTGGTTTTTTGCACAATCATTTTATTAATACATAGATTGAAGTCATGAACAGTCAGTATCTTGCTCAGTTTGTAAATACATACAGGAATAAAAGCTGGCATATCATTCAATTAAATTCTTAAAGAGCAACACATGATTAATTGCTACCAGTAGGATGAAGTCATTGTACTCTGCTGCATCTACATATTCCTATGTCTTTAAATAGCATTTCACACTTGGAGTAAAATGAATTCCTGCCTATCTCCCCGCCAAGGACAAATGATAACATCATTTTTAGGAAAATAAATAAATCTTTTTGTTGCTATTGTTGAATTCCAATTTGTTTAAAATAATTATCAACATGCACCCTATTTCTTTTTAAATTAAAATAAGATATGGCAAATTATTATATAAATCAAATTAAGGAATCATGTTGTCCCATGAAGAACCAAAACACTGAAATTTCCAAAAAATATTTAAAAGTCATTTTAACGTTAAATATGTTAAAGGACATGCTCATCGTTATTGAGATTCTCTCTAGCAAAGAAGTGGGGAGAGAAAAATGTTTGCTTGTTTTTGGAATAAAGTAGAAACTTTTCCAGTGGGAGAAGAGTTTCATTCATGGGAGATGGAGGTTTAAAAGCTTTAAGAAGCTGGTGATACCATTTAGCAGGTGCTGATATAATAAAATACAATGTCCAGGGTGGGAGTCCCATGTGCATTCATCACTTTCAAAAGGAAAAGACTTTCTCGAGGTGAGACTCTGGTATCACTATCTGTACATGCCCGATTTTAACTGGTCATTTGTACACAAATAAGATTCTATGCAATACTGTAACAAGTACATTCTTCATGAACATTACAGAAGAACCATGAGGAGATCTTCTACTTGACAAAACATAGATGGGCAACAGATAAAATATTGAAATAGCTGCTAACCATCTTCCATTTTCATTCTGAACATTTCCAGAAGGTGTTTGTGCTTTAGCTGGGTGCTGCCTCACACCATTTCGGGAAGGTAAGACACTTGGTAATTAACAGTTGCCTTAACACTTTAATACTCTCGGATGGTTTGGCACATTTCAGGCCAGGCCACAACAAAATTGTTCTTCTTGCTTTTAGAGATCACTGGATGGGCTCCGGAGAGGGGAAGGGGTTCCTGACACAACTGGGACTGAATTTTAGTCTCTATCTTCCCCACCCCCACCCCATGGGTCACTCTAGAAGTAACATCGCCATCTGCTGGACACTAAAGGAACCTCCCTAAGAGGGGGAAGGTTTCTGTTTCGGCAATTCACATTAGACCACTTACAAAATGTATTTAACATGTACAAGGCCACCACTTCGGAGACAGGACAGCAAGAACAAAATAATCAAAAGTGCAGGAAAGTGGCAATATCCATTTTGCACAAATTGGTCTGTAGCAGTTTTGAAAACTGGTTCTCCTCAATCCCCCCTTCCCAGGCAACAACCCCCAGAGAAGGTGAAAAAAGAAAGACAACTGCTATTTTTAATTTCTAGGAGTTATGAATTTCTAGAATGAAAGGGGTTTTTTTGTTTGTTTGTTTGTTTGGTCACCAGTCAGCCCCCACCTTTTTCTCTCCACACTTTCTCAGGGCTGAACTGTGGGGGGAGGTGAGCATGCATGTGCACGCGTGCGCTTACAAACACACACACACACTGTTCCTTTGGAGTTCTTCAATCTAACAAGGCTTCGGGAACACAAGAGCACAAAAACTGGGATAACCCAAATATTATTCTAAACTCTTTTTTCAGGCACTTAAGCAAAACAACTACCATTTTTGAAGTTTATATAACTTTTCCTTATAAATACAATCACATTCTGATTATACATCTGCATGATGTCGATTTCTGGATTTCCTTACGCAAGTAACAGTCTTGCTTCCCCCCTTCTTCCTGCTCCTAACTGATCACTGGATTGGCCTTGAAATTTGAGCATTAATTGCTTTCTCTTGGTAATTAAAGTCAGGGTATTCTTTTCATGAGAAAACGACATTGTTTTACAATTTCCCATACTCCTTGGAATAGTTTTATGGAAAGGGAAGAAGTCAGTTGTGACCTAGAATATTAACATATGTTTTCTTTACAATCCTCCCAACATTTGACAAGATGTTCAGAAAAATAAATTTTTTAAAAGAACTTTTGTTAAATGAAAATTACAATTAAATTTGTTAAGTATCAAAATTCATCCATTTTAAAAGAAAAACATTTTTACTGAATTTTATTTTCCTTTATTATGCATCATAAAAATTTTTAAGTGTCCTAGGAGCCTTAAAGTCAGGCTTGCTATTTGCATTACAGTCACAAATTACTTCATTTCATATATATGTATATATATATATATATTCATTTCATATATATATACACACCAAGGTATTTACATTTGTAACTTAATTTCTCACTCAATAGAGTTTGAAAGATCTGGATATTATAAAAGCGAACTCATTTTCTGCTGGAATGAAATGAGAAAATGAAAATTTAAAAAATTCGTTTTATTAGGTAAATTCAGCAGGGACTCCCTGTTAGCCCCTGAAATAAACCAGCCTGCTTCTGTTTACTTTCTCCATCTTTCGGAGCCTCAAAATGAAAATTGAAGTCACTGCCATCGGTAAGCACGCTCCCCCTCCCCTTCCTATCCGATGTTTGTGTAGAAATTGTAGAGTCTCTTTTCCTAAAAGTTGAGAATGGTGCTGAGGGCCGACAGAGCGGGTTCAGACGGGGAGCCCCGTAGAAAGTTAACCGCTAGAGAAAGAAAGGGGAGGCCTGACGGGAGGGGACGACCAGGGCCAGAGCCGCAGGACAGACTGGAATACTCACAATTTCCAGTGTCCGCTCCTCTGTCTGGGTCCCAGTGCTGGTTCCAGAAGGAAATGTGGCTCTTTGTGCAGAACTCGAGTGAACATCCAGGAAGTTGGCAAAATCACTAGCTAAACAATCAATAGAAGAAACACAACAAATTAAAGTACCAAATTTGGGTTTTTTCTCCAATAAAGGAAAAGAAAGTGAGCAGTTGAGGGGAAGGTGGGGGAAAAGGACATATTTAAATTTTTTCTCCTGTGACCTGAGCTGGGCCCCAGGTTAATCTCAGTGTGAACCTGGATACTGCTCTCCTGACCCGCGTAATATAAAGCATTATTCGACCGCCTGTAAAGGACACAGGCTTATCGCAAACCCTGAAATTCGCCGTGCGAAACGGCCCGAGTTCCTGCCGCAGACCTGAAATGAGTTTTCCTATGAAAATACACTTTAAAACTCAGCGACCCCCACCCCTAACGAAAGCCTTCGGTGACAGGAAATGTTAACCATTTTAAGCACTTTTTATTTGCATTTGCTCCGAAGCTGAGGGAGTGAGGGGAGAAATGTACTTCTAATGACTGGTGGTGAAAATCAGAAATCAGAGGGTGGCGTGAGCGTGGACCTGCGTGTTTCTGAGCTGGTGGGGGGTGAGGGGTGTGGAGTGTGCTGGGCCCTGAATTTGCCCATACAAGAGTGACCTCGCCTGAGTTCCCACAGAAGCTGGAAAGGGTTTGCATGGAGCAGCCGCGCCGCATTTCAAATTCTCTTGCTGTGTTGATAAGTTAAAGGCAGTCCCTTTCCACTCTTCAGCTGAGACACAGAAAAGGGCCCGACTTGCAATGTTTGTGGCTCTGAGATGTGTTTGTGTGTGTTTTCTCCCTGGGATCAAAAGGGAAAAAAAATTTTCCCCGAAATCAACTAAACACTGAAACTCAGAAACACACAGACTGTGTATAACATTGTCCTTCAGAAATCCATCTTGAATTAAAAAAAAAAAACTCTCTTTGATCAAAAGCCGACAGAGAATTACATTTTTCTCCATTCTGTTGCATTTAACACGGACTAACACAGGGTGAGTTTAAACAAACAGATGGCCTGGGCATGAATGCTCCTTTCAGTTTAGCTTGAGGTGGGTTGGATCCATGAGGGGGGTGGGGGTGGGCAGCAGTTGGGAGGATTAGTTAGAGGGTAGGAAAGCTGCAAAGTACAGGGGGAGCCAAGAGAAGAATAAACCCTGATTGAAAAAAATTTTTAAACTACTTCTATGCTTTGAGACTGTGACCCTCCAGCAAGTATGCAGTGTAACTGTTGAAATTCTTCTGCCTAAAAGATAAATGGCCTACTTGATTCAAGAGTGTCAAGTAGGAAAAACAAAACAAAACAAAAACCCTTCAAAGTATATTTTCAGAAGATAATCTAATGCACAATGAGCGCCCGGTAAGAAGGGCGTGCGGGGGAGAAGGCCAGCTCCTCATGGGAAATCCTGCTTCAGAGCGGTGTTCAAGCAGCCTCGGGGTGGGTCGGGGGCCAACTGAGAAAGGCCAGTCCTGAGCTGAGGGTCTTCACGGGGCATGAACTGGACCCCAAGGCCCATTAGAATGGGCTGCTCACAGCCTCCCTCCCCTGTGGGTCCCCTAAGCCACGTGAGATTCTTCAGCCCATGGGGAATATGCGGGTGTGCAGGGCCGGGTGACTGAGGTCCCTGCTGAGAGCCATCTGATCTGCACTGTGTCTCCCCCACGTGGAGGGAGGGGGGTGCTGGCCGGTGCCACTCACCCGTGGGTGATCCAGCTATGGATGCCCACCCCCCACCCCGGCCCGGCCTCAGAGACCTTCCCGAATCCTCCTCCTCCATGGAAAGAGCCTGCAGACGAGGGACCGTCGTCCTCGCCTCCGCCCCACAGCCTGGGAGCATCACCTCTGCACATCCCAGGCACTGAAAGGAGTCCCCCACCCCAGCCAGCTCTGTGGACAGGCCTGCGCCCTGGCTTTGGGCGGTGGTGATAGAATGCCGGAGCCCGGTGAGGCCGCTCTCTAGCTCCCTCCCACCACCAGCAGAACAAGCTGAGCTCCCCTCCACACTCCTTCCTCCATGCTCAGGAAGCCACGGGAAGGAAGGAAGGGAAGAAAAAGCCACAGGTCATGCGGAGTCACTTCTTAGCAACCGTGCACGCCCCGCTGGAGTGTTTAGTTAGAGGCCGGGTGATATCTGGAGGCTCCGTCCAGAGAGGAGGAACCCAGACCCAGCCAGACTGCTATGTGGAAATTTGGGGGTCCTCTGGCCCCGGGGACCCTGCAACCCAGCCACCGCCCCACTCTCTCAACCTTTGCCAGGTCTCTCAGGTTCCCGGGCCCTGAGTGATACGTGTACCTCGAGTTCCTGGTGCCCAGATTCTAGCTTCCCCTCCGTGTTGGGGGCAGACGTCACCCAAGCCTGGAGCTCGCAGGGTCCCGACAACTTGGCAAAGGGAAATGAGCTGCAGGGGAAGGAAAGGCAAGAATGTTCTAGAAGGAGACAGAGCCACACACTGGGCCCAGGGGGCAAGCAACATCCACTTTTCCCCCTCACTGTTCTTACTCTAAAACACCAAAACACAAACCAGGGCCACATAAATGTATGTGTATAAAGAATTTAGTCAGTGCATGCACACACTCACACACAGGCCCATGTTTTATTTTTAATTTATTTATTTTAAACACCAGACTATTTCTTCTCACCAAAGGCCTTTTCTCACGCTGTTTTATCCCCGGCTTTCACAGAACTTCCCTCCTTCATGTAGAGGAAGGCATTTCCCACAGCCCTCTGGCTGGAATGTGCTAAAATGCTAGCATCGACACATTTCTATTTCACTTTATTGCAGAAGCGTTGTTTTATGGCGTGGGGTGTGTGGTGTGTGTGAAGAGCGGGCAGAGGAGGGCTGTTCTGCTGGGGAGGGGTGCTGCCCCGCGGTGCCGTCGGCCTCGTATAAATCCTGAAAAGTGACAGTTGAGCTGGTAGGAGAATTTGGGAAACCAACAGACAAAATATACAGAGCAGCCCGTAGGCCTCACCTTTACGAGGCAGAGAGAGCTCCTGGAATGGATGGGCCGGGACCTCCGAGGCCACTCATTAGGCACTTGATGAATTGGACATGGGGCCCACTGCCCTCCTGGGGCAGGGAAACGCTCGAAAACCAAGTTTTATTAACCTAATAAAATGAAAGGGAAAAAAAAATCAAGAAAATTTCAGCTGGAAGAATAAACGCAAGGAGTATAGCAAGTTAACCTACTTTTCATGTATTTAGAACCATTTTGGCAGCTGAGGGCAGTTCCCCCAAAGACCCCACATTCCTAACATCAGATCCCAGCCAACTGGCAATCCACTAGCCACGGCGCCTAGGACACCCAGGGATGCGTTGTCTCCACGGTCCTGAGAACCGAGAAGCCAGGAGTTTTTCATCACATTTAATGACAAAGCCTGGGAGGGAGAGAGGGAGAAAATGGCAATGAAATGTCTTTGGGGGCAAACAAGGGTTTCAGAGAAAGAAAGGGACATTGGCTGAGGTCTCAGGAATGCCGACGCACCCAAGGGCAGGGCTACGGCCTCTCAGGGGAGAGTTCCCGCAACAAACTGCAGAAGGTCTCGTGCAGGCAGATGTGACAGGGTCTATGTATCCACAAATGCCTCCAGGGACCCTCAACTTGGACATGGGAGGGTGAGGGTTCCTTCTCGGACAGAGGCCAGCGTAAGCCCAGGCTTCTGGTGCTTCTGGGGCCGCTCGGACCATCTCAGTGGACCTGAGAGCCTGCTCTATTCAGGGGCCTGGCCAAGCCGCTGCTTACTCCCAGGAAGCAAGGCGGCTTTACTACCCTGTGTCCTGGAGCCCCGGCTGCAGCTGGCCTGTGTTCTCCAGGCGCCCCTGCAGAGGGAGGATGTGTTTCAGCAGGAGATGCTTCAGCAGGACAGGGCAGAAGGGGAAAAGCCACCTCTTCCTGATTCCCCATTAGGCTCCAAGCCGGCCTTGCAAACAGGCAATGTGTCCATTGGCCAGAATCAACAAGCCCCTGCCCAAAACCCCATCTCCTAGTCCTACTCAGCGGGCCAACCCCCGCCTCCCCACGGCTCTTCCTCTTGTCTTAATAACACACATGCACACACTACCACCATTCTACGTGTCCCAGCCTCTGGGCCAGCCTCTAACACACACACACAGACACACACATCATCCCGGTCCTGTGCACAGATAGCAGGATCTCATTTACACATGCTCCCGCTATCCAACTCCTACGGTATTTGTGCAACTCTGAAAGTTGGGATCTCTGTTTTGTTTGTTTTTAAGTTGCTTTAACATTTCGTTACTTCTGGGGATTTCTAGGGCAGTTGAACTCTTCTGGACGATAGTGTAATGGTGGATACACGACATCACCATTTATGAAAATGCACAGAATGTACAGCACCAACTACAGATTAAGCGATATATCGATACTGCCCCATCAACTGCACCAAATGCACAGCACGCAGGCCAAACGTTAGCAGCGCGGGAAACTGAGATGGGGTGCAGGAGGGAGATGGGGACTGGTCTTCCTGCTTGGTTTTTCTGTAAACCTAAACCCACTCTAAAAAATGAAGTCTACTAATAAAAGAAACCTCATTGCTAAAGTAACATTAGGAATTTTCCTTTGCTGTTCTCTTCCCCGTGTGGTATTTCCTGGGAAAGGATGTTCAGAAAGTAGAAAAGTTCAAAATAGAACAGAAACCCTACCAGCGCACAGCTCTTCCATCCACCCCATTCGAGGCCATCCTGTACTTGGTCTAGTCTCAGAGGACGTTTTCCAAGACTGGTTTCCACAGAGAGAGGTGGCCTGCTGCCTCTGCGGTAGCGACAGCGATAAAAGCCAGGTTACTTGAACAATATTCTCATTTATTTTTTATTTTTATTCTAACGTCCCATGGCGCTGAGCGCAGTGACACGATCACTGTTAAATAAACTGGAATCTTGCTTTCATTTCGCAGCTGGTTCCATCCAATTTACAGTCAAATGTCAGCCCATCAACTAGGATTACCAAGGTCATTGTGCCCCTGTCCTTTGAGGCCAAAGAGAAAGGTTCTGAGCCTGCCTGTGAGCCCACAAGCCTGGCACGGGTTATGTAGGAGAAGCTGCCTTGGGGTGTAGACTCCCAGGAGGAAAGTTGACCTGGGGAGCTTCCTGCCCCAGTGGCGCCTCACTGCAGAGAAAGATGGGCCCTGTCCCTCCTGGAGAGAGACAGAGAAGAGGAGACAGAGACAGTGAGACAGAGAGGGAGCAGTGAGGGGAGGGAGCAGAGAGACAGACAGACTGGGACGAAAGAAACAGAGACAGAGAGAACCAGGGGGCTCTGTTAGCCAGAGACTGCCTCCACCCCTCCTCCTCACCGGGAGCTGGCTTCCGCAGCCCTGACCACTGTGAGCGTGGACGAGGGCCGTGCTGCATTTACACACTTACAAGGGGCCTGCACCCCCAGGCTGTCTGCCCAGATCCTCAGGCCCCCTGCAGAGGTGGCTCCATTCTGCAGCCACGGTGGCGCCACCAGGTGGCGAAAGCACAGACTTGAATTCCTGCCCTCTGCTCTGCTCAGAGCTGGTCTGCTCTGGACTTGTGGGTGGGCCCAGGAGTTCACACATTGTGTGTGCACGCACAGAGGGGAACACCGGAACCACCACTGGTTCCGTTCGGCCTGGAGTCGACTCCAGTGCAGCATGACCCCGACGATGACCCCGACGCACAGCCTAAATCCAGCCGGCAGAAGCACCAGGAGCAAACCTGATGTCTGGTGTCCTCAAAGGAGGGTGGCGACAAGGAGTCCAGAGCTGGGGGGCGGCAGCCCCAGCAGTGGGACCGCAGCCTCTCTCCTGCCCTCGGTGCGCTCAGAGCCCGTTTGCAAGCCTGAAAACCTGGCTTAAAGTTATACCTGCTTCACAGGGTTGGGAGGTGGGGAAAACAGACGATATCTACAAGCAGTACACTCCAGGAAAGAAGAGCCTCTTTAGCATTCGGTGAGGCTGTGAGCACTAGGGGGAGATAACCAGGCAAAGGTGGAAAGGGGAATGCCCAGGCGCGCCTGAGCCCCTCTCCCTCATCGCCATCCTTCCTCAGCATTCCTCTTTAGACCAAGCCACAGAGGTTTTCATGGCACTTCTTAACTGGTGGTTGGCACTGAAAATAAACTTCAGCGAGCACTACTCATAAACAAGCAGTAATTGTCAGAGCTAACATTTATAGGGTGCCTCCAACAGGCCAAGCTCAGAACCTGACACCTGTTGACAGGCTCCCCCAGGCCCTTCTGCAGAGGCGCTGCTGGCACACCCATTCCGCAGACCAGAAAGCAGAGTCACAGGAGCCGTGTCGCCACCAAGTGGCTGACCAGGCTCCAGAGCCCACAGCCAGGCCGTCTCTCCCGCCTGTGTCAATCCAGGTGGCGTGAGGGGCTGCCCGCACCAAGGCTGGTTATGAAAACTGGGAGGGAAGGAAACAGATTTCACTCCATTTGCTTCTCCATCGGAGCAGTTTTAGGAAACAGAAAGCCCAAGGAGAAGTGCTGGAACCAGAGGAGACTCTGATGAAAAGGGACTCAGCTGTGTGGGCACCAGGTGAAGCAGCCCTGTGTGGGCACCAGGCAGGATCAAGATAAGCCGGCTCCTAGGTGCACTTGCCTTGGGAGCCGTTCCTGGCATTGGCCATCCTGAGGAGCCTGGAAATGGCGGTCCTGTGACCCCTCCATGTGCATAATTCACCAGAGAATGGACGACTTTCCAGCAAACCAATGAGAAGTTGTGCAAAACAAGGCAGGGGTGAGCACACAGAACTTGGGTCAGAAGCGCCTGGTTTGGGTGTCTGAGCTCTTCCCCTTGCTTTGAGGTGAAGTGTTTGGCCTTGCAAGCCTCAACTCTTTCACCTGCAAAATGGGGATCATCACACCTGGTCTGTGGGTCCTCGTGTGCCATCCAGCATCAGGTGGGGGGAGCGCCCAGCAAGACCAGGTCACCAGCTCACGGTGCCCTTCACATGGCCTTAGCAATGAGCATCCACCCTGGGGTCTTGGCAACACCTCCCCTCCACAAGGTCCTACTGACCTATAGGGCTTTTATCCTGACTACTCAGCAGCCTGCAATGGACCATTCATATAATAAAACGCTGGCTGCACAAAACATATGCGAAATTTTGTAAAATATCCAAATGTTCAGACAAAGGCCAGGACACCAAAATGTCTAACTCTGCTTAGGTGATGATGTTTAGACGATAAGGTTACTAATAACTCTTTTTCAATCCATAATGTTTAATGTTTTAACTACTTGGGTAATAAATAAATGAAAAGGAAAAGATAAATTAGGAAAAGATAAAGCAATACAGCTTAGAGGAAAGTAGATGCCTTTTTCTCCTGAACGACACTCATTTCCCACATGGTCAGTGACAATCAAGGCCCCATGTACCACGTACAGAGCTCAAATCTCCCAGGGACCATCATCCTGCCCTGGGGAGAGCTGAGGCAGAGGTCTGGGTTAGGAGGAGGAATGCTCCACAGCCTCAGGCTGGTAGCCACCATCTGCCTCATCCAGACCCAGTCCACACTTCCCTTGCTGTGAAATATTCATGATTCACCAAGGTTTTTCTTTCTCCCTTTTTTGCCATTATAGACAACAATACAGCTGCTGTATTTGTCCACAAAGTGGCCTAGAGTTTTGGGTGAATGCGCAGGGGATAACATTCAAGCTGCACACAGCGACCTGTGTGAGCCACAGCCAGAGCCAGAGCGGGTCTGGGACCTCCATGTTGCATAGCTCTGTTTAAGCTTCTCTGGTCCTGAGGGTGGAGACAAGCATGCGCTGGCAGGCCTGGCTTCATGTTCCATCCCTCACGTGGCAGGGCCCCTGCTAGAATCATGGGACCAAAAATAACCACCACAAATTAACAAAAATCAAAACAAAACAGAAAAGCACCCCAGCATTGAAAGCAAATTCACAGACGCAAAACCCGAGGCCAGACACTGAGGATGAGACCACAATTGAATCAACTCCAAATTGCTGGGGAGGAAGCTGGGAGACACTGGCCCCTGGTTGAGCTCGGACTTTGCCTCTTGAACGATGGGGCAGGCGGACTGCCCACATCCGCTGACACTGTGGGAGGAGGTCCCTGACTGCTCTGACCCCAGAGGGTTTGAGGGGACAGAATCGACACTCCTAGGGCCCCAGTCCTGCAGGACAAGGGGCAGACAACAGAGAATCAAAGTTTCTTTTCCCCTCAAATTATCAGCCAAATGAACGTGATCAGCAATAAAACAACTTCACTGGACTGTAACTGGATTCTTCTCCTTTTATAGGAATAAGCATTCCTTGCCTCTGCCCCACCTGCAGTACTTCTGTCTCTTCACTGATTCCACCTCCAGCCCCACTTCCTCTGACACTTCCCGTGCATCCAGATCTTGTGTTCCTTGTTTCAGAGGACTCAACAGCAGGCCACTGGGTCATGGAACCACCCACACGCGTGCTGCCTCGGTTCAGGTGGGGCTGCTCATGCGGCCCGTGTCAGGTCAGGTTTGGGATGTGCTTGTCTCTCCATGACCATGCCCCTTCAGTGATAAAGACCCTGTGGTCCTAGCACTCGGCCCCTACTAGGTCTTGGGTAACAACCCCCCAGAGTCAGCACATCTGCGTACCTCAGACCCTCCCAGTCGGGCCCCAGGGTCCAATCGTATATGTGGTCCAGATTTCCAGAACAATCCCAGGGGTCCCACCTTCCCCAGCCTGCTGCCTCTGCAGAAGCAGCCCATGGTGACCCGACGGTGACCCCTGCAACAGGACAGCAGCAGGGGAGTCACCCATCTCTATGACTTTACATTGGAATCACCCCCAATGCACATCTTTCTCACAGCTGAGCCCAGAGGAAGCACATGTTGCTCCTCCTTGGACTAGCTGTGGTCCCAGCTCCTTTCAGGTCACGTGTGGAGGAGCACAGTGGCCATCACAGGGCCCTTGGATAGGACCTTATGTTGGCCCACGTGTGTTTAGCTGTTTTCCATACCCCTCATTCCACAGGGACTTAAAGCAATTGGACTCATCTTCTGAGGCCCTTTCATCTCTCCAAACCCGCAAGTCCAACCATGAGTTGGCTCTGGCCACACCTGGGCCATTTGTCCTCAACAAAACCATTGCAGGTAATAGGACAGTAAGGGGCAAAACCCACCCACCACACACACAGGGGAGACATGACCTATGAATAAAGGTACGTGTGCACACACAGAGGAAAAATAATAAACTATGCCGTAAGTTAGTACTTCTCAAACAGGACTCCCGAAGATATGAATGTTATGCCTTAAATAAAATGCTCCTTAGCTACATTTGGGAAATGCTTCCTCCAGCACTCTCAGGGATTTGCGATGGCAGGGGCACTGAGACATCTCCCTGTGGAAGCATCTGCTAGCGGTGCTCCAGGCAGGACCCCGGCTTTGGGGCTCCTGGTTGGTGCCCATGTGTCTGCGTTACTGCTCCACACACCCATGTGCAAAAGCAGGCCCATCACCCAACCTCCTGGAGCTCTGTCCCGTGACAGACAGCCATCAGCCAAGCCAGCTCACAGAATAATGAACCTTAGGAAGTCAAGTAAGTGTTGTGAGCCTGCAGTAGAAATCCAGGGCGGCTCCCCAACTGGGAAATGATGCTGGCTGAGCAAGTGATGTCAAACGGGCAAATCAAAGGAGGAGATGGCAACTGTTCAACCTGTAAAGCACGTTAGAGCAAGGAGCCCATGAGAGCTCAGGAGGCAGGAGGGAGGGAACACGGCAGGTTTGAGGACCAAAGAAACCAGGGTGACAGAAGTAAAGGCAGTCATCACAAGGGTGGCTGGCGATGCGGCTGGAATTACATCATTAAAAAAAAAAGTGAAGTGTTAGTTGCTCAGTAGTATCCAACTCTTTGCAACCCATGGTCTGCAGCCCACCAGACTCCTCTGTCCATGGGATTCTCCAGGCAAGAATACTGGAGTGGGTAGCCATTCCCTTTTCCAGGGAATCTTCCTGACCCAGGGATGGAACTCAGGTCTCCTGCATTGCAGGCAGATTCTTTACAGTCAGAGCCACGATTACCCATTTTGTGCTTTATCATATTACATCCCCCGGCCCATGCTCACTAGACACATGGTTGCAGGCAACCAAGTCAGGTTTATTAGCTCACTGAGCAAGTAAGGAACCACAGCATCTCCAATTGCGAACTGAGGAAAGGGCACATTAGGTCCAAAAATTGTCTACCTGGATACGGTCATGTCAAAGTCATTGGTGAATTTGGCAAAAGCTGTTTGATGAGAACAATGGAAGTAGAAGCCAGATAATAATTGATAGAAGATATGAGAATGAAAACACTAAGTACAGACCACACTCCTGAGAAACAAGAGAAGAAAGGAGAGGACTGTAAGCAGGTGGCAGATGGAGGACCATGTGGGGCTGATGTGTGTTTGTCGTTTCTTAATGAGAGAGCCCTGGTCGTGTATAGACATATTTTGTAAAACTTTAGTAGTTACTCTGGGGTTTGTAAAATATATCTTTATTGGATCTGAGTTTACCTTGAAATAATACTACATGGATTCACATGTGGCACACTCCCAATTCCTCCCGCATATTGTGCTTCCTCTCATTATGCACGTTAGTTTTATTTACGCTATAAACACACAGCACATAGTGACTGTGGAGAGGAGCGGGAGGAAAAGATATGCTCTCCCCATAGTTTCCCTGATTGGTTTAAGAAACATAAAGACTCGGTGGAATTAAGTTTTCACATGTAGTTTTTGAAGTAGGAGATACCTACCCCTATGCAGTCACCAAGGTAACTTTTTCTGTCTCATAACAGAGGGCAAGTTAGCCAGGTTACGCTCGGGGCAAACGCTGCTACTGCTGCTGTTAAGTCGCTTCAGTCACGTCCGACTCTTAGCAACCTCATGGACTCCCCTGTCCCTGGGGTTTTCCAGGCAACAGTACTGGAGTGGGGTGCCATTGCCTTCTCCATGGGGCAAATGGACATTGGGATATTCAGAGAGCTGAGGATTCTGTCCCCACTTGCATCTGACCTGCCCCAGTTTGGGGCTTGCTAGAAGGTTCCAAAGGCTGCTTTGGAACATTTTCCTTATAGCCAAATGCACTCTGTGCTCACTCAGTCCACGCCCTTTACATTTTGGGGTGCTGTGGTACCCAAGAGAAATTCATGCCAGGGTTCAATTCATTTCATTTAAATCTCTAGGCTCTTCAAGTCCTCCCCTTTGACCCAGGACATATTCTATGCCAGCTTCAAGTTGAATTCCATCCCCAGTTCTAAAGGATGGGATTCTGCTGAGAGCCCTGAAGCCTGGCCAGGTTCTGTGGGTTCAGCTGCTGGAAGAGGGTCCTGAGCTCCTTTCCGGGAGACTGAGCCACTCTTCCTCTTCCTACCAGTGCAAACGCTTCTGGCCAAGGGCTCAGTCAGTCTTTAATTTAGATAAAGGAAAAACTCTTGTTTTTCAGGGACAGCAAATGGTCATGTCAACAGCTGTGGAAGTCCGTATAACTCAGCAATGACTGGCCTCACAGGCCCACTCTGGGACCAAGCCAGGCAAGTGAGAAGTGGCTAAGCCATCACTTGTGGTCAGATACTGTGATCAGAAAGGAAGACCTTATCATGCCCATAAGCTTGTGTGTAACTGTCCCAGGAAACTGCTCCTTAGGAGGCCAGCACATACAAGCCTCTGAAAGAACATGTGTTTGCTCCCGTGGGCATGACCTGCATTTGACTTCAGAGCTCCTGATTCAGCTCAGCTCTAATGAAGGCTCCCAGGGCCAACACAGACCAAAACACAAGGGACTGCAGCCAACATGGAGCAGTCAAACTCCCCTGACTCCTCTCGAATAGTCAGACTTCCTCCCCTTCCCTGGACTGGGGAGGAGAGTCCACCAGTCTTCCCCACCCACTAAAACCACCATCCAGACCTTACCCGGGCATTAGCAAATGCCCTGCCCTCTAATATCTGAAAGCCAGTCAAGGGATCATCTCAAAATTCACATCTCTTACTGATCAAAGCCTTCTTAAGTGAACGATGCAAAGAAATAGAGGGAAACAATAGAATGGGAAGGACTAGAGATCTCTTCAAGAAAACTGGAGCTATCAAGGGAACACTTCATGCAAAGACGGGCACAATAAAGGACAGAAATGGCAAGGAGGACCTAACAGAAGCAGAAGAGATTAAGAAGAAGTGCCAACAAAGACAGAAATATAGATCAATGGAACAAAATAGAAAGCCCAGAGATAAATCCATGCACCTATGGACAGCTTATCTTTGACAAAGGAGGCAAGAATATACAATGGATTAAAGACAATCTCTTTAACAAGTGGTGCTAGGAAAACTGGTCAGCCACTTGTAAAAGAATGAAACTAGAACACTTTCTAACACCATACACAAAAATAAACTCAAAATGGATTAAATATCTAAACATAAGACCAGAAACTATAAAACTCCTAGAGGAGAACATAGGCAAAACACTCTCTGACATAAATCACAGCAAGATCCTCCATGACCCACCTCCCAGAATATTGGAAATAAAAGCAAAAATAAACAAATGGGACCTAATTAAAATTAAAAGCTTCTGCACAACAAATGAAACTATAAGCAAGGTGAAAACACAGCCTTCAGAATGGGAGAAAATAATAGCAAATGAAGCAACCGACAAACAACTAATCTCAAAAATATACAAGCAACTCCTACAGCTCAATTCCAGAAAAATAAATGACCCAATCAAAAAATGGGCCAAAGAACTAAACAGACATTTCTCCAAAGAAGACATACAGATGGCTAACAAACACATGCTTAACATCACTCATTATCAGAGAAATGCAAATCAAAACCACTATGAGGTACCATTTCATGCCAGTCAGAATGGCTGTGATGCAAAAGTCTACAAGCAATAAATGCTGGAGAGGGTGTGGCGAAAAGGGAACCCTCTTACACTGTTAGTGGGAATGCAAACTAGTACAGCCACTATGGAGAACAGTGTGAAAATTCCTTAAAAACCTGGAAATAGAACTGCCTTATGATCCAGCAATCCCACTGCTGGGCATACACACTGAGGAAACCAGAATTGAAAGAGACATGTGTACCCCAGTGTTCATCACAGCACTGTTTATAATAGCCAGGACATGGAAGCAACCTAGATGTCCATTGGCAGATGAATGGATAAGAAAGCTGTGGTACATATACACAATGGAGTATTACTCAGCCATTAAAAAGAATACATTTGAATCAGTTCTAATGAGGTGGATGAAACTGGAGCCTATTATAGAGAGTGAAGTAAGCCAGAAAGAAAAACACCAATACAGCATACTAATGCATATATATGGAATTTAGAAAGATGGTAACGATAACCCTGTATGTGAGACAGCAAAAGAGACACAGATGTATAGAACAGTCTTTTGGACTCTGTGGGAGAGGGAGAGGGTGAGATGATTTGGGGGAATGGCATGGAAACATGTATAATATCATATAAGAAACAGATCGCCAGTCCAGGTTCAATACAGGATCCTTGGGGCTGGTGCACTGGGATGACCCGGAGGTATGGTACGGAGGGAGGTGGGAGGGGTGTTCAGGATGGGGAACACGTGTACGCCCGTGGCGGATTCATAATGATGTGTGGCAGAACCAATACAATATTGTAAAGTAATTAGCTTCCAATTAAAATAGATAAATTTAAATTAAAAAAAAAAGAGGTGCCAAGAATACACAGAAAAATTATACAAAAAAGGTCTTAATGACCAGATAACCACAATGGTGTGGTCACTCACCTAGAGCCAGACATCCTGGAGTGTGAAGTCAAGTGGGCCTTAGGAAGCATCGCCAGGAACAAAGTTAGTGGAGGTGATAGAATTCCAGGTGAGCTATTTAAAATCCTAAAAGATGATGCTGTGAAAGTTCTGCACTCAACATGCCAGCAAATTTAGAAAAGTCAGCAGTGGCCACAGGACTGGAAAAGTTCAGATTCATTCCAATCCCAAAGAAAGGCAATGACAAAGAATGTTCAACCTACTGCACAAATGTGCTTATTTCACCTACTAGCAAGGTAATGCTCAAAATCCTTCAAGCTAGGCTTCAGCAGTATGTGAACTGAGAACTTCCAGATGTTCAAGCTGGATTTAGAGAAGGCAGAGGAACCAGAGATAAACTGTCAACATTTGTTGGATCATAGAAAAAGCAAGAGAGTTCCAGAAAAACATCTACTGCTTTATTGACTACACCAAAGCCTTTGATTATGCAGATCACAACAAACTGTGGAAAATTATTCAAGAGATGGGAATACCAGACTAACTTATCTGTCTCCTGAGAAAGCTGTATGCAGGTCAAGAAGCAACAGTTAGAACCAGACAGGGAACAACGGACTAGTTGCAAATTGGGAAAGGAGCATGTCAAGGCTGTAACGGAAAAGGCAATGGCAACCCACTCCAGTACTCTTGCCTGGGAAATCCCAGGGACAGCGGAGCATAGTGGGCTGCAGTCCATGGGGTCGCTAAGAGTCGGACACGACTGAGCGACTTCACTTTCACTTTTCACTTTCATGCATTGGAGAAGGAAATGGCAACCCACTCCAGTGTTCTTGCCTGGAGAATCCCAGGGACGGGGGAGCCTAGTGGGCTGCCATCTATGGGGTCGCACAGAGTCAGACATGATTAAAGCGACTTAGCAGCAGCAGCAGCAAGGCTGTATATTGTCACTCTGCTTATTTAACTTATATGCAGAGCACATCATGCGAAATGCCAGGCTGGATGAATCATAAGCTGGTATCAAGATTTCCAGGAGAAACATCAACAACCTTAGATATGCCCATGATACCACCCTAATGGCAGAAAGTGAAGAGAAACTAAAGAACCTCTTGATGAGGGTGAAAGAGGAGAGTGAAAAAGCTGGCTTAAAACTCAACATTCAAAAGAACTAAGATCATGACATCTGGTCCCATCACTTCATGGCAAATAGATGGGGAAACAATGGAAACAGTGACAGATATTACTTTCTTGGGCTCAAAAATCACTGCGGATGGTGACTGCAGCCATGAAATTAAAAGACACTTGCTCCTTGAAAGAAAAGCTATGACAAATCTAGACAGCATATATAAATGCAGAGATATCACTCTGCCAAAAATGGTCCATCTAGTCAAAGCTATGGTTTTGACTATGGTTTCTAACTAAGTTTTAACTAAGCTATGGTTTCCAGTAGTCATATACAGATGCGAGATTTGGACCATAAAGAAGGCTGAGCACTGAAGAATTCATGCTTTCAAACTGTGGTGCTGGAGAAGACTCTTAAGAGTCCCTTGAACAGTAAGGACATCAAACCAGTCAATCCTAAAGGAAATCAACCACAAGTATTCATTGGAAGGACAGATGCTGAAGCTGAAGCTCCAGTACTTTGGCCACCTGATATGAAGAACTGACTCAATGGAAACGATCTTGATGCTGGGAAAGGTTGAGGGCAGGAAGAGAAGGGGATGACAGAGGATGAGATGGTTGGATGGCATCGCTGACTCAATGGACATAAGTTTGAGCAAACTCTGGGAGACGGTGAAGGACAGGCAAGCCTGGTGTGCTGCAGTCTATGGGCTTGCAAACAGTTGGACACAACTTAGTGACTGAATAACAATGACACAGCTGATCCTGACTAGATTCTGTTTCCCAGGACTACTATCCCGTAAAGGTGAGAAAACAGGAGTTACAACAGATCCCTAAATATGACATCAATTAGCTACAGAATAAGTCAATCACAGGCCACACGCCCACAATTCCTAGGCAACCAAGTTCTTAATCATGCAGTCCTCTTGGTCTTAACCTGACAGTCTGCACATCAAACACATTCTGAAGCAGGGAGCCATTTATCACTATCATGTGCCTAACTAGTCCTCCAACAAGGTAACCTAGTAGAGCAACTCATTCAGGCTCTGGGAGCAAGTCAGGTTTTATGAGAATGGGAAGTCAGTATACATGTGGAAAACTAGAAAGGGCCAGGCGCTGCTGCTACATAGGTGGGGTGAATGGCTTGTTAGGCTAAGAATGGATCTGAGTGAAGTCGGCATGAAACTGGCTTTCTTGGTTTGCATACTGATGTCTAATCCTCATGACTTTCTGAAATGAGGGAATATCCTTTTCCTTTTTGCAGAGGAAGAAATTGACCCTCTTTATGGGACTTGTTCAAAGTTTCACAGCTGATGGCGAGTGATACAGTTGGGATTCAAACCCAAAGAGCTTTCGGATCAAGACTATTCCCAAGAAAAAGCTATAATCATTCAGAATGAGTAAATTTTTATTAAAATGCTTGATAAACAATAATTAAGCTTAACATGTGACCAAGGTGGATTCTAAGAACATGAGAACTTAGAGGGGAAAGGAACTTGAGTCATTATTTAATTTTGCAAAGTTAATTCAATTTTTACAAAACAAATTCATTTTTAAGAATAATTCTATTTCCCATATTTTTCATCAACTCATTTTTCATCAATCCCTCTTCTTTAAGAATAGGTTATAGGTTAGATGTAAATTGGTGAAAATCATCTATAGAGCCATACAGAAATGTGTATCAAGAGCCTCAAAAGGATTCATGCCATTTGATTAGGGTGACCTTATAATTTATCATCCAAATCAGGACACTTGAGAGTAAAAGCAAGCACTATTACTAACCATATCAGAAGAAAACGGGCTAAGTGGGCCAACCAGAGATATGGACCATCTACTTTAGACAAAATAAGTCTACGCCCAAGACCCATCTAAAGAAATCCACTCATTCATCCATCACTAATTAATTCATAAATATTGAGCACCTACTATATTCCAAATACAACAATTGCATTAAAGGACCATCATAACAGAGTTGATTTTATGAATAATAATTGGGAAACCAGCTACAGGTCCATCATTAGTTAATCATATTCTGGAAGATCCAGGTGATGGGAGACTGTGTAGATGTTAAAAATCACGTTTTCCCATAGTGAATTAATAGAAAATATAAGAAAAATATTAAATAAGTATGAAACAACTGTATATTTACCATGATCACAATTTTATAAGGATATATAAGCACGTGTTTGTTTATGCTTCAAAGCAGACAAAAATTGCCATATATCAGAGGGGCAATGGTAGATTTCTCTGGATGGTAGCATGATGAAAGGTTTCTATTTTATTCCGTGTGGGGTTTTCTTTCTGTACTTTTGTGTTTTCCACAGGAGCATATGTTAGTGTAGCAGGGGAAACAGGACACAAGTATCACTGGGAGAGCCAAGAGAGCTACATTTTGGGGTGCCAGGTGCGGACACTCAACTTAGGAGTGGGGCCAAGGCAAGGGATGCTGGCCTTCTGGGTATAGACAGGAACAAGGCCCGTGCCTGCTCTGGGATCTGCGGGAAGAATGAATGAGCAGGACGAGTCACCTCCCTTCCCCAGCCTGTCCTCCCCCAGAGCCCCTATCTTGGTCCCTGGTTTTCTCAGACCCAGGCTTTTCATCTCAAAGAACAGTTGGTATCTGTGGGTCTGTAGCAAAACAACTACAATACCTTCCCATTGTCCCAAAGGTGACGGCTTTTGCCAGCATCACTGGGCTGTGGGAGCTCCAATCCTGGACCTTGCCAGGCATTCAGTGTCCTCAACAACAGTCACATATCAACAGATCTTTGCTGAGTGGACTTCCGGTTCAAATCCCAGCTATGCAAATCACAGGCTCTGGGACCTCAGAAGGGCTGCTTTACCTCTCTGTGCCTTGGGTTTCTTCTGAGCAGTTGCATGGGATAAAAGAGAATTGTGTGTAAACATGTAACCTGCACCTGGCCTGTAGCACCTGCGTAATCAGGGTCCACTCTCCGTGATGAGTGCTTCCTCTGCTCACTTGGGGTGCCCCCAACACCCTCCTTTTAAGTCTGAGGAACGCAGCTGCCTGCAGAGATACCAATAGCAAGCAAGTCCAAACCATGCACCTGTGAGTGGGAAATGCTCTTTTTCAGTCCCTGATGTGATTAAAGCTGTTCCTTTTCAATTGTCTTCAATTTCGTAAAATACACATGAAAATTGGTCACTAGTATAATTTAGTACAACTGAATCGCCACTACCTAATTATATCAGGCAATGATTACTTCGTCACCCGAAAGGAAACCTGTAACTCTTGCAATCACCCCAGTTCTTCTTCCCAGCTCCTGGCAACCACTGATCTGCTTTCTGTCTCTGAGGTAAGGGTGCACATATTCTGGACCTTTCCTATAAATGGGATGTTACGGTAAAGGCCTTTGGGGACTGGATTTTTAAACTCAGCACAATGTTTCCAAGGCTCAGCCACACTGCAGCATGCATCAGTGCATCCTTCCTTCTGAAGGCTGAATACTATTCCTGTATGAATAGGCCGTATCTGCTTATCCATTCATCTGTCAGTAGGTATTTGGCTTCTTTCCCTCTTTAGCCCATTACGAACAATGCTGCTACGAACGTTTGTGTACAAGTGTTTGTTTGAACACCCATTTTCATTCTTTTGGGCATAAATCCAGGAGTGGAATTGCTGGGTCAGGAGAAGGCAACGGCACCCCACTCCAGTACTCTTGCCTGGGAAACCCCATGGGCGGAGGAGCCTGGAAGGCGGCAGTCCATGGGGTCACGAACAGTCGGACACAACTGAGCCACTTCACTTTCACTTTTCACTTTCATGCATTGGAGAAGGAAATGGCAACCCACTCCAGTGTTCTTGCCTGGAGAATCCCAGGGATGGAGGAGCCTGGTGGGCTGCCGTCTATGGGGTCGCACAGAGTTGGACACGACTGAAGTGACTTAGCAGCAGCAGCAGCAGCAGGGTAGCTCTATGTTGAAGCTACTGAATGTGCAGCAGCTGCACCCTTTGACATTGCCACCAGCGATGTGTGAGCGCTCTGACTTCTCCATGTCCACATCCGGCATGTCTCTTGACCAGTTCCTTGCCGCAACTTAGGCTTTTGTCAGGCACAGGGTTAAGCCAGGCTCCTTCCAAAACGTCTGCTCTCCAGAGAGGTCCCCTGCCTTGGAGTGTGGCCAGCAGCACATACAAGAGCCAGGGAACAGTGTGCACTCTGTCTGCGTGAGGCTCTGCTCTGGCCTGCCTAGCGCTGCACGTGTGAGCAGGCGGCAAACCCCACCGGCACACAGGATGGCAGAGTCCCCAGCACCTGGGCCCCCAGGGGCAGCAGACACACAACTGGCCCGGGCACTTTGAAGACAGTCCCTGAGAACACATGTGGTTCCGATCAGGCCTGCCCTGTGCAGCATCCTGTCTGTGGACGGCTTATTATTACTGACAAAGTATCCTCCCTCCCAATCTCAGGGAGCGCTCATTTTTCCCGCCTATTAAACCTGATTGGAAAGTTGGGTTTGATTGGACTCGGCCTGGGGCCCTGTCATAAGCCGCAGCAGCTCTGTTTTGTGGTGAAATGCTTGAGGTGTGTGGAAATAGCGTCTCCCTCGGGGCCCTGGATTCCCCAGTGTTAGAAGCGGGTTTTGCCAAAAGAGAGTACACAGTGGTGCCACCAGCTGGGGGTGCAAGAAATGAGGAGATATTGGTCAAATGCACAGACTTCCATTTGGAAGATGAGCAAGTTCCGGGGGCTAATGCACAACGCTGCACTGTGTACTTGAAAGCTGCCGAGAGTAGACCTTAAAAGTTCTCACCAGATGTACCAAAAAAAAAAGGTAACTACGTGAAGTGGTGGAGGCGCTGACTAACCTTACCACGGTGATCATTTCACTATATGCACATATCAGATCATCGTGTGGTACACCTTAGACGACGCAGTGTCGTCTGTCCATTGTATCTCAGTGAAGCTAGGCAAAACGGAAGCGGTGGGTTGTACAACTCGCTGGTTCGCTGACCTCCCAAGCTGCACTGTATGTACCGGGTAAAGGGCGCCCAAAGCATTCCATTATGTCGATAAACAATTGCTTCAGAGTCATCGCATGGCAGGGGTCTTAGATCTTACTGATGTAAAACAAATTAGCTCCAAATTTAGCCATTTACAGTGATATACCATCCTGGGTCCCACAGGATCCTCAAATGTACCCCAGACAGTTGTGAAGTTTAAAATCTTATTCATAATTATATGAATCCACCTGAGTCTATGCATAAAAACAATGTTTTGATATGTTTTTAAGAATATAACCACTTGTTCAGAATTCTCAAAAGCAAAAAGAGGACGGCAAGCAAGATCAAGTCTGTGGAAGTTTACTCCTTTAAAACTACTATCCATATTCAAGTAATTTCTAGAAAGTCTCCATGTATTGCTGGAGAACAGGCGCTATCCTGCAACAGCCCGTCATGGGTGTGTGATAGTCCATCGTATGACGTCCCCCTGCTCCATGGGACACAGTGGGCCAGGCCACCAGGTCAGTTCAGCCCCCAGTTTGCAGAGGCCAGAGAAACCCTGCAGCTTGCACAGGGCACAGAGCAAAGGGCTAAGCTGATCCTAGGGAAACCCCAAGTCTGTTTCTCTCGGCAAACTCGACAGAGAAACAGAAGCCATTCTCCTGGTCGCAGACACCTCCAGTCCTAGCTTCTGCCATATCCTTCAGGTACAGCAGAGAGGCCGACGTAGGGTGAGCCTTTGCCCCAAACACAGCGGAAGCTGACTTCCCCAGTAGCACCACACCTGACTGCTCAGCAGGCCTCTCTACTGAAGAAGGGCTGGGGGAGGGATTCAGGGAAGCCAAGGAGGGAGGAGCAGAGGTTGGTGCACCTGGGGGAGGGCTTCTGGTGTGGACCCCAGCCCTCCCAGGCCTACATCCCTGGCAGCCTAGACCTCTCCCCTAAGGCACCTCCAAGCATGCGGCGGGGCCTGGGAGCTCACATGCAACCTGCTGGCTGCCTTGGGCTGGGCCGGTCTCACCGCCAGACTGGGGAGCAGAGAAGACCATCACTTGCGGGTGCTCACTGCTGAAGACACTGTGTCTGGGCTTTGTCCCAGGGCCCATGACACAGGTTTGGCCTGCTCTGGGACTGCCTGGCAGTCTCAGGTTGCAGGCTGTGGCCAGGATTTCTGCCTTTCACCAGAAACCCCTTGGACACTAAACAGACATCTCTAGGGGGCTGTTTATTCTGCTGGAGAAATAACAGTTTTGCCATCAGCAGGACAATGGGCACTTGGAGAGACTCTGACTGCAGGATGGCAAGGAGTAAACAGAACTCTCTAGTAAACCTCACCAGAGACAGGGAGAGGGGGACGGAGAAGAAAAGAACACAGAAAAGAATCGGGTCAGAGTGATTTGCAAGCTGCAAGAGTGGTGAAGGAGGAAGCTGAGACGTGTTTCCACGCACTCTGTTTACGAGAGGAACCTGCACGTTTATAGGCCCCCGTGCGATACTTGCTGCATCTCATGGTTTGCTTTATTTTCCAGCTAAATTATAAATGTGCTTTATTTGGTGGAATATAGGGGTGCGGTTTATTTGCTGATGGGCATGGCACCCTTGGATGTGAACGCTGGGGATTCCTAGGAGGTTTGTTCATTCCTTTTCCCCCAACCCCAGCCTGGGGAATGCTGTAACCGCCTCACACTGGCGTGTCACACCTACACTAATTACCAGCTATTTTCTTCCTTTTTAAAAAGATTTGATTTTGAAAAACATCAAACCTATAGAAAAATCACAAGTGAAGTGAGAAACTATCTGCCTTTCCCTAGATATACATGCCATCCCCCACTATCACACGCACACTCTCACGCACATTACTGTCACTGCTGAATCTTTGGATAGTAGACACACTTGAGTGTGTGTCTCCTAAAAGCCACCCAATTCTCTCACAGAACCGTGACACATCAATGAAGTTCAGGAAGGCGTCACTGACCCCTGCTGTCGTCAGATACAAACTGCCCATGCGTCCCAGGCACACTGCACCAGCTGCCCCGTGACCCGTCTCCCTACACCTGGGACGCCCCTCAGTCTCCTCCTGACACTGGCAATTTAGGAGGCACGGGCCAGGTGTCTTGAAGAATCTCCCTCGATTTGGGGTAGCCTGATGGTTCCTCATTGTTAGATTCAGATTATGCATTTGAGGGCAGGAATACCTGAGAGGTGATGCTGTGTCCTTCAGGGGTAGCCTGATGGTTCCTCATTGTTAGATTCAGATTATGCATTTGAGGGCAGGAATACCTGAGAGGTGATGCTGTGTCCTTCTGAAGGCATCATATCAGGGATCCATGACGTCATTTGTGGTCCACTAAAGACCATCCCCATGGAAAAGAAACGTAAAAAGGCAAAATGGCTGTCTGGGGAGGACTTACAAATAGCTGTGAAAAGAAGAGAAGAGAAAAGCAAAGGAGAAAAGGAAAGATATAAGCAACTGAATGCAGAGTTCCAAAGAATAGCAAGAAGAGATAAAAAAGCCTTCTTCAGCGATCAATGCAAAGAAATAGAGGAAAACAACAGAATGGGAAAGACTAGAGATCTCTTCAAGAAAATTAGAGATACCAAGGGAACATTTTATGCAAAGATGGGCTCAGTAAAGGACAGAAATGGTATGGACCTAACAGAAGCAGAAGATATTAAGAAGAGATGGCGAGAATACACAGAAGAACTATATAAAAAAGATCTTCACGACCTAGATAATCACGATGGTGTGATCACTGACCTAGAGCCAGACATCCTGGAATGTAAAGTCAAGTGGGCCTTAGAAAGCATCACTACAAACAAAGCTAGTGGAGGTGATGGAATTCCAGTTGAACTATTTCAAATTCTGAAAGATGATGCTGTGAAAGTGGTGCACTCAATATGCCAGCAAATTTGGAAAACTCAGCAGTGGCCACAGGACTGGAAAAGGTCAGTTTTCATTCCAATCCCAAAGAAAGCCAATGCCAAAGAATGCTCAAACTACTGCACAATTGCACTCATCTCACACACTAGTCAAGTAATGCTCAAAATTCTTCAAGCCAGGCTTCAGCAATACGTGAACGGTGAACTTCCAGATGTTCAAGCTGGTTTTAGAAAAGGCAGAGGAACCAGAGATCAAATTGCCAACATCCGCTGGATCATCGAAAAAGCAAGAGAGTTCCAAAAAAACATCTATCTCTGCTTTATTGACTATGCCAAAGCCTTTGACTGTGTGGATCACAATAAACTGTGGAAAATTCTGAAAGAGATGGGAATACCAGACCACCTGATCTGCCTCTTGAGAAATTTGTATGCAGGTCAGGAAGCAACAGTTAGAACTGGACATGGAACAACAGACTGGTTCCAAATAGGAAAAGGAGTACGTCAAGGCTGTATATTGTCACCCTGCTTATTTAACTTATATGCAGAGTACATCATGAGAAATGCTGGGCTGGAAGAAGCATAAGCTGGAATCAAGATTGCCGGGAGAAATATCAATAACCTCAGATATGCAGATGACACCACCCTTATGGCAGAAAGTGAAGAGGAACTAAAAAGCCTCTTGATGAAAGTGAAAGTGGAGAGTGAAAAAGTTGGCTTAAAGCTCAACATTCAGAAAATGAAGATAATGGCATCTGGTCCCATCACTTCATGGCAAATAGATGGGGAAACAGTGGAAACAGTGTCAGACTTTATTTTTCTGGGCTCCAAAATCACTGCAGATGGTGACTGCAGCCATGAAATTAAAAGACGCTTACTCCTTGGAAGGAAAGTTATGACCAACCTAGATAGCATATTCAAAAGCAGAGACATTACTTTGCCAACAAAGGTTCGTCTAGTCAAGGCTATGGTTTTTTCCTGTGGTCATGTATGGATGTGAGAGTTGGACTGTGAAGAAGGCTGAGCGCCAAAGAATTGATGCTTTTGAACTGTGGTGTTGGAGAAGACTCTTGAGAGTCCCTTGGACTGCAAGGAGATCCAACCAGTCCATTCTAGAGGAGATCAGCCCTGGGATTTCTTTGGAAGGAATGATGCTAAAGCTGAAACTCCAGTACTTTGGCCACCTCATGCGAAGAGTTGACTCATTGGAAAAGAGTCTGATGCTGGGAGGGATTGGGGGCAGGAGGAGAAGGGGACGACAGAGGATGAGATGGCTGCATGGCATCACTGACTTCCTGGATGTGAGTCTGGGTGAACTCCGGGAGTTGGTGATGGACAGGGAGGCCTGGCATACTGCGATTCCTGGGATCGCAGAGTCGGACACGACTGAGCGACTGAACTGAACTGAACTGAACTGAATGATGAGGTAAATTTTGATCACTTGGGTAAAGGTGGGGTCTCCAGGGTTCCCCACCATAAATTCATCTTTTCTTTCCTTCATACTTAAAATGTAATCTGTGGGGACGTGGGCTGAGCAGTGCTTTAATATCCACCAATGATTTCTGCCTGAGTCACCTTGATGTTTTCTCTAAATAGACTCTGACGTTTTGCTTAATTGGTTATTTAAGAGGAAAATAAAACCCACACCATAAATAAAACACTAGTATCATTTTTTTCTTCAAAAACAAGAAAATATAAACAATGAAAAATGTTAGCTACAGTTGCCTTCTTAGGACTCTGAGCTGAGGCTTATTCTCTGTTAGAAAGCAGAAATTCTCACCTGTTGGAGAGCTGTTAAAAGAACCCAGTAGCCTCCAGCAAAGACCTTCTCCATGCTATCCTATGAGAACTAAAGCAAAGACCTTCTCCATGCTATCCTATGAGAACTAACCTTTGTAGCACCAAGAGGCAAAGGTAAGGGCGCTCTGTCCTACAACACCCTCCAAACACCATATGTGCCTATCAGTGAAGACTGACCTCCCAAACCTGTTAGGTGATGGTAGGTGATTCCTGGGGTGGAACACCCAGAAACGATTTTATAAAGACGCGTGTGTACCAGAATGCTTGCATTTTAAGTTCCATCAAACTCCTTTTTTCTTCCAAATGGAGTGATCCTGAGGAATAATTTCATAATCTAATCCCCCTCTTATAATACAATAGACTTCAGAAGTATTTGATCCCAGTGGATCCTGGCTACAAAGGCAGGCTCACACACAGTGAACTTCTGTAGCCCTTGTCAGCGCCAGGCTGGATGAAAAATGGACTCAATTTCCATTTTGTCTGCCCTGTTTCACTGCCTCTCAGTAACTTAGTCCTTGTAACATGATTATTCTCAAACTTCCGTGCCTTGGTGCTCATAAAACCTGTTAACCCTGCAGCCTCAGTCTATAACCCAGGAGTGGGTCACTTTCTTCCAATAAAATCTCTCCCAGGGTATGAAAGAGAACTTTACAACAGAGCTGCTCTGTCAGGTGGGCGAAGCCGTCAGCCTGCCTGCCCATCCCCCCATCCCCTCTGAGACGACCGCTTGTCACCACCACAGAACATGGAGCCCTGCAGGGGGGGACCCAGATAGAGAAGCGCTGTTGTAGAGCCCAGAGACAGCTGCATTCTAGAGCACCAGGGAGAATTCCAGCGTGCGGGAGAGTGTGTCCTGGAGCACAAGGGGGAAACACCCTGCGGTGTGAGGCCCAGCGTGCTCCATGCACAGAGGGGCCAATGCTCTCCCCCAAGGTCATTCATACCTCCTCTTGCAGACGTATTAACCACTGGAAGAAAAGGCACTGACGAAGCAGACATTCGCCACACGCCGGGCTCTTAGTGCACTACAGATCTCACTTCACTACCCCAACGGCTGCCACGCGGTGACAAGACGGTGGTCAGCCCCCCATTGCAGCTGAGGGTGCTGAGGTCCACAGATGTGAGTAGGTGTGCCAGGGTATCAGGCCACTCTGTGGCACAGCCAGATCCACAGCCAGGCGACTGACACCCCCCAGGGCCACCTCCCAGGCCCGGCAGGTGGAAGGAGGGACCCAGCTGAGCAGTGCCCCCTCTCCCCACCTTAGAGCCCCTGGGAAAGCTGTCAGGAGGAGCTTCTCCCGAGTTTAACCCACAGGAGGGAGAAGCAGGAACAATATGCAGGCTGCACCCCTCCCCCCCCAGCTCCATAGCTGTTTGGAGCTTGGTTCTTGCTTTTTGCTTTTGGCACACTCCCTGTGGTGATCTCTGGGGAATCTTCCAGGCACCCTGTCCCGGCATCGGCATCATGCGCCTGAGGGAGAGCCCAGGCTCGGCTGAGGCCCCAGGACGTCCCCCTTCAGGCTGCCCCAGAGCTTCACCAGCAGCCAGTGTCACTTTCACCTTGGCGTCACTTTCACCTTCACAGTCAGGACAGACGGCAGGGCCCCTGCTGACCCAAACCATGACTTCACACTCATGTGACCACAGTTGGGCGGGCTGACGGCTCTGTGTCCCACAGCCCCAGCTGATGCCAGCACTTTCCCTTCCCCTGAGGCTCAAGTGGGGTGCACAGGACCTGGTGACAGCCATGCTACCCTTGCAGCTAGCTCCAAGAGCTGACATGTCAGGCTGACTTGGTTCGTCTCGGCTCTGCCAATAACAGGCTGGGTGAGCCTGGGCAAGTGACTATCCTCTCCGAGTCGCTGAGCTTGCTCCTTCTTGTTGTTGCTCAGTTGCTAAGTCAAGTCCGACTCTTTGTGACCCCATGGACCCCAGCAAACGAGGCTTCCCTGTCCTTCCCTGTCTCCCGGAGCTTGCTCAAACTCATGTCCATTGAGTTGGTGATGCCATCCAGCCATCTCATCCTCTGCCACCCCTTCTTTTGCCTTGAATCTTTCCCAGCATCAGGGTCTTTTCCAATGAGTTGGTGCTCCACATCAGGTGGCCAAAGTCTTAGAGCTTCGGCTTTAGCATCTGTCCTTCCAATAGTCAGGACTGATTTCCTTTAAGATTGATTTTTTTCATCTCCTTACAGTCCAAGGGACACTCAAGAGTATTCCCCAGAATTGCAATTCAAAAGCATCAATTATTTGGCACTCAGCTTTCTTTATGGTCCAATTCTCACATTCGTACATGACTACTGGAAAAAACAGCTTTGACTATACATATCTTTGTTGGCAAAATGATGTCTCTGCTTTTTAATATGCTGTCAAGGTTTGTCATAGCTTTTCTTCCAAGGAGCAAGTATCTTTCAATTTCATGGCTGCAGTCACTGTCCACAGTGATTTGAGCCCAAGAAAATAAAATTTAAAATAAAACTTCTATCTAACTTTTGACATAAGAAACAGTTTTCATACACATGCATTGAATATATATGTATAGATAGATAGATAGCCAGATTCAAATTATATTACTGAAGCCCCAGTCATCCTATGATGTAGGGAGAAGTGCACATGTGAGAGTGTGTGTGTGAGAGAGAGAGAGAGAGAGAGTGTGTGTGTGTGTGTGTGAGGAGGGATGTATACAAAATTTCTATGTGTTCAGATATTATATTTTATCACTGATTCCTTCCCAAGCTGTCCTCTGTTCTAAGAAGTAGTTTCCATATATATTCATTGTATACATATGATCAGATACATATTGTATCACTAAATACCCCTCATATTAAAAGGCAGAGACCTTGCTTTACCAACAAAGGTCCATCTAGTCAAAGCTATGGTTTTTCCAGTAGTCATGTAAGGATGTGAGAGTTGAGCCATAAAGAAAGCTGAGCGCCAAAGAATTGACGCTTTTGAACTGTGATGTTGGAGAAGACTCGAGACAGCAAGGAGATCAAACTAGTCAATCCTAAAGGAAATCAGTCCAGAATATTCACTGGAAGGACTGATGCTGAAGCTGAAGCTCCAATACTTTGGCCACCCAATGTGAAGAACTGAGTCATTGGAAAAGACCCTGATGAAAGATTGAAGGTGGGAGGAAAAGGGGACAATAGAGAATGAGATGGTTGGATGGCATTACTGACTCCATGGACATGAGTTTGAGCAACCTCCAGGAGTTGGTGATGGACAGGGAAGCCTGGTGTGCTGTAATCCATGGGGTTGCAAAGAGTCAGACATGACTGAGCGACTGAACTGAACTAAACTTAAATAGCCCTCACATTATCCTATGGTCTAGAAGTTATTTTTCATATATGTACCTTCTTTGTTAACATTCAGGATATAGACACAGGATGCCTTTCCATTTATTTAGGTCTTTAATATATTCTGGCTTCCCTAGTAGCTCAGATGGTAAAGCATCTACACACAATGAGGGAGACCTGGGTTCGTATCCCTGGGTCGGGTAGATCCCCTGGAGAAGGAAATGGCAACCCACTCCAGTACCCTTGCCTGGAAAAATCCCATGGACAGAGGAGCCTGGTAAGCTATAGTCCATGGGGTCACAAAGAGTTGGACACAATTGAGCGACTTCACTTAATATATTCCAATAATGTTTATAGTTTTCATTATATAAGTTTTATACTTCCTTATTCCTAAGTATTTATTCTTTATGCTATTGTCAGTGGAACTGCTCTTCTAATTTCACGTTCAAATTTTTCATTGTTAGTATATAAACACACAACTGATTTCTGTAGATTGATCTTACATTCTGCAAACCTGCTGAACTCTTCTATTACAATAGCTGAGTTCAAGATCAAAGGAGCCTAACTTTCTCAAGGTGGAAAATGCCTGCTAAACCCATAATCAAGTGTTGCATGAACAAGAAAGAGACTCCTATTGTGTTAGGCACTGAGATCGGGGTTTACGTGGAAAGCAGCTGCCATCACCTTAACCAATACAACACTCAATTTAAATACCACTTCCTTTCTTGATCATTCCCTCCTAAATTACGACTCTTCCCTTGATTCTCTCTCTTATTTGTTTCCATCTTGTTAACCTTGTTAAAAATTGTAATTCTTTAACTATTTGTATCATTGATATAATGTCTTTCTTCTCCTAAAGGCAGAGACAGTAATGACCTCATGCGTCTCTCCATCGCCTGCTCAATACAGCAAAGACCACACCAGGCAGGTGCTCAGTACATCTTATCAAGTACATGAACACATATTCTTCCCTTTCTGTCTGCCCTTTGCTGCCATGCTCTGAGCGCTCACTTTGGGCCTGGCAGTGGCTGAGGCCATCACGTGCACTGAATCTCATTGAGCCTTCCCACCAGGCTTCTGAGAGGACTACAGAGGGCTCCCAGTCCACAGTGTGGGAGAGGCAACCTCAGGCAAGTAAGGCCACCTCCCCACTGGCACTTAGCTGACAAGTAACAAAACCAGGATTTGAACCCAAGCCTGAACACACTCTTCTACAAGGTGTCTACTCAGTCATTCTGCAAATTAGACTTCCCGACCATTTTCACAAGATCTAGTCCTGAGGGCGGCCCTTAGCTCTTTCAGATCCTTCCAGGCAAAGCGCAGATCTGAGGGTCGGGGGTCCCCATGGCCGTTGAGACCCCACCAAGCACCACCTGGCAAGAAATACTGTGGCTGGGGTGTAGAAGGGGCGCCTGAGGGTTCTGGGGAAGTGTGCTCCTTTGCGTTCCTCCCTTTGGTTTAGCTTACACACGAGGAGACTGAGGCAAGGATGGTCTAAATAATATAGCCAAGGTGACAGGGCCAATAGGCGGCAGAGCTTGGACTGGAACCTGGCCTGACCTGACTTTCCTGTCCTCTGCCCATGGTCCAGCATGAATAGGCTGGCTGTGACACATCCCTTGGAGATAGAGGAGCAACCCCACCCAGAACGTCCTCAGGGTTTACTGGCGGCCAATCTGGAAAGATCCCTTGGAGAACGGAATGGCAATCCACTCCAGTATTCTTGCCCGGGGGAATCCCATGGACAGAGAAGCCTGGCAGGCTACAGTCCGTGGGGTCGCAAGGAGTCAGACACGACTGAGTGACTAACACACACACACAATCTGGAAAAGTGCCTCTGTATATATACACACATATATGCACATATATATATAAACTTTTGCACAAGAGCGGAATATAAAACATCCATATATAAATAGCTCCCTCTCTCCTCTCAGTCTCTAATGCCACATTCGACCTGATTTATAGAAGCATTTCCTTGCAACAGGATATGCTGGAAAGTTTGAGCCTGGCTCAAGAAAGAGCAGGGTATGTTAATTTCAAGGCAAATTAATTAAAATGCAATCCAAGCTCTTTGGAAATAACACAGAAACAGTATTCAATGTTCGGTGTCCCTCCAGACAGAAACATGGCCTCCTGCCTTTGGCCAGTATGGAGACAACCTTATTATGCCTCGTTTTCATCTTAAGACTTTCAATTTCATTATTCAAGGAGCTAAGCTTTGGGTATCACCTAGCACTTTTCTCATTAGTATTCCAATCTTTTCATCTTTTCAATAAATATTAAATATAGAAACTGCTGAGTCAGTTGGTGTTTCATTCAGAGCCCCAGCAAGAATCAGATGGTATGTTAAAAGCCGGTAACTTGAGAACAGTCTAACAAAGGGACTGCCAAGATGCAGGTGGAATTTAGGAAACCAACAAGGGGTACTACAGAAACCCCAGGTAGTAAAAGCAAGGGTGGTGCCACTGCAGGGCTGCCGAGGGAAGGGCAGTGGGCAGGTACCAGAACCCAGAGGATGGAGCAACAGAGTGGGGGCCCTGAGCAGAGCCATGGACCCGCCCTGTAGTCCCAGCCAGGCCTCCCACTGGCCAAACCCAAGCAAGAGATGGACAGTAAGGAAGCCATGAGTGCAGTCCGTGCACATCAGGCTCCTGAGGCCCAGACCAGGGCAGGAAGGCGGAGACAGGGTCCCCAGGGCAAGTGGGAGACACCCGGCACAGGGGGCTCATCTTTGTCTCTGACCAGCCGTATGCCCTTAACCTGGGGCTTAACCTCTCTGTGCCTCGGTCTCCTCCTCTGGTAAACGGAGATGACAGCGGTCCTGGCACTGGTAACTCTGCTGTGAGGACTCAGAGCGAGCCCTCAGCCAATCGAGGCTGCTGTCAACACCTGTCCTGGCCACGTGCAGGATCTCATGGAGGAGGACGAGACTTGGCTACCAAAGCAGAGTTCACGTCTCGGCCCCTACCACCCAACCATGCTCACCCAAACACACTTGGAGATCTCACATTCTGTGGGGATAACAATGACAAGATCATCAGTAACAGAACTACCTAAGAGGATCACTGCAAGAATTAAACAGCATGTGGACCAAGGTAAATGTGATTGACTGAGGAAAAAAAAAAAACAGTCCCAAGTTTTCACAGCGTCGGGAACAAGATGTGCTCACCCTTTATGAAGTGAAGTCTACTTCCCTGCCCTTAAATCTGGGTTGCTCTGTGACTTGCTTTGACCAATAGTACTAACATGATTGCACAACAATTCAGAATCCAAGAGGGGGTCTGGTCCTCTCCCCCTCCCTCTGGAACCCTGCATGGACATGTAGGCAAGCCCAGCCAGCCTCTGAAAGACAGGAGGCCACACAGGCAGTGATGAGGCACCCCATTAAGCAGACCCCCACCCAGGTCAGCTAGCCCAGCACTGGCCCAGCCAACAACCACAGGCACCTGAATGAGCTCCTCCAGGATCCAAAGAACCTCCCCACTGAGCCCAGCCCCGATTCTACATACAATCTTGAGTTAAACAACTGGTGGGATTTTAAGCTGCTGTGTTTCAGGATCATTAGTGACGCAGTAAGAGCTAACTCAGAGAAGGCAATGGCAACCCACTCTGGTACTCTTGCCTGGAAAAATCCCATGGATGGAGGAGCCTGGTAGGCTGCAGTCCATGGGGTCGCGAAGAGTCGGACATGACTGAGCGACTTCCCTTTTCCTTTTCACTTTCATGCATTGGAGAAGGAAATGGCAACCCACTCCAGTGTTCTTGCCTGGAGAATCCCAGGGACGGGGGAGCCTGGTGGGCTGCCGTCTGTGGGGTCACACAGAGTCGGACACGACTGAAGTGACTTAGCAGCGTAGCAGCAGTAGCAAGAGCTAACTTACTCTTACTCTAAGTGAAAAAGTTGGCTTAAAACTCAATATTCAGAAAACTAAGATCATGGCATCAGGTCCCATCACTTCATGGCAAATAGATGAAGAACAGTGGAAACGGTGACAGACTTTATTTTTGAGGGCTCCAAAATCACTACAGATGGTGACTGCAGCCATGAAATTAAAAGACACTTGCTCCTTGGAAGAAAAGCTATGACCAACCTAGACAGCATATTAAAAAGCAGAGACATTACTTTTACCAACAAAGGTTTGTCTAGTCAAAGCTATGGTTTTTCCAGTGGTCCTATATGGTTGTGAGAGTTGGATTGTAAAGAAAGCTGTATCCAAGAATTGATGCTTTTGAACTGTGGTGTTGGAGAAGACTCTTGAGAGTCCCTTGGACTGCAAGGAGATCCAACCAGTCCATCCTAAAGGAAAATAGTCCTGAATATTCATTGGAAGGACTGATGCTGAAGCTGAAACTCCAATACTCTGGCCACCTGATGGGAAGAACTGACTCACTGGAAAAGACCCCGATGCTGGGGAAGATCGAAGGTGGGAGGAGAAGGGAACGACGAGGATGAGACAGTTGGGTGGCATCACCGACGCGATGAACATGAGTTTGAGTAGGCTCTGGGAATTGGTGATGGACAGGGAAGCCTGGTGCTGCAGTCCATGGGATCACAAAGAGTCAGACATGACTGAGCAACTGAACTGAACTGAAGAGCTAACCGATACAGTAAAGATTCAGTAATTGGTAAGAGTCATTATTACTGCTGTCATTTTAGTAGAAGTAGTAATCTGACTAATAGTGTTCATCATCTCCTCCCCACACATATTTGCACAGCTTTCACAGCCATGAACTTTCCATGTATTATTATTCAATCCTAACAAGGACCGTTCTAGGTCATGCTGTGGTCTCCCTTTCACAGCTGAGGAAACAGCTCTGGCAAAGTGACTAGACCCTCACCTGGAAAAAGGAGAGCCAGACCTGGGGTCAGAGCCTAGGGCTGTCCCCTAGGGCTGTCCCATCTCAGCGTCCCCTGAGATGGCCACTGCACATTGCCTGGATCACATTGCCTGGATTTTCCCTGGGGCATGGCATTATCCAAACACTTTAAATCTTAATAACGCAGTTATTACAGGGTGGATGCTGACAGAATATCAGCACAGTGTTCCTCTTACTTTGGTCCAACTATTCAAGTCAAGCCCTGCATTGGCCTGGGCCCTTCCAGTGACAGAGGCTCAAATAACGTCATCAAGACTCCACCCTGGTGACACCCCCAATAACTCCAACAATAATGCTATAGCTGGCTCTGACTCAGGATCCTGGGCCGTCCTGTGTGTTCAGAGGGTGAACAGCAGTCATCAACAGGTCTTAAGAAAGTGTTCCAGCCTGATCTGGGAGGGCGAGGCCAGCCCAATCCAGCTACAAGGGAGGACTTTGGGGAAGAGGCTCTCCCCTGGGAAGACCAGGATGCCTTTACCAAACAAGAAGGAATGCCAGTGGGGCCCAAATGAGAGACCTATAATCCAGCTCTGAGCTTTGGACTTGCCCCAGGCCCAGGAGGGTCCTGAAACCCCCAGAAGAGGAACAAGCATTCACTCTGACCACGTCTCATTCTGATCCCTTCCACAAGATCTGGTTTCTAGTTTCACTTAAGTAAGACAGTCTTCTGCCGTATTTTGGTGCCTTCCTACCACACCATCCTAAAAACAGCTGCAGGTCCTTCAGGAAGTCACATAGCTTCTTTGAGTTCAGTTTTCTCATCCATAAACTGAAGATACTAATGTTGATACTCAAGAGAGACCATAAATATAAAATGTCCTGTCTAGCAATATCTTGGCTAAATTTTTCATTTCTCTTTTACTGATTTTTTTATATAGCATTTCACAAAATAGACTAAAATAGGACATTATTTAGGCTTATATTACTAAATGGGAATTTCACCCACACCTCAGCCTGCATGGTGCTGGCACCCAATTACTGCCACTTCTCAACACTCTTCCATCTCTGAAAGTGGGTGTTTCTTGGAGGACAATTTGACAGGTAGAAAGAGTGTTAAGGAGGTGGCTTTGGTTCATTTCTACAGATAAAAAGTAGTTCCAAGAATCAAATAGAAAAATGTTGATTCAAATGTCAGCCTCATGACTAGCCAGAAAACTCCAAGATAAAGGGTTGATCTGCTCATAGTGAGTCAAATCACTGTAGTGTATAATTTGAAAGGGTCCTCTCAAAAAAGACATGATTAAAAGTAGGTCACTGTTTCTGAAGTGAAGCCATGACAGAAATGACAACAACAGGTGGCATTTCTTGAACACTCAGCCCTTCATGTACCAACTCACCGATTCCAGCAAGCCTATGAGATGATGGTGTTACCTGATTCTAAAGGTGAGGAAACCAAGGCCTAGGGCCCAAAGAGGGGCCTGAGTTAGAAAGGAATGGGCAGGAAAAGCAAAAGGAGAGAGAAAAATAAGGAAGGAGAGACAAAGGGGAGAAAATAAATGGTTTCTAAGGTTTCGACAAAGAGTCTCACTTTCTTCCCTTTTAGAGGCTGAGGGTGCAGTCCACTGAGAAGGAAAGACGGACACCTCTATAGTTAAACGGGAATCTTTTCATGTATTTTACAGTCTTTAGCTCTAGAATTAAGGAACTTGGGGCTCTTACATGGCAAAGTTTTCTTCTCCTTTAAAAATGTCACTGGAGCAATCTTGGCCAGAGGGTGGGGGCTGCCATCTAAAAAGTGTCACTTTCCATAAGGTGGCAGCTCAAAGTTTCCTTCCTTCATTTCAGCGTAGCAATGTGATACAAAGAACACCGGCTTCCCCCTTCCAGCAAACGACCACATTAAAATTCATTCTCTCCTGTCGTCCTTTTACTGTTTATTTTACAAACAGAGACACAGTGTCTGAAAACTCCAGTAGCTCAAAGACACACTTTTCTAGTGAAACCTAACTACTTTCCACTTTTATATCTGAAAACGAAGCAAAGTCGTCCTTCAAAAGAATTTGCAACCAAATGGATCTACTTTCCAGGGGAGGTGGGAATCTCACCCACTCATCCAAAACCCATAAACCCACACCTCTTCTCCAAGGCCCCAGGGATGCAGAGCTCCCTCTGAGAAAGCGAAAGCTGGAAACTCGGAATGAGTGCTGGGGTCAGGGAATAAGTAAGCTATTCTAGTCCATGAATTCACATTGAACTTGCACCCTCAAGGAAAATGTGGAGGCGTTTGGGGGCCATTTCTTTAAAGATCAGTGGATAGATAGGATTTCTTAAACAGGACACACAAAAAGAGCACTGACCAAAAAGGGTAAATTGGACTTTGTCAACATTAAATACTTGTGTTCATCAAAAGATAACAATTTAGCATATCAAACGTACAGTGAGTTACCATCTCACTCCAGTAAGAAGGGCCATCATTAAAAAGTCTACAAATAACAAATGCTGGAGAGGGTGTGGAGAAAAGAGAGTCCTTCTACACTGTTGGTGGGAATGTAAATTGGTAACAGCCACTATGGAGAACAGTATAGAGAGTCCTCAGAAAACTAAAAACAGAATTACCATATGATCCAGCAATCCCTGTCCTGGGCATATACCAAGACAAAACTATAATTCAAAAAGATACATGTATCTGTATGTTCATATCAGCATCATTCACAATAGCTAAAACATGGAGACAACCTACATGTCCATCAACAGAGGAACGGACAAAGGAAGATGTGGTGCATATATACAGTGGAATGCTACTCAGCCATGAAAAGAACAAAATAATGCCACGTACAGCAACATGGATGCCACAAGACACTATCATACTAAGTGAAGTAAGTCAGCAAGAGAAAGGCAAATACCGTATATCACTTATATGTGGAATCTAAACTACGGCGCAAATGAACCTATCTACAAAACAGAAGCAGACTCACAGACACACGAGATCAGACTTGTGGTTGCCAAGGGGGAGATTTCACTGGGGAAATATGAACACTGAGATAACACAGTAACATGCCTCAGGAATGGCTGATGATGTCAACTGGGGCCACTGGATTCTCATACGCTGCCAGTGCACACAGGGCCATCAGTTTGGTCAATGCTTGTCATCTTCTATAAAGCAAAGTTTATAGCTGCCATGTGACCCAGCAATTCTCTTCGCAGGCATGCATGCATGAGAGATGAAGGCCTCCAAATTCTGTCTCAGGGTCTACTCTTGTGGGGACCCAAAGGAAGACCCTTCACTTCAGAAGAGACTAGCAGTTAGGGAGGGGAAAAGTTCTGGAGTCAGACAGACCTAAAACTAAATTCAAGTTCTTCCAATACCAGCTGTGTGATCTCAAACAAGGGATTTAGACTTGCGTTACTCCATCTGTAAAATGGGGATAATATTGGAGCCATCTCACCAGGGTTTTGAGGATGGAGTGAGCTAACGCGCACACAGCACTTTGCACAATGCTTGGCCTGGAGTCGGCAGGTCAAAGTGCACACTGTTATGCTCAGTGCTCAAAGGCTGGAAGCAAGTTATGTTCATCCTACAGCACAGAAAAGTCAAACTGTTTCTAACATCTTATATACACAGTTCTTCTGTTTTTTGAGAGTGCTTAAAGAAATTCATCAGTGGCTCTGCTTGGAACCTAAGATGTTGGGGAAGATAGTTTTGGGGACATCTGACTGCAGCAATAGCAGAAAATCAATGCTGAAAAACACTGGTTGAAAAGATTCCATTTCACTTATCTGTTTCTCCACGGAGACCACACACTGTGAGATACTTGTAAGATTAGGTTATTTTCTGGAAAAGCAAATTCACCTCATCTCTCTCAAGAAGACTGATTTATTCCACAAGTTTATCCCAGGTCAACTAAATTTAAGCAGACTAATTCAAAGCTACATTTGAGCAGAAGCTAGTTCCTTTCATGCACACTTTTCAGCTTTCCTGACGAGCACATTTTACGCTGGAGGTTGGTCACCTTGTCTTACTATGACATTCTTGCCTCCTCTATTTATTGGCATAAGGGAAAGATTGTAAACCTGCTGGACATTTTTTTCTTTTTATGTCTTTCATGTGTTATTTTCAGATCAAGAATGTGATCTGTCCATTTAGAAACTGCCTATCTGCAGGAAAGAAAAACTTACAACACTGACATTTTTTGTGCAGCCCCAAATAAACAGTAGGCAGCCCTCCTGGGGGTGCATAGCAGGCATGTCATTTGAGAAACAGCACATTGGGTCTTCTCTGTGTGTGTCTCTCTTTCTCTCTCTCCTCTTTTTAAGTTTCATGGGAGTCACTTGGAGAGGATCTATGCTGGGAGCATATAATGGCCTCATTACAAACCAAAGGCACACAGGGAGTTTGGGTCACAGAAGGATGGGCGGTCAGCTGTTAAGTTCTGTGCTCAGACTCGGGCTCCTACAACTCAACACCGTTCTGTTCTGAGTGACCCTGGACACATGACTTCACCCCTCCAAGCCACAGTTTTCCCTTCCCTTCCCTTGCAGAGGTAGTAACAATGTCTGCCTCACAGAGTGGTCAGGATGCTTAAATGAGGTGTTGCTGGTGAAATGCCACTAGACCTGTCACTGCAAGAAGCTGTCCCTGCTATGACTAACCAGTCTGATGTGGTTGATGCTTTGAGGTGAGAACACCACTTTCTAATTCAGTGGTAGTTTTCATTATATTACATATTTTGGTTGTGGCATGAGTTCTTTTCCTTTGCGATAATGTGGAGTATATATCAGTTGGGCTTCCCTGGTGGTTCAGACAGTAAAGAATCTGCCTGCAATGCTGGAGACCTGGCTTCGATCCCTGGGTTGGGAAGATCCCCTGGAGAAGGGAATGGCAACCCATTCCAGTATTCTTGCCTGGAGAAATCCATGAACAGAGGAGCTTGGCAGGCTATAATTCATGGGGTCAGCAAAGAGTTGGACACGACCAAGCAACTAAGCACAGCACAGCACATGTATATCAGTTAGAGGGTAAGTTCCAGGGTAAGGAACTGAATGCTCAGCTAAGAATGGCATAGATGATAAAAATATACAGCTGTATCACATTTTTTGGAAGTCTAAGTAGGTGGTCCTGCAGTTAGCTTGGCAACTCAATCAAGTCATCTTTGCCCAGGCCCTTTCCATCGTTCTACTCTGCTCCTACTCTGTTCTACTCCTTAACTTTTCTCCCCTACGTTATGACCTCATGGTCCCAAGATGGTTGCTGCAGTGCCAGCCTCTTCAACCATATTCAGTAGCAGGAAGCAGAGCAAGGCCAGGACAGTAAAGAACAATTTCTTCATGTGACCCTTTACATGACTTCCTCTCCTTTATCAAGGAAGAAAATCCTTCCATAAAAGCTCTGCTGACTTCCCTCTGGCTTACTGACCAGAGCAGGGTCACTTGGCAAACTTGGCTTCAGGGGAGGCTGAGAAAGCACATATCCAGATCATCCAGGCCTTTGGAGCAAGAGAAAGGCATTGGCACAGGCTGTGGGCAGCTGACCAATAGTTTCTGCTATAGGGTGTCGGACTGTGGTGAGAAATTGGGACTCTCCAGTCCTATGCATCTGAATGAACTGGAAATTGAGGAGAAATGTGGCACAACCCAACTTCCCAGTTCCCCCAGCCTTCCCACTAACCTCCAGTGCAAGCCATAGCAAGCACCTCCCCCTCTGAGCACCCCCTAAACTAGGAGAGGCTTCAAGCAACCCCTCAAAGAAACAACAAAAGGTCATGCCATTCGTACTTTCCACCACATAAAGAAAAGAGTAAAGATTACTGGGCAGTGAAGTATGGATTTATCTCATTAATTAATGAGGAAGTGAGCCTGTTAAGACTTTCAGAAAGAGGGATTCTCTATAAAGCTGGGCAGGGGATGCAGAGTAAAGAATGCATTTGACACTTAAGAGATTTGAGCTATGTGTTAAAGGGTAGGTTGGTCTGGAATGGTCAAGAGAAGAAGGAATTGTCAGCAGAACAGGGTCAACAAAAATGTGGAGGTGGGAAATCCAGTGTTTACTTAGAGGTCTGTAAAGAGACAAACAACCTAAAGGCATGTTTTCATCAGCCTGTTCTACCCCCAGTCTAGTCACTCAAGATGTTACAGGAAGGACAGAGTTCTGAGGTATGTTACATTAGCAGACACCTTATACTCTAGCCCGATGCATCCAATGAAAATATTAATAATGTGAGCCACCTAAATAGTTTAAAAATTTGTAGTAGACATGTTAAAGAAGTAAAAAGAAAGAAAATGCATTTATTCAACTCAATATGCCCCAGATACCATCATTTCATTATATAATCAATATATATAATGAGACACTTTGCATTCTTCTTTTTCATAGTAAGTCTTTGAAAGCCAGTGTGTATTTCCTCCTAGGGACATCACAATCTGGACCAGCCATATTTCTAGTCAATGGCCACATGTGACTGGTGGCTCCTTTATCGGAGAGAGCAGCTCTGACTCCATGTGGAGACTGACATGACATGGCTTTTCCTTTGCCTTCTTTCTTTTTTTTTTTCTTAGCACTTCCTGCTGAGAACTAGTATTGTAGAGAGTTCCCAGCAGGACTGCCAGCTAGCACATTGCTTCTGGTGCTGCCTTCCCCCCAAACACCCTGCATGGCAGGGAAAGTGGGTTAGGACCCAGGAGTCCAAGCTAGGACCTTGGAGGGGGTGGAAGGGAGGTTTCTCACTCTTCACTCAAGCCAGTCTGACAGTGTGGAATTTCTTTTAAGTCCTCTGTTTTGCCATAAAAATTTATGGAGATTTTATGTTCTACTCCAAAATATAGACATGTTTGTTTGAATACTGAAATGTTTTGGATTACTTGGCATCTAGGAAAAATCAAAGTTCGCCATGTTTATGCTGTAACTCTCTCTCTGCTTGTTCCGTCTACACTTGGGGTTATGTATCCCTCAATTTAGGATGCACAGGATTACCTGAGCTCCAAGTTTCCTACCAGCTCTGGAAGCCCAAGACTTTTTAAAAAATTAAGTTAGATAGTTCCCTTGCACTTAAGCAATCCATGAGCCTGTGTAAAGTTGTTTTGTTTTTTTTTTTCTGTTTTTTTTTTTCCCCTTAACCAGAAAAAAATAGATCTGATCTAGAATAATTCACTAGCTGGGAGGCTTTTGGTATCAGATCTTCTAATTGCTCCTTTTTCTCGGCTCATAACTCTTCCATTTTCTGCTGAAAATAAAGCCTATGTCTCCCAGAACTATCCCCAAAATGCTTCCTCCTGGAAGAGATTTGGCTGTTCCTGAAACCACTTGTGAAAAACCAAAGTTTAGACAGACACACCAATATGATTACGATTCTAATCTTTATGAGATGCACTATGTTGCCACTAAATAAAGTGGTAAACTTTGTAAATATTGCAAACATTTTATAGATAAATATACATTTATAAACATTATTATATTTATTGATATTATATATAAAATATAAAAAGAGTTGATATTCCTCCTATCCAATGGTGGGGTCTGTGTCCCCTCCTCTAGAACTTGGGGAGACTCTATGACTGTCTCAACCCATGAAGCTCTGGTGGAAGTGGCCGCTAAGATGAGACAAAGAACCCTGCCCCCACGCTGTGAGGAAGCCCGAGCGCCACAGGGAAGACTGAGCACAGAGGTTCCGGTGGAGGGGCCTGCTGGGTCCAGTTAACACCAGGCTCACCACCCCTTAAACACAGGTGAATGAACCAGCCTTCAGAGAGTTCCAGAACCCAGCCATCAGGTGTCCCCAGCCGCCACGCCTCTGCAGCCAACACCACACAGAACAGAGCAGAGCTGTCCCCAGAGTCCTGCCCAGACTGCATGTACATGAGCGAAAAATGAATAAATGCTGTTGTTTTAATCCACTAAGTTTGGGTGATTAGCTGTGAATAGGCTACAGAGTCCGAGAGACCCAACTCTGAGTCAGGGCTGCCCCTGCTCTACAATCTCACCCCACACACACCCCCGCAGTCACTCCGCATTACCCGACACACAGGACACACACATACACGGTTGCACACACGGCTGCACACAGTGCTGGGGGCATACAGTTGAACCTGCAGATGAGGGGGCACTTTTGGTGAGGCCCCCAGCTCACGTTTCAGTGAGAGCCGGTAAGCCACCAGCAGCACCAGAATCAGTAAGAGTAAGACTGTGATCATGGAGGGCGCTTCCCCATCTTCACCCAGAGCTGGCCCTGTCTGAGCGCTTCTCCTAGACAAACATCCAACCACAGTGTCCTGAGGATTCTGTTGTCCCACTTCCCAGGAGGGTGTGTTGCCCAAGGCCACGCAGGAGAGGAGGCAGGGGGACCCAGGCCTCTCATCACGTTTCCTCCCGAGGTTTGGCAGCGGAGCCAGCCCAGAACGGAGCTGTGAAAGGGGTGTGGCTACGTGCCCATACGGTTTGCTGTAGAAATTGCAGCAAGTTTCATGACCCAGTCTGCCCAGGATCCCTCGGGTCTGTTAATGATATACAACATAAGCACTGATTAAGTTCTGAAGTCTAACAAATTCTGAATTCTGAAACAGATCTGGCTCCCAGGGTCTGAGATAAGGATTCAGATAAGAGACCTATGAGACAGACTGTTGGGATCATGAGTCCCAGTTGTGAGCAATTAAGAACAATGAGCCCGCTCACATTCACGGGGCAATCCTGGCATTTCGCATGGATTATCTCATTACTGCTCACATCCACCCAGGGGTCAGCAAACAGGGCCCATACGGCCGCAGGAACTCTGTCCAACCTCCAACCATGCTCTGTTGCGGGGTCAGCAGGCTGACCAGCTGTGAGGGCTGGACACGTACTCACAGGCTTGGCACCGATCAGGTTTCCCAGGGCCAGCACCCTCCCTCGCTGGTGCCAACATCAGGCTCCACACTAAGCACCAGATGAGAGCTGTCTGTCACAAGATTTGCAGGGCTTTCCCCAGAACATCAGTATAGCTGTCGGGGGCTCCCTCGGGCAGTAAGCACACAACCAGGCTTAAGATTGGGGATAGACAGGATGCGGATGTTCCAGACCAACCCACCAAGAAACAGTGAAGAGGAACTAAAGAGCCTCTTGATGAAAGTGAAAGAGGAGAGTAAAAAAGCTGACTTAAAACTAAACATACAAAAACCTAAGATCGTGGCATCCAGTCCCATCACTTCATGGCAAATAGATGGAGAAACAATGGAAACAGTGAGAGACTTTATTTTCTTGGGCTCCAAAATCACTGCAGATGGTGAAACTGCAGCCACAAAACTAAAAGATACTTGCTCCTTGGAAGTAAAGTTATGAGCAACCTAGACAGCATATTAAAAAACAGAGATATTACTTTACCGACAAAGGTCCATGTAGTCAAAGCTATGGTTTTTCCAGTAGTCATGTATGGATGTGAGAGTTGGACCATAAAGAAAGCTGAGCACTGAAGAATTGATGCTTTTGAACTGTGGTGTTGGAGAAGACTCTTGAGAGTCCCTTGGACTGCAAGGAGGTCAAACCAGTCAATCCTAAAGGAAATCAACCCTGAATATTCATTGGAAGGACTGATGCTGAGGCTGAAGCTCCAATACTTTGGCCATCTGATGGGAAGAACTGACTCATTGGAAAAGACCCTGATGCTGGGAAAGATTGAAGGTGGGAGGAAAAGGGGATGACAGAGGATGAGATGGTTGCATGGCATCACCAACTTGATGGACATGAGTTTCAGCAAGCTCTGGGAGTTGGTGATGGACAGGGAAGCCTGGCATGCTGCAGTCCATGGGCTCACCAAGAGTCGGACACGACTGAGCAGGTGAACTGAACTGAGGATGGGGATGGAGGGCAGTTGAGCGGCTCTCTGCCAAAGAAGAGGAGGGTGGCCCTTGCCCCAGGCCATCTCCAGTGCTTCCACCCCTGGGCTTCTCTGCCACTTTGCTCCTGAAGTGCCTCGCCTCTTTCTAGGAGCTTGGATCTTGTTGGCATCTCAACCCTGGTCATTATTCTAGGACTTTGGACTCAGCACTAAAAGTCATGCCTCAGTTTCCCCATCTGTGAGGTGAGCACGTTACAACTGCAAGTACGGACACTATAACAAGTAAAGGGTGTGATTCTCAGATAGGAAGTTCAAGTTCCACAAAACTCGAAGTGATATAAGTCGGGATGGCAACAAGCTCGGGAGATGGGCATCAACCAGGAAGGAGGACGAGGGGACTCTGAGGGCTCTGCGAATGTTCTGTGTCTTGAGCTGGGTGGTGGGTGCACAGGGTGTGGGATGGGGACGCTGAGTAATGACTCATGGCTGCAACAAGGCCGGGCCTCAGGGAAGAAGAAAATAAGTGCAGCTTATCATGGGGCTCAGAAGACAGCAGCTCAGAAAGCATCTGTGTGCAATCTGGGTGCACAGGTACTTTGCATCAAGCAGCGAGCATACTGTGAGGGTCCTGCAATTTCATACCCTTGAGGCTGTGCCATTTTTCTTGACTAAGTAGGGTTCTCTCTGTTCAGTTTGGTCGTGCCTTCACTGTGATTAGGATCTTTTATTTATTTATTTATTTATTTGAGGAACAGAGAGGTCAGGGAGTGAAGGGCAAGACAGAGGGGAGCAAGAGAGGTGGGACAGGGCCAGTGTAACCAGCTGCCTTCCAGGCCGGTGTCAGCGCACACCCTGGAACTTCTGTGTGCCCTTGGGCTTGATTCTTCCGTGAAGCCCCACATCCCAGGAGAGGACTGCAGACTCCCCAGTGCAGCTCCAGGCCAAGGGCTGCCTCCCGTTGCAAGACCATGGCAGGACCAAGATACCGTGGACAGTGGTTGTAATTTGTCCCAGGAATGGACTCAGCTCAGAATGAAGCCTGGAACCTCCCCTCCCTCTAAGCCAAAACATTTCCTGTGGAGTCTTTAAACACAGCAGTGTTTATCTAGCAGGGCCCTGAGGCTCTGCTGAGGCTGACGGTTTTGAATGGACTTAGGTTTCACCTCCCAAGAGAAGTCTCTGTCCCTCTCTGCAGGTGGCCTTGGCAAGGAGAAAGCAGGGGGACAGTGCTTTCTGGGGGACAATGGACTTGTTGCCCCCCACAGGACCTCACTAGCTGTCCGGGAGGGGTCTGGCCACCTGGACACGGCTGGCCACTTCAAGATCCTTAAGTGAATCATCTATGCAAAGTCCCTTTCACTCTGTAGGTTGACATGGTCATGGGTTCTTGGATCATTGTGCGTCTCTGGGGGAGTGAGATATCCTGCCTACCATACTGAGTGTGTGTGGACTCAATCTGCGCTAGTAGAAAGAACCAGCTTGACCCTCAGAAGGTTTGCGCCAGTTTACACTCCAGCCAGCAGAGCACGGGGGTTCCTGTTTTCCCACACTCCACCTTCCTTCCTTTCAAGCCCTCTGGCTTCCCCGCAAAGAACTGTGCTCAATCACATGGATCTACACCCTGAATATTAAATTGGACCCAAATTTATCATTGCTCCCCCACCCCAAAAAATGACATCAAAAGTAAAACAGCCCAGCGAACAATATCTCTTTCGAAAACACTGGTTTGTGAAAAACCAAAATATTAAGAAATAACTATTTTGCAATCATGGATTGAATCTTCTGGAGTCCCACTTTGAAAACTAAAATCTCAGATTCCATTTAATAGGCATTGGATTGAGTCTCCCCCTGGTTGGAGTGGATTCCAAAAATGACAGGTGTCTTAAGGATAAAACTTAAGAGAATACAACAGTGTTTTTAAAAGGCTTTTTGTCCACCCTGAATCTAATCCTGAACTATATATAAAATAACAGACATAAATTAGGATCAGCACAATCAGCAGGCAAAGTAACAATGAGCATGAAAAATTCAATACTGTGTGCTATGATATTTCACAGGCACATGCCTGTTAAAATTCACCAGACTTTAATGTACCTTCCATGAGTAAGGTACATTAAAATACATTAAAAAAAAATACAATGACATTCTATATTTGTCAAAAAAAAAAAAAAAAAGAACCTTGCTTAGCTTGACATTACCTCTGTGTCAACGACCTGGGAGAGCCCAGTCTATTCATCTTGGAGGATAATCACCTGTGAGAGAAACAATTATCTTCTAAAACACAATAAAATACAATACCCAGTGCTAGAGAGGTTGTGATAAAACAACACCCTCATGCCCTGCCCATGGGAATAGAAAGCAAATTGGCAACCAGTCCCAAGAGCTTTGACCACACTTGGACACTGATTCTTTAATTTATTCTGGCCAATTGTCCTAGGGAAATAATTCTCAATACTTCATATGGGAAGTTGCTAAATAAATAGTCACTCAGTTGAATTGAGCTGGACCTCAAAGCAGCCAGGGAGCTGGAAGAGGAGGAGAAGAGTCAGAGGTGAGCTCTGGGTATGACTCACACACCCCTGAGGGACATAACCAAATGTGAGAGCCCACAGGCGGGAGAGGAGGTCCAGGGCTGAGGAGGGACATCCCTTCCTGCCTGGTGGGTGGCCACCCTGTCGTCAGTCTCTTCCTTCCATTGGAGCCCCTCCCAGGTCTCTTCTTCCCACCAGGTGGAAGGGTCACCACCACGACTTTCCTGCAGAGAGAGAGGGAGGAGGCGAGAGAGGCCTGCGTCAGAGAATGGGAGAGGGAAGAGAGGGTGCAGGGCAGTGTGGGGACGAGGGAGGGGAACCACGGCATTCAGAAGCTCGAGGCTGGAGCCGCAGCAGGAGTGCAGGCGGTCCTGAAGACAGCTGCTAACACGTGCGTTCAGATGCAGGGACCACACCAGACCCTGGTCCTCACTTGGCGGACTTGATCAAGGGTAACTGCTGTTTAATCGGAAAGTGCAGAGGGTGCCCCTGGCAGCGGAACAAGCCCATTTCCCTCCACCCTGTTGCCTGAACACAAACACGGTGGCCGTCCCACCCTGGTCCTCGGGCCACTCGCTTGGGTGGCAGAGAGGTGAGCGGGAAGGAGCCTTGAGCCCTGAAGACTCTGTGGAGCAGAGGTGCCCCCCTGCCCCAAACAGCCCACCTCAGGACCCCCGTTGCTGCTGCTAAGTCGCTTCAATCGTGTCTGACTCTGTGCGACCCCATAGACGGCAACCCACCAGGCTCCTCCATCCCTGGGATTCTCCAGGCAAGAACACTGGAGTGGGTTGCCATTTCCCTCTCCAATGCATGAAAGTGAAAAGTGAAAGTGAAGTCGTTCAGTTGTGTCTGACTCTTTGCGACCCCATGGACTGCAGCCCACCAGGCTCCTCCATCCATGGGATTTTCCAGGCAAGAGTACTGGAGTGGGGTGCCATTGCCTTCTCCGCCGGACTCCCATTACACGAGAGCAAAGTCAATGTCTATCATTTTTAAGCTGTTCTCTTTTTCCATTTTCACCACACATAGCCGAGTTTAATCCTAAGTAGCACAGTGACCAGTACATAACAAAGATATTACTCAGTGTCATAAACATCAGCATTCTAATTACTATTATGTTTAATGATGTACAGTTATAACATTATATCACTCTTAAACCTAGAACCTCACCTTGGAACCCACACCTCAGAGGGCCCCACAGTTTGGAGCACAGTCCTCAAATTTTTCTGAACTTCCTCTGTGTGACTGGAGTCAAACAGGTAGGCAGTACCATCCAGGTAGGACACCCCAATCCAGGATGGGGCCCATCTGAGCCTTGGTCCTCATTCCCCCCGAGTCTCCAAGAGGTCGGCTAGATGCTCTGAGTTTGGAGACCTGTTTCTGTGGGTCATCTGGGGTTCTGTGGCCATTGGTGTCAGTCTGGTACCAATGACTGATACAGTATATTTTATGCAGGGTTACATGAGCCTAGGCCACCAGAACAGACTCTGTTTTGGAGTCATTCAGATTGTTTATTAAGACAAGAGTCCTGCAAAAAATATCTGCCTGGAGCCCCACACATCGTAGGGACAGCCTTGTCATTATTATTATTAAATGCTAACAATTACTGCTAATAACAAATGCATGTGTGTGTGCTAAGTCGCTTCAGTCATGTCCGACTCTTTGCAACCCTATGGATTGTTGCCCATCAGGCTCCTCTGTCTATGGGATTCTCCAGGCAAGAATACTGGAGTGGGTTGCTCTGCCCTCCTCCAGAGGGTCTTCCCAACCCAGGGATCAAACCCACATCTCTCACGTCGCCTGCTTTGGCTTGCGGGTTCTTTTCCACCAGTGCCACCTGGGAAGCCCACTACTAACAAGCAGTCCCTGTCAGTCCAAATTCCATGGCAATAAAGCTAACCCCTTCCTGCAAAAGTTGAGGGAGTTTGGGACCACTTCCTATAGCCAAACAAGGGCCAACCCATCAGTGTCCCACAGGATTCCTCTCCTGGGGGAGTAGAAACCCGTGCCCCACCCTCCCTCCCAACCTGCCAGCCTGAAGGCTTCTCAAAAAGGCAAGCAGCTGCTTTTCTCTCACCTTCTCTCTCTATCTCTGTTTAAAATGGCTACTGGAGTCCTGCAAACACTGAGGAAGTGCACTTCCAGGAGCAACAAGGTTGACAGGGTGGCCGGGGCCCTGCCGGGCACTGAGGGCCGCGCACACGGACTCGTTTCGTCACGTGGCCACCCAGGGAGTTAGGCAGCCGCGTGTGCCCGATTTACAGGTAAAGAGGGGGGCACAGGGCCCACCCGGCGTTAGGACATGGACAAGCCCAGACTCAACCTGAGGTTGTGTCTGGATGCAGAGTCCCACGCGGAGGGCAAGGAGGGATGGAGGAAGAAGAAGGTGAAGCAGACAGTGCAGAGGGTGGGCAGAGTCACATTAAATTGTTACAATGTCTTCGTTACAGGGGAAAAGCTGAAATGCCCCCCAAACTCGGTGTGCCTTACAGTCATGGAGGGAGGCTCTTAGCCTGGCACCCTCAGACCCCAGCTTGAGAGAAACTCTGCCTGAGCAGATCGGGAGGGAGCCTGAGAACCAGTATCTTAACTCCTAGGTGATTCAGCCCTGCCATCAGGGTGAGGAAATACCAGATTAAATGATCTCTAAATGCACTCTCCCTTCCAGCATTCTGGCCCTTCCATCACCTCTGGGGAGGCAGGCCCCTCCCCGCCTCCTTAATGCAACACAGGCAAGCTTCTTGTACCTCGTTGTTATGTCGCAGACAAGGAGGCTGAGACCCAGAGCGGCAGAGTGCTGGGGCCACGGTCATCCCGTGGCTTACTGACAGAGCTCACTGCCCTCCGTTCCCTTCCTTCAGGCTCTTGGCTCCAGCCTGAACCCACTTGGCACTGTCTCCCTCTGCCATGGAGAGCAGCCTCTGCTACAAAAAGGAGAGTCAAGACATAAAAACAGATGAGAGGAAGAGTGCCCCACAAGGGTGCCCGTGTCCTCTCGTCATCAAGCCACCATGGTCCTCGCCAGCCTGACAGCTGGGGGCATCTTCTCAGGTGGGCACCTCCCAGGGAAGGTGACAGCCATAGTGCCCGTGGGGGATGGGGCTGGCCTGGGACACACTGGCCCATCCAGCAATCTGTTTCCAATTCCCTGACACAGGGGCGATTTATCCTCCTCACTGGCGGCCGCGGGCTCCACATGCCTCAAGGATTACACGCTGAGTGAACTCTGTCGGCAGCGAGTCAACGGGAGGCAGGACAACGCGTTCCATTGTTCCCACCCGCCTTCCCAGGGCCCTGATTGGCAAGAAAATGTCTCCGAGAGATGGATTGAAAGAAAACATTCCCCAGGCCGAGGTCTCCCTGCCAGACTGATTAGCTACCAGCACTCAGATGGCTCTTTGCGAGACTGGCGGACTCGAGTCTTTTCTGTTACCAAAAAGGCTCTCTTCTCCTTTGTCGATCCCTATTACCTGGGAAATTAACTTCAAAATGAGGGGGTCCCCGGGGACCACCCACCTGGACTTCCCAGGGCAGGCCAAACTGCAAATACTCCACCTATCACTAATTATTAGCGTAACTGTTACAGTTTATTGAGCATTTACTAGTGTCAAACATGGTACTGAGCTGCGTAACTGTCTCGACAGTAGAGGTATCAGACAGCATCAGGCACGCAGTATTCGTCTGCACGTGATGAGGCCTGCCTCCTCCTCAGTCCTGTCCACACAGCCTGGCTGGCTTACGGCGGCCCTGGCTCTCCCTCAGCAGGCGGCATAGTGAGGGGTCTGAGAAGGGATGCATGCAGCTGCGGGCTTACGACCACCCAGCGCAGGTCATTACAGTCACGTGTGTGTCATCGCATTGGATAAACAACATCACAGGCCAACAGGAGAGGGCCATGCAGAATGCCTTGCCTTTATCTGAAGGGCCTGGGCTGGTCACTGAGCAAAGGGGACTGGTGGAGGTCTCTAGGGGTGGGAAGGAGCTGGGAGCAGAACCGAAATCAAAGGAGGAAATGGGATACAAGAGATGGACATGTAGGGGGAAGACGTGTCAGGCCTGGGAAGAGCAGAGGCAGAATGAAGAGACTGGAAGGCCAAAGCAAGAGGTTGGGAAGCGGACTATTCCTTCTCCTGTTTCCTGAGTGCAGAGCTCTCCTGCGAAATCCACCGGCCCACTTTCCCAGCCTCAGAAAATGTTGCCAGAAGTTCACTGCAAGGGAGGCACTTGTACAAGTGAGAAAACGCCTTTCAAGGATGGCACCCGTTTGCCACTCATTCCTCTCACTCCATCCTGGTCAGACACCACTAGTCAACCACGGGGTCTCCAGAAAGTCTCTAGCAATTGATCAGAGTTTGTGCATGAAACAAAAGCCTTTTGCTATACATGCTTGGCTCAGGTGATTTTTACCTCCTTAACCCCCTCTTATGTTATTTGTGGCTATACCTTTCTGCCCTTTTGACCACCAAACATAGTCCCACGGCCTTGTGCAGCAGCCAAGCTCCAGCCCCTGCAGGAGCACTGCCCTGAGTGCAGGCTGTCTTCTCCAAATCATGCGAGAATACACATACCTGGCATGGCACCGCGAAGCATGGCTGTTTGAGGGGTTGACCTTGGGTTTTGGACCAAATGCTGCCTTCCTTGTGACCTATCTCTCTCTGTTAGAAAGGTACGCATATGACAACAATAAAACAGAAACCAAGCCAGGACTGTCTGAAGCCTGGAGAGGCCAGTGCCAGGGCCAGTGGACCCTTGGGCCAAACAGAACTGGCCAGGCAGATCCACTGACGTCAAGTCTTGCAACTTGGACCTTCCACCATCAGAGGTCCTCTCCCTATCTTCCAAGCAGTCCCAGTGAGATGGAACATTGCTACCTAGAAAAAAAAACCTCTGAACACATTCATTCCTGCCTTCTCAAAGCTTTCTCTGTCTCCATAACAAAAATGCATGCAAGCTTCAGCTAGGAATACAAAAATAAAATAATGAAAATGAGCAAAGAGCAGAATGGTTATAAGAAAAGACGGAGGGGAGCTCAACGCATCCTGAACAGTGGCCTGGGGCCCCATGCTCGGAAGGGCCCCCGTGATTGTTCAATGCTCTGAAATTGAAAATCTTGAAATTCTGAATACTCTTGTTTTTTCACTAGCTCATTCCTGCTGGAGACCATGAGGAGACGGTGCAGGACCTGTCTCAGCCTAGCCCCAGCCCCCACAGGTGAGGAGTCTGGGGCACCCGTCCTCCACCTCTGTCCATCACGGACAGAGGACCCCGAGCATCTCTGCTCTACCAGTGTGGGCTGAGAGGAGCTGTCAGGGGACATCTGCGGCACCTGTGGAAGGTCATCCGCATGCACTTGGAAGGAGGGTGCCGAGGGCAGGAGGGCTGGGCAGTGGCAACTGCAGGCACTAAGAATCACAGACCTAGAGTATATGTAGCTGGAGGCCGGGGGTACCTAGACTAACACCAGGAGAAAACTGTACCTAGCCACAGCCTTCTAATTCTACACAGAGCTTAGTGCTAGTACAAGCTAGGAATCCCAGAAGCTCGCGGTCCACCCTTCCACAGCATCCCTCTCACAGCTCTCTGTCCTGGATTGTGACACAACCTACTTAAAACTTAGGACAAAATGCAAACTCACCCCCATGGCCTACAAGGCCGAGCACTCCATGGCCTGGTCCCTGACCGTTGCCCGCCCCTGTGCTGGCCTCTCCTCACACCAAGTCCCTTCTCACCTGTGGACCCTTCTAGAAGCTTTGAACCCTGACTGCCAATGTCCATCCAGCCTTCTCTCCTTCATGTTGGGACCTTTGTCATCCTTCAGGGGACAGCTCAGAAGTCACCTGCATAGAGAGGCCTTCCCAGACCAGCTAGCTTCCCCTTCCATTAGTTTCTAGCATAGCACCTGTCTGTTTCCTCTAGAGCAGTCATCACAGTCGGTTGTGAAGTTTTTATTTATTTCCTCTCCAATCATCTGTCTCCACACTAATTTTAAATCCCATGAGGCAGGTACCATGTCTGTTTTGCACACTGAAACAGTCCTAGAGCTTGGAACCATGCCCAGAGGCTCAATATTTAGCAACCGAACTAATGATTTTGACTTCCTGAAGTTCTCTGCCTTCAAGGGGAATATCCAGTGGTCACCAGGAAAATGGGAAACAGTTTAAGCATAACCACTGTCACATGTGGCAGCTGGACCCCAAGGACAACACAGGATTGGGGGTTTGATGCCCCCAAAGACATCCACCACTAATCCCTGGGAGCTGTGAGTATATCACCTCACAAGACAAAAGGGTATGAAAGTTGCAGACAGAAGTAAGTTTGCTAATCAGCTGACCTTCAAATGGGGAGGTCATCATGGATTCCCCTAGGTGGGTCCAGTGTAACCACAGGGACGTGAATGTGGGAGAGAAGGTGGAAGAGTCAGAAAAAAACCTGAGATGATGGAGGCAGGGTCAGAGAGATGCAACATTGCTGACTTTGAGGCTGGAGGAGGGGGCCACAGGCAAGGGATGTGGGCACCTCTGGAAGCTGGAAAAGGCCAGGAAACATTCTCCTCTGGGGCCTCCAAAAGGAACACAGCCCTGCAATGCTGACTTTAGCCTAGTGAGACCCACATCAGACTAGACTTCAGATTTCTAGAACGGTAAGAGAATTGGTTTGTGTTGTTCTCAGAAACCAAGTTGATGATCCTTAGTTACAGCAGTCACAGGACACTAACTCACTCTGGCAGTGCTTTCTCTATGAATACCATTTGATTCTTGTAGCAGCCCTGTACTTGGGAATATCAGTGTCCCCATTTTATGATGAGGAAACTGAGGCACAGAGAGACAAAGTTATTGACTGGTTCCATAGCTAATAGATGGCGGAGCAGGGCTGTGCACCAGGAGATGGAGCCCAGAGTCCATGCTGGTGCCCAGTGGCTGCCTCCACAGAGCGGCTCTGGTGACTGGATGAGACAACAGGTGTGAACACGTAGCACAGCCCTGGGGGATGAGAAACCCTTACCACCTAGACCTGGCTATGGTCAACAGCATGGGTCTGATTCCTGCTCAGAGGGCCAATGGCTATCATCTGAAATGATCCTTCATGGTTTTCCTTAGATCCCTTGACCACCAGGCTAGGCACTGGTATGTAGATTGGCTGATTCACTGCACATCAACAGCTATGCTATAATAAGGAAGCCCTGAGCTTGGGGCTAGTGATAGGAGGCCTGGGTTAGAATTTCCACTGGCACCAGTCAGCACACACCCTGTGTGGGGGTACACTGAAGACCACCAGGAAGGAGGGGCATGTGGCAGTGCCATGTCTGTCCCCCCATGCCTCTCTGACCCGCTGCCCTGTAAACCTGCAGAGCCCCTGAAGCTTCCTGCTCCCCCTGACCAGCTGCACAGAACTGGTCGAATCTCCTCCTGACTATGGGGGAGCCTGGGTTTTCTTCATCCCATCCATCTAGGAGTAGCTGCTCGTATGCTTCATCTAACTTGTGCTCCAGGGCAATAGGACATGTGGACGTGGAGATGGATCGTCTCCTGAAACGATCCCTCCGGGAGGGCAGGCCCAACGCTACAAAACCAGCTGTGTGCTCATCGAAGCAAAGGGCAGGCGGCCACGGAAAACAGCCCTGCCCAGTTCCCTCTGCAGCAGAGACATCCCAAAACCTTTGCTTCCTGCTGCCTCTCTCCCCCGGACCCTGGCGCCAGGTTTGCTCTTAACCCTGAAAAATGAGAAAGGGCTCAGCTGGGAAGCCAGAGGCAGTGGAGCTCTGTAAAGGGGCCCTGAATTTTTAAAAAGTTAAAGATTAAAAGTAAATCATCAGTGACTTAGGAAAAAAAGCATTTCTCTCCAGTCCAGAGGTTCTTAACCTTTAGAGGAACTTGGGCTCCCTTGGAAGTCTTAAGAAACTAACGAGCCCCTTCTTGGAATGTTCATAAATACATAAAAATTTGCAGGATTACCCAGGAAACAATTATATTGAAATACTGTAATCAAACTGTTTTTAATTGTATATAGTCAATATATGGGCTTTTTTAGAAACACAGATTTCACAGAAGTCTAACAGCTTCTTTGACTCATAGTAGCACTGAGCTCAAATTACATTTCAAAATAGTAGCTGTGACTGTACTATGATGGGGAACATCTATGATTTCCCTCGTGACAAAGTCACAGATTCTGTTAGTGCCACTGGCTTGCTGCCTTTGGCCATAACAGAAGGAGACGCTACATTTAGGTCAGACAAAATGAAGACGTATAATAATGTTTTTTCCTGTAGGTTTGTTAATCCCCTGAACCCTCTCCATGGACAGCTTGGTTAGGAATGAGGAAGCCCGGTGACAGCCACGATGACAGTCATTCCTGGATGCCCCCTGGTACTCACCCAGAGAGTCAGCAAAGAGAAGACACCCGGGGCCAGCCTTCAGCACCCTCCAGCCAGCGTATGAATGTGTAAGACATTCTGAAGTTCATGCTGGGGAAAAAAGAACAACCTCAAACAGGGGGATAATTTTGAAAGTTTTGGTGGTTATGCCTAGGAACAGAATTTAGTCATTTTTTCCCCCTGAGTTTATCTGTCATATATATAATTTATATATAATTCAACTTGTAAAAGCAGACATTCACTGGGTAGAGATGACTGCAGAGAGCTTTCACATTAAATTCTGCACATGAGTACTGCTTATGTTTTCTACAATAGATGCACATTAGCTTTTAAATCAAAAGCTACCAAAAAAATCACTGAATTGTATGCTTTAAATGGGTGAATCATATAGTATATGAATTATACCTCAAAGCAGCTCAAAGTTTTTAATTAATTCACTAGTTTTGGGACAATTAACTTGGATACACAAGATTGATTTGAACAACTAGTTAATTAAAGCAAGTCAATCAAACTTAAAAAAAGAAAAAATATAAGCCACTTGGGAAATGTAAACATTGTTTGGATATTGATGATACTAAGTAAATATTATTAAATAGTTTGGTTGTGATAATAATGTTATGATTGTGTTTAAGAGAAATCATCCTTACTATGCTAGTCATTTCTTTGCATTTTTTCCTATCATGTGAGTAAATCTATAGCTATCTCAACATAAAAATTTTAATTTAAAAAATGAGTGAGATCCTGTCTATCAGAGATGCATACTGAATAATTGTAGATGAAAAGATACAGCATCAGGAATTTGCTTCAAATTAACCCTGACTTGGGGAGAGTGGGTAGAAACAAAGGAATTAAGATTGGTAAACTTATAAGTGTTAACGATGGGCGATGAGCATGTAGAGCTTTGTTTTACTTTGGGATTTTGTCTGAAATTTTCCATAAAACATTTTTTAAAACACTAACCTTAGGGGATTTCCCTGGTGGTCCAGTGGCTAAGACTCTGAGCTCCCAAGGCAGGGGGCATGGGTTCCATCCCTGCTCAGGGAACTAGATCCCATATGCTGCTGTCAAGAGTTTAGATGCCACAACGAAGACACAGCACAGCCAAATAAATTAATAAAAATAAATAAATAAAAATAAAAAGCTAACCTTAAAAAAAAATTGGAAAAAAAACAACAAAAGTAATTCACAAATAAGGTGATAAAATAGAAAAAAATAGAAAAATATCTTTGTGTTTTAAAAACTGAAGAAAGAGTCGTCACTGTTTTCCTTCTGTTTCATCCGTTGAGGGGACTCTAAGTTACAAACCTGCTGCCCTTCCTCCTCCAGCAGCATACACCACCCCGAACAGGAAGGTAGGCCTTGCCCAGCACCCCACTTGCAGGCAGTGGCTCTGGAGACACCCCGGGGTGGGCAAAGGAGCCCTGGAATCAACATCCAGACCCAAGGTCCCAGGCCTATCTCAGCGGCAGCCAATCCCTTCCCCACTCTGAGCCTCAGTCTCCCCACTGTCCAAGGGAGGAATTCTGCACCAGAAGAGTCTCTAGGCTTCCTTCCAGCTGGTGTGTTCTGTGATCCTCTGCGCTGTGTTTACTTGGGCTCTGGATGAGCAGGCTCTGACATGCCCCTAGCTGGGACCCAGGGAAGTCAGAGGCCCCTGCCGCTTCCCAAAACATGGGCGTTCCATACCCTGCTGTGGGCCCAGCATGCGAGGCTGGGCGGAGGGGTCCGCACATGTACTCATCCTGATGGCAGGGGGCCAGGCCAAGGGTGTTTACAGGGACCCTGCAGCGAGGGCAGAGGGTGTGAGCAGTCAGCCCCACTCCGGCCCGGCCCATGGACACCCCTTCCTTCCAGCCTCACCCTGCCCCTTCCAGCCTCACCCTGCCCCACCTTCCAGCACCCCCTGAGCACACAGTCATCTTGCCTGCCTCTCCCTGGCTGCGACCCGGGCAATTGCAAACACGTGGGACCAGGCTGTAGCCAAAAGTGACAAAGGCTCTGTGGGATCACTGGCTGGTAATGAGGCTAGATGAGGCATGGACCCCCTTGGAGCACCCTTGACTCTCATGTGGCCCAAATTCACACCCAAGCAGGCCCCACTTATAAGCTGACGTGTGGATAGTATGGCTTACCTTCTTAAAACCTACAGGGCTCCCCTGCCCTGCATTCGGGACCCTGGCCCTCCACCATTTGGGCTCTGGACACCCTGGCCCCAGACCACCATCTCAACCGGATCTCCAAACCTCTCCTGAAAGTGTCTTCCCTACGAATGAGTGTTCTCCAAAGTGGGTTCCATGGAAGTGCATCCTACGGGACACTTGCAGCCATCATGCCACTAAAAGGCTCAAAGAAGTCTGGCAAACACTGGGTTAAACTGATCTAACACAATTTGCACGTGTCCTTGGTGTCTTCCACAGGCCTTCTTGTGACTTTGCGATGAGCACTGTGAATGTGAACCAGAGGTTGCTGCATTTTCTCTGCTGATTTGGCCCCAGAAGTTGTATATTAATAGGCATTTGGGGACCAATCATCCAAGTACTTGAGGGAATTCTGCTTTAGACAGACTGATCTTCACTGGCATCGGTGTGATCAAGGATGTTTGTGATGTTCCAGCATCTTGCTATTCATTTGTGAGGAGCTGGCAGGTTTTTCCACAGTCAAGCCCATTCACCCTGATCTTATACCCTGGAAACTGATCTTTATATGTATTTGCTTGAACAGTTGTGCTGGTGACCCTCTAATGGTCACAGCTGGGCCCACACTTGTCCCTAGAGCATGTATTTTCTGATCTTCCAAACTTTCAGCCATTCAGGAAATGTCACTGAGCACCTAGGACATGCATCACAACACAGAGACATCCAGGGTTAGCGGGAAAGCAGCCTCTAGCACTGGTTCCCACCTGCAACCAGCCAGACAGCGGCGATGCGGCAATGGTTCTGGAAATGACCAGAAGATGTTTCAAGGAAGTATGCAGTCGCACAAGTCCAAAACCAGGGCAAGCAAACAGAGGCAAGAGTAGGCAGCCACAGCATTCTCAGTGGGCAGGATGGCACCCTCCCCAGCACAGAGATAGAATGGTCAGAATCTGACCACCAAGTCATTTCTATTTAAGCCCCTGATTTGTCGTCATTGTCTCAGCAGCCCCAGGACACTCACGTCCACCCCTGAAGCTGGCCACCAGAGAGCCCCTGATCCCTTGGCCTCCACCTTGCCCTTCCACCTCAGGAGGGCTCAGCCTCTGCCCTGTCACGTGGTCTTCAGGATGGAGTCCCAGACACACCACGATAGCACATGGAGGCTCAGCTGCCCACTAGGAGCGGTTTCCTAAGTGTTTAATACTACCTCTCATGAAGGAATGAACCCCAAAGCCATGAGAGGCTGGGAAAGGTCAGTGGCCTTAGAAGCCATGTAGCCCAGTATTGCTACAAGAGTGGACCAAGGACCTACCTACGGCAGGGGGAAGAGGCCGGCAAATTCTACCTGGAAAAAGCAAGCATAACATTGATAACACTGTTAAAAGCAACAATGTCCCAACCAGGGATCAAACCTGCATCCCCTGCATTGCAAGGCAGATTCTTAACCACTGGACCACCAGAGAAGTCCCCCACGTACTTTTCAGAGCATCTAGAATTTAAAAAAATCACAGACCATCGCAAGCGCTAACAAAGCTGGTAGCAACAGCTTCTGTAAAACAGACGTTTATACAGCACTGGTAGTAATGCAGAATGGGGCAGCCTCTTGGGAGCAAGTTTGATGGATTTTTATAAATTAAGCATAAACTTATCATGTGATTCAGCAATCCTGCTCAATGTCATCTACACAAGTAAAATTTTAAAAATCTATATTCACACTGAAAAAAAAAAAAAAGGAATATTAGGGCTCTGGAAATTGAACAGAGGCACCTAGCAGACTGGGAAGAGCCTATTCTTGAAAACAGCCTTGGGCTGGGGTACGGTTACTGAGACTCTGCAGTCTTTTCACCTGAAGCTGCCACCGCCCACCCCTCCCAACCCAGTGCCCTTGGTCAGCAAGAAATGTGGCTTTACCAGCATGGGACTCACTTTGGAAACCAGCAGCTGGGCTGCCAGAGGACACACGCAACTTGGGGTGGGTCAGCTAACAGTGGTGCACTGGAGACATGCAGGGGAACGCCCGGCTCCCACGACTGGAGGCTGTAATCTCATAGGAAGAGCATCAAGGCAGCCAGAAGTTGACCTGGGATCCGGGAAATGAGAGCAGCACAGAAGGATAGGATAAGATCTGCCCTCATCTTTGTCTATCCAGGAAATGAAACCAAGAAGCCTACTAGACAACAAAAGCAAAGGAGGCTTGAGGACTGACTGAGCTATGACCATGCTCCTCAACCCCAGAGATGCACCCACGTACAATGGAAGCCTTCGGGTTCAAGGCTTTGTGCACAACCTCAGCCAGTCTCACTGGCTGAACACTGAGCTGTACAGACACTAGGGGACTACTAGGACGTAAGGCTGGAAAATGAAAGCAAGAATCAAGTGAGTCTGAGCAGAGCCATCGGGGGCTAACGCACTAGAGGGGAGATGGATTTCACAGTTCAAGTCCAAAAAGTTACTTCAAAGAAACCAAAACAAAACAACTCTCTGAAATACAATTCAGAATCCATATTTGCTGCAACATAGCAACCCACTCCAGTGTTCTTGCCTGGAGAATCCCAGGGACAGGGGAGCCTGGTGGGCTGCCATCTATGGGGTCGCACAGTTGGACACGACTGAAGCGACTTAGCAGCAGCAGCAGCAGTATCTACAGTGCCCAGCATCACGGAGGGGAGAGGACTTGAGGCCTCTTACCTAAAGCCCAGTAAGGAGCCACCTTGGCACTGGATCCTTCAGTCCCAGCCAAGTCTTCAGATAAGACCGCAGCCCTACCGGCATCCTGATCACAGCCTCGTGGGAGACGTGAGCCAGATCCCAGCCAAGCAGCTCCTGAACGCCTGACCTTCAGAAACCATGTGAGACAGTAAATGTTTATTGTTGTATTGAGTAGCTAGGTTTGGGGATACTCTGTTTCAGCAATAGATCACTAATACATCTGACTTCTATAGTGGGGATGTGAGCAGGGTAGAGGAAGGGCTATACTTTCCCCTTCAGTGCAGAAGATATGGAATCCTTGGAAGAAATTTAAATTCAGTTCCACAAGCATGCATTAGGCTCCTGGGCAAAGATGCCCTGGAGGAGGAAATGGCAACCCATTCACTCCAGAAATCTTGCCTGGAGAATCCCACGGACAGAGGAGACTGGGGAACTACAATCCACAGGGTCACAAAGAGCTGGACACGATTCAGTGACTGAGCGCACACACACACACACACACACAGAGAAACAATATGTAGGTGAGCATAATATTCTAAACACTAAAAAAAAAAAAGTCACCCATTGTATCTCAGTTTGCTCTTTCAAGTCGGAAGGATTTTTTTTTCTTTCTACACAAAGCAACAATAGCAGGATTCCTTGGAATTCTCTTCCCCTGGATGGGAACAGTGAGGTTATGGATGTAAAGTGAGCTAAGGATTTATTCTTGGTGTCCATCAGCGAAAGGAACACTGTCAGCCCTGAAAAGATTCCATGCTTCAGTGGCCATAAGAAAATCAAATAAAGCCGCACGTGTTCCAAAGAGGGGGATGCCGTTAAAAATGCTGTGCTAATTAGCTCCCTTGTGGGATCATCCCAGGAGTGAGCAGGAAGGGAGGACAGGAGAATTGGGGCTCTACTAGGCAAATATTTAGAACATGTACAGAGCAGAGCTGTGAAGAAAGGAGAGAGATGCAATGAGAGTGGCTGAGTGAGCTGACAGCTGGGGAAGGAAGGTTTTCCTGGACAAAACCGTAAGCACGGCAGGAGGCCGACAGGACAGTGTGGTTTCAGAAAAGAGCATCGAGGCCAGAGGGCTGCTTCCCACACTGCATCCCTGTCCCACAGTGAGACCCAGGCGGCATTCGATTCAGACACCAGAGAGAAAGGATCCCTGCAGGGGCCTGGGAATGAGCATCTCAAAGATTCACTTGCCTAAAGTCACAAGGCTAGTGAGTCTATGAGAACCAGCATTCAAGCCTAGGTCAGTCTGACTCCACGGCCCCAAGTCTTAGCTACAGTGAGGCACCTTCTACAACAGTTAATGAATAATGTACCAGTAAGAATTCCCTCTATGAAATTTCAAAAGTACCAGCACCCAAAGTTCTAAGGCAAAGTCTTTAGCTGTTGGGTGTCACGTTGCAGCCCATTTAATAGTCCTTAGGGAAAAAGAGTCCTGGAGACTGTGCCATAAGGGAGAGATGAATAAGGGGTGATCTGTTTTTCTTTTTTTTTTCCCCTCTATTTTCCTATTTTTTTAAATCTAATTCCACTTAAGGGAAAACCGTTTGTCTTGAAAGGGAAAGTGGCTGATAGGGATCACAGCTTTTTGAGGATAATTGCTTTGTTTTTTTTACGGTTCTCCCCCAAAGTAATAGTTCATTCAATGCTCTTTACTTGATTTCTTTCACTTTATATTTTTTTGAATCAGTAAAAGTTTTATGTGACACAAAATGCAAAAGGAACATTCAAGTATCCAGTGAAAATTCCCTGCCCACCAATTCCCCAAATTCCTCAAGCACCCCCACTTGTCCCTCTTCTGGAGACATTATTCTGGAAAGTTCTTTCCTACCAAATGGTAGATTAGTCACTAATTCTACGTCGTGATTTCTTCACTTGACAACATATCGTGTTGCCACAAGTAAAGTGTGTTAACCCCACCCCCAGCACTTGGTGGGGACGCAGTGTTTGTTACTGCGATGCTCCCCTCATCATCACCATCACCATCTCCACTGCGGTCTCTGTCCCCATCTCGTCTCCATCAGGGATGTACTGTACATCACAGGGAATACAGCCAATATTTTGCAATAACTAGAAATGTAATCTTTTAAACTGTATAAAGTGCGGTTGTATAAAAAGAAAATTTTAAGATATTTATGATTATATTCAGGGTCCACTCAGATAACTCAGGATCATCTCCGCATCTCAAGATCCTTAGCCTTAATCACACCTGTAGAGTCCCTTGTGCCAAATAAGATCACATCCATAGGTCTGGGAGATTTGGGGAGCCTACCATACCCTCCTTCACCACAGGCTTCAACTAGCTGTTCTGGAGAAAGGAGCCCATAAAAATCATTTTCTGGGGTGTTAAAGGCTTCCCAGGCTGGAGTCCATTCTATCATTAAGAGGCTCAAACGTTTTGGCCCAGAGCAAAGACTGAAGTCTGGTCAAGGTGCATGAAGTGTAGATGAAATGGGCGATACTCTGGGAAAATGTAAGTCACCAGCATTGGCTGAAGCAGATGCAGGTATGCACAGGCCCACAGGGATGTAATGTCTGCCTCCACACATGACCACCAACTCACCGAGCCCCAGGGCTGCTGTGAAGGAGAGAAAGACCACGTGCGGTCACAGCATGGATGGAAGAGCCGCATACCACGCAAAGGCTCCTACCCTGGAGCCCCCACATAGAGATCAGGGAGGGTTCGGGAAGCCCTGAAAGGTATGGTGCGAATTTAAGAGTGTGTTCACTTCCTATGGACACTGTAACAAATGACCAAAACCTCCATGGCTCCTCTGAACCCCCTGGAGGATTCAGATTTCTAGAGACAGAAAGTAGAAAGGTGGGTATCAGGGCCGGGTTGAGGGGGATGGGGAGCTATTCTCTAATGCGGACAGTTCCGTTTTACATGCTGAAAAGAACTATGAAGATGGGTGGTGGTGATGGTCGCATAACACCGTGAATGTACTTAGTGCCACTGAAATGTACATTTAAAAATGGTTACAATGGCAAACATTATATGTATTTCAGTTCAGTTCAGTTCAGTTCAGTCGCTCAGTCGTGTCCGACTCTTTGCGACCCCATGAATCGCAGCACACCAGGCCTCCCTGTCCATCACCAACTCCCAGAGTTCACCCAGACTCACGTCCATCGAGTCAGTGATGCCATCCTGCCATCTCATCCTCTGTCGTCCCCTTCTCCTCCTGCCCCCAATCCCTCCCAGCATCAGTCTTTAAAGCAGAGGAACATGCAAGCCCTTCCCAGCCTATATTTCTTCTGTTCCCAATGAACCCCGACAAGAGTGTGGTAATCAAGAGCTGGTTTGTGGGGTCAGTAACCTGAGCTCACAGCTCACCTCTGCTACCAGCCAGCTGTGTGATCTCAGGCAGGTTACTTAACCTCCCTGAGTCTCATCTCTACCCATGTAAAAAGAGGATAAAACCACCAACTCCGTAGTATCATCATACCTGGTGCCCAATGGTGCTATTACTATTCACTGGCTCAACTGGTTGCTCTGTGTTTATAAATTGCCATCACACGGAGCAACAGACAGGAGTCCCAGATGCCCATCTCCATTCTACTTTCTTAACCCCTCCCTCTCCTGTTTTGACCTTGGGTTCGCCATTTCTACATTTGCTAATGTCCCTGGCAGCATATCGACACCATCCCGGGGTTTCTCTTTTGCTGAAGCAGCTAAAAGGGCCACATTTTCCTTGACTCCCAAGATGGGCAAACAAACCCAGCCTGACCCTTGGGAGCTCACTTGAAGCCTGTAATGAGCACAGTGATTATTCCAGAAACAGCCTGCCTGGCCACCCCCGCTGCTGAGCACAGCAAGCCCCGCCGGCGACGTGGGTCACAGTGGCGACATGGGTCACTCTAATTCCCGCTCAGCACAGACTCCAGGAACACATAGATCCTGTGCGAGGGCCAGAGCCCCTCTGGGATGCCGCCTGCCAATGCCAAAGGCACCTCATGCCCTCAGGGGCTGGGTAAGGCCGCCCCACCAGGCCCCAAGCTTCTCCCTGACAGACAGGCACTAATACCTCCTTGGGGGAGAGGAGTGGTTTGTTTTCTCCCTCTTCCAACGCGCCCTTCTGCTGCTCAGGCACTCAGAATTCAAAGGAAACCAGAGCTCCTGTCTCCTGGCCCATGTCACAAAACAATGTCACTTGGGATTTTTCCAGCAGGGCAATAAGGCTGGACCTCAGAGACAGATTTCCTGGAGGAGAAGAGGGCTGTGACATCTGTTTTTATTGCTTCTGAACCCTCTTGGTTACTCCCCCTCTTTGAGGGAATAACAACTTTAATTGAGCTGAGGCCGCCCTGGTGGTCTGGCCCTGGGGGGCCTGAGCCGCGCCCCTCTCTGGGCTGAGCCTAAATTGCAGGTTGGGTAAATTGACTGTCATGGGGCCTGTCTGAGAAGGCAGAAGCAGCTCAGGCTCTTTCCCATCGGTTAAAGCCACTGATCCACTGGGAGGGAGGGTGGGGAGTGTTTCCAGAAGGACAGAACTGTTGACCCTAGTCAAGAAGTGGAAACAGCCTAGATGTTCATCAACTGACAAATGGATAAGGAAAATGTGGGCAATCTACACAATGGAATATTATTCGTCCATAAAAAGGAATGATGTACTGATTATGCTACAGCATGGATGAAACTTGCAAATGCCACGTGGAGCAACAAAAGCCAGACCTAAGGACCACTTACTGTGAGACTCCATGTTTACCACAAGGAAGAACCGGTGACACATCCCCATCAACAGAGGGGCAGTATATTTATGATCATTATAAATAATGAGGGCTTCCCTGGTGGCTCAGACGGTAAAGAATCTGCCTGCAATGCAGGAGACCTGAGTTCAGTCCCTGGATTGGGAAGATCCTCTGGAGAAGGGAATGGCAATCCATTTCAGTATTCTTGCCTGGAGAATTCCACGGACAGAGGAGCCTGGCCAGCTACAGTCAATGGGGTGCAAAGAGTCGGACACGACTGAGCGACTAACACCCACATAAACAATGAAGGGCAAAGTCAGTGCCAGTGGGCTTCGAGAGCTCGGTGTCCTTTTTATTAGCATGTTAAAATAATACACATTTTTATATGTTTGAGTACTGGGGAAAAAATTGAACTACCAAAGTATTAGCAGTACATAACTCTGGGAGGTGGAATTAAGGGAGATTCGTATTTTCCTTTTGTATGTCTCTATACTTTCCAAGGTTTTTTTTTTTTCTGATGAGTTATTTTAGGAAACATTCTTTGTAGGTTCTAAAGATTTAAAGACATGCTCCTTGCCCTCAAGCAGCTAGAAACTACTAAGGAAGAAAATACTTTATAGAGCAAACCATTAGAAAAGGGCTTGCAGGTCATTACAGGAACTCAGAGGAGGAAGAAGCCCTGGTGGGGGGGGAGGGAGGCTTTCCAGGGTGGGGAAGTCAGCCTGGTAAGTAGAGCACCAAATAACAAAGGTTCTCTTTGCAGCCAGACAGTCCCAGTTCCCACACTTCCCAGGTCACGTATTAGCCTCAAAGCCAGATCCCCAACATGTTTGACTGCTAAGACAATTTCTAACTGCCAACAGCCCTCTTATATTTGGTGTCCTAGCCTCTGAAGCACAACCCCAGCCATTCTGAGTCTTTACTGTGGTCCCATTGGTGTGGTTATTTGATTTATTTTCAAATGCCAGTGATCAAGCCTATCACTCAGTACCAGAAACAGTGGCCACTCAGCAGCTGTCCTTCATATGGCAGGGGCTGGAAGATGGGAACTGCATTTGCCAGGATCCTTTGCCATCAAGATTGTTCTAGACTCCACCCATGAACAAGCCACCCAAGATCTGAGAAGTGGGAGAAAGCCTGAAAACATCGCTTCCCTGGCACCAGCAGGGTGTAAGATTTTGCAGCAGCTGCCTGGAGTCCCATCAAATGCTGTGATTTTCAGCAGGAGTTCCCTGCAGTTCCTGCGGCTTCCTGGTTCACCAAATTTTAGTGGCAAACCTGAGCACAAGTGGCAATGTTCCCTGACCCTGGTTCCCCTAGCTCTTCAAGAATTTTGAAAACACCTAAATGAAATCTCTTATTTTCTGAGGGATGTGTGAATGCTTCCATCTGATCCACAGATTGTCAAAGCAAACATTGATCAAACACCTCCACGTTGCGAGCAGTGTGAAGCTTTTTACCTGTATTATGCCACAAGATGAGATAGCTATGAGACTATTATTGCCCCTATTTTTGCTGTGTCCAGGCTCACAGAGAAAATAAGGGGCAGAGCTGAGACTTACACCCACCCTTACTCTAAAGTCAGGACCCATCTGAATGCTTTACTGAAGCTTCTACCCAAGTTCTCCATGCACTGGAGCTTCTCTATGAGCCCACAAAATGCAGATGATGCACGGGAGTCTCTGGAGACACGTCACTTGAAGTAAGGGTCCAGGAGGACCTGGGGTAAGATTGCATCCTTGGCTTGTTTCACTGGCACCTCTTTCCTGCCCTCGAGACCCAGAGACAGGTCTGCTGACAAAGCGCAATCCCCAATGTGTCAGTGTAGGCCTGTCAATGGAGGCATGTATTTCTAAGAATTTGAGAGTACTAGAATTTGGGAGATTCTTGGCCCATTTTTAAGACAGTAATTCCAAAAGAGCCACTTCCTAGACCCCCTGAAACTTTCCCTATTTGTGCCATCTCTAGAAGGATAAAACATTGGCAGGTATGTAGGTTTCAAGAGGATGTTGGGAATTTATGCACTTTTAAATGCAGCAAAACCTATGTTTTGAATCCAGTTCAAATGAAAGGTCAAAGGCTCCTCAAGCAAGTGGGTGGGGGTGGGTGGGGGTGGGTAGGGGAGCAGTAGGGAGCTTCGGGAGTTCTCTGTCCTCTGATTCTTTCAACCTACTTGGCTTCAGGAAGGAAGCAAACCAATTCAAGAAACAGACTAAAGTAGTTTCTGGTTTAGGTTTATTATTTTTTAAATTGTTGGAAAATATGTATATATTTATTTTGGGCCCATTAGAGTTTTGAAACTTTAATGTCTAAATTGCCAGGATTATATGAATTCCCTTTCAAAATCACTGTCATAAAAAAATCTGTAACGTGGTTTGGAACTGTCTCCTCACACCGTAAAGTGATATCATTGCTCGGTCCTTGATCCTTTTCCCTTTTCACCAAAGCAGATGTGTCCGTTCAGCTCCTCTGACTTTGAAAAGTCCCCGGGAAGACCTTCTGTCCTTCTTACCATGGGAACCGGTTGCTTCTGCTGACAGTAACCATTGATCCAGAGACCAGCTCAGGATCCCCTTTTCATGGAGATGGTTCAGGGAACGCTAGAACCACATGATTTATTATGCTAAACATTTCCTCTCTGTAAAAAAATAAATTGTGGTAAAGTAAGGTTTGGAGTGCCAAGCAGGTGGTTCTGAGCCCAGAGCAGGCATATCCAAGACCAGCCACGGAGGGAGGCCAAGCGGCCTTGGTTTCAAATGTCTTCAATTTTTCCAAACTGAGAACACAGCAAAGGTTTGAAAGTTCCCTCAAGAGTTGAGACTGGCTACATTGTGCCTCACTGGAGGTTCTGTAGGCCGACAGCAGCCTGCACATGCGACCCCAAAGCCCCAGAAGGTCCGCAGCTGGGCCACTGGGGCAAGTGGTGGGGATGAGCTCTGGGACCCCTGCCTGCTTCCCACATCTGCAGTCGCCTGGTCTGTTTTGATATCAGGTTCTGCAATGCATTTCAGCTGAAGAAAGTTATCTGAGACTACCTTCTCCAACATTCACATTTTTCAGATGAAGAAAATGAAGTCCAGAGAGGAGCAATGATTCTCCTAAGGTCAAGGCACTAGACCCACAGACCCTGACCTGGAATGACAACATTACATGTTCTATGCTGTGCTATCTATACTGACCCTGACAAGCTGTCCCCAGATTGTTCCCTTTTCCTCCTGAATACACAGACTATTTTCCATCTGTGGTTAGGTACACCCATATGACTGACTCTGGCCCATACGTGTACCCCTTCCTTTGTCTGCTGGCCAGATCCAGAGGACGCAGTGCAGCCTGATTCCCTGAGTGGAGGTGTTGAGCAGAGACCAGAAGCAGTACCCTACCAAGAAGGAAGAACACTGGAGGGTAGTGTGAGTGAGAAATAGACTTCCATTTATGAAGCCATTGAAATGTTGGTCATTTACTACAGCAGTTAGTCTGCCCAGACTAATTCAATACTGTGAAAGAACTGCCACCACTTACTTTATTTCATTTTGGCTTTCTGCACACCACAGCCCATCTCTCCTTTTGGTTACCATGTTTCTCTTTCCCTCCTCCCTCACAAGTTAATCCTAGTGCCAATCAAGATGCCCTCCCCTCCCCAGGCCTGGGGGTGGGTCCAGCACCCAACATCAGCCTATCAGAGTCTCTGTCCTGGGGCTTTGGCTCCTAAGCAGAGTAAATGGGGGAGAGAAAAGATCTTAGCTGACTCATTTCATTGGTGAACTCTGTTTCCTGATTCTCAAGTCACAAGAGATGGAGTTCCAATCCTTTCCAAAACCTAATTGTTAAGCTTTTCCTCCAGGCTCCCACCATATCCCTCCAAATTTAAATTTTCTGGTGTTTTTTCCCTTAAGTTGTCAGTTTAGTTTAGTTCAGTCGCTCAGTCGTGTTCAACTCTTTGCGACCCCATGAATCGCAGCACGCCAGGCCTCCCTGTCCATCACCAACTCCCAGAGTCAACCCAAACCCATGTCCATCTAGTCGGTGATGCCATCCAGCCATCTCATCCTCTGTCGTCCCCTTCTCCTCCTGCCTCCAATCCCTCCCAGCATCAGAGTCTTTTCCAATGAGTCAACTCTTCACATGAGGTGGCCAAAATATTGGAGTTTCAGCTTTAGCATCATTCCTTCCAAAGAACACCCAGGACTGATCTCCTTTAGGATGGACTGGTTGGATCTCCTTGCAGTCCAAGGGACTCTCAAGAGTCTTCTCCAACACCACAGTTCAAAAGCATCAATCCTTCGGCGCTCAGCTTTCTTCACAGTCCAACTCTCACATCCATACGTGACCACTGTAAAAACCATAGCCTTGACTAGATGGACCTTTGTTGGCAAAGTAATGTCTCTGCTTTTGAATATGCTGTCTAGGTTGGTCATGGCTTTCCTTCCAAGGAGTAAGTGCTCTTTTAATTTCATGGCTGCAGTCACCATCTGCAGTGATTTTGGAGCCCAGAAAAATGAAGTCAGACACTGTTTCCTCTGTTTCCCCATCTATTCGCCATCAAGTGATGGGACCAGATGCCATGATCTTCGTTTTCTGAACGTTGAGTTTTAAGTCAGCTTTTTTACTCTCCTCTTTCACTTTCATCAAGAGGCTCTTTAGTTCTTCTTCACTTTCTGCCATAAGGGTGGTGTCATCTGCATATCTGAGGTTATTGATATTTCTCCCGGCAATCTTGATTCCAGCTTGTGTTTCTTCCAGTCCAGCGTTTCTCAGGATGTACTCTGCATAGAAGTTAAATAAGCAGGGTGACAATATTACAGCCTTGACGTACTCCTTTTCCTATTTGGAACCAGTCTGTTGTTCCATGTCCAGTTCTAACTGTTGCTTCCTGACCTGCATACAGGTTTCTCAGGAGGCAGGTCAGGTGGTCTGGTGTTCCCATCTCTTGAAGAATTTTCCAGAGTTTATTGTGATCCACACAATCAAAGGCTTTGGCATAGTCAATAAAGCAGAAATAGATGTTTTTCTGGAACTCTCTTGCTTTTTTGATGATCCAGTGGATGTTGGCAATTTAATCTCTGGTTCCTCTGCCTTTTCTAAAACCAGCTTGAACATCTGGAAGTTCACAAATCCATTTCTATTCCTCACAACCAAAACAAAAAGAAACCAAACTGATACCTTGTAAAGATGAAATAATAATAAGATTGCTTAATATGGGGCAGTGTCATATCACACCTAATATTTTCAGGAAATATCACCTTATTTAAACCTCACACCTGCCCCAAGAGGAGATAATAACATCTTAATATCAGTGAGACTGAGAGCCCAAGAAATGTCACTTGCTCAAAATCACACACCTAGTGAATGGGGCAGCTGGAGTCAGAGTTAAAAGGCTTGGGTTCAACTCTAATATTGAAGATGACCTGATAGTCATCTTCACAGGATAAGACTGTATTTTTGTTATGTTTTTAATTTAAAAAATAATGCATGTATATTATTAAGACCCTCAGTTTCTCTAATTACCAGAACCACTTTTAATAGTTGCTTGTGTATCATTCAGAATGTTTCTATGCATATTCCAGCATAAATGTTCTTTTTTTCTACTCCAGGTGAGTGGGCATACACTCTTCTGCATCTTACTTTCATCCTTGTGCCCTGCAGGTGGTGCTGCACAGACACCACAGTTTATCTAGTTTTGCTTACAGGCAGGTACCATTATTTATTTATAACCATCGACTAACAGACATTTCAGAGGTTTTCAGCATTTCGATATATTTATTTGAGTCTTTCAAAAGAAATACAGTTGGTCCTTGAACAACAAGGGAGTTAGGGGCACCAACCCTCCAGCAGTGGGAAATCCTCATGTAACTTACAGCCAGCCCTCAGTACACACTGCTCCCCTACGTCCCCATCCGCAGTTCCATCTCCTTGGATTCAACCAATCACAGAATGTGCGGTACTGTGGCAAATAGTATTTACTATTGAAAAACATCTGTGTATAAGTGGACCCACACAGTTCAAACCCATGTTGCTCAAGGGTCACTGAATATTAATTTCAATCTTCATGAGCCTTTGGGCAGATGCCTGAGTTCAGCTGCAGGTTGGATTCTTAGATGTGAAATTGCTGGATTGAGAGGCACATGCATTTTAGATTTTGATACATGTGATTGACTTGTTCTCTCAAGAAGCACCCCTAATTCATATTCTATCCAAACACATCTCGAGAAAGTTGATAAGTGCCTTGAAATGTGAGATATCAGGACTTCCCTGGTGGTCCAGCGGCTAAGACTGTGCTCTCAGTGCAGGGGATCTGGGTTCACCCACAACTAGAAGACCCCACATGCTGCAATTAAGACCTGGCACAGCCATGATAAATACATAAATATTTCTAAAAAAGAATTTTCCCTTTAAGAGAAAAGAAATGTGAGTTACCATTGCAGACAACTGAACGGTCATCGTCGGTCCAGATTTGCTAGACTGAAACTGTAGCCCAAGGGTAGAACCCCTCCCGGCCTTTTGCCCACGAAATGCCAAGACTGCAGCTTTTGACCTTTGGTTAACGGCCAAAAGACATTTGTTCTGAATCAATAAAACACACAAATCCAAAGAACCGAGGCTCTCTCCACCCTCCACACCAGGAGGGGGTGGGGTGGGGTTTAACCCATCCCCCACCCTTCCCCAAGCCAGTTCTTCCTGTTCTGAAGCTCTCAGCTGAACACACAAGAGCTTCAGAAAAAGTTGCTGGTTTGGATTACCAGAAAAATAATGTGGGACTGTAAATAGGCCTTATGACTTTTTATGAGGAAGCCATGTGATGCTTTTACTGCCTTCACGGCAATAAATGTCGACATCAATTTAATTATTTGCTGCTTGCCTGACTGTCCCCTTTCCACAGAGGAAAAACCGTCACAGAGTGTTTTCACCTGGCCTACGGTCACACTAAGGACCACTGAAGCGGGGTGTGAGATGCTGCCTTAGGACAGAGAATCTGAACCACAGAACCTCCATCTGGAGCGAGGATTCAAGGGGTGACTTGCTGATCCAATGGTCCCCAGGGTTCACCCCTGGACAACCTCAGTATTTACTGCACATTACCATAAACTAAAACTACCATTCTCAACACACACAACAACGACTTTCTCATTTTAGTCTTATAATGATTCTGGGAAATGGGAATCATTAACCTCTCTGAGCCCCGTTTTCCTCATCTGTCAAAGGACCTGATGCCAGAGCTCTGTGTGGAGACAAGAGGTAGAACAGGATGTCCTGAGTTCAAGTGCAGCCATCGCCTGACTCCCAGAGATCTAAACAGTCTACAGCCCCTCACAAGTCTGCCCTCTGATAGTTCTCTGACCTTGCCTCCTACTACCCCCCCCCCCATACCTCCAGCCACACTGACCTCTTTGTCATTCACTGAACAGTCCAGGTATGTTCCTACCTCAGGACCTTGGCACTGGCTGTTCACCCTGGCTGAGATCCTCTGCCCAGGTTTCCACATGGCTCCCTGTCATACCCCTTCCAAGACTTTTCTCAAATGCCACCTCCAAAGGGGTTTTGAACTCACCATCCTATTAAAGTCATATGAGCACCCCCACCTCCAATTCTCTCTCTCCAATTTCCATGCATCCTTTTTGCTCCATAGCATGTCACTAGCAGACACACATTTCATTAATTTATTTACTTTTCATGTCTAACCATCCCCTAACATCTATGAAAACAGGGTTTTTTTATTTTGTTTTTGCTCTTCTCTTCTCTGTCACCAGAGCCTAGAACAGTGTCTGGCATAAAGTGTAAATGAATTACTGAAAAGTAAGTGAATCGGATGAGATGATGTGGCCAAGACCTTCAATGTGCTCTTCAAATCTTATTTCCCTTCCTGGACACACAAGAAGACTACATTTCCCAGCCTCCCTTGCAGGTAGGTGGGGCCATGTGGCTGATTTATGACCACTGGGATGTGGGCAGAAGTGCTCTAAGAAATGTCCTCCAGGAGGGCTTCCCTGGTGGTCCAGTGGAATCTGCCTGTCGATTCAGGAGACACAGGTTCAGTCCCTAGTCTGGGAAGATTCCACATACCATGGAGCAACTAAGCCCAGGCACCATGATCCCTGAGCCACACTCTAGAGCCCGTGAGCCACAACTACTGAACCTGTGTGCTACAACTATTGAAGCCCACTGGCTTGGCGCCTGTGCTCTGTAGCATGAGAAGCACTACAGCAGGAAGCCCGAGCATCGCAGTGAAGAGTAGCTCCCCCTCACCTCAGCTAGAGAAAGTCCACGTGCAGCAACAAAGCCCCAGCAGAAGCAAAAATAAATAAATAAATATTTAAAAAAGAAAAGAAATGTCCTCCAGGATCCTCCAGCTGTCTCGTCCACTTTGTCAGTGGCAATGGAGGTGACATGATGAGGGGGCAGGCCTACTTAAAGCAGCCTGGATCCCCCACTCACAGCACAGAGGCAGCCACCCAGGAGAGTCACCAAGCTGAACTGGACTTTATGTGAGAGAGAAGCAAATCCTTATGGTATGGAGCTGCTGAGATTTCAGGGTTTATTTGTTACTGCAGCAAAGCCTAGCTAATCCTAATACAGGTGGGAAACTACTGGACTAGTACTCAGGAGGCCTGTGTTATAAATACAGTCAATTCTTCTATTACATAACATACTGCTGCTCCTGCTAAGTCGCTTCGGTCATGTCCAACTCTGTGCAACCCCATAGACGGCAGCCCACCAGGTTCCTCCGTTCCTGGGATTCTCCAGGCAAGAATACTGGAGTGGGTTGCCATTTCCTTCTCCATTACATGACATGTATTCCTTAAAATCACTACCCTATGCAAAATTACACAATAAAAGCCACAGGGCTTATGAAAAGAAATAGGTTTAGGAGCACAGCACTCAAAAGCCAGTGACACATTAAAAAGCAAATAATGGGAAGCTAGATAAAATAGGAGATACCTCAGTTTCACACATGTTAAATTGTTAATATATAAATACTACAGTGAACATGACACTTGACCTTAAAAAAGACCTGCAGTTTGCTGGAGAACGGGACTTCAGATGGGCTGCAGCTTATGAGTTATTATGAGTAGTGGAAGGAAGACTATCTGAATTCCTCATCTGGAAAGTTCTACCAGATGTGAGATCAACAAACTACTGCCCCTCAGCCAAATTTGGTCCACTATCTTTTTTGGTAAATAAAATTTTATTAGAACACAACCTCACATGTTCGTTTGCATATTAATTACCTCTGGTTGCTTTCATACTACAACAGCAGAGTCAGAGTAGCTGCAACCAAGGTCAGAAAAGCCTCAAACATTTACTATCTGCCCTTTACAAGGAGGGTTTCCCTGGTAGCTCAGCCGGTAAAGAATCCACCTGCAATGGAAGAGACCCGGGTTTGATCCCTGGATCTGGAAGATCCCCTGGAGAAGGGAATGCTACCACTCCAGTATTCTCGCCTGGAGAATCCCATGGACAGAGAAGCCTGGCGAGCCACCGTCCATGAGGTCACAAAGAGTCGGACATGGCTGAGCAACTGAGCACACTCGCATCCTTTACAAAGAACGTTTGCTAATTCCTATATGAGATGGTCTCTGGGGTCCCATGGGTGTGCCATTTTCCTTACCTCAATTTGCCAGAAGAGTGTAAATCCCTAGTTCTGCTCCCCTTCTACTCAAACAAGGAGAGAGGCGTGGACACGTGCACACGCACGTGCGCTCACACACACCATGGCCAGGCCTTATCTGAGTAAACCATCCAAGCCTGCATTCAGCCCTGCCACACCCTGGGCACTGTGCCCAAACCTGGGGGCAGCCATCCTCCTCACCCACTCACAAGTGCCCTCTGGTCAGCCCACACCCACCACAGGCTGAGGGCTGGGGTGAAACCTTCCATTTCCCCTTCCTCTCAGGGGACGCCTCAGAAAGCCTGTCTGTCTGGGCCACTGATGGGTTGGAGGGAAGGCCATGAGCTTGACCTAATGAGTCAAGTGCAGCATGCCCAGACTAAACATCCTTAATTAAGCTCCCACAAAGGTTAAATGGGCAATTACACTGCCCGAGGGAGGGTCAAATTAGACAGATTGACCCTTTACCCCCACAGGAGCAGCTGGAACTTCCCTCTGGAAGGGACTGCAAGGGACTCCACTGCAAGAGGGGAGGCCATGAACCTTCCCACCCCAGGCATAAACTCTGGTTTGCCATAGTCCATCCAACACATGGTTTCTCAACAAAGGGTGGAATCCCTGGCCTGTGGGAGTGAAAGTCTTCACAGTGACATCTGCTAAGCTCCCAGGCCACCAGCCTCAGAGGTCTGAGAATACAACGGGACAACGGCTCCAGATGGATCCTGCACATGTACAGGCGCCCCGGCACGTCCTGGCCAGCACCTTCCAAAGCCCATCTTACTTAGGATGAGTCTGAGAGCCAAAGCGAGGCTGACCAGGCCCTCAACGCCTCCTGCTGCCCAGCGTGCATCACATCACAGCCCCAGGGGCTGGTCCTGCCCAGCCCTACTGGCCTCTGGGCCTTTCAATCACTCTTCCTCTGTCTGGGATGCCCTTCTACAAGGTATCATCAGCCTGACTCAATCCCTCTCTTCTGGGTCATAAGCCATTGTATCACAGAGGCCCTCCCTGATCCCCTTGCACCCCGCCCCACCCTCTCCCTGGCCCAACTGCACAGTCACCATCTGAGGTATGTGACGAGCTGGTCCCTCGCGGCTGCTCGCACTGAGATGCCCACTCTGCTCCCGATGCACTCTCAGCACCTGGATTAGTGTCCAACAGTGTGGCTGGATTAAGAAGTCAGTCCGTGTGTCACATGCTTCCTGGTGCCAGGCAGAGAACCAACATGCCTTCTCTCCCAAAATTCCTTCTCTCCCAAAATTCCTTCTCTCCCAAAATTCCCCAGCAACTAACTAGACCCAATTTACAGAAGGGGAAACTGAGTCTCAGGGCCACTCAATGACTTGCCCAAGGAAACACAGCAGATTAAGTGACAGGGTTCAAGCCCAGGCCTGCCTGGCTCTCCCACCCAGGCTCTCAGTCACTGTGAAATGCAGGGAGTGCACATCAGTGCCAAGGGCAGGTCCCATGTGCTTCCATGCCCACTTACATGTAAGCCGGGGGCAGCTCTGGATAACTGGAGGAGCAGCAGCACTCTCATTCACCAGCTTTCTGGAGAGCTAACCTGGAAAGAAGAGACAGGTCTCTCCTTGAACTGGGCCGAGAAGCAAGGTGAGAATTCCTGCATTACCAGAGCATGATCAGAGGGGGCTGCCATTCACTTCTTTGTGGGTGCACTGAGGGCTATGCTGAGGGGCTAAGTTTAGGCTCCTCTTGACTCCCAGCTTCAAACAGAAAGCAAGGGCAAGGTCCCCTGAGATCCCTCCACATAGACTCCAGGCAGCTCCCTCCACCCCTGGCCCTCCCCTGCCCAAAACAGGGCTTTCCCCTTACCTCCTTCCTATCACACACACAGAATATGGTAACATCTGTGCGGCCCACAGGGACCATCTAGAAGGGGTTGGAGGTATCTATTTGGAATCTTGTGGGGAAAGCACCAAATTTTTCTTCATATGTTTTAAATGTGCTATGAAAACAATAAAATCGGGGGAAATGAGTAAATATTAAAAGATATTCTACTTACAAATAAAGGCAATTTCAGTTGTTTAAAATAACCAATTGATCCTGCTTCCATGAACATAATTTTACAGAATTTGGTTTATGCTTGAAATGGCTACATATCAACCCAGGTTCTCCCAGTTTTTCTTTCTCCCAAAGCAGATCTGATGTGAAGGCCTAAAAGGAAGTAGTTTATGACAGAGGCTACCCCAGGAAGCACAGGTGAGAAAATAAGAACATGAGACAGATTCAGAAGACCATCCAGTAAAGGGTGCAGTGAAGATGGGGAGACCACTGTGGACACACGGAACTCAGTCCCACTGGGGACCTCTGAGAAACCACATGGAACACATTCAGAACTGCCCCACTGATACAGCAAGAAAACTGCAGACCAACACCCCTGATAAATATTGATGCAAAGTCCTCAACAATACTAGCAAGGATAATCTAATAGATTGTTAGATTACACAACCATTACCAAGTAAGGTTTATCCCAGGAATGCAAGGATGGTTCAAGACATGAAACTCAATCAATATAATACTCTACATTACTAGACCATGGCAAGGGGGACTACATGTTCATCTCAACTGACACCTAAAAAGGCATTTGACAACATTCAAAGAGCACTCAGGAAACTAGGAACAGAAAGGAACTTCTTCAACATGATAAAGAATATTTATGAAAAACCCACAGCTAACATGCTCAATGGTGAAAGAATGAAAGTCTTCCCTTTGTTATCAAGGACAAAGATGCCCACTTTCACCACTGCTGTTCAATATTGTACTGCAAGTCCTGCTGCCGCTGCTGCTAAGTCGCTTCAGTTGTGTCTGACTCTGTGCGACCCCACAGACGGCAGCCCACCAGGCTCCTCCGTCCCTGGGATTCTCCAGGCAAGAACACTGGAGTGGATTGCCATTTCCTTCTCCAATGCGTGAAAGGGAAAAGGGAAAATGACACGACTCTTAGTGACCCATGGACTGCAGCCTACTAGACTCCTCCGTCCATGGGATTTTCCAGGCAAGAGTACTGGACTGGGGTGCCAGTGCCTTCTCCAACTGCAAGTCTTAGCCAGAGCAATTAGATAAGAAAGAGAAATAAAAGGCATCTAACCTGGAAAGGAAGAAGTAAAATGATCTCTACTTGCAGATGACATGACCCCCTACACAGATTCCCCCCTTCCCCAGAAGGCAGGGAGTCAGGGGCATTTAGCTGCCCACATTCATCACTTTACCACCACCCCCACTTCTTTGCATAGAACGACCCACCTCATCACTTCCAGGATGCAAAGTGAGGTGAGAGTGAAGGAAGCTCTCAGGAGCCAGAGAAAATTCTGAAGCGAAACAGAAGAGGAACTCAGCTGCTTGAGGTGTGGGGCTGCCAGCTGCCCACAACTCATCTGCAAGAGCGGCAGGTGAACTGAGGGGCCAAGGGCACACAGAACAAGCCGTCTGCAGCATCCTCCACTGGGAAAGGCATTTTAGTGACGGCTTCAAGCTCTTAATAATCCCTGTTGGGACTTCTCTGCTGGTCCAGTGGTTAAGAATCCACCTTGCAATACAAGGGATGCACTTTCACTCCCTGGTCAGGGAACGAAGATCCCACATTTGGCAGAGCAGCTAAGCCTTGAGCCACAGCTAAGACCTGATGCAGCAAAACAAATAAATTGTTTTTAAATTATAATCACTGTCAAGGAGACATTTTGTTTGTACAAGAAGGTAATTTAAAAAAAATGTTTAATTTTCCTAATTATTTAAAAATGTAGAATAATTGAAACTATCTTAAAGACTTTCACTGCGCATCATTTTCTATTATGGGCAAATGCAGAAGAAATCATCCTTGAACTAAAAAAAAAAATGTTTCAATACATTTTGATACAGCTGAATTTTTCTGTATCCGATATTTCAAAATAAGGGTGACAGCTTTTCTAGAAATTTCATATAAATGGAATAGTGGCGTATGTGCAATTTTGTATCTGGCTTCTTTCACTCATCATGTTTTTCTGAGCTGAGGCTGGAAAATGTATGAGCAGCATACATACACTGCATGTATGCTGCTGCTGCTGCTAAGTCGCTTCAGTCGTGTCCGACTCTGTGCGACCCCATAGACAGCCTGGCAGCCCACCAGGCTCCTCTGTCCCTGGGATTCTCCAGGCAAGAACACTGGAGTGGGTTGCCATTCCTTCTCCAATGCATGAAAGTGAAAAGTGAAAGTGAAATCACTCAGTCCTGTCTGACTCTTCGTGACCCCATGGACTGTAGCCTACCAGGCTTCGCCATCCATGGGATTTTCCAGGCAAGAGTACTGGAGTGGGTTGCCATTGCCTTCTCCACATTGCACGAATGGGTAACTGCTTAGTTGAATTTTGTTGTACATATAAAATGGGTGAGTTTCATGGTGTGTAAATTATACCTCAATACAGCTGTTTACAAATCAGTAAGAATGAAGCTCTAACTTACAGAGTGTGCAAGCACTGTTGATCCAACCACCTTGCCCCATTACAACCTCAAGCAGAACTTAATGTCTGTTCTGGTGATTCCCATTTCAGCCAGCTTGGGTGCATGCCATTCTCCCTGTGGTGAAAGGAACACAAACTCCTACAGCAGCTTCAGAGCCCTTTGTCCATGATGGACAGTGGCCCCCTCTGCAGTTGGACACTCACCTGGATGCCCAGGTGGAGGACACCTCCAAGGCTGCTAATGGGAAAATCACATGCTGAAAGCCACTCACAGTGAGGTTCACACTATCAGACACCAGGCTGCTGGCAGCCAAGGGAGGCTGGGGCCTCATGTCTCCCCCTGGAGTGAGGGGTGATACTGCTATGAGCCACAGGGTTGGGCGACTCTGGCCTCGAAAGACCAGCGTCTTGCAGTGGCCTGCAAGCCCCTCAATCCACCTCCTTTAGTGTACTAAACAGAAAACTAAACAATGTTTTGCTGATTAGTCCCAAGAGCTTGCACTCATCCCCATGAACACAGTAAGCTCTGTTTCACCCCAGGGCCTTTGCATGTGCTGTTCTCTCTGCTTATGCTGCCTCCCTCTGTTGTTTCTTAACCTCTCTTTATTCAGCAAGTCTCACTGCAAAGGCCATGTGCTCGGGAAAGTCCTGGCTCTCCCCTAGGCCAGGTCAGACATGCTCACAGCACTGTGTCACATGATGTGAGTTCCCTGTGCCATGCTGTTGAGCATCTGCCCTTGCTGGACTGAAAGTGTCTGGGATGGAGAGCACACTTGCCCTGCTCACCCTCTTGAGCAGGCTGGCATGCTCACGTGTACTGGCACCCTCATGTCCAGTACAGCGCCCAGTACACAGCACCACTTGTGAAATCCTGGGCGAAACCATGAATGAATAAACAAGCTCATGACAGCAGAGTTGGCCAGGTCACTCAGCCTCTTTGAACTTGGTGTCATATTTCCATAAGGGAATAAAATATCGTCCACGCTGGGGGAATTATTACAGTTCCAAGGGCTAAAGTGCATGGACACAGCCAGCCCCAGGCCTGGCACACATACCACAGGGACTATTCACTGAGCTCCCTCCATGGGCCTGGACCAGATGTGCGTCATAGCCCCGAGTCCTCCTCTCAGCAGCCCTTTGGGGCTTCAGCACTGTCACTGTTCCCATTTAACAGATGAAGAGACTGAAGTTTAGTGGTGCTTAGTAACTTGCCCAGGTCTGACCACTAAGTGCCATGCTCTTAGTCATCAAACTCTGCTGCCAAGTGAGAAAAGCAGGGATGAAATCGTTGGATAAGTCTCTTGCTGGTCTGTATCTGATCTAACAGTGGTCTCCACGAGGGGGGATGATAGGGTTTCACTCTACACTTGGCACGCCTGTTTTCCCACAAGGAGCAAGAATGATGGGTGTAAAAGGAAATACGGAAAACAAACGAAGGGGGGAATTGCTCACAGACTCCACCCTCCACGGCTGGGCAGCCTCAGGTCCCTAGGGACCTGACCCTCATGCAGGAACACCCAGTTAGATGCCCCCAAAGACCCCAGACCCTCCTCCAACAGCCGTGACCTTTCACCCAGCTGACCAAAGTGAAGACCACCAGGGAAGCCGAGGTCAGCCAGCGAGGGGTGGTCGCAGCAGGGTGAGGGCATTTTCAGGAGGGAAGCTTCTGGGGGGTCCATGGGCAAGAGGGGTGGGCTGAAGGACAGGAGAGAGGAGGCCGTCTGGGGTGGGGGTAGGGGGCTCTAGCAAGCAGGGAGGTCACAGAAAGGGGCGGGGTCTGCAGGGGACGTCCAGGGCCTTAGGCTGCCTTCTTTCCCAGGAATCCTTTCATTTGAGGGAAAACCAAGGGGGAGGGAGAAGGGAGAACGCAAGAAAAACAAAGAGAAATGGAGAGGAAAAAGAGAGCGGTGTAAAAAGAGAGCAAAAGAGCAGTAAAGAGCGGCTGAGATGGAAGCAAGGGTAGAGAGAAACCCAGGGGACCAAGATGACACAGCACACTGGTCACAGACTTGGGGAAACACAAGCAGGGACAGAGCCTAGAGGGCAGGGAGGGGAGATGGCAGGGTCTTAGCAGGCCCCTGAGCTGGAAGGGGCCACAGCTCCCTTCTCCTATAGCCAGACTTTCATAGAAAACCTCCACAAGGACTCCAAAGAGTACAAGATTCCAGCGAAGTCCAGAGCCAGCAAGGCATCCAGAGAATTCAAGTTGGGTCAGAAACAAAACAAAACCAAGAAAAGCACCAGAGCTGCCCCCTCCCCTCCTCCGCTCCTGGTCCTCACTCTCTCCCTCCCCTGACCTGAGGATGGGGACCTGAGGAGGTGGGGGCGGGGCAGGCAGCAGGTTTAGCTGCAGAGGCCTGCTCCTCATTAAGGCTGCTCGGCCTCTCGACACGGCACTAATTACAGTTGAGTATGTCATGTTATTTTGATTCATATTTCCTGCCTGGAAAACAGACTGGAGTGTTGGGCCCAGGCCAGGCCGGAGGACAGAGGGCAGGGGCAGGGACCTCCCCTTGCTGGCCAGAGCCCCCTGCAGGAAGGAAGAGCTTTCCAGGGGGCTGAGCTACAGCACTTGCTGCCCCCACCTCCCCGTCCCACTGCCTGCCCCCCATTGCTCACCAGGGGCGGGGAGGGGCAGGCAGTGCCGACCTCTGGCCTGTGGCCAATGCAAAGCCTGCCTTGGCTGCTCCTCCCAGCCTAAGCCTCACTGGTGTCATCTGTGAAATGGGAACATCAACACCACCGCTCTGCAGTGAGGCCCTCTTCACCATACTGGACACACAGCAGTCTCGTGTTTGCCGTCATCATTATTCTTGTCAAAGCTCAGAGAGCAGTGGCCCTGGAACCAGAGGCCCTGAAGGCTGTGCAGCTGGCAGACAGGAAGAAGGGCTCTGGGCTCTGCTGGGATCCTGTTTCCCTCCCTGTAAAATCGGCTCACACAACACCTTCCTCGTGGGTCAGGGTCAGGGGCAGGTGTCACAGGTTGGTTCCTGCACAGTGCTTAGGAGGGCACCTGGCACAAAGTTTGCTCCATGCAGAGCTACTGTCATTGCCCTCATCACCACTATGGTTATGACCCGGCCTAAGGCCACCACCCCAAGGGCTGCTCCTGCTCCATCCCTTACAGTTTCCAGCTCCTCCCAGGACTGACCCTGATCGCAGACAGTGAAAACCCATAGCATTGTAAAATTGGCTCCAAGGATGCCTGCCCACCTCACGTCCATTTTCAGGGAACCACCCGAGTCTGCAGCACAACCAGGCTGGGCGGCTGGGAGCAGGGTTGGGGGCTGCCATTGGAAGCAAGACCCTTGCTCCCTTCACTTGCCAAAGAAGCCAAGAGCCAGCACCAGAGAAAGCTCTCAGGGACACACGTAGGGGCTAGGGATCATTTTTCCTATAATCTGTAATAGACAAGCACAAGCCAGGCCATGTGCCAGGGTCCCGCCCTCCTGGGCTCACCATCTGCTTGGGGTAGACAAGACTGCCTGGGCATTGTGCTCATGACCAGAGAGATGCTGTGTGTCCAGCCCAGGAATCAGGACAGAGGACAGCTCACCAGGGACTGAGCCCATGGCTGGGGAATGCTGACCAACGATTGATAGAAATATCTCATGTGTACTGTTAAGTGAATCGAGCAAGACTACAGATACACACGTGTGTACATGCATACACATATGTACATGCACACACGTATCAATATGTGGGTACACAGATATGCACAGATACACACACGTATGTGTAGTCACGTGCTCATATATAAATACAAAAGTAATGCTATCTTTTGTACAAGAAAGTTTGTTGTTGTTTAGTCACTCGGTTGTGCCCAACTCTTTTGCGACCCCGTGGACTGTGTCCATGGAATTTTCTGGGCAAGGTTACTGGAGTGAGTTGTCATTTCCACCTCCAGGGGAATCTTTCCAACCCAGGAATCGAACCCATGTCTCCGTGCCTCCTGCATTGCAGGTGGATTCTTTACCGCTGAGACACCAGAGAAGCCACCTTGTATAAGTAAGAGAAGGAAGTAAAAATCTGTCGCATGAAACCACCCAGTGTCCATCAACAGAAAAGTGGATAAACAAAATGAGGTCCAGCCCTACAATGGGCTATTATCCAGTCATATAAAGGAATGAGGCACTGATACATGCTACAGTATAATCCTCAAAGACATTATCAGTAAAAAATCCAGACAAAAAAGATCACATATTATATGATTCCACTTACATGAAATGTCACGAATGGGCAAATAGGCAGAAAGTGGATTCTGGTTGTCGGTGGCTGGGAGGTTAACTGCAGGTGGGTGTGAGGGAGCTGGCTGTGAGTGACAAAGTTCTAAAGCTGAGTTCATATAAACTTACTATAAAAACCATATAAAAACCTTCAATTGTACACCTAGCATGGGTGAGCTTTGTAACTGCAGAATATACCTCAATAAAGTGGTTTTGAAAAGTTTCTGTTCTGTGGCTGTCTGCAGGAGCACCAGGGGGTCAGAAGAGAAATGAACAAATGCCATCCTGGGGAGAAGGGAGGGGTCAGCTGAGGGTTGGGACAGGAGTGAAGCTGTTCAGCAACTCCTTACAGTTTGACTTTAGAGCCGTTGGAGTATTTGCTCCCTCAAATGTGTTCATTTAATATAAAAATAGTGTCCATTTGAGGGGTGTCACTGCGTAAGGCTGAGCATCCCCAGATGCCACCGCACTCCTGAGTGCGTGGACCCGTCTCCCGATGCCAGTTCTAAGCCCTTCCAGTGCTATGTCTGAATGACTAGGAAGTGATAAAATGACAGGGACCGAATGGGGTTCTTTGTTCCAGGAGACAGATAATCATTGCTGCTCCCACCACTGTTTTCTGATTCCCTGAGAGCGGGATCGTCCCTGCTCCCAGCGCCAGACAGCCCCTCTGGGGCAGCAGCATCATTATCAACATCCCCTCCTGAAAGAAAGGGAGACAGAGGCCCGAGCTCCTATGGGGCAGAGAAGAGAGATCTGAGCCAGACTGGCATCTCGTCTCACTAGTTACATTCTCAGCAGCTTCTGAAGGAAGCCCAGGGCATCACGGACCAGCTTCTGCAGCAGTCAAAGGCACTAGTAACTCTTGATTAGACCCCCACCCACCCACACACTGCTCCCCTCCATGAAAACAGCCTGCAGGCTCCTTTACTTAGTCCCAGTGAGAAACTGGGCTGTCCCCAGGCTGTCGCCCTACCCTCCACTGGGTGAGGACTGTGGACAGGACCCCTGCAGCCAGAGGCAACATTGCACCAGCTCCTGCCCCCATAGCAGTAAAAGCTCCAGCCCCTTTTATTATGTTGTGCTGCTTTCCCAGGGGGACCTCAGACTTACAGTATTATGTTTTAATCTCCTTGGCAAGTCTTGAAAAAATACCCTGGGCATATTCCACTAGCAAAAACAAAAGCCTTACAGTCCAAACAGTGCCCAGCAAAGACCAGGGGAAGAAGAGAGGGCAATGGGGCAGGAATCAGACTGAATTTTCTTAAATGGACTCTTATTTTTAACTGAGATAAAACACACATACCATAAACTTGTTTAAAGTATGCAATTCAATTATTTTCAGGATATTCACGAAATGTGCAGCCATCACTACTCTCTGACCGCAGAACATTTTCATCACCCCAAAGAGAAACCCACACCCACCAAGCAGCCACCTCCCGTCTCTCCCCTCTTTCCAGCCCTTGGGAGCCACCAAGTTACTTCCCATCTCTGTGGATCTGCCTACTCTGAACCTTTTCTATAAATAAAATTCATATAATATGTAACTTTTCACGTCTGGCTCCCTCCACCTGCTTAACATTTTGGAGGTACATGCACATGGTGACTCGTATCAGAATTTCATTCCTTTTCCAAGCTGCACAATATTCCACTGTATGGAGAGATGCCGGTTTGTTTATCCATTTATCAGTCTGTGCATATCTGACTTGCCTCTGCTTTTTAGCTTGTTAGAATAATGCAGCTAAGAATATCTGTGTAGTTTCCTGTGTGGACATGTGTTTCATTTCTCTCAATTCTAACCTAGGAGTGAAACTTCTGGAAGAAATGAAGTCCTGCCCTAAGGCTGCTGTTCTCCTTGAAAAAAGATGCTTTTCCACTGGCCCCTCAACCACAGGAAGGGGGGCCCACAGCAGACGTGGGCAAGAGGCACTCAGGAAGTGGTGGTGCTGGCGAGGGGAGCAGGGAGCAGCTCTAGGAGGTGAGAATCCGAGCAGTGCTCGGGAGTGGTGGGCTGTGGCTGAGCCTAGCCAGGTGTGGGGCACTGAGACAGCAGTCTAAGAAATCCAGCAGCTTCCTAGGAAGGAGGTATCAGATCAGATCAGTCGCTCAGTCGTGTCTTTGCGACCCCATGAATCGCAGCATGCCAGGCCTCCCTGTCCATCACCAACTCCCGGAGTTCACTCAGACTCAGGTCCATCAAGTCAGTGATGCCATCCAACCATCTCATCCTCTGTCATCCCCTTCACCTCCTGCCCTCAATCCCTCCCAGCATCAGAGTATTTTCCAATGAGTCAACTCTTCGCATGAGGTGGCCAAAGTACTGGAGTTTCAGCTTCAGCATCATTCCTTCCAAAGAAATCCCAGGGCTGATCTCCTTCAGAATGGACTGGTTGGATCTCCTTGCAGTCCAAGGGACTCTCAAGAGTCTTCTCCAACACCACAGTTCAAAAGCATCAATTCTTCGGTGCTCAGCCTTCTTCACAGTCCAACTCTCACATCCATACATGACCACAGGAAAAACCATAGCCTTGACTAGACAAACCTTTGTTGGCAAGGTAATGTCTCTGCTTTTCAAGATGCTATCCAGGTTGGTCATAACTTTCCTTCCAAGGAGTAAGAGTCTTTTAATTTCATGGCTGCAGTCACCATCTGCAGTGATTTTGGAGCCCAGAAAAATAAAGTCTGACACTGTTTCCACTGTTTCCCCATCTATTTCCCATGAAGTGGTGGGACTGGATGCCATGATCTTCGTTTTCTGAATGTTGAGCTTTAAGCCAACTTTTTCTCTCTCCACTTTCACTTTCATCAAGAGGCTTTTGAGTTCCTCTTCACTTTCTGCCATAAGGGTGGTATCATCTGCATATCTGAGGTCATTGATATTTCTCCTGGCAATCTTGATTCCAGTTTGTGTTTCTTCCAGTCCAGCGTTTCTCATGATGTACTCTGCATATAAGTTAAATAAACATGAGCCAAACCTCATGGTGGGTGTGTACACAGCCCCCAGACCACTGGCCAGTCTGTGTGGAGGGAGAGGCTCTCTCAGGTTATGAGCTGTGAGCATCGTTACATCATAAACCCTTCCCAGCCGTACTGCCTGATGTCTGTAGGGGTCTGCCCCTCAGAGTCTTGTGGCAAATCCAGGTAAAATCACTACAGATGAGATGCGCGGTTGAGAGGACCCCCAAAACATGCAAGAGCTTTATCTCTTGGGTATCCACGAGAATATTCTGGGCAGTAAAAACCCAGTCCAAAGATCAGGGTGATCCCCACAGATGTTCATTCGTCCAGTCATTCAACAAGTACTTCTGAGTCACGTGCTAGGTACTGAAGATGCACTAGTGAGTGAGAGACGAGAGTCCCTGCTCACAGTCTGATGGTGGAGCCAGATGTTAGATGTGATATTAAATATTAGATATTAGACTGTGATCCAAAGCATGATGGGTACTCACAAGGAAGTGAGCAGGAGGTAAAGCAGAGGGAGGCACTGAGAGGGGAAGGATCTGCCTGGACAGAGGGTCAGGAAAGGCGACCTGGAAGCCCACGGGTGAGGAAGGCTGGTGTACAGTGCATGGAGGGCCCCAGTGAGAAGGGGAACAGTGGAGAGGCTGGTGGGCAAGGTAGGGATATGGGGTGACCTCGGGAGACTCATGGGGCTTCTTGAAGGGAGAGAAGAAGCCGTGGAAAGACTCTGCCCAGGGAGTGACTGTAATAGGGTCATACGCCACACTCGGCCGCTCTGCTGACTGACGGGGAGTGGACCATACGTGGCCCAGGTCACAAACGCTGGTGGCTAGGCCCACATAGCCACACTGCAGGTCGAGCCAAAAGCGTGGACTCAAGGCCCACTGTGGAGCTAGAATGTGGGGATCGTGTGGAGAGGGGCAAAGGAGGCCAACAGGGTAACTGACAGGTGCTTCAAAGTGTCACCGGAACCCCTGCGTGGAAAAGCATGTCACCCTGCGGAAGGCGCAGAGCCGCTACGGGGAGGGCGGTGGGAGCTGGCCCCCAGGACCCTGAGGTAGACCAGGGAGGAGGCGGTCCCTGCTCCCCAGCATCTGGTCCCTGACCCCAGCAGCCAGAGGGCTCGGCCAGCGCACGGTCCTTACCCTCTGCCCACCCCAGCATGGAGAGTTCTGTTTCCCCCTGGAAACTTCCTCATGAATATTTTGCACAGAAATGAGAAGGCAAATTCCCGGCTCCGGACAGAGGGTCACAGATTTCAGAAAGTCATCTTTAGAAAACACTGGTTTCTATTTTCACCAAATCCCTGGGAGATGAGTTATGAAAGCCTGAGGCCTGGGAAAGGCTGAAGAACAAAACGCGTGGGGGGCTGTGGAGGAGGTGCAGGAAACTGGGGGGTAGGGAGGCAGTGAGGCCTGGGGGTGCTCTCACTTAGAGATGTAGGGGGACAGTAGATGGGGGTCCAGAGTGGGTGAGCTAAGGGTATTACACAGACACCACAGCTAAAGTTGGACAGTTCCTTTTTTTAATTACCTACTTGAAAAATGAAACCTGAGTATCTTTCTATACCAGAAAACTTAATTTTGAGCCAATGCTGGGAAGAAAACACTATACAATAAAGTCTGGAGAGTCATGCAGCTTGGATTACACTATTACTACTAAATAACGATGTCCATCATTAGAATTGTTAGTAAAATAATCATTACTAAACACCGATAATCCACATTATTAGCTAATGAGTAACTAATAATTACATGAGAGCTGCTCCACATGCTCCACCTTCCCTGTGCCTCAGTAAAGGATGCGCCTGCCGAAGCAGTGGACACAGGAGGCACAGGTTCAGTCCCTGGTCGGGAAGATCCCCTGGAGGAGGACATGACGACCCACTCCAGTGTTCTTGCCTGAGAAATCCCATGGACAGGGGAGCCTGGCGGGTACAGTCCACGGGGTCACAGAGAGTCGGACACAGCTGAGTGTGCACGTGGCACACACGTGCTCCACAGGCAGTCCTCGGCACAACCCCAGGAGGTGGGTGCAGCTTTTATCTCCTGAGCCCTAAGCCCCCAGCTTGCTTACATTCAACCATCTGTCCATCCATCCGTCTGTCCATCCATTCATTTGTTCTTTGAAGCCACAGTGACAAATTCAAAAGCAAATAAAGCATGTAAATAACTAAGTGTTAGGTCAGGCCGAACAAGCCACAGAGTTAGTTAAGGAACCAGCAGATGCCACAGCTGGGTGAATTTTGGAGTCAGGCAATCTGGGCTCAAATCCCCAGCTCCTGGGCCACCTGTGCAATCTTGAGCAAGCTGCCTGGTTTTACTGGGCTCCCGTTAATTGTGCCCCACAAGGCCATTCCCAGGATAAAGAGCTGGTGACACTGAGCAAGCAGCACACACCCTGGCGTGCAGAGAGCAGGCCTTCGTGGCAACATCAGCACGGCAGAACAAGGGCATAAACACGCCAACAAGGATGAGAGCAAGCAGAGCAGAACAGTGAAGACTTTAGCCTTAAGGTCACACATAACTTCTATTGTCTTAGAGATAATGTCTGGAACTGTCTAGATTTTCTACTATATAGATATACAGTTTTTACAGGAGAAAAATAAGTTATATTTTTTTTAAATCTAAGTTCATCACATCTGACAATCCTTACCCCCACTGGATGAGCCAGAGAGGATACAGTCAAGGACTTTGTGAGTTGGCAGGCACCCTCCGAGGCCCCCGGAGAAAACCAACGCACCCATGGTGCCAGCATCTCAAGTGAAAAGTCTTTCTTTCCATGACTCCCAGTAAACCCTGTGGGGTCTGCTGGGAAAGCTTGAAGGCCAAGGCCAAAAACCCATGTAAAGAGAGGGCTGGGCTTTGGCTGGCAGCTGGTGGGCCCACCTAAGATGGGCAGCTGACCGGAGGCCACAAAGGAGCTGGTAGCTGGTCATTGAAGACCACTTTCCTGCCGGGCTGCAATAGTGCCCAGACCAGGAGATGGGGACACCCCAACCTCTGACCACCTGGTTCCTCCTTAAAAATGTCCCGAGGTACCCAGTGAACACCGAGGGTGACTCTCCAAGGGCTGCCCAGGTCAAAGTTGCGGCCCTCATTATGAAAGCAGCAGAATGCTGAAAGCACTTTGTCTCTACACCTTTTATGAACCTCGAATCCCCTCCTCCCTGTAAGTCAGTGCAAAGATCCTTATTTCAGCTATAAATTGAATTAAAAACTCACATTTAATATTTAGTTATGGTGCGGTTAACGGCTTTATGGGCCAGGCCGCTGCCTTCCTATTTGCTTACAATGTTGTCCTTTATATTTGCCAAAACCAGGCTGCTCGAATGACGGGGTGGACGCCAAGTTATTAACAATTATTACCTTTTACAGTCATTTTTGGCCCCAGCATGCTTTTTTGGTGGTCTCATAATTTCAAAACAGAGACCTTTGAAACTGTACCCCAAGACCAAACGGGCCTGTGGAGGGCACTTCCTCTCTCCTGGCCGAGTCCGGCCCATTTCCCATTGTGAAATGTTTTTCCACCCCACATGAGCCCAGCATGAGCTGAAGCTATGGGTCTGCGGTGCAAACCATGTTCCTGGCGAAAAGGAGCCTCTGTGGGGCTGGGCCCCACCTCCCCCCACTCCCCCCAAGGGCACCTACAGTGCAGCACACATCACGCTGCTCCCTGGGACAGAGGGTGGCAGCAGGGTCGAGAGGGACAGACTCCAGCAGTGACGTGGGTGGTCTTCGCTGTCGTCACCCAGGCCACGGACTGGGGGCATGCAGAGGCCTCCCACAAAACCACTGGCCCCGTGACCCCACTGCCAGGAGGGCCCCCTCAGAGCCACCGTGAGGCTTTCGATTCTGGCCAGATCATTAGCTGCGTAATTATAACCCACACGTGTTAATCAGGCCTTGGGGTAGGGTCGATATGTGTGCTTGTGTGTGTGTGCACGTGTGTATGTTTGTGTGTATGACTGTATGTGAGCATGAGTGTGTGGGGAGGGTATGAGAGAGAGAGCACATTGAGATACCCTGGTTCTCAAAATAATTTTTATGAAATATATCTTCCTTAACGTCCTGATTGCTTTTAAAAAATGTGTGTGTATATGTGTGTATGTGTATAACATGTGTGTATGTATTTTTTGCCTGGAATTAGATATGATTGCGCAACACTATGCATCTATTTAAAAAAATCACTGAATTGTATACTGTAGACAGGTAAATTGTATGGTAGATGAATTTTATCTCAATAAAGCTGTTTAAAAAATAAAACATCTCCTCCTGCACCCCAAGCATCTCCAGCCCTGGCCAGAGCATCTCCTAAACTGGTGCCCAGATGGCCATCACCCTCCCACAGACATGTCTGAGTCCTGAGAGGCCCAAAGTGTGGCGGGTTTCTGTAGAGAGACGTGAGCTGGGCGTTCATTCTATCTCTACCTGGCTGGGCCCCCTGTGCAGCTGCCACTCTGCAGCAAGATTTGCTTTCACTGGGAACCAGACTGAGCCTGTGGGACAAAGGCAAACACCACCAGCTTGTGACACAGCCGTGCAGATACAAGCACTAGGCTATGCTTGGAAAGTAGGTGTGTGGGTTGCTTTTAACTCTGAGATAAAAGACTAGTCAGTCCCCTTCACCTGTGGTGACCCAGCCTCTAAATGGCCATACTGAGAAATATCAACCACATGCTATAGATGAAAATCTTAAACAAAAAAGGGCTGTGGATAATAGAAGATGGACCGTCTCTGCTCCTCCCCACTCCTCCTGAGTCTAGGCTAGGCCACTGGGATGCGGCAGGGTGATGGGTTAGGATGCTCAAGGCTGCTGCTGCTGCTGCTGCTGCTAAATCGCTTCAGTCGTGTCCAACTCTGTGCGATCCCATAGATAGCAGCCGCCCTAAAAAGCCTTCTGCTTTCATGTTTTCCTAGGACCACACATTCCAGGAGCCCTGAGCTGATGTGAGCACACAGGCACGGTCATGCAGGAAAGGCACCTGGACGTGACAGTTCTAGCTGAGCAAGCCTTCTAGCCACCCCTGCCGAGGTGCCTGCCACGTGAACAGGCCATCCACTAGCCGAATATCACCAAGTGACCTCCATCGATGGCATGTGGAGCAGAAGAATCACCCAGCTGAGCCCTGCCCAGCTCCTGGCCTCCATTTTTATGAGATAAAATAAAATGTTCTCATCTGAATTTCTGCTACTCAGTTCCTGGCACTGTGTAATTTTGAACTGGAAGCTCACCATGAGGCTAATGCTGCTGCCTAGAGGGTGTGTGGCAACTAAGGGCATATTTTGTTGAAACACTTGTAGGAGGAGGGTACAGCCAAGGGATAGTTGGCATCCTACAATGGACAAGAAAGCTTTGTTCAACCATGAAGTGCCCACACCCTGCATAACTTTTGATACTGACAGAGATCAAGGTTAATTTTGTAATTATCTGAGCCTGGAACATGACTCTTTTCTATGTACAGATACAAAGCATTTTAAAATAATTTTAACATACCCTGAATTTTCCAACTACCATGTAAATCAAAGGAAGACTACAATTTGCTTGGTTCAAAACCATATGAGAAACTGTTCAGTAAACACAGTGAGAGCTGAGAAGCACTCCTAGAGCCTGAGCCATCCATACAGCTCTCAGAGCACCCCTTCCAAGGCTGCCGCCCTCCCAAAGAGTGCATGAGTCTAGAAGCAAATATACTTAGTCTTGATTTCGAAATCTCAAATATGAGGAGAAGGGCTTGACAGCATGCCATGGGGAAGCATCTCCTTTAAAACCCAGATTCATTTATGATAAGGGGAGAGAAGCATCTGATGACATGATCAAGACCACTAGTACAGGCAAGGCTGAGCACTTGCATATTGAAACATATTTTAAGTAAAAAACTTCCTTACATTGCTTCTTTATGTAAGAATTATGGCACTGTTTTTGAAACTGTTCATATGAGGTTATGTGGCATGAATTCTCTCAAGATAAGAAAGGAGGTACTATGAAGTAGCTGTTATAAAAAGGAGGCACTGGATGTGACAAGGTTGAAAACCACTGTGTCACGTGGACTTGGGTTCCTGATGCCATCCAGGAAGGGTGGGAGTTTCCTGAAGGAGTCCAGAGACGACGATGCTTTGATCCTTTCTGTTTGCTCCTCCTAGAAAAGGACTGTAAAGACAGTGAGGACAATACTAAGAGATCATTAGAAGAGAGAGAAGAGCACTTAGCTGGATATTGAGAACAAGCAGAAGGAACCAGATCTATGCACAGGTCAAAATTAGTTGGCAAAATATGTCTTCAAATCCCAAGAGCAGACCTTGGCTGTAATGCCTGTTGCCTAATTCCTGTGTGACCCAGGGCAAGTAAGGCCCCGTCTCTGAGCTTCTTTTCTATCTGTAAGATGAAAGAACTGAATAAGGTGATTGAAAAATGCCACCAGGACACAGAGTCCCTTTGCCTGGAGAACCCCTGGAAGATGGTCTACCTGCCATGACCTTCCTTGGTCAAAGACTGGTCCTTTCACCCAGGGACCAGGAAGGAAAAGAATCCTCCAAATCAAAAAGCACCATTTCAAACTGACCAATATGAAAGATAAAGACAGAAAAGAAAAAAAAAAAAAATCCCACCACATAGTAATGGTTCAGAATACACATAGCAAGGTCATTTCTGGAGGAAAAAAAAAATAGGGCTTTTCAGCCTGTGAATAAAAAGTGTCCTTTAACAGGCGATAATTATATACAGGAAGGCAATTAAAGTTTTAATAATTTAATTACCTTCCTGCAAACCCATCAAGGTAAAATATGGAGTGAAAACATTTTTGAGGGCCAGCAGCCACGAGGAGAGGGATCAAAGGCCTCTGAGATAGCTCAGCTCTGAGGCAGTTGACACATTAATTTTTACGGGCTGACCGCCGTTATTAATAGAAGAAACTAGATGGAAGTATTTTTCCACGGTGGGGGGGACCACATCATCATTTGATGCCTGATGTTACAGCAAACATAGTTTTGGCTTCTCCCTGGAAATAAATCTTGTTTTCTTTGACCTTCGTTTGCTTGAGGCAGGGCCAACTTTCAAGACTGGACTTCATAGAGAGGGCTCCCTGCTCACGGCTGCCATGTCTGAACATCAACAAGAAACCGTGAAAGGAGATCAAAGGGGGTCTGGTCAGAAACCACAGGACAGGCCTGGCACGGCCAGGAACAGTGGGGCAAGCGCATCTCAAAGCCAGCGCACCCGCCAGAGACGGCCTGCGAGTCCCCCAGCCTCAGCGTTCTCACTACCAGGCACCAGCTGCACAGCTACTTACACACAACTTTGAACTCACCCCCTACTCTGTTGCTGGTGTTGTTTTGATGATTGTAAAATACATATGACATAAAATTCAACATTTTACCCTTGTGAAAGTGTAGAGTTTTCAGATGAATTAAGTACATTCATGATGTTACACAACCATCACCTCTATCTGGTTCCCAAGCTTTTTCCCACCCCAAAAAGGAAGCCCGTCAGCATCTTCCCCACTGCCCGGCCCCAGCTGGGCAACCGCAAACCTGCTTTCCGTCTCTGTGGGTTTGCCTGTCCTGGACACACCGTATAAGTGGAATCCTACGCTATGTGGCCCTTTGTGACTGCCTTCTTTAACCTATTACTTTTTAACTGAACGAAACATATCCCTAAAGGAAGCGTTGTGTTATTATCTATGATAGAAGACCTGTATCACTTGCCATAAATGAAAAATGACCATGCAAATTAACACACTGGAAACAAGGTCATGTCACCAAGTCTCTGTAGGACACAGCACACACCCCCAGAGGGTCCACGGTGAGGAATCATTTTACATCAGTATGTAAGCGTCTGCTGCATTCCACATTCCACTTCACAGCCAAGTAACAGCCCTTGTAGGACTAAACTAAACACTTCCTATTTTTCTTTAATATTTACTTATTTATTTGGCTGCGTCAAGCCTTAGCTGTAGCACACAGGATCTCTGTTGTGATGCACAGGCTCCCTCGTTGTGGCGCACAAACACAGGGATAGAACCCACGACCCCTACATTGCAAGGCGGATTCTTAACCACTGGACTGTCAGGGAAGTCCCATTGGTACACCTTCTATTGATAGACATTTATGCTGCTTCTGTTTTGTGTTTCAAACAATACTGAAATTGATATCTTTGCAACCATTCCGTGTCAGTATAATCTTGATATAAACTTCCAGAAAGCCTGGATCAAACAATATTCGCATTTTACATTTCAGTTGGTGTTTCCAAGTGTTTTCTTTAGAGATGGCCTCAATGCCTCCTCTCTGCAGGGACATGTGAATATACCCATTTCCGCACCTAAGCACTAACATGGTGAGTTACTAGTCTCTTTGTCTTCACTAATCTGATAGGTGAGAAATGCATAGACCTCACTGTGGTTTTCATTTGCAATTGAGATAAGAATTCCTATCTCCATTTTATAGATGAGGAAAAAGACTCAGAGATTTGCCCAACGTTACACAGCAAGTAAGTGCAAAACCAGGATATGAACGCTGGTCCACCAGACTCCAATTCCTGGGCTTGTCCCCCTACGTTTTTGCTGCCTCTCATGGCACATGATGGAGTCTGCCACTGTGGATGGCTTGTTCCACCAATGGAGAGGACACTCCTGTTAGCAGGTTCCATATCCCTTCCCCACCATGCCTGACTCGACACATAGGATGTGAGCACCCTGTAGACACTGCTGGTGGAACCACTGGACTGGATTATCACACCTGCACGCCCACAGTGCAACCTGGCTTTGAGGAGGCCACAAAAGGAAACGACAAGCTATGGGGACAAACAGCCAGAGTTGTCATCATGGGACACCTCTGTGACCTTACAGTTTCTGCCATGTTCCCAAGCTCACCAGAGGGATCACACTGGGCTGAAGGATGACTTATGCCAGTGCTCACAGGCACCTCCAGGGAAGGGCCAGTGGGGAGTGGAGGTGTTAATACCTAAATATATAGAACTGGGGAATTAACCAGGACCATCTTCCACCAGCTACATGCTCAGGGCTGGTGAGCTTCATATCCTACAGGTTCTGGCAAAAATGAAAATGACTTTTTCAGAGTGTCTGGTGTTTATTAGAACTCACTGCAAGTACTAATAGAGTCCCAGTAATCAGAGAGCCCGAAAGACCACTGAGTGGGACTTCCCACAGCCCTAAGGAAACAGATGCGGGCAGTCAGTGGGAGCCACTCACCTGCACTTGAAGGGCTCCTGACAGCCTTTCTCAGCACACATCCTTTTCTATTCTGTGTTTCACAGCAACTCTCTGAGGTCAGTGTTGCAGTCACCTTTCACAGATGAGAACATGGAGTCTCAGAGGGATGGTGCAGCTTGCTCGAGGGCCGGCAGTTGGTATTGGCAGATACAGAAGCAGCTTTGATTGGACTCAATACTCAACAAGGACTCGCCAAAGGCCCCCTTGCCGAAAGGCTCTCTGGGGGCCAGGGGTCCCCAGGCCTTGTTCTCTGGGGACAGCCCCAGGCCCTGATCTCTTGCTGCTTCTGCTGAGGAGAACATCTCCCACATCCTGGAATGCAGCTTGGTGGCAGGGGGCTCAGAGGCTGCCAGGACCTCTCTCAGCATGCTTGCTCCCCTCCTTGCACTGAGGTCTGACCGAACCATGGACATAGAAGCTGTGGGTGGGACTGCACGCCTCACCCTCCCCTCCTGGGCTCAGCAGGTACTGGGGTGTGGGCCTGATAGGATGGATTCTGAGAGAAGCTCCATCAGCCCCAGCCCTGACCACAGCCCAGCCAGGCAGGTCTGGGAGGAGGGGCCCCAGTCCCAGGCCTGGGCCCCATGTGCTCATGGATGTCTGGGCTGGGTGCCAATCTTCCCCGTTACAGTTTGCAAGGTCAGGCTGGAGTCTGAGTCTACACCCACGAGGCAGGGATGGGATGAGGTGGCCAGGAAGAGCCCCGCCCTTCCTCAGGCCCTTCTGACAAGATGAAGGGTCCATGAGAGCCACCAACAGGAGGTGGGTCCATGAGCTGAGCAAAACCCACCAGGGCTGGGGTGCCCTTAGCAGCCAAGCACCTCTTCTCCCCTTTCTTCCACCGACCACCCTTCCTTTGGGGAGCAGCACCCCCTGGACAGGTGATGGAGTTGCCAATCACAGGACTCTGCCCCCGGGCATCCTGATGGACTGAGGGACAAGGAACGGGCTCGTGATGAAAGGATCATGTATTCCCCGGGGTATTCCTCCTTCTCCATGAGGTCTGCAGAAGATGGTTCTGTGGTAACAAGGCTGCAGTCACACATTGTCCTGGGGGAATAAACCCCAGAAGCAGAGATGAGAGAATGTGAGAGAAAAGTGAGAGAAAGAGACGGTCCCAAAGGGCTGGCATCTCCCACTGCAGGTGCCTCTAGTCAGCTCCCACCTGCCCCTCCCAAGACCCAACAATTCCCCTTGTTCTGCCCTTGCTGTCTCAGTAGAATTCTTACAGCTCACACTTCCTGAGCACGTGCAGCATGGCGGGGGTCGGGGGGGTGGGGGCGCACACTGTTCTGAGTGTTGTACGTGGATTATCTCATTCCACCCCACAGGAGCCCTTCAGTGAGGAAACGAGGCATGCAGGTCAACAGCTTGCCGGCACAAAACCAATGGCAGGGCAAAGCCTGGATCCGAACCCAGACCTGTGAGCTACTTTGGCATTCAGCAGAGCTTCACAGATGGGCATCACTGCTCCCAACAAACAGCCAGAACTGCACTGACATCAGCTGTGGCCACAGGACCTGTGTCAGCTAAGAGGGGCGTGAAAGTGGCACTGCCCACCGTGGGTGGAGGTGCCCCACCCCTGCATGCTTCTGCCCTCCCTCACTCAGCCTTGGCATCGTGGACACATCCCACCCCTGCATGCTTCTGCCCTCCCTCACCCAGCCTTGGCATCATGGACGCATCCCACCCCTGCATGCTTCTGCCCTCCCTCACCCAGCCTTGGCATCGTGGACGCATGTGCTGAGCTGGAGTGCCTCTAGATCCAGGCAACCTGGACGCTGACCAACTTCATGGTGGGGGCAGTTGTCCTGGGAGCCATCTCCACCCACAGTCAACTCTGCACCAGCAATAAACCAGCACGTGCCATCCTCAGTCACCGGCTGTTCAAGACTTTCTCCCTACAGCAGTGTGTGGCCTGTTCTGACCACAGAACGTTTGTCCAACTTGCAAACAAGAGTCTTGCCCAAACTCTGAGGCCAGCACCAACTCCTGTCTCTTCCCACCAAACTGGCATGCCCTGTCCTGTTCATTTCTGTTGATTAAATAGGTCTTTTAAAGGGAGGCCTCCTTCCTAGCTCTGCAGTTGAAGACAAAGCCCTTGAGAGCTTGACAGCAACCCTGTGCTATGGATCCCCTTTCAGACCCAAATGAAGGACCCCTGGTTTGTAATCCCTCCAAGACCATCAGCAACAGATGTGACTGAGGATGGTGCACTGGAAATGAAGCCCAATTACAGGTTCAATTACTACAGAGAACGGCCTCTTTGGAAGCCAAAGGGCCTTCAATTAGTGCAATTTCTGACAGAAAATTACTTCGTAAAACCTTGAGGTGAAAATGGGACAATAAGAAGGGGGGCTTGAAAATGACGAGATGGAGTTAAAATGCAGGGTTATTGACCATGGGAGACTCAGAAACACTGCACAGCATTCAACTTCAGCAAAGGACAGCCCAACCAGAAGGAACACACACTTCTTGCACACAGTAATAGGGGTTCCTGGGAGCCTGGAGCCTCATCCGTGGATCCACCTTACTAAAAGTTCATTCTCAGCAATAACCCTCTCAGAGCCCCCAGAGCAGCCCATCCAGCCTTCACAGCATCAGAACTCATCTCTCTAAACCACTCTGTCAGTCAGTACAGGCTCACCTCAGACATTCTGCAGGTTCAGGTCCAAACGACTGCAGTAAAGAGCAATCACAAGAAAGCGAGTCACACAGATTTTTTGGTTTCCCATGCATATAAAAGATGTATACACTACACTGTAGTCTATTAAATATGCAATAGCATTATGTCTTTAAAACGTGGACACCTTAATTACAAAATACTTTATTGCTAAAAAATGCTAACCATCCTCTGAGCCTTTAGCAAGACATATTTTTTTGGCATGGTAATTCAATGATCACTGATCACAGATTACTATAACAAAATATGATAATAGTGAAAAAGCTTGAAATATCATGAGATTTACAAAATGTGATTACGGAGACATGAAGTGAGCAAACACTGTTGGGAAAATGGTGCCCATAGACCTGTATGATGTAAAGTTGCCACAAATTTTCAATTTGTAAAAAATGCATTACCTGCAAAGCACATTAAAGTTAAGCACAGTAAAATGAGGTCTTCCTGTAATTACAGTTATTAAACACCTACTGTGTGCCAGGCATTACACCAAGCACCAGGGACACATCAGTGAATGGAGACCCAGTCCTCAAAGAATTCGCCATTTCATGAGGAAAGGGAGACAAAGGCGGGTCCACAAATAAGTAGGTTGGGTTGGTTAGCCCCATGGACGCAAATGAAATGGCACCCCACTTTCTGCATGTCTAGTGGTCCTTGGAATGATCAAGGAGGCTTCTCAGAGGAGGGGACTTCTGAATTGCAAACTGAATGAGAGAAGCATGCAGGGTGATGAGCAGAGCTGAGATGGAGAGGAAGACCCTGAGGGGTGCTAAAGCCATTCATGGTTGAGGCTCTGCATCTCCTGCTTCCCCTCAGGCTGAATCTGGGCTAAGACAGGTGTGGGAGAGACAATGAGTGGTCACTAAGGGTTCAGCCACCCAATCAGACAGCGGGGACATGAGTCTGAGCTGCCGTCTATTTGCTGAGTGCTCTTGGTCAGCTCATCTTCCCTAACCTCAGCTCCCTCACCTATAAGGGGGAAAGAATGATATTTGCCACTTGGGTCTGTGCACTCCGGGGCATTTATTCCAGAGGAATTCAAACAGGCTGGAGCACAAGTCTTTCCACACATGTCCACAGCAGCTTTATTTGCAATAGCCAAAAGGTAGAACCAGCCCTGGCATCCTCAAACTGGAGGATGGACAGCCAAACTGTGGTATGTCCTCGCTGTGGAATACCACTCAGCAAGCGAAAGGAATGAACAACACCTACATGAACCTCCACGGAATTTTTCTGTGTGAAAAAGAGTCAGCCCCAAGGATTACACCTGAAATGACAGAATTTAGAAATGGAGAACAGGTTGGTGGTTGCCAGGGGGTACAGAAGGGGCGGAGGATGGAGCAGGAGGGAGGTCAGCATGGTTAAAAGATCAACAGGAGGGACCTTTGTGGTGATGAAGCTGTTCAGTATCTTGTCCAGCTATAAAATTTGGACAGAACCTGTAGGTTCTGATATATATCCCCGGGGCTTAGGTAATGACAGCAGCCACAGCAGTGAGCCACAGCTCCTATTTGAGAGGGAGCAGAACCTCCCTCACTAATCAGAAAAGCTGTGGTCCTGGGCCCTTTTTACGTCTCTCTCCACCCAGACTGCGTACAGGCACAGATATCAACTATGCGCAGCAGAGCAGAGTCACGCAAGTCACTGTCACTTGGTTCTCTGAATGGAGGACCCACAGGGAGCCCAGGAAACCAGAAATCACTCAGGAGCCCACATAGTTGGGGGAGGTGGGAAAGGGGATCCTTTAAAGCTGCACACAAGTGCCTGGGCTCACCCCCAAGCTCTGTGCACATGCGTGTGCCTGACCCAAAACAGCATACCTAGGACTTTGAGAACTGAACACAGAATAAACCATCATCCAGAACCAAGACTGGCCACTGGGTGGTGCACACGCGGGGCAGCTCTGACCAGCATGGCAGAGGTTTTGGAAACTGGCCTGCCATCAGGACCACAGCTCACAGGAGACTGGTGGGAACTTGCTGCCTGGACAGGTCAATTGCCCAATCAACCAAAACTAGCAAAGTCCACCATGGCATTTAAACAAGACCTAGAGCCTCATAATACAATATTCTAAATGTCCAAGATACAGATGATAGTTACATATTTAGCATGAGCGTGCACACACACACACACACAAAAGGAAAATCTCAACTTTTACCATCAAAGGACCAGACCCCTATACCTATAAGGCACAGATCTTAGGATGATCAGAAAGACTTAAAGCAGCTATTATAAAAAATGCTTCAAGAAGTAAGGGCTGCTGCTCCTAAGTCACTTCAGTCTCGTCTGACTCTGTGCGACCCCATAGACGGCAGCCCACTAGGCTCCCCCGTCCCTGGGATTCTCCAGGCAAGAACACTGGAGTGGGCTGCCATTTCCTTCCCCAATACATAAAAGTGAAAAGTGAAAGTGAAGACGCTCAGTCGTGCCTGACTCTCAGCGACCCCATGGACTGCAGCCCACCAGGCTCCTCCGTCCATGGGATCCTCCATGGGATCCTCCAGGCAAGAGTATTGGAGTGGGGTGCCACTGCCTTCTCCGAAGTAAGGGCAAACACTCTTAAACTGAATGAAAAGATAGGCAGTCTCAGCAAACAAAGAGAAGATACAAAGGAGAACCAAATTGAAATTTTAGAACTCAAAAGTACAATAACCAAAATGTTAAAGCTAAAATAAATTAAAATGTTAAATGTTAAAGCTCACTGGATGGGCTTAATAACAAAATTGAGATAGCAGAGGAATGAATCATTGAGTGTGCAGATAGATTAATAGAAAGTATTCAGTGTGAACAACCCAAAAAAGAATTTTAAGAATGGGGGGGGGGGGAATGAACAGGGATTCAGGACCTGTACCAGAAGGTCTAACATTCATGTCCTAAAAAATCCCAGAAGGAAAGGAGAAAGAAAAAATGCAATGTAGGAAAATGTCTGAGGAAATAGTAGCTGAAAGCGTCTCAAATTTGTCAAAAAGCAAATTCAGATTTGCTTACAGACTCAAGAAACTCAGTGAATCCCCAAAAGGAGAAATTCAAAGAAACTCGTGTCTAGATACATTATAATCAAAAGGATCAAAGCAAAAGACAAAGAAAAAATCTTGAATGAAACCAGAGAAAAAACAACCCATTACTTACAGGAAAACAATGAAGCAAAACCCTATAGAAGAACTAAAGGAGAAACAAAGCCACAATTACAGTTGGGGAACTCAACACTCCTCTCTTTGTTCAAGGGAACAAACAGGCTGGAAATCAGCAAGGATGTAGATGGACTGACCATCAAGCAGTTAGATCCAATTCATAAAGCACCATCCAAAGCAAAACGCCCTATCCTTTCAAATGCACACAGAACACAAAAATCAACAACCATTTCCTGGGTCATGAAACAAACCTTATCAAGCTTACACGAACTGAAATCATATGAAGTGCGTTCTCTGATAATAATGAAATCAAACTAGAAATCAATTTCAGAATAATAACAGGAAAATATCCAAAAACTAAAACATATCTAAATAATTGATAAGCCATAAAGGAGTTCTCAAGGGAAATTAGAAAATATCTTTAACGGAATGAGAACAAAACTACAACATAAAACTCATGGAGTCCAGCTAAAGTGGTGAAAGAGAAATTTATATCATCAAATGTTTATTTTAAAGAAGAAAGGGCTCAAATCAATGATCTAAGTTTCCACTATTAGAAACTAGAAGAGTAAAATAAACCAAAGTAAACAGAAGAAAATATACAATAAAGAATAGAAATAAATAAAGTTGAAAAAAGTATAGGAAAATCAATGAAATGAAAAGCTGGTTCTTCAAAGTAATAAAATTGATAAAACTCTAGCAAGAATGAGAAATAAAAATAGAAGACACAAGTTATTAATGCCAGGAACACAAGAGAACATATCATTACAGACCCTCAAATATCAACAGTACAATAAAGGAATACTATGAACAACTCTATGCCAATAAATTTGACAATTTAGATTAAGTGGGAAATTAAAAAAAAAAAGACTAGAAACTAACAAAATTCATACAAGATGAAATAGATAATATGAATAGTTTGCTAAACATTTTTAAAAATTGAATTCATAGTTTAAGATCTTTCAAAAAAGAGATCTCCAGGTCCAGGTAGTTAAACTGATGAATTCTAATACCAAGCATTTAAAGAAGAAATAACATCATTCTATACAACATTATTCTAAATAACATCTAATAATATCTAAATAACATCATTCTATATTATCTTCCAGAAAATAGGAAAGAAGGAAATGCTTACCAATTAATTTCATGGTGCTGGAGAAGACTCTTGCGAGTCCCTTGGACTGCAAGAAGACCCAACCAGTCCATCCTAAAGGAGATCAGTACTGGGTGTTCTTTGGAAGGACTGATGCTGAGGTTGAAACTCCAATACTTTGGCCACCTCATGCAAAGAGCTGACTCATTGGAAAAGACCCTGATGCTGGGAGGGATTGGGGGCAGGAGGAGAAGGGGAGGACAGAGAATGAGATGGCTGGATGGCATCACCGACTCAATGCACATGAGTTTGGGTGAACTCTGGGAGTTGGTGGTGGACAGGGAGGCCTGGCGTGCTGTGATTCATGGGTTCGCAAAGAGTCGGACACAACTGAGCGACTGAACTGAACTGAACTGAGTGTTACCCTGATATCAAAACCAAAGAGTACAAGTTAAAAATTTTTAAGAGCTATAGACTAATGTCTCTCAAGAACATAAGCGCAAAAGTCCTTAACAAAATACTAGGAAATTGAATCTATCAACACATAGAAGGAATGATGCACCACAACCCAGTATAATTTACCTGAGGAATGTGAGGCTGGTTCGCTATTCAAAAATTCATCAATACGGTCTATCATAGTAACAGTCTGAAGAAAACCCATATGACATGTGAATTGGTAAATAAAAATCATTTGACAAAATCCAATATCTACCTATGAATTTTAGAAACTAGAAATACAAAAGAACTTCCTCAATCTAATAAAGGGAATCTACCAAAAAAGAAAAAAAAAATCCCCACAGTCAACATTATACTTATGATGATGAAAGATTAAATACTGTTCTCCTAAGATTGGGATTTAGGCAAGAATATCTACTCTCAACACTCATGCTAAACATCAATCCTGGAGTGAGTCAAGACAAAGAAACAAAAGACATACAAATTGGGTAGAGAAAAAGGAACTCTTCTGCACTGTTGGTGGGAACGCAAGTTGGTACAGTCACTATCAGAACAGTATGGAGGTTCCTTAAAAATCTAAAAACAGAGTTACTATATGATCCAGCAATCCCACTCCCGGGCATATATCCAGATAAAACTATAATTTGAAAAGATACATGCACCCACAATGTTCAGTTCAGTCACTCAGTCATGTCTGACTCTTTGCGACCCCATGAATCGCAGCACGCAAGGCCTCCCTGTCCCTCACCAACTCCCGGAGTTCACTGAGACTCACGTCCATCGAGTCAGTGATGCCATCAAGCCATCTCATCCTCTGCTGTCCCCTTCTCCTCCTGCCCCCAATCCCTCCCAGCATCAGAGTCTTTTCCAATGAGTCAGCTCTTCGCATGAGGTGGCCAAAGTACTGGAGTTTCAGCTTTAGCATCATTCCTTCCAAAGAACACCCAGGGCTGATCCCCTTTGGAATAGACTGGTTGGATCTCCTTGCAGTCCAAGGGATTCTCAAGAGTCTTCTCCAACACCACAGTTCAAAAGCATCAATGTTCACTGCAGCACTATTTACAATAGCACATGGAAACAGCCTAAATGTTCACTGACAGATGAATGGATAAGGAAAATGTGTGTGTGTGTGTGTGTGCTAAGTCACTTCAGTCATGTCCGACTCTGTGCGACACCATAGATGTCAGCCCACCAGGTTCCCCCTTCCCTGGGATTCTCCAGGCAAGAACACTGGAGTGGGCTGCCATTTCCTTCTCCAATGCATGAAAGTGAAAAGTGAAAGTGAAGTCGCTCAGTTGTGTCCAACCCTTAGCGACCCCATGGACTCCAGCCTACCAGGCTCCTCCACCCATGGGATTCCCCAGGCAAGAGCACTGGAGTGCGGTGCCATTGCCCTCTCCATGTGTGTATAATGTATATATTATATACATAATGGAATATTACTCAGCCATAAAAACAAATGAAATAGTGCCATTTGCAGCAATGGATGGACCTAGAGATTATCATTCTAAGTGAAGTAAGCCAGATAGAGAAAGACAAACATTATATGATATTGCTTATATGTGGAATCTAAAAAAATGATACAATGAACTTATTTACAAAACAGAAATAGACCCACAGACATAGAAAACAAACTTATGGTTACCAAAGGGGAAAGGAGCAAATAAATTAGGAGTTTAGGATTAACACACTACTATATACAAAACAGATAACCAAAAAAGACCTGCTGTTTAGCACAGGCAACTATACTCAATATTTTGTAATAACCTATACATATATATATATAAGTAATCACTTTGCTGCACACCTGAAACTAACACAACGTAAGTCAACTATACTTCAACTTTTAAAAAGACATACAAATCGGAAAGAAAGAAATAAAACTCTCCCTATTCACAGCATGTCTAAAATAAGGTGTAACCAGACCGAGTACTGGTAAGAACATGGAGAAACTGGAACTCTCCTACACTGCTGGTAGGAACGTAAAATAACGCAACTACTGTGTTGAACAGTCTGGCAGTTTCTCAAAAATATAAACATTCACCTACTATACAAGCCAACCATACTCCCAGGCATTTACCTGAGAGAGAGGAAGACACGTGTTCATGCAAAGACATATACAAAAATGTTAAGCAATTTTATTGGTAATAGCCTCCAGCTGGAAACAACACACATTCATCAGTAGGTGAATGGAAAAACTGTAGTATAATCATATATTGGAATACTGTTGTTATTCAGTCGCTAAGTTGTAGTTAACTCTTTGAAAAGCCATAGACTGCAGCACACCTGGCACCCTGTCCTTCACCATCTCCCAGAGTTTGCTCAAACTCATGTCCATTGAGTCAGTGATGCTACTCACTGGCTACATTGGAATACTGCTGCTGCTGCTGCTGCTGCTGCTAAGTCAGTTCAGTCGTGTCCAACTCTGTGCGACCCCATAGACGGCAGCCCACCAGGCTCCCCCGTCCCTGGGATTCTCCAGGCAAGACACTGGAGTGGGTTGCCATTTCCTTCTCCAATGCATGAACGTGAAAAATGAAAGTGAAGTCGCTCAGTCGTGTCTGACCCTCAGCGACCCCATATGGACTTCAGCCTTCCAGGCTCCTCCATCCATGGGATTTTCCAGGCAAGAGTACTCAATGATAAAAAAAGAATTACTGATGCATGCTTCAACATGCACCAATCTTGAGATAATCACGCTGAGTGAAGTAAAACAGTCAAAAACAAATACATTAAAACAACTCTAGGAAATTCATACTGGCATGTGACAGAAAGCAGACCAGGAGCTGCTGAGAATAGGTAAGGGGAAGGTAAAGGAATCACAAAGGCTACTAGGAAACTTTAGGGGAGAGGAATTATCAATGACCTTTTCATTATTTAGAGTTTGGTGGAGGTTTCATAGTTGGATACATTAGGTCAAAACATCAGCTTCTATGATTTAAATGCATGCAATTTCTTGTTGTCAATTATACTCAGATTTTTTTTAACTCAACAGACAGAAAACAAACAACCCAATTAAAAAATGAATGAAAAGTTTTAAATGATACTTAGCCAAAGAGGGTATGTGTATGACAAATAAACATATGACAAGAAGTTTAATACAATTAGCCATTAGTGAATGCAAATCAAATCAAGATGAGATACCACTACACATTCACTGAAATAGTTAAAAATACTCACAGTGCCAAGTGCTGGTGAAGTCACAGGAAAATGGGAACTCTCAGTGGGACTGTACAGTGATGCATGCACTCTGGAAAACAGTTTGGCAGTTAGTTAAAAACTTAAATGCACAACTACCACATGATCCCACCGTCTCATTCCTGGTATTTACCCAACAGAAACAAAGACATGTTTATACAAAAACCTGCACACAAATGTTGATGGCAGCTTCAAAATCTGGAAACAATTCAAAAGTCCTTCAACCGGCAAATGATAAACAAATCTTGGTCCATCCAATAAAGGAATACTACTCAGAAAGAAAAAAGAGAAGCTGCTGATACATGCAACAGCTTGGCTGGATCTCAAAGGCATTGTGCTGAGTGAAGGAAGCCAGGCTCCAAGGTTCTGGTCTCTGGTTGCACTGACATGACTCTCTGGAGCAGACAGCATTATCGTGCTGGGCTCTGACCGGGAGTCTCCAGGGTCTAGTGATGAGGGGAGGGTGTGACCATGCAGGAGTGTGTGAGGGAGATTTTTGGAGTGGTGCAGCTGCCCTGTATCTCAATGGAGATGATGATGACACAAATCTACACGTGTGTTAACACTCATAGGACCATACAAGGAAGAGAAAGTCAGTTTTAATGTATGTTAACTTTAAAAAGGTATAAAGGAATGATGAGTGTTTGAGCTCTGTGCTAATGAAGAAAAATATCTCCCAAACCACATGACTCCAATCAGAGCAGTAGGATCCTGGCTCTGCACTGGCCCATGTCCAGGGAAGAGGGACAGAACTTCCCCATGTGAAATGGAGAAAATTCACATTTGCTGGAGCTCGCATAACCATGATTCTCCCACTCAGCCCATTTAGTCCTGAACCTAGAATGAGGTAATAATTATACAGCCCGAGGACTCTTAACAGCATGGAGGAGAAACCTAAGCAAAGCCAGTGAGGGGGAAGTTCTACCAGAAATGGGAAATTTGAGCCTGACCAGAGGTCTCAGGGCTGCGCTCCGTCCCGCGATGGTGAGCTCTCAGCCAGGGCACTGTTAACCCCAAGGTGGTTGCAAGCCTCCAAGTCTGCAGCAAATGTGCTTCAGAGACAGACCCTGGGGTGAGCCCCCATGCACTGATTCTCCTCAGCCCGCCATGGTGTAGGATGGTTCTCCACGTGCAGACTGACCACACGCGCAGCAAAACATCTGCATTCCTGGCCCCTCCCCATCACTGTCAGAGCCAAAACTTCCATCCTTGTGTATGTCCAAACAACCATTGGGTGATGCCTCTGCTTGAGTGTCCAGAAAAAGAAAAGCAGGTTGAGCTGGAAGCAACTGCTCCCTTCACCCTGATTGGAGAGTGCCCCCAGGGCCCAGGGGACAACGCAAGTTCATGCAATGAGATGAAAACTGTTCGTGTACAAACACCCTCAGTAGTTTTTGTCCCTAGTCTTTAAGAAAGAATGCCACTTCTGACCACATGTCTCCTCTCTTCTGTGATGCCCTCTGAGGAGAGACTCAAGCCCCATGAGACTCAAGCCTTCAGGTAGGGCTGCATCTGGACCACAGAACTGTAGTCCAGACCACCAGCAAGGCAGCCTGAGGTTGCACAGAATGCCTGAATTGGAAACAGAAAACCTAAGTCCAAGACTGGACCTCACCACCTCACCCCTCTGAGCCTTGGTGTCCTCATCTGTAAAATGGGGCTAACAGGACAAGCTCTTTCCCTTGTCACAGTGATTCACACATTCTGTTCCCTCTTCCAGGGGATGCTCTTCCCAGGCTCTCATAGCTGTTTCCTTCCTGTCCCAGAAGTCTGGCAAATGCCACCTCCTCAGAGGCACCTTATCATCCAAAGTAAACTCCCACCCCAGTCACTTTGTATCACAGCATCCTGTTGAATTCCACCAGGCAGGTGCCACCACTGGGATCGTCTCTGTCCTCTCTAGACCATCATCTCTTCCAGATGAGAATGCAAGCACCACAAAAGCAGGATCCTGGCCACCTCAGCTCCACTCTACACCAGGACCTGATACGCAGGACACGCACACTGTACTTTCGTTGGATGAGTGATGCTTCCCCAGCTCCCAGGGTTGCTTTAGGGTCGGGGAAGCCTGTGTGAGCAAGCAGTCTGCACCTCAAGAGTTGGTGGGTCTCACTAAGTAGACCTCAGATATACCCTCGTGTGCTCCCTAGGAAACCAAGAGCTGGAGTTTTGTGTAAAAAGCCTCAAATCATAAGATTTGGAATGCTGCACTTTGCCAGCTTGCCAGAGTACAATTTTGCTAGGAAATAAAAATATATAATACTGCCACAGAATTCAGAGCCAGTAAGAATCCCAGCTTATTAGCCAGACCAGATGCGTCTTCCCCTCCTTGTCAGTTATGTTCACCAAACATTTAGGAATCAACGTTCAAAGTGCTTTCAAAATGGGAACCCAGCCCAGGGCTCCACGCCGGAGCTCAAGTTACATTTGGATGCTAAGCTTAGCACCTAAAATAAAACTGAACTTCTCCATGGTGTCTCAACACCCCATCCTCCCAAGAGTGGTCCATCAGCTGACATTCAAGTTAGGAGAGCAGAGTCTGTACTTTGCAGCAGTCAGACCCCACCACCACCACCACTGACAGGGGCACCACCCACCCTCAGGGCCTCAAATTTCCTCATCAGTGAAATGGGGATAATACTTACTACATAAATAGCTACATGAAGACCAGTCCTTACAATAGTGTTAGCCATCAGCAGTCACTCAACAAACAATACTTGAGATCAGCAGTCCTTGCTGAGAGGCTTTGAGCTAGTCATTTCACTTTCTAGACTGCAAAGTGGGTACAGAAGTCCTTTCCTGCTTGCAAGCTTGCTGAGACAGTCAAATCAGTTCATGTTGGAGAATGTGCCAGTTCCCCAGGGATGCGTGGTCTCCCCTTGCTGACTGAGGGGAATCAGAGAGAGGCTAAAGAGGTTTTAAGAGCATTTCTCCTTTAAGCAAATCCATGGGGATGAAATCCTGTCCTGAACTTTTAATCAGAGCTCTGAACCAAGCTGGCTTAAAACTCAACATTCAAAAAACTAAGATCATGGCATCTAGTCCCATCACTTCATGGCAAATAGATGGGGGAAAGGCGAAAACAGTGACAGATTTTATTTTCTTGGACTTCAAAATTACTGCAGTGACTGTAGCCATGAAATTAAAAGATGCTTGCTCCTTGTGAGAAAAGCTATGACAAACCTAGAACAGTGTATTTTAAAAGCAGAGAGATTACTATGCCGACAAAGCTCCACATAGTCAAAGTTATGGTTTTCCCAGTAGTCATGTACAGATGTAAGAGGTGGACAATAAATAAGGCTGAGTGTCGAAGAACGGATGTTTTCAAACTGTGATGTTGGAGAAGACTCTTAAGAGTCCCCTGGACTGCAAGGAGATCAAATCAGTCCATCCTAAAGGAAATCGACCCTGAATATTCATTGGAAGGACTGATGCTGAAGCTGAAGCTCCAATACTTTGGCCACCTGATGCAAAGAGCTGACTCATTGGAAAAGACCCTAATGCTGGGAAAGATTGAAGGCAAGAGGAGAAGGGGGAGACAGATGATGAGAAGGTTAGATGTGAGTTTAAGCAAACTCTGGGAGATAGTGAAGGACAGGGTAAGCCTGGTATGCTGAAGTTCACAGGGTCACAGAGTCAAACACGACTCAGCAACTGAACAGCAACAGTGACCCACATGCCGGGGAAATACGGCGTGGGGTGGAGATGTGCTGTGACAGTCGTTGGCACGGGTGTATCAGAACAGCAAGATGGAGCTGTGGCTAAAGATGCAGTCTTCAGGCCAGCAGCTGCAACAGTGGGGAAAAGGGCAGTGCGGCTGGAGACCTAGAGGGCTCAGCACCACAGCGCCACAGCTAGCCCCAGATGGCACCCTGTGCAAATGTGAAAAAGACACCCCTTCCTCAAGACACTCTGCTCCCATTGTCTGCAAAATTGACAATAAGTATACAAATCTACAATGACTGATGTGTGAGTGGTGCCTGGGATTGGGCAGTGCACAATCTATACAACTGTACTTAGCAGCCCGAGGAGCCCATGAATTCAACAAGGTTTAAGGAAATCAGCTGAGCACAGATATGTGGATTTTAAATGGTTACAAACAGAACATGGAAAAGGACCTCAGCAGATGTGGAGAAATTGGAACCCTTATGCATTCCTGGTGGGAATGTAAAATGATTCAGTTACTGTGGAAAACACTCGGCAGTCCTTCAGAAAGTTAAACATAGAAGTACCACATAATCAGTAATTCAGTCCCAGATCTATCCCCAAAAAGAACTGAAACAAAAAGTTGTACACAAATGTTCATGGCAACACTATTCACAAACAGCTAAAAGGTGGCAACAGCCCAAATGTCCATTACCAGAATGGATACATAAAATTCATCTGCACAACAGAATAATAATCAGTCATAAAAAGGAATGAAGTACTGACACATGCTACTATGTGCATGACACTTGAAAATATGATGCTGACAGAAGCCCATCACAGATAGCAGTGTGATTCCATTTCTTGAACTGTTCAGAAGAGATAAATCCACAGACACAGAAAGCAGAGTAGTGATTGTCAGAGCTTGGGCAGAGGAGGAAACAGGGAGTGACTGCTTAAAGGTCCTGGGTCTGCTGGGGCGACAAAAACATTTCAAAACTAGAGAGAGGTGATGACTGCAGAACAGTGAATGAACAAAATTCCACTGAATGTAACACCTTAGGATGGTTAATTTTGTGTTATGTGACCGTCCTCTAATTTTCAAAATCCCTCAGCAGTTACATTTAGGAAAAGCCAACAAGGGCAGAGAAAGACACACAGACCAGGTGCCCGGCCCTCGATGCTGGAAGGACACATAAAGCCCGGCAGGAGCTTAGATCTCGCTGGGAAAGGGAAGAGAGGGATGGGGGAAACTGACTCTCCGTGACAGTCGTAAACTCAGCATGACCAGGTTTCTTGGAACCAGCAGGTTGGATCTTCCAGAGTTTGGTGGACACGGGATCTTAAGAGGTAAGTTTGATTATAGAGAAATAAGAAAAGGCACAGCTGTGCACAATTAATTTCGAAAATGTGGAAGTCAGTGTCTACACTCGGAGTAGAATCCTTTTATCATTCCCATCACATAGACAAGGTACACCAAGACCTGGGGAGGCTAAACCACCTGCCCAGGGGACACAGTAAAGCCTAGTACGTGAACTCAGGCAGCCTAACCCTAGAGCCCCAGTCCAGACACACTCCCTCTACTGCGTCCCACATGAAGGGAGGTCACCAGGCTAAGGAGGCTGCCAGAGCAAAGGAGCAGAGGGCTGAAAGAGAATGCGTGCTTCTGGGTGTATGCCAGCCTGAATCATGGAGCTGATGGTGGCGATGAGGTGGGTGAGGATGGCGATGAAGATGCTGATTATGGGGATGACAGTGATGGTGATGATAGAGATGGGAATCGTGTGCACAGAACGGGATAGCTCTAAGGGCTGATTCAGGAAAACTATTTAAAACCCTTTGCTTAATTCCTGGCATATAGTAAAGCCCTCAGTGAATGTTCACTACTGTGACTGTTATTGCTATTATTATAAACTTCTGGTTTTAAATCTGCTTCTAAGCAATTTTAAGTAGATTTGTATGTACGCCTCAACCTGTGACCTGTATTAATCAAGGTTCTTACAGTTAAATAAGGCCCATTTCCAGCTCATTCATTCCAATCAGGGAATTATTTGCTTCTCCCAACTAGATAGTCTGCTGTTGTTAATATGGACTAGAAGGCCCACGCGGTGTCTCCACTCCTGCTCTCCCTACTTCCCTCTGCTGTTTTCCTTGCTCCAGGGTTTCATTTGGGGTAGGTTCTCCCACAGGGATGGCAAGGAGCTTTAGGCAGCCTCACATCCAAACCCGCACAGCTTGGCAATCCCAGGGCAAAGGGAATGTCTCTTTTGCTGTGTTCCAGAAGAAGACTCCTGGAGGGCTCTGCCCACCAGGTCAGAGGGCAATCTTCCAATCAGTCACTGAGGTCACTGAGCCCAGGTCCCATGCTCGTACAGTCAAGTGAGCCAGGGGTAGAGGGAAGGTGATTCCTTAAGGGGAACAAAGGGGAGATGAGTGTGGAGTGGATGAAATCAGTAGATGGCCACTGCATGTCCGGGATGTTGAGAGGCCCAGAGGTGGACAGCCCGCCCCTTAGGGGAAGCATCTATTCAGCTGGCATCTACTGACGGCTTGCATGCACCGCTCAAGCTTACTGTGCGCGCAGCAGCCCGTTTCCTGTAGAGCTAGAGAACTTGGCCTCTTACCCACCCCCACGAGGGAGGCTGGGGCCACAGCTGTGGACCAGAGAAGACACTGCTTCTCTGCTTCTTCCATTACAAGAAAGGGTTAAAGTGTTGGGGAGGAGCCTCCCTATTTGGGCAGCCGAAGGGAGGGAGCCCACACACAGGCTTCCTGCAGGGGAGGGAAAGACTGGGTGGCCTGGGGCAAGGTATGCTGGGGTGGGCCTGCTTACTCAGAAAGCCCAGAGCCAGCAGGCCCTGGGTCAAAGTTTAGCCCCCCGAGAGCCTCTGGGTTGAGTTCATTCTTCTTAACTGATATCATGAGGCGTCTTCTGGAGGAGGAAGGAAATGATCTCCCAGGAATGCATGTAAAGATGGTCTGGGGGTGTTTCTGGGATTGAGCAGGTGACAGGAGCTGCGGGATTGAAAGTGGTACGTGTGGGAGAGAGAGTGAATGTGAGTGCAGTCTGTGCAAGTGCCTGTGTGTGCTGTTGTATGAGGAGACCTCCATCTGTCTCAGCCATTAATCCCCTAAACCAGTCAGGGTCACAGTAAACCTCCCCAGAGCACCTCCTGAGTGCTGGGCATGGAGCTGAGTGCCCTCCTCCTCCTCTGGGATGGCTGAGAGAGGTGAGGCATGGACTAACTCGGCCACTGTTTCTCAGAGATGCTCACTGACCGACATAGCCAGTGCTGCACCCTGGGACTCACCCAAACCTTCTGACTCCAAAGCCACCACCTTTCCACTGCAGCCCACGGCCTCCCTGATCCCTGACAAATGGCCATCTGTGTTTCCTTGTCCAGAATTGGGAAACTCACTGAATCTAAAGGCAACAATCCTCTGTGCCAGAGGGTGCAAACTAGGGACCCTTGGGATGGACTCACCCCTCATGTGGGTTTTGTTGGTCATCACTTTTTTTTTGTAAAACTGTAGATTTTATTATCCTCAGGCAGTTCATCATAGCTCACCATGCCATATTTCCTTACATCCCCAAACACCAATCATTTCTGTCATCTTCCCAGCTCCTCGAGGCATTTCAGGGAATTGGAATGAACGGCTATTGACACTGCTGTCAGACAACTCTTTGTCAAAGTGAGCTGTGACTTCAGCCCTCCTTGGCATAGTTCTACCTCTGTACACAGAAGGTGTCTAACTCATCTTCCCATTATGGTGAGGATGACGGCAGTGATGATGATACTAAAAAAAAAAAAAAAATTACCCAGGACCCTTATTAAAGTGGTGCTGTTGCTGTTTAGTCACTAAGTCAGTCTGACTCTGCGACCCCATGGACTGTAGCCCACCAGGCTCCTCTGTCCATGGGATTTCCCAGGCAAGAATACTGGAGTGGGTTGCCATTTCCTTCTCCAGGGGATCTTTCTGGCCCAAGGAGCAAACCCACATATCCTGATTAGCAGGCAGATTCTTTTCCACTGAGCCACCCTGTTAAAGTGGTAAGGTTGCCTTTATTCAGGACTATTGCAATAGATGTAGGGCCCAGTGAGACACTGCAGGAAGAAAGAGAGATTGGGTTCAACAAGGAAAAATGAGAACTTAATAGCTAGTGTCAGTGGATGGAAACACCAGGGATGAGGTGAATATGGCTAAGCTGACCAACAGGATTCATGCTGAAGGCAGGCCAGGTGGTCAGACACCACCAGGGGAGAGTGGGAAGGAGGCGCTGTGTTGTATGTTGAGGGTAGTCAGATATCAAAGGTGGGGGATTCTGGCTAAACTGACTAAGCAGACTTCGTGCTAAAATTGGGCTCCTGAGGACATGCCGAAGGATGAGACCTCATGGAAAAAGCACTCAGGGGAGCCTGACTAGAGTCTGGTCAAGGGAGAGTGGTTAAGTGGTGAGTGACTGGCCCCTAGCCCCACCCTCGACACGTCTGCTGTTGTGCACCCCAACACTGCTGGCATCAGTACATCAGGTCTGACAAAGGCAAAGACACCTTTTGATTATGGCTTCATTTCAGTTATAAAGACACATGTTTTGAATTTTGAAATCATTCATGGCCCTTATTTCTCACCTTCATAACTCCCAGGGTCCTAGAGCAGAGCTAGGAAATTCTGATCTAGAATAAAACTGTGCTCCAGTCCGCAGCAGTAGGGAGTCTGTCCCAGCTTCAGAGAGTCGCCCAGGCAAGCCAGCCTTCCCGGGGTCTTGGGTATAAGGACTGGGCATTTAGGCCAACTGACGGACACTCTGACCACAGTCCTTACCCCATGCACCCCTCTCAGACTGGCCCAGGCTCTACCAGGCCACATTGAAGTTCACCTTCTTCCTCTACCCATCCCATTTCCTCTGGTTCCTTTCAAAAGTATTCATCACCCAAAAGTCTTGCACCCAACCTGTCTCAGTATCTAGTTCCGGAGGCCCACCTGTGACAGATGCAGTGAAGAATTCAGGCCTTCCTCCCCTCACACAGTCTCAACCCTGGGGGTCATGGGTACATTTGCCTGACACCTCCAAATACATCTGAGAGCCTCAGTTATCCAAGTCAGAGCAGTGGGACTGATGATGAAGATGGGAGGGGGAGGAAGGGGAAGGAAACCAAAATCTCTGTAACCCTGCAGTTACCCTCCTGGCTGAACACACGGTGGGAAATCAGAGTATACAGTTCCTTTCCCCAAAAGAAAAGGAAGTGCCTTAAAGACAAGAAAAAGACGTTAACACAGGGTCTTCAACACGGTGCCTGGCAACCAGTCGGCCTTCAGCAAGGCGCAGTTTGCCTGTCCCACACCAGGGGCCCTCCAGATTCATTTCCGCTGCTCGGGAGAAACAGATCTGACTTGAAGTCTCATATCTGGAAATGGGGCACTGAGAGGGACTGGGTTCTGGCACAGATGGCGCTTTCTACCATGTGGGGGCAGGGAGGCCAGTCCCCTGTTGCAGGACTTGATTTTCCAAGTCCAAGTTGCTGCTCTAACAACAAATCCAATTTCATTTGGCAGTGAGGAAATGCTCATCCCTTCGACCTTGCTAATCTGCTCAGCAGAGGGTGAATGACATGGCCATTGTTAGCCCCAAAAAGAGTTCAGACAGGAACGGCCCAAGGCCCTGAGAACAAGGTGGAAAGGTGGGCGTGGTCCCTTTAACAAATAAGGGTCACTGAGAGCTGAAGGGGTCTTACAGGCCCTGAACTGTGTTCCCCACATTCCAAGGAGAGAAGCGTCCACGTGCACATTCCTCAAACAGGCCAGCAGTTCCACAGCCTCTCCTGGGCGTCTCCTTGAGCAGGGTGGTGCACACGCACACACACACACACACACGCCCAATTCACACCTGATCTTCTCTTCTGTGTCAGCGGGGAGGGTGGGTGGGAAGGTGACTTTTCAGGTTGGAGGGTCACTGACCCGAGAATGCACAAGCAAACATCCTAAAACACCACAGAGAGCCTCTGGAAACTGATTGGAACCAGTTGTGTGGTCGACAAGAATGAGGGCCGCAGAGGACTGGAAGGCCGGGACAATGTCTGCTCTGTTCTGAGGCAGGGAACAGATGCCAGCGTTCTTCTGACTTTACAGCTTTTTCTTGGCTTGTGTGGGTGAAAGAGGCTGATTAAAAATGGGGCCCGCTGGGTGCCGAGCAGCCTGCCAGAATGTGGCACAAGACACGGTGGGCCCGCTGGAACCCTCACTGCCCCCAGTTCCCACTGGACACATGCAGCAGGCAGCCCAGCCCCCAAGGCCAAGAGGCCCCAGGGATGCTCCTTCCCTGCCTCCCAGGCCTTCTTCTTGCCCCTGTGCTCGAGGCCAGGCCCAGGCTAAGAAGCAGAGCTGCACCAACACCCTCTGCCTTCCTCCGACTAATAAAACCTTTCAGAAATGGATGGAAAGACATTCATCCCCTCCAAACCCATTTCTTCCTGTAGCGGTGTCGTAGGTAAAACCGAGTAAGCCCAGGGCATTGAGTTTCACTGGGCGAGTCACTGTGTGGTCTGTTCTGAGAGCCAAGACTTTCCAACCATACATTTCAACGGCGGTTACTCAAGTTTGGGTAAGAAAACACTTACCCAATTTCCGAGCAGACAGTGAACCGCGGGGCCTGTAACAGATACGGAGAGAAGGAGCATACGTTTCCCGGCAGCGCCCGGCTCCCCGGCCTGCGCGCACGTCTACGGGGCTCCTACAGGATGCGGCCAGGCCTGCCAATTAGCCTCTGGCCCCTTCTACTGGAGATGGGGCAAGGGTCCCCGGTGTGTGATTCAGAGAATTTCACACGGTGCCCGCTCCTCTGCTAGAGGGGTCGAGGCTCACGGGAGGAAGCTGGAATGCGGATTGGAAAATGAAAATATTCTGTTAATGAGGAGCCAGAAAAGACTGGAAATGCCAGAGCTAGAAGGGGCCTTGGAGAGGGGCGAACTCAGGTCTTGGGGCCTCGGTGGCCTCGTCCATAAAATGAGGGAGTGGGGGTGGAGGGGGGCTGAGACCAGCGGTCCAAGGCCACCCAAGGTGTTAGCGGCTCAGCTGGGCTCAGACCCCTGACCCCAGTCCAGGGCTTTTCCCACCACGTCATGCTCCCCATCCAGAATAGAGCCCAGTGAATGCTCAGCGGGAGGCAGCTTCCATGGGAGTGTTTGCTCTGCTACACCCAGGAGGTGACTCTCCAGACCAGAGGAGGATCTGACCTTTCCTTTACACAGTCTTTTGTGATGGATCTGACCCCTGGAGCTACTTCTGACAGAGGTGCCTTCATTCATTCCACAGTGTGCTGAGTCGTTCCATTGGGGGGGGGGTGTGTGTGTGTGTGTGTGTGTGTGTGTGCGCGCGCGCGCGTGCGCGCGCATGTGTGCACACTCACACATAATTGTATGCACGTGTGTGTGATATTGTGTGATATTTACTGAGCCCCCATCAACACCTCCATCCCAGCCAATGACATGCTGCTCCTATTCTGGGATCTAGGGATACAGTACAACCAAGGCATCACCCTCACCCTACAGGAGTTCCAGGCCAGCTGAGGGGGCAGATACTGAGCTGGACAGTGGTCCTTACCTTCCCACAGATGGGCAGTTCCCTAAGGATGGGACAGTACGTTCTCTCCACCCCAAAGCTCACTGATGACCAGATGACTGATAGCAAGCAACACATTACTGGTCGGCTGGTGACTGGTTGACTCATTATTGGTTGGTTATTATTGGTTAGGTGAAGGTTGCTAATAACTGGTTAGCTGGAGGACAGCCCTGGTGGTCCAGTGGCTAAGACTCCAACTCACAATGCAGGGAGCCAGAATTTGATCCCTAGTCAGGGAACTAGATCCCACATGCCGATCCCATGTGCCAAAAATAAGACCCAGCACAGTCCAATAAATAAATAAGATTATCTTTTTGAAACAATTTTTTGTTTGGGTGGATGGGTGGTCAGTTGATGGACTATTTACTAGTGGTTGTTATTGGTTGGGTGGTGGTTGTTCACTAATTGGTTGGTTAGTTGATTGGTTCGCTGGCTAAAAACAAAAGCCATATCTAAACCAGCATCATGTCCTAAAAGGAACATGGACTTTGGGGTCAGAGAGCATGGATTTTACTCCAAGTTCTGATACTTCCAAACTTTACAACCTAGAGAAAGTCCCTTCTTATCAACACCAAGACACAAGACCCTCACCTGTAAAATAAGGATAATAGCACCTACTTTGCACTTAACATGGGTAAAGTGACTTGTATGTTAACAGTCCTCAGCAAATGGAAGCTGTTATCATTACTCCTACTCATTGTGGAAATGAGAATTAGAGTCTGTAACTTGTAGGGCACCCTCACACACCCTTAACATGATGTTACCTTGAGATTTGCACATGATCACATAGACCTGTCTATGCAATGAGTGATGGGTCCAGAAAGAAATAGGGCTCATCATAGCTGTTGCATAATAAGAGGCAACCTGTAACTTAGACAATGCATAGACCTCGTAAAGGAGCTCCAAATGGCACTGGCACTCAAGACTTCCTTCCCTTGACCACTGGGGAGTAAAAGCCAGCACCAAACACAAGCGTTGGATGGAGAGAAGTTCCCCACTTGAACATTCACAAGCATCTTTACAGTTTGAAAATCACATTCATATCTATTACATCATGTGACAGTTGGTACACTCCTAGAAGGCAGACAAAGTTCAATTAGTCTCCCCATTCTACAGATGAGGAAACTGAGGCTCAGAGAAGTAGAGTTGCTCACACAAGTCACACAGCATAGCCCAGAGGAAGTCCTATACCTTCGTCCTGAGGCACGTGTTTTATGGGTATTGAATAGGAATCCTTGGTCCCAAAACACCTCTGAAGTTGATATTCCAGTTTGAAATCCAAGGCAGGTACTTTTGTCAACGTGCTCTCTAAGGACAACCTGCTACTCAAACACAGAAATGTTCTAAGCCAATATTTTTTAAATTTTCCCATGAAAATTCCGAAGAGCTATAAATGAAAAATAAACATGAAGTTATTAATATTAAGCCAAACATCATACAATTCTGGAAAATACCAGGGTGACAAGATGCCAACTCAAATGACACTGGCTCAGCTCCCATCACATGTGTGGCAGGGACCCATTGTCCAACCTATCACTCCAGGACTGTGGGAAGTGGGCATGACATCCTTCTTCTTCCTAGTAATGTCTTGCTCCAAGCTCCTGTTTGCACTGAAGTTTTCAACTTACACATCATATCACTGTCCCACATGTGATTGTCCTTGTTCTATTTGCGTAGATTAGACCCAGTGAAAAAGAAAATCAATTAGAAGATAGAGCTAAATGATCACACAGAATGCAACATACAGAAATTAAGTGGTAGAAAACATGAAGAGAAATTAAGAGACATGGAAGACAGAATGAAAAGCTCCAACAAGTATTTAATAATATTCCTTAAGAAGAAAATAGAGAATGAGAGAGAAACATTTTTAGATGAAATAATAACCTAAAGTTTTTCCAAAATCAGACAAGGATATGAATATTCAGACCAAAGGAACATGATAACTCACAAGCAGTTTGGGATGGATGGATGGATAGATGGGTGGGTAGATGGATAATCTAGACTTGAATGGGAGAAGGCAGTGGCAACCCACTCCAGTACTCTTGCCTGGAAAATCCCATGGACAGAGGAGCCTGGTGGGCTGCAGTCCATGGGGTCGCAAAGAGTCAGACACGACTGAGCGACTTCACTTTCACTTTTCACTTTCATGCACTGGAGGAGGAAATAGCAACCCACTCCAATGTTCTTGCCTGGAGAATCCCAGGGACAGGGGAGCCTGGTGGGCTGCCGTCTATGGGGTCGCACAGAGTCGGACACAACTGAAGTGACTTAGCAGCAGCAGCAGCAGCAGACTTGAATAGTGACATATCTGTGAAAAGATCCCCTTAGCTTAAAACCAATAAAATAAAACTCTAAATCACCTTGCTGCCAAGTTCATCTCCCAGAGGACTGAAAGAGTTCTAAAACTCTGAACCTCACTCTGACCAACAAAAAAGAACTAAAGAACTTCTTGAAGATGTGGCAATACATGAACTCCTTTACAAAGTAATAAAAGTTAAATCCCTACCTCACCTCATAGATAAAAATAAACTCCAGAGGCACTAAACAGTTAAAGATGAAAAGCAAAATATTAAAACATTTGGAAGAAAATATAGAATAGCTTTATGAATTTTTAGAATTTTTTAATTGAGATAAAAATACAAAAATACATCATCATCATCATCAAAATCATCACTATCATCATCCTATTGCCAACAATTAACACACAATGAGCACTGACCATCTGCATTTAATCCGACACATTCCCTGTGCATCTGCTCATTTAACTCTCATGAAAACCCCCAGAGATATACATAGAATCATTGTTCCCATTTTATAGATGAGAAAGCTGAGGCTCAGAGAAGTTATAAGACCTGTGCCTTGAGCTGCAGCTGGGAAGTCACAGGTTTGATGCCACAGCTGGCCCAGGTCCGTGTCTCCTGTCTGCCACTTTAGGTCCTGGCTCATGCCTGCCATTCTTGAGTTCTCTACCAAATATCTATGACCTGCCACTTTGAAGTCCATCCTCTTCATGCAGGAGCCAAAATATATTCATCTACACATTTCACAGAGTTTGTTAGGACCTACTAGGTCCTGGGGGTTCTGCAAGACCCCAGAGAGGTTGAGTTCAATTTCACATGACTCATTTCATCAGACTGATGGGAAAAACCAGGGAAAACATTTTAAGTTTAGAAACACAAACAAACATACTGAATATTTTCCAAAGTTTCTATCATATAAGCATCAATAAGAGGGCTTTGAGCCTAATGTAAAGTGAAAGATCGACACTGGAGAGGGTGGGAGTGAATAAATCCTCTCCCCACCCCCAGGTTTGATGGAGAAAACTGTTTTTGCAGGTGGAAAATGACTACATTTCAATCAGGATCAAATTCCAAAGGCTTTGCCAGCATTCACAAGTGCCCACATGGTATAGAGCCCTGGCCTGGCCAACTTCCTACTCAATAACCTATTTCTACAGCTCTTTGGATATTAAAAAAGTTGAAATACAAGATAAACTCAGCTGAAACCCAAATGAATGGATTCATTCCCATTTTAATGCCATTTGAGGGTGTTTTATAGCCTGTACTGTGTATCTTTTACACATCTATTTTTAAATACTGCAAACTAAATGATCATGATAAAATATATAAACCCCTTTACGAAATTCCATCTACAAAATTACAGCAAGATCTAGAGGGTAAAAATGTGCAGTCAATGCTGTTAGGCGGTGATGGCAGGGCCTGAGTTGTACTGAATCAGTCCTTTGAACAGGGGCATAGCTAAAATACCTTGATCTCCTTTCTGAAGGTTGTCCCAATTGTAAACCCACCTCCTCCATGAAAATGCAGGAACTTACAAGTGATCAGATGCAGCTACATGACAGTCAAGTTATGAAAATGAGGGTCAGCTCCTATTCTCAAGACCACCCTTCTGTGAGCAAGGCGGTCAACCACTTTCATAAAATCAGCTAACGCTTATCACAAGGCTAGGTTTTTCCTACATGCTTACATATATAAATTCATTTAAGACTCGCCACAGCCCTGCGAGACAGGTTGTGTCATTGTCACTGTTTTACAGGTATGGAAACTGAGGCACCGAGAGGTTAAGCAAATTGTCCAAAGACACACAATTGGCTCTGATCCCCATTCTTAACCACCACATTCCCTGCCTCTTGTGGACGCCTGCTAACAAGGTCATATTTGATTATAGTATTTTGCTACCAGAAATAGAGATAAAATAAGACTCCTAGTTTCCCCTCATTATGATATGATTCCCTTCCTCCAGAGGAAGCAGGCAGTGACCCCATCAAATAACTGTGCCAGTACTAGGCCATACAGAACTCTGGTGTGAATTAGAAAAACGTACCCCTTTCTCAATCTGTCAGAAAATAGTCATAATATACTTTTTGTTGGAACAAATCACTTTATTACCATGTTTTATTATGAAAAGTGTCATAATAAGCCCCCATATCTATGATATCTGTGATGCAAACGGGGGCCTTAGATCACGCAGTGCACAACCTCAGCAACTGTACATAGGCAACTTGCCTCCATCCTCAGCCAAGTCAAAACAAATATGGTTTGAACAGTGTCTCCACAAAAGCAGAGTGCAATAAAGCAGAGACACTAGGAGTATGGTCCCTGGAGTCACATCTCATATGGTCATTGTTAGCATTCAGCAAAGTAATAAAGTGTTTCTATAAACTGCTCGACAGACATTAGTTATTGCTCTCATTGGTCCATTCAAAACACCACTTCCTCTTTCTCATCCTCAGTTGCAGTCCACAAATGTTAGAGAGGCTGGAAATTTCTCCTGTGGGGGGATTTCTACACTCAGATAATCAAAGCTTAAAAGAACTTGCTCCCCAAGGAGGTACTCAACCAAGTTTCCATACATATTTTGTTAAAACTTTATCAAAATGTTACTTCCCTTTTTCCCCTTCGTGGAAACGCTGGGTTGCTCACAGTTAACGTGGTCTGACAGCGGCTTTGACTCGTCACCCCGCTAGGTACCCTGGGTGTGCATGTAATTCTATTAACTCAAGGCAACCCTCTGAGGGAGGTATCTTTATGCCTGTTTTACAGATAAGAAAACTGAGGCTCAGCCTGAGGACATGAGGACCACAGCTGACAACTGCAACCTGAGGTATTTGGACTTCGTAGCTGTTGCTCTTAACAAGTGGTAATTCAGCCAAAATAAACCCATTTTGTAAATGTTATTTATAAAGCTGACAGCAGTCAACTACGCCCTGAAGCACGCACAGCAGATGAAGACAGCAGTCCTCCTTGGACAAGAATCACTTCTACTTTCCTTTGAAAGAAATAATGAGAAACAGAATAGGTGGTTGCTATTCACGGCATTTGGTTTCTCGTGGAAACAGAAGCTAGAACTCAAGGTGAATTTTAATACCTTCTCAACTCAAAGTGCCGCCAGGAGGGTCATCACATGTGAAGGGAAACGTACTTCCCCACTTAATGCTTCCTTTCCAGTTGGGCTCCAACACCCTTTTCCAAGTAACAGTGTTACTGAGATTTAATCCACCCTATGCTGGGCATATCTGTACCATATCAATCCAAGGCACCATTCCACTGCACAGACTTGAAAACTGAGGCTCAGAGAGGTCAGTGTTCCCCAGGCAACCCCGATATTTGCTCCTTGGCAAGAGTGGGATTTGAACCTGGATCTGTCTGGGTCCATTCTCCAAAGATCCTCACCCTCCTCCACAATCTCCACCAGAAGAGAAGGATGAGGCTGGAGGGTACAGTGGCAGCAGCCGCCCTCTCACCATTTCACTGTGGGACATTTCTAGAGACAGCTACAAAACGGCACTTTTATTTAATTTACATAAACTCAAACACATGCAATTTATCACTCCACCCATGCGTATCGTTGGCTGGAGATGTGCCCACATCTAGGGAACCCCCAGGAACAAGCATTACACAAATAAACTTTTTTTCCCAAATTCCTTCTGATTCCTGAAGCTACTAAGACGGCGTGCCAATATTTCTGTAATTTTTTAAATCCCACAGAAGAAAGTTAGTGTACAACAAAAGCCTCTGTGGTTCTCAGCTGCATCCTAACCAACCTCTTGCCAAGTTTCTGAATAGACGCCCTAGTGGCGGAGCCCGGGAGGGGACAGCCTGCCTGTGAACACTAGTTCTGATGTTTTACTCTGAAGTAGGGTATAAGCCAGAGCCAAGGAGTTGAAAACAAGGGAGACAGGAGCCCTCAACAAACATCCTTCCATCATGGACCTAAGATGCCAACCAACTGTGAGTAATACACTAACCATCGTTAAAGCCAAACAATTAAAACCAGCAAAATATCATTATTTTATAATAAATTATTTCAACACCTTAAAGCCAAGTAATTTATTTTAGAATAAATTACAGCCAATAAAATACAGCTGAAACCAAAACAAATTTATTGTCTTTGGCACAATTACAAGACAACCAGGGCTTCCCAGGTGGCTCTAGTGGTAAAGAACCTACCAGCCAAAGCAGGAGACATAAGAGACGTGGGTTAGATCCCTTTGTTGGGAAAATCCCCTGGGGGAGAAGATGGCAACCCACTCCAGTATTCTTGCCTGGAGAATCCCATGGACAGAGGAGCCTGGTGGGCTACAGTCCATAGAGTTGCAAAGAGTCGGACACGACTGAGGCGACTTTAGCCGGCAGGCACAGAATCTGATCTAAAGAGAGCATCTTCAAGTGACAAGATCACAGACCAGCGAGGTTAGGGCCCCAGGTCCCCATCCCAGACCCACTCATGTCTGGCAGGCCCTGGGTGACATGACCCATTCATCAGTTCTCTTGTGGTTAAATGGGGACACAGAGCATGATATGGTATGAGGCTGTGTAAATGGTGTGGCACTGGTGTGTGCTTCAGTTTGTCACTAGAGGATCCCTGTGTGATCATGGAGTCCAAAGACAGCAAAAGGGTTTCCACTCCAGTTTACTGACTGGAAATGGAGAACTGTGCTAAGAAGGATCCTGAGGCTAAATCTAAGGTCAATGGGATGGAACTCAGGGATCAGCCAGAAATGTCTGTCACATTTGAGGTCGGGGGTGGGGGAGGACACAGATTAAACAAACTATATACACTCCCCATAAAAAGAATTAAACAAAAAAACATGATCACCCTCCCCAAACTACGAGACTATTTTCTTTATAAAAATCTTCAAAAAGTGAGACCTTTGGGAATATATTGCAGGCATTAGACATTTTCCACAGGAAATGTTCTCTAAACAGGTTTAGTTCTTGTGAACTTTCCAAGGAATTTCCAAATTCCATCTTTCTCTACTCCAGACTTCATACCTTAATGGAGAGGGTGGTTTCCATTTTCTCAGGCCTCCTACTTTTCCAAACAGGACACACAGACGAGCAGTCTTCAAAGAATTTTTCATGTTCATACAAAAAGGAGATTTTCCCATCTGCCTGGAGGTTGCTTTTGGGCTGCGGCCATGGGAATCACAGAGAGCACCGCGACACTCGACATTCCGACGAGCTCCCCCGACAGAGCGACTTCAGCCCTGCCAGGGGAGGAGAGGCCCTGCTCGGCCCCCAGATACTAACCTCGAGGCCTGCAGCCCCTGCAGGCGGGCGGCTGCTCAGAAGGCCCACATCTGCCGCCCTGGCTAGGAGCGATCCGCGCTTCCCATCGCCAGGGGCTGGGGTGCCAGCCCCACGGCAAGAGCCGGATTGTGGTGGTCTGTCTGTTTGTTGAAATTGGGCCGGGAGGAACGGCCTCGAAGTCAAGATTGCCTGGAATGTGAGCCCTCGCGCTGTGCAGACGGCTCTGTCAGCAAGCTCAGGAAACAGGCTGGGAGGCTGGGACGAGGCCCAGGTCTGGGCCACGAGTCTCACCCTGGAGCACGCTGTTGGGGAGGGGAACCGAGGGATGCCTCCGGGACAGACGTCCCTTCTGTATAGATGCCGCCCTGCCTTCGCTCAGTGTGCAGCGTGAGGCCCTCATTTCCTTGACCAAGTGGAAAACCCAGTAGGAAGTGCTGATTTTCTTATTTGACAACTAGGGCTTTTTCCAGAAGGGAAGCTCAATCATGCTGACTTTCTGGAAAAGGCCAGCATTTCTTCTCATTCTCAAAGGCATAATCTCTGGGTCCCCTTCTTAAAATACATACAAGACAATATTAGCAGTCATGAAAGAAGTTCCCATTTATTGAGCACTTACTAGAGAGACTCTGTCCCTGGAGTGATGTTCAAAATATTTAACCACTGCTAAGCCACAGTCACCAGCTATGGAAGGCACTGGAACAAGTCTCAGAAGCCCCCACTCTGCTACATGTTGCTCTTTAGTCACTGGACCATGAGGAGGCTTGGAGGGGGTGGTGCAGGGGCATTGCAGGGGCAGCAGTAATTTATGAAGGAGTATTTAACCACAGCCATGCTCCCAATGCCTTGTCCCTGAATGTCAGCCCCGCTGAGAAGCACTTGTGAAAGGTGATCTCCAAACCACCCCCAACAGCTCTGCCACCTCGTAGGCGCAGGGCCCCCCTCCCAGGACTCGGCAGGGCCTATGACTGCTTGGCCTGCGGGAGTGACCTCTGGGTCGTCCAAGCCCAGGTAAAAAGAAGACCTGGTTCTTTGGACCCTTGAGTCTGCTCTCAGGAAATCCAGGCCTCCTTGTCAGAGAGAACATATAAAGAGACCTGGAGACTGAGACACTACGTGGAGAGGCCGTGGAATCAGGAGGCTCAATAGAAGGTTGCTGTCCTGAGCCTCCATTCATGCGAACAGTTCAGTGCATAGAACTCGACAACCAGACGGCACCTAACATACATCCCCTTCTGTATTATATTATTGCTGTGCAGTGGGCATTATCATAACCTATTTTACAGACCCAACAGATTAACACACTGCTCCAAAACTGCACTAAATCTGAAAATGCACTTTGACTTCCTAAACTGTCATAATTTATGGAAGAACCTGAGAGCTCTTCTCGGGCCCTCACTCACAGACCCTCACCCTTCGCCGAATCGCTCAGTGTCTCCAGAAAGCAGCTGTGCATCTGTGATTTCTGCTCATGATCTTGTCAACCTTCCCATTCTGCCCACTGGAGGCCCTGGCCCTGGCCGAGCATTCCGTGCACTGTTAGAACAGGCAAGCCCACGCTGTCCTGGGTGTAGCCTCCCCCCCCTCCCCCCGTCGGAGTCCCCGCACCGCCCCCTGCCTGCGCACCCTGTCCCAGGACAGCCGCCGGGCCACGTGATGAGCCGCGGGTATATTTAGCCGCTGGGAGACTTCTCAGGATGGCACTGTTGATCCTGGACCCCAATCCAGCCTGAGTGGGAGAGCCGTCATGTGGTTCTCTCACTGCCCACTCTTCATGTTTTACACACTCACTCCTCAAGTTCCTCTAAGGAATGGAGATGTTGTATAACATTTATGAGCTTTATTCCTGCCGGTGCTAATGGAACTGGAAAAAAAAATATCTCATTTTTTTCCCTGCTGGAAAGTACTTTTCCATACTTCCCTGTCTTTGTTATGAAATCTACTCAGCTATATTAGTTAATTATTCAAAACAAAAGTGCCCAGTGAGACTGAATTCATCCCACAGAGGGTCGAGCGTTTTTATTCCTGTTGTGTGGCAGTTCCTGCCCCCACCCAGCTCTCCCCTTGGCCCTCATTAGGGTGATAGATGCCCAGCGTGAGCCACAACAGGCTGAAGAGGGGAAGAGAAGCACACCATGCCTACCCGCCGTCCTTCATGCTCCTACCTGGCCCCATTTGCCTGCTTTCCTGAGTTCATCCTTCAAGGTTCGGTTCAACTGCCCCCTCTGCCAGGAAGTCCGCAGGGAGCACTCCTTCATTTTCTCCTTCCATATCCTCATTGGCACTCACCTCTCAACCCTGAGTTCATCTCTTTTTAAGGCTCATCTTCTCAGCTATATCCTATGCTCCAAACTCCAACCTCATGTTCTTGTAGACAGTGTCACTGTCGTCACACACCCCACTTTCAGACCCAGCGCTTCCTGGGGATTACATCGTTTCATAATAGATATACTGATACCCCCATTTTGTAGAGGAGAAACCAGGGCTCTAAAGATGCACCCCATAATGCGTAGCTGGCATGTGAGCCCAGGTAACCTGAGGTCAGGGTCTGTGCTGGTAATCACATTAGTAATTAACCCACAATCCTAATTGAGCATTTCTGGACAAAAGGAGAAAAAGCAGAAGAGCACAGTCTAACTTCTTCCTGTAAACAAGCAATAGAGAAAAAGACAGCTCTTCAGAGGAGACACCCCACACTAGATAAGACGTAACATCACTCGTGAGACTCAAAATACACACACACATCCTCGTATTTGTTTTGGAAGTATAGTATAAGAATCCCAAAATCACCCAAAAGCTTTTCTCTATGACTCCTGCTGTCTGAATCTCTCTTAAGGATATGAGCACAATGTGTATCAAGTTTTATACACAGTGACATTCACTGCATGGCTTCCAACAACAAAAACTTGGAAACAACCTAAATAAACAGCAACTGGAAGGGAACGTGGAAACACGGTGATTTTTACTTTCTTCTTTCATTTTTCTGCATTTTTCCAAATTCCTTCAAAATGCAAGTGTTGCCTACATGATCAGGGGGAAAAAATCAATAATGTTTCTAAGGCAGAGCAGGGACATAGGTCACGTCATTCCTGCTGGCAGAGAAGCAACTCTGTGGAGGGCGTTCTGGCAGCACATGTCCCAGTCTAGCAACTCTCCTTCTAGGAATGCACTTGATGTAGATCCTCACACGAATGCACCAAGAAGTACAGGCGAGGACGTCCAGTGATGCACGACTTGTAATGGCAAGAGACTCAAGCCAACCTGAAAGTTTACCCAAAGGGACTGGTTGAATAAATTATGGTATATCCATACAAAGGAATGCTGTGTGGTTAAAAAGAAAGAAATGGAGTATAACGTGAAAAATGGGCCGTGATATATTGTTGAGTGAAAAAAGCAGGCTACAGACCTCTGTGCATAGCATAATCCCATTTGTGTAAGACAGTATAAATATATGTGATTGTTTACATAGACGTTAGAAAGTCTAGAAGGATATACATCAAACTCTCAGTCAGTCATTACCTGGACAGGGAAAGAAGTTGGAAAAACGAAGAACTTTTGTGTTTTACTCAGTTTTTATATTGCTTGAATGGCTTCCAAACCCAGTCTTGCTTCAGGCAAGTAAACATATTCTTTCTTTACTTTATGTTATGGAATAATTCAAATACATGCAAAAATAGAAAGAACAGTACAATTAACTCAATGTACCCATGACCCAGGGCTTCCCTGGTTGCTCAGACAGTAAAGAATCTGCCTGTAATGCAGGAGACCGGGATTTGATCCCTTCAGGAAGATCCCCTGGAGGAGGGAATGGCTACCCACTCTAGTACTCTTGCCTGGAGAATCCCCTGGATAGAGGAGCCTGGCTGGCTACATGGGGTCACATAGAGTCGGACACAACTGAGCAACCAACACTTTCACTTTTCTGTTTTTCACCCATCACCCAGCTTCCAGGTTCAAAAATGATCAACTCCTGCCCAAACTTGTTTCAACTCTACCTCACCCATCTAGTACTATGATTCTAGTACTATGATCACACCTGAAGAATAACAATAATTTCTTAATGTCATCAAATATTTGGGCAGTGTTCACATTTCTAATTTCCCTCCATATTCTAAATCATTTTTTAATAAATCATTTTTTAACAGTTTGTTTGAATTAGAATTCAAATAAGGACCACAAATTACAATCATTTGGCTTGACTTCAAAGTATCTTTATCATAAAGATTATTTATTCTCTCTAGACACAAACATACATACGTACACACATGAATATACATACATGTATATGCATATATGTATGCATAAATGTGTATTAATATATGTGTGTATATAGCTGTATGCATGTGTGTGTATGAAGTGGGTGATCTCATTACCCTCATCTAACAGTAGGGACACTAAGGCACAGAGGGTAGGTGCCTCGCCCTGAGCACACATAGAGGTACGGAGAGAGGAGGAGAAGGAGAGGAAGAGACACTGGAGGAGCCACAGTCTGGGTTTGGCTGACCACTTCCTCACGGTGTGGCTGAACCTACTCTTCTGTCCTTTGTGTCTCCTGTCAATTGGTGGTTAGCTCAGGAGACCTGATCAAGTTCAGTTTGATGTTTGGGGCAAACTTCCCATGAGTGGTGGTGCCCTTTCGTCAGGAGTCTCTTGTTCCTCACCCTGCCATGTCAGCTGCATGGACACTCGGTTCCCATGAGCCACTGGCGTATCATGGTGGCCTGTCAGACGGCACTCCCTGCACCGTGCAGCCCAAAGCCAGCCTCTCCCCACCGAGCACTGGCTGAAGTACAGAAGCACGGAGCTTCGGCAACCGAGAGAGTCCTTTATCAGCCCTGCTCTGCGCTTCCAGCTCCCTGGAGCTTGCTGCTGTAGCCCCAGCAGCACGGAGAGACGCACACACCCCACCGCACCCGTGTGTCATTCTCCCAGACTCGCCACCTGTCTGAGCTGCCGTAACATGGAATAACACCTTCCTGCAGTGCTTACCTCAAGAAAGCGCTTTGCAGACTAAAACACGGTGGGAACAACGGAGCAAAGGGCTTGTTTGCACACACAGTGAGGCAACTCCAGGAAAGGCTCAGGGACCTGGAGCAAAACTGAAGCCCCTAATCAAGGCTTCCTCACTTTTTCCAGGGCAAGTACCTACTCTCTTTGTGCCTTGGTTTCCCTGCCACCCACTTCCTAGGGTGGGAGCGAGAACTGGATTAGAGAATATACCAAAGGTGCTGAAACCGTGCTGGCACACCAGATGTCAACTTCTATCCCGTGACCAAAAGTGGGTGGGGACAAAGCCCAGAGAGCCCATGATTAGCAGATCCCATGGGGTATCCCATGGCCGGGAGCACAGTGGTGAGAACTGTCTTTTCTGGAATCAGCCACTCATGGTGGTGCTGCTTCCTATCTTTGTGACCTTAGGCATGTTACTTCACCTCTCCCAGCCTCAATTTTAGTATCTGTAAAGCAGTGGTGATGCAAGCCAGGCCTCACAGGGCGCTCTAAAGATCTGACAACCTAAGACTTGTAATGCAAAGAGCCAACACTCATGGGAGGATGACTTCACATCAAGCACCCAATTCCAGGCTCTCTGTCTTACCGCATTTAGTGTCACCACAGCCCTGGGAAAACTGGTCAAATTTTACCCCATGTAAGGTTTCTAGAATTCTGCCAAGGATGTTAGCCGGACCACAATCCCTATTTGAAACTGCTGGGGCCAGATGTGTTTCAGAGTTTTAGGAATTTTGAATGGCAATGAGGTACTCACCCAGTATGGTCTTAACACTGCAGCAGGGTCCAGGGCAGCCTCTGCAATCAAGTATGTTGACACCTTGGCAGCACAACATATGAAGTGAGTGAAAGTCACTCAGTCGTTTCCTACTCTTTGCAACCCCATGGAATTCTCCAGGCCAGAATCCTGGAGTGGGTAGCCTTTTCCTTCTCCAGGGATCTTCCCAACCCAGGGATCAAACCCAGGTCTCCCACATTGCAGGCAGATTCTTTACCAGCTGAGTCACCAGGGAAGCCCAAGAATACCGGAGTGGGTAGCCTATCCCTTCTCCAGCAGATCTTCCTGACTCAGGAATCAAATCAGGGTCTCCTGCATTGCAGGCGGATTATGAACAACATATGAACACCCCCACTAACTGGGATAAATCAAGACCCAAACAGACTCATATTAGTTCAAGTCAAGTTTTACCACCCAATTAGTTTGGGGCAAACCTGGGGAAAATGTTTCAGTGTTCTGATATTCTGAGCTTTTGGCATTGCAGACAGAGGCAAGTGGGCCAGCAGTGTAAACATCAGAGACCACACGGGGTGCAGTGGGCAGCAAGAGTGACTCATACGTCAGGACCTGATGACAAGAACATTCGACCAATAGGAGGCCGTGAAGAGCGCTGAGACCTTTCTCAGGCAAGAATCCCAAGAGCCCAAGCTTGGATAATCCTCTGGACTGCGGGGAGGGTCAGGCAGGATCGGGGTACGGGAAGGCCGAGATGAGGTCTTTACCCTTGATCCCTTTGCCCTTGCCCTCATTGCTGGGGGCACACTGGGATCGCTGAGCCCCTACAGGGCCAGCCCCAATGCAGTGGGCTCCAGCCTCCCTCAAGGTCCCAGAATCCAGGCCAGAGCAGGGCCACGTGAGGGGCATGCAGTGGCATCTAGTCTTGTCACTCAGGCATCCCTCCTTCCTTCCAGGTATGACCCCTCCTCCTGGTACACATGCTTTTTCTCCCCTCCCCTACCCCTTCTTCTGGTGGGAGTGGCCATACTCTGCCATGACTTGGTGGACACAGCTGATTGGCCCAGGGGAGAACCTCTGAGGCAGTCAGAGTGCTTCCAGAGGTTTTTCTGAGCAACTGGGAGAAGTGGAAGGTGCAGCCCCTCTCCCTGGGGCCTTATGAGCCAGGAGACAACAGCTCAAATGCTGTCTTTCTGCCCCGACATGGAGGGAGCTGTTTTGGAGAGCAAGTGGAGCGTGACATGCAGACAGAAGTGGATGTGAGAGAGACAGTCATTTCTCAAGCCCCTCCGGCTGAGCTGACACAGAGATCCAGGTCCACACCTGCTCTCTTCCTGACCTGGATTTCATCCTTTCCATAAACCCCCATTTTTACCTAATTTCCACTGAGCTGGGGTGGGAACACTCTGTGGGTGAAGAAAGGGTCCCGCAGCTGGCCATGAGCAGCTCTCTGGCTTGTGAATGAGGGCTGTGTTGCTAAAAAACCTCCTGCTTCTGTATTTGTTCAGGAGGCTCAGGTGGGGGTGGGCACGTCTTAACCCAAACCCACCCAGCACCTGTTGAGAAACACTGACCCCATTGCAGAGTTTGGGTTTACATGGACTCTGTATAACACCTTATAAAGAAAGCCACTAGCGCAGAAGATTAAAGAACACCATTAAGTTCGTTGTTTTATTTCTTCTGAGACCGAACGAAAGCTGGAAAAGCGCAAGGAAACGTTGCTGAGTTATTTACTCTCCGTTACCAGGGGCTGTGCATCGCCTCACATAAGCAGCCCAGCCGGTCACAGCAGTGGTTTATAAGGTGTAAATGTTGAGGGGGAGCCAGCGCCGTCCTGGAGGGAAGCTTGGAGCAGTCACACGGTCCAAACACAAGTCAGCGCCAATAAAAGCTCCTGGGGCCGGTCTGGCGTCCTGGCCCCAGCGGGACCAGGAAGGAGGCCTGTCCAGCTTCATGGAGCCCCTACCATTCCTGGGTGGAATGTGTGTTGAGTCTGCCCACTGGGGCGGCTCAGTCTCTTTATGGATTCTGCAAATCCCTTTCTGGAGTCAAGGGCAGGTGTCAGAGGAAAGCAGCCCCTTCGCTGCTGGACACTGCACAGTGTGCCAGGAAGGGGGAATTTCACCCAGGACTGAAGGAGGTTCGTCCCACGTCCCACGTGAGAGGCTGTCTGGGTTTCTGGCCTCCTTTTGTGCCTGCTCCCTGATCATCTTGCTAAAGCACCTGGGAGCTGCCGGGGACTGAAATTGACTTGAGCTGACTTGAGCCAAAGAGAGGGGTATGTTGTAAGGTGACATGGGCGACTCACGAGAGTTAGGTCTCAGGGGGCTGGGATGGGAACAAAAAGCCTTCAGAAACTGGGCCCAGCCACTAGATGACTCATCTATGTGTCCCAAGTTCCGACTCTCCCTGACTCCAGGCCAGCTTCTCTAGTTCTCTGTGTGCATGGTGGAGTATGAACACTCCGTAGCTCCTAAGCCGTGCACCCACCCTTCAAGCCACCTCTGAGAGCACTGCTTCCAGACCCTGGCAGGCAATGAAGTCCCCATGGCTAAGGGAGTCACAAAAAGTCACCGCCCTACTGCTTTCCCTCCTCCTAGAAGCCATTCTGTATCTAGTCAGTCAACAGATACACACTGAGCACCTACTGTGTGCAGGCCTGGTGCTGGGGGTGGGGAGGGGAGCACTACGATGAGCAAAAGAGACCCTATCTCTGCCCTCAGTGTCACTGTCCCAATGGGGGGTGGATAGGAATTTAATAAGCACACCACTGGAGAGGGGGCTTCCCAGGTGGCTCAGATGGTAAAGAATCCACCTGCGATGCAGGAGACCTGGGTTCGATCCCTGGGTTGGGAAGATCCCTAGAGGAGGGCATAGCAACCCACTCCAGTATTCTTGCCTGGAGAATCCTCATGGACAGAGGAGCGTGGTGGACTACATACAGTCCATGGGCTCACAAAGAGTCAGACACTTTCACTTCACCTCACTTCACCAGTGGAGAGGAGAGGGCCACGGTGACGAGAACTCATCACGGGGGCAGGTGACATGATCTAAAGTGACATGTGAGTTAAAATCTAAATTCTCTAGAGGGTAACCAGGCAAGTGAAAGAGAAAGTGCCCCCAGGCACAGGAAAGTGCAGGCAAGGCCCCGGGCAGGGGAAGGGCCAGACTGACAGGATGAATGAGGACAGCACTGGGCGAGCAGACCTGGAGGGAAGTGGAAGGGCGCCTCGGTGCTGCCAAGGAACAGGGAGCCTCCGTTTTCCCCACAGCAGCCACTGGGAGGCTCTGGGCAGGGAAGCAAGTCAGGTGTGATGGGAACTCAGGGCGCAGCTTGGTGTCGGGTGAGGCTCTGAGGAGCCCACCTGAGTCCAGTCTCTGTGAGCTTAACTCCCCCGGGTCTCCATTCTCAGTCTCGGCTCCTGCCTTTCATCGTCTACCCAGACCTCTATCCGAGAGGATCCAAAATTCTTTCCAACTCCCAGCGCCATCTCTGGCTTTCCCATCCTTAGCCCTGGGAAACTCACAAGTCTGAGAAAAATATTTATCTTATATTTAGCCACATCCCCAGCGGATGACTAACATCCCGTCCCCACGCCACAGAGAAACACAGACTCAGCACACAGACTGAGGAACGGCAGGCTGCCGGGGCTTGGCGGGCCTCAACCACAGAATCGGGGTGAAGGAGGGGTGCTGGGCGAACATCACAAGATGCCCACGGCTCCCCCTTTCATTTTGCCTGTTTAAAGATGCAACTGGAAGCTGCATCTTTGAGCCTGTCTGGAGAAAGCTGTGTGACAGCAGGTGGTGTGAGAAGGGCTCAGACAGCATGCATCACAGCCAGGAGTCGCACGGCGCTGGGCTGGCCACCCATCCAGACCTAGCAGGGATTATTATCTCCCCTACTGTATTGATGAGAAAGCAAAGGCACAGAGAGTGGAGCTTCTCGCCCTTGGTCACCAGCAGGTGGTGAAGTCAGTTCTGGAGCCGTGATGGGGCTCCAGAGTCCATTGCCCCTACAAGGCACTCCACAAACACAGCCCAGGTAAGCTAGGGTGCTCTTTTGTCAGTTATGTTCCCATCGAACAGCCAAATTCACACTTTCGACCACTGCGGGGCCTGTGGGACTAAGCCCCACCTATCCTGCCCTCGGCTCCTCTGTGTCGCATGCTTGGTGTCCACACCTACCCTCTAGGTGTCCTCCTGAAGCTCATGGACACAGACAGGTGCCTCTAACCAGCCCATTCCTCTCCCTCACGACACCCTGTGCTTTTCCCTTAGGGCACGGATGTCCATCTGCAAGGTTACGCTTCCAGATGCACTTAAGTCTCTGAAGGGGCTTGGAACTTGGGAGCTGCAATACACGGAGGCTGTTTCTGTCCTACCTTCTGCTGAATTCTCAGCACCCACCGCAGGGCTTACAGCATATGACTGTTTATGGATAGAAGTAGGGAAGCGGGAGGGACAGAGGGAGAGAAAGAGGAAGGGGCAGGGGGTGAGAACCCAGCGCCCCAGGAGCACACAGACACACAAGCACCTACACAGCGTGTGCCTTCCCACTGCCGTTCTCTCTGACGAGTTGGTCAGCACATATTTGATATATGTACTCATTTTTTGAAAAGTAAATTTCAATAACCATCATCAAGGATGGTTTCTGGTCATTGTGCAGCTGGATGAGGGGACAGTCTGTATTGTGGGCCAGGTGAGTAGATTATGTCTGTGCTGATACACAAAAAATTCTAAGGTATATTACACATAACCTATTCCTAACAATATCTGGGACACACAATAATTGTTTAAAACAAAGTATTGAAAAGGTGGTATAGGGGGACTCTCCTGGTGATCTGGTGGTTGGGAATCCACCTTCCAATGCAGTAGACACAGGTTCGATCCCTGGTTGGGAAACTAAGATCCCCCATGCCTCAGGGCAACTAAGCCCACACACCACAACCAGAGAAGACCACACGCTGCGACAAGCAGTGCCACAGCAAGAGAGAGCAAACAAAACCCAGCACGGCCAACAGCAACAAAAGAGCGGTATGGGGAAAGTGACGTCATTTATGTTAAAACTGTACGGTTAAAGATGCATATAGTAACACATATATATTGAATCCAGAAGGATGGCACTGATGAATCTGTTCTCAGAGCAGCAGTGGAGACGCAGGCATAGAGAACAGACTTGCACAGGGTGGGGGAGAACAGGGAGAGGGTGAGATGAATGGAGACAGCAGCACGGATGCATATGCACCAGCATATGTAAGGAGACAGCCAATGGGAATTTGCTGTATGACTCAGGAAACTCAAACCGGGGCTGTGTAATAACCAAGAGGGGTGGGACTGGGCACGGAGGTGGGAGAGAGGGGACATATGTACACCTATGGTTAATTCACGTTGATATATGACAGAAATCAAACCAATATTGTAAAGCCATCATCAATCAATTAAAAATAAATACTTAAAGAACTATATGACTAAAGATATAAATATGAATATGATTTTCTATATCAAGAAAATTTCTAGAGGTGATAATGAAAAATCACCCCACACCTGGTCTCGGACAGAACCTCCTTGCCTGATGTCATTAACAACCTCCTTCTTGGAAGAAACTGGCATTTCTGATATATGCTAAAGTGATTTTCAAATAAACTTCAAGTTGACCCTCAGTCTGCAACCAATCATTGTCAACCAGTTATCCTTTTTTTCTCTTGTGTCCATGCAAAATATTTAAGAGGTAGTTAAAACTATACAGCTATTAACTTTTAGTTTTTATTTTATATGATTTTGTAATCTTTGAATTTTTTGCCATTGCCATGTATTATTTTTTTAATTAATTTATTTTTTAATTGAAGCCATGTATTATTTTAACAAATGTTTTTGAAGATTTAAACATATATCATGTCTTAAGTTGTGGAAAAGCTTAAATGCCACGCGGGAGTATCTGGAAGCTATCACACAGGTGATAGGGAGCCACAGAAGGTCTTTGAGCCAAGAATTTCCTAGACAAAAGTGTCATTTTTAGAAGATTTGCCTACAACCAGTGATGTCTTGCTCCTCACCTGACTGTGTTCTCCTGAGCTTCTCCTAAAAGGAGGCTTGAAAATTACAGCCCTTCCATGCGTATACTCAGAATAAGTGAAGTCACTCAGTCGTGTCCGACTCTTTGCAACCCCAGGAACTGTAGCCTACCAGGATCCTCCGTCCATAGGATTTTCCAGGCAAGAGTACTAGAGTGGGTTGCCATTTCCTTCTCCAGGGGATCTTCCCGACCCAGGGAGTGAACCCAGGTCTCCCGCATTGTAGGCAGACACTTTACTGTCTGAGCCACCAGGGAAGTTCCATACCAAGAATAGATTTAAATTAAAAGTGGTTGTTAAGAAAAATTGTGAAACACTTTACAATAGGAAAAAAGATGTCACTGGAATCAATGAAACTGATTGACTGATTTGAAATAGCAATATATACTTCATTTGAATTCTAGGAATTGTCTAGCAAAGGCTCTGGAGTTGCCCTGGTCTTTGAGTATGTACTGTACACACTATAAGACAAGTGTGTGGTGTAGACACAGAATAATGCAAATGATTCTTGCCCCCAGAAGTGCAAATAAATTCTGTCCTGTAGAGATGCAATTCACTCACTCTGTAGAAAAGATGGTTCCAAACACACATCTTCCATCCTAGAGATAAAAACTCAGTGTGCACTGATTAGGAAACTCATTTCCATCTGCCTGATTGCCTACGGACATGTATGCTCTTCACACTCTCCTCTGAACCAGCTTTAACATCATACCAACTTATTTGTGACTTAAATTTCCTATCGTTGTTCATTTCATATTTGTGTGAGAGTCATGATTTTACCTTTTGAAAACTATACTTTAACATGACCAGGTCAGAATGGAAGGAATGAGACAATGTCTCTGCCCCATAGTTATCATCTGAGTGGGGAGGAATCAGAGACAACCAGAATTTAGGGCCTGAGCATATATGACTGAGCATGTCAGGCGGCCAGGACCGGAAAAGAGAGATGTGATCTGGAAATAGTTCAGCAGTCAGTTGGGCGTGGAGTGGCAAGGGACTCTTCCAGATGTGACAGGATGCTGTGGGGGTGGGGAGCAGATGGAGAAAGAGTCAGAAACAAGAGAAAATCTGATGATCAGATGTGCAAGTAGCTTACAGACATGTTTCAATAATTATGCGATGCTAAACAGGGCAGAAAGAATGAAGAAAAATGAAGATCTGAGGGGACTGGATGTGGAGAAACTTGTTAGTCTTGAATCTGAACAATGAGATGTTTTCTTAATCAGATAAGAGAGCAAAAAAGAAACTTGTTCCAAACTGTACCTGAGCCCATGATCAGACAATACTTACACTGAATTTAAAAGCTAATGAAATTACAGATCAGTGATCAGGAAAAGAAGTGTTTGTCTGTTAATCTGCTCTCCTACCTGGGGACAAATGGGCAGACAGGCTGTGTTTTGAATAATAATAACTCAGACAGAACCAGGAAGGGGTGAGCTTTGCAGAGAAGATCCAGCCTCTAGAGGCTAGGTCTTCTCAGGGTGAAGGTGACTTTGACAAGGAACAGAAGGGAAGCACCTGGAGCCCTTTTCCTGGGCTTCAACAAGACACGGAGTTTGGGCTCTGGGACACTGATTGCCCAGGCTGTTAAACACTGTGTCACTTGCTTTGTGGGGCAGGGAAGGGACATCCACCCAACTAGAATGGACTTTTCGCTCCATTCCCTCAGTACCTCTTTGAGGTTGGAAGAGATTTTCCTAGACAGACAAGGAACTGAACCTTCCACTGGTTCCACCTCCTATGACCACAGACCAGAACACTTCAGACTGAAATCTCCTGCTTTTTTCTTTTAAATAAAGCGACTCTCTTGGTTTAAGACTCATATGTGGGGACCGGAGGAGTACAGCATTTTGGTTGAACCCAGAGATTTTGAAGTCAGGGCTCTGATTTTTGCAGTTTCTGCTTGTTGACCTTGGGTGAACTCATCTTTCAGACCCTCAGACCCCTCGTCTGTGAAGGAGGTTAATGTCCCCCAGACCTGGGTCCACTGGGGAGCCCATGACTAGAGAGCACGTCACATTGTGCTTGGTTTACACTGGACCCTTACTCAGAGGTGGCTGAACTTCATCCTGTTGACAGTTCGCAGCTGTAGGAATAGTAAACTGAAACATACAAGCTGGACAGTCTCTGCATTAGGAAATCGCTAATCATCTTTTCTCTAAATTTGTCTTGAGTCTTGTCATGTTGCAGTCTTTTCACTTGTAAAATGAAATAAGTCTTGGATTCAGCAGGATTAGTTTCAAGAATATGTAAATAGTAATTAGTAGCACCTACTGTGTGCCCAGTCCTGTACTATTTGACCCTCACAACTAATCTCTGTGGCTGGTGCTATCACTGTTCCCATTTGTCAGAGGGAATGCCAGACCAGGAAGGGCCAGGAAATCTGCCAGGAGGAGATGGCAAGTAGAATATGTACCCAACAGTCCAGTTCTAGGAATGGAGCGGCCCTACTGTGGAGTGGGCATGCCAGCCAGGAGAGACAGGGAAAAGTGGAGGCCAACACAGACCAAGCCTCTCAGCCATCAGTGAGTCTTCGCACATGAGACCTGAATGCGCCTCTGAGCTGAGGTGCGGGGGAGGATCACTCAAAGATGCCCTGTAGCTCCCTTGCACCTTCCAACTGGCATCAAAACCAAACCTGTTCTGGAGAGCAGAAACCAACTGTCTCTTCATGGCCCAGGAGAATTCCCCAGCTGCCTCTGTTAAGAAACACAGAATGCCATGTGAAGGAGCAGCACCCTGGCCCAGCTGGCAAGGGTGTCGCTGTGGGCAGAGTGCAAGACAGATTTCAGCTGAGATAAACAGTTCTCCTGCCCGGGGATAGCCCGTGCCAGCCACCAGGTGGGGCACCAATTTAGTTCATGAAATCAGTTTTCGAGACCCCCACTGGCAAAGGCAGCCTCTATGCACACAGTTTTCCATTTGTGCAGGAAGCCGCAGCGATGAAGAGAGATGATCCTGAAAGTAAAGTCAGATTCAATGATTTTATTGAGGCTGGAGCTGCCTGGGAAATGCTCACCAGCTTCATGGGCACCATGCCTCCCTGGAGACCTGGGAAAAGTTAAGCCAGTGTCTGGAGATTGGAGCATGAAGACATCCCCAAAAGGCAGGGTCTGGGCACAAAAAAGTACGCTTCTGTGTAGAGCTCCAGGATTCCCGGGCTCAGCTCAACCAGCTAACAGAAAGACCTTTCATGGGGCTCTCAGGAGATATTTGAGAAAAAGAAAAGTAGACTCTTTCAAAGAAGAAAGTTCAGCCCTCAGCAAAAACTGTTTTAAGAAAAAAAATTAATCAATTTTTGTGGTTTCAATAAAAGCAAAGGATTTTGTGGTTTTCCCTCAAACTTTTCACCATTTTCCATAAAAACAAAAGCCAATATTTGAAACCATTTTCCCCCCAATGAAAGTGGCGACATTTTTGCCCAGAGACGACTTCTTGGAAAAACCTCCTTGCAGTTTTTCAGCCTTGTGATAGCCGTGTTTGAGCCCGAGAAAGCCTGACACCCTTGTCCACGCAGGCATATTTCACCTGCAGCCAAATGTGTATGCCTCAGATCACAGAAATGTGCTTTGGTTGGAAAAATTCCATATGACAAGAAGAGATCTTTTCTTTCAAGATGTTATATTAGAAGGAGGCCATTTTACTTTCTAGGAAGGCCAACATGGCAATCTCAAAGTGATTTCTGAGATGCAAGTGCTGTATCTTAAGCAGGTCTGATTGCAGAAGACAAAAGATACCATCAAAGATACTCCTAATACCATTATAGTCCCAGAAGTAGAACTCTCACATCTGAGATCTCAGAGGAGACTGGTTTAACCCTCTTACTTTATAGATGAGGAAACTGAGGCCCAGAGAGGCTGTAGGACCTTCCCTAAGACACAGATTACTGGCAGAGCTGCAATTCAAATCCAGGTCTCTTGACCTCTAGCCAGGGGTTTGTCTTTTCTATTATCACACATCCTCTTTTGGTAAGATTTGCTTATTTTTATCAGTTCTTAATTTCTGGAGGGAAATATCATCTATACTTTTGCCAGCAAAAGTGAAAAAAAGTGAAAGTGTTAGTTGCTCAGTCATGTCCGACTCTGTAACTCCATGGACTAGAGCCTACTAGGCTCCTCTGTCCATGGAATTCTCCAGGCAAGAATACTGGAGTGGGTTGCTATTTCCTTCTCCAGGGGATCTTCCTACCCAGGGATCAAACCCAGGTCTCCTGCATTGCAGATGGGTTCTTTACTGAGTCACCAGGTAAGTCCAACTTTAACATTTTTTTGAGCACCTGGAAGTGAAGATCAGCAACTTTCAGCTTCTTGGATTTGAACTTCAGCAAGAGATTCCAAACTCTCACAAATCTTCCTTTCAGATCAGGATAAAGAATGTTCCAGAAACTTTTAAGCAGACAGCCAAGGACCATCAGCCCCTTGTGAGTTTCTGCCTCCCTATCTTTGACATTAACAACACTCTTCTAGTTTTGTTTTTTTCCTTGGCTGCTAGGAAGCTCAGAGCTAAGTTGTATGCTTAACTGCTATAGCTTCCCTAAGTATAGATTTCATAATATAATTTCTGTCTGTCTCTGCACCTTTATTCTCTTTGATCTTGTCTTTCATTCTGAATTAATGATTTTTATGCTCCAATACACCTCATGCAAAGAGTCAGCTCATTGGAAAAGACACTGATGGTGGGAAAGATTGAAGGCAAAAAGACAAGGGGGTGGCAGAGGATGAGATGGTTAGATAGCATCACTGACTCAACAGACGTGAATTCAAGCAAACTCCGAGAGACAGTGGAGGACAGAAAAGCCTGATGTGCGGCGGTCTATGCGGTTGCAAAGAGTCAGACACAACTTAGCGACTGAATGACAATTTTGATGTAAGTCATTTTCAATTTCTTCTGAAATGGTTAAGGATAAATACTAAAATAAATAAATACTTTCTCAGATCTCAAACCAAAATAATTAATAAAATTACTGTATGACAGAAAGAAGTTTGCAAGAGAAACACAAAAGTAAATATAAAAAGAATTTTCCCCCTGTGACAGTTGACAGAGGAGGCATGGGGTGGTAGGTGGGAGGGAGGGGACATATCAGCCATCAACCTATGGCTGATTCATGCTGATGTATGGCAGAAACCAATACATTGTAAAGCAATTATCCTCCAATTAAAAATAAATTTTTAAAAAACTGTCCCTGAGAAAGCCAGCAAAAGAAAACCAAAATGTTTCCAGTAAACCTTTCAGAGATACAGTGTTTTTGCTGTAGGCCTCTTGACCATGCTATTAACTGCCCCGCAGAAGCAGTGGATCACATCGTCATTCTGAGTCTTTAAACCTGAGGACCCATTCTCCCTCTAGTCACTCTGGTTCTCACAGCTGGCAGGACAGCTGAACATCGATTCAGTTCCACAGTTAACAGATAAGGAGAATGAGGCCCAGAGAGGGTAAATAACTTCTCCAAGGCCAGATGGCTTGGCAGTGGTGACATCAATACCTGGGGGTTTTCTGCACCATCACGTCCTCCTTCACAAACCAGCCTGCTTCTGCTAAACCACGTGAAACAGACTTAAGAATTTCATTTGCTGACATGAGGTTTTGTTGTTGTTATTTTTTTAGGACAAGCTAAAAGCAAAATTAAGAGAAAAAAACACTAAGTTCCTACTCACTAATCTACAATAATCAACAAGGTCTGTGTGTGTGTGTGTGTGTGTGTGTGTCCAAGTACCACTGTTGGCATAGGACAGATGATCCAAAATTCCAAGAATCTTTGTAGGTAATATTTAGGAAGTTATTTGTAAAAACAAGCTGTCACACCTATTCAAGGAACATTTTCTTATTCAATAAATATTTAACAAGAGCCTCTTAGGTACCCAACACCACAGAGCAGGGGGCAGCAATAAACATAACAGAAAGCCTCCACAGATCTCCCGCCCTTATTCCCAGGGAACTCACATCTGAGAAAATACACTCTGTCCAACCCAGTACCTCGAAATAAACTCTAAACTGCTGGATGTTGGAGCATGAGAGAAACCCACAGCCTCTCTATGAAGCCAGTCTCTTTTTGAACAGAGAGAAGGAAAGCTTTACTTTCCATAAGCAGCTGCTTCTGTATGGTGAAGTGAAACAATACGATCATTTAAACTCTCCCCGCAGAATGTGTGGTATCACAGGAATGTGTGTTTGCAGCCTGGAAAACTTGGACTCGCCGCGCCCACACATTCAGCCCCTCCATCTTCGCGGAATCCCTACTTTAGTGTCTGCTGAAAACTTAATGTCGAATTAAATGGCTTCCCCGAAATCTGGGACCCACAGAGACAGGCTTGGGATCTAGAACATTAGTTTTCTGTGTGTTCATGGAGAGGGATTGATTTAAATATGTTGAGGACGTCTTAGTGGTAAAAGTGAGTGGATTTTTTTAAGGAAAATTTTATTGGGAATATTTTTTCCCCTTAGGTGTGAAGTTTGGCAGGTAACTGCATTCTCTGATGGACTGTTGAAGACTCGGTTAATTAGAAACAAGATTCAGGTCCAAGGTAAACATCGTGAGCCTGCTAAGTCTTCTTAGGATGTTTGTCTGAAATGCTTCTGAAAATAGTATAGCTTTCTATAAAGAAATATTAACCGGTGTTCATAAATGGAGCTGACTACATTCTAACTCAGCCCTTACTAAATTGGTATTAGACGAGGGATTAGTCTCTGATTTTATTTGAAAATCCCAAGAGGAAAAGCAACTCCAACCACTGCTTTCTTACTCGTTTTTCAGAAATCAGTCAACGAAGCCTCCTCTTTAGTCAGGGCTGTGGGAGGTTAAGCCAGCCCAGTTGGCTTGATGCAAAGAACCCGCACAGCTAATAGCCCTCTGCTTGCCAATACAATCAGCTGCACAGACAGGCGGACGGGCACTCATCCGTGGAGTTTCACTTAGGTCAGAACACTTGATCTTCATTTGGGCCTCCGTGCACCATGCAGCCAGGGCCGCCTACACCTTGAGATGCTCTGTCTTCTCCATGCAACTCCCCTTATTCCTTCTCCTAGTCCTCACACCACCCTGTGCTAAGAGGAATTTCAAGCCCCAGGAATTCCCATAAGGAACACAGGATAAGGATGGTACCCTGTGACTTGGGGGAACAACACCCCCAAGCAGCTTTCCCTCCTTGGCTGGGCTCGGGAGGCCTCCTGGATGGAAAACGCCAAGCCTCTGCTGAGCACCCTCTGGGGACCAGGCACCGGGCAGCAGCATCCTGCCATTTTAGGGGTAAGTCCAGGAGCAGGAAAGTTAAGCCAGTTGCCCTCCTGTCCACAACACAGTGAAAAGCAGATTTGAGCCCAGACATCTGGAGAAATAGGAAAGATAAGTCCCATCCTGAAGGCACAGGTTTGCAGTGAGCTGAGACATCAGGAGCCCACACTCAGAGAAGGGGGTCCAGCAGAGCGTGAGGACCCATTCCAGGCCTCAGCCACGACCCCCTGATCATGAAATCATAACTTAAGAAATTGTAAACACATAGACAACAGAGTTCAGAACAAAACGATGCATGGTCCAGCTACAGCCAGCTGCCCATGGGGGCAGGACAGGGCAGGACCTGGGGGTCTCCTTCCCTGTGGCTCCGCTGGTCCGATTGCCCACGCCCCTCCTCAGCTGTTCACCAGGAAGCACCCCTGCCACCCTGAACGGTGCCAATGCTTCTCCCTCCCCCTTTCCCGGCGTTCACCAAACTTCGTGTGAGGACAAATGAGTGAACATACACCTAAGCACTATCTCAGTGGGGTCATGATTAAACGCCAGAACATCAGCCCCAGGAGGGCAGGGGTCTGGGGTCATTCACTCCTTAGTACCGATGAGTATGCACACAGTAGGTGCTCAATAAATACTAGTAGATTATACAAAAAATATTTAATAATAAGTCTTTGTTGAATGATCAGTTAATGAAACGGTTCTCCTGTGTCCACGTGCCAACTCAATGAGATTCCGTCACTTCCCTGTACTCCAAAGAGACCTGATCCGGCACTCAGCCCCTCAAGCCTGGCCACCCTCTGCCTTTTCCCCTCTGCCTCTGGCTGTGGGAGAGGGAGCAGAAGCAGGGGCTGCTCCCTGGTTGGCCCTTAAGCCCTGCACTTGGCGGGAGTTTCTGAAAGAGGCCCCCAAGCCTGGAGGTCACGGCCTCTGGCAGAGGAGGACCAGGACTTTGCTCCATGTAGCTGACTACATCCAGCCCGAGCATGAGGCTCCAGCCTCCAGGGCTAGGCTTCTCCCACTGCCCCCCTGGCTCTAGGGTATATCATTTTCCAGAGCGCACGGGAGGAGGAAAGGTCGCCCTGGCCAAAACCCCGGATATGTTTCCAAGGTCTAGACTCTGTCCAGCATGAGATACCCTGTGAGTGGGAAAGGGTCCCTCCTGCCCACAGGGAGCTCCCAGCCTGGCCAGTATCTGAGCATTGTTGCCTTTGTGGGTGAAAAACAAGGTACTCCCTCTCGAAATGGGTGTCTTTATTTTAAAACATATTTTCCCTTTTGATGAATTGAAAAATGCTTCCATCAGCTCCTTTCTCTTATGTGTCTTCCCTTCCTCTCCTCCCTGGGGCTTCTCGGGAATAACCCAGGGTGGTAAGTGTGGACCAGGGCAGGGGACAATTATTTAAAGAAAAATGAAAGAAGAGCTTGCTGCACCTCTCTGTGTGCTCTTGGGTGAGGCACTTCTCTGTGCTCCGTGCAGAGGAGCTACAGGGGGTGTGAGGGGTTCTGGTTGGTGCAGCGATTCTGGAGAGGCAGGCAGAGAAGGTAGGCTCCTCTCAACATTGCTTCAAGACCCCCAAAATCTATCCCAAAATCGTTCCACGAAAGGTTTGCTGATCATCTTGAGAATCTACTCACTCAACACATAGTTACTGAGGGCCTAACATCTGCATGGCACAGGGGTCCAGCGGTGACCACAAGGGACACAAGTCCTGTTTGCCTAAAGATGGGGTGAGGAGGCAGACTGTAAACATCAGCAATAAATGATCCGGTATGCATGAGTGTCATGTGGCTGCTGTAACAAAACTGCACAAACAGGGGCACTTAAAATTGCAGAAATCTATCCTCACAGTTCTGAAGGCCAGAGCCCCAAACTAAGGTGTTGGCCAGGCCACACACCCTCTGACACCTGTGGGGAAAACACGTCCTGTGCCTCTCTCTCAGCTTCTGGTGTTGCCAGAGGTCTTCGGCAGTCACTGGCTTGTAGACGCATCCCTTCAGTCTCTGCTACTCTGTTGTCATGTGACCTCTCCCTATATCTCCAGCCTTCCTCTTCTTATACAGACACCAGTCATCGGATCAGGGCCCACCCAGATGACCTCATCTTAACTGGATCACGTGCAAAGACCCAATTTCTAAATAAGGTCCCTGTCAAAAGTACCAGAGGCAGAATTTGAACATATCTTTCTGGGAAAACAATTCAACCCACAATTGTGCTTGGAGAAAATCAGGCAGAAAAAGGAAGTGCCAAAGTTTGGGGCAACGTGTGCATGTCTCCAAATGGGGACATCTTTAGAGTCTGTGGTCTTAGCAAGACATGATCAAGACCATCCCTTTCAGACCCTCAGGATTCAGAGGCCACTGCACCACCCTTTCTTCTCACTTGCCCCCTTGAAGCTGAGCTGCAAGTCACAAACAGTATCATCTGGTCACTGAGCCTCTGGTGCCAACGCTCTCGACCCCTCTCCAGGCCCCGGCTTTCATCCGGCGTGGGGGCGGGGCTCTGTCCAGCCTGCACTTCAGGCAAGAGGCTGACACGTCTCCACTAAAGCTGCCTCATAAAAGCTGGAAATATATTGAGCTGAGGGCTGTCTTTCCTGTCCATGCCGGCAGGCGTTCGTACCAGGCTTTCATTCTTGGCCAAGTACTCCAGGGAGGTAACGCTGCAAACCAATTTTCTGAATAAATGTTTACACTGTATAATTTTCCTTTGGTGCAAAGCATTTCATCTACATGGGAAAACAAGCCAGAGACAAGGCCGGCAAGCTGTGTAAAGGTAGGACTCTGCGAACCGTGGCGCGGGGGGAGAGGGCGGAGCCTTGAAGAGTCGCATTAGAGACAGAGGTTGCCACCCTGCACCCCCTGGCTCCCCTTCCTCACCCTGCAGCTGCAAATAGGGTGCTCTTGAGGTATCTCAGGGGCTGAGGGTTCTGCACATTCGTCCAGCTTCCTCTGGGCCCATCTGTCCCAAATACCCTAGATACATGTTTCTTTTGGTAATGGCCCCTCCGTTAAAGATCCTGAACAGGGAAAGATTTTTTTTTTTTTAATTAACAGACTTTAGTTTTTAAAGAAGTCTGGGATTTACAGAAAATTGAGCAGAATTTCCACACAACCCAGAGATGGGTTCCTACCTGTTGTCTCCAGCTAATGTCCCATGTGAGGCAGGCAGCCAGCTGTGAGCAAGGCCACCATGGGGGTGGGGACACCTCCAATGGGCCCAGCTGAGACCTGCTCCCCAACACTTTGATCCTAGAGAGAGTGCAGACAAGTAGGCCAGAGAAGCTACTGTTAATGAGGGTATGACAAAGGAGACAACCAGAACAGGGAGACAGATACTGAAGGAGGAGCCTGCTCCGACCCCATGCATAGGGGCAAAACTTAACACAGTGCTGTTCATGGCTGCATTTTATTGGTGATATTGAAAAGTTAGAAACAGCCTCAAGGTTTAAATACAGGAGTGTAGTTAATTAGGCTCAGCATCCAATGAATGAAATACTATGCTGCCACCAAAAATAATTTAAAGACTGCATAATGCCAGGGGAAACACTTACAATATAATTTGAAATGAAAAGGAGCAGAATACAATACTGTACTTCAGGTACTAACTAGGGGCACATAAAAATATACATAAACTGGAAAGAAACACATTACATTTAACAGGGGTTGTATTTGGCAGCTGAAGAGATGGAGGTGCATCTCTTTAATGAGTATATATACCTTATGTAGTAGGTGGGAAGAAGTTTTAAACAAAGAAATGGCCCCAAAGTTCAAATCAGTTTTGAAGTCAATCAGAGGTTATGATTTAAAAGTCAGTATTTAAACCAGTATTATTGCATTTGACATTTCCCCATTTCTGATCACTCACCACTAGCAAGCCTAAAAACTACATTAAGATAACATGCACATATGTTCACATGTATATATTTATACATACACGCAGATATGTTTGTATATGTGTATATATATCCATCAGGGTTTTCTTTCCCAAGGAAAAGTTATAAATCTTAATTTGTTTGGAAAAAAATCCCCAAAGGTGGGCTCCAAATGGTCTTATGAAAATAGATGACCAGCCAGGATTTATGAATACATGAGGTAGACAGGAATAATTTTACACATGATATGTTCCTGGCAGAGTGTCAGCCATACATTTGCAAAATTATTTTTTAATTAATTTCAATAGTAAAAAAAATAAGAAAAGAAAAATTCTTTGAGTAATTAAATTCTCTGCCTCTAAGCATTTTCACTTAAATAGATTCATTTAATTTTTAACTGACTCAGTAGAAATTCATAGGCCAAAAAACTGAGGTCTGAGCTAGTAATCCTGGCCTCAGACCATAAACCTGGCTGCTATGAGCTCTAATTCAGGCTCAGTTTAAACTCCCCCTGTGGTCCTGGGCTAGTTACTCGGGCCTGGCTTGCCACTTCTTAGCAGAGAAAGTTTAAGATCACCATGGATTCTGCAGCGTTGGGCGTTGTCTAGTGGGATGAGATTGGCCATATCGTGGGTTGCAAACCCCTCTGGGCGCCACAGAGAGCATCCACCTGTCACTTGCCTGCTAGGGGCCTTGAGCTAAAGAACGTTCCTCTCCAAGTCTCATTTTCCTCATCCAAAATACAGGAATAACAAAAGCACCTCTCTCATCAAGAGTGAGCAAAATAAAACCAGGACTTAATGTATCAAGGGATCCCACATGACAGGGTTCACTTTCTCCTCCCAATTCTTTTTTTAATAATTGATTTACCAAATGATTCAGTTGAAGTTTGTATGTTTGCCCTCTGGCAGAGGTTGGTTTTCATTTTACTGAGCACTTACTGTGTACCCATATTAGTATTACTCACATAACTCTACCAAGAGCCCTGGAAGTTACCAACCTCATTTTCCCATTAGACAGAAGGGGGCGCTGAGGTTCAGTAAACAGAACCAGGAGTACAACCCAGGCAGTTGCACTCCAAGTCACATGCTTCACCCCTCTCTATGCTACATGTGAAGGGGACAAGAACACGGTTGTAAATGAGCTCACTGACCAAATGTGAATGTTAACTAGGATCAGTGATCCATAGGAATCCAAACAGTCCCCTCCTCCTGCCCACTCCCACAGGCTCTCAACTCCAGCATCCTGAAGATAAGGATTCCAGTCTCAGCTCTACCATTTTCAAGCTGTGTGATCTTAGATGGGCTTCTGGACCTCTCTGTTCCTCCTTTTCCTCAGCTTCAAGTTAACAATAGAAGGATCTCACAGGTTGCTATGAAGATTACATGAAATAGTGCACTCAGACTGCATACAGATCAGGAACTGAGATTCAGAGAAGCTGCATGCCTTGCCCGACACTCCACAGTCTCGGTCTCTGAACCAGCTGTAATGGAACCTGCTGTGCTGTTGATGATGGAACGCCATTGAGTGTAACATCACCTTTGGAACAGGAGAGTTTTATTTGCACATTTCGTGTTTTTGTTTTTGTTTTCTGTCATTCATTAATTTGTTCAACAAACATTTGAGTCAGATTCTGAGTTGGGAGCTGGGGAAATTACAGAGAATAAGACCAATGTGGTCCCTGCTTACATGGGGAATTGCAAAGAATTCCATCTTGCCTCCATGCCACTCTTGGGATTCCCTGGCAGACCCCAGTCAGGTCTGCTTCCTAGGGTGGAAACTCTCACATGGCTCCTAGCAGTGTGGGCAGTGATGGGCACTGTGCTCGCAGCTGGGCAGCTGGGTGGGGATGGGGCTCCTTTCACAGCCAGGACCTGCCAAGAGAGTCTCCCCTGCCAGTTTACACTGGGCACAGACTGGAGTCAAAGTACCCAGGCACCTTCTAGTCTTGGGGCCTTTGCACACACTGTTCCCTCTGCCTGCAACATCCTGGCCCCGTCCACTGTCCACCTGGCCAACTCCTCCCCCTTCAGGTCTCAGCACAACCGTCAATTCCTGGGGACCACCTCCCTTGGCCAGGACCACCCCCTTCCAGCGTAGGCCCCTCTTTACAAACCCCCATACACCTGCACTCTCCCTGCAGTCCCAACCACACTGTGGTTCTAAGTATTTACCTGTCTCCCCCACTGAACTTGGAGCCCCATGCAAGCAGGGACCACATTGGTCTTAATCTCTGTGGTTTCTCCCACTCCCAACACAGAATCTAACTCAAATATTTGTTGAACAAATTAATAAATGAACTGAAAGAAAACTAAATGTGCAAGTAGAACCCTCCTCTTCCAAAGGTGATGTTACACTCAATAGCATTCCATCACCAGAATAAGCAGTGTGTTTTAACTCCTTTTTCCTCTTCTACATCCCCTACTTCCTTGCTTTCCAAATTTATAAACTGAAGGAAAATGAGTTCACGTAAAGGACTAAGCTCCTTTTGAAAAACATTTTCAGTGACTGATGTATTTCATTAGCATGGAAAACAATATAGTTACATTATACATTTTATACAAACTACTAATCCACATGTGTGCAAATTTGCCTCTAAGGACCACTTAGTATTTTTACAATATGCTTTCAATATTTCCCCATTGTTCCCATGTAATATTTTTTGCTATTAAAATACATAATAATGTTCTAGAGAAGGGAAAAAAAAAAAAACAGGGTCGCCCTAACAAAGTAGAAGCAGAAGACTAGGGGCTTACAGATCCATTTTCCCTTTGTCTTTGATGAGGAAAGGGTCTGAAATTAACTTTGCCACCTGGATTTCAAAAATACGTGGAAATAGTCATATACAGACTTGAGCCCACCACACTGCTTCAGCTCGCTTTCCTGGTGCACCCGGCCCTGCAGAGACACAGGGGCAGCAGGTGAACACCCAGCAACACCTCCAAATCAGGGAGCCTGGGCAGCAGCGTCTGTCCACTGCTCGCTGTGTCCTCTCATAGGAGAGGGCTCTGATCTCTTCCTCTTCTTCCAAGGACGCTGACTCCATCATGGGGGCCCACTTGCATGACCTCCTCTAAGCCTAATCACCTCCCCATGTGGCCACCTCCATGTATCACTGCACTGGATTTGAGGGGACACAAACATTTTGCCCAAACACTCACTAATATTTATAATGTTGATAATACTTTTGGTGTTTTGAGTTAAATAAAGTGTATTATTCATTTCACTTACATTCTTTAAAAGGAGCCTATCAGAAAATTTAGAATTATACGTGAGCTCATCTATATTTCCATGGGATGACAGTGGTTCCCCAGACCATGAACGCAAATTCCATTTGCATACTGTACTGTGTGACCTTGAGCAACTAACTGTGCCAGGTTCCTAATCTGTGAGATGGGTGTCATTCTGGCATAAAGGTGAGCTCCTTTAATCTGCGCCATCACTGGCAAATAGCCTTTCCAAATGGGCAACTTTCCCGGGAGCACGTGTGTCTGCTGGAATCCTCTCCCGCGTGAAAAGCTCCCCACTTCTGTTTAGTCCTGTTTAGCCTGGGGATCACACAGCCTTTGTCTGGTGAAGAACTGATTGGCAGGGAGATACTAAGCAATAAAAACAAACAGGGCCCCTTTCTATATGGTTATTTAAGAGAAAGCTTGAAAACCAACAAACGAAGAAAGAAGCAGTCACAAGAAATCTAAGTCGTTAATGAGGCGCCTTAGAACTCCCTCCAAGCTCCAGATTGGGAGTGGGAGGGGCTGCAGAGGAGGGCCACAAAGGGCAGAGGAAGCAGAGGGGAGGGGATGGGGAAAGGGACACCCACCTCAAACCAATACGAGTTTGACAGGTGAAAGCTGACAGGGCCTTCAGGTGAGGCGAGGAAGGAGGTCCCCACGTTTGGGAGTAATTACTAAATCATTCTGCACCTTTCAAAACAGCAAAAAGCGATTTCCAGCTCAAAATAGCTTTGCAACATTCCCCACTGCAGAGTCCCTCTGAACCCAGCTGGCTGAGTAGTACTTTCAGCATCGGCTCCGCCAAGCCAGGCTTGGAGAGAAGGGCATTCTGCGGGGGTCTGTGTGCTGCCCTGGGGCTGGGGCCGCAGAGCAAAAATGCAAGGATGGTTTGTCTGCCACCACTGGGATGGAACCAGCTGGAACCCACTCACATCCTGCATCAGCCGGTAGTCACACTGTGATGGATGAGGGTCAAGAACCTGCCCCTGACCTGTGTCTTGGGGGGCTGGGCTTCACTTAGAGCCCAGGTCTTCAGTGGGGGAGAGGGCTAATGCCCGCTGAGCCATATGGCAACAGCTCCTGAGCTGCTGAGAAGTCCTGGACAGTGGTGTTCTGTGGATATTCTGACGAGAAGTGAGAGACTCTGGTTTTGCAGAAACCAAGTTCTATATCTTATGGTTTTAGCAAGGACCGACCACCTTGCTTCCTGCCCCATATACCACTTGGAAATGCTGGTTCCTAGACTGCTGAGTGACCAGATCTAAGGAAACTATTCACCTAACTAACTGCTTTTTCATAAGATTCTCATTAAAACCCTGCCTTAGCTAAGATAACCAAGTCCAGGCTCCTCTCTACCTCTGCTCCCTCTCACAGCCCTCCAAGCTGACCACATACCCCAGGAGTTTCCCAAAAGGTACTGCATCATCACCCTTAATGCCAAATGCCACCCCTTCTACCTCCTGGCCCCTTGAGAAGCCTCCCTCACCTTCCCCTGCTTCTTAGTTCAATGCTCCCCTCACTCCACTGTCCGCTCTGGCCCTTGCACAGCTATTGCTGCCCTCTGCTCTCTGCATCAGAGTTATTTCGGGGTTTATTCATTTCCATGTCTGGTTGCCAACCCATGGGAGGCCAATGAGTGCCTCTGTCTAAGTCATTTTGGCATTCAAACAGCGCAAAGGCTGAATACAAATGAAGAAGTGTATGAATGAATAAATGAACAACTAAATAAATGAAAATTGACTAGGCAGACATTTCAGAGGCATTCTGGGCCCTTCCTCTTTAATGAGGGTCAAGAGCATAGACTCTGAAGCAGTAGGCCTGAGGTTGAATCCCAGCCCACATGCCTTGCTTACTGTGTGACCTTGAGCATATTACTTAACATCTCTGTGCATAATACCAGTACCTACCTCCTGGGTAGAAGTAACTCTGTTTGAAGTCTGTAGAGCCATGCCAGACACATAGTAAGACCAGGGACACTGCATAGTCTCAGCACAGAGTACAAAACCAAATGTTTTTTATGAAATTCTGATGTTGATCCCAACAGCCCACTTTGAGCTCACTGTGATAAAACAGAAGGCAAGGAGTTAAACCCTTCAGCCTCGGGAAAGAGGGATTAGCAGCATTGTGTCTGTTTAGTTACTCAGCTCACTGCCTCTCCAGAGGAAAATATCCTTGAAAGATTAGATTATGTAGTGCGAACTACAGCCACAGTGCCGAGAAGCGCTGCTGTCGCCTCCCAGCTAGGCTGAGGTCTCAGGCTAATTTCCCGTAGGTGGTCTGGGCCAGATTTCCTGGAGGCCAGGGACAGAACAAACAGCCTTTCCTGTCCCCCAGGGACTACAGCGTGAAAGCACTTTTTGAACCTTAAATTAAAAAACTGAAAGGCCGTGTCCATTCTGCAAACTCCACATACTTAATTTTTAAAACAGCAACACGTCAAAGAGCTCTCACAAAAGTCCCCTGCTTTGGACTATTGAAAAGTGTTCGCCTTTAAGAAAAATAATTCAAACAGAGTGACATGTGCCTGCATCTCTCCTCCTCTGGAAAGTCTTTCCTTCTCCAGGTGTCAGGGCTGTGAGAGATGAGACAAGTGACGTTTGGAAATTGTTCATACCCTGATATTTTAATGTTCCAAGGGAATCAAGGCTTAGCACCCTGGAACAGGAAAATCTCCTTGTTCCGAGTATGAAATGGACCATTATACAGAAGAGAAAAGGCCTGGCTTTCTGTCGGAGGTTGGAGATGGTTCTGTGCTTGCTCTTCAGATTTGTGACGACTCCCAAAGATACTCAGAGGGACAGAGACCAAACTTTGAGCAGAGAAGCCAGACTCCAGACAGAGTTGAGATGGAAAGTTCTAGATAAGCATCACAAAGCCTGAACTCAAAGCTCTGTGGCTTCTGGGACCCTGGACCAGTTTCTTGACCTCTCTGTGCCTCAGTTTCCTCATGTGCATAACTGTAGAACTATCAGTTCCCAGGCTAACTAGTGAAGACTCCATGGAAACTTGTACTTGAAGACTCTGTTTTGAGAACTGTAATTTGTAATAGTGTGGTATGCAAGTGGGAGTTTTCTCTAGACGAGGCTTGGTGTGTTGTGCCTTGTTGCCCAAAGAATCTTTAAATCTTATAAAACACCCAGGTGCTCAATGAGACCTTCATTGCTTCCTTTTTTATAATGGAAAATCAATTGGAAGTTAATTTGCTGTCCATCAAAATTCAATGTTTTCTCTCAACATTGAAGAGTACAGGGCATAAGGGTGAGCATGGAGAAAACGCCTAGATAGCCTGTTAGATAGAGAGAAACTAGCCCCAGCACAACATGCCTGCAGGCTGTGAGCTGTGTGATGGCTCTCTATTGAATCTGCTACTCACAGCATCACACCTGGCACACAGCAGGTGCTCAGAAATATTAGTTGAGCCAATAAATACGTATAGAATTATTCTACACATTAAATATTGGCTGCCACTGAATGTGGCATTAAATGACAAAAGTATTACGATCCATATACATATACAAGTGCTTGGGAAGGAAACTGGAAGGAGGCACTGAAGCCGTTGAAGGTGATTGCCTGAGGAGGGATGGGGCAGCACCTTTTGCCATAACTTCAGAATCATTTGAATACTTAGTCAGTTCAGTCGCTCAGTCGTGTCCGACTGTTTGCAACCCCACAGACTGCAGTACTTCAGGCCTCCCTGTCCATCACCAACTCCCAGAGCTTACTCAAACTCATGTCCATTGAGTCGGTGATGCCATCCAATCATCTCATCCTCTGTTGTCCCCTTCTCCTCCTGCCGTCAATCTTTCCCAGCATCGGGGTCTTTTCAGATGAGTCAGTTCTTCACATCAGGTGACCAAAGTATTGGAGTTTCAGCTTCAGCATCAGTCCTTCCAATGAATATTCAGGACTGACTTCTTTTAGGATTGACTGGGTTGATCTCCTTGCTGTCCAAGAGACTCTCAAGAGTCTTCTCTAACACCACAGTTCAAAAGCATCAATTCTGCTCTCAGCTTTCTTCATAGTCCAACTCTCACCCCCAGACATGATTACTGGAAAAACCATAGTTTTGACTAGATGGACCTTTGTTGGCAAAGTAATGTCTCTTCTTTTTAATATGCTGTCTAGGTTGGTCATAACTTTTCTTCCAAGGAGCAAGTGTCTTTTAATTTCACGGCTGAAGTTACCATCTGTGGTGATTTTGGAGCCCCAAAATATAAATATAATGAATATTTTAAAATAAACATAATGACTTTTTAAAATAAATATAATGAATTTTTAAAAATAAATATAATGACTATTTAACCCTGAAATTATATTCTTGCCAACTTGTATACACTGTAAAGTAATAAAAAAGAAACTCATTTATAACTAATACCCCCTACTGGGTCACAAGAATTCACAAATCATTACAAAAGAGTCTTTGGTGACCCATAATTTGAAATTAAAATTAATAAAATCAGAGGAAAGAGTTGCACAGCACTGACTCCCACCTCCAAGAGCAGGAACTGATGGATCTAAGTAGTGAGTTAACCTATCTTGATAAGCATAAAAAGGGACCAAAGCTGGGAATCAGAAAGCATCCAGCTCTCATCTTCATATTTTTATTAACCAAGATCACTTTCAGTTAATAAAAAAAAAAACTCAGAATATGCAGGTAAGGACAGTCCTGGCATGGAGCCACTATGGGAACAAGGCCCTGAGTAGCCCAATTTCCTTTCATTCTTTCAAAGTTGGCTTCAGAGACGATTGTGAACATGAGAGGCAGGGCTATCCTCAAGGTATAGAGAGGGAACCTAGCCAGTGGAGGTTTCAGAAGAACATGACACATTTTCTCCTTAGTGTTTCCTTTCTTACACACAGGCATGCACAAACACACACACAGCAGCAGCCAAGGAACTTCTAAAACAGATTAATCCGAAAATTAAGGTGGGGAAAGGAAACCTCCTCAGGACACCAATCCTGTTTGAAGTTAGGTTTTGTTTATTTATTTTAGAGCTCTCACAGTCTCTTTCCTGAATGTAGGTGAAACTATCTTTGGCGATCAGATGAAGAGAGCCCCCCACTGGCCTGTTGTCAAAAGTTGAATAGATGTTCCATCAACTAGAGAACCAGCCACCGAGACCCATTATTAAGTTGTTGTGTATGGACTTGCAAACCCACAGCACATACACCCCGACATTCATGCCCCACACTTGTGGTGTCACGTTGACTCCGATGGTCAGAACTGAAAGCCTACGTGGCACCAAGATATCCATTAATTGCCCAGTTCCGCATGGAACAGAGGCTGTCCTGTGGGGCCCTACTCCATCATCTTGTCCTGGCATGAACCCTCGGGCTTAGTCTCAGAAGTACCTCCCCATGACTGCCCTCCCACACTTGCCATGCATGACAACTTTGCCAGGTGTGCTGGGTCCCAGTCTGCCTCTGCCCACCCCAAACACACCCCCATGTTGGGGCTTCGGGGTCTCTGGTGAATGCTGCATCTGATCAGGCCTCTGTAGGCATCCAGGAGGCTTTGGAGGAGAGGAAACGGTAGTTACTCTACGTGAGCCTGAGGAAGACACAGACGGAGACCCTGTGGAAAGCTGGGATGTGGCTGAGCAGCCTTTACTCCAAAAGACAGTGGAGACCTGGAGTCCAGCCACCTGCTGACACTTCCATCCCATAAGCCAATTAGCTGACCTTTCACCTGAATCTTGTCTCTGTCACGTCCATCCAAAGAGTCTGTCATATCCAGCCTGTGTGTGTTAAAAAACACGTAACATAAAGTCTACCACTTTGACCATTTTTTAAATGTACAACTGAGTGGCATTTAGGGTATTCATGGGACTGTACAACTACCACCTCTGTCTAGTTCCAAGATGTCCACGACGCCTTCATCACCCCAAAAGAAAACCCTGTGCCCACAAGTAGTCACTCCCCATCTCCTTTTCTCCTGGCCCCTGGCAACCCTTGGCTTTCTGTCTCCATACGCTTACCTACCCTGGACACTCCACATCAGCGGACTCATACAACATGTGGTCTTTTGTCTGAATTGGATTTTAGGGTGGTCTTGAAGCAGACCCACCCTCAGTGGGAGATGGCTTCCTTCCTTCTGACAAAGCGCTTCATGGGAGGAGGACACCAATGACTTTCAGTCCTCTGCTCACAATGAACCCCTTGCTGACCACAGCTGGAGTGGATGGCCTCAATCGTGGGAAACCCTCCTTTCCTTCCTCACCTGCATCAGCACATCTATGCCTCAGAACCCTAATGGCAGGTACCAAGTTGACACCCTCTTACACCTGCAGCCCAGAAGAGCTAACCCACTTGCTTCACTGCCTGCTGGTGGACAACAGGCTAGCACAATCCACCTCACTGACTTCTGCATTTCTTTGCATGACACAATGCTACATGCCTCTACTACTCATCTTGGGCTCATCGATATTTATTCATCCCCTGCCCATAAGAAGTTCCGTGGTCCAAGCACCCTAGAAGTTCACCACCTGCAGTACCCTCTCTCAGAACTCTCTGCCTGTGGCCATGAATTCAGATGTGGCGGGTGATTCCCGGTGAGGTGGGTGCACCTGCCGGGGGCACACACACAGCAATGCATGTCCTGCACGCCTGCATCACTCCCCCTCCCACACACATGTGCCTGTTGGAAAACAACTCAAGACTCCTAGAAGGGCCTAGAGAGGCACAGAGAAGCTCGTTTCTGATTTCATAGACCCTTGACCAACGGCCTGGGGCTGCTGTTCTCTTACATAGCTCAGTCTGAATAAAGCCCCTGCTTGTCTCAGCCAGTCATCAGTCAGGTTTCCCCAAAGAAACAGAACTACCAGGAGATACTCGTTGTTGTCGTTCAGTCACTAAGTCATGTCAGACCCTTTGCAACCCCATAGACCGCACCACACCGGGCTTCTGTCCTTCACTATCTCACAGAGTTTGCTCAAATTAATGTCCATTGAGTTGGTGATGCCGTCCAACCATCTGTCACCCTCTTCTCCTTTTGCTTTCTATCTTTCTGAACACCAGG